>NC_055994.1:60139140-61389140 GCF_018446385.1 Zingiber officinale
ACAGCCAAATATTTGTAATTATGTATTTATATGTGTACTAACTTTGTCTTGCAGGGTATGTATGTATTTTGTAGACTAACACAGTTTGCAGGGACAAAAGAGTACACTTGGCCTCGGATGAACAGTGTCTGAGGCGCCTCCACGGAGCTTGAAGGTGCCTCGGGTGCAAGCCAGAAGGAGTTTGCGAAGTAGACTTAGAGGCGCCTCAGACAGAGCTAGAGGCACCTTGGACCAAGGCTTAGAGGCGCCTTGGACAGGCATGGAGGCGCCTCCAAGTGGATCAGAGAAGAATTCTTCAGCGCCAATCCACGCATCTAACTCGGGGTATTAGAGGCGCCTTGGATAGTGTTGGAGGCGCCTCCAACACTGTATAAAAGAGGGATTCGAGCAGCAGCCAAGAATGCGAACCATCTCCAACGTGCTGCTAACGAAAGCTTCCGATCAAGCTGCGACAAGTTCCCGACAACCCGACGCTCCGTTTTCTATAATTTAGTTATCGGTATTACTTTAAAGTTCTTGTGTACTCATTCTATACTTGTACTGAATTTTACGAGATTATAGTTGTTGCCCAACGTAAATACTCAACAAGCGTGGGCCTTGGAGTAGGAGTCACCACAGGCTCCGAACCAAGTAAATCACTTGTGTTCGCTTGTTGATTGTTTTATTTCCGCTGCTTTTATTACTCGAGTTTTGCGATTCCGAAATGAGTGAAAGTCACTAGCGCTATTCACCCCCCCCCCTCTTGTTGGGTTTTTCGGGCCGCGAAAACCGCTTTTTCGCGTCGCGGAAACCCCGAATCACCCTAGCCAACGGATCTCGTGCGAAGAAAAATTCGAAAACATACGAGTACGAGTTACAAAACTTCTAGATCTACATGATGAAGATCTTTACCCTTGTTGCGTGCCCTTTTGCGTATCCCGCTCGTCCTCGGTACGCCGGATCTCGAAGTTGTCAATGTAGACAACTCTCTACACGTATCCACACGAACACACTAGGTGGAGGTGACCAAAAACCAAGGTGTGATAGCACCTATGTGGTTCGGCCAAGGAAGGAGGAGAGGGAGAGCTTGAGAGGAAGAAGGAAGAAAATGCACACTTGAATGAAAAATTGAATTCTCATTCAAACAAAAGTGGTCGGCCACTCTCCTTTGTGTAACTCCCAAAATTGCATTAAGTGCAATTAATGTGAAGCTATTAAAGACAATGGCTGTGTAACTTCCATGAGGTGGCACCTATGATGATGTGGAGTATCATCATTGGTCCACCTAATGCCAACTCACCAATGAGGTGGCAAAAGGTCAAGTCAAAATTAACCTTTGGTCTTCTTTCTTAAGTCAAGTCAAACTTGACCCAATCTCTTCCATGGTTGATCTAATCTAACCATTTGATTCAAGCCAACTTAATATAATGAATCTAATTCATTTAATTAAATAGATTCAATGAGTCAAAATCTAAATTAGACTCATTGAACACATGAATCAACTTGAGTCGAACTCAAGTTAGCCCAATTAGGATTACTCTTAATCCAATTTGATTCATCAAATGAATCTAATCCTCTTGGTTCATCATATGTACCTAATCTCCATCTAATTGTCCTAAGTGTGTGACCCTATAGGTTCTTGTAACGTTGGCAATGCCCTAAACCCATTTAGGAGCATAAGTAATGAGCGGTATCTAGCAACACATCATTACTACCCAAGTTACAAGAATGTCGAGATCCGACATCACCTTGTGACTACTAAATGTGACTCCTCACAAAATATGACAAGTGTCCTTCTATCCTAGACATCTAAATTGATCAATGTGAGCCATAAACCGTGTCATCCTCTGATCAATCTAAATCTTGAACACCAAGTAGACTCACTAAATCAAATGAGCTCAATATCCTATATTGACTCATTTGGGCATGACCATGCACTTCGTGGTCTCACTCTATCAAGAATACTGATGTCTCTCCCGTTATATAGGAGGGATAGATCCCATCTACATCACTCACATCCCTCTGCATAATTCGTTACATACCCAGTAATCGCCTTTATAGTCCACCCAGTTACGGGTGACGTTTGACGAAACCAAAGTACATAACTCCTTATGTAGAGATCCATGGTGACTTCAGGTCTAAGGACTAGTAGTCATACTAATAGCCACATGAGAAAGTATATGACACTCATATAACGATCCATGATACTTTCTCATGGCGGGTCATTCAGTATACATTCTCTAATGTATACCCATGTGTCAACTTGATATCTCTATATCCATGACTTGTGAGATCAAGTCATCGAGTTGACCTACATACTAGTCTTATTGCATTAACATTGTCCCTGAATGTTAATACTCGACTAGGAATGATTAAGAGTAGTGTTCCCTATATCATCTCACTATCGGTTCAACTAACCGATTGATATAGGTGAGAACCATCTACTCAAGGACATTATTATACTTAGTTTATTTGGCACCAATACAAGTAAGTATAATAACCAAAATCCAAATGCCTTTATTTATATAAAATATGATACAATAAGTCCAAAATACAATTATCAAATGATTGGCTCTAGGGCTCTAGCTAACACCTCTAGCATTTTCGATCCAACATATAAAACCTAGAGGGTCGCACGCATAGCACGTAGACATGAACAATGGTATCGAAAGCTAGTCGAGATCAAGATCAAATATGGATTTATTTGATACAAAAAAGATAGAATTCGAATAGCCATAATCATGATGATTAATGGAGAATTCGAAGAGTCAGCATAATGATAATTAATGAAGAATTTGAAGAGTCATCATAATGAAGGTTATAAATGAAGAATTTATGGAGCCTATAACTCTTCATCTTCCTAATTAATGAAGATAATAAATGATGAATTAATTGAGACTTTAACTCTTCGTATTCCTTGGAGGCTATAAGTAGTCATCTTCAGAAAGATTCAAGGGTAGAATTTATGCTCTCCATTTCTCCTTCGTCAACTTCTTCTTCGTCCGGAAGAGATCGGTAAAAAAATTATTATATATTCTTCGAATTTTCCATCTCATCTATTCTAGGTTATCAAGCTTGTTTAGCTTATGAGTGAGCGTGAGACAGAGTCAACTTTATTTTAATTTTATCAATATTTAAAAATATTGAAATTAAAATTTTAAATATAAGTTTGAATTCTCAATGAGTTTTTTTTTGTTTTGAAAATTTAAGTTTGCGATTGTAGTATGATTTGAAAATTATAAATAATTAAGATTTTAGAAATCTAAGGATTGATAATTTAAAATCAAATAATTAAGATTTTTTATTTATTTTTCTATTATTAACATTTTGAAAATGAATTAAAAATTAATTATAAAATTAAGTGAGATTTTGAAATTAATTATGATTTTAAAATTAATTTTGTAAATAATGATTCATTAACATTTTCAAATTAAGATTAAATTATCTTAATTAAATTGATTAACTATTTTAATCTAGGTTCATCTCATCCTTTTCTATATTATTAATCAGGGAAGCTTAATAAGTTTGTGAGATAGTTAATTTTAATTTTCAATTTAAATTTCATCTAAGTATTGATTTACATTTGAATTAGACTCAGGTTTTAAAATAAGTTAATTAAATATTTATTTCGAAGATCGGTTTCCAAGATATGACAAGGCACTAGACCTTCTTGAGTATAAGATCATCTACCACTTCTAGATAAAGTCTTTCAAAGAAATTGAATATTTAATTTCTTTATTTTAACTCCTAAGTCTAACTAGTCAAGTGTAAATCACGCCTAGGTCCTTGACTATCCTAATCTAAGCATGCATAGTTAAAAAGCAGTAAATCAAACATTAGACAATTCTATCTATTGATACAAATGATCTTTCTATTTGCTCCCCCTGGATCATAACCTCGATAAAGTCTATCAAGGTAATGAACCTGATCCTTGGGGACCCAATATAGTCCAAGTCCAACTTGATTAACCAAATTTGACTTGGGGACCCATGCTTGGACTATGTTTCTATTTAATCTATTAACAAGTGATAAATATGACTTATATTTTCTTTTAACCTTAAATCCAAGTTTGGAATGGTTGTAAACGGCTCTTTGTTTTTCAAAAATCAGATTAAGATTCTTGGAACCCAACGTGAACCGTTCCAACGTGTCCTTAAGTTTTTTAACTTAAGTTTTCAAATTGAAATTTTCTTCCTCAAGTTGTTAGACTTGGGTTGAATTCCAATTTGAACTGTCTCAGTCAAAGGACTCGAGTTAGTCATTTTCTTAAGGGTTGTTACCTTATTTTGAAGTGACTTGACCCAACGTTGGATTTGGCCAATTTCTTTAGTAAATAAGAAACTAAATTTTCTAAATTATCTACATTAGTGCCAGAAAATAAAGAGCTTACAGTGGGGCTAGACCCTTCGAAAATGGATACGGATCCGTGGCTTTGCTCAGACTCGATTTCTGATTCGCTCTCGGTTTCTGAATCGGACTCGATTTTTGAATCAGACTTGGTTTCTAAATCGGACTCGATTTCGACAACATGTGCTTGTACTGGTAGAGCAAGGAAGTTTGTGTTGGAACCCCAAGGTGTTTTGATGTGATCAAACAAGTTCAGTTAGGTCCTATTTTGTTAACCGTTGTGTCTAAGTGTGCATGAGCTTAGGAACATAGGAAGTCGAACGGAAGACGCGGCTAGCGAGAAGGACGGCACGGGGAGAGAGTTGACAGGCTCAGTGCGTCCGAGGGACGAGGTGACCACGGAAGAATACACTAGTGGACGAGAAGAACGTGCGTGACATTCGAGGGACGAGAAACCGGGAAGGAAGACTGCTCGAGGAGAAGGTCGGAACTTGGGTTCGGGTGAGCCCTATTCCGGATGGCCGAGATCACCCAAGCTAGCGGAGCCGGAGTGAACAAGACCCGGACCGAGACGAGCTGAACCGGAGACGAAAAAGTCAACTTCTATTGACTTTAAGGCTCGGGGCGCCCGGAATGAAGATGTTAACCAGATCGATTCTAACGCGATCTGAACGTTGGAGGATAAAGTTTTATCCCCCAAGGTGCCCAGAACCCTTCGGGGCGCCCCCAACCAGTGTTATCAATATAGCACTGGTTTACATAGATCTTTCGACCAACTTGTAATTCATTTTTTCTGTGCTTTCTATTCTTTTGTACTGTCAACACTGTAAGAGGCTACTCCGCCCAGAGGAGAATCAGATAATGTGCCATCTTTGCCTTGGATTAGCAATCCTCTGATTGCAAACCAAGTAAATCCTCTGTGTCTGAGTTTATTTCTAATTAGTCTCTTTTGTTTATTATTACAAGTTATTTTAAATTAGTTGAATATCCGAAAAAAGTTTGTGGTTTATTTTTGTAGGGCAATTCACCCCTCCCCTCTTATCGGCCTCCAAAGGGACCAACAGTTTGCTTGGTCTTCTTCATCGGATTCGAATTCATCTGATGACTCAGACCATGTTGCCTTCAACACCTTCATTCTTCGTTACTTCTGGTTTGGACAATCCGGCTTGTAGTGCCCCTTCCGATTACAGCCGTAGCAGGTAACTCCAGTCTTGACCTTCGAATTTGATTGAGTCGCCTTCTTCTTTTTGCACATTTTTCGTACGAGTTTTACTAGTTTGGCAGTAATCTCATCATCGTCTTATGAGTCTGATTCGTCTTTGAACTCGAGTTTAATCTGATTTTTTTTCTCACCTCCTTTCACTTGCTTGTACCTGCAACCAACGCAATACCTTTCTCGGTTGGACGTGCATTAGTCTGTTCATGCAATTCGAATTCGGAAAATAACTCGTCTAGTTTAATTAAAGACAAATTCTTAGAAACTTTATAGGCATCTACCATTGATGCCCACAATGTATTCCTTGGAAAAGCGTTGAGTGTGTACCTTATTACGTCTCGATTCTCCACTTTCTGTCCGATCGCATGAAGTCCGTTTAGTAGATCTTGAATTCTCACATGATGCTGCCTAGCTGTCTCTCCTTCCTACATTTTGATATTATACAATTTATTAAAAAGTAAGACACGCTTACTTACCTTTATATCGGTCTGCCCTCGTGTAGCTCGATCAATTTCTCCCATAATTCTTTTGCGCTTGAGAATTTACCAACTCGGTTCAACTCCTCCTTTGTAAGGTCACATTGAAGGATGCACGTTGCTTTTGCGTTGGCTTCTACCTTCTTTATTATGCTAGGATCCCAGTCTTTCACATGATACGGATTTTCCTACACCGTCAAGTGGGAGCAAGATGCCAGTCTTGATGATCATTCATACCTCGAACTGAGTTTGGAAGTAGGACTCTATTCGGCCCTCACAATAGGTGAAGTCTTCCTCGAAGAAGAGCGGTGGTCAGGCTGTGTTATAGCCTTCTTAATGGGCCATTGAAATCTAGCACACAAAGAAAAACAAAAACTTGTTCCAAGACTTGGTCTTGGATTAGTTGTACGGGATAAAAAAAATAAAACCCGAACTCGAGTGGTGTTGCACCAGCTTCGAGCAAAAACTTCGATTGCGAAAAAAACGGATCAGAAAGCGACAATTATACCGATTCTGATTGACTCCGAAAAATCAGAAAACTACCACGAAAAATATTACTTGAATGGTGGTTGCACCAATTCAAAACGACCAAGCTCTAATACCAATTGTTGGATCGAAAGCACAAGAGAGGAGGGGGTGAATACCACTCGTGGCTTTCACTTTTCGTTTCAGAAAACTTAACGAGTAAACGCAGCGGATATAAGAACAAACAATGCAAACACCAAGATTTATTTGGTTCGGAGCTTTGGACGACTCCTACTCCAAGGCCCGCGATCGTTGATCGTTTTCGGTGGGCAATCACTATCAATTTGTAAATCTTTACAACTTTTGAAGTAAAATTCAAAGCAATAAAATATACCAACCACAAAAGAAAACAGTGAAGTTGAAGCGTTTAGTCGTCGGAGTTGAGTTGCGGCTTTGTCGGAACGTTCTTTAAGCAGCACACGGAAGATGGATTGCGTTTCAGATGATATCCTAAGCTGCATGAGGGGGCCTTCGTGCCAGTGTCTAGGGCACCCTCAAGCTCCATGAGGGTGCCCTCTGCTCAGCATCTTGGGCGCCCTCAAGCTCCATGAGGGCACCCTCGCGCCTTATTGCGAGAGGATTTCTTCCTGCAAAATAGGTTAGTCCAGAATCCAAAAACATATCCTACAAAACAGAGTTAGCACAATTAAACATAATAAATATGATTATTTGATAGTACTAACTATCTGATTCTGACTTCTGATTCCCAACCGGAAACCCTAGATCGAACTGACGCCTACTGTTCCCTCACCGGGGAATGCGTTCTCACTTACTCCACTCAGGAGAGTTTACCTATTGTCAGTTGATCCTCCAGGCCAACTAAACTTTTGCTCAGCAGCCGAAGCTTCCGGTCTTCATGCTGGATGTCCGCTCCACGACCCGCCCAGACTTCCACCTGGTTTGCGACATCATGATTTCAACCTAGGGTTACCACCTCCTGGGATTTTATCCGAAGCTCTCGACCCGCCAAGACTTTCCACCTAAAGTTACCATCTTCTAGGACCTAGGGTTACCGCCCCCTAAGGTTTTCCCTTTCCCTAACCGCATTTAAGACTTTTCCTTACCTAGGGTTACCACCCCCTAGGATTTTCCACCTGTCTAACCACAGCTAGGACTTTTGCCTAAGTACACTTAGGACTTTCCTGCAAAACTCATTCAAACATATCAGATAACAAAACAACTTACTTTTGAACCCTTTGACATAATCAAAACACAAGTTCGATCGTCGGATGCTTCCCGCACCAATACTTATAACGCAAACTCTTGTATATTTATCATTATACCCAAGTTCTGAAGATATAGTGGTCCTTACCGAAAGGTTACAATCGAACCTTGTAATATGTTCCTTTTGAAAAATAATATAGCATTAGCACAATAATTTAATAGATTCATTCATTGAATATTTATTATAATTTAATATTGACTGATAACGTAACATAATCCTACTCTTTTATTCGAACTTCAGACTGACCATAATGACATAATTTATCATGGATAGAGTTCTTTATTTTATTTTTAATAACTAATTATAAAAAAAATAAAGTGGATCAAAATTCATAATTTTTAAAATTGTTGAGTTTTCTAAATTAACAGTAATTTTTGAATAAAAATAATTAATAATTCTAAAGAAGTTAGTTGACCAAATTATCTCGCTTATTCATTTTCCTGAGACTTACATATCCTACCATCTAAAAATCACTCAGTATGTGATTTAATTCTCTTCATCTCACTATGGAGTTAACGACACTCAAGTGTGTGAAATCATCATTTTACTTCATTAATTCATTAAATTATCCATATTTTTATTTTTAATTTTAATTTTAAAACAAAGATAAAAAAAATATTAAAAATATAAATTATAAAAGAAGATTAATATAAGTAAAAAAATTATTTAAAAATTTATTATTATTATTATTATTTTATATTTTAAATAACTAATTACCAGAGAAAAAAAGGAAAAATAAAACTCAATTAATAAAAGGAATATATATATATATATATATATATATATAATAAAATATAAAAAAAACACTTGGGAATTTTGATTAAAGCAAATCTAAAGGTTACAGAGAGGTTTAATCTAATAGGTTTTACCACTCCCCTAAGTCATGCACCAAAACCCTTGACACATGACCTCTGTTAAAAAAATTTAATTTTCTTTATTTTTGGTAAGTACCATCTAGAATTAAACATCTCTAACTTACCCTAGGATAATATCAATAGATTCCTAGCACTCTTTTATTTTGTCCATATTAAAATTTTAAAATTTTAAAAATATTTAAATCATCAATAAATTTTGAAAACAACTTAATGTACCAAAATAATTAGATTCAATTCAAACTAAATCTAATAGATACCTATTGCTCATCCGACTCTCATCCTGCCTTCAAACTATTAACTCAGGACCCTATTAGTCAGAATAAATAATAAATAAAAAAAATCAACCTTCTTTATTTTAATATAGATAGAATTATATCTAAACTTAAGCTTCTCTCATTCACTATAAGTTAATACTAATAGCTTCCTTGCACTCCCTTAGAACATTCAAATTATCATAATTAAAAAAATATATAACTATCCTATCTATTTTTAAAATTTTATATTTATAAATAATAATTTTCTAAATTTAGAAAATAAATTTCATTCTCTAAATAATATTATAGAAGAGATAAATATGATAGAAAAGAAAGGAAAAAAAATTGATATATGATATAGTAAAAAATAAATATCTAAATTTAATAAAATAAAATTTTATTTTAAATTATATATTTTAAATAAAAAAATTAATATGAATACTCTTAATCCAAATTAGAATTTTAAGATTCAAAAGAATTTAAGTCATAAATGATTATTTTTTTTTTTACTAAA
The DNA here is from genome assembly GCF_018446385.1 of Zingiber officinale. NCBI lineage: Eukaryota > Viridiplantae > Streptophyta > Magnoliopsida > Zingiberales > Zingiberaceae > Zingiber > Zingiber officinale. The sequence goes on from NC_055994.1 coordinate 60,148,552, forward strand.
ACGCAATTAAAGCTAAATACGTTGATTTAGAGGATGTTTGGCTGAGCTTATAAACTCTCTAAAATAGCTTATAAGTTGTTTTGAAGTTTATAAGCTCTTTAAATTTGTTTGTTAATTTTTTTTCAAACAACTTATAAACTGTTAAAATAAACTGTTTTGGAACTTATAAAATATTTTTTAAAAAATATGAAAGATCCTACTTTTTTTTAAAAAAATCTTATTTTAATAATTTATTTCTCTAAAATATTCTTATGTAATTTCATAAATCCTCATCTTATCCTCCATAAATTTTTATAAACCTAATATCTTTTTATCCTGCCCGACTTTTCTTCCAACACTGTGTCATCTTCTCCGCCAACGGCTCTTTCCCATTTTCTCTCCCCCGGTGCAGAAATTCACCCAAAACCCTCTATTAATAAAAATCTCAAAACCCTCTATTAATAGTATTATATGTTTTTTTTATAATTTTATTAATAAAAAGATCTTATAATACCAAACACATCAATACCTTTAAGTTGATTGTAGTAAATTCACTCAAACACTTTAACAATTTATTTTTAAAATAAAACCTAACAACTTATAAGCTCCTAAAACAATTTATAAATTATACGAGTTTATAAACTATTTTTAATAAATTTAGTCAAACACCCTCTTAATTTAAATCTAATTCAATAGGTTCCTTCCACTCTCGTCATGCCCAAAAATTTGACTAATAGGGTTATAAATTAAGAGTTTTGAGGCATGATTGAAACTCAAGACATCAACACTAGTTTGTTAAATTTTGTGGATACATTACCCATGGGGCCGAACCGAGGACTCAATCCACTTGTAGCCTATGCAGTGATTTAACGATACATAACCTTGCTGCAGACTTGGTTTGCGCAGCTCTATATTTGATCAATCAACACCGATTAGCATCACACATCATTTTGCTAACGAGCAAATGATTTTAAGGGACGCTGAAAAGCTTAGCGTATGTTTCTTTTAGTAGATGAAAACAATACTAAGATTGAAAAGTAATAAACAAAAGTAAAAATTAACACTTTCTGAAGGTTATAAATCATACAGAACCAAGTATTCATTAATTCATAATCAAGCAACCAACATATTACTACTATATTTAAAATTTAAAATAAATATCCCACTTTATTAAATTTAAATAATCATTTTTTACTATATACTATATCAAATATTTTAAAATTTCCACATCTTTAAATTTTTATTATTTTTTTCTCTTTCTTCTATTTTTTATTATTATATTTATGAAATAAATAGAAGGAGAGAGATTAAATAAAAGAAGAAAAATTTAAAAAATATATTATTTTATTTTTAGAATAGAGATTTCAATCCCTAAATTTAAAAAATCATTAATCATCCAATTCAAATTTAAAGAATGAATAGGATAACTGATACAAAAGATTTTAAATTAATCTATCCAAAATTTAGGATAAAATTTTTAAATAGAATAACTAATGTGAATGCTCTAATACACTTGGCAGTAATTAATGAGATATTGCTACACTAGAATTTCCCATTTTAATGGAAAAGCCAACGAAAAGATGACTTACATACAAAGACCAACATCATTCCTCTAATTATGAAGTAACTGACCAGATCAATATCCCAACTAGTATTTACTGATATATAGATGCATGTCCTCACAAGCTGTTACAATTCAAATACCAAGTGAAATCAGGTGCCCAAATATCCAAGCACAATTGTGACAGATAATAGACAATCAATGGGTATAGATAATCATTTTCCCTCCAAATGATCAGCAGGGGCAGGACCATATTGATAATACCCAAGGAATTTAATCTCAAATGAACTCGGAAAACCGATGCTAGAGTACTAAAGTAACATTTCAAGATGTGACGTTTAGCTTGGGAGTTGTACCTCCAACTCCCAAAGTGAGCTGAATATCATCAGGTCCAACATCATGAATCCTCTCTCCCTCCCATGGCTTTACCCATCTGTTTTCAAATTCAAACTCCATGCTTCGGCCCTTCTCTGGCACCCCTAATGATGTGCCTATTGCAGTCCCCTTTGCCGCAACAAAGGTCTTAACAAGGTTGAAAGTGGGCGACCCAGGGGCCGCCATATGGGAACCAGCCCCCTCCTGGCCAGAGTCGACGGTTGAAGCATCAGACTCGTCACATTCAGGTATTGTCATGGGCTGCCCTTGTTGGTGGCCTCTGATAGGGCTAGAAGGAGCTGAAATAGCATAAAGAGAGTAGCAGAATGTGTTATCTAGATTCCTGAGCTTAGGAGGATGAGAAGCTGAAGGTGAAGATGGTGGCGGGGTCACTGGGGCACTATTAGAGATGCGAAGTGGAGGAAGGCTTGTAAGGTTCTGCAGAAAAGGAAGTAGAGAAGAGGGGTTGACACTGGGGTTGTGGACGTTATCGTTGCGGCTAGGGCTCGGGAAAGATGATGTCAAGGGGCTTGTATGGTACGAAGGGACAGGACTAGGGAAAGATGACAAGATTGGGCTCAACAGCGGGGAGGAGCAAGGACTTATGCCTGAAGATGCACCGGCAAATTCTGGAGGCGGTGTTGGTGGCTTGCATCCCTGCTAATGTTGTAACCCATCACGAATCAATATTATACATTGCAAGCTAAAAAGAAGTTAAGATTTGGTTAAAGAAAACGTTATTGTTCAGATGCTCTTCAATTTTCAATTAAAATCAAGTTTGATCTAGAGAAGTAATTACTATATCAACTATCGATTTGACTGTCCCTTCCATTTATTGCAGGCCTGTGCAAGGACTAAACCATATTCTTCTCTGTTTCTCTCGCTAAAATAAAAAGGACTCGTAGATCAGTGAATGCAAAACCCAAAATCAAGGGGAAAAAGTAAGACAGTGGCAACAGAAGTTCAGCAATGGATGTAGAGAAAACAAACATTATAAGGGATGGCTAGCATCCAGATCCATATGAGATAAAATCTTTCAAAAAACAAAAAAACGACGACGACATATAACCTTAGTTAAGGATCGATAAGACGCACTAAAGTATCTACTCAAACTCAAGAAGCGTATGATTAATTGGAATAAAAGATCATAGCTTGAAGAATAAGAAAACATCACATACCAAGCAGTGAAAATAAGAGAGGGGGAAATTATTGGCTGAAACTAGCTAGGAATAATCCATGAAAACGAAGAAAATGATTAAAAGGGCAAGAAACACAGATCTACTTGATTGAGCTTGAGATCTGCTATAACAACAACATCTCGGTCAACAACCATCCAGTCGCAGCAAATATAGCAGCTATCCATATTTTATTAAACAATCAAGCGATACTATGAGAATAATACTAATAATGACAGAGAGAAGAACAAAGATGATACCTTCCGGTAGGTGGTGCCGTCCTCCTCGACGATCCACCCCGCCTCGCGGCACAAGGCCTTGAGTACCTCGTTGTTGTCGCAGTGCTTGGGAAGCTTGTAGTTCCCCATCGACCGCAACCCAGAGAAGATCTTGGCAGCCATCGCCCGCCGCCGCCGCTCCCGCCGCTTGTTGTTCTCCCTCTCCTTCAGGGTCGGCTGCCGCCCCTCTCCAGCCGTCATCCCTCCGGCTCCGGTGCTCAGATCCACCCTAGAAAAGAGTCAGAAAAGGCAGATCAGGGAAGCCTCCCGCTCTACCTCATCTCATCGCCTAGTTTCATGGTATGCAACTAATAAAAACAAAAATCATCTCGATCCAAACAAAATTAAAATATAATAATAATAATATTACGGTCAACGGTCAGGGGTAATAAGACCCCGCACGTGCTTGGGTCGCCGTCACGCGTGAGTAAATGGGATAAGGCGATAAGCATCCCTCGCATCACGTCGCCATCCGTCCGCTCTGGAATGCACGTGCGGTTGTTTCTCCGAGGGGGTGCCTGGCAATGGCGGGGGCCCGCTTCCGCCCATCTCGTCGTACCCGATTCCTGGTCCAGCGTTGGTTCGAGTTGGTTTACTTCCGCCAACCCGAAAAGAAAAGTCGTTATCTGAGCATTAGTTTGGATAGCTGCCGTATCATCGTTTTTCTCATCCCACCTCAGGGGTGTTTATAGAAATGTAAATTTTACTATTAGATGTGCATAAAGTAAAATATATAATTTATTTTTATTTTATAAAAATTAAATTTTATATTTTATTGATAATGCACTAATAGTCGATATTATAAATGTTTAAAATTATTATGGACTTTATCTACGAATTATTTGAAATCGAGATGATTTATTTTTATTTTAGGGAGTTATTAATTTTTATGTATTAATATTTTTTAGTGGACATAGGTTATATATAGTAATGTCCATTAGTAAGCATAGATTACTTATATATAGTAATACCCCTTAGTAAACATAGGTTACATGTATTAATACCCCTTAGTAGACTAGGTTACATGTATTAATGTCATTTAGTGGACATAAGTTACTTACATCTCCCACTTGCACATAAGGGTATTAATTCATCACTAGATCACAACTCATGTGACCCATCATATCACCATACTAAGCTTCCATACAGGGTTTAACGTCGTACGACTTGCGAGTACACCTGCATACGAAACTACTCATTGCACCTGTTAGGATGATTGAGCAATCATCATTGTATCATAAGATACAAAATCTTGTTGTACCATAGATCCAAGACTTAATACATCCATCGAGCAACTTTCCTCATCGAAAGTAATCCCCAGATAACGTTCGATTTTATATTCACTAATATGTTTTAATCTCTACATAGATAGACATAAAAGACTAGTCAGTGAATATTATACGATGATGTATTGTCAATTGATTTTTCTTTTCCCAAACTTGAATCTATCAATCTTAACTCAGCTATTTTCCTAGACCTGTCCCTCAGATCTCAATTTATTTTCTAGGCCATCGGTAAACAGACTAAAGTAGCAAACACTGAATCATGACATCAAGAAAAAAAAACTGAAAGTAATACAAGCACAAGAAATCCCACCTAGAGGATTTCAGATCTCACATAGTTGGGCTCAAGAATATAAAGTTATTATCTCTTATAATATGGCTCCCACTTGAAAGTGCTTGAATTCCATTCTATTTTAATTTCCCTTATACAAAAATTGTACAAGTACAGAACTTTTCCTAACAACCCGCATGTTCGATTAGACATGTGTTTGATCAATCAAACAAGTTCTTGACGGATCAAAGCACACCTTGATCAAAGCACAAGATCGCTGGCCTCTTGTGTTGGTATTCAAGATCGATACAAAAAAACTAAACTAATTACACAGCGGAATCAAAGAACTAGTTGTACCTTTCTTTTGTAGCCAAAGACCTCTTGATCTTCTGTTGTATTCCTCTCCTCTTCTTTGACGTTGTGTGAGCAACGATCTACCAAGATAACAAACACCCCTCCCTTCTTTTTTTCCAAACCGCCGACCACCAAGAGAAGCTCTAGGATGAGGCACCTTCTCCTCTTCTTCTTCTTTTCCAAGCCGTCATCCACAAAGGATGCTGAGCAAGGGGCGCCAACCCTATCAAGGAAGAGGCCCCGACTCTAGCAAAGGAGGAGGCGCCGATCCTAGCAAGGAGGAGAATCGCCGACCCTAGCAAGGAGAAGAGGCGTCAACCCCTAACAAGGAGAAGAAGCGCCGAGCCCTAGCAAGGAGAAGGAGAGAATTGTGGGAAAATTAGATTTTAGGGGTGCCACCTACTCCCTTTTATAATACTTGCCGTCGGCCCTAGGAAGGTGAGGTTAACAAAACAAAAACACATGGATGGGTAGATGTGAGGCTTTATATAGAGGCTACAACAGGGACCTAGAGGAGGAATTGGTTTAGGCCTCCTGATGGACTTGGGCTTCTTGTGTTCGACTCGAATACTAAACTCAAGTTCATCAATAATAACTCATACCACTAAAGGGTTATTATTGAACTACCGCACCAATCCCATATTACAATATGAGCTCATTCTTATCATGAGTACGTTAATCTCCCTATGTTTAAGATATCGTATGTCCGTTAATTAAATGAGTTACTAACAACTCAATTAATTAACATCTGATTCCAAGAGTAGTACCACTCAACTTTATTATCATGTCGGACTAAGTCCACCTGCAGGGTTTACATGATAATCCTTATAAGCTCCTCAAGGGGATATCATCAGCCTAAATGATTAGGACACATATTCTTTCTATAATCAACAACACACTATATAAACAGTATTATTTTCCAACTCATCGGGTCTATTGATTTAACGAATAAATCTCACCCATTGATAAGTTAAAGAAATAAATACTAAGTATATGTATTTGTTATTATATAGGGATTAAGAGGACACACATCCATAATAACAAAGGTTTTGTTCTTTTATGTAGTCAGTACAAATCAAACAACCTCAAACGGTCCTGCTCAATACACACATAGTGTACTAGTGTAATTTTATAGTCAAGACAGACTGATACCAAATTACACTACAACCGTTCCAATGGTTTGTCCCAATTCATCTTGGTTGTGAGCTGCTATTTATAATTTATAAGGAACCGATAACATGATCTTCTGTGTGACACCACACACTATGTTATCTACAATATAAATTAAGTGGACAACTACATTGACATATATATAAATATAAAATGTAAATATTTGATCAAAGTGATTTTCATTTCAAAATATTTCAAAATAGATGTTCATACAAAAGCTAGGCTTATAGTATACATCCCAACAATCTCCCACTTATACTAAAAGTCTATGTTGCTATAAATGCTGCTATACATCTGATTCTCATCCCCTTAATATGCCTATCAAAATCTCTCGCCGGAAGGGTCTTAGTGAAAGGATCTATCAGGTTATCTGCTGATGTAATCTTGGCGACAACAACCTCTCCTCATTTTATGATGTCTCGTAATAGGTGGTACTTGCGCTTAATGTGTTTACTTGCCTTATGGGCTCATGGTTCCTTCAAGTTTGCTAGTGCACCACTCTTATCACAATAAATTGTGATAACTTTGGGCAAACTAGGAATCATATCTAAGTTCATCAAGAAGTTTTTGAGTCATACAGCTTCTTTGGCTGCCTCAGAGGTTGCCATATACTGAGCTTCTATGGTGGAGTCTGAAACGCATTTCTGCTTAGCACTCCTCCATGCTAGGGCTCCACCTCCCAAAGTAAACATATACCTCGAAGTTAATTTACTACTGTCCCTATCTGATTGGAAGTCTGAATCCGTGTAACCCACAGGGAACAAATCATATGTCTAGTTAACCAACATATAATCTCTAGTCCTTTTCAGGTACTTTAATATATGCTTTACGACAGTCCAATGTCCCTGTCCTGGGTTATTTTGATATCTACTAACCATACCCACGGTAAAACAGATATCTGGTCTCGTACATAACATCGCATACATTAGACTTCCTACAGCCGAAGCATAAGGAACTGTCTTCATCTCCTCTATCTCCTTTGGTGTCTCAGAACACATCTTTTTAGATAAAGGTACTTCATTCATAAAAGGTAGAAAACCTTTCTTGAAGTTTTGCAAGCTAAAACGAGCTAGGATAATATCGATGTATGAAGCATGGGATAAGCACAACATCCTTTTCTTGTGATTCCTTATTACTGTTGGTGCAAGATTCTCTAGGATAAGGTTGACCTGGTTGACTGAGCATTGAATTAGGTCAAGCTCGAGTCTTGATGTTTGGATTTCAATGTTTGACAATACATGTAGACAACACATGGAGATTGCAAGTGCGATTGTTCATGTGGGGAGATTGTGAAGGAGAGTCAAGTAGGTTAAGGTTAACTGGATACTTGACTGGAAAATCCTGATGAGTGAAGCTAAGTGAAAGTCCTACCTGGGAGGTTAGGCAAACTGGAAAGTCCTGATGAATGAAGCCAAGTGAAAGACCTAGTGAGTGAAGCTAGGCAGTTGGGAAATCCTGTTGAGTGAAGTCAGGTGAAAGACCTAGTGAGTGAAGCTAAGCAGTTGGGAAATCTTGGTGAGTGAAGCCAGGTGAAAGACCTAATGAGTGAAGCTAGGAAGTAAGGAAAGTCCTGGTGAGTGAAGCTAGGCACAGGAAATCTAGATGGGTCAAGGTTGACCAGGCATCTGGTGGAAGTCCAAGTGGGTCAAAGGGATTGACCGGACACTTGGTGAGAGAGTCCAAGTAGGTCAAGAGTGGTCGGATGCTAGGTATGATGTACCAACAGGTCATGATTGACCGGATGTTGGTTTAGGGGACTTTAGACTTGGTTTTGGGCAAAAACAAGGAGCTGGATTGATCAGCCGATCGATTGGCTCATGCCCAATCGATCGGCTGATCGATTGGGTGAGTCCCCGCGACAAAGGCTTCCCCAATTGATCAGCCGATCAATTGGGGAGAATTGTCGGTCGCACAGAATGCCTCCCGATCGATCGGCTGATCGATTGGGAGCTGCGATTTTACGCGATAAGCCTTGGATTGATCAGCCGATCGATCCAGGCGATTCCCAGGAGCACAGAGGCACTCTAGATCGATCGACCGATCGATCCAAAGACTCCCCAATCGATTGGGAGCAATCCAATCGATTGGGATTCAACCGTTGGCATCATATTTAGCTGTTAGCGAGCGTTTCTCTTGACAGATCTCTCAGCTTTCTTCTTCAGCGAGCACAGATCTTCACAACGACTTCTACATAGCTCTCACACCAGATCTTGAAGGTTCTTGGAGGCTTGTGTTGGTGCACGTCCAAGTCAAGAGGCGAGGAAGAAGCTAGGGTTAGGGTTTCCTGTGCATATCTTGTAAACTTTTGCTTGTATTGTATTTCCCTTCCCTTTCTTCTTGTACTGTGAGCTTGTAGGGCTTCTTCGCCTTCGGTAGTTACCGTAAAGGAGTGTTTTCATAGTTGAGGGTGTGTGAGTGTGTGGATCCTTGGACTAGTCACCTCTTCTTGAGGTGGATACCAAGTAAATCCTTAGTGTTAGCGTTGAGTGTTGTATTCTTGTATATTTCCGCTGCACATCATCGCAAGAAGAAAGCAACTCCAAGCACGAGAGCGCGACGAGCTATTCACCCCCCCCCCCTCTAGCTACATTTCGGTCCCAACAAGTGGTATCAGAGCCAGGTTGCTCTTCACCGGAATCATCACCGGAAGGGGCAAAAAGCTAGAGGGTGAAGAAGTTGGAGCAATTCTGCAAGTCGAAGATTTCATTCAAGAAGCTCAACTTCAAGATGGAATTCCAAGATGGACTTGGATTCGATACAAGGGTGCCTCCACCGTTCATAATGATGAGCTTTGATCTTTGGAGATCAAGGATCGAAAATTTCTTGATGGTGGAGATAGAGCAATGGTTTACTCTCATGAAAGGTTTTGAGGCTCCAACAAATTCAAAGGGAAAAACTCTAAAGAGGAGCAAGTGGAGCCAAGAGCAAATTCAAAGTAGCGAGGCTAATAATAAATTGACCAAGCTTTTGGTCAATCTATTGTCTAGCCACATTTTGGAGCAAGTTGGAGAATTCAAGGATGCCAAGGAGCTTTGAAGCAAATTGGCGATGATTCATGAGATCCCCTCCACTGTACAAGATCAAGAAAAATCCAAAGAGGGTGACTCATTGGATAAAAATCAAGAGAACTCCGAAGTTGAGAGATGCTCAATTTCCAAAGAAGAAGTCCAAGAAGCTTCATCTTCAAAGGAATGCAACGAAAAGGACAAAGAGGGAGCATACTCCTTGTTCCGTGTACAAGATGAAGATGAAGAAGTCTCCACCTCCAGGATTGAGGGGGAGCGACCCTTATTGACATAGGATCAAGAAGAAGGAGAAGCTTCTACATTCGGGTCAAATGGAGAAGAAGACAATGTTGTTGGATCGTGAGGAATCGATAGAGGGGGGGTGAATATCAAAAAACGTTCGAAACGAGTAAGCGCATCGGAAAAGTATAACAGAAGGACAATGCTAACATAGGTTCTTTTTACTTGATTCGGAACCTGTGTCGACTCCTACTCCAAGGCCCGTACTCGTTGAGTACTTTCGTTGGGTAATCCACTAGCAATTCGAATAATGTATTACAATGATTAAGTACAGAAAAGCTAGAAGTAGAATACCGACAAATGTAACACAATAAGAAAAGAATGGAGCTTGTCGGAGCAGATTCGTAGCGTTGCAGGAGCGCAAGAGAGCGGATCGTCAATTCAGAGTCGTCGTAGAAGCTCCACCCCTGCCCCTTCTTTTATATGAAGCTCGGGGCGCCCCGAATCCCCTTCGGGCGCCCTGGTGGGACGTGGTAGGTCCAACCAGTGAGCTCCACGTGGCGACGACGCGTTTGGATAAAATTCGCCTCCCGGGCGCTCGGATCCCTTCCAGGTGCCCGGACCTTCGGGCGCCCGAATCCCCTCCGGGCGCCCGGACCACCTTTTTCTAAGGAGCACATTTCCTGCAAAATAAGGTTAGTCCGAGGCTAATATATAAATTATAACCTGCAAAACAGAGTGTTAGTTCAGTTCATAGTTTAGCAAAAAGAGTATGACTTAGATTTCGTCTTTCCGAGACCGGAATCTAGTCACGATCTCGACTTAGATATCTGAAATGGATCTAAGCCGGATGGACGCCTAATGTTCCCTTCCCGGGAACGTAACCTCATAGTCACTCCCTTCCAGTGACTTACCTTTACTCACCTGCCAGACGTCCGGTTAGCCCTTCGACCCGTCTGGACTTCTCGCCAAGCGTCCGGTCAGCCCGTCGACCCGCTTGGACTTCTCGCCAACTATCCGGTCAGCCCGTCGACCTAGATGGACTTCTCGCCAAGCGTCCGGTCAGCCCGTCGACCTGCTTAGACTTCGTGCCAAACATCCGGTCAGCCAGTCGACCTGTCTGGACTTATCCTACACACTCGGTCAGAGTGTTAGATCATGACAAACCTAACTTAACCTGATTTGTCATTCATCAAAACCTGAGTTAGACCGTTAGTGCTAACTGCATCAACAATCTCTCCCTTTTTGATGGAATGACAACCTGGTTAAGTTAGTAAAAAATATATGCGAGTAAAAAGAGTTTAAACATTTTGTTCTAGCATGAGGTTTAAGTTGGTTTTTAACTTTGACATTTTATTTTTCTAACTTAACCACCTATCCCTCCCCCTTTGGCATTCATCAAACAACATTTTTCAAATTTTCAAAGCTAAAGACATTTACTTTTCAAAACTGATTGAAACTAAGTTTGAAAAAAATCTTAGTTCATAAAATCTAATTGAAGAATTTGGTTTTATAAAGGCTAGTTTTTTTAAAAAATATTTGAAACATAAGATTTCAAAAATTAAGTTTAAAAACTTTTCTTTTCAAGACTTATTAAGTTTGTAAAAACTTTAAATTTGAAACCAAACTCCAATTTGAATATAAAAAAAAATATTAGAAAAGATATTATATTTAAGGTGGAGAAAATAGTGTTGGTGTTAAGTGTTGATTTAATCCTCCCCCTAAATCTGACATCTAAAATAGCTGTCTAACCAATTAGGTACTTACTGACTATCAGAAGATAGCTGCTTTCTCTTGGTTAGTCAAGTTAAGTTCATTGTGATCAGTTAGCGGTTGACTAAACTGAATAACTTAACTTGATTAATGTATGTTTTGTATTTAACGCCCAGACTTATATCGATGCACTGATATAAGCATCTTAGGTCCAGACAATTGGCCTATACATCTCACCCCTTTCTATGTTTGTCAATTACAAGCAAAGTAAGCCTAGGGTGTTGGTGAGATGCTCAAATACTAGTCTTGGGGGAACATGATTTCTAAAGGGATTTTTCTAGTCTAAGGCTAAAATTATTTTAAAATTCTAAAAGTAGAAAGGTTTTAAAAACTAGAATAATTTTAACCTAGAATTTAAAACAATTATTTTTGAAAAATAGTTTTGAATTTTAAAAAGTCCTAGTCTATTAAGCACATTCCTAATTTTCTATGCAGAATGCTAAATTCACTTTCAGGGAGTGGTTTTGTGAATATGTCAGCTAAATTGGATTTGGACTCAATGTATTTGAGTTCAATGCCCCCTTCAGTAACATGATCCTTGATAAAGTGATGTCTAATTTCAATATGTTTAGTTCTGGAATGATGCACTAGATTTTTTGTTAGGTTAATTGAGCTAATGTTATCAATTAAGACTTTGACATTTGTAAGGTTTAAGCTAAAATCTTTTAGGGTGTACATCATCCATAATAATTGTGCAACACACTCTCCTATTGATATGTACTCTGACTCAGTTGTAGATAAGGCAACACAGTGTTGCTTTCTACTAAACCAGCTGACAAGTGATGGACCCAATAATTGACACCCGCCACTTGTGCTTTTGTGGTCTAATTTGCATCCAGCATAATCTAAGTCATAATACCCTATTAATTCAAAATTATTAGTCCTAGGATACCAAATACCTACATTTGTTGTTCCTTTAAGGTATCTAAAGATTCTTTTAACTTGAGTCAAATGAGATTCTTTAGCAAAGGTTTGGTATTTGACACACATACTGACTGCAAATAAGATATCCGGTCGACTTGTAGTTAGGTATAGTAGACTACCTATGACACTCCTATAATGTTTTAGATCAACTGGTTTTCCATTGGGATCATCATTTAGGATTGTGTTTACTGCCATAGGTGTTTTTATCTCTTTGGTGTTTTCCATTCCAAATTTTTTAAGTAATTCCTTAGTATATTTTTGTTGATAAAAGTAGTTACCTTCATTTGTCTGTTTGATTTATAATCCTAAAAAGTAGGTTAATTTGTCTACCAGACTCATTTCAAACTCGTGTTTCATTAAACTTGTAAATTCATCTAAGAATTCTGAATTTGTTGAACCAAAGATTATGTCATCTACGTAAATTTGTGCTATAAAAATATCTTCTTTTATTAATTTGACAAATAAAGTTGGGTCAATTTGTCCTTGGTTAAATCCTTTAGAGGTTAGGTAAGACGTTAGTCTTTCATACCAGGCCCTAGGTGATTGCTTAAGTCCATATAAGGCTTTTTTCAATTTATAGACATAATCAGGGTGTTTTAGACTCTCAAACCCAGGTGGTTGTCCTATGTAGACTTCTTCTTTTATTAGTCCATTTAGGAATGCTGACTTAACATCTATTTGGTATAGTCTAAACCCTTTGTGTGCTGCATAACTTAGTAATATCCTAATGGACTCTAGTCTAGCTACTAGGGCATATGTTTCATCATAGTCAAGTCATTCCACTTGACTGAACCCCTTAGCAACTAGCATGGCCTTATTTCTAGTAATTTCACCAGTTTCACTTAGTTTGTTTCTAAATGTCCATTTTATTTCTATTATTTTCTTATTCTTGGGTGGAGGTACCAAGTCCCAAACTTCATTACGCTCAAATTAACTTAATTCTTCTTGCATAGCTATGACCCAGTCTGGGTCAAGTAGTGATTCGACTATGGTTTTGGGTTTAATTTTTAAGATTAAGGATATTTGACTTAGATTTCTATAGAAAGATCTAGTTTGAACCCTAAGATCTGGGTCACCAATTATTTGATCAGTTGGGTGATTTGGATTGACTCTTATTGTTCTAGGGGGTTGATTCTCCTGAGGTTGTTCTTCTTCTTCATGACTTAGGTTTTGGTTTGCTCCTTCAGAATTATTATTTTCTTGAACAAAATCAATTGATTGATATTGTGTTTGTTCTAGGTTTTGTTTGGATTCTTCAAATTTCACATTAGTAGTTTCTTCAATTCTTAAGGTGACCTTATTGTAAACCCTGTAGCCTCTACTATTTAGGGAGTATCCTAAGAAAATTCCATTTTCAACCTTGAAGGTGAATTTTCCTAAATGTTCTCTTGTGTTTAAGATAAAAGCTGGGCATCCAAATACGCTAAAGTATTTTATATTGGATTGTTTATTGTAATAAACTTCAAAAAATGTTTTGTTATGGGTTTTGTTTAGTGTTGTTCTGTTTTGTACATAGCAAGCTGTACTAACAGCTTCTGCCCAAAAATATTTAGGTAAGTTGTATTCATTTAACATCGTTCTAGAGGCTTCAAGTAAGGTTCTATTTTTTCTTTCTACAATCTCATTTTGTTGGGGGGTTTTAGGGCACGAAAATTCGTGATGGTAGTCATTTTCAAGAAAGAATTTGTTAAAGTTATGATTTTTAAATTCTTCCCCATTATCACTTCTAATTCTTTTAATTTTAAGGTCCTTTTCATTTTCAACTTGTTTACAAAAGTTTGTAAAAATTTCAAAAGTTTCATCCTTATTTTTTAAAAATTTTACCCAAGTGAACCTAGAATATGTTAGTTAGAGCCCTAGAGCCAATCATTTGATGATTGTATGGACTCATGTATATCATATTCTTGTATATATATTAAGGCATTTGGTTTTTGGTTATTATGCTTATTTATATTAGTGCCAGATAAAATAAGTATAGTAACGTCCTTGAGTAGAAGGTTCTTACCTATATCAATCGATTGGTTGAATCGATAGTGAGATGATATAGGGAACACTACTCTAAATCATTCCTAGTCGAGTATTAACATTTAGGGACAATGTTAATACAATAAGACTAGCATGTAGGTCAGCTCGATGACTTGATCTCACAAGTCATGAATATAGAGATATCAAGCTGACGCATGGGTATGCATTAGAGAATGTATACTGAATGACCCGCCATGAGAAAGTATCATAGATCGTTATATGAGTGTCATATACTTTCTCATGTGGCTATTAGTATGACTATTAGTCCTTGGACCTGAAGTCACCATGGATCCCTACATAAGGAGTTATGTACTTTGGTTTTGTCAAACGTCACCCGTAACTGGGTGGACTATAAAGGCGATTACTGGGTATATAACGAATTATGTAGAGGGATGTGAGTGATGTAGATGGGATCTATCCCTCCCATATGACGGGAGCGACATCGGTATTCTTGATAGAGTGAGACAACTAAGTGCATGGCCATGCCCAAATGAGTCAACATTAGATGTTGAGCTCATTTGATCGAGTGAGTCTACTTGGAGTTCAAGATTTAGATTGATTAGAGGATGACACGGTCTATGCCTCATA
Organism: Zingiber officinale; assembly: GCF_018446385.1. NCBI lineage: Eukaryota > Viridiplantae > Streptophyta > Magnoliopsida > Zingiberales > Zingiberaceae > Zingiber > Zingiber officinale. The sequence goes on from NC_055994.1 coordinate 60,163,553, forward strand.
TTGATCAATCTAGATGTATAGGATAGAAGGACAATGTCACATATATTGTGAGGAGTCACAATTAGTAGTCACAAGGTGATGTCGGATCTCGATATTCTTGTAACTTGAGTAGTAATGATGTGTTGCTAGATACCGCTCATTACTTATGCTCCTAAATGGGTTTAGGGCATTGCCAACGTTACAAGAACCTATAGGGTCACACACTTAGGACAATTAGATGGAGATTAGGTACATATGATGAACCAAGAGGATTAGATTCATTTGATGAATCAAATTGGATTAAGAGTAATCCTAATTGGGCTAACTTGAGTTCGACTCAAGTTGATTCATGTGTTCAATGAGTCTAATTTAGATTTTGACTCATTGAATCTATTTAATTAAATGAATTAGATTCATTATATTAAGTTGGCTTGAATCAAATGGTTAGATTAGATCAACCATGGAAGAGATTGGGTCAAGTTTGACTTGACTTAAGAAGGAAGACCAAAGGTTAATTTTGACTTGACCTTTTGCCACCTCATTGGTGAGTTGGCATTAGGTGGACCAATGATGATACTCCACATCATCATGGGTGCCACCTCATGGAAGTTACAAAGCCATTCTCTTTAATGGCTTCATATTAATTGCAATTAATGCAATTAATTTGGGAGTTTTTTCATGGAGAGTGGTCGGCCACTTTTTTTTTGAATCTTACCTTGCCTTGGCCGAATCTTACCAAGGTGCTAGCACACCTTTGTGTAAGGTTTTCTCCACCTACGTGTCCGTGTGGATACTTCTAGAGGACCGACGCTTGACGGTCTAGAGATCCGGCAACTCCTTGGACGAGCGGGAACGCGAAAGGCACGCAACAAGGGTAAAGTTCTTAACATGTAGATCTAGGAGTAGATCTAAAAGGTTTTTTTTTTAAACTCGTACTCGTATTTATTTTTGATTTTCCTTGCACGGATCCGTTGGCCTTGGGTGATTCGGGGTTTCCGCGACGCGAAAAGCGGTTTTCGCGGCCCGAAGAACCCAACAGTGGTATCAGAGCCACGTGCAAGCTTGTACGAGTTTATTTTTGGTTTTATGAAAACTAAAAGTTTCTGTAATTTTCTGTAAAATTATGATTTTCGAGTTTTTATGGGTAATTTTTCCGTAGAAGCGAAGCACAAGTGTCTCGGCACTTGTAGGCTTCGGCTACCGGAAAGATTTTTCCAAAACGGCTTCGTTTCGCCCCAAAATTTTTTGGGACAGCGGGATTGGGTGCCATTAGATCGCTTAAGAGCAACTCGCGATGGTTAGATCGCGGGTAGGGGTACTACCCCTAACCCTGCAAGGGGATTTGCTCCGCGATTGCACCCGAAATCGCTAAAAACGAACCCGCCGGGAAGATTTTTTCGAAACGGCAATGTCTCGGCCCAAATCGTTTTGGGACAACGGGTTTAGGTGCTGTTGGATCGCAAAGGAACCCTCGCGATGGTTAGATCGCGGGTAGGGGCCCTGCCCCTGGCCGTTCCGCGATTGCGCCCGAAACCGCTAAACAGGTCCGCTGGGATATTTTACTCGTAAAAATTGTAAAAATTAATTTTAAAATTACAGAAAATTATGAAAATATATAATTTTGAATTATATATTAATTTTGTGATAGTCATGGCCCAAAAACCCAATATGATTGGATTGTGTTGTAATTCATAATACGGCCTGCGTGCCGTTATGTGTTTGTGAGTGTTGTATTATATTCGCGACCTGCGCGTCGTGCCTTCTCTTATATTCTTGTTGTAAATTAGATTTAGACTCGAATGTAACTCGAGTTTCAAATTGTAATGTACAAATTGGAGCGGTGGAGGGTCCACACGAGACGGAGTTCCGAGGCGGGCACGAGCAACACAAGGTGGTCAAAGGGAGGAGCTTGGAGAAGCTGTTGACCCTAGGTTGACCAATCGATCTTCTCATTGGCTTGAGAAGATCGTAGTAGGGCCATGACTAAATCACAAATAGATTAATTAATTGCTTGTGTATGTGATGCATATTTAATAAGTAGTTAATTAATTAGTGCCTTACGATTAGATTAGATCTAAGTCGTGCACATGATGCACCCTTGCGATTAGATTAGATCTAAGTCGTGCACAAGATGCATCCTTTTCAATTAGATTAGATCTCAATTGACTCAACTCTAATGCCTAACCATGTCGTGATACCTATCACTACCTCGATCACATGTATTGTTGAATCTGCCAAAGCAGAGCAATACATATTATCTTGGTAGGGTACGGAGGGACAATCTTGGTCCCTCCTATCAACGCATGGGTGAATACAAACTTAATTAGATTGAGTATTCCTAGTTACTCGGTTGGATCGAGTCAACTATAGGCATTCTTCCAATGGTTGGAAAGGTAGGACAAAATCACGTTTATATTAATTCTCGGACGTATTAGCCAAAGCTAACTCGAGTTTTAATATAAATGCGGATTTTATTCTATAAACAAGAGTTGCATAGAGATGTAATTGGTAATCGTTACCTACCGATCATACTAAGCCTTGGGCGTATTAGCCAAAGTTAACTCAAGGGTTAGTATGATGTGGATCTTGTCCCACAAGAATTATAATATTCAGTGGGAGCATCATTTAGTTAAAGGCCTAATTAAATGATTTTAAAAGAATATGATATTTATTTTTGCAAATTTTCTGTTGTAGATAACCATGACGTCGAACATGAATTCCTTCTCCCTGCGATCTGTCCTTGAGAAGGACAAGCTCAACGGAGTTTGGACTGGTACGGAACTTGAGAATAGTTCTCACCCGGGAACGTCTGGAGCAGCCCATTCCGAGGCTCCTCCCGCCAATGCCCATGAGCATAAAGATGCTTACAAAAGCATCAAGATGACGCATTAGATGTGTTCTGTCTAATGCTCGCGACCATGAACTCGAGCTTGAAGCAACACGAGTTGATGGGCGCTACGATATGGTTGAGCATCTTCGCCAACTATATCGTGGACAAGCGAGGCATGAGAGATTTGAGATCTCTAAGGCTTTGTTTCAGCAAGATGTCGACAGGGCTCCTGTAGGTCCTTATGTACTCAAGATGATTGGGTACATAGAGAACCTACAAAGACTGGGGTTCCCACTTGGCCAAGAGCTGGCCACGACTTGATCTTGCAGTCGCTATAGTCAATTCGTTCTCAACTATAACATGAACGAGATTGACAAGCCACTGCCCGAGCTACTTAGTATGTTACGAACTGCTGAGATTAACCTTAAGAAGGTTAAGCCCATTTTGATGGTTCAGAAGCACAAGGGCAAGGGCAAGCTCAAAGGTAAGGGAAAGTCCCAAGCCAAGGGCAAAGGCAAGGCACTGAAGCCTAAAGGAGGGGTCGCCAAGGATGCTACCAGACCGGGACTGGAAGAGGAACTGCAAGGTATACTTGGAGGATCTTAAGAAGAAGCGAAGTGAGACTTCCACTTCAGGTATATATGTTATAGAAGTCAATCTATCTATTTCTACATCATGGGTATTAGATACTGGATGTGCTTCTCACATTTGTACTGATGTGCAGGCGCTGAGAAATAGCAGAGCATTGGCAAAGGGCGAGGTGGACCTACGAGTAGGCAATGGAGCACGGGTTGCTGCTGTTGCTGTAGGAACTTATCAGCTATCTCTACCCTCTGGGCTTGTACTAGATTTAGATGATTGTTGTTATGTGCCTGCTCTTACTAAGAACATAGTTTCAGTTTCTTGTTTAGACAAGAAAGGATACTCTTTTATAATAAAAGACAAATGTTGTTCTGTTTATTTAAAAGATATGTTCTATTGTAGTGCACCACTAATAAACGGACTCTATATTCTAGACCTTGAAAGCCCTATCTATAACATTAGTACCAAGAGGTTCAAGTCAAATGACATGAACCAAACTTATCTCTGGCACTGTCGCTTAGGTCATATAAATGACAAGTGCTTATCCCAGCTCCATAAGGATGGTTTGCTGGACTCATTTGATTTTGAATCATATGAGATATGCGAGTCATGCCTACGAGGCAAGATGACCAAGACTCCCTTTAGTGGGCACAGCGAGAGAGCGACTGATTTGTTAGGACTCATACATAGTGATGTATGTGGTCCTTTCAATGTCGCTGCTAGAGGCGGTTATAGGTACTTCATCACATTTACTGATGACTTCAGTAGATATGGTTATGTGTATTTGATGACACATAAATCTGAATCCTTTGAAAAGTTCAAAGAATTCAAGAATGAAGTACAGAACCAGCTTGGCAAGAGTATTAAGGTACTTCGATCAGATCGAGGTGGTGAATTCTTAAGCCATGAGTTTCGTGACTACTTAGCTGAGTGTGGGATTTTATCTCAACTCACTCCTCCTGGAACACCACAGTGGAATGATGTATCCGAAAGGAGAAATCGTACCATATCAGATATGGTACGATCTATGATGAGTCACACAGATCTTCCGACATATCTATGGGGATATGCTCTAGACACGGCAGCTTTCATTCTCAACCGAGTTCCATCCAAGGCCGTGATAAAGACACCATATAGGATATGGACTGGGAGAGATGCCCAGGTGTCTTTCATGAGGATTTGGGGCTGTGAGGCTTACGTACGACGTCAAGTCTCAGACAAATTAGAACCCAAATCCGACGTGCTATTTCATTGGATATCCCAAGAAAACTAAGGGATATTACTTCTATATTCCCAGTCAGCACAAGGTAGTTGTGGCAAAGACTGGGGTCTTTCTAGAAAGGGACTTTGTTTCTAGAAAGACTAGTGGGAGCACGTTCGATCTTGAAGAAGTTCAAGATCCGAACAATAGCACTAATGCCTCGATGGAAATTGAACTGGAACCACAAAGTGTTGTGGATGATGTTGCTCCACAAGGAGTTGAGGAACAACAACCGGTTCAAGTAGACATACCTCTTCGCAGGTTTGATAGGGTACGTCGTCAGCCTGAGAGATACTCATTTCTCTTGTCTGACCATGATGACATTGTGCTCATAGAGGATGAGCCTACCACCTATCAAGAAGCTGTGATGAGACCAGATTCCGAGAAATGGCTAGAAGCCATGAGATCCGAGATGGAATCCATGTACACCAACCAAGTATGGACTTTGGTTGATCCACATGAAAACCCATAGGGTGCAAGTGGGTCTTTAAGAGAAAGACTGACATGGATGGACTTATCTATAAGGGTCGCTTGGTAGCTAAAGGTTTCAAGCAGATTCATGGTATTGACTATGATGAAACCTTTTCTCCAGTAGCGATGTTTAAGTCCATTCGGATCATGCTTGCTATTGCAGCCTACCATGACTATGAGATATGGCAGATGGATGTCAAAACTGTGTCTCTGAATGGAAACCTACTCGAGGATGTGTACATGACACAACCTGAGGGTTTTGTAGATCCACAGTATACTAGCAGAGTATGCAAGTGCATAGGTCCATTTATGGACTAAAGCAAGCTTCTCGGAGCTAGAATCTTTGATTTGATGATGCAATCAAACAGTTTGGTTTCATCAAGAATGAAGATGAACCTTGTGTCTACAAGAAGGTTGTAGGAGACATAGTTGCCTTCCTCATATTGTATGTGGATGACATACTACTCATTGGGAAGGACATCCCTATGCTTCAGTCTGTCAAGACCTGGCTAGGGAGTTGCTTCTCAATGAAGGACTTAGGTGAAGCATCCCGCATTCTAGGGATACAGATCTATAGAGATAGATCTAAGAGATTGCTTGGCCTAAGTCAGAGTACATACATTGACAAGGTACTCCTTCGGTTTTCCATGCAGAATTCCAAGAAGGGATTTCTGCCGATGTCACATGGCGTAAGTCTTTCGAAGACTCAAGGTCCTTCTTCTAGAGATGAGAGAGACCGCATGGATCAGATCCCTTATGCCTCAGCCATAGGATCAATCATGTACGCTATGCTATGTACTCGACCTGATGTCTCGTATGCTTTGAGCATGACGAGTAGATACCAGTCAGATCCAGGTGAAAGTCACTGGATAGCGGTCAAGAATATTCTTAAGTACTGAAGAAGGACTAAAGAATATTTCTTGATATATGGAGGCAATAATGAGCTAGCTGTAAAGGATTACAGTGATGCTAGCTTCCAGACCGACCAGGATGACTATAGATCGCAGTCGGGGTTCGTATTTTGCATTAATGGTGGTGCTGTCAGCTGGAAGAGCTCGAAGCAGGATACAGTAGCTGATTCTACAACATAAGCCGAGTACATTGCTGCATCAGAGGCAACAAAGGAGGCAGTTTGGATCCGCAAGTTCATCACTGAACTTGGGGTGGTTCCCAGCATTGCTGACCCCATTGAGCTCTATTGTGACAACAATGGAGCTATAGCATAGGCGAAGGAACCTCGCTCACACCAGCGGACCAAGCATATACTACGGCGCTTCCATCTCATTCGAGAAATTATTGATAGAGGAGATGTGAAGATTTGCAGAGTACCTACAGAGGCTAACATCGCAGATCCCTTGACCAAGGCTTTGGCACAGAGGAAGCATGATGGTCACACTAGGTCAGTAGGCCTTAGAGCCTATACTGATTGGCACTAGTGCTAGTGGGAGATTGTTAGTTAGAGCCCTAGAGCCAATCATTTGATGATTGTATGGACTCATGTATATCATATTCTTGTATATATATTAAGGCATTTGGTTTTTGGTTATTATGCTTATTTATATTAGTGCCAGATAAAATAAGTATAGTAACGTCCTTGAGTAGAAGGTTCTTACCTATATCAATCGATTGGTTGAATCGATAGTGAGATGATATAGGGAACACTACTCTAAATCATTCATAGTCGAGTATTAACATTTAGGGACAATGTTAATACAATAAGACTAGCATGTAGGTCAGCTCGATGACTTGATTTCACAAGTCATGGATATAGAGATATCAAGCTGACACATGGGTATGCATTAGAGAATGTATACTGAATGACCCGCCATGAGAAAGTATCATGGATCGTTATATGAGTGTCATATACTTTCTCATGTGGCTATTAGTATGACTATTAGTCCTTGGACCTGAAGTCACCATGGATCCCTACATAAGGAGTTATGTACTTTGGTTTTGTCAAACGTCACCCGTAACTGGGTGGACTATAAAGGCGATTACTGGGTATATAACGAATTATATAGAGGGATGTGAGTGATGTAGATGGGATCTATCCCTCCCATATGACGGGAGCGACATCGGTATTCTTGTTAGAGTGAGACAACTAAGTGCATGGCCATGCCCAAATGAGTCAACATTAGATGTTGAGCTCAATTGATCGAGTGAGTCTACTTGGAGTTCAAGATTTAGATTTATTAGAGGATGACACGGTCTATGCCTCATATTGATCAATCTAGATGTCTAGGATAGAAGGACAATGTCACATATATTGTGAGGAGTCACAATTAGTAGTCACAAGGTGATGTCGGATCTCGACATTCTTGTAACTTGGGTAGTAATGATGTGTTGCTAGATACCGCTCATTACTTATGCTCCTAAATGGGTTTAGGGCATTGCCAACGTTACAAGAACCTATAGGGTCACACACTTAGGACAATTAGATGGAGATTAGGTACATATGATGAACCAAGAGGATTAGATTCATTTGATGAATCAAATTGGATTAAGAGTAATCCTAATTAGGCTAACTTGAGTTCGACTCAAGTTGATTCATGTGTTCAATGAGTCTAATTTAGATTTTGACTCATTGAATCTATTTAATTAAATGAATTAGATTCATTATATTAAGTTGGCTTGAATCAAATGGTTAGATTAGATCAACCATGGAAGAGATTGGGTCAAGTTTGACTTGACTTAAGAAGGAAGACCAAAGGTTAATTTTGACTTGACCTTTTGCCACCTCATTGGTGAGTTGGCATTAGGTGGACCAATGATAATACTCCACATCATCATGGGTGCCACCTCATGGAAGTTACAAAGTCATTCTCTTTAATGGCTTCATATTAATTGCAATTAATGCAATTAATTTGGGAGTTTTTTCATGGAGAGTGGCCGGCCACTTTTTTTTTGAATGTGATTTCAATTTTCATTCAAGTGGTGTATCTTCTTTTTCTTCCTCTTGAAGCTCTTCGTCTCCCTCTCCTCCTTGCCTTGGCCGAATCTTACCAAGGTGCTAGCACACCTTTGTGTAAGGTTTTCTCCACCTACGTGTCCGTGTGGATACTTCTAGAGGACCGACGCTTGACGGTCTAGAGATCCGGCAACTCCTTGGACGAGCGGGAACGCGAAAGGCACGCAACAAGGGTAAAGTTCTTAACATGTAGATCTAGGAGTAGATCTAAAAGGCTTTTTTTTAAACTCGTACTCGTATTTATTTTTGGTTTTCCTTGCATGGATCTGTTGGCCTTGGGTGATTCGGGGTTTTCGCGACGCGAAAAGCGGTTTTCGCGGCCCGAAGAACCCAACAGAATAGTCATCTATTATTACTAGACAGTATAGACTTCCGTTTATTGATTTGACTCCATGGGAGTCAAATAAGTCTAAATGTAACAATTCTAAGATTAAGTTGGTTTGTGATTCATTAGTTGGTTTGTGGGTAGATTTTGTTTGCTTACCTTGTTGACAAGCATTACATATGGTTGAATTAAGGTTAGGTAATTTTGTTAGTCCTCTAACTAGTCCATTTAGTCTGCTTATATTTTTGAAATTTGTATGTGACATTCTTCTATGCCATAACCATGTTTCTTCTTTTTGTGTTAAATAACACTTAATTGAAGAGAGGTGGTTAAGTTAATCGCATAGATGTTGTCTTTCCTAAACCCTTTTAGGCTTATGTTAGGATTGTCTAGGTGTTTGATTAAGCATTCTGTAGATAAAAACCTAACCTTGTACCTAGTATCACACAGTTGACTGATACTCAAAAGATTGTACTTGAAATTTTCAACAAGTAAAACATTTGTAATAATAAAGTCAATTTTTAGTTCGATATTACCTATACCAATTACCTTGAGTTTGCCGTTGTTCCCAAAGGCAACTGTTCCTAGGCTTTTGTAGGTTAGTTGAGTGAATTTTGTGTGATCTCCAGTCATATGTTTGGAGCAACCACTATCCAAAATCCACTTAGTTTCCTACAATAGGTAGGAATTGGGGTTAGTCTAACTATTGGACTTTAAAAAATTACGTTAAGTTTTAAAATAATTTTTGAGTTAAAAACAATAGATTTAATTTTAAGTAGAAAATTTAGTTTAATTAAAAAAATAAGTTTTAATTTTTAAAATAAATTTTTAACTTTTTTTAAAAAATTAAGTTTTAATTTTTAAAATAAATTTTTAAGTTAAGAAAAAATTTAAGTTTTAATTTTTAAAATAAATTTTTAAGTTAAAAAAATTTAAGTTTTAATTTTTAAAATAAATTTTTAAGTTAAGAAAAAATTTAAGTTTTAATTTTTAAATAATTTTTTTTAAAAAAATTTAAGTTTTAATTTTTTAAAATAAATTTTTAAGTTTTTTTAAAAAAATTAAGTTTTAATTTTTAAAATAAATTTTTAAGTTAAGAAAAAAATTTAAGTTTCAATTTTTAAAATTTTTAAGCTAAAAAAAATTTAAGTTTTAATTTTTAAAATAAATTTTTAGGTTTTAAAACAATTTAAGTTTAAAATAAATAAATTTTTAAGTTTTAATTTAAAATAAATTTTTAAGTTTTTAAGTTAAGAAAAAATTTAAGTTTTAATTTTTAAAATAAAATTTTGAGTTTTAAAAACAATTAAGTTTTAATTTTTAAAATAAATTTTTAAGTTAAGAAAAAATTTAAGTTTTAATTTTTAAAATAAATTTTTAAGTTAAGAAAAAATTTAAGTTTTAATTTTAAAATAAATTTTTAAGTTAAAAAAAATTTAAGTTTTTAATTTTTAAAATAAAATTTTTAGTTAAAAGAAATTTAAGTTTTTAATTTTTTAAGTTAAAAAAATTTTAAGTTTTTTAAAATGAATTTTTTAATTTAAAAGAAAATTTACGTTTTAAAATTTAAAAAAATTTATGATTAATTTTAATTTAATTTTAATTTTAATTTTAATTTTAATTTAATTTTAATTTTAATTTAATTTTCTTAGTCATCTCACTCGATCTATGTTTTTAATCAGGGAATCCTATAATTTTGTGAGATGAATTAGATTCAATTTTAGAGTTTGTTTTTAACTTATTTTAGATTCAGGTTTAGCTTTGGGTTCAATAAATAGGCATTCTCTGGATAAACTTCTGGGCTATGGTGAGTCACTTGGACATCATTAAAGTAACCATGCCTTCGAGGTTTTCCAAATAGTCTTATCTACTGGACTTAGTACAAAACCTTGGTCTAACTAGTTAGGATCCAAAAAGGGTAGCTTCGGTCAGTTCCACTTAGCCAAATACACCAGGTCCAAGCCATATCTTCCTAGACATGCATAGACTAAGCTTCCCTAACGTACTATCGTCCAAAATTTCACCAGTACCATTTTTCAAGTTAAACTTGAACCCTTTTTAACTAATCCTAATTACCCTGTCGGGTAGGTTGGTTAGGGTTACCCTGCCGGGTAGGTTAGTTTTAGAGGTGCCAGCTATTCTGGAGCCTCCCCCTGAATTTATGACCATTAATTTAATTTTTTAGTTTTTAGTTTATGTCTATCTCTTTTATAATTATATTTTACTTGGTGATAGTTTACATTTTGTTAAGTTTTAATATGTTTAGATTTTAAATTTTTTTGTTCAGGTTTGTATTCTGGTTTTTGATTTGGTTTATTTGACTTTATGTAATATATTTTATCTTTAGGGATATAATATTGGTTGGGTCCTATTTGCATGGTCAAACACGCTTTCGGAACCCAGGCCTTATTCGTTGGTTTGCATTGGGTTATTAATGATTTAAACGTTTTATTTGAGTTCGACTTATATCTGAGTCCGGTTTTGTTATAACATGCCTTTTAATTATTTAGAATTAAATCTAAATTTTTTGATCTAGTAGTAAATTTTTCTAATATATTTTTTAAATTATTAATTTCTAATTTTAATGATGAGTTCTCCTCCTCAAGTGTTAGATCTTGAGTTGGTTTATTATTTACAATTTGTTCCTTGAGGATTTGATTTTCCTCGAGGAGCAATTTGTTTTCATTTTCAAACTTAACTAATTTATTATTTAAGCACGAAATAATTTTAAAAAATTTCCGGTTTAAGTTTAGGAATACCTCTTCGGAACCTTCGGAACGAGTACGGACTCGTGGCTCGATTCGGGTTCGGACCCGTCTTCCGATTCATCTTCCGACTTTGCTTTGCAGGCCATCAGCGTAAGGTGGCTCTGGTGCTTTTGATATTCTGCTTCCGACTCTTCCGAGGAGGAGTCGTCCCACGTTGCTTTGAGGGCCTTCTTTTTGGTCGGCTTCGGTTTGTCGATCTTTAATCTCGGGCACTCGTTCTTGTAGTAGCCCTTCTTGTTGCATCCGAAGCACGTCACGCTCCTCGAATCGGTTGGAGAATTGATCTTTTGAAGGTCCTTCTTGCTGAAGCTTCTTTTCCTCCTGGTGAACATCTTCCTTACCAGGTTCACCAGGTGTTCTTCATCTTCAGAGTTCTGGTCAGAGTTTTCTTCCGGTTCAGACTTGTTCTTCCTTTCTTTTGAGGAACCTGCAAATAAGGCTACACCTTTCTCGACCCCGGCATTAGTTTGCTCACGCAGTTCTAATTCACAGAAAAGCTCATCTAATTTTAATTTAGATAAATTTTTAGAGATCTTGTAGGCATCTACGATAGATGCCCACAAGCTATTGCGTGGAAAGCCGTTTAGGGTATACCTTATTAAGTCCTGGTTCTCCATTTGGAGCCCTATTGCGTGGAGTCCGTTGAGAATGTCTTTAATTCTTGTGTGGAGTTGGCTGGTCGTTTCTCCTTCCTGCATTTTTATGTTAAAAATTCTATTTAAGAGCAAGTCTCATTTTGTTACCTTAGCGTCGCTCGTTCCTTCGTGCAGCTCGATCAGTTTGTCCCACAGTTCTTTGGCGTTCTTATGTGATCCGACACGGTTTAGTTCTTCTCTAGTCAATCCGCACTGTATGGTGTTGATTGCCTTATTCTCTATTGATGCCTTCTTCTTTAGGTCTATTGTCCAATCTTCTGGATCCAGTAGATTCCCGGAACTGTCTACTAGTATTTTGTAGGGTTTGGTGACGCTCATCCACTAGTCGAAGTCCGTCTTGAGATACACTTCCATTCGCTTCTTCCAGTACGGGAAATCATCCCCATTGAAGAGGGGAGGTCGCACTGTGCTGAAGCCCTCGATCTGCGACATTTTAAATCTGCACACAAAAAATATAGAGGTGTTCCAAGACTTGGTCTTAGATTAGTAGTGCGGGAAGAATTAAATAAAAATAACTAAATTGATGTTGCACCAATTTAGATTAAATTACGATGGAAAGAAACTTCCAAAAAGGTAATAATACCAGTTTGGATCTTTTACGAAAAATTGAAATCCAAAAAGAAATTAAAAACAAGTCACCTCCTTGTCTGATTGGTGGTTGCACCAAATCAGAGTGGTACATGCTCTGATACCACTTGTTGGATCGTGAGGAATCGATAGAGTGGGGGTGAATATCAAAAAACGTTCGAAACGAGTAAGCGCAGCGGAAAAGTATAACAGAAGGACAATGCTAACATAGGTTCTTTTTACTTGATTCGGAACCTGTGTCGACTCCTACTCCAAGGCCCGTACTCGTTGAGTACTTTCGTTGGGTAATCCACTAGCAATTCGAATAATGTATTACAATGATTAAGTACAGAAAAGCTAGAAGTAGAATACCGACAAATGTAACACAATAAGAAAAGAATGGAGCTTGTCGGAGCAGATTCGTAGCGTTGCAGGAGCGCAAGAGAGCGGATCGTCAATTCAGAGTCGTTGTAGAAGCTCCACCCCTGCCCCTTCTTTTATATGAAGCTCGGGGCACCTCGGATCCCCTCCGGGCACCTTGGTGGGACGTGGCAGGTCCAACCAGTGAGCTCCACATGGCGACGACGCGTTTGGATAAAATTCACCTCCCGGGCGCCCTGATCCCCTCCGGGCGCCCAGACCACCTTTTTCCAAGGAGCACCTTTCCTCCAAAACAAAGTTAGTCCAAGGCAAATATATAAATTATAACCTGCAAAACAGAGTGTTAGTTCAGTTCATAGTTTAGCAAAAAGAGTATGACTTAGATTCCGTCTTTCTGAGACCGGAATCTAGTCACGATCTCGACTTAGATATCCGAAATGGATCTAAGCCAGATGGACGCCTAATGTTCCCTTCTCGAGAACCCGTCCTCACAGTCACTCCCTTCCAGTGACTTACCTTTACTCACTTGCCAAACGTCCAGTCAGCCCTTCGACCCGTCCGGACTTCTCGCCAAGCGTCCGGTCAGCCCGTCGACCCGCTTGGACTTCTCGCCAGCTATCCGGTCAGCCCGTCGACCTAGCTGGACTTCTTGCCAAGCGTCCGGTCAGCCCGTCGACCCGCTTGGACTTCGTGCCAGACATCCGGTCAGCCCGTCGACCTGTCTGGACTTATCCTGCACACTTGGTCAGAGTGTTAGATCACGACAAACCTAACTTAACCTGATTTGTCATTCACAAAACCTGAGTTAGACCATTAGTGCTAACTGTACCAACAAATGTATCCTCCAAAAATCAAGAGACATCAAATGGAGGATCAAGTGTCATCCCTACATGTGAAGGTATAAATATTTCATTTAAAAATAAAGATCATATCATATGTTTTGAATGTAGGGAACATGGACACTACAAAAGCAAGTGCCCTAAATTGGTCAAGAAGAAGGGCCAAGTGGCACCAAAGGGCAAGGAGAAGTCCAAGGAGACTGCTCCCGAAACAAAGAAGAGCAAGGAGCACATTGTGTGCTTTTCTTGCAAGAAAAAGGGACACTATTGGAGTCAATGTCCCAAAGGGAAGAAAGCGGTAAAGGTTCAAGGAGGAAGCACAACTCAAGGGGAAGTCTCCAAGGTAAAACGAAAGGTATCATTTATTGAGTCTACCCCTTTAAATAATGGTAAAAAGCATGTTAATTCCAATTTTTATCATTTTAATGCTATTTACCATAAAAATAGGGGGAATGATAGCATTAAAGAAAAGTATATAGCTCTCCATGCTAAAACTGCCAAACCTATGGTTAGAAAGATAGAAAATAATTTAGGCAATAACTTTAAGGATTTTAGGTATTTGCCTAAGAAAAAGAAAAATCAAAGTGTAAATGAAAAATCTAAGGTTGAGGAGTTATGGAGAGAAAATCAAGTCTTAAGGTCAAGACTTGATAAATTGGAGAGGACTCTTAGAAAAATCACAAATGATACACAAGGGTTCAAGAGTCAAAACCTAGTTTTAGAGAAATAAGGGTCATCCTATGGTCATAAAGGTTTGAGATATAAACCTAAGGCTAAGAAGGATGCAACTTCTTACCATATGGTTCCATATAATTATGGAACCAACCCTAGGTCAAATGGTCAAGTTAAAAATACAAGGGAAGTTATCCCTAGAAGTATTTTTGCAACACCAAACGTGACTAAGACTTCTAAGAAGTCTAAGAAAGTCACTAAGAAGGTCACAAGGGAAGCAATCCCTAGGGTTGACCTAGAAAATGTGACCAAGGCCCTTAAGAAGCCTAACAAGGTCACTAGGAAGGTATCTAGGGAAGTTATCCCTAGCGAATACCTAGAGCATCCAAGGAGCACCAGTAGGTTTTGGGTTCCTAGGAGCATTTTCTCTACCCCTTAGATGGGTTAGAGAGTGTTAACTCTGATTAGAAGGGTAGCTAACCCAACTTTGATGAAGTTGACACTCGGAAAGCATTTTCAAGGTTATTATTAACCTTTGAAAATGAAATAGATAACTAAGTTACTCTTGGAAAGGGTAAGATGTGCCATAATGTGAGAAATTTGATTTTAAAATTAAATTGGCACATTTAGGAAAATCATAAGAACTACCAGGTTGGGATTGTGGTATGTTCTTAGGAATTAAAGACAACTTAAGCCTTAACTTAATTTGTTACTCTTTAAAAGAGTAATTTATGCCAAAAATTTGAGAAATTTGCTTAATTTAAATTGTCACAAAATTAGGAAAATCAAAAGAAATGTCAAAATTGAATTTTGGCATTTTCTTGGAAAATAGTGGGTAATCTAGGTTTAAATTTTAATTTAGGTAAGGATTAAGGATACTTAGATAGATAATCTAGGTATTTCATTTATGCTAATTTACCAGGCGTTGTTTGCCCATCATATGCCATGAAATCATATTTTACATTCATGTTTTATTATGAAAAACACAAAAATACCATGTCATGTCATACATACATCATGTAGTCATAAGAAAATTTTCTTTTGAAAATTATTTATCTTTGATGTATGCCATAGCACATCATGCATTATTTTTAATTCCTTGCAAACTAAGGGCAAATGACATTCATTAACAAGTAACATCCTTGGTGGATGTTCCTAACCTCAAAATGACTAGATAGATATGCATGATCCCTAGATTAGGTCAAAACCAAAGTTTACATCTCACTAAGAACTATAAGGTGACTTGTATGTGGTTTTGTACACATTAAATACAAGTAAGATATTAAGATGATGAATAAAACTCAAGATGTTGATTTAGTGCATTCTTTTGAGTTTTAAATTCATCAAAACACATAGTTATGTGTTTTCCAATCATTGGGAAAGCTAATGTACAAGTCATGTGCATTGAGCCCAAAGAATATGGTTGGATATTGGTTTTGAAAATGATTTTAAATATATTTTGTAAAACCTTGATGAAGACTATCTTTTGATAGTAATCATCATTGAATAGTTGAGCACAAACTTGGAAGAAAACACTAGAGTTTTTACAAGTTTCGAAGTTTGTGTCAATCTTTGAAAATAGGAAGTATTTTCATAGAAAGCTATTTTTCCTTGACAGTATATGCCTTAAAGAATGTCTACATGAATTTTCATGATTTTTCGATTTTTGTAGAATTTTAGGGGAGTTTTTGAAATTCACTGAAATAAATTTTCAGTTTTTTAGAGCTCCAATCGATCACCGGATCGATTGGAGTGCCTCAATCGATCGGGCGATCGATTGAGAGGAGTTTCCCCGCGAGCAGAAGCTCGCTGGATCGATCAGCCGATCGATCCACGCAGTCTGAATCGATCAGTGGATCGATTCAGCAGGGTTCAATCGATTGGGACCCAACTCCAATCGATTGGGGATGCTGATTTTAGCTGGGAAAGCTATTTTCAGCATTTTGAACCAATTTTAGTCTATAAAACCATTCATAACCCCTCAAAACACATTTATATATATTTAAGGGGAGTTTTCATGATGAAAACAAGGATGGATTGGTCAAGGAAGACTAAGTAGAGGTTTAGGTTGAGGTTTGGTTTCAATATTGAATTTTTGAACCTCAAAACTTCTAAATTTGAGTTTCCTAAAGGTTTAGGGATTCCAAGTCGTTGTTGGTGCAATGGCAGAAGTTATGTGCATGTCTTTAGAAGGAGTTACTCTTTAAGGACATGAAAATCTATTTTTTGTACACCTTGGAGGGTGGTTAACCTTCTTTAGTGATAATGCTCAAGGTTGGGCATGTGAGTGTGATGGAGAGTGGATATCTTCATTATTCAAGTGGTGTATGCTCACGAATGAGTAGTTGATGACAATGAAGGGTATGGGACCTTCATTTGATTCGTGTGTGAATATACCAAGTGATATATGCTCAAGGATGAGCGTTGAGAATAAATGAAGGGTATGTGACCTTCGTTATTGTGTTGTGAACAACTAGTGAAGTTGTAAACAACGTTGGGTAACTCTTCAGGGGGAAAGTTTTTTATGTGTGCCAATAAGGGGAGAATGTGTGGTTAAGTTAGGCCTTCATTACCTGAAGAGGGAGTTTGTCCTTTGGGAAAGGGGAAGAATGAAGGAAACCATCATTCATATATTGGCATAAAGGGAATTGAGGCTATGGGATTAACCTAACTTAAAAGTGGTATTGTCAAATATCAAAAAGGGGGAGATTGTTGGTGCAAGATTCCCTAGGTCAAGGTTGACCTGGCTGACTGAGCATTGAATTGGGTCAAGCTCGAGTTTTGATGTTTGGGTTTCGATATTTGACAATACATGTAGACAACATATGGAGATTGTAGGTGCGATTGTTCATGTGGGGAGATTATGAAGGAGAGTCAAGTATGTCAAGGTTAATTGGATACTTGACTGGAAAATCCTGATGAGTGAAGCCAGGTGAAAGTCATAACTGGGAGGTTAGGCAGACTGGAAAGTCTTGGTGAGTGAAGCCAGGTGAAAGACCTAGTGAGTGAAGCTAGGCAGTTGGGAAATCCTGGTGAGTGAAGCCAGGTGAAAGACCTAGTGAGTGAAGCTAGGCAGTTGGAAAATCCTGGTGAGTGAAGCCAAGTGAAAGACCTAGTGAGTGAAGCTAGGCAGTAAGGAAAGTCCTGGTGAGTGAAGCCAGGCACAGGAAATCCAGATGGGTCAAGGTTGACCAGACATTTGGTGGAAGTCCAAGTGGGTCAAAGGGATTGACCGAACACTTGGTGAGAGAGTCCTAGCAGGTCAAGGGTGGTCGGATGCTAGGTATGATGTACCAACAGGTTATGGTTGACCGGATGTTAGTTTATGGGACTTTGGACTTGGTTTTGGGCAAAAACAACGAGCTGGATTGATTAGCCGATCGATTGGCTGATGCCCAATCGATCGGCTAATCGATTGGGTGAGTCCCCGCAACAAAGGCTTCCCCAATCGATCAGCCAATCGATTGGGGAGAATTGCCGATCACACAGAATGCCTCCCTATCGATCGACTGATCGATTGGGAGCTGTGATTTTGCGTGATAAGCCCTGGATCGATCTGCCGATTGATCTAGGCGATTCCCAGGAGCACAAAGGTGCTCTGGATCGATCGGTCGATCGATCCAAAGCCTCCCCAATCGATTGGGAGCAATCCAATCGATTGGAATTCGACCGTTGGCGTCGTATTTAGCTGTTGGTGAGCGTTTCTCTCGATAGATCTCTCGGCTTTCTTCTTCAGCGAGCACAGATCTTCACAGCGACTTCTACACAGCTCTCATGCCAAATGTTGAAGGTTCTTGGAGGCTTGTGCTGGTGCACGTCCAAGTCAAGAGGCAAGGAAGAAGCTAGGGTTAGGGTTTCTTGTGCATATCTTGTAAGCTTTTGCTTGTATTGTATTTCCCTTCCCTTTCTTCTTGTACTGTGAGCTTGTAGGGCTTCTCCACCTTCGGTAGTTACCGTAAAGGAGTGTTTTCATAGTGGAGGGTGTGTGAGTGTATGTATCCTTGGACTAGTCACCTCTTCTTGAGGTGGATACCAAGTAAATCCTTAGTGTTAATGTTGAGTGTTGTATTCCTGTATATTTCCGCTGCACATCATCGCAAGAAGCAAGCAACGGCAAGCACGAGAGCGCGACGAGCTATTCACCCCCACTAGCAACATTTCGGTCCCAACAATTACTTTAATCCCAAGAATATGCCCACATTCTCCCAAGTCCTTCATATCAAACTGCTTAGACATCCATACACTTACGTCTGGAAATACTTTGGCATTGTTGCCCATGAGAAAAATGTCATCTACGTATAGTACAAGAAATACCACCACATTTCCGTCACTTTTCTTGTATACACAAGACTCATTTGGACACTAAATGTGTTGGTTGGTCCTAGGAAGATCGTACCGGTTCCATTGTAACAAAATTTTTTACAAGTGTCGAACCTTTCTTAAACAATCTATTGTATTCTTTAGAAATTAAATTAGGAATCGCAAACGGAACTTAACATTATTGATTCCAAATTTACCTTATCTGTTCTTAATGGTTTAGATTTGGATCGCAAGCGAACTTAACACTATTGATCCAAATCAAAGTATGTTACAAATTCAATTAAATATCTATTTCGAAAACCGGTTCTCAGGACAAACATGGTGAGACACATGACCTTCTTGGATATGGGAGCATCCACCACTGCCTCGACAAAACCTCTTAACGAAATTAAATATTTAATTTTCTAAAATTACATTAGGTTTAACCAAGAAGAACAATCGAATCACAAATTCAAAAAACAAACAAAAAACACAACTTCGAAACAAATCCGAAACTCTAGAATCATATGCCTCTTGTGTTTGGAATTCATACAAAGAAAAACTAAATAGCATGATGGGCAAAATAATTACTAGTTATACCTTTTCTTTGTATGCTAATAACCTCGAGATCTTCTGCCGTATTCCTCGCCTCCTCTTGAATGTCGTGTGGGTGATGATCCTCCAAGATGAACACCACCACAAAGACTCCTCCTCCTTCTCTAAGTTTCAGCCACCACCACTACCAAAGAACAAAAGAGAGCAAGGGGAAAGGAAAAAGGAGAGGGCCGGCCACAAGAGAGAGCACAATCAAGCGAACAAGAGTTGATGCAATCCCTACTTCTCTTCTTCTTCTCCTGTTGGGTTCTTCAGGCCGCGAAAACCGCTTTTCGCGTCGCGGAAACCCCGAATCACCCAAAGCCATAGATCCGTGCAAGGAAAAACTGAACGAAAATACGAGTACGAGTTTCAAAGACTCTAGATCTACACTAGATGAGAGTTATACCTTCGAAGCGTGCCCTTTCGCGTTCCCGCTCGTCCAAGGAATTGCCAGATCTCTAGAGTATCAAAATAGATACTCCTATAGAAGTATCCACACGAACACGTAGGTGGAGAAAACACACAAAAAGGTGTGCTAGCACCTTTGTGTGGTCACGACAAGAGGAGGAGAGGGAGAGAGCTCTCTTGAGGAAGAAGAAGAAGGAATAATACCTTGAATGAAATCAAATTTCATTCACCACTTTTGTGTGGCTGGCCACTCCATGGAGTGTAACTCCCATTCCACATTAATCACAATTAATGTGAAGCCATTAAGAGGTGTTTTGTAACTCCTATGATGTGGCACATCATGAAGATGTGGACCATTACCATTTGTCCACATCTTGCCACTTCACAATGATGTGGCAAATGAGTAACCTCCACCCATTTAATGTGGCCAACTCACATTAAATGCAATGGAGGCTTGTAACCTCCATGAGGTGGCAAAGCAAGATGATGTGGAGCAACACTATTGGTCCACATCTTGCCACCTCACTCATGATGTGACAAAGAGTCAAGTCAAACTTGACTCTTCCTCTTCCTCTCTAGTCAAGTCAAACTTGACTCAATCTCTCTCATGGTTGATCTAATCTAACCATTTGATTCAAGCCAACTTAATATAATGAACCTAATTCATTAAATTAAATTGATCTAATGAGTCATAATCTAAATTAGACTCATTAAATACATGAATCAACTTGAGTCTAACTCAATTAGCCCAATTTGGATTACTCTTAATCCAATTTGATTCATCAAATGAATCTAATCCTCTTGGTTCATCGTATGAACCAAATCTCCATATACTTGTCCTTAGTGTGTGACCCTATAGGTTCTTGTAACGTTGGCAATGCCCCTAAACTCATTTAGGAGCATAAGTAATGAGCGGTATCTAGCAACACATCATTACTACCCAAGTTACAAGAATGTTGAGATCCAACATCACCTTGTGACTACTAATTGTGACTCCTCACAATATGAGACATTGTCCTTCTATCCTAGACATCTAGATTGATCAATATGAGGCATAGACCATGTCATCCTCTAATCAATCTAAATCTTGAACTCCAAGTAGACTCACTCGATCAAATGAGCTCAACATCTCATGTTGACTCACTTGGGCATGGCCATGCACTTAGTGGTCTCACTCTATCAAGAATACCGATGTCGCTCCCGTCATATGGGAGGGATAGATCCCATCTACATCACTCACATCCCTCTACATAATTTGTTACATACCTAGTAATCGCCTTTATAGTCCACCCTGTTACGGGTGACGTTTGACGAAACCAAAGTACATAACTCCTTATGTAGGGATCCATGGTGACTTCAGGTCAAAGGACTAATAGTCATACTAATAGACACATGAGAAAGTATATGACACTCATATAACGATCCATGATACTTTCTCATGGTGGGTCATTCAGTATACATTCTCTAATGCATACCCATGTGTCAGCTTGATATCTCTATATACATGACTTGTGAGATCAAGTCATCGAGCTGACCTACATGCTAGTCTTATTGTATTAACATTGTCCCTGAATGTTAATACTCGACTAGGAATGATTTAGAGTAGTGTTCCCTATATCATCTCACTATCGATTCAACTAATCGATTGATATAGGTATGAACCTTCTACTCAAGGATGCTATTATACTTAGTCTATTTGGCACTAATACAAATAAGTATAATAACCAAACAAATGCCTTTATTAATATACAAGAATATGATACAATGAGTTCATACAATCATCAAATGATTGGCTCTAGGGCTCTAACTAACATCTCTTTCTCTTTGTATCCGACCACACAAAATTGTTGGAACCCGAAGGTTGTTTTGGTGTGATCAACAAGTTAAGTTAGGTCCCGTGTTTTTCTAACCTTGTGTCTAAATGTGCAGGAGCTTAGGAGCACAGGTAGTCGAGCGAAAGACGCAGCTAGCGAGAAGGACGACAGTTTGAGGGACGAGGTGCTGCGGAAGAGTACACCGGCGGACGAGAAGGAAGCGTACGGTGGTTCCGAGGGACGAAAGTCAGAGCGAAAGATTGCTCGGGGAGCAAGAGACGCAGCTAGCGAGAAGGACGGCACACGGTGCGTCCGAGGAACGAAGACTGCGGATGAGTACACAGGCGGACGAGAAGGAAACACGCGACAATTCTGAGGGACAAGAAGCTGGAGGGTAGCTCGCTCGAGAAGACTGGAAGTTGGGTTCGGGTGAGCCCTTTTCCGGATGGCAGAGATCACCCAAGCGAACGGATCCGGAGTAGAAGACCCGGACCGAGCCGAACCGAACCAGAGTAGAGGTCCCGGACGAAAAAGTCAACCGCTGTTGACTTTTGGCTCCAGGGCGCCCAGAACCCTTCCGGGCGCCCGGACCTGTTTTGTTGACCAGATCACGTCAAACGCGATCTGAACGTTGGGGATAAAGTTTTATCCCCCTAGGGCGTCCGAAACCCCTTCCAGGCACCCCGACCAAGGCTATAAATATAGCCTTGGTCCAGAAGCTTTTCATCAATTCAGAAATTGGTAACAACACTTGTGTGCTTCCACTGCTTAGATTAGCTTCTTTCTTTCTATGCCTACACTACTGTAAATGAGGCTTCTCTGCTTGAAGGAGTTCTTAGTGCGACCATCTTCCTTGGATTAACAACCTCCTCGGTTGTAACCAAGTCAAATCCGGTGCCTCGTTTTTATGCTTTATTTTCTGCTTAATCTATTTTTCAAGTGTTAGCTTAATCGTTCGAGAATGGGTTGTGTTTTATTCAGGGCTATTCAACCCCCTCTTTAGCCGGCCCAACGATCCAACAAGTGGTATTAGAGCCGAGACGCTTCAGGAGGACTAACCGCTAAACGAAGACACGAGATGGCCGGATCTAACATCCACCCGCCGAAATACGAAGGGGGCTTCGCTACCTGGAAGAATATGATGCAGGTATTTTTTACCATAGACTTTGAATTAACCTTAACAATGGAATCTGGTTATGTAGCTTCAGAAGGTAAGGAAAAATGCCAATGGACAAAAAAGGAGCAGGCTGAATTCGTGGCGAACGGCAAAGCAGAATACCATCTTCTAAGCGTTCTTCCACCCCAAGAAGTTAATAGGATCGGGCGCTACGACTCGGCAAAGGAACTTTGGGAGAAGTTCCTCGAGCTGCACGAAGGGACGTCCGAAGCCAAGCTCGCCATAAGAGATCTACTTCGCAATCAGCTCACCAGCCTACGACTTGGGGAAGACGAGTCAGTCGCACATCTGCACTCGAGAATAAAAGAAATTATTACCGGACTTTCGAATCTCGGAGAAAAGGTAAGTAACCGAGATTCCCTCAGGTACGCTTTAAATTCCTTTCCTAGAAATACCAAATGGGCATCATTAGTAGATGTATTTTACATTTCTAAAGATTTAGAAAAGATTTCATTAGAAGAATTCTTTTCAACATTTGAAGTACATGAGTCAAGATGTACAAGAATGAAGGATCCCAAGAACAACGTCACCCTCAAAGCCTCGAGAGATGAACCAGAATTGGAATCCTCTCTCGACGACGAGGAAATGGTAATGATGGTAAGAAGATTCAAGAAACTTTTTAAATCCAGATCTACTAACCATCTGCAGGGAAAGAAGAAAAGAACGATCCGCTGCTACCACTGCGACGAAGAAGGGCACGTCAAGGACAATTGCCCCAATCTGAAGAACAAGGACAAGGAGAAGGGTAAGAAGCCTATCCAAAAGCGAAAGGCCCTAAAGGCGATGTGGGACGATACGTCGTCTGACTCGGAAGTCGAGGCATTCTCCGGACTCGCACTGATGGTGAGTTATCAAGACGACGACTGCGAGTCAAGCTCTTCCGAGATGAGCATCGAGAGCATCGATGAAGGGGGAGCTTCGTCAGAAGAAAGTAGCAGTTCAGGGGAGACACGGACAATGAACTCAACAAGGTAAGTCAGGTACATTCTCTTCCTCTCGATAAACTTTTTAAATTTGTTAAGTTATTAACTAAAGACTGCTATAAATTAGAAAAGGAAATAAAAAATTTAAAAATAATTTTAGCTAAATCCTGCCTTTTAGAAGAATTAGATAAATCAAAATTGGAAAATGAAAAATTGAAATTAGAAAATAAAAATTTGAAAATTCAAATAGATAACTTAAAAAACTATGCATGTTCATCTAAAACCAATTTTAGAAGATTTAATAATTTAAATTGGTACTTTAAATATCACCCGGGACAAATTAGGACCATTTCAAGAAAATATGTCCCTAAAAACTTTGTAGTTAATCCAGTAGGTTGGAACCTATATTGGGTTCCTAAATCATGCTTAAACTAAATTTTAAAATTAAAATTAGCGCTTTAAGTGAGAAAATTAAACAAAGAATTTCTTTATGAGGCTTTGTCAAGGAAGTGGTTGTTGCTCCAATAACCAAGAAGGCTTAGTGCCTCACCACGACCTAGAAGTCAAAATATTGAAATAAATGTTTAATTAACTTATTAATGAAGCATTAATACAAGAATTAATTAGTGCTTTAAAAAGGTTATTCAAAACATTTTATTTCAATTTAGAAATTTACTTACTTAGAAATGTTTTTAATTGCCTAAGTCATTTTTTTTTAAAAAATGTGCTTAAAAATTCTCAAAAATTTAAGTTAGAATTTTTTTTAATTTCAAAAATTTGTTACTTAGGATTTTTTTACTTAGAAAAATTCTCAAAAATCATTTTCTCCCACGTTAAAAACTTTTTCCTGAAACTAGAAATCTCAGCTTAAATTACTTAGAAAATTTTTCTAAATTTCTTAAAATCTTAGAACTTTTTTATTTTTTTTCTAAGTCTTTAACCCTTAGATTGTTTTTCTTGGAACCCCATTTTTTTGTGATCAAAGGGGGAGAAGGGAAAGTATAAGTCTAGGGGGAGGTAGATAGATTTATTTATTTTTTATCTTGTCTATCTTTTTGCCCTTAAATTGCAAATTAAGTTAATTTACTTAATCTTATTTTATGTCTATTTTAACCCTAGCTTAACTTGGGTTGATCACACCAAAAAGGAGGAGATTGTTGGAACCCCAAGGTTGTTTTGGTGTGATCAACAAGTTAAGTTAGGTCCTGTGTGTTTCTAACCTTGTGTCTAAGTGTGCAGGAGCTTAGGAGTACAGGTAGTTGAGCGGAAGATGCAGCTAGCGAGAAGGACGGCAGTCTGAGGGACGAGGTGCTGCAGAAGAGTACACCGACGGACGAGAAGGAAGAATATGGTGGTTCTGAGGGACGAAAGCCGGAGGGGAAGATTGCTCGGGGAGCAAGAGACGCAGCTAGCGAGAAGGACGACACGTGGTGTATCCGAGGAACGAAGACTGCGGATGAGTACGCCGGTGGACGAGAAGGAAACACACAGCGATTTCGAGGGACGAGAAGCCGGAGGGAAGCCCGCTCGAGAAGACAAGAAGTTGGGTTCGGGTGAGCCCTTTTCCGGATGACAGAGATCACCCAAGCGAACAGATCCGGAGTAGAAGACTCGGACCGAGCCGAACCGAATCGGAGCAGAGGCGCCGGACGAAAAAGTCAACTGCTGTTGACTTTTAGCTCCGGGGCGCCCGGAACCCTTCCGGGCGCCCGGACTTGTTTTGTTGACCAGATCGCGTCAAATGAAATCTGAACATTGGGGATAAAGTTTTATCCCCCCTAGGGCGCCCGGAACCCCTTCCAGACGCCCCGACCAAGGCTATAAATATAGCCTTGGTCTAGAATCTTTTCATCAATTCAGAAATTGGTAACAACACTTGTGTGCTTCCACTGCTTAGATTAGCTTCTTTCTTTCTGTGCCTACACTACTGTAAACGAGGCTTCTCCGCCTGAAGGAGTTCTTAGTGCGACCATCTTCCTTAGATTAACAACCTCCCCAGTTGTAACCAAGTCAAATCTGGTGCCTCGTTTTTATGCTTTATTTTCTTCTTAATCTATTTTTCAAGTGTTAGCTTAATCGTTCGAGAATGAGTTGTGTTTTATTCAGGGCTATTCAACCCCCCTCCCCCCCTTCCTCCCCCCCTTTCTAGCCAGCCCAACAATCCAACAAGAATACCCACAAGAGGTGGCCGGCCCTAGCATGAAGAGAAGCAAAGGGCCGACCCTTCATAGATTAGATTGCTCCATGAGGCCTCTCCTCCCCTTCTTTTATATTACTTGCCTAAGGCAAATAAGGAAAAGATTTTTATAAAAATTAAAATCTTCCTCTTGTTTTTCCTTTTCCCCTTTTATTTTTCCTTTTCCTTTCTCTTGATTGATTCAATCAATGATTGAATCATTGATTGGATGATTGATTGGCTGGACCCTTGCTTGGGCACCAAGCAAGGGTGGCCGAACCTAAAAAAAAGGAAGAAAAAAATCTTGTAAAAATTTTATAAGCAAAGAAGAAAAGCTCTTATAAAATTTTACAAGCTCTCTTTTAATTTCCTATTGTGGATGTTAAAAAAGGAAAGTTTTTAAAAATTAAAACCAAGTTTTAAATCTTAAAACTTCTCTTCTAAAATTTTCTTTTTTAACATGGTTACAAAAATAGAAAGTTTCTAATTTAAAACTTCTCTTCCTTTTTCCTAAAACCATGAGGATGGTTAAAAAAGGAAAGTTTTAAAACTTTTAAACTTTCTTTTAAACCATGTGGCCTAATTCAAATAAGGAAAGTTTTATATTTTAAAATCTTTCTTTTAAAACTTGTAGATATCTACAAAAAGAAGATTTTAAAAATTTAAAACACCCCTCATAATTTGAATTATGTGGCTAGCCCCTTCATGAAGCACATGGTCAGCCACTTTAAGGAGATTAAGGCCGACCCCTTTGGCTTGGTCACCAAGCCATGGGCCGGCCCCTTCTTGGACACCAAGATGGGCTTTTCATGGGTGGATATGAGGCATTAATGAGGTTACGACAGGGACCTAGAGGAGAAATTGGTTTTGGCCTTCCGACGAGCTTGAGTATCCCATGTTCGCCCTAAACACACAACCCAAGTTCATCAATAATAACTCATTCTACTAGAGAGTTATTATTGCACTACCACACCAATCTCAAATTACATAATGGGCTCCTTCTTATTATGAGTATGTTAGTCTCCCTGTGTTTAAGAAATCAAATGTCCATTAATTTAATTGAGTTACTGACAACTCACTTTAATTAATGTCTTAGTCCAAAAGTAGTACCAATCAACCTCATTGTCATGTCCGACTAAGTCCACCTGCAGGGTTTAACATGACAATCCTTATGAGCTCCTCTTGGGGACATTCTCAACCTAGATTACTAGGACATAGTTTCCTTCTATAATCAACAACACACATAAATACTAAATATTTATGCTTGTTATTATATTAGGATTAAGAGCACACACTTCCATAATAATAGTGGTATTTTTCTTTTATTTAGTCAGTATAAAAGGAACTACCTCAAATGGTCCTGCTCAATACACTCAGATTGTACTAGTGTAATTTATTAGTCAAGATAAACTAATACCTAATTACACTATGACTATTCCAATGGTTTGTTCCTTTCCATCTTAGTCGTGAGCTACTGTTTATAATTTATAAGGAATTGATAACATCATCTTCTGTGTGTGACACCACACACCATGTTATCTACAATATAAATCAATTGAACAACTACACTTAGCATATAAATGTAGATATTGACCAATGTGATTCTTTTATTTCAAATATAAATGTTTACAAAAGCTAGAATTTTAGTATACACTCTAACAATCTCCCACTTATACTAAAAGACTAAGCTGTCATATCTGTTGTCATACATCTAATTCCCAACCCTTTAACATGCCCTTCAAAAGCTCTTGCTTTAAGGGCCTTAGTGAAAGGATCTATTAGGCTATCATCTGATGCAATCTAGGTGGCAACAACTTCTCCTCGTTATACGATGTCTCGTATTGGGTGGTACTTGCGCTCTATTGTGTTTACTTGCCTTATAAACTTATGGTTCCTTCGAGTTTGCTACTGCACCACTATTATTACAAAAATTATAATAATTTTTAGACAAACCAGAAATCATATCTAAGTCCATCATGAAGTTTCTAAGCCATTTAGCTTCTATGGTTGCCTCAGAGGTTGCCACATACTCAGCTTCTATGGTGGAGTCCGAAAAACATCTATGCTTAACACTCCTCCATTGTTATGGCTTTACTTCCTAAAGTAAATAAAAACCCCGAGGTTGACTTACTTATTGCCCCTATTTGATTAGAAGTTAAAATCCGTGTAACCCACAGGGATCAAATTATCTACCTTGTAAACTAGCATATAATCTCTAGTCCCTCTAAGGTACTTTAATATATGCTTTACGGCATTCCAATATCCCTGTCCAGGGTTACTTTGATATCTGCTATCCATGCCTATGGTAAAATAGATATCCGGTCTCGTACATAGCACTACATACATTAGGCTTCCCACAGCCGAAGCATTAGGAACTGCCTTCATGTCCTCTATCTCCTTTGATGTCTTTGGAGACATCTCTTTAGATAAAGCTTCTCCATGCCTAAAAGGCAGAAAAACCTTTCATGGAGTCTTGCATGCTTAAACGAGCTAGGATAATATGTAGCTCGGGATAAGCACAATATTCTTTTCTTGTGATCCCTTTGATCCTGAGAATATGTGCGCATTCTCCCAAGTCCTTCATATCAAATTGCTTGGACAACCATACCCTTACTTCCGACGACACTTTGATATTGTTTTCAACTACCAAAAATATCATCTACGTATAGTACAAAAAATATCACTACGTTTCCATCACACTTCTTGTATACGCAAGACTTATCTAGACACTGAATAAATCTGTAGGTCTGGATTACTTCATTAAACTGGATGTTTCAAGATCTTGAAGCTTTGCTTCTGTCCATAAATAGACTGATTGAGCTTACCTACTAGATACTCTTTGCCCTTTGCAATAAACCCCTCTACTTGCTTTATATGGATGCTTTATTCAAGACTTCCATTAAGGAAAACTGTCTTAGCATCCATTTGCTAAATCTCATAATCCATATGAGCAACAAAAGAATCTGGATAGACTTGAGCATGGCTACCGGTGAAAAAGTTTCCTTTTTAAACAAGCCTTGCTTTGAAAATTTCCACCTTCCCGTCTATCCCTCTTTTCCTATTGTAGACCTATTTACACCCAATGGCTTTTACACCATCTGGTGGTTCTATAAGCTCCCGGACTTTATTAGAATACGTAGATTCTATTTCAGAGTTCATTGTACTTTTGCCAAGATGCTGCATCTTTATCTTGGAGTGCTTCATCATATATCCGGAGATCAGGTTCATGTTCACCAGGGATTAAGTCCAAAGACTCTCCCAAAACATGAATCTTTTAGGTTGCCTAACAACCCTCCCACTACGACGAGGCACTTTCTATAATTGTATATCATTTGTAATACGTGTTGCAGTTTCTTGTGATATTTCATCTTGTATAGTTGGTACTAGATTAGACGTGTCCTTTATTATTTCCTTAAGAATAAATTTACTTATAGGCTTGTGGTTCATTTTATAGTCCTCTTCTAAAAATCAGGCATTGATGCTTATAATAACCTTCTGATTTTTAGGACTATAAACCTCCTTTCGTTTCTTTAGGATAACCCACAAACAAGTGAACTTCTGTTCAAATTATCACTGTCTCCCTTCAGCACATGTGCTGGACTACCCCATATCTGAATATGCTTCATATTAGGATTACGCCTATTCTGCAATTCTATGGGAGTAGAGAGTTCTGACTTAGGATGTACTATGCTCACTTCCGTTTCTAGAGTATATCCTTAAAATGTATTTGATATTTTTCTGAATAACTCATCATCGATCTAATCATTTCTATAAGAGTCCTATACCTTCTTTCTACTACACCATTCTGTTGGGATGTACCAGGTGCAGTTAGTTGGGATTGAATCCCGACTTCTGATAAGTGACTCCTAAACTCTCCCAAGAGGTACTTGCCACTACGATCTCACCGTAGTATCTTGATACTTTTACCTTGATGTTACTCCACATCAGCCTAGTACTCTTTGAACTTATCAAAGCACTTAGACTTGTGGCGCATCAAGTAAATGTACCCGTATCTTGAATAATTGTCTATAAAATAGATGAAATATTCGAAACCACCTCTCGCTTGGATAGTCATAGATCCACACAAATCAGAATGAACCAATTCTAACACATCTTTGGTTCTATACCCCTTAGACTTAAAAGCTTCTTGGTTATTTTTCCTTCCGAGTAAGACTCGTAGGTTGGAAAGATTTCCACTACCAATGAACCCAAAAGTTCATCGGCTATTATCCTTTGAATCCTACTCAAGTTAATATAACCTAGCCTTAGATGCCAAAGATATAATTGGTTCATTTTCGAAGGTTGCTTTCTCTTATTAGAGTTAGAAGATGTGTTATTAATTTCCAATTTGTTGCATCGTGGAAGTTATAAATTGCCAACCAACGTACCATAACAGATAACTTCCCTCTTTTTCTTGATAACAACTTTGTCATCAAAAGAGATAGTATATCTATCCTTAAATAATTTTATAAACTGAAATCAAGTTCTTTCTAAAATTTAGTACGTCAAGACAATCAATGTTTTATTCCTTTTAAAGGATAAACATCTCCCACTGCAACAGCTGCTACTTTTACAGCGTTGCCCATGTAGACGGTATTTTTCCTTTCATATAGTTGTCAGGTTTCCTAGAACCCCTATAATGAATTGCAAACATGATCAGTGGCTTCCGTATCTACACATCAGATACCGGTAGATAACACCACTAAACATGTTTCAACAACTAATGAAAAAATACACTTTTATTGTTCTTATTTCTGAGAGGACAGTCCACTTTAGAGTCCAAGTTTTGTTTCCAATCGTAATTGGGACTACTAAGTCTATTCTATAGTATAACAATTAGGGGATTGACAAACATTTGAAATCCTAAGAATCATAAAAATATTTGGTCAAGACCAACACCTTAAAATCCCTGTGAATTTTGTATGCCACGATAGTGTGGACGTATACAAATTCAAAGATTTTATCCATTCATTTTATTATCTTGTCAACCTAACTTTATGACAAATAAAATTAATAGTTGGTATATCTTTGATCAAATATTTGGTCAAAACTTTGAATTTAAAATAATATTGATTCCTCAAAACAATATCATTTAAATTTACCAACACCTCAAACACCGTGAGTTTTGCATGTCACAATAGTGTGGACGTATACAAAATTGAACATTTGTAAGAGGAGGGTTATACCCATTAATAGCCTTGTCAACCTATCTTTATGACAAATAAAATTACCTCAAACACCATGAATATTGTATGCCACGATAGTGTGGACGTATATAAATTCAAACATTTGCAAGAGGGGTTTTACTTTTATTATCTTGTTAACCTATTTTTGTGATAAATTAATAGTTGGTTTTTTCTTCGGCCACACAAATAATAGCAGTAACTCCGATGGGGAGGATACTACCTAAGTGTATACCATTACTTGATACTTAGTCAATTAAATAAGATTACGGCTCTTCTGATGGGGAAGATCACACGCTCTTAATTAATTTCCTATAACCATCCAAAATGGAAGTTTGATCTAGTGATCCGCAAACAAACTCATCCGATATGGAGGAAGACACTCAGAGCCAATGCGCAAGTTTGTTTGCATCACTTACAAACCAGTAATGGAGACCGTGAAATTTATTTAAAAATCCCTCTCCCACTTAGTTATTTAAGGTGAGGAATTTTAACCTATGCAAGCATACATCACATGCACATACACACATCATAGTAAATAAAAGCAATAAATTTGGAAATTAATTTTCCAACTATTATGGCCTTTTCCATCACTGTCCTCCGTGTGCTCCAACCCTAGCTGCTGTCATCTTTAGCCACCGCCATCGGGTCCAGTCATCGCATCTATCTTGCTTCTTATTCCGCTGCGCCTCTGGTCCTCCAATAGCACCACGCCTCGCAAGGATACGATCCGCGACAAAAATAGAATTTTACATATATCGATTCTATATTCCATGAAGGAATGTACATGTAATCTAGATCGAAAATAAAATTCTAAAATCCTAGGACTAATACAGCTCCTGCTGTATTAGTTACATACAATCATGCACATACAAAAATAATGCCCTTGACATGTCCAAGGGTCCAATCACACACAATATCTATATGCCATAATAGTTGGAGCCTACGACCACAAAGTTAGCACATCCTACTATTATCCTGCCCAAATTATGTATGACATGTGCATAATCTATTTGAAAACCAAAACACACAGAGGTAAACCCTAACTCTGATACCAATTGTTGGTTGGTCCTAGGAAGATCGTGTTGGAACCCCAAGGTGTTTTGATGTGATCAAACAAGCTAAGTTAGGTCCTGCGTTGTCTAACCCTTGTGTCTAAGTGTGCAGGAGCTTAGGAACACAGGAAGTCGAGCGAAAGACGCGGCTAGCGAGAAGGACGGCACGGGAGAGAGCCGACGGGTTCGGTGCGTCCGAGGGACGAGGTGACCGCGGAAGAGTACACCGGTGGATGAGAAGAACGTGCGTGGCGTTCGAGGGACGAGAAACCGGGAAGGAAGGCTGCTCGAGGAGAAGGCCAGAACTTGGGTTCGGGTGAGCCCTATTCCGGATGGCCGAGATCACCCAAGCTAGCGGAGCTGGAGCGAAAGACCCAGACTGAGATGAGCTGAACCGGACCAGAGGTCCCAGACCGAGAAAAGTCAACTGTGTTGACTTTCCTAGTCCGGGCGCTTGGAACCATTCCAGGCGCCCGGACCCAGATTTTGACCAGGATCGCGTCAAATGCAATCTGATCATTGGGGGATAAAATTTTATCCCCCCAGGGCGCCCGGAACCCCTTTGGGGCGCCCCGACCAGTGCTATAAATATAGCACTAATCTGCACAGTTAAATCATCTCACTTGTAATTAGTTTTCTCTGTGCTCTCATTTCTGTTTCTTTTATTTGTGCTGTCAACGCTGTAAATAGGCTACTCCACCCGAAGGAGATAATCATATAGTGCACTTACTTTCCTTGGATTAGCAATCCCCTGATTGCAAACCAAGTAAATCTTTTGTGTCTGTTCTTTTCTTTTTAGTCTCTTAATTTTATTATTACAAGTGTCTTTTAAATTAGTTGAATATCCGAGAATGGTTTTTGGTTTAATTTTTGTAGGGCAATTTACCCCTCCCCTCTTGTCGGCCTACAAAGGGACCAACAAGTGGTATCAGAGCAAGGCGCTTCAGGAGGACTAATCGCCGATCGAAGCAACGAGATGGCCGGACCAAGCATCGTTCCACCAAAATTCGAGGGGGACTTCGCAGACTGGAAGCGACGTATGGAGGTATTCCTAAGAACTGATTTTGAAATTTGGTTTATTATGAAGTATGGTTTTGTAGCTCCGATGAATCAAGATGGAGAAGAAAAAGAAGAAAACCATTGGACAAAGAAGGAGCAGAATGAGTCTGTAGTGAACAGTCATGCTGAATATCACCAGCTGAGCGTGTTGCCGCCTCAAGAGGTCAACCGCATCAGAAGCTATTCATCTGCTAAAGAACTCTGGGAGAAGTTCCTGGAACTCCACGAAGGTGTTGGTGCAACATCCCTCAGGTCAAGGTTGACCTGTTTGACCAAGCTGAGTCTTGGTTTGGGTTTAGATGTTTGACAATAAGATGTTAATTGAAGAAGAGTCAAGTAGGTCAAGGTTGACCGGATATTTGACTGGGAAGTCCTAACTGGGATGTTAGGCAGAATGAAAGTCCTGGTGAGTGAAGCCAGGCAGAAGGAAAGTCCTAGTGAGTGAAGCTAGGCAGAATGAAAGTCCTGGTGAGTGAAGCCAGGCAGAAGGAAAATCCTGGTGAGTGAAGCCAGGTGAAAGTCCTAGTGAGTGAAGCTAGGCAGTACGAAAGTCCTGGTGAGTGAAGCCAGGTGAAAGTCCTAGTGAGTGAAGCTAGGCAGTTTGAAAGTCCTGGTGAGTGAAGCCAGGCAGAAGGAAAATCCTAGTGAGTGAAGCCAGGTGAAAGTCCTAGTGAGTGAAGCTAGGCAGTATGAAAGTCCTGGTGAGTGAAGCCAGGCAGATGGAAAACCCTAGTGAATGAAGCCCTGGTGAGTGAAGCCAGGCAAGGGAAAATCCAGATGGATCAGGGATTGACCAGACATCTGGTGGAAGTCCAAGTAGGTCAAGGAAGTGACCGGATACTTGGCACGACGAGAAAAGTCCAAGTGGGTCAAAGGGATTGACCGGACACTTGGTGGGAAGTCCTGGCAGGTCAAGGGAGTGACCAGATGCTAGGCATGATGTACCAACAGGTCAAGGTTGACCGGATGTTGGTTTGGAGTCTTGGAACTTGGTTTTGGGCAAAAATCAAGTGTTGGATCGATCAGGGGATCGATCCAGGAGCTGGATCGATCAGTGGATCGATCCAGGCTTCTCTCAGCGAACAGAAAGCCTCTGGATCGATCCGTGGATCGATCCAGATGTCCCAATCGATCAGTGGATCGATTGGGACGCGGCTGCTTCGTGCGATAAGCGCTGGATCGATCCGTGGATCGATCCAGGCGCTTTTCCCAGAGCACAGAGGCGCTCTGGATCGATCCATGGATCGATCCAAAGCCTCCCCGATCGATTGGGAACATTCGAATCGATCGGGATCCGACCGTTGGCGTCGTTTATAGCTGCAGG
Organism: Zingiber officinale; assembly: GCF_018446385.1. Classification (NCBI taxonomy): domain Eukaryota; kingdom Viridiplantae; phylum Streptophyta; class Magnoliopsida; order Zingiberales; family Zingiberaceae; genus Zingiber; species Zingiber officinale. The sequence continues at coordinate 60,197,867 of NC_055994.1, forward strand.
CGTGCGATGGCTGCGGCAGCTCTTCACCGATTCACTCCAGATCTCTCGCCAGCTTCTCCACAGCACTCTAAAAGCTCAGATCGCCAGTTCTTGAAGGATCTTGGAAGGTTTCCAAGTCAAGAGGCGGATAAAAGTCAAGAAAAGAAGCTAGGGTTAGGGTTTGTACTCATTGTAAGCTTGTATTTCTTGTATCCTTTCCCTCTTTTCTTGTACTGAGTCTTGTAGGGCTTCTCCGCCCTCGGTAGTTACCGAAAAGGAGTGTTTTCATAGTGGAGGGTGCGTGCGTGGTGTGGATCCTTGGACTAGTCACCTCTTGTGAGGTGGATACCAAGTAAACCAACCGTGTTAGCGTTGTGTGAGTTGTTTCTGTATTTTCCGCTGCACATCTTCGAAGAAACAAGCAACGCCGAGCACGCGAAGAGCTATTCACCCCCCCTCTAGCTACTTTTGGTCCTAACAAGTGGTATCAGAGCGAGGCCGCTCTTCACCGGAATCATTGCCGGAAGGGTCTAACATAACAAGAAAAGCTAGAGGGTGTAGAAGTTGGAGCAAATTCTTCAAGTTCAAGACTTTATCAAGCTCAACTTCAAGATGCAATTCCAAGATGGGCTTGGATTTGACACAAGGGTGGCTCCACCATACTCTTCTACGAGTTTCGATTCTTGGAAATCAAGAATCGAAAATTTTCTTATGATGGAGATAGAGCAATGATTTGCTCTAATGGAAGGCTTCAAGGCTCCAAGAAATTCAAAGGGCAAAGTTCTAAAGAAAAGCAAATGGAGCTCGGAGCAAGTCCAAAGGTGCGAGGCCAATGACAAAGTGACCAAGCTTTTGGTCAATTTATTGCCAAGCACCATCCTTTGCAAAATTGGAGAGTTTGAAGATGCAAAGGAGCTATGGAGCAAATTGGCCAAGCTTCATGAAGAGATCCCCTCCACTGTACAAGATCATGAAGAATCCAGAGAGGGTGACTCTTTGGAGCAAGACCAAGAGGAGGGCTCCGAGGTTGAGAGATCCTCAACCTCCGAAGAAGAGGAGATCCAAGAAGCTTCATCCTCAAGGGAATGCAATGAAGGGAACAAGGAGGGAGCATACTCCTTGTTTCATATTCAAGATGATGAAGCCTCCACCTCTAGGATTGAGGGGGAGCAATCCTTGGTGACGCCGGATCAAGAAGAAGGAGAAGCTTCTACATCCGGGTCAAGAGACGAAGAGATTGAAGAAGCTTCTACCTCCACGAGTCAAGAAAAATCAAATGGAGGAGAATCAAGGTCCGATCAAGAGGAAGCTTCTACCTCCGGATCCAAAGAAAAAGATGCCACCCCTACAAGCAAAGGTATAAATATTTCAATTAATAATAAAAATCATATTATATGTTTTGAATGTAGGGAACATGGGCACTACAAGAGCAAGTGTCCAAAATTGGCCAAGAAGAAGGGCCAAGTGGCACCTAAGGGCAAGGAGAAGTCAAAGGAGACCATCCCCGGAACAAAGAAGAGCAAGGAGCACATTGTGTGCTTCTCTTGCAATCAAAAGGGGCATTACCGGAGTCAATGCCCGAAGGGGAAGAAGATGGTCAAGGCTCAAGGAGGCACTAGTCAAGGGGGAGCCTCCAAGGTAAAGAAGAAGGTAACATTTATTGAGCCTACTCCTTTACATTATGGTAAAAAGCATGATAGTTGTAATTTTTATCATTTTAATGCGATTTACGATAAGAATAGGAAGCATGAGGGCTTTAAGGAAAAGCATGTGGCCCTACATGCCAAAACTACTACACCTAAGGCTAGGAATGTAGGTAAAAGTCTAGGCAAGAACTCTAAGGATTGTAGCTACAAGCCTAGAAACAAAAATGCTCATGAATTTAATGGAAAACCAAAAACTAAGGACTTAGTGATGGAAAATCAAGTCTTGAGGTCAAGAGTTGATAAAATGGAAAAGACCCTAAAAAGGATGGAAAATATCCTATTAGGGCAAAGTGAGCATAACTTAGGTTTAGGAAAATCAAAGCCATCCAATGGCCATAAAGGTTTGGGATACAAACCAAAAGCTAAGAAGGATGTGCCTAGTTATCATAGGGTTCCATATAGTTATGGAACGAATCCTAAGTCTAGAGGTCAAGTCAAGGATACAAGGGAAGATATCCCTAGAAGTATCTTTGCAACCAAAGTGACTAAGACTTCTAAGAAGTCTAAGAAAGTCACGAACAAGGTTACAAGGGAGGCTATCCCTAGAGTTGACCTAGAAAGTGTGACCAAGGCTTCCAAGAAGCCAAACAAGGTCACTAGGAAGGTATCTAGGGAAGTTATCCCTAGTGAATACCTAGAGCATCCAAGGAGCACCAATAGGTGTTGGGTTCCTAGAAGCATCTTCTCTACCCCATAGATGGGTTAGAGAGTGTCAACTCCAATTAGAAGGGCAGTTAACCCAACTTTGAGGAAATTGACACTCAAGGAGCATTTTCAAGGTTTTGTTAACCTTTGAAAATGAAATGGAATTATTATTTACTCCTTGAAAGAGTAAAATGTGCCTAATGGTGGAAGAATTGATTTTAATCTTAAAAGGCACATATTGGGAAATTCATAAGAACTATCAAGTTGGGATTTTGGTATGTTCTTAGGCAATTTAAGGCAATCCGAGCCTTAATTTAAAGGTGCTACTCTTGTGGAAAAATGAAATATACCAACATTTGAGGATATGCTTATTTTCAATTGGCATACATTAATTAAGGGGAATTAGAAATACCAATTTAGGTTTTGGCATTTTCTTGAAGCACTTTAGGGCAATCTAGGTTTAAGTTGTAAGTTTAGCTAAGATTTTAAGGATACTTAGATAGTTAATCTAGGTATATTTTATTTATGCTAAATCTTTCCATGATTGTTTGCCCATCATATGCCATGACATCATGTCTATTTTTGCATTTATGTTTTATTATGAAAAATCCAAAAATACCATGTCATGACATTCATACATCATGTAGTAATATGATATTTTCTTTTGAAAATTATTTTCTTTTGATGTATGCCATAACATAATCATGCATTAAGTTTAATTCCTTGTAATTAAGGACGAATGGCATTTAACAACAATTGTTGACAAGTGACATCCTAGGTGGATGTCTAATATCTCTAAAATGCTTAGATAGATATGCATGATCCCTAGATTAGGGCAAAACCAAAATCTACATCTCACAAAGACTATAAGGTGACTTGTATGTGTTTTAGTGCACATTAGATACAAGTGAGATGTTAGGATGATGAACAAAGCTCAAGATGTTGATTTAGTGCATTCTTTTGAGTTTTTAGGTTCATCAAAACACATAGTTATGTGTTTTCCCATCATTGGGAAAGCTAATGTACAAGTCATGTGCATTATGCCCAAGGAACATGATGGGATATTGGTTTTAAAAATGTTTTCAAAATGATTTTGGAAAACCTTGGTGAAGGCTATCTTTTGATAGTAATCACCATTGAATAGTTAGACACAAACTTGAAGAAAACACTAAAGTTTTTGCAAGTTTTCAAGTTTGTGTCAATCTTTGAAAATATGAAGTATTTTCATAGAAAACTATTTTTCCATGATAAATTATACCCTAAATAATGTCTACACAAATTTTTACGATTTTTGGAATTTTGTAGAATTTTCTAGGGGTTTCTGAAATTGGCTGAAATTGAATTTCAGCAATTTCAGGCCTCCAATCGATCAGTGGATCGATTGGAGTGCCTCAATCGATCAGCCGATCGATTGAGAAGGCATTTCTCGCGAGCAGAAGCTCGCTGGATCGATCAGCCGATCGATCCAAGAAGACTGAATCGATCAGTGGATCGATTCAGCAGGGTTCAATCGATTGGAACCCAACTCCAATCGATTGAAGATGCTGATTTTGGCTGGGAAAGCTTATTTTCAGCATTTTGAACCTATTTTAGTCTAGGTAACCATTCCAAACCCCTGAAAATACATTTGTATAGATAAAAAAGGGTGTTTTCGTGTGGAAAACAAGGATGGATTGGTTAAGGAAGGCTAAGTTGAAGTTTAGGTTGAGGTTTGTTTCAAATTTTGAATATTTGAACCTCAAAACTTCTAACATTGGGTTTCCTAAAGTTTTGGGGATTCCAAGTCATTGTTGGTGCAATGACAGAAGTTACCACCATGTCTTTAGGGGGAGGGACTCTTTAAAGACATGAAAATTATTTTTCATGAACCTTGGAAGGTGGTCAACCTTCCGTTAAGAATATGCTCAAGGTTGAGCGTTTGAACTTTAATGGGGAGTGGATATCCTCATTGTTCAAGTGGCTTCAAGTGGATAATGCTCAAGGATGGGCATTTGCCTACATTGGGGGAGAATGTAGGGTTAAGGTTAATGAAGGGTATGGGGCCTTCATTATCGTGTTGGTCACAACGAGTGAAGTTGTGAACAACGATGAGCAACTCTTCAGGGGGAGAGTTTTCAACAATGGGGCATTTGTTGAAGAGTGTCCAAAATTGAGGCACGGGTTGATGTGTGCTCAAAGATGGTTTGATGTGTGCCAATAGGGGGAGAATGAAAGGGAGTAAGTTAGGCTTTCATTACCTAGAGGGAGTTTGCCCTCTTAGGGGGAGAATGAAGGGCTTAACTTATGTATTCATTACCTAGTGGCATGAAGAAGGTTTAGGCTATGGGATTAGCCTAACTTACATGTGGTATTGTAAGTGATAGTGTTGGTATTGTCAAACATCAAAAAGGGGGAGATTGTTGGTGCAACATCCCTCAGGTCAAGGTTGACCTGTTTGACCAAGCTGAGTCTTGGTTTGGGTTTAGATGTTTGACAATAAGATGTTAATTGAAGAAGAGTCAAGTAGGTCAAGGTTGACCGGATATTTGACTGGGAAGTCCTAACTGGGATGTTAGGCAGAATGAAAGTCCTGGTGAGTGAAGCCAGGCAGAAGGAAAGTCCTAGTGAGTGAAGCTAGGCAGAATGAAAGTCCTGGTGAGTGAAGCCAGGCAGAAGGAAAATCCTGGTGAGTGAAGCCAGGTGAAAGTCCTAGTGAGTGAAGCTAGGCAGTACGAAAGTCCTGGTGAGTGAAGCCAGGTGAAAGTCCTAGTGAGTGAAGCTAGGCAGTATGAAAGTCCTGGTGAGTGAAGCCAGGCAGAAGGAAAATCCTGGTGAGTGAAGCCAGGTGAAAGTCCTAGTGAGTGAAGCTAGGCAGTATGAAAGTCCTGGTGAGTGAAGCCAGGCAGATGGAAAACCCTAGTGAATGAAGCCCTGGTGAGTGAAGCCAGGCAAGGGAAAATCCAGATGGATCAGGGATTGACCAGACATCTGGTGGAAGTCCAAGTAGGTCAAGGAAGTGACCGGATACTTGGCACGACGAGAAAAGTCCAAGTGGGTCAAAGGGATTGACCGGACACTTGGTGGGAAGTCCTGGCAGGTCAAGGGAGTGACCAGATGCTAGGCATGATGTACCAACAGGTCAAGGTTGACCGGATGTTGGTTTGGGAGTCTTGGAACTTGGTTTTGGGCAAAAACCAAGTGCTGGATCGATCAGGGGATCGATCCAGGAGCTGGATCGATCAGTGGATCGATCCAGGCTTCTCCCAGAAAGCCTCTGGATCGATCCGTGGATCGATCCAGATGTCCCAATCGATCAGTGGATCGATTGGGACGCGGCTGCTTCATGCGATAAGCGCTGGATCGATCCGTGGATCGATCCAGGCGCTTTTCCCAGAGCACAGAGGTGCTCTGGATCGATCCATGGATCGATCCAAAGCCTCCCCGATCGATTGGGAACATTCGAATCGATCGGGATCCGACCGTTGGCGTCGTTTATAGCTGCAGGCGTGCGATGGCTGCGGAAGCTCTTCACCGATTCACTCCAGATCTCTCGCCAGCTTCTCCACAGCACTCTAAAAGCTCAGATCGCCAGTTCTTGAAGGATCTTGGAAGGTTTCCAAGTCAAGAGGCGGATAAAAGTCAAGAAGAGAAGCTAGGGTTAGGGTTTGTACTCATTGTAAGCTTGTAAGCTTGTATTTCTTGTATCCTTTCCCTCTTTTCTTGTACTGAGTCTTGTAGGGCTTCTCCGCCCTCGGTAGTTACCGAAAAGGAGTGTTTTCATAGTGGAGGGTGCGTGCGTGGTGTGGATCCTTGGACTAGTCACCTCTTGTGAGGTGGATACCAAATAAACCAACCGTGTTAGCGTTGTGTGAGTTGTTTCTGTATTTTCCGCTGCACATCTTCGAAGAAACAAGCAACGCCGAGCAACGGGCACGCGAAGAGCTATTCACCCCCCCCCCCCCCCTCTAGCTACTTTTGGTCCTAACAGAAGGCACGTCCGAAGCGAAGCTCGCTAGAAGAGACATCTTCCGGAACAAGCTGATGAACATACGTCTGGAAAAAGGTGAGAAGGTAGCCAATTTACATGCGAAGGTAAAAGAACTAATTACTGGTCTTGAGAACCTCGAAGAAACGGTAACAAATCGGGACACAATACCCTACGCACTCAATGCGTTTCCCAAAACTTCAGAATGGACATCAATCGTCGACGCCTACTATATTTCGAAAGACCTGGAGGTAAGTACTTTAGAAGAACTATTCCCCACTCTTGAATTGCATGAAACTAGGTGTGCTGGGATAACAAAGGAAGCAAGCTAGATGATTGCACTAAACGCAACCAAGAAGGATAAAACTGAGTCAGATTCAGAAGACGATCAGGAAGCATATATGGTAAGAAACTTTAAAAAGTTTTTTAGATCTAATAAATTTAAAGAAATGCAGAATAAAAAGAATCCAAGAAATAGAAGAAAGATGGGTTGCTATCAGTGTCAAAATGAAGGACACCTAAAAGAAGATTGCCCAGAACTAAAGAAGGACAAAGGCAAGATTCCCAAGAAGAACAAGAACCTAAAAGCTACTTGGGACGACACTTCTTCATCTGAGTCCGAGATTCAAGAATATGTCGGGATAGCACTGATGGCAAGCTACAAAGGACAAAGTACATCAGAACCCAGCATCGATGAAGGGGGAGCGACCTCAGATGGAAGTAGCGAAGTAGGGGGAGATTCAGGCTTCAAGTCTGATATGGTAAGTGAGGTATGCCTCTTACCCCCTGATGAACTTTACTTTGGTATTAAGGCAATGGCAAAATCCATGTATAAATTAGAAAATAAAAATACCAAATTAGAAAATGAAATTTTAGAAACAAAAAGAATTTTGGCAAAATCATGTCTAATAGAGGATTTTGAAAAATTGAAAATTGAAAATGAAAAACTAAAAGAAGAAATAGAAAGATTGAAAAAAATCTAATGCTTCAAATATTTCTACTTTTAGAAATTATAGAGGTTTAAATTGGTATTATAGATTTCATCAAAGTCAAATTAGAAATATATCAAAAGTCTATATACCTAGGAAATACTTGGTTAATCCTGCAGGTAGGAACCTCTATTGGGTTCCAAAAACCTGTTTAATTTAAAATTAAAATTAGACTTAGCATTTTCAGCAAGGAAATTAAACAACTAATTTCTTTATGAGGTTTTGTGTAAGGAAGTGGTTGTTGCTCCAATAACCAAGAAGGCCTAGTGCCTCACCATGACCCGGAAGCCAAGTATTGAAATGAAAAGTTTAATTGACTAACTGAAAAAGCATTAATTAAATTTACTTAATGCTTTAAAAGAGTTATTCAATTTGTGTTAGAAAATATTTAAAATTGATTTAGAAATTTTTACCTTAGAATTTTTTTTATGAAAATTACCTTTGAATTTTTTTTAAAAAATTGACTTAGAATTTTTTATTACCTTAGGTTTTTTTTTTTTAAAAAAAAATTGCCTTAAATTTTTTTTTTGACTAAGAATTTTTTTTATATAACTGCCTTCGAAATTTTTTATGAAAATTGACTTAGAAATGTTTCTTATGAAAATTGACTTAGAAATTTTTTATTATTATAATTTTTTTTTAGAAATTGTTTTTAAGATTTGCCATAGAAATTTTTTTTTACCATAGACTTGTTTAAGAACCCTTATTTTTTATGTGATCGAAGGGGGAGAAGGATGTTAAGTCTAGGGGGAGGTAATATAATTTTTAATTGAAAAATCTTTAGACTTATTTGCGACTTAATTGTAAATAAATTGTTTTTATTACATATGTTTTCGCTAACTTAAGTTGGGTTGCTCACATCAAAAAGGGGGAGATTGTTGGAACCCCAAGGTGTTTTGATGTGATCAAACAAGCTAAGTTAGGTCCTGCGTTGTCTAACCCTTGTGTCTAAGTGTGCATGAGCTTAGGAACACAGGAAGTCGAGCGGAAGACGCGGCTAGCGAGAAGGATGGCACGGGAGAGAGCCGACAGGCTTGGTACGTCCGAGGGACGAGGTGACCGCGGAAGAGTACACCGGTGGACGAGAAGAACGTGCGCGGCGTTCGAAGGACGAGAAACCGGGAAGGAAGGCTGCTCGAGGAGAAGGCCGGAACTTGGGCTCGGGTGAGCCCTATTCCGGATGGCCGAGATCACCCAAGCTTGCGGAGCGGGAGCGAAAGACCCATACTGAGATGAGCTGAACCGGAGCGAGGTCCCGGACGGAGAAAAGTCAACTATGTTGACTTTCCTAGTCCGGACACCCGGAACCATTCCGGGCTCCCGAACCCAAATTTTGACCAGGATTGCGTCAAACGCGATCTAATCATTGGGGGATAAAATTTTATCCCCCTAGGGTGCCCGGAACCCCTTCGGGGCGCCCCGACCAGTGCTATAAATATAACACTGGTCTGCACAGTTAAATCATCTCACTTGTAATTAGTTTTCTCTGTGCTCTCATTTCTGTTTCTTTTATTTGTGTTGTCAACACTGTAAAGAGGCTACTCCGCTCAAAGGAGATAATCAGATAGTGCGCTTACTTTCCTTGGATTAGCAATCCCCTGATTGCAAACCAAGTAAATCTTTTGTGTATGCTCTTTTCTTTTTAGTCTCTTGGTTTTATTATTACAAGTGTCTTTTAAATTAGTTGAATATCCAAGAAGGGTTTTGGGTTTAATTTTTGTTGGGCAATTCACCCCTCCCCTCTTGGCGACCTACAAAGGGACCAACAAATCGTACCTGTTCCACTATATAAAAATTTTGTACAAGTATCGAACGTTTCCTAAACAACCTATTGTGTTCTTTAGAAATTAAATTAGGAATCGCAAACGGAACTTAACATTATTGATTCCAAATTTAACTTATCTATTCTTAATGGTTTAAATTTGGATCGCAAGCAGAACTTAACACTATTGATCCAAATCAACCTATGTTAAAAATTCAATTAAATATCTATTTCGAAAATCGGTTCCCAGGACAAACATGGCGAGGCACATGACCTTCTTGGGTATGGGAGCATCCACCACTGCCTCGACAAAACGTCTTAACGAAATTAAATATTTAATTTCCTAAAATAACATTAGGTTTAACCAAGAAGAACAATCGAATCACAAATTCGAAAAACAAACAAAAAACACAACTTCGAAACAAATCTGAAACTCTAGAATCATATGCCTCTTGTGTTTGGAATTCATACAAAGAAAAACTAACTAGCATGATGCGGAAAATAATTACTAGTTATACCTTTTCTTTGTATGTTAATAACCTCGAGATCTTCTGTCGTATTCTTCGCCTCCTCTTGAACGTCGTGTGGGCAGCGATCCTTCAAGATGAACACCACCACAAAGACTCCTCCTCCTTCTCTAAGTTTCGGCCACCACCACTACCAAGGAACAAAAGAGAGCAAGGGGAAAGGAAAAAGGAGAGGGCCGGCCATAAGAGAGAGCACAAGCAAGCGAACAAGAGTTGATGCAATCCCTACTTCTCTTCTTCTTCTCCTTCTCTTTGTATCCGACCACACAAAATAACCACAAGAGGTGGCCAACCCTAGCATGAAGAGAAGCAAAGGGCTGACCCTTAGGAGAAGACTAGAGAGAAGAGAGAAAAGAATAGCATAGATTAGATTGCTCCATGAGGTCTCTCCTCCCCTTCTTTTATATTACTTGCCCAAGGAAAATAAGGAAAAGATTTTTACAAAAATTAAAATCTTCCTCTTGTTTTTCCTTTTCCCCTTTTATTTTTCCTTTTCCTTCCTCTTGATTGATTCAATCAATGATTGAATCATTGATTGGATGATTGATTGGCCGGCCCCTGACTTGGGCACCAAGCAAGGGTGGCCAACCCTAAAAAAAAGGAAGAAAAAAATCTTGTAAAAATTTTATAAGCAAAGAAGAAAAGCTATTATAAAATTTTACAAGCTCTCTTTTAATTTCCTAATGTGGATGTTAGAAAAGGAAAGTTTTTAAAAATTAAAACCAAGTTTTAAATTTTAAAACTTCTCTTCTAAAACTTTCTTTTTTAACATGGTTACAAAAATAGAAAGTTTCTAATTTAAAACTTCTCTTCCTTTTTCCTAAAACCATGAGGATGGTTAAAAAAGAATGTTTTAAAACTTTAAAACTTTCTTTTAAACCATGTGGCCTAATTCAAATAAGGAAAGTTTTATATTTTAAAATCTCTCTTTTAAAACTTGTAGATATCTACAAAGAGAAGATTTTAAAAATTTAAAACACCCCTCATAATTTAAATTATGTGGCCGGCCCCTTCATGAAGCACATGGCCGGCCACTTTAAGGAGATTATGGTCGGCCCCTTGGGCTTGGTCACCAAGCCATGGGCCGACCCCTTCTTTGACACCAAGATAGGATTTTCATGGGTGGATATGAGGCATTAATGAGGCTACGACAGGGACCTAGAGGAGAAATTAGTTTTGGCCTTCCGACGAGCTTGAGTATCCCGTGTTCGCCCTGAACACACAACTTAAGTTCATCAATAATAACTCATTCCACTAGAGAGTTATTATTGTACTACCACACTAATCCCAAATTACATAATGGGCTCCTTCTTATCATGAGTGTGTTAGTCTCTCTGTGTTTAAGAAATCGAATGTTCATTAATTTAATTGAGTTACTGACAACTCACTTTAATTAATGTCTTAGTCCAAAAGTAGTACCACTCAACCTTATTGTCATGTCGGACTAAGTCCACCTGCAGGGTTTAACATGACAATCTTTATGAGCTTCTCTTGGGGACATTCTCAACCTAGATTACTAGGACACAGTTTCCTTCTATAATCAACAACACACACTATAAGTAATATCATTTCCCAACTTATCGGGTCTATTGATTTATCGTGCTAAATCTCACCCTTTGATATACTAAATATATATGCTTGTTATTATATTAGGATTAAGAGCACACACTTCCATAATTACAGAGGTATTGTTCTTTTATTTAGTCAGTATAAAAGGAACTACCTCAAATGGTCATGCTCAATACACTCAAAGTGTACTAGTGTAATTTATTAGTCAAGATAAACTAATACCTAATTACACTACGACTATTCCAATGGTTTGTTCCTTTCCATCTTAGTCGTGAGCTACTATTTATAATTTATAAGGAATTGATAACATGATCTTCTGTGTGTGACACCACACATCATGTTATCTACAATATAAATCAATTGAACAACGTAACTACACTTAGCATATAAATGTAGATATTGACCAATGTGATTCTTTTATTTCAAATATAAATGTTTACAAAAAGCTAGTCTTTTAGTATACACTCTAACAAAATGAATTCATGAGACAAGATCACTTCATCAAACCGGATGTTCCAAGATCTCGAAGCTTGCTTCAGTCCATAAATGGACCGATTGAGCTTACATACAAGATGCTCTTTGCCCTTCGCAATGAATCCCTCTGGTTGCTTAATATAGATATTTTATTCAAGACTTCCATTAAGAAAAGTTGTCTTGACATCTATTTACCAAATCTCATAATCCATATGAGCAGCAATAGATAAAAGAATATGGATAGACTTAAGCATGGCTACCGGCAAAAAAGTTTCCTCATAATCGACTCCCTCTTTCTAAGTATACCCCTTCGCAACAAGTCTCGCTTTAAAGGTCTCTACCTTCTCATCTGTTCCTCTTTTCCTTTTGTAGACCCATTTACATCCAATAGGTTTACACCATTTGGTGGTTCTACAAGCTCCCAAACCTGATTAGAATGCATAGATTCTATTTCAGAGTTCATTGCACTTTGCCAAGATGCTGCATCTTTATCTTGGAGTGCTTCATCATATGTCTAGGGATCAAGTTCATGTTCACCAGGGATCAAGTCTGAAGACTCTTCCAAAAACATGAATCTTTCAGGTTGTCTAACAACCCTCCCACTACGACGAGACACTACCTGTAATTGTGCATCATTTGTGATACGTGTTGCAGTTACTTGTGGTATCTCATCTTGTACCGTTGGTACTAAAATAGAAGTGTCCTCTTTTATTTCCTCAAGAATAATTTTACTCATGGGTTTGTGATTCATTACATAGTCCTCTTCTAAAAATCAGGCATTGGTGCTAACAATGACCTTCTGATCTTTAGGATTATAAAACAAACCACCTTTCATTCATCTAGGATATCCCACGAACAAGCGAACTTTTGTACGTGATTCCAACTTATTAGCATCTCCCTTCAGCACATGTGCTGGACTACCCCAAATTCAAATGTGTTTTAAACTAAGCTTACGCCCATTCCACAATTCTATGGGAGTAGAGGGTACTGACTTAGAAGATACCAAGTTCAAAATGTACGTCGCCATTTCCAGAGCATATCCCCAAAATGAATTTCATAATTCTAAATAACTCATCATTGATCTAACTATTTCCATAAGAGTCCTATTCCTTCATTCCGCCACACCATTCTGTTGGGGTGTACTAGGTGCAGACAATTGGGATTAAATCCAGGCCTTTGATAAGTAACTCCTAAACTCTCTTAAGAGGTACTCTCCACCACGATCAGACCGTAGTGTCTTGATACTTTTACCATTACGTTTCTCCACATTAGCCTTATACTCTTTGAACTTATCAAAGCACTTAAACTTACGGTGCATCAAGTAAATGTACCCATATCTCGAATAGTCGTCTATAAAAGAGACAAAATATTTGAAACCACCTCTTGTGTGGATAGTCATAGGCCCACACAAATCAGAATGAACCAATTCCAACATTTCTTTAGCTCTATACTCCTTTGCCTTAAAAGGCCTCTTGGTCATTTTTCCTTTCAAGTAAGACTCGCAGGTCAGAAAGTTTTCCACTAACAATGAACCCAAAAGTTCATTGGCTATTAACCTTTGAATCCTACTCAAGTTAATATGACCCAACCTTAGATGCCAAAGATATGTTTGGTTTATTACCGAAGGTTACTTTCTCTTATTAGAATTAGAAGATGTGTTATTAATTTCTATTTGTTGCATCATGGGAATTATTGGATTAACAGTATACAAATTACCAACCAACACACCAAAACAAATAACTACCCTATTTTTCTTGACAACCACTTTATCATCAAAAGAAATAGAATATCCATCCATAAATAATTTAGAAACTGAAATCAAGTTCTTTCTAAAACATGGTACATAAAGACAATTTTTCAAAATCAAAGTTTTATTCCTATCAAAAGATAAATAAACATTTCCCACTGCAACAACCACCACTCTTGTAGTATTGCCCATGTAGACGGTGATCTCCCCTTCATGTAGTCGTCTGGTTTCCTGGAACCCTTGAAATGAATTGCAGACATGATCAGTGGCTCCCGTATATACACACCAGGTACTGGTAGATAACACCGCTAAATATGTTTCAACAACTAATGAATAAGATATACCTTTATTGTTCTCCTTTCTGCAAGGACAGTCCACCTTCCAATGTCCAGACTGCTTGCATGTGAAGCACTTGCCCTTCGCCTTCTTCACATCTGCCTGCGGCCCAGTCCCTTGAGGTCGAATAACTTTCTTTGCTGAACCAACTTGTTTCTTCTTCTTCTTTCCGCCTTTCAGCTTAGAGGCAGAAACATTTTCAGCAATGTGAATTTGATAACTTTGATAAAATAGCCCTTCTGCTGCTTGGAGTTCTGTCATAAGTTCCCCCAACGAATAAACCCTTTTGTTCATGTTGTAGTTCAGGCAGAACTGCTCAAAACTCTTGGACAGCATTTGGAGAATGATATCGACCTGGGTTTCCCCATCGATTTCAGCTCCAAGGACTTCTATCTCATTCAAATGAGCCATCATCTTGAGAATATGATCCCTTACGGGTGTCCCCTCAATCATGGTGGTTGTCATTAAGTTTCTCATGGCCTCCTGCTTGTTAGCCCAATTCTGGTGTTCGAAGAGTTCCTTGAGATTGAGCATCATGTCATAAGCAGTGGGTATGGTCTAATACTGATGTTGCAACACATTTGACATAGAAGCCAAAATGTAACACCGTGTCATCTCATCTGCCTTGACCCATTTCCTATGTCTCTCTTTCTCCTCTTCACTAGAATCCTTATCAGGCATGCTAGGACATATCTCAAAAAGTACGAACTTGTATTCTTCAGCAGTTAAGATAATGTCCAAGTTTCATTTCCAATTAACATAATTTGGACCAGTAAGTTTATTTTCTTTTAAAATAACAACAAGAGGATTGAAAGTCATTTTAAAATCCTGAGAATCACACAATAAAATATTTGATCAAAATTTTAGAATTTAAAATAATATTAATTCCTCATATAATATAATTAAATTCACCAACACCTCAAAACACCGTGAATTTCGTATACCACGATAGTGTGGACGTATACTAATTCAAACATTTGTAAGAGGAGGTTTTACCCATTAATTTTATTATCTTGTCAACCTAACTTTATGACAAATAAAATTAATTGTTGGTTCATCTTCGGTTACACAAATATTAGCAGTGACTTCGATGGGGAGGATGTTGGAGCAATCCCAATGGTCCGTGCGGCAATGTGTTTTGTTGTTTGGGCAAAGAGTTTAAGTTAGGTTCATCCTTGTATTTGATATGTGTACTTAAGTTGTGCAGGACTGTAGGATACACATATAACTCAGGTTGATGGCTTCGGGTCCGGTGAAGGATGGCATTGGGGACGATCTGCGGGCTTGTATGCATCCGAGGGACCGTGGACAAGGCAGCAAGGATAAGGGTCAAGGGAAGCGACTTCGAGGCATACGCGAAGGATGACATTGGGGACGAGCCGCGGGCTTGGATGCATCTGAGGGACGAGAGCCAAAGGAAGTAGGCTTGAAGGCAAGAGGTCAAGGCTGCAAAGAAGCGTCGAGTGAGTCATAAGGGTGAGGGTTCGAGTGCTGAGAGATTGTACTCGGGGTAAAATCCTAAGTTTAGGGTTTACTGTAGCAGCATTGTAGCAGTGAATTGTTGTTTTCAACAGTCGACTGGTGTAGTCGACTGGCAGCGAACAGAATATTTCTGTTCGCTCGGTTTGTGTGGAGCAGTCGACTGGTAGTTTTGGCAGTCGACTGGTATCGAGCCGTTGGAATGTAACGGTTGAATTTCCACAGAGGGTAGTCGACTGCTGGTTTTAGCAATCGACTGGTAGGCGGGATTTCCAACCCGTGGCCTATATAACCAAGCCTTGGGAGCTTGGTTATAGTTGACAAAATTAGTGGTGGTAAACCCTAATTAGTAGTCTACTAGTCTCAAGAGTCTTGGTTGGTGTTGTGGTAAGGTTTCTCCACCCACAAGGAGCGACTTGAGATAGCCAGAGTTTACCAGGGGCTAATCCATCGACGGATAGGGATCATCCACCTTACGGATAGCTGTGGAGTAGGAGCCATAATCTCCGAACCATGTTAAATGAACGTGTTAGCGGTTTGCATTTCTTTCTTAACTTTAGCCTTTAGCTTGTTTGTTTTGTTTGTATTCCGTTGTGCAAGCTAACAGTATAGGAACGAGTATTTAGGGGTGCCGTCTATCCAACCCCCCTTCAAGCCTGCCACCGATTCCTTACAAGTGGTATTAGAGCGAGGTTCGCACTTCACCGGACTAACCACCGAGAAGAGCAACTATAAGAAGATGACTGGCTTGATTGAACCTCCAAAGTTTGAAGGAGGAAGCCTTGGGGACATCACATTTTGGATGATGAAGATGGAAGTCTTCTTCGACACGGATTCGGACACCATGCTGGTGATCAAGGACCCGTTCGAAGTCCCAAGAGACAAGAAAGGGAAGAGACTCCAACCACATCATTGGACAGAGGAACAAACCTCACGATCAAAGGCGAATGATGAGGTAATATCTACGTTAATTGATATTTTGCCTAATGACGTGATGAGCCGTGTAGGTAAATACAAGAATGCCCACAATTTGTGGAGCAAAGTGAAGATTGTTCTAGGGGAAGAATCTAAACCTACACAAGAAGAAGAAGAACCCAAGGAGATGGGTTTAATTGCTCAAGTTGAGGAGGAGCAAACGAAAGTTGAGTCACGCTCAACATCCGAGGAGGAAAAGGAAGATGAGGTAGCAACTACATCCTCAATGGTTGAAGAATCCAAGACAAGTGAAGAGGATGAAGAAGAGGTCTTGGAAGTGGTCAACCTAGCAAGCACTTCCACCGAAGCAAAGTCAAAGGACCACATTGTATGCTTCGGGTGCAATGAAAAGGGGCACTACAAGAGTAGATGTCCATTGAGTAAGAAAGAGGTATCTCCTAAACTCAATTCAATTTCTTTAGAATCTAACAAGGGTTGTAGGAATGAAGAAACCCAAGGAAAAAGGTTGCGCATCATATGCTTCATGTGTGGAGAGAAGGGTCACTACCACACCAAATACCCCAAGAAGGGGGAAATCAAGAAGCTAGTGCATTTGAAGAAATGGGAGAAGAAGAAGAGGAGCTCAAATCAAGGGGGAGCGTCAAGGGTAAAGGAGGTATACCCTAACTTGAATCATAATTCAAATTCTTATACTCCCATGCATGCTAGGAAAAACAATGATTATCATTATGTAGCAATGAAAAATTTCGGATTTAGATATCATGATAGAAGTAGGGTAAATGTGGATCATAACCTTAGGAAACCTACTCATGATAAAATTAGTAATGGTAGACCTAAAGAGACCCAAGGCATTAATCCCAAGAAGGGGAGACATATGCCTAGAAAAATGGGTAGGTCTAGGAATGCCCATGGTGGACATGTTGATTCTAGGTTTAGGAACCTAGAAATGGAAAATCAAGCTTTGAAGGCAAAGATTGATAAGTTGGAGAAAACCCTAGAAAGATTCAATGTTGGATCTAAGGGTTTAGGTATGGTGTTGGGTAGCCAAAGACCCAACAATGATAGATCGGGTTTGGGATACTGATTTAATGTTTCCAAGGCTAAGGGAAAGTCATATGTTAGGGTTGCATATGACTATAGCAAGGAGAAGCCAATAAATGGCAAGAGAAATCCATTTAAAGGTAAGGAAAAATTAACCAAGGACAACATGTCCAAGGTTAAGAAGGTTAGGTTTGTAGGCCAGGTGTCACCGGAGGTGCACCGATGTGGCCTAGCAATTATGGATGAGTCACCTAGGGAGGTGACTAAGGTTAAGAGCTCTAGGGGGAGCTCAAAGAGTCAAGTTGGGGCCCATGGCCAATGGATCTCAGGTGGGCTTTACTTGGGAGTCTAGACGAGCCATGGAATGTGCCAAGTGGTTTGGAGATGGACTTGAGTCTCAAACCTAGGGATTTGACACAATTGGTTTATGTTTCATGCTTAGAAATATGACATTGGGGTCATATAGCATGATAATTAGTTTTGGATGTATAGATGTCATATAAACCTATGCTAGGGATGCATTGTGGGTTAGTATGGGCAAATACAACAAGAGGAAGTCAAAACTAGGACTTTATGTCAAGGTTCAATTGAACTTTTTAGCTAGTTTTTTATTTTGTGTCAATCTTGGGATTTGTGATAAATATATTTTTTCCAAGTAGACATTGATAAAATAGACCTCTCCACAAAATTTGAGAATTTTTGGAGGTCTGTAGAATTTCTGGTGCATTTCTGAAGTTGGTTAAAAAGGTTGATTTTTAAAGAAATAGTGTACCAGTCGACTGCTATAGTTAGCAGTCGACTGGTAACAGTGTTTTTGAGCACAGAATCTCTCTATAAGCTCATTTTCATAAGGGCAGTCGACTGGTACTTCTTACAGTCGACTGATACCAGTCTGAAAGTGTTTTCAACACTGGATTTTGACCGGGTCAGCTCGTATATGTGTATGAGATACATGGGGAATAAATACATGGGTTTAGGGCCAATTTGATGATTAAGTTTTCGACAATTGGGATATTTTTGGAGATTTTTAATGATAGTCAAAGGGGGAGAAGTAAGGTTTAGTTGGGAAAATCTTAAGTGTCTTTGCGTAGGGGGAGCCTTATGATAGGTTCTTAAATAGCCCTGTGATAAAATTCCTAGCTCAATGGGGAGCTTAGGTGTAGGGGGAGCCTTGGGATAAGTTCAAATGTATGTTGCATTGTTTGTGATTCGATAGTGTAAGTCCAAGTGTATAGCCTGGCAACGTAAGTCCATTCGGCGTTGTAAGTCCAAGTGTGTAGCCTTGGCATCGTAAGTCCATTCGGCAGAGTAAGTCCAAGTGTGTAACATTGACATCGTAAGTCTATTGTTTTTAGCATATTGTTTTGCTATTATATTTTCTCTAACTTAAACTTATTGCCAAACATCAAAAAGAGGGAGATTGTTGGAGCAATCCCAATGGTCCGTGCGACCATGTGTTTTGGTGTTTGGGCAAAGGGTTTAAGTTAGGTTCACCCTTGTATTTGATATGTGTACTTGAGTTATGCAAGACTGCAGGATACACATATGACTCAGGTTGATGGATTCGAGTTCGGTGAAGGATGGCATTGGGGACGAGCCGTGGGCTTGTATGCATCCGAGGGACCGTGGACAAGGCAGCAAGGACAAGAGCCGATGGAAGTGACTTCGAGGCATACACGAAGGATGGCATTGGGGACGAGTCGCGGGCTTGGATGCATCCGAGGGACGAGAGCCAAAGGAAGTAAGCTTGAAGGCAAGAGGTCAAGGCTGCAAAGAAGCGTCATATGAGTCATAAGGGTGAGGGTTCGAGTGCTGAGAGATTGTACTCGGGGTAAAATCCTAAGTTTAGGGTTTACTGTAGCAGTACTGTAGCAGTCGACTGCTGTTTTCAGCAGTCGACTGGTGTAGTCGACTGGTGCAGTCGACTGGCAGCGAACACAATGTTTTTGTTCGCTTGGTTTGTGTGGAGCAGTCGATTGCTAGTTTTGACAGTCGACTGGTATCAAGCTGTTGGGATGTAACGGTCGAATTTCCATAGAGGGCAGTCAACTACTGGTTTTAGCAGTCGACTGGTAGGCGGGATTTCCAACCCATGGCCTATATAACCAAGCCTTGGAAGCTTGGTTATAGTTGACAAAATTAGTGGTTGTAACCCCTAATTAGTAGTCTACTAGTCTCAAGAGTCTTGGTTAGTGTTGTAGTGAGGTTTCTCCACCCACAAGGAGCGACTTGAGATAGCCATAGTTTGCCGGGGGCTAATCCACCGACGGATAGGGACGTCCACCTTACGGACAGCCGTGGAGTAGGAGCCCTAATCTTCGAACCACGTTAAACGAACGTGTTAGCGGTTTGCATTTCCTTTCTTAGCTTTAATCTTTAGCTTGTTTGTTTTGTTTGTATTCCGCTATGCAAGCTAACATTGTTGGAAGCGAGTATTTGGGGGTGTCGTCTATCCAACCCCCCTTCAAGCCGGCCATCGATCCCTTACAGAGGATACTATTAAATGCACTTTAGTATATACCATTACTTGATACTTAATCCATTAATTAGGATTGCGCCCCTTCAGATGGAGAAGATCACACATACCTAAATAATTTCCTATAATCATCCATAGAGAAAGTCTGATCTAATGATCCACAAACAAACTCATCCGAAATAGAGGAAGGAACTTAAAGCCAACGTGCAAGTTTGAATGCACCACTTACAAACCAGTAATGGAGACCGTGGAATTTATTAAAATAATCCCTCTCCTACTTAGTTATTTAAATTAAGGAATTTTAACATGCACACATATCACAACACATAAAAACAGCATCACAGTACATAAAAACAACATATAAAGACATTAACTATGAAAATAAAATTTTCAGATATTATGGCCTTATCCATCGCTGTCCTCTAATATGCCGCCAATGGATCAAGTCATCGCGTCTATCTTGCTTCCTTCTTCGACACGCCTCCGGTCCTCAAAATAGCACCACGCATAGCAAGAATACAAGCCGCAACGAAAAAAAATAATTTACATTTATCGATCCTATATTCCACAAAGGAATTTACATGTAATCTAGATCGAACAGAATGTAAAAATTAATACAATAACCGGCTGTATTTAATTATTACAATCATGCACAACATAAAACAACCTCGACATGCCCGAGGGTTCAAATCATACACAAACACAAAAAACCATAATAGTTGGACCTATAATGTCTGCAACCACAGAGTTAATCTTTCTTGCACATCCTACTATTATCCTACCTAAACTTATATATGAGCAGTGCATAATTTAACCAAAAACCAATCACACAGAGCTAGAAAACCTTGCTCTGATACCACTTGAAGGCGCTTGAATTCCGTTCTTTTTCAATTTTCCCAGTACAAAAATTGTACAAGTACAAAACTTTTCCTAGCAACCCACATGTTTGATCAAACAAGCAAGTTCTTGACGGATCAAAGTTTTGGAACCCCAAGGTGTTTTGTTGTGATCAAACAAGTTAAGTTAGGTCCTGTTTTGTCTAACCCTTGTGTCTAAGTGTGTAGGAGCTTAGGAACATAGGAAGTCGAGCGGAAGACGCAACTAACGAGAAGGATGACACGGGGAGAGAGCCGACGGGCTCGGTGCATACGAGGGATGAGGTGACCGCGGAAGAGTACACCGGAGGACGAGAAGAACGTGCACGGTGTTCGAGGGATGAGAAACTAGGAAGGAAGGTTGCTCGAGGAGAAGGCCGGAACTTGGATTCGGGTGAGCCCTATTCCGGATGGCCGAGATCACCCAAGCTAGCGGAGCCGGAACAAAAGACCCGGACCGAGACGAGCTGAACCGGAGCAGTGGAACCGGACCACAAAAAGTCAACTTGGTTGAGTTAAGTGGTCCGGGTGCCCGGAAGTGTATTTTGACCAGATCGAGTTTTGCCTCGATCTGAACGTTGGGGGTTAAAATTTTATCCCCCCAGGGTGCCCGGACCCTTCAGGGCGCCACGATCAGTTCTATAAATATAGCACTGATTTGCACAGATTATCCAACTCACTTGTAATCAGTTTCTTAGTGCTTTACTTTTCTATCTGTGCTCTCAACGCTGTAAGAGGCTACTCCGCCCAGAGGAGATCATCAGATACTGCGCCTTCTTTACCTTGGATTAGCAATCCCCTGATTGCAAACCAAGTAAACCCTCTGTGTCTAATCTCTTTTAATTAGTCTCGTCTCTTTATTGTTACAAGTGTTTGTTAATTAGTCGGAATATCCGAGAAAGGTTAGATTTATTTTTGTAGGGCAATTCACCCCTCCCCTCTTGTCGGCCTCCAAAGGGACCAACAAGTGGTATTAGAGCAAGGCGCTTCAGGAGGACTAACCGCCGATCGAAGCAACGAGATGGCCGGACCAAGCATCATTCCACCAAAATTCGAGGGGGACTTCACACACTGAAAGCGTTGTATGGAGGTATTCCTAAAAACTGATTTCAAAATTCGGTTAATTATTAAGTATGGCTTTGTAGTTCTGACGAATCAAAATGGAGAAGAAAAATAAGAGAGCCAGTGGACAAAGAAGGAGCAGTGGCCGGAGAAGTTCCTGGAACTCCACGAAGGGACATCCGAAGCAAAACTGGCTAGAAGAGACATCCTCCAGAACAAACTGACGAACATCCGTCCGGAAAAAAGTGAGAAGGTAGTCGATTTACACGCGAAGGTAAAGGAATTGATTACTGGGCTCGAGAACCTCGGTAAAATGGTAACAAACCGGGACACCATATGCTACGCACTTTATGCGTTTCCTAGAACTCCAGAATGGACATCAATCGTCGACACCTACTATATTTCAAAAGACTTGGAGGTAAGTACTTTAGAAGAATTGTTCTATACTCTTGAGTTACATGAAACCAGGTGTGCAGGGACAACAAAGGAATCAAGCCAGATGATCGCACTAAACGCAACCAAGAAGGATGAACCCGAGTCAGATTCAGAAGAGGATCAGGAAGTATATATGGTAAGAAACTTTAAAAAGTTTTTTAGATCTAATAAGTTTAAAGAAATGCAGAATAAAAAGAATCCAAGAAATAGAAGAAGGATGCGTTGCTACCAGTGTCAAAAGGAAGGACACTTAAAAGAAGACTGCCCAGAACTAAAAAAGGACAAAGGTAAGAAACCCAAGAATCACAAGAATCTAAAAGCAACTTGGGACAATAGTTCATCATCTGAATCCGAGATTCAAGAATATGCCGGGATAGCACTGATGGCAAGCTATGAAGGGCAAAGTACATCAGAACCCAGCATCGATGAAGGGGGAGCGACCTCAGATGAATGCAGCGAAGCAGGGGGAGAATCAGGCTTCAAGTCTGATATGGTAAGTGAGGTATGCCTCTTACCTCCTGATCAACCTTACTTAGATATTAAGGCTATGGCAATACCCATGTATAAATTAGAAAATAAAAATAATAAATTAGAAAATGAAATTTTAGAAACCAAAAGAATTTTGGCAAAATCATGTATAATAGAGGATTTTGATAAATTGAAACTTGAAAATGAAAAATTAAAAGAAGAAATAGAAGATTTGAAAAAGTCTACCTGTTCAAATATTTCTGCTTTTAAGAATTATAGAGGACTAAACTGGTACTATAGGTTTCACCAAACTCAAATCAAAAAATTTCAAAAGCCTATATACCTAGAAAATATTTAATTAATCCTGTAGGTTGGAACCTCTATTGGATTCCGAAAACATGTTTAATTTGAATTTAAAACTAAACTTAGCATTTTCAACGAGAAAGTTAAACAGATAATTTTTTTATGAGGCTTGGTCTAAGAAAGTGATTGTTGCTCTAATAACCAAGAAGACCTTGTGTCTCGCCACGACTTGGAAGCCATAATACTAAAATCAAATGTTTAATTAACTTTCTGGAAAAAGTATTAAAGTTAGTATTAAATAATACTTAAAGGTTTTTAAACATTTATTTTGAAAATTTTGTTTAACTTAGAAAATGTTTCTGTTGCAAATAATGCTTTAAAAGAGTTATTCAATTATATTCAAAAATATTTTCAAAAACATAAAAAAAATTTTTGTTAGAATTTTTTTTTTTACATTGCAAATTAAAATAATGTCTTAGAAATTTTTGCAAACACTTAAATTTTTGAAAAATTATCACTGTTTTTTCTAACTTATTTTTTTAAAAACACTTATTTTTTTTTAAGTTAGAATTTACCTTAGACTTGTTAAAAGGAACCCCATTTTTTTATGTGATCAAAGGGGGAGAAGAATGTTAAGTCTAGGGGGAGGTATATATTGAAAAATCTTTGGACTTATTTGCAAATTAACTATTTTTATTGCATATGTTTACCCTAACTTAACTTGGGTTGCTCACATCAAAAAGGGGGAGATTGTTGGAACCCCAAGGTGTTTTAATGTGATCAAACAAGTTAAGTATAGGTCCTGTTTTATTTAACCCTTATGTCTAAGTGTACAGGAGCTTAGGAACACAAGAAGTCGAGCGGAAGACACGGCTAACGAGAAGGACGACACGGGGAGAGAGCCGATGGGCTCGGTGAGTTCGAGGGACGAGGTGACCGCGGAAGAGTACACCAGTGGACGAGAAGAACGTGCGCGACATTCGAGGGACGAGAAACCGGGAAGGAAGGCTGCTCGAGGAGAAGGCCGAAACTAGGGTTCGGGTGAGCCCTATTCCGGATGGTCGAGATCACCCAAGCTAGCGGAGCCAGAACAGAAGACCCGGACCGACACAAGCTGAACCAGAGCAGTGGAACCGGACCACAAAAAGTCAACTGGGTTGACTTAAGTTGTCCGGGTGCCCGGATCCATTCCGGGCACTCGGAACGTCCGGGCGCACGGAACCATTCCGGGCGCCCGGAAGTGGATTTTGACCAGATCGAGTTTTGACTCAATCTGAACGTTGGGGGATAAAATTTAATCCTCCCAGGGCGCCCGAACCCTTCAGGGCGCCCCAATCAATGCTATAAATATAGCACTGATTTGCATAGATTATTCAACTCTCTTGTAATCAGTTTCTTAGTGCTTTACTTTTCTGTCAGTGCTCTCAACGCTGTAAGAGGCTACTCCGCCTAGAGGAGATCATTAGATACTACGCCTTATTTTCTTTGGATTAACAATCCCCTAATTGCAAACCAAGTAAACCCTCTGTGTCTAATCTCTTATAATTAGTCTCGTCTCTTTATTGTTACAAGTGTTTGTTAAGTAGTCGATATATCCGAGAAAGGTTAGATTTATTTTTGTAGGGTAATTCACCCCTCCCCTCTTTCCGGCCTCCAAAGGGACCAACAAGTGGTATCAGAGCAAGGTGCTTCAGGAGGACTAACCGCCGATCGAAGCAACGAGATGGCCGGACCAAGCATCGTTCCACCAAAATTCAAGGGGGACTTCGCACACCTGAAGCGTCATATGGAGGTATTCCTAAGAACTGATTTCGAAATTCAGTTAATTATTAAGTATGACTTTGTAGTTCCGACGAATCAAAATGGAGAAGAAAAAGAAGAGAGCCAGTGGACAAAGAAGAAGCAGAATGATTCCATGGCGAACAACCGTACGGAATATCACCTACTGAGCGTGTTAACACCTCAAGAAGTCAACCGCATCGGAATCTACTCATCGGCCAAAGAACTCTGGGAGAAGTTCCTGGAACTCCACGAAGGGACATCCGAAGCAAAATTGGCTAGAAGAGACATCCTCCAGAACAAACTGACAAACATCCATCCGGAAAAAAGTGAGAAGGTAGTTGATCTACACGCGAAGGTAAAGGAATTGATTACTGGGCTCGAGAACTGCGGTAAAATGGTAACAAACCGGGACACTATACGCTACTCACTCAATGCGTTTCCTAGAACTCCAGAATGGACATCAATCGTCGACGCCTACTATATTTCAAAAGACCTAGAGGTAAGTACTTTAGAAGAATTGTTCTCTACTCTTGAGTTACATGAAACTAGGTGTGCAGGGACAACAAAGGAATCAAGCTAGATGATCGCACTAAACGCAACCAAGAAGGATGAACCCGAGTCAGATTCAGAAGAGGATCAGGAAGCATATATGGTATGAAACTTTAAAAAGTTTTTTAGATCTAATAAGTTTAAAGAAATGCAAAATAAAAGGAATTCAAGAAATAGAAGAAGGATGCGTTGCTACCAGTGCCAAAGGGAAGGACACTTAAAAGAAGACTGCCCAGAACTAAAGAAGGACAAAGGCAAGATACCCAAGAAGCACAAGAATCTAAAAGCAACTTGGGACGATAGTTCATCATCAGAGTCTGAGATTCAAGAATATGCCGGGATAGCACTGATTCTAAGCTATGAAGGGCTAAGTACATCAGAACCCAGCATTGATGAAGGGGAGCGACCTCAAATGAATGCAGCGAAGCATGGGGAGAATTAGGCTTCAAGTTTGATATGGTAAGTTAGGTATGCCTCTTACCTCCTGATCAACTTTACTTTGGTATTAAGGCTATGACAAAATCCATGTATAAATTAGAAAATAAAAATAACAAATTAGGAAATGAAATTTCAGAAAATAATTTTTTTTGGCAAAATCATGTCTAATAGAGGATTTTGATAAATTGAAACTTGAAAATTAAAAATTAAAAGAAGAAATAGAAAATTTTAAAAAGTCTACCTGTTTAAATATTTCTGCTTTTAAGAATTATAGAGGACTAAACTGGTATTATAGGTTTCACCAAAGTCAAATCAGAAAAATTTCAAAAGCCTATATACCTAGAAAATATTTCATTAATCCTATAGGTAGGAACCTCTATTGGGTTCCGAAAACTTGTTTAACTTGAATTTAAAACTAAACTTAGCATTTTCAACGAGAAAGTTAAACAGATAATTTCTTTATGAAGCTTTGTCTAAGAAATTTGTTGTTGTTCTAATAACCAAGAAGGCCTAGTACCTCGCCACGACCTGGAAGCCAAAATACTGAAATCAAATGTTTAATTAACTTTCTGGAAAAAGTATTAAAGTTAGAATTAAATAAAACTTAAAAGTTTTTAAACATTTGTTTTGAAAATTTTGTTTAACTTAGAAAATGTTTCTGTTGCAAATAATGCTTTGAAAGAGTTATTCAATTTACTTTAGAAAATAAATTCAAAAATATTTTCAAAAACATAGAAATTTTTTTTGTTAGAAATTTTTTTTTACGTTGCAAATTAAAAATTGTGATAGAAATTTTTGCAAACACTTAAACTTTTGAAAAATTATCACTTTTTTTTGCTAACTTATTTTTTTAAAAACACTTATTTTTTTTTGTTAGAATTTACCTTAGACTTGTTAAAAGGAACCCCATTTTTTTATGTGATCAAAGGGGGAGAAGAATGTTAAATCTAGGGGAGGTATGTATTGAAAAATCTTTGGACTTATTTGGAAATTAACTATTTTTATTGCATATGTTTACCCTAACTTAACTTGGGTTGCTCACATCAAAAAGAGGGAGATTGTTGGAACCCCAAGGTGTTTTGATGTGATCAAACAAGCTAAGTTAGGTCCTGTTTTGTCTAACCCTTGTGTCTAAGTGTGCAGGAGCTTAGGAACACAGGAAGTTGAGCGAAAGATGCGGCTAACGAGAAGGATGACACGGGGAGAGAGCCGACGGCCTCGGTGCGTCCGGGAGACAAGGTGACCACGGAAGAGTACACCGGTGGACGAGAAGAATGTGCGCGGCGTTCGAGGGATGAGAAACCGGGAAGGAAGACTGTTTGAGGAGAACGCTGGAACTTGGGTTCGGGTGAGCCCTATTCCGGATGGCTGAGATCATCCAAGCTAACAGAGCCAGAACAGAAGACCCGGACCGAGATGAGTTGAACCGGAGCAGAAGAATCTAACCATAAAAAGTCAACTGGGTTGACTTAAGTGGTCCGGGTGCCCGCATCCATTACGGGCGCCCGGACTGTCCGGGCGCCCGGAACCATTCCATGCGCTCGGAATTGGATTTTGACTAGATCGAGTTTTGAATCGATCTGAACATTGGGGGATAAAATTTTATCCCCTCCAGGGTGCTTAGACTCTTCAGGGCGCCCCGATCAATGTTATAAATATAGCACTGATTCGCACAAATTATTTAACTCACTTGTAATCAGTTTCTTAGTGCTTTAATTTTCTGTCTGTGCTCTCAACGTAGTAAGAGGCTATTCTGCCCAGAGGAGATCATCAGATACTGCGCCTTCTTTTCCTTGGATTAGCAATCCCCTGATTGAGAACCAAGTAAACCCTCTGTGTCTAATCTCTTTTAATTAGTCTCGTCTCTTTATTGTTACAAGTGTTTGTTAATTAGTCGATATATACGATAAAGGTTAGATTTATTTTTGTAGCGCAATTCACCCCTCCCCTCTTGTCGGCCTCCAAAGGGACCAACAAGTGGTATCAGAGCAAGGCACTTCAGGAGGACTAACCGCCGATCGAAGCAACGAGATGGCCGGACCAAGCATCGTTCCACCAAAATTCGAGGGGGACTTCGCACACTAAAAGCGTCGTATGGAGGTATTCCTAAAAACTGATTTCGAAATTTAGTTAATTATAAAGTATGGCTTTGTAGCTCCAACAAATCCAAATGGAGAAGAAAAAGAAGAGAGCCAGTGGACAAAGAAGGAGCAAAGTGATTCCGTGGCGAACAACCGTGCGGAATATCACCTGCTGAGCGTGTTATCACCTCAAGAAGTCAACCGCATCGGATGCTACTTGTCGGCCAAAGAACTCTGGGAGAAGTTCTTGGAACTCCACGAATGGACATCCAAAGCAAAACTAGCTAGAAGAGACATCCTACGGAACAAACTGACGAACATCCATCTGGAAAAAGGTGAGAAGGTAGCCGATCTACACGCAAATGTAAAGGAATTGATTACTGGGCTTGAAAACCTCGGTGAAACAGTAACAAACCGGGATACCATACGCTACGCACTCAATGCGTTTCATAGAACTCCAGAATGGACATCAATCATCGACGCCTACTATATTTCAAAAGACCTTGGGGTAAGTACTTTAGAAGAATTGTTCTCTACTCTTGAGTTATATAAAACCAGGTGTGCAAGGACAACAAATGAATCAATCCTAATGATCGCACTAAACGCAACCAAGAAGGATGAACCCGAGTCAGATTCAGAAGAGGATCTAGAAGCATATATGGTAAGAAACTTTAAAAAGTTTTTAGATCAAATAAATTTAAAGAAATGCAGAATAAAAAGAATCCAAGAAATCGAAGAAGGATGCGTTGCAACCAGTGTCAAAGGGAAGGACACTTAAAAAAAGACTGCCTAGAACTAAAGAAGTACAAAGGCAAGATACACAAGAACCACAAGAATATAAAAGCAACTTGGGACGATAGTTCATCATTTGAGTCCGAGATTCAAGAATATGCCGGGATAGCACTGATGGCAAGATATGAAGGGCAAAGTACATCAGAATCCAGCATCGATGAAGCGGGAGCGACCTCAGATGAATGCAGCGAAGCAGGGGGAGAATAAGGTTTCAAGTCTGATATGGTAAGTGAGGTATGCCTCTTATCTTCTGATCAACTTTATTTTGGTATTAAGGCTATGGAAAAATCCATGTCTAAATTAGAAAATGAAATTTTAGAAACCAAAAGAATTTTGGCAAAATCATGTTTAATAGAGTATTTTGATAAATTGAAACTTGAAAATGAAAAATTAAAAGAAGAAATAGAAAATTTGAAAAAGTCTACCTGTTCCAATATTTATACTTTTAAGAATTATAGAGGACTAAACTGGTACTATAGGTTTCACCAAAGTCAAATCAGAAAATTTTCAAAAGCCTATATACCTAGAAAATATTTAATTAATTCTGTAGGTAGGAACCTATATTGGGTTCCGAAAACATGTTTAACTTGAATTTAAAACTAAACTTAGCATTTTCAACGAGAAAGTTAAATAGATAATTTCTTTATGAGGCTTTGTCTAAGGATGTGGTTGTTGCTCCAATAACCAAGAACGTCTAGTGCCTCGCCACGACCTGGAAGCCAAAATACTAAAATCAAATGTTTAATTAACTTTCTGGAAAAAGTATTAAAGTTAGAATTAAATAATACTTAAAAGTTTTTAAACATTTGTTTTGAAAATTTTGTTTAACTTAGAAAATATTTCTGTTGCAAATAATGCTTTAAAAGAGTTATTCAATTTGCTTTAGAAAATATATTCAAAAATATTTTTAAAAACTTAAAAAAAAATTTTGTTATAATTTTTTTTTTATGTTGCAAATTAAAATATTGTCTTAGAAATTTTTGCAAACACTTAAATTTTTGAAAAATTATCACTTTTTTTTCTAACTTATTTTTTTAAAAACACTTTTTTTTTAAGTTAGAATTACCTTAGACTTTTTAAAAGGAACCTCATTTTTTATGTGATCAAAGGGGGAGAAGAATGTTAAGTCTAGGGGGAGGTATATATTGAAAAATCTTTGGACTTATTTGCAAATTAAATATTTTTATTGCATATGTTTTCCCTAACTTAACTTGGGTTGCTCACATCAAAAAGGGGGAGATTGTTGGAACCCCAAGGTATTTTGATGTGATCAAACAAGTTAAGTTAGGTCCTGTTTTGTCTAACCCTTGTGTCTAAGTGTGCAGGAGCTTAGGAACACAGGAAGTCGAGCGGAAGACGCGGCTAACGAGAAGGACGACACGGGGAGAGAGCCGACGGGCTCGGTGCGTCCAAGGGACGAGGTGACCACGGAAGAGTACATCGGTGGACGAGAAGAACGTGCACGGTGTTTGAGGGACGAGAAACCGGGAAGGAAGGCTGCTCGAGGAGAAGGCCGGAACTTGGGTTCGGGTGAGCCCTATTCCGGATGGCCAAGATCACCCAAGCTAGCGGAGCCGGAACAGAAGACTCGGACCAAGATGAGTTGAACCGGAGCAGTGGAACCAGACCATAAAAAGTCAACTGGCTTGACTTAAGTGGTCCGGGTGCCCGGATCCATTCCGAGCGCCTGGACCGTCCGGGCGCCCAGAACTATTCCGGGCACCTGTAAGTGGATTTTGACCAGATCAAGTTTTCACTCGATCTGAATGTTTGGGGATAAAATTTTATCTCCCATAGGGCGCCAGATCCTTCAGGGTGCCTCGATCAGTGTAATAAATATAACACTAATTTGCACAGATTATTCAATTCACTTGTAATCAGTTTCTTAGTGCTTTACTTTTTTGTCTGTGCTCTCAACGCTGTAAGAGGTAATTCACCCCTCCCCTCTTGTCGGCCTCCAAAGGGACCAACAAGTGGTATCAGATTAAGGTGCTTCAGGAGGACTAACCGTTGATCGAAGCAACGAGATTGCCGGACCAAGCATCGTTCCACCAAAATTCGAGGGGGACTTCGCACACTAGAAGCGTCGTATGGAGGTATTCCTAAGAACTAATTTCAAAATTCGGTTAATTATAAAGTATGACTTTGTAACTCTGACGAATCAAAATGGAGAAGAAAAAGAAGAGAGTCAGTGGACAAAGAAGGAGTAGAGTGATTCCGTGGCGAACAACCGTGCGAAATATCACTTGCTGAGTGTGTTGCCGCCTTAAGAAGTCAACCACATCGGAAGCTACTCGTCGGCCAAACAACTCTGGGAGAAGTTCCTGGAACTCCATGAAGGGACATCCGAAGCAAAACTAGCTAGAAGAGACATCCTTCGGAACAAACAAACGAACATCCGTCTGGAAAAAGGTGAGAAGGTAACGATCTACACGCGAAGGTAAAGGAATTTGATTACTGGGCTCGAGAACCTCGGTGAAACGGTAACAAACCGGGACACCATACGCTACGCACTTAATGCGTTTTCTAGAACTCCAGAATGGACATCAATCGTTGACGCCTACTATTTTTCAAAAGACCTAGAGGTAAGTACTTTAGAAAAATTGTTCTCTACTCTTGAGTTACATGAAACTAGGTGTGCAGGGACAACAAAGGAATCAAGCCAGATGATCGCACTAAATGCAACCAAGAACGATGAACCCGATTCAGATTCAGAAGAGGATTAGGAAGCATATATGATAAGAAACTTTAAAAAGTTTTTTTTAGATCTAATAAGTTTAAAGAAATGCAGAATAAAAAGAATCCAAGAAATAAAAGAAGGATGCATTGCTACCAGTGTCTAATGGAAGGATACTTAAAAGAAAACTGCCCAAAACTAAAGAAGGACAAAGGCAAGATACCCAAGAAGCACAAGAATCTAAAAGCAACTTGGGACGATAGTTCATCATCTGAGTCCGAGATTCAAGAATATGCCGGGATAGGATTGATGGCAAGCTATGAAGGACAAAGTCCATCAGAACCCAGCATCAATGAAGGGGGAGCGACCTCAGATGAATGCAGCGAAGCAGGGGGAGAATCATGCTTCAAGTCTGATATGGTAAGTGAGGTATACCTCTGACATCTTGATCAACTTTACTTTGGTATTAAGGCTATGGCAAAATCCATGTATAAATTTAAAAATAAAAATAACAAATTAGAAAATGAAATTTTGGAAACCAAAAGAATTTTGGCAAAATCATGTCTAATAGAGGATTTTGATAAATTGAAACTTGAAAATGAAAAATTAAAGAAGAAATAGAAAATTTTAAAAAGTCTACTTGTTCAAATATTTCTGCTTTTAAGAATTATAGAGGACTAAACTGGTACTATAGGTTTCACCAAAGTCAAATCAGAAAAATTTGAAAAGCCTATATATGTAGAAAATATTTAATTAATCTTGTAGGTAGGAACCTCTATTGGGTTTCGAAAACATGTTTAACTTGAATTTAAAACTAAATTTAGCATTTTCATCGAGAAAGTTAAACAGATAATTTATTTAAAAGACTTTGTCTAAGGAAGTGGTTGTTGCTCCAATAACCAAGAAGGCCTAGTGCCTCGCCACGACCTGGAAGCCAGAATACTGAAATCAAATGTTTAATTAACTTTTTGGAAAATGTATTAAAGTTAGAATTAAATAATCCTTAAAAGTTTTTAAACATTTATTTTGAAAATTTTGTTTAACTTAGAAAATGTTTCTGTTGCAAATAATGCTTTAAAAGAGTTATTCAATTTGATTTAGAAAATATATTCAAAAATATTTTCAAAAACTTAGAAATATTTTTTGTTAGAAAATTTTTTTACGTTGCAAATTAAAATATTATCTTAGAAATTTTTGCAAACGCTTAAATTTTTTAAAAATTATCACTTTTTTTTCTAACTTATTTTTTTAAAAACACTTATTTTTTTTTAAGTTAGAATTACCTTAGACTTGTTAAAAGGAACCTCATTTTTTTATGTGATCAAAGGGGGAGAAGAATGTTAAGTCTAGGGGGAGGTATATATTGAAAAATCTTTGGACTTATTTGCAAATTAACTATTTTTATTGCATATGTTTTCCCTAACTTAACTTGGGTTGCTCATATAAAAAAGGAGGAGATTGTTGGAACCCTAAGGTGTTTTGATGTGATCAAACAAGTTAAGTTAGGTCCTGTTTTGTCTAACCCTTGTGGCTAAGTGTGTAGGAGCTTAGGAACACAAGAAGTCGAGCGGAAGACGCGGCTAACGAGAAGGATGACACGGGGAGAGAGCCGAAGGGCTCAGTGCGTTCAAGGGACGAGGTGACCGCGGAAGAGTACACCGGTGGACGAGAAGAACATGCGCGGCGTTCGAGGGACGAGAAACCGGGAAGGAAGGCTGCTCGAGGAGAAGGCCGGAACTTGGGTTCGGGTGAGCCTTATTCCGGATGGGCGAGATCAGCCAAGCTAGCGGAGTCGGAACAGAAGACCCGGACTGAGATGAGCTGAACCGGAGTAATGGAACCGGACCACAAAAAGTCAACTGGGTTGACTTAAGTGGTCCGGGCGCCCGGAACCATTCCGGGCACCCGAAAGTGGATTTTGACCAGATCGAGTTTGACTTGATCTGAACATTGGGGGACAAATTTTATCCCCCCAGGGCGCCCGGACCCTTCAGGGCGCCCCGATCAGTGCTATAAATATAGCACTGATTTGTATAGATTATTCAACTCACTTGTAATCAGTTTCTTAGTGCTTTACTTTTTTATTTGTGCTCTCAACGCTGTAAGAGGCTACTCCGCCCAGAGGAGATCATCATATATTGAACCATTTTTCCCTTGGATTAGCAATCCCCTAATTGCAAACCAAGTAAACCCTCCGTGTCTAATCTCTTTTAATTAGTCTCGTCTCTTTATTGTTACAAGTGTTTGTTAATTAGTCAATATATCCGAGAAAGGTTAGATTTATTTTTGTAGTGCAATTCACCCCTCTCCTCTTGCCGGCCTCCAAATGGACCAACACAAAGCACACCTTGATCGAAGCACAAGTTCATTGGCCTCTTATGTTGGTATTTAGGATCGATACAATAAAAACTAAACTAATTACACAGCGGAATCGAAGAACTAGTTGTACCTTTCTTTTGTAGCCAAAGACCTCTTGATCTTCTGTTGTATTCCTCTCCTCTTCTTGGACATCATGTGGGCGACGATCTACCAAGATAACAAACACCCTTCCCTTCTTTGTTTCCAAACCACAGACCACTAAGAGAAGCTCTAGGATGAGGCACCTTCTCCTCTTCTTCTTCTTTTCCAAATCGCCGTCCACAAAGGATGCTGAGCAAGGGGCGCCGACCCTAGCAAGGAAGAGGCGCTGACCCTAGCAAAGGAGGAGGCACCGACCCTAGCAAGGAGGAGAAGCACTGACCCTAGCAAGGAGAAGAGGCGTCGACCCCTAGCAAGGAGAAGAAGCACCAGCCCTAGCAAGGAGAAGAAGCGCCGACCCTAGCAAGGAGAAGAGGCGCCTGTTTGGTGCTACTTGGAATTCCGTTCTATTTCCCTTGTTTAAAAATTTGTACAAGAACAGAACTTCTCCTACCAGCCTATGTGCTCTACAGAAGTTAAACTTGGATTGCAAATGAAACTTAACATTTTTAATCCAAGTTGTTCTTCAGAAGTTAAACTTGGATTGGAAACGGAACTTAACATTTTTACTCCAAGTTCAACCCATGTGTTCTTCAGAAGTTAAACCATATTACAGAAGTTGATTAAATATCTATTTCAAACATTGGCTTCCAGGTTAAACATGGTGAGACACTCGACCTTCTTGGGTATGGGATCATCCACCACTTCCTAGACAAAGCCTTTCAAAGAAATTGAATATTTAAACTTCTTATAGTAACCGTAGGTTTAACTATAGAGACCACAATAGAAACACAAAATCGAAACATAAAATTGAAACACAAAATCGATAGCCTCTTGTGTTGGTATTTCAGGATCCATACAAAGAACACAAACTAATTATGCAGTAGAAACAATTAATTAGTTATACCTTTCTTTGTATCTTAAAGACCTATTGATCTTCTATTGTATTCCTTTCCTCCTCTTGGATGTCGTGTGGGCGACGATCTACCAAGATGAAATCTACCCGAACCTTTCTTCTTTCCCAACAAGTTTCGACCACCCAAGGAATGCCAAAATAGGAAGCTTCCTTCTCTTCTTCTTCCCCTCCTAGCAAACCGCCCACAAGAAGATGGAGCTTGATGTGTCGCCAACCTTAAGAGAAGAAAACAAAGGAAGAAGGGAAAGAGAGAAGGGCTGACCACTAAGGAGAATAGAAGAGGGAAATTTAGGTTGTGTTGTTTCATAAGGCACCATCTACCTCTCTTTTATAATCCTTGGTGAATGCTAAAAAGGAAAGTTTTAAACATAATTAAAACTTCCTTTTAATTCCAATCATGGCAAAAAAGGAAATTTTAATAATAATTAAAATCTCTCTCTTTTAAATTTCATATTGTGATGGCTACAAAAGGAAAGTTTAAAATTAAACTTCTCTTCTAAATCATGGTTACAAAAAAGGAAAGTTTTATCAAAATTAAAATCTCTCCTTTTAAGCCAAAATAGATGGAAACAAAAACGGAATGATTTTAAAATTTAAAACTCTCTTTTAAAACCATGTGGATAGCTTCAAAAAAGGAAAGATTTTAAAATTAAAATATCTATTTTAATCCTTTGTAGATTGCTATAAAAGGAAAGATTTTAACAAAAATTAAAATCTCTCTTTTTATTTCTTTAGTGGCTGACACCTTGCTTGGTCACCAAGCAAGACTTGACCGGCCACATCTTGGACACCAAGATGGGCTTGGCCGGCCCCTTGCTTGGGCACTAAGCAAGGATGTGGCCGACCCCTAGCTTGGGTAAGAAGCTGGGCTTTGGGTGGATAAAAGGCTTTTAATAAGAGGCTACAATAGGGACCTAGAGGAGGAATTGGTTATGGTCTCCCGATGAGCTTGAGCTTCCTGTGTTCGACCCGAACACCCAACTCAAGTTCAACAATAATAACTCAAACCACTAAAGAGTTATTATTGAACTACCGCACCAATCCCATATTACATTATGGGCTCCTTCTTATCATGAGTTCATAAGTCTCCCTACGTTTAAGATATCTATTGCCCATTAATTAAATGAGTTACTGACAACTCACTTAATTAATATCTAGCTCCAAGAGTAGTACCACCCAACTTCATTGTCATGTCAGAACTAAGTCCACCTGCAGGGTTTACATGACAATCCTTATGAGCTCCTCATGGGGACATCATCAACCTAGATAACTAGGACACAGTTTTCTTCTATAATCAACAACACACCATATAAATAATATTATTTCCAAACTTATCGGGCCTTTTGATTTAACGAATAAATCTCACCCTTTGATAAATTAAAGAAATAAATACTAAGTATATGTGCTTGTTATTATATCGGGATTAAGAGTATGCACATCCATAATAACAGAGGTTGTGTTCTTTTATGTAGTCAGTATAAAAGGAATAACCTCGAATGGACCTATTCAATACATACATAGTGTACTAGTATAATTTTATAGTCAAGATAAACTAGTACCAAATTACACTACAATCATTCCAATGGTTTGTCTTAATCCATCTTGGTTGTGAGCTACTATTTATAATTTATAAGGGACCGATAACATGATCTTCTATGTGACACCATACACTATGTTATCTACAATATAAATTAAATGGACAACTACATTTTACTAAATGCAGACATTTGACCAATGTGATTTTCATTTTAAAATAAATGTTCATACAATAAATGTTCATACAAAAAGCTAGACTTTTAGTATACATCCTAACAATCTCCCACTTATACTAAAAGACTATGTTGCCATATATGCTGCCATACATCTGATTCTCATCCCCTCAACATGCCCATCAAAAGCTCTTGCTGGAAGGGCCTTAGTGAAAGGATCTGCCAGGCTATCTTCTGATGTAATCTTGGCGACAATAACTTCTCCTCGCTTTACGATGTCTCGTATCAGGTGGTACATGCGCTTAATGTGTTTACTTGCCTTGTGGGCTCGTGGTTCCTTCGAGTTTGCTACTGTACCATTATTATCACAATAAATTATGATAATTTTGAGTAAACTAGGAATCACATCTAAGTCCATTAAGAAGTTTTTGAGCCATACAACTTCTTTGGCTAGCTTAGAGGCTGCCACATACTCAGCTTCCATGGTGGAGTCCGAAATGCTTTTCTGCTTAACACTCCTCCATATAATGGCTCCACCTCCCAAAGTAAACACATACCCTGAGGTTGACTTACTATTGTCCCTATCTGATTGGAAGTCCTAATCCGTGTAACCCATAGGGAGCAAATCATCTGCCTAGTAAACCAGCATATAATCTCTAGTCCTTCTAAGGTACTTTAATATATATTTTACGACAGTCCAATGTCCTTGTCCTAGATTACTTTGATATATGCTAACCATGCCCATGGTAAAATAGATATCTGGTTTCGTACATAACATGTATACATTAGGCTTCCTACAGTCGAAGTATAAGGAACTACCTTCATGTCCTCTATCTCCATTGATGTTTTAGGACACATCTCTTTAGAAAAAAGTACTCCATGCTGAAAAGGTAGAAAACCTTTTTTGAAATTTTGCATGCTAAAACGAGCTAGGATAGTATTGATGTATGAAGCTTAGGATAAGCACAACATTCTTTTCTTGCAATCCCTTATTACTTTAATCACAAGAATATGTCCACATTCTCCTAAATCCTTCATATCAAATTGCTTGGACAACCATACCCTTACGCCTGACAACACTTTGACATTGTTGCCAATGAACAAAATGTCATCTACGTATAGTATAAGAAATACCACCACGTTTCTGTCACTCTTCTTGTATACACAAGACTCATCTGGACACTGAATAAATTCATAAGACTGGATCACTTCATTAAACCGGATGTTCCAAGATCTCGAAGCTTGCTTCAGTCCATAGATAGACCGATTGAGCTTACATACAAGATGCTCTTTGCCCTTCGTAATGAATCCCTCTGGTTGCTTCATATGGATGTTTTCTTCAAGACTTCCATTAAGGAAAGCTGTCTTGACATCCATTTGCCAAATCTTATAATCCATATGAGCGACAATAGATAAAAGAATCCGGATAGACTTAAATATGGCTATCGGCGAAAAGGTTTCCTCATAATCGATTCCCTCTTTCTGAGTATACCCTTTTACAACAAGCCTTGCTTTAAAAGTTTCCACCTCCCTGTCTGTCCCTCTTTTTCTTTTGTAGACCCATTTACACCCAATGACTTTTACACCATTTGGTGGTTCTACAAGCTCCCATACCTGATTAGAATATATAGATTCTATTTCAGAGTTCATTGCACTTTACCAAGATGCTGCATCTTTATCTTGGAGTGCTTCATCATATATGCAGGGATCATGTTCATTTTTACCAGGGATCAAGTTTGAAGACTCTCCCAAAAACATGAATCTATCAGGTTGCCGAACAACCCTCCCACTACGACGTGGCACTGCTTGTAATTGTGCATCATTTGTGACACGTGTTGCAGTTTCTTGTGGTATATCATCTTGTACCGTTGGTACTAAAGTAGACGTGTCTTCTCTTATTTCTTCAAGAATAATTTTACTCATGGGCTTGTGGTTCATTACATAGTCCTCTTCTAAACATCGGGCATTGGTGCTAATAATGACCTTCTAATCTTTAGGACTATAAAATAAACCACCTTTCATTCCTTTAGGATATCCTATAAACAAGCAAACTTCTGTATGCGATTCCAACTTATCAGTGTCTCCTTTCAACACATGTGCTGGACTTGTTGGTTGCTACTCGGAAAACCCAATGGCTCCACTGTACAAAAATTTTGTACGTGATCTGAACCTTTCCTAGCTATCATGTGTTCTTTTAAGTTAAACTTGTATCTCTTGCGGAACTTAACACGTTTGATTCCAAGTTTAACTTATATGTTCCTTTAGGTTTAGATTTGGATCTCCTGCGGAACTTAACACGTTTGATCAAAATCACATAGGTTATAAATTCAATTAAATATTAGTTTCCAAAATTGGCTTCCAGTACTGCATGGCGAGGCACTTGGCCTTCTTGGATATGAGAGCAACCACCATCGACTAGACAAAGTCTTTTAAGGAAAGTTAATATTTAATTTTCTTATATAACTCTAGGTTAACCAAAAGGAACAATCAAATCACAAGGAAAAATAAAGAACACAACATCGAAATTAAATTCGAAAAACAAGAATCGAATGCCTCTTGTATTTGGTATTTATACAAAGAAAAATTAACTAGTATGATGCGGAAATTAAATACTAGTTATACCTCTTCCTTGTATGCTAAAAACCTCGAGATCTTCTGCCGTATCCCTTACCTCCTCTTAGACGTCGTGTGGGCGACGATCCTCCAAGAGGAACACCACTCTGAAAGCTTCTCCTCCTTCTCTAGAATTCGGCCACCACCACCACAAAGGAGCAAAAGAGAGCAAAGGGAAGAGAGGGAGAGGGGCCGGCCACTTGATGATCTCCAAC
The DNA here is from genome assembly GCF_018446385.1 of Zingiber officinale. Classification (NCBI taxonomy): domain Eukaryota; kingdom Viridiplantae; phylum Streptophyta; class Magnoliopsida; order Zingiberales; family Zingiberaceae; genus Zingiber; species Zingiber officinale. Next base: position 60,236,869 of record NC_055994.1, read on the forward strand.
AACACAATATCAATTGTTATGTTTCAAGGCCTCCCCTTCCCCCCTTTTTATATTAGTTTCCCAACGAAAAATTATGGAAAGAGTTTTAAAAAAAATTAGACTCATTCCTATTTCCCTTTTTTTTTCTTTTTCTTTCCTTTTAATTAATCAATCCTAGATTGATTTATTAATTAAACAACTATTTGTTGATGTTTAATTATTTGACCGGCCCCTTGCTTGGGCACCAAGCAAGGTGGCCGGCCACTTATTAAAAGGGAGAGAAAGAAAATTTTTTTATAAAATTTTAAAAGAAAAAAACTTCTAATAAAATTTTACAAACTCTTTTTTTTTCTAATGTGGATATTAAAAGGAAAGTTTTAAAATTTAAAACCAAGTTTTAAAATTTAAAATCAAGTTTTAAAATTTAAAACATCTCTAATAATATTTCTTTTTAAAAGAAAGTTTTATAAAGTTTACAACTCTCTTTTAAAACCTTGTGGCCTAATTTAAATTAGAAAAATTTTATAAATTTTTAAAATCTCTCTTTTTACAAATTGTAAATATCTGAGGAAATTTAAAAATTAAAAAACAACCTTCCTAATTTAAATATTGCGGTCGGCCCCCTTGCCCAAGGCAAGGGCTGGCCATTTCTAGAGAATATGTGGCCGGCCATTGCTTGGTCACCAAGCAATGAACCGACCCCTTTTTGGACACCAAGATAGACTTTTCTTTGGATGGACTTGAGGCTTTATTGAGGCTACAACAGAGACCTAGAGGAGAAATTGGTTTTGGCCTTCCGATGAGCTTGAGTATCCCGTGCTCGCCCCGAACACACAACTCAAGTTCATCGATAATAACTCATTCCACTAGAAAGTTATTACCGCACTACCGCACCAATCCTAAATTACATTATGGGCTCCTTCTTATCATGAGTGTGTTAGTCTCCCTGTGTTTAAGATTATGAATGCCCACTAATTAAGTGAGTTACTGACAACTCATTTAATTAATATCTAGATCCAAGAGTAGTACCACTCAACTTTATTGTCATGTTGGACTAGGTCCCCCTGCAGGGTTTAACATGACAATCCTTATGAGCTCCTTTGGGGGACATTCTCAACCTAGATAACTAGGACACAGATTCCTTCTATAATCAACAACACATACTATAAGTAATATCATTTCCCAACTTATCGGGCATATTGATTTATCGAGCTAAACCTCACCCTTTGATAAGTCAAAGAAATAAATATTAAATATACATGCTTGTTATTATATTAGGATTAAGAGCACACACTTCCACAATAACTAAGGTCTAGTTCTTTTACTAAGTCAGTACAAAAAGAACTTACATAAATGATCCTACTCAATACACTTAAAGTGTATCAGTGTAATTTATTAGTCAAGATAAACTAATATTTAATTACACTACGTCTATTCTGATGGTTTGTTCCTTTCCATCTTAGTCGTGAGCAACTGTTTATAATTTATAGAGAACCGACAATATGATCTTCTAAGTGTGACTCCACACTCCATGTTATCTACTATATAAATTAATTGAACAATTACATTTAACAAATAAATGTAAACATTTGACCAATATGATTCTTTATTTCAAAATAAATGTGTACAAAAGCTAAACTTTTAAGTATACACTCCAACAGGACTACCCCATATACTTCAGACTAGGCTTACGCCCATTCCATAATTTTATGGGAGTAGAGGGTACTGACTCCCACTGAGATTGCCGGACCGACACGCATAACATGTGAGATTGCCGAAGCCTTCCCCTGATCGTCCATCCCGCTCCTCGGAGTAGCCGTCGTCGATCGCCATTATCCGACAGGCGACAGCGACACTATGAAGTCGATCGGTGGATATCCGACAGGCGACAACAACTGTCTCCCGAGCGACATCATCCTCAGAGGCACGAGGACAATCCCCGGATGTCCAAGGAACGACCTAGGCCGTCCGCACGGGAGGAAGAAAATAGAAGCAACACGTCCCGAGGCGAAATCAACATCATCGCTGGCGGACTGACCGGAGGTGACTCCAATAGAGCAAGGAAGGCGAGTGTCAGGCAGCTCCAAATCCATGCAGTCGGCTGCAGTCAAGAACGGGCAAGCGGGCCTAAAATCAGCTTCGGGCCCAGGGACTTTGAGGGAGTTGAAGTGCCACATGATGACGCCCTCCTCATCAAAGCGGTAATAGCTAACTATACTATTCACCACATTTTCATCGATACAAGAAGCTCGGTCAACATTATATTCAAAATGCCCTTCGACCAACTGCAAATTGATCGAGCCGAGTTGCTGCCCATGACAACCCCCCTCTACGGGTTTACGGGCAATGAAGTTCTGCCGGTCGGACAGGTCAGACTGCCAACTTCGTTGGGAGAAGAACCGCTCAGAAGGACGCGGACTGCCAACTTTGTCGTGGTCGACTCTCCTTCAGCATACAATGTTATCTTGGGGCGACCAGCACTCAGTGAGTTCCGAGCGGCCGTTTCCACCTTCTACCAGAAGATTAAGTTCCCGGTCGAAGATAAAGTTGGAGAAGTGCGAGGAGACCAGCTGGCGGCTCGACGATGCTACGTCAAGATGGTCCGAGCTGAAGCTAATTCCGCTCGGAAGACGCCATGGATCGAGGTAAACGCCATAACCGAAAAACCACCCTCTTTGGTTTATGAAGAAAAAGAGGAGGTGCAGATCCACCCGACCTGATCGGAGGCCACCACATTCATTGCGGCCGATCTGGAGGCAAGCCAGAGAAAGGAGGTGATCAAATGTCTCCAGAGAAACTGCGATGTCTTCGTTTGGTCGACGCATGAGCTGCCGGGGATTTCGCCAAGTATAGCACAGCATGAACTTCACGTCCGACCGGACGCTCGGCCGGTGAAGCAAAGGAAGAGAGACTTCAGCGACAAACAGAACGTCATCATCCGAGCGGAGGTTGAGAAGCTCCTGGAGGCCGGCCACATAAGTGAAGTGCAGTTTCCGAGCTGGTTGGCGAACGTGGTGCTAGTCTCCAAGCCGGGCAACAAGTGGAGGGTTTGCATTGATTTCCGGGATCTCAACAAAGCATGCCCAAAAGATTTCTACCCTCTGCCTCGGATTGATCAATTGGTGGACTCCACAGCCGAGTGCGAGTTAATATGCATGCTGGACGCTTATCAGGGCTACCATCAGGTGTCGCTCGCCCGAGAGGATCAAGAGAAGGTTAGCTTCGTCACAGCCGACGTCACTTACTGCTACAATGCAATGCCGTTCGGATTGAAGAATGCAGGAGCAACTTACCAGCGCTTGATGAACAAAGTATTCAAGGAGCAGATCGGACGCAATTTAGAAGTGTACGTGGATGATATTCTCATCAAGTTCGTCCGAGCAGCCGATCTTTTTACGGACATGGAGGAGACCTTCCGAACGCTGATGAAGTATTGAGTCAAGCTCAACTCTCAGAAATGTCTGTTCGGAGCAAAAGGCGGGCATTTTTTGGGCTATATAGTGACCGAGCAGGGCATAGAGGCAAATTGCAGCAAAGTAAAAGCGTTGCATGATATGCCGCCCCCAATAAATCTGAGGGAAGTATAGCGCCTAACCGGTCGGATAACGACATTGTCAAGATTCATTTCTAAGACTACCGACCGGAGCCTCCCTTTTTTCAAGATCCTGCGCAAAGCTACTAAGTTTCACTGGGACGAAGAATGCGATCGGGCGTTTGAGGAGCTGAAGACATACCTGAATTCCTTGCCTGTGCTAGCCAAGCCAGCCGTAGGGGAGCCGCTCTGTATTTATTTATCTTCAACCGAGTGGGCAGTAGGTTCGGCATTAGTGAGGACGAGCAGAGAAGAACCCCTGTACTTCTTGAGACATATTTTAAAAGACGCTGAATCTCGCTACATTGGGCTCGTGAAGCTGGCTTTTGCTTTGGTCCTCGCCATTCGGAGACTTCGTCCTTATTTCCTAGCATATACAATCATCGTCCGGACAAATAGCCCATTGGGAAGAGTACTGCTGAACCCAGAAGCGTTCGGGCGGCTCATCAAATGGACAATGGAGTTGAGTGAATTTGATATTCAGTATCAACCCCGTTCGGCGATAAAGGCGCAGTCCTTAGCAGATTTTGTTACCGAAGTGCAAAATCCCGAGCCTGAAGCTATATGGAAAATATTTGTGGATGGATCGTCCACCTGGCTTGGGAGCAGGATTGGTGTGTTATTACTCTCTCCCCAAGGAGAAAGGATGCACCTATCCGTCCGGCTAGACTACAAAGCCACGAATAATGAAGCGGAGTATGAGGCGCTCATTGCCGGCTTGCAGGCCGCCCGGCATGTAGGGGCCGGTCGGGTGACACTCCATTCAGATTCTCAGCTGGCCGCCCAGCAGCTCTCGGGCACTTTTGAGATTAACAATGCTCGGCTAAAGCTTTATGCTGAGGCCTCTAAAAAGCTCAAGACCCACTTCAGAGAAGTCATCATCCAGAAGATACCCCGAGCAGAGAACTAGGTGGCAGATGAGTTAACCAAACTCGCAAGTTCAATATCACCGGTCGTCATCCAGCAGCCAATCGAACAAGTGTCCTTGGTGGCGCACATTGACCGGATGGAGGGCCTCACATTCCCGAGTGATTGGAGGACAACCATCATAGAGTTTCTGCGCTCGGGTGCTACACCGTCCGATCGGGAGGAAGCCCATCTATTAAGAAGGAGAGCCGGCCGGTTCACACTCGTTGGAGACCAACTCTACAAGAAGGCTTTCTCCCGCCCGCTTCTGAAATGTGTGAGCTCGGAAGCGTACATCCTCCAGGAAGTGCACCAAGGAGCGTGCGGGGGACATCCGGGCAGACGATCGCTGGCTAGGAAGATCCTGTTGGCTGGATACTTCTGGCCAACACTGCAAGAAGACGCCACCCGGACTGTCGCAACGTGCCTCTCCTGCCAGAAGTACCACAACTTCTCCCACCGACCGGTAGAGGAGATGAAAGCGTCTATGGTATCCTGTCCGTTCGATCAGTGGGGATTGGATATCGTGGGTCCATTCCCTATGGCGACCGGCCAGCGGAAGTTTCTACTAGTGGCGGTCGACTACTTTTCCAAATGGGTGGAGGTCGAGCCGCTGCCGAAGATCACCGAGCAAATGGTCAAAAAGTTTATCTGGCAGCATATAATCTGTCGGTTCGGCATTCCTCACCGGCTCATATCTGATAACGGACGACAGTTCGTCGGGAAGCAGCTCGAAGAATGGTGCAAAAGTTATGGCATTGAACAACACTTCACTTTCATGGCGTATCCCCAGAGTAACGGCGAAGCGGAAGTAACCAACAGAGAAATACTCAGAATTCTTCGGGCTCGACTTGACCACATAGGAGGAAGTTGGGTGGACGAGCTGCCAGGCATCTTATGGGCTATCCGCACGACCCCAAAGGAGGGAATGGGCGTCACGCCATTCCATTTAGTATACGGAGGCGAAGCAGTTATCCCGATTGAAGTCGGTGTCGAGTCCGTCTGGATCCAGAACTATGATGATGACAACGCCGAGCGGAGGAACCTGGAGTTTGACTTGATCGATGAAGATCGAGTCAAGGCGTCCGTCCGGCTGATGGCATACCGGCAGAGGATGAAGCAAAACTATAACTGGCGCATGATCCCCAGAGCATTCCAGGTCGGCGACCTAGTGTGGAAGAAAGTGAAGCTGGTCGGGGACGTTGGCAAGTTGGAGGCTCCTTGGGCGGGCCCCTTTGAAGTCATTGAAAAGCTCCGCTTGGGTGTCTATTATCTGGAGGATGAAGACGGACGGCAACTGGATCGATCATGGAGCGCGAACCACCTCCAGCCTTACCGGGCAGGGGTGAAAGGTGCGCCAATGTAATATGTGTTGTGTATTTTCCGTTCGGCTGTATATTTGAAATGCAGGAGTACAAAATCGGAAAATTAGCACAAGTAGAAGGCATCGTCAGCCGAATCGGAAGACCGTCGAGCTCCGACGTTAAAAATCGAGAGTCGAACCGGCGACTATAAACCCTCCGGGCGGAAGACCGTTGAGCTCCGACGTTAAAAATTGAGAGTCGCGCCAGCGACTATAAACCCTCCGGCCGGAAGACCGTCGAGCTCCGACGTTAAAAATCGAGAGTCGAACCAGCGACTATAAACCCTCCGGGTGGAAGACCGTCGAGCTCCGACGTTAAAAATCGAGAGTTGAACCGACGACTATAAACCCTCCGGGCGGAAGACCGTCGAGCTCCGACGTTAAAAATCGAGAGTCGCGCCAGCAACTATAAACCCTCCGGTCGGAAGACCGTCGAGCTCCGACGTTAAAAATCGAGAGTCGAACCGGCGACTATAAACCCTCCGGGCGGAAGGCCGTCGAGCTCCGACGTTAAAAATCGAGAGTCGAACCGGCGACTATAAACCCTCCGGGCGGAAGACCGTCGAGCTCCGACGTTAAAAATCGAGAGTTGAACCGGCGACTATAAGCCCTTCGGGCGGAAGACCGTCGAGCTCCGACGTTAAAAATCGAGAGTCGAACCGGCGACTATAAACCCTCCGGCCAGAAGACCGCCGAGCTCCGACGTTAAAAATCGAGAGTCGAACCGGCGACTATAAACCCTCCGGGCGGAAGACCGTCGAGCTCTGACGTTAAAAATCGAGAGTCGAACTGGCGACTATAAACCCTCCGGGCGGAAGATCGTCGAGCTCCGACGTTAAAAATCGAGAGTCGAATCGGCGACTATAAACCCTCTGGGCGGAAGACCGTCGAGCTCCGACGTTAAAAATCGAGAGTCGAACCGGCGATTATAAACCTCCGGGCGGAAGACCGTCGAGCTCCGACGTTAAAAATCGAGAGTCGCGCTGGCGACTATAAACCCTCCGGCTGGAAGACCGTCGAGCTCCGACGTTAAAAATCGAGAGTCGAACCGGTGACTATAAACCCTCTGGGCGGAAGACCATCGAGCTCCGATGTTAAAAATCGAGAGTCGTACCGGCGACTATAATCCCTTCGGCCAGAAGACCGTCCAGCTCCGACGTTAAAAATCGAGAGTCGTAACAGCAACTATAAACCCTCCGGCTGGAACGAAAGACGTTTGAAGATAAGCGGCAAGGGAAAGTAGTGACAAGTTGAATGTCACCCACGCCCGCTCGGGAGGCCTAGTTGGCCGAGTTGTGTGTCATAGACTCCAACCAATCACCCGCAAGCATACAAATTAAAAATGAAGTTGCACAACACAGATAAATTTTTCATTAAAAATCGAGGAATTAAGGCCGAGCGGCCTAATTACAAAAAAGGGGAGTTTTCTGGCCGAACGGCCGAATTACATAAAAACTTCTATTCCAGATAATCATAGAGGTCCTTCGGGATGGTGCCGAGGAGCGTCGCTTGGTCTTGGGCTGGGATGAGGACGGAGTCGAGAAGATGACCCTTGGACTTCAAATAAGTTGTGGTGGCCGTCATAGCGAGCTCAAAAGAAGTATACATCCGCTTGCATACTTTTTTGGAGAATTCGACCGAACGGATGTAATTCAGCCTCAAGGCGGCGACCCGGTCTGGCTCAGCATCTTGGTATTCTTTAAGGGCCGCTCGAGAAGCATCGGCGGCTGCCTGATGTTCTTGCAAGGCAGCCTCAAGCTTCTTCACTTCATCCGATTGGGCCGCCTTCTCGTCGGCCAGCTGATCCATCAGCTCCTTAACCTTTTGCTCCAGGCCCCGAGCCTCGACATTCTTCTTCTCCAGATCGGAGATAGCCGTTTTCTTCCGCTCGGTGGCCAGGCTTATTTTGCGATCCAGGGATTTGTTCCGGCGATCGAGTTCGGCCAGAGTGTGAGCCTGGTCGGCCGTCTTCTTCTGCTCAGCCGCCAGCAAGTCTTGGGCCTTTTTGAGCTCTTTCTGCAGCTCGGCATATGATGGACCTTGGGAGCCGGACGGGCCGCCCGGAGCCTTTAGCCTCTTTAATTCTTCGTCCACCATAGCTAGACGGTTGCAGACGGCAATCTCCTCCACCCATCTCAGGCATAAACAAGAATTGTTAATGGCCGATCGGAAAGAATGCATAAAAAACTTCGGAAGAAAATGCACTTACCCCAGTGGCCTGCTGCATGTGGCTATTGGCCAGATTACTGAGCAGAATCATAGCAACGCGTGCCCGAGCGTCGGCCCACATTTCGGCTAGGGGCCCCTTCATTGTGATCATGTGCTCGGGCGCAGTTGGCCGATTGGATTTAGGCATCATCTCTTCGGTGGGGAGATGCAAGGAGACCCGGATGGTACGGTGCCGACAGGGAGTCGTCTGGGCGGAAGCAGGGGAAGGATCGGAGGCTGGCACAGAAAATTGGGACAAAATCGCCGAACGTTGGACCCGGCGGGGAGTCGGGTCTCCGATGCTCAGGGTGAAGGCTGAGCGGGCTGCCCGCTTGGCCACGACATAAAATAGCAATGCTGCGGACAGTCTCAGCCGAGCCGAGCATGCGACCAAGCATCCCACTCGCTCAGACCGATAAGGTTCTTGCCGAGCGGGTGGGCGCTCGGCGCGGGTAAAAGAAGACAAGGACAAGGGGACATCGGGGAACATTTTCTGACAATAAGCATGTCCAACAAGCAAGTCATACACAGAACCTTACGATAGAAAGTTCTGCCGTCCCATCAGAGAGGTGCTCGGACTGTAGCAGTATGGTGTCAGGCAAGCTCCTCTGACAAGCCCATACTGAGGTATGGTAAGAGGACACGTGTTCGCCTCGGTATGTGTGCATGAGCCTCTTCACAGCTCTATATAAGAGCCCCCAGATTTCGCCGGAGGTACGCGATCTCTGAGATTGGAAGCCACTTCATAGTTTCCTCTTGCCTGACTTGAGCGTCGGAGGGTCGTCGCCGGGAACCCCTTCCCGGCCCGACTTCTTTGCAGGTTCGCCGGAGCTCCATACGGCCGGTCAGAGATCCACGTCATTGGTTCGGAGAGCGCCACGTGCCCAGCGTCCATCGATTCAGCATTCAGACAGGATCAAAAGGGATTTAAAAAAAAAGATTTTAATTATTAAATTCTTTTCTTTTATAGACATTCACAAAAGGATTTAAAAGAGTGATTTTAATTTTATAAAACATTCCTTTTATAGCTATCCACAAAAGGGATTTTAAAAGAGAGATTTTAATTTTTATTTAAAATCTTTCCTTGTTTGATGAAAGGGGTTTTGGACGGCCATGATAAAGGAATTAAAGGAAGTTTTAATTTTGTTTTAAAACTTTCCTTTTTTACATTCACCAAGGATTATAAAAGAATAGGAGGTGGTGCCTTATAGAACAACACATCTTCTATTCCTCTTCCCTTCCTTGGTGGCTGACCCCTTCATCATCTTCTTCTCTTCTTCTTCTTTGTGGTCGGCGGCATCAAGCTTGGAGCTCTTTTTGTGGCCGGATACTTGGAGGTGAAGAAGAAGAGAAAGGAAGCTCTCTAGTTGTGACATCCCATGGTGGCCGAAAGCTTGGAAGGAAGAAGAAGGTTTGGGTGGATTTTATCTTGGTAGATCGTCGCCCACACGACGTCGAAGAGGAGGAGAGGAATACAATAGAAGATTGAAAGGTTATTAAATCTTCAAAGAAAGGTATAACTAATTATAAGTTTTCACATCATAATTATTTCATATTCTTTGAATGGATTCTGAAATACCAACACAAGAGACTATCGATTTTTGGCTATCGGTTTTGTGTTATCGATTTTTGTTTTGATTTCATGTTTCGATCTTGTGCTTCTATTGAGGTCTCTTTAGTTAAACCAAGGGTTACTGTAAGAAGTTTAAACATTGAATTTCTTTGAAAGACTTTGTCTAGGAAATGATGGATGATCCCATGCCCAAGAAGGCCTAGTACCTCGCCATGTTTAACCTGGAAGTCGATCTTTGAAATATATGTTTAATCATCTTCTGTAATATGGTTTAACTTAGGAAGATCACATCGGTTAAACTTGGAGAAAATATTAAGTATCATTTCCAATCTAAGATTATCTTCTGAAGAGCAACTTGGATTAAAAATGTTAAGCATTGTTTGTAATCCAAGTTTAACTTTAGTAGAGCACATGGGTAGCTAGGTTAATTTCTGTGCTTGTACAAATTTTTATACAGGGGAGTAGAACGGAATCCAGGTGTAGCAACCAATAACTGTGTCCTAGTAATCTAGGTTGATGATGTCCCCTTGAGGAGCTCATAAGGATTGCCATGTAAACCCTGTAGGTGGACCTAGTCCGACATGATAATAAAGTTGAGTGGTACTAATCTTGGAGCTAGATATTTATTAAGTGAGTTGTCAGTAACTCATTTAATTAATGGACATTCGATATCTTAAACACAGGGAGATTAATGCACTCATGATAAGAAGGAGCCCATAATGTAATTTGGGATTGGTGTGATAGTTCAATAATAACTCTTTAGTGGTATGAGTTATTATTGATGAACTTGAGTTGGGTGTTCGGGGCGAACACAGGAAGCCAATAATGTTATCAAAATCAGATTGCAAACTTTGTTAGTAGCTAAACAAGTTCCAGATTGCAAAATTTAACAAGAAATCAGAGGTTCAGGCAAACAAACAGAGAACAGTACTGAATTACAAACTAAACCGAAACAAAGATGAAATTGCAAAGCTAATACATCAGATCTGGTGATCTAAGCATGTTCATAAGAATTCAAACTAATTGCAAGAAAAGTAAAACCCTAAATGTTCCACAAACCATAGATCCTTCCCGCAAACCTTCTTCATCCTACTATCACTACAGAATTGCCGTTGAGAACGCCCTTCGGCAATTGGCTCTGAATCTTGAGCTATCAACTAATCGGATCGGATGTTCATAGCCTCAGAGAACGTCCTTCTAGCTCACAACCAGAAGGAATCCACATCGCACGAAGAAAACAGAGGTTGAATCTGGAAGTTGCTTCACTCACCCGATTGATCAGATCGGCTGGAGATGCTGATGGAGTGGCAATCGGAAATGCGATCAGAAGCTTTTGGGAATGCCCTCGAGCTCTGATGCTGATGGAGATCACAGATCTGGGAACGCCTCTCGCCTGTGATCTGAATGTGAATTAGAAATCAACTCGCGATCTGGGAACGCCTCTGCCGCTCTCTGTACCCTCGGACGATGATCGCCGGAGCTCAGGGATCGCCGCCGGTGAAGACTGCTAACTCTCGTATCTGGAATGGAGAACGGGAACTCGGCGCTGTGGAGGAGAAGACGAACCTACTGTAGCAAAAATCGCGACCGAGCCCAAGCTTCACTGTAGCTTCTCGCGAAGTTTTTATATCCCTTTCAAATTTGATCCAACGGTCTCGAATGTTTCGGGTTAGATCAATGGCTGGATCGTCTCTGATCTGGATCAAACTTCCTGGATCTTCATCTATGGCTGTGATGTGCTTTCTCGTAGCTCGGATGGACCAGATCTTTGACGGATGGCTCAGATCTCTCCGATCTTCAATGGACGGTCCAGAACACTCCAAGGCTTGATCGACTTGATTATCCCTTGATTTAAGCCCAAGTATGGCCAGATCTGATCAGGTCCATGACCCTTTTGATGCCTATAAAATAATAAGCAAATATTAGCATCAAATACCATGAAAATAGGCTAATTTGTAATTAAGTCCAAAATCTGCAATTTAAGAAATGTAATATAAATGTGAGATTAAGCTATGAATAAACCATCAAAAGCATGCATTATGAATCAAGATAATATAGCCAAAATTATGGTTATCAAATTCCCCACACTTAGGCTTGGACGTCCCGTTCAAGTAAAGAAAACTAAAAATCATCTCTCACAAATTCCCTAGCAATACCTAGAAGATAGTAAAAAAGAATTTAACTAAGGTCATCTTAAAGATCACCAACAATCATGAATACAATCCAAACAATAATCAGTAGGTATGGTAGTTTTAATCCAATTGAAAAATTAAGCAAGTTGCAATCTCACAATGGATTTACCTATTCTAACTCTCACACTCAAAAATGTGTATAAGTGGAGCTCACTCAATGCAACTCACAACATTTCACTTCCATAAGCTTGTTTATTTTCTAATTCTCCACCAGTATAACATAGCATACATGAATCAAAAAGAATTTATCAACAAGAATTGAAATGGAATCAAAAAGAACAATTAAAATGGATGAAATAGGCAAAAGAAAATAATTCAATGAAATATATGAGAAGATGAGAGTATTGGAGGAATATACTTGATGAGTTAACCAATTTTGATGTGTAAAAGATGAATACCATTTGTCATTACCAATTCAACATATCAAGCTAACCTCTCCTTCAATTTGATGACAAACATAGAATCTTGATACTATATCTCCACTCTTGATACTCCCTTGATTTGCCAAAAAATTTTCTTCACTATTTTCCACTTCAATTTCAGCTTTCACACTTCAATTCCAGCAACAAATCCAGCATTTGGAAGATAAAACAATCTCACATCAATTCATGAAGAAGAATTCCCTCCCCCACACTTAAAACATTGACCGTCTCGGGCAATAAAACACAACATGCATTCAATGTTTGAACATTCTTAAAGCTACTGTTTTACTCTTCATTCTACAGCAGAATTTGTTCTTTGTTTCTGTCTTCTCTTTTCCCTTTTCTATTTTTTTTTTAACTCAAACAACCAAGAAACTTAATTCAGAACCTTAAAACCAGCAAGAACTCAGATCATTACAGCTTTTCCTGATCCACAAATGAATTGAAAGGTAGACACAATTGCATGGCTCTGATTCCATATTCAGCATTCCATTACATTATCAACAGCAAATCCATTTATGCACTTATTAAATCTCCCACTTTCTTTACTGAACTTAAGTTATGTCCAATCAGAAACAGACTGGTCTCATGGAACAAATAAAACATAAAATTTTGAGCTTATGTCTGCAAACAAATATTGTAGTAGAGTAACAGCCACTGATCTGAATTCCAATTCTGCACAATTTCCTCATTGCCACAATTTCAGATCCGAATTTGAAATTTCAAATTTAATATCAGAATCAAGATTCAAGCTACAAATGTTTTCTGTTAACTCTTAAACTACATTGCTCAAAATCAAGGATTAAATTCTGTTCCTTCAATAGCTATCTTCTTAAGATTTCAAATGGCAATTGAATGATTTCTATCCACTGATATTTAGAGCTAAATTGTGGATTTTGCACCAAATAGAATTTCATTTTCAAGTTTCTCTTCAGCAGATCCAGTATAGTATCCCAGCAGCCACACCTTTATATTTTTTTTTTCATTCATTCTGCAGATTTACTGTCTTGTTGCTCTTGCTCTAGAATTCCAGCAATGATCTATCTTCTGAAATCCCATTTCAGACAAATATACTCACTTGATACACTATCTTTGTGCCACTATTTCTCCTAAAAAATAAGTAATCAAAATTGAATTGAATTTGATTCTAAGTTGCCAAACTAGGAAACCAAGATTTCTGAAATGCTTCATCTCAGTAATTAGGAATCTATAAAGAGAACTAACAATAATAGATTCATTATATTTCATTTCCAGCAACAAGATTTAAAAGTTGGCATTAATGTCAGCAATGTCATAGAAATTGTACACATTAGACCAAGTTGATACTCAAATTTCAGAACTGATCTTTGTCGCAATTGAATTGTAGTTTCTGCAAGAAATCATTACTGATCAATCAGATGTAACAACATTCAACAAATTCAGAACCAAAGTATCAAAATCCTGTCAAAAACATCAACTTAGGTTGTGAGCTCAAAGATTACAGCTTCCAAGTGCCTCATATCTTTAGAAATAGATTCTAATTTGTATCTCATTTGGTTTCACAGTTTGATTGATGTGGAAGATTGTGAACTTCTCAATTAAACTTTTACAATATCAAGGATTCTAGCATCTCTTCATTCTATTAGTTTGCAGAATATTCATGTATTCTGTAATTTCTGCAGATTTACAGATAAAGAACATGCTTCACAGCCTAGCCTTCAGCTTCCTATTTCCATTTTTCAGCAGCAGATTTTTAGAAAATAGAAATCACAGGTTCAATTCCTGTGTCAACGACAATTGACTTTTATAACCAATTTCAGAATTCTTCAATTTCTGCTCTTGTTCTATTTTTTTTTTCTTACCATCCCATTTCCGGAAGTAAACAAATTCCATCACTTAGCTCTTCTCCAACCAACTCTCCTTACTGCCTTCTTGCACTGCAATGATAGTGGAAAATCAAATCCTCCATAGCAGCCACAGCAAGGCGAATAACTTGAATCAAATAATGCTTCAGAAGAAGCCAATAGATTAATTCGCTGAAAACAGAATTAATGAGATAGAAACTTGATCTGCTGATTTGAGTTACTTGATATTGTTGATTCAATGTTAGCTCAAAATATAAAATGCAAGAATTAATATCAAAAGATTTGAACAGAGTTTCATTAAGCTCTGAAATGATTAAAGCTTCAATTCGAAACTATGCTGATGAAGACAGAATCATCAGTTGGCACCAAACAAAATTCCATTAATCAGATTTTCCTTCAGCAGATGTCTCCAAGGATGTAGTATTAAGTTGATTTCCATCCAATTTCAGCTTCACAAAAAATTGCATTTAGCACAGAATCCATACAAAGTTGAGTTTCAATTCCTGCTCTTCAAAATCAGCAAGTCACACTTTCAGAAATTGAAAATTTTGATGTACATTCAGATTCAACCTCAAATCTGATATTGGTCCTGATGTTTGCAAAAGAAATCTTGGCACACAACAATTTTAAATTAATGCACAAATCAAACCTTCTTAGAACAACATATGTTAGATTGCTGGTATTTAGTTTCAAAATTATATTCCTGATTTTGATAGGTTAATCTGGACCCTTATTGAAAGTTTTGACTTTGTATCAACTTTGCCCTATTTTACCATCACAAATCTCAATACGTCTTCATCTTGCTTCTTTAGATTCCTATCAATGCATTCTCAAAATCCAAGAAATGAAATTCAGTTTCACTGATCTTCACTAATAACCATGAATTCCAGCAATCAACAGGATGTTTACACTCCTTCCACTTCACTTTAGAATTGAAATAGGAATTTAGGTTCAATTTCTGAAATTTCAGAAATATACTACAGATAGATGTAGATTTGCAACAAAAGATTTGAAATAGGTAGTACATTCAATTATCAATAAAAAAACCAACACTTCATAGATCAATTCAGAATGCAATGCTAGATTCTGAAATTACAACTTCAAGAATAGAATTTAAGTTTGATTCATCAATTTCAGTAACTACTGAAATAAAGCTCAGCAGAAAACTTTCTCTGTAATTTCAACATGAGAAATTCAGATCTGTAATGCAACTCACAGTATCAGTTCTAGATATTAATTCTCAGAGAACTTAAGGTTAAGACTTGTAAGATTTGGCTTAGGAGAAAGTATCATTTGACAGTGCCACAATTCCTGAAGAAATTACTGATATATTAGATCTATTTGCAGAAATCAGCTTCAGGTTTCAAGAAATACAGCTGGTAGCAAAGTCTCAAGTTCAATGTATCAAGTTAAAATGTTTCATTTTAGACCTCAACATCAAAGATTCAGCTTCAAGGAAATTGCAGAAGTGTCAAGCCTAAAATGATCATACAAATTTTCCACTCAACCTTGATTATGTTCATTGAAATCTAACTGTTGTAATTCCAGTTACTTAGCTTTTGGAGTTGATGAGCTGAAACTGATGGAATTCTATAATTTGTGCAGTTACCCTTCAACTAAAATTGATGTCATAGAAGACATAGTGAAGTTCACGTCCATTCCAACAAAATATAGCTGAAATTCCACTTGAATTGTAACATCATTTTTCCACATTCACCTCACACATATTCAATCCTCCCCCACACTTAACCTTTGTCCTCATCTCAGTTAAGCTAATTCATCAAGAAATTAATCCAAAACTCTCAATGAAATAGAGCAAAGAAAAGGCAATCAAAATTTAAAATGCTAGATGAGATTGTATAAAGAAAATTGTGAGGAAAGGAATTGGAAAGTATGAAGGGAAACAAAATTGACAAAATCCTCAATTTCTATGCACACAAATGCTATTGTGACTTTGAAAAGAAACTAAGCAAGTTCTAGAGTTTCAATTGCTACGAGAGCATGCCACACAAGAGAAAATAATAGTGTTTAAGCTTAAAGTGGCAAAAGGTGGAACCGCCACCCTAGCGGCCCCCTAGCCCCGACCCCACAAAATAATAGTGTTTAAGCTTAAAGTGGTCCTCTCTAGGTATTATTCATGCAAACAAGCTCAACTAATCAAATTGAAATCCACCACCAAATTAACTAATATCATGTAAGTAAGGCATCCAATCATGTCAAATGACCTAAATTGATGATCAAATTTAAACAACTTTTACCATCTTAAAAATATTGCTAGAAAATTCCCATGAAGACTTTTATTAAAAATGAAATGCTATATACTAAACAAAATGCAAAATATGAAAGCAAAGTGTGGACGTAAAATGCAAATATAGGAAAATGAAACTAAGGAAACGTATAAAGCAAAAAGAAATAAAAGCAAGGAACAAACTCCCCTTAACTCCGGGCGGTTGAAGAAGATTTAGAAGAAGGAACCCCCCCGGAAGTGGAGTATCCTTGGTTGCAATAAACTTCTTTTTATTCACCATTTTTCCATTGCAAATCCCTTCTGGAGGACGAAGGCGGTTCAGTTCAAGCATCCACTCCAGAAGCTTGTATTCTCCTACAACATCAATAAAGAAAAACACCTCCCACACACATATGGGGTAAAAAGAAGATAGGAGAATATTAGTTTTGATAGAAGATATGTCAAGAAATGAATCACAACTAATAAAATCAACAAATGGTACCTCTATTGAATTTTCTGATAAATCACAAGAAATACTCACCTTGTCATTTTGAAAGGTACCTAGAGTGGTGATTGTTACCTCCTCTTCATCAAATGAATGCTCAAGTTCTTGTTCTGGTGAATGTTCATCCTCATGTAGTGATTCTTGGGTGCTTGGCTCCATAGCACAAGTCCCTACACTTACATCTTCAATTCTTGGTGATTCTTGAGGTAATGCTTCCAGTAAGCACTCCCCTACACTTAAATCATCTTCAACATCAAATCCTGCATCATTTCCAACATCTAGAGCAACATCATTAGTAGAATCAAAATTATATTCAACTGCATCATTAAAACAATAAAAAGTACTTAAAGAATCTAATGAAGAAGTAGATGCAGTGTCAGGCCTAACAAGATATCCACAATCCACCTCCTCACTGGCGCTTTGTGTTTGTAACTGATAAATGGATGATACAATTAGATCCAACTGATTCTGTATATTCTGTATCCTTGAGAATTGTTGTTCTTGATGTTCACTCATTTGTTGCATAATCTCTCGGAGTTTCCATATTGACTCATCCATCTGAGGGTCATTTTGTTGATAAGAATGTGGTATAAAATTTATTGAAACTTCTTGAAATCCATATGAACTCTGGTAGACTGGATATGGCTCAATAAATGGTCCTTGTGCACTTTCATACCTGAAACATGAATTATCCACTCAATTAGCATTAAAACCATTTGAAAATGATTCATACCTATTTTGTTGATCCATGTTTAGGTAAAACTGATACTCAGGATGAAAATACTGATTCTCCATTCCACCTCCAAAATTTTGAAAATATGGATCCATGCTTACGAAATCTCTTGTTCTTCACTACAATACTAAAAATCAAGATTAGAAGATTCAAAAGCATAATGTTTCATACACATGAAAATATGAATAGTAAAAGCACTTAATAATTCCAGAACAAATCAACATGAAAATACAAAAAGAAATAAGCAATCATATCAATCAAGATGCTAACAAATAAAATCAATCAATGCTCAATCTAAAATAACACACACTACTAGTTAGTTGCTCCCCGGCAACTGTTAGTTAGAGCCCTAGAGCCAATCATTTGATGATTGTATGGACTCATTGTATCATATTCTTGTATATTAATAAAGGCATTTGTTTGGTTATTATACTTATTTATATTAGTGCCAAATAGACTAAGTATAATATCGTCCTTGAGTAGAAGGTTCTTACCTATATCAATCGATTGGTTGAATCGATAGTGAGATGATATAGGGAACACTACTCTAAATCATTCCTAGTCGAGTATTAACATTCAGGGACAATGTTAATACAATAAGACTAGCATGTAGGTTAGCTCGATGACTTGATCTCACAAGTCATGGATATAGAGATATCAAGCTGACACATGGGTATGCATTAGAAAATGTATACTGAATGACCCGCCATGAGAAAGTATCATGGATCGTTATATGAGTGTCATATACTTTCTCATATGGCTATTAGTATGACTATTAGTCCTTAGACCTGAAGTCACCATGGATCCCTACATAAGGAGTTATGTACTTTGGTTTCGTCAAACGTCACCCGTAACTGGGTGGACTATAAAGGCGATTACTGGGTATATAACGAATTATGTAGAGGGATGTGAGTGATGTAGATGGGATCTATCCCTCCCATATGACGGGAGCGACATCGGTATTCTTGATAGAGTGAGACCACTAAGTGCATGGCTATGCCCAAATGAGTCAACATGAGATGTTGAGCTTATTTGATTGAGTGAGTCTACTTGGGGTTCAAGATTTAGATTGATTAGAGGATGACACGATCTATGCCTCATATTGATCAATCTAGATGTCTAGGATAGAAGGACACTTGTCATTATTTTGTGAGGAGTCACAATTGGTAGTCGCAAGGTGATGTCGGATCTCGATATTCTTGTAACTTGGGTAGTAATGATGTGTTGCTAGATACCGCTCATTACTTATGCTCCTAAATGGGTTTAGGGCATTGCCAACGTTACAAGAACCTATAGGGTCACACACTTAGGACAATTAGATGGAGATTAGGTTCATATGATGAACCAAGAGGATTAGATTCATTTGATGAATCAAATTGGATTAAGAGTAATCCTAATTGGGCTAACTTGAGTTCGACTCAAGTTGATTCATGTGTTCAATGAGTCTAATTTAGATTTTGACTCATTGAATCAATTTAATTTAATGAATTAGATTCATTATATTAAGTTGACTCGAATCAAATGGTTAGATTAGATCAACCATGGTAGAGATTGGTTCAAGTTTGACTTGACTTGAGAAGGAAGACCAAAGGTCAATTTTGACTTGACCTTTTGCCACCTCATTGGTGAGTTGGCATTAGGTGGACCAATAATGATGTTCCACATCATCATGGGTGCCACCTCATGGAAGTTACAAAGCCATTTTCATAATAACTTCACATTAATTGCATTTAATGGGGAGTTACACAATGTATAGTGGCCGGCCACTTTGGGTTTGATTTGGGAATTCATTTTTCCATTCAAGTGGTGTAACTCCTTCTTCTTCCTTGGGGTTCTCTCCTTGCTCTTCCTCCTCTTCCTTGCCGTGACCTATCAAGGTGCTAGCACACCTTTGTTTAGGTTTTCTCCATCAAGAATTGTTCGTGTGGATACTTCTAGAGGACCGACACTTGACGGTCTAGAGATCCGGCAACTTCTTGGACGAGCGGGAACGCGAAGGGCTTCGCTTCGAAGGTATAACTCTCATCTAGTGTAGATCTAAAGTTTTTACAAACTCGTACAAGAAAAAGGTTTTTTCGAAAAGTTTTGTTTACGAATCTTTGCACGAGATCCATGGCTTTGGGTGACTCGGGGTTTCCGCGGCCCGACGAACCCAACAGTGGTATCAGAGCCACGTGCAAAGACTTGTACGAGTTCGTTTGTATTTTTATGAAAAATATACCTTCTGTGATTTTCTGTAAAAATTGAGTTTTTAGAGTTTTTATGAGTAATTTTTCCGTAGAAGCGAAGCACAAGTGTCTCGGCACTTGTAGGCTTCGGCTACCGGAAAGTTTTCTTTTAAACGGCTTCGTTTTGCCCCAAATCCATTTGGGACAGCGGGGTCGGGTGCCATTAGATTGCAAAGGAGCAACTCACGATGGTTAGATCGTGGGTAGGGGCATTGCCCCTAACCCCGCAAGGGAATTTGCTCCGCGATTGCACCCGAAATCGCTAAAAACGAACCGCCGGGAAGATTTTTCCGAAACGGCAATGTCTCGACCCAAATCATTTTGGGACAGCGGGTTTAGGTGCTGTTGGATCGCAAAGGAACCCTCGCGATGGTTAGATCGATAGTAGGGGTGCTGCTCCTGGGCCCCGCAAGGGGATCCGTTCCGCGATTGCGCCCGAAACCGCTAAACGGGACCGCCGGGAAATTTTACTCATAAAAATTGTAAAAATTATTTTTAAAATTACAGAAAAATTATGAAAAATATATAATTTTGAATTATATATTAATTTGTGATAGTCATGGCCCAAAATACCCAATAAGATTGGATTTGTGTTGTAATTCATAATACGGCCTGCGTGCCGTCATATGATTGTGTGTGCTGTATTTTTATTTTTTTTTCACGGCCTGCGCGTCGTGCCTTTCTCTTATTCTGGTTGTAAATTATATTTAGACTCGAATGTAACTCGAGTTTCAAATTGTAATGTACAAATTGGAGCGGTGGAGGGTCCACACGAGACGGAGTTTCGAGGCGGGCACGAGCAACACAAGGTGGTCAAAGGGAGGAGCTTGGAGAAGCTGTTGACCCTAGGTTGACCATTCGATCTTCTCATTGGCTTGAGAAGATCGTAGTAGGGCCATGACTAAATCACAAATAGATTAATTAATTAATTGTTATATATCTGATGCATGTTTAATAATTAATTAATTAATTAGTGTCTTAACGATTAGATTAGATCTAAGTCGTGCACATGATGCACCCTCGCGATTAGATTAGATCTAAGTCATGCACAAGATGCATCTTTCTCGATTAGATTAGATCTAGATCGAACCAACTCTAAATGCCTAACCGTGCCGTGATACCTATCACTACCTCGATCACATGTATTGTTGAATCTGCCAAAGCAGAGCAATACATATTATCTTGGTAGGGTACGGAGGGACAATCTTGGTCCCGCCTATCAACGCATGGGTGAATACAAACTCAATTAGATTGAGTATTCCTAGTTACTCGGTTGGATCGAGTCAACTATAGGCATTATTCCAACGGTTGGAAAGGATAGGTCAAAATCACATCTATATTAACTCTCGGGCGTATTAGCCAAAGCTAACTCGAGTTTTAATATAAATGCGGATATTGATTCTATAAACAAGAGTTGCATAGAGATGTAATTGGTAATCGTTACCTACCGATCATACTAAGCCTTGGGCGTATTAGCCAAAGCTAACTCAAGGGTTAGTATGATGTGGATCTTGTCCCACATGAATTATAGTATTCAGTGGGAGCATCTTTTAATTAAAGGCCTAATTAAATGATTTTAAAAAGAATATGATATTTATTTCTGTAAATTTTCTGTTGTAGATAACCATGACGTCGAACACGAATTCCTTCTCCCTGCGATCTGTCCTTGAGAAGGACAAGCTCAACGGAGCGAATTTCCTGGACTGGTACAGGAACTTGAGAATAGTTCTCACCCAGGAACGTAAACTGTATGTTCTGGAGCAGCCCATTCCGGAGGCTCGTCCTGCCAATGCCCCGCGAGCTGACAAAGATGCTTACAAGAAGCATCAAGATGACACATTAGATGTGTCCTGTCTAATGCTCGCGACCATGAACTCTGAGCTTCAGAAGCAACATGAGTTGATGGGCGCTTACGATATGGTTGAGCATCTTCGCCAACTATATCAGGGACAAGCGAGGCATGAGAGATTTGAGATCTCTAAGGCACTGTGCAAGATGTCGATGGGCTCCCGTAGGTCCTTATGTACTCAAGATGATTGGGTACATAGAGAACCTACAAAGACTGGGTTCCCACTTGGCCAAGAGCTGGCCACTGACTTGATCTTGCAGTCCTTGTCAATTCGTTCTCAACTATAACATGAACGAGATTGACAAGCCACTGCCCGAGCTACTTAGTATGTTACGAACTGCTGAGATTAACCTTAAGAAGGTTAAGCCCATTCTGATGGTCCAGAAGCACATGGGCTAGGGCAAGCCCAAAGGTAAGGGAAAGTCCCAAACCAAGGGCAAAGGCAAGGCACTGAAGCCTAAAGGAGGGGTCGCCAAGGATGCTACCTGCTTCCACTGCGGTCAGACCGGGCAGTGGAAGAGGAACTGCAATGTATACTTGGAGGATCTTAAGAAGAAGCGAAGTGAGACTTCCACTTCAGGTATATATGTTATAGAAGTCAATCTATCTATTTCTACATCATGGGTATTAGATACTGGATGTGCTTCTCACATTGGTACTGATGTGCAGGCGCTGAGAAATAGCAGAGCATTGGCAAAGGGCGAAGTGGACCTACGAGTAGGCAATGGAGCACGGGTTGCTGCTGTTGCTGTAGGAACTTATCAGCTATCTCTGCCCTTTGGGCTTGTACTAGATTTAAATGATTGTTGTTATGTGCCTGCTCTTACTAAGAACATAGTTTCAGTTTTTTGTTCAGATAAGAAAGGATACTCTTTTATAATAAAAGACAAATGTTGTTCTGTTTATTTAAAAGATATGTTCTATTGTAGTGCACCACTAATAAACAGACTCTATATTCTAGACCTTGAGAGCCCTATTTATAACATAAATACCAAGAAATTCAAGTCAAATGACCTGAACCAAACTTATCTCTGGCACTGTCGCTTAGGTCATATAAATGACAAGCGCTTATCCCAGCTCCATAAGGATGGTTTGCTGGACTCATTTGATTTAGAATCATATGAGATATGCGAGTCATGCCTACGAGGCAAGATGACCAAGACCCCTTTTAGTGGGCATAGCGAGAGAGCAACTGATTTGTTAGGACTCATACATAGTGATGTATGTGGCCCTTTCAATGTTGTTGCTAGAGGCGGTTATAGATACTTCATCACATTTACTGATGACTTTAGTAGATATGGTTATGTGTACTTGATGACACATAAGTCTGAATCCTTTGAAAAGTTTAAAGAATTCAAGAATGAAGTACAGAACCAGCTTGGCAAGAGTATTAAGATACTTCGATCCGATCGAGGTGGAGAATACCTTAGCCATGAGTTCCGTGACTATCTAGCTGAGTGTGGGATTCTATCCCAACTCACTCCTCCTGGAACACCACAGTGGAATGGTGTATTCGAACAGAGGAATCGTACCTTATTAGATATGGTACGATCTATGATGAGTCACACAGATCTTCCGACATATCTATGGGGATATGCTCTAGACACGGCAGCTTTTATACTCAACCGAGTTCCATCAAAGGCCGTGATAAAGACACCATATAGGATATGGACTGGGAGAGATGCCCAGGTGTCTTTCATGAGGATTTGGGGTTGTGAGGCTTACGTTAGACGTCAAGTCTCAGACAAATTAGGACCCAAATCCGACAAGTGCTTTTTCATTGGATATCCCAAGGAAACTAACTTCTACATTCCCATCAGCACAAGGTAGTTGTGGCAAGATCGGGTCTTTCTAGAAAGGGACTTTGTTTCTAGAAAGACTAGTGGGAGCACGTTCGATCTTGAAGAAGTTCAAGATGCGAATACTAGCACTGAAGCCTCGATGGAAGTTGAACTGGAGCCACAAAGTGTTGTGGATGATGTTCCACAAGGAGTTGAGGAACAACAACCGGTTCAAGTAGACATACCTCTTCGCAGTCTGATAGTCAGCCGAGAGATACTCATTTCTCTTGTCGACCATGATGACATTGTGCTCATAGAGGATGAGCCTACCACCTATCAAGAAGCATGAGACCAGATTCAGAAATGGCTAGAAGCCATGAGATCCAAATCGAATCCATGTACACCAACCAAGTATGGACTTTGGTTGATCCACAAGGGTAAAACCCATTGGGTGTAAGTGGGTCTTTAAGAGAAAGACCCATGGATGGACTTATCTATAAGGGTTAGTAGCTAAAGGTTTCAAGCAGATTCATGGTATTGACTATGATGAAACCTTTTCTCCGAGCGATGTTTAAGTCCATTCGGATTATGCTTGCTATTGCAGCCTACCATGACCATGAGATATGGCGGATGGATGTCAAAACCGCGTTTCGAATGAAACCTACTCGAGGATGTGTACATGACACAACCGAGGGTTTTGTAGATCCACAAAAAGTATGCAAGTTGCATAGGTCCATTTATGGACTAAAGCAAGCTTCGAGCTGGAATCTTGATTCGATGATGCGATCAAACAGTTTGGTTTCATCAAGAACGAAGATGAGCCTTGTGTCTACAAGAAGTTTGTAGGAGACATAGTTGTCTTCCTCATATTGTATGTGGATGACATACTACTCATTGGGAAGGACATCCCTATGCTTTAATCTGTCAAGACTTGGCTAGGAGTTGCTTCTCAATGAAGGACTTAGTGAGGCATCCTGCATTCTAGGCATACAGATCTATAGAGATAGATCTAAGAGATTGCTTGGCCTAAGTCGAGTACATACATTGACAAGGTACTCCTTCGGTTTGCCATGCGGAACTCCAGGATTTCTGCCGATGTCACATGGCGTGAGTCTTCAAGACTCAAGGTCCCTCTTCTAGAGAGGAGAGACCGCATGGATCAGATCCCTTATGCCTCACCCATAGGATCGATCATGCACGCCATGCTACTCGACCTGATGTCTCGTATGCTTTGAGCATGAGAGCAGATACCAGATCCGATGAAAGTCAATGGATAGCGGTCAAGAATATTCTTAAGTACTTAAGAAGGACTAAAGAATATTTCTTGATATATGGAGGCAATGATGAGCTAAAGGGTTACGTGATGCTAGCTTCCAACCGACCGGGATGATTATAGATCGCAATCGGGTTCGTATTTTGCATGAATAGTGGTGCTGTCAGCTGGAAGAGCTGATTCTACAATGTACATTCGCATCAAAGGTAGCAAAGGAGGCTTGGATCCGCAAGTTCATCATCGAACTTGGGGTGGTTCCTAGCATTCGACCCCATTGAGCTCTATTGTGACAACAATGGAGCTATAGCACAAGCGATCGCTCACACCAGCGGACCAAGCACATACTACGGCGCCCATCTCATTCGAGAGATTATCGATAGAGGAGATGTGAAGATTTGCAGTACAGAGGCTAACATCGCAGATCCCTTGACCAAGGCTTTGGCACAGAGGAAGCATGATGGTCACACTAGGTCATTAGGCCTTAGAGCCTATACTGATTGGCACTAGTGCTAGTGGAAGATTGTTAGTTAGAGCCCTAGAGCCAATCATTTGATGATTGTATGGACTCATTGTATCATATTCTTGTATATTAATAAAGGCATTTGTTTGATTATTATACTTATTTATATTAGTGCCAAATAGACTAAGTATAATAGCGTCCTTGAGTAGAAGGTTCTTACCTATATCAATCGATTGGTTGAATCGATAGTGAGATGATATAGGGAACACTACTCTAAATCATTCCTAGTCGAGTATTAACATTTAGGGACAATGTTAATACAATAAGACTAGCATGTAGGTTAGCTTGATGACTTGATCTCACAAGTCATGGATATAGAGATATCAAGCTGACACATGGGTATGCATTAGAAAATGTATACTGAATGACCCGCCATGAGAAAGTATCATGGATCGTTATATGAGTGTCATATACTTTCTCATGTGGCTATTAGTATGACTATTAGTCCTTAGACCTGAAGTCACCATGGATCCCTACATAAGGAGTTATGTACTTTGGTTTCGTCAAACGTCACCCGTAACTGGGTGGACTATAAAGGCGATTACTGGGTATATAACGAATTATGTAGAGGGATGTGAGTGATGTAGATGGAATCTATCCCTCCCATATGACGGGAGCGACATCGGTATTCTTGATAGAGTGAGACCACTAAGTGCATGGCTATGCCCAAATGAGTCAACATGAGATGTTGAGTTCATTTGATTGAGTGAGTCTACTTGGGGTTCAAGATTTAGATTGATTAGAGGATGACACGGTCTATGTCTCATATTGATCAATCTAGATGTCTAGGATAGAAGGACACTTGTCATTATTTTGTGAGGAGTCACAATTGGTAGTCGCAAGGTGATGTCGGATCTCGACATTCTTGTAACTTGGGTAGTAATGATGTGTTGCTAGATACCGCTCATTACTTATGCTCCTAAATGGGTTTAGGGCATTGCCAACGTTACAAGAACCTATAGGGTCACACACTTAGGACAATTAGATGGAGATTAGGTTCATATGATGAACCAAGAGGATTAGATTCATTTGATGAATCAAATTGGATTAAGAGTAATCCTAATTGGGCTAACTTGAGTTCGACTCAAGTTGATTCATGTGTTCAATGAGTCTAATTTAGATTTTGACTCATTGAATCAATTTAATTTAATGAATTAGATTCATTATATTAAGTTGACTCGAATCAAATGGTTAGATTAGATCAACCATGGTAGAGATTGGTTCAAGTTTGACTTGACTTGAGAAGGAAGACCAAAGGTCAATTTTGACTTGACCTTTTGCCACCTCATTGGTGAGTTGGCATTAGGTGGACCAATAATGATGTTCCACATCATCATGGGTGCCACCTCATGGAAGTTACAAAGCCATTTTCATAATAACTTCACATTAATTGCATTTAATGGGGAGTTACACAATGTATAGTGGCCGGCCACTTTGGGTTTGATTTGGGAATTCATTTTTCCATTCAAGTGGTGTAACTCCTTCTTCTTCCTTGGGGTTCTCTCCTTGCTCTTCCTCCTCTTCCTTGTGACCTATCAAGGTGCTAGCACACCTTTGTTTAGGTTTTCTCCATCAAGAATTGTTCGTGTGGATACTTCTAGAGGACCGACACTTGACGGTCTAGAGATCCGGCAACTTCTTGGACGAGCGGGAATGCGAAGGGCTTCGCTTCGAAGGTATAACTCTCATCTAGTGTAGATCTAAAGTTTTTACAAACTCGTACAAGAAAAAGGTTTTTTCGAAAAGTTTTGTTTACGAATCTTTGCACGAGATCCATGGCTTTCGCGGCCCGACGAACCCAACAGCAACGACGCCAAAATTTGGTGTTGGCCTTTTTGCATGTCACGTGGCACCCCAAATTGATAAAGATTGGAAAATTACATTAACTAAAATAATACGTGTAGTAAGGAGTCCCAAGTCATATTTTCCAAGGATAACTAGTATGTGTGCGCATTCTAGAATTAGTTCCAATCAAATTATTACATCAACAAGATTCGTATATCAATTCCATTTGATTCACATAACAATTTGAATTCATCCATTAAAATCAAGAATAGAATTGAAAGAAGGTAAATATCATCTAAACATCATTCTCTTGCATCTCATTAAGCTTATTACAATTAAATTCTGATTCTAATGCTTCATTGAATCAAATGAGTCAATTTCCACATCTTCAATTCACACTCATATTAGTAACCAAACTCAAGAGCTCCAACAAAATAAAGTAGAACAGAGGCAACATTCAAGAGTGCAAATTACACATCCATCATGCAAACTAAAGCACAGTCATGACATATGCTACGGATAAGTAACTAACACAAAACAAACTCTTGATAATAAGAATATCTAATTCAAAACTCAAACTGGTTAAGTAACTAATCCAGAAGTTAGACTAAACTTAGATTGCTATGGTTCAAAGAAATCAAATGGCAAATGCTAAGTATCAAAATCAGATTGCAAAGTTTGTTAGTAGCTAAACAAGTTCCAGATTGCAAAATTTAACAAGAAATCAGAGGTTCAAGCAAACAAACAGAGAACAATACTGAATTGCAAACTAAACCGAAACAAAGATGAAATTGCAAAGCTAATACATCAGATTGGTGATCTGAGCATGTTCATAAGAATTCAAACTAATTGCAAGAAAAGTAAAACCCTAAACATTCCACAAACCATAGATCCTTCCCGCAAACCTTCTTCATCCTGCTGTCACTACAGAATTGCCGTTGAGAACGCCCTTCGACAATTGGCTCTAAATCTTGAGCTATTAACTAATCCGACCGGATGTTCATAGCCTCAGAGAACACCCTTCTAGCTCACAACCAGAAGGAGTCCACATCGCACGAAGAAAACAGAGGTTGAATCTGGAAGTTGCTTCACTCACCCGATTGATCAGATCGGCTGGAGATGCTGATGGAGTGGAAATCAGAAATGCAATCGGAAGCTTCTGGGAATGCCTCTGCCGCTCTCTGTACCCTTGGACGATGATCGCCGGAGCTCAGGGATCGCCGCCGGTGAAGTCTGCTAACTCTCTGATATGGAATGGAGAACAGGAACTCGGCGTTGCGGAGGAGAAGACAAAGCTACTGTAGCAAAATTCGTAACCGAGCCCAAGCTTCACTGTACTTCTCGCGAAGTTTTTATATCCCTTTCAAATTTGATCCAACGGTCCGGAATGTTTCGGGCTGGATCAATGGCTGGATGTCTCTAATCTGGATCAAACTTCCTGGATCTTCATATATGGCTGTGATGTGCTTTCTCATAGCTTGGATGGACTAGATCCTTGACGGATGGCTCAGATCTCTCCAATCTTCAATGGACGGTCCAAAACACTCCAAGGCTTAATCGACTTGATTAGCCCTTGATTTAAGCCCAAGTATGGCTTGATCTGATTGGGTCCATGACCCTTTTGATGCCTACAAAATAATAAGCAAATATTAGCATCAAATACCATGAAAATAGGATAATTTACAATTAAGTCCAAAATCAAATGCAATTTAAGAAATGTAATATAAATGTGAGATTAAGATATGAATAAACCATCAAAAGCATGCATTATGAATCAAGATAATATAGCCAAAATCATGGTTATTAGAGAGTACCTCTTAGAAGAGTTTAGGAGTTATTTATCAGAGGCAGGGATTCAATCCCAACTGTCTGCACCTGGTAGACCCCAACAGAATGGTGTGCTAGAATGAAGGAATAGGACTCTTATGGAAATAGTTAGATCAATGATGAGTTATTGGTAATTCATTTTGGGATATGCTGTGAAAACAACAATATATATTCTAAACATGGTACCTTCTAAATCAGTATCCTCTACTCCCATAGAATTGTGGAATGGGTGTAAGCCTAGTCTGAAGCATATTTACATTTGGGGTAGTCCAGCATATATGCTGAAGGGAGACACTGATAAGTTGGAATCACGTACAGAAGTTCGCTTGTTTGTGGATTATCCTAAAGGAATGAAAGATGGTTTATTTTATAGTCCTAAAGATCAGAAGGTCATTGTTAGCACCAACGCTCGATTTTTAGAAGAGGACTATGTAATGAACCACAAGCCCATGAGTAAAATTGTTCTTGAAGAAATTAGAGAAGACACGTCTACTTTAGTACCAACGGTATAAGATGAGATATCACAAGAAACTGCAACACGTGTCATAAATGATGCACAATCATAGTGGGAGGGTTGTTTTTGGGAGAGTCTTTGGACTTGATCCCTGGTGAACATGAACCTGATCCCTAGACATATGATGAAGCAAAAGATCTTGAAACATCTGCTTTAATGAAGTAATCCAGTCTTATGGATTTATTCAGTGACCGGATGGGTCTTGTGTATACAAGAGGAGTGATAGAAACGTGGTGATATTTCTTGTATTATACATAGATGACATTTTGCTCATTGGCAACAATGTCAAAGTGTTGTCAGATGTAAGGGTATGGTTATCCAAGTATTTTGATATGAAGGACTTTGAAGAATATAGACATATTCTTGGGATCAAAGTAATATGGGATTGTATGAAAATGATATTGTCCTTATCCCAAGCTTTATACATCAATACTATTCTAGCTCGTTTTAGCATATAAAACTCCAAGAAAGGTTTTGTACCTTTTCAGCATGGAGTACCCTTATCTAAAGAGATGTCTCCTCAGACATCAAAGGAGATAGAGGAGATGAAGGCGATTCCTTATGCTTCGGCTATAGGAAGCCTAATATATGCAATGCTATGTACGAAACTAGATATCTACTTTGCCGTGGGCATGGTTAGCAGATATCAATGTAACACAAGAACAGGACATTGGACTGTCGTAAAAGCGTATATGGACAAATGATTATATGATAGTTTACAAGATAGATAATTTGCTCCCTGCGGGTTACACGGATTCGGATTGAATGGGATAATAGTAAGTCGACCTCGGGGTTTTGTGTTTACTTTAGGAGGTGGAGCCATAACAATGGAGGAGTGTTAAGCAAAAATACGTTTCAGACTCCACCATGGAAGCTGAGTATGTGACAGCCTCTAAGGCAGCCATAGAAGCTGTATGACTCAGAAACTTCATAATGGAATTAGATGTGGTTCATGGTTTGCCCAAAATTATTACAATTTATTGTGATAATAGTGGTGCAGTAGCAAACTCGAAGGAGCCATGAGCCCATAAGGCAAGTAAACACATTGAGCGCAAGTACCACCTAATACGAGACATCATAGAAACGAGGAGAAGTTGTTATCGCCAATATTGCATCAGCAGATAACCTGGATCCTTTCACTAAGGCCCTTCTGGCGAGTGCTTTTGATGAACATGTTGAGGGGTTGGGAATCAGATGTATGGCAGCATAGTCTTTTAGTATAAGTGGGAGATTGTTAGGATGTATATTAAAAGCCTAACTTTTTTATAAACATTTAGTTTATAATAAGAATCGCATTGGTCAAATGTCTGCATTTATGTTAAATGTAATTGACTATTTAATTTATTTTGTAGATAACATGGTGTGTGGTGCCACACAGAAGATCGTGTTATTTGTTCCTTATAAATTATAAATAGTAGCTCACAACCAAGATGGAATGAGACAAACCATTGGAGTAGTTTAGTATAATTTGGTATTAGCTTATCTTAACTATAAAATTACACTAGTATACTGAGTGTGTATTGAGCAGGACCATTTGAGACTGTTTCTTTTTATTCTGACTACATAAAAGAATAAAATCTCTATTATTATGGATCTGTGTACTCTTAATTCTGATATAATAACAAGCACATATACTTAGTATTTATTTCTTTAATTTATCAATGGGTGATATTTAGTTTGTTAGATCAATAGGCCCGATAAGTTGGGAAATAATATTATTTATATGGTGTGTTGTTGATTATAGAAGGAAACTATTGTTAGAATGTATACTAAAAGCCTAGCTTTTTGTATAAATGTTTATTTTGAAATAAGAATCACGTTGGTCAAATGTCTTCATTTATTTTAAATACAGTTGTTCATTGAATTTATATTGTAGATAGCATGGTGTTTGGAGTCACACAGAAGATCATGTTATCAGTTCCTTATAAATTATAAATAGTAGCTCACGACCAAAATGGATTGGGACAAACCATTGAAATGGTCATAGTGTGATTTAGTATTCGTTTATCTTGACTATAAAATTACACTAGTACACTCTGAGTGTATTGAGCAGGACCATTTGAGGTTGTTCTTTTTATATTGATTGCATAAAAGAACAGTACCTCTGTTATTATGGAAGTGCGTACTCTTAATCCTGATATAATGACAAACACATATATTTAGTATCTATTTCTTTAATTTATCAAAGGGTGAGATTTAGTTCATTAAATCAAGAGGTCCGATAAGTTGAGAAATAATATTATTTATATGGTGTGTTGTTAATTTTAGAAAGAAATTGTGTCCTAGTTATCTAGGTTAATGATATCCCCTTGAGTAACTCATAAAGATTGTCATGTAAACCCTGTAGGTGGACTTAGTCCTGCATGACAATAAAGTTGAGTGGTACTACTCTTAGAGCTAGATATTAATTAAGTGAGTGTCAGTAACTCATTTAATTAATGGACATTCGATATCTTAAATACAGGGAGATTAACGCATTCATGATAAGAAGCAGCCCATAATATAATTTCGGAATGGTGTGGTAGTTCAATAATAACTCTTTAGTGGTATGAGTTATTATTGATGAACCTGAGTTGAGTGTTCGAGGTGAACACGGGAAGCTCAAGCTCATCGGGAGACCAAAGCCAATTCCTCCTCTAATTCCCTATTGTAGCCTCTCAAATAAAGCCTTATATCCACCCAAAGCCTAGCTTCTTAAGCCTAAGCTAGGGCCGACCAAGCCTTGCTTGGTCTCCAAGCAAGGGGCCGGCCAAGCCAAGCTTGGAGCCCAAGCTAGGGCCAGAGCTTGGTGACCAAGCAAGGGGCCGGCCACACATAGAAAAGAAAGTTTTATTTTTTGCAAAATCTTTCATTTATAGAGATCCATAAAAAGGATTTAAAAGAATGATTTTAATTATAATTTTTTTTTTTTAGATCGGTCACAAAAGGAAATAAAAGGAGTTTTTCTCTTGTTAAATCTTTCCTTTTATAGAGATCCATAAAAGGGATTTAAAAAAGAGATTTTAATTATTAAAATATTTTTTATAGACATACACAAAAGGATTTAAAAGAGAGATTTTAATTTTATAAAACATTCCTTTTATAGCTATCCACAAAAGGGATTTTAAAAGAGAGATTTTAATTTTTGTTTAAAATCTTTCCTTGTTTGATGAAAAGGGTTTTGGACGGCCATGATAAAGGAATTAAAGGAAGTTTTAATTTTGTTTTAAAACTTTCCTTTTTTGCATTCACCCAGGATTATAAAAGAAGAGGAGGTGGTGCCTTATAGAACAACACATCTTCTATTCCTCTTCCCTTCCTTGGTGGCCGATCCCTTCATCATCTTCTTCTCTTCTTCTTCTTTGTGGCCGGTGGTATCAAGCTTGGAGCTCTTTTTGTGGACGGATACTTGGAGGTGAAGAAGAAGAGAAAGGAAGCTCACTAGTTGTGACATCCCTTGGTGGTCGAAAGCTTGAAAGGAAGAAGAAGGTTTGGGTGGATTTCATCTTGGTAGATCATCGCCCACAAGACGTACAAGAGGAGGAGAGGAATACAATAGAAGATCGAGAGGTTATTAAATCTTCAAAGAAAGGTATAACTAATTATAAGTTTTCGCATCATAATTATTTCATATTCTTTAAATGGATCCTGAAATACCAACACAAGAGGCTATCGATTTTTGGCTATCGGTTTTGTGTTATCGATTTTTGTTTTGATTTCATGTTTCGATCTTGTGCTTCTATTAAGGTCTCTTTAGTTAAACCGATGGTTACTGTAAGAAGTTTAAACATTGAATTTCTTTGAAAGGCTTTGTCTAGGAAGTGGTGGATGATCTCATGCCCAAGATGGCCTAGTGCCTCACCATGTTTAACCTGGAAGTCGATCTTTGAAATATATGTTTAATCATCTTCTGTAATATGGTTTAACTTAGGAAGATCACATCAGTTAAACTTGGAGTAAAAATATTAAGTATCATTTCCAATCCAAGTTTAACTTCTAAAGAGCAACTTGGATTAAAAATGTTAAGCATTGTTTGCAATCCAAGTTTAACTTTAGTACAGTACATGAGTAGCTAGGTTAAGTTCTTTGCTTATACAAATTTTTGTACAGGGGAGCAGAACGGAATCGAGGTGTAGCAACCAACAACTGTGTCCTAGTAATCTTGGTAGATGATATCCCCTTGAGGAGCTCATAAGGATTATCATGTAAACCCTGCAGGTGGACCTAGTCCGGCATGACAATAAAGTTGAGTGGTACTACTGTTGGAGCTAGATATTAATTAAGTGAGTTGTCAGTAACTTATTTAATTAATGGACAATCGATATCTTAAACACAGGGAGATTAATGCACTCATGATAAGAAGGAGCCCATAATGTAATTTGGGATTGGTGCGGTAATTCAATAATAACTCTTTAGTGGTATGAGTTATTATTAATGAACTTGAGTTGGGTGTTCGGGGCGAACACAGGAAGCTCAAGCTCATCAGGAGACCAAAACCAATTTCTCCTCTCGATCCCTGTTGTAGCCTCTATAAAGCCTTGTATCCACTAAGTCCACTTCTTACCAAGTAATGGGCCAGACACATCCTTACTTGGAGCAAGGGGGGCCGGCCAAGCATTATTTGGAGCCCAAGAGGTGGCCGGCCCCAAGCACATCTTGGTGTCCAAGATGTGGACAACCACATAAGTTAAAAGGAAGTTTTAATTTTTGTTTAAAACTTTCCTTTTTAGCGTCCACATGAAGAATAAAAGGAGTTTGTAATTTTATATTAAAATTTCCCTTTATAGCCATCCTCATGATTTTAAAAAAGAGTTTCAATTTTTTTAAATCTTTCCTTTTATAGCTATCTATAAAGGATTAAAGAGAGATTTTAATTTTGTTAAAATCTTTCCTTATTTGTAGTTATCTAAAAGAGAGATTTTAATTTTTGATAAAACTTTCCTTTTTTTGTAACCATGATTTAAAAATAGAAGTTTTAATTAATCTTTCCTTTTTATAGTTGTCTACATGTTTAAAAAGAGAGAGATTAATTTTAATACTTTTCTTTTGTTGCCATGTACAATAGGAAATTTAAAAAAGAAAAATTTTAATTGTTCTTAAAATTTCCTTTTTTAAAGGAGGCCACAAATAAGGATGTTTTAATTATGTTTAAAACTTTCTTTTTTTGCCATGACCAAGGATTATAAAAGAGAAGGAGAGGGTGCCTCATGAGACACACAACCTAAGCCTTGCCTCCTCTCTTCTCTTCCTTGTGGTCGGCCCTCTCTCTTCCTCTTCTCACTTTGTTTCTTCTCTTAGGCCGATGACACCATCTTCTTATCTTCCCTTTCTTCTTTCTAAGGTTGGCACCTATCTCATCTTGGTGACCGAAACTTGAAAAGAAAAGAAGAGATCCTTGGTGGCCGATTGTTTAGAGGGGAAGAAGAAGAAGAAGGAAATTTCCTATTTTAGCATCCCTTGGTGGCTCGAGTTTCTTGGAGGCAAAGAAGTGGTTCGGGTAGAGTTATCTTGGTAGATCATTGCCCACACAACGTCCAAGAGGAGAAGAGGTATACAACAGAAGATCAAGAGGTCTTTAGCTACAAAGAAAGGTATAACTAATTAATGGTTTCCGCTTCGAATTAATTAGTTAGTTTTCTTTGCATGGATTCTGAAACATCGACACAAGAGGCTAACGATGTTATGTTTCAATTTCGTACTATCAATTTTGTATTTCGATTTTTGCGTTTCGATCTTGTGTTTCTATTGTGGTCTCTGTAGTTAAGCTTAGGGTTACTATAAGACGTTAAATATCCAATTTTTTTGAAAGGCTTTGTCTAGGAAGTGGTGGATGATCCCACAACCAAGAAGGCCTAGTGTCTCACCATGTTTAACCTGGAAGTCAATCTTTGAAATAGATATTTAATCAAGTTCTGTAATATGGTTTAACTTTGGAAGATCACATCGGTTAAACTTAGAGTAAAAATGTTAAGTATCGTTTTCAATCCAAGTTTACTTCTAAAGAGCAACTTGGATTAATAATGTTAAGCATCATTTGCAATCCAAGTTTAACTTTAGTAGAGCACATGGTAGCTAGGTTAAGTTCTGTGCTTGTACAAATTTTTGTACAGGGGAAACAGAACGGTGTTCTGAGTAACAACCAACAATTGGTATCAGAGCTAGGTTTTTGCCTCTGTGTGTTTGGTTTTCAGTTAATTATGTACTTTTGATACATAAGTTTAGGCAGGAAAATAGTAGGATGTGCAAATAGATTAACTCTGTGGTTGTAGGCTCCAACTATTATGGCCTATTGTGATTATGCAATGGAAGTTTGGATGAGAAGATTTACGGCCCTATGGGTTCGTTTTAGTAAGTCAAGAAGATAAGGTTTGTCGACTTCAAAAGTCGATATAAGGCCTAAAGCAATCATCCAGGCGGTGGTACCTAAGATTTCACGAGGAGGTAATATCTTATGGTTTTATAATAGTCGAGGAGGATCATTATGTCTATTTAAAAAGGTTAGAAAACTCTTTTGTAATTTTGTCATTATATGTGGATGACATAATGTTGGCTGGGAACAACATTGAGTATTTTATAACTATTAAAACATGGTTGTCATCTAGCTTCGACATGAAGGACATGGGTGAAGCTGAGTTCATCCTTAGAGTAAAGATCCAAAGGGATCACTTGAGAAGAATGTTAGCTCTTTCACAAGAGACCTATATTAAGAAAATTCTCAAGCGCTTTAGAATGAGTGATAGTAATCCCATTGATACTCCAATTGCTAAAGGTGAAGGTCTGAGCTTGAATATGTGTCCTAAAACTCAAGTAGATATAAGGGAAATGAGTAAAATACCTTATTCTAGTGTAGTAGGAAGTCAAATGTATGCAATGCTATGTATATGCCTGGATATATGTTATGTAGTCGGTTTGGTATATAGATATCAAGTAAATCTTGGAAGGGCTCACTCGAGAGCAGTAAAAAGGATTTTTTGATATCTAAAAGGAACTGCAAACTACTCTCTATGTTATGGAGGAGGTGATTTGCGACTTATGGGATACTCAGACGTCGATTAGGGAGGCGATTTGGATAAACACAAATCTACATCAAATTTTTTGCTTTCTTGCTCAATGACAAAGCCATTTGTTGGAGTAGTAAGAAGCAAACATGTGTTGCTCTATCTACGATAGAGGCTGAGTTCGTGACTTGCTCATTAGCAGCTCAAGAGAGTGTTTGGCTTCGAATACTATTAGATGACTTAGGGATTGTAGCGAAGAGTGGGAAGCCAGTAATGATTTATTGTGATAATCAGGCCGCTATCGCTTACACATGAGATCCTAAGTTTCATAGTAGAACCAAACACATAGATACCAGATATCATTATGTGAGAGACATCATTGAGAAGAATGAACTGACTATTAAGTAATTTCAATACACAGCATGGTTGTTGACCCTTTAACCAAAGCTATTAGTAGAGACTCTTTTATGGGACATAGAGAGTCATTAGGTTTGTGCTCTTTATAACATGTCTTAGTTTGTATTAACTTGACTATAATGATGCTTAATCATATATATAACTTCTCGTGCATTAATTGATCACACTTATATATATAATGTCTTTGTAATGCACTTGTTATATATATATTTTGTGATATAATGGATATGTCAGGCAAGCTAGGTTGACTCTATCATACGAGTGACCACCTCCAAAAGTGGGGATAAGATGGTTTCTAGCTATAAGAAGTTTTGAGAGTAGCCCTGCTAGAACTTAAGTCACCTTAATATGTGTTCAAGATGAGGTTATGTGTGAGATGACTGATATGGACGTAGTCGCATCCGTATTTCCTATAAGAAGCCAAATTTGAGATTTTTGATATCACATGCAGATTGTGATGTCTTTGAGGTACTCTTTCAGAGATCTCTAGGTACAATCTTATGTGTAGACTGAGTCTCATACTTGCACAATGTTAGAGAAAACTAATATATGCCCTTTTAAGAGATGGGGGATTAACATTGTGGCACATGTTTCATACCACGTGTGATATGACGATTGGGATAGTGGTGTTGGGATGTATACTATAAGTCTAGCTTTTGTATGAACATCTATTTTAAAATATTTTAAAATGAGAACCACTTTGGTCTATATATATATATATATATATATATATATATATATATATATATATATATATATATATATATATATATATATTGTCAATTTAATTTATACTGTAGATAACTTGGTGTGTGGTGTCACACAGAAGATTATGTTATCAGTTCCTTATAAATTATAAATAGTAGCTCACAACCAAGATGGATTGGGGCAAACCATTGGAACGGTTGTAGTGTAATTTGGTATTAGTCTGTCTTGATTATAAAATTACACTAGTACACTATGTGTGTATTGAGCAGGACTGTTTGAGGTTGTTTGATTTGTACTGACTACATAAAAGAATAAAACCTCTGTTATTATGGATGCACGTCCTCTTAATCCCTATATAATAACAAGCACGTATACTTAGTATTTATTTCTTTAACTTATCAATGGGTGAGATTTATTCGTTAAATCAATAGGCCTGATGAGTTGAGAAATAGTACTGTTTATATGGTGTGTTGTTGATTATAAAAGGAATCTGTGTCCTAATCATTTAGGCTGATGATGTGCCCTTGAGGAGCTCATAAGGATTATCATGTAAACCCTGCAGGTAGACTTAGTCCGGCATGATAATAAAGTTGAGTGGTGCTACTCTTGGAATCATATGTTAATTAATTGAGTTGTCAGTAACTCATTTAATTAACGGACATACGATATCTTAAACACAGGGAGATTAACGCACTCATGATAAGAAGAAGCCCATATTGAATATGAGATTGGTGCGGTAGTTCAATAATAACTCTTTAGTAGTATGGATTATTATTGATGAACTTGAGTTGAGTGTTTGGGTCGAACACAGGAAGCCCAAGCCCATCAGAAGGTCTAAATCAATTTCACCTCTAGGTCCCTATTGTAGCCTCTATATAAAGCCTCGCATCCACCCATCCATGTGTTTTTTTGGTTAACCTCACCTTCCTAGGGCCAGCGGCAAGGATTATAAAAGGGAGTAGGTGGCGCCTCTAAAACCTAATTTTCCCACAATTCTCTCCTTCTCCTTGCTAGGGTCGGTGCCTCTTCTTCGTGCTAGGGTCTGTAACACCCACGAATTTCTTTAGCTAAGTATGTGAAGATTTTCTCTTAGAATAAAAAGAAAAGATAGAGCTAAATATATATATAAAAGAAAAGGAATTGGTCAAGGATTGAACCTTGAACCTCTTTAAGCTAAGGATTATGGATTGACCACTAGGCCATCATAAATTATTATTGAATAGAGAATGGAAATTGTAGATAAAGGTAAAAATATGATTAAGAGAAGGAAGCAAGAAAACATCAAGTAGCTCTCTTCCTCCTTCTCATGATTAAGAAGAAAGCTAGCAAAAGACAAGTTATCCTTCCCTTCTTCCTTCTCTTCCATTTTCGTAGAGATGCATGAAGGAATGAGATGAGAGAAATTTAGGGAATGAATGGGGACATACTTCATCATTAAGAAAATAAGAAATAAGTTAACAAGGAAGGGAAAGCAAAACTTATCTTTGTTTCTTCCTCCCACTTAGCATAAGAGAGAAAAAGAGAAAGGAATTTTATTTTCTTCTTCCTTTCCCCACCATTGCCGAACCTAGAGCCTTCCCTCTCCCAAAATTTCAAGATCCAATCTTAGTTTTCTCCCTAAGGAAAACTAAACCTCAAGAAGAAAGACTCAAGACCTACTTCTTACAAGCAAGAGAAGCGAAGGAAATACTAGAAGGAGGAGCTCTCTTCTTCTTCTTCTCAAGGGTATCTTTATCTTAAGAAAAGACCAAGCAAGAGGAAGTAAGTATCCCCTCACCTGTGGTACAAGTTGTTAAGTGGTTTTTTTTCTTCAAGTATAGATGGCTTAAAAACCTAGGGTTTCCCTTGAAACTTTCGGCCAAGATGAGTTGTAGACTTATAAAAGCTTAAAACCAAAACCAACATGCTTAGGGTTTCTCTCATGATATGGTATGAATAATTCCTTGATATTTCATGGTTGTTTGTTGCTTAGAACTAAGTGAATCCTCACCTTAGGGTTCGGCCATGAAGAGATTAAAAACCCTAGGAAAGCTCAACCTCAAAACTAACATGCTTATGATCTTTCTCATGATATGTTATGAATGTTTCTTTGAGGTTCCATGTTTGTATGTTGGTTGGAACTAGGTGAACCTTACCTTAAGAGTTTCGGCCATGAAAGGAATAAGAACCCTAGAGAAGCTTAAAACTCAAACTAGCATGCTTATGATTTTTCTCATGATATGTTATGAATGTTTCTTTAATGTTTCATGCTTGTATAGTGTTTGGAACTAGGTGAACCTTACTTAAGAGTTTCGGCCATGAAAGGAATAAAAACCCTAGAGAAGCTTAAAACTCAAACTAACATGCTTATAATCTTTCTCATGATATGTTATGAATGTTTTCTTGATGTTGCATGCTTGTATGTTGGTTGGAATTAGGTGAACCTTACCTTAGGGTTTCGGCCATGAAAGGATTGGAAACCCTAATGAGGCTCAAACTCAATTCTAAGTTGCTTATGATCTTCCTCATGATATAGTATGAAGATAACTTGATGTACTTAAGATTTCATGTTGTTTAGAACTAGGTTTACGCCTTGGAAACTTTCGGCCAATCTAGAATTTAAGGCTTAGGCAAGCTCAAACTCAACTCTAACATGCTTATATTTTTCCCCATGATATGATATGAAATTAACATGATGTCCTTATGCTTGTGTTTGGTTGAGAACCTAGCTTCACATTTAGGACATTCGGCCACTTATGGTTTGTAGACCTAGGAAACTTGAAACCTAAATTCAATATGCTCATGTTGTTGCTTAGAATAAATGTTATGAAAATTGTTTAGGGTTCACATGTTTATATGCTATTTGTAACCTAAATCTAGGCCTTGCATGTTTCAGCCACATTATGAAGTTTAGACCTAGGAAGCTTAGAACCAAATATTTAATATGCTTATGATGTTCCTTAGGATAAATGCTATGAAATGGATTTAGGGTTTATATGCTATTATGATTTGCTTGCAACCTAGGTGGACCCTTACATGTTTCGGCCACCTTTAGTAAGTTGATGTTGAGACCCCATTTTTGACTCTCGATGTGCTTCACTTTGCCATGATATGAATTAGGGATGCTAACTTATGTTTATGCATTCTTATGTTTTCCATGTTATGTTCAATGCTTATTTATGTATGCTTATGAATCATGCATGAAAATGTCTTCTATGATATGTAAAATGTTCAAGTATGTATGCTTTATGAAATGAAAAGAAAAAGCCTAAGAGATGCTTCCCTATTGTTGGGGCCAAGAGCACTCTTTATGACAAGCTAAGTGAAAGGCCTAAGAGTTGCTTCCCTATCAAGTGGGACTTAGAGCACTCTCCATGTTATGAAAAGTTATGAATGACATGTACATGATATGTATGAATGACATGAATATGATATGCTATGAATGACATGTACATGATATGTATGAATGGCATGAATATGATATGTTATGAATGACATGAATATGATATGCTATGAATGACATGTACATGATATGTATGAATGACATGAATATGATATGTTATGAATGACATGTATATGATATGCTATGAATGACATGAACATGATATGCTATGATATGATATGTATATGACATAATATTTTACTTTGTATGGCTTGTACCAAAAGGGTGGGCTCCTTGTGCTCCCCTAGGTCGATGGACTAAGAAACGGGCCTAGTAAAGGGTGGGTGTAACGACCCGCCTTCTACTACTAGGCTATAAGGCGAATCGCTACAGTTGTACTGTGCTAAACTATACTGTGCGGAAAGCTGGGCTAATTAAAATTTTACTCTACTATAACTAAGACAGCTGATAAGAAAGGTCTAAAGACCTCCTTTGCTGGTGTACATGTGCTAAAGAGGGGAAACTAAACATCCCAACTTAGCTAGGGACTCATAATTTACTTCCCAGCTAGCTGCTGATCGATCCACGGATCGATCAGACCTGCTACAATTCTGTCCCCAGCTGGATCGGTCGGCAGACCGATCCAGGTATGTCTGGATCGGTCGGCAGACCGATCCAGGAACCTGGGAATTCTCCGGAAGCTACTGTATTGCGCTGGATCGGTCGGCTGACCGATCCAGGTATGTCTGGATCGGTCGGCAGACCGATCCAGGAACCTGGGAATTCTCCGGAAGCTACTGTATTGCGCTGGATCGGTCGGCTGACCGATCCAGGAGGATACAGTAGCATACTGTATCCGTCTGGATCGGTCGGCAGACCGATCCAGTGGCACGATCAGGCTCTGATCGGTCTGGAGACCGATCAGAGTCTGATTTCGCCCGGAAAATCAGACTTCAGCACTTTGGCGTGCCAAAATACAATCTAACGACTACCTACTGCATAATAAACTATTCTAACAACATGTAATAACATTCTAACATGATTACTGACATTTTAAAACATTCTTTCATAGTTCAATGCGTTCCAAATCTAAATTGCATGAAAATGAAAGTATCAAAACTAATAAGCTGAAAGTGCTGAACGTAAATGCTAACGAGTTCTAATGCATAATTAAAACTTGTTAGATCCCTGAGATCTTTCATTCCAGTTCCACACACACACATCCTCATCTGCATTGACCTCCAGCCTCCACTGCTAATCCACTTTTCTTTTACCTGTATCTGCAGTATAAGAAAAGTAGTACCTGTAAGCTAACGCTTAGTAAGAAACCATCTACCTCACAAAATCATGCATACGATGCAGTTATGATTTGAAAACATGCTATTCGAAAATATTTTGAACAGGCTAGCATGGCATGGCATACAATCATAGAAACATGGCATACTGAACAAGTCATGGCATAGCATACAACTAATCATAAAGCTAACATAGAGAACTGAACTGAAACATAATACTGAGCTAAACTAAACTAAACTGAAGCTGAAATCAACTCAACTAACATAACTGATTTTGAGTTTGAAAACTAGTACATAATAAGTGAAAATAATAAACATGCTGTTGGGCCCGGCAACTGTACTTGCTGTGCGCGCATCCCTACTAGACCCGGGGTTGCAAGTCCCGAATTTAGCAGGGTTTACTAGGTTGTCTGAACCTAGGGACGACTGTGGGAGTCCAACCCAATGGATATCTAATCCAGTACAGTGCCACTGAAAATAAAATACTGAAATAGCTAATACATGCTTTTTCATACTATTCCTAGGTTATCTGAACCTAGAGCTAGGTTATCTAAACCTAGAGGCGACTGTGGGAGCCTACCCATTGGATATCTAATCCATATAAGCTGAAATAAACTGAAAATACTGAATAGATACCTCTAAAGTATCTAACTGAGCTGTTACAAATGCCTATGGTGCATTTTTACTAAACTAGCTATTTTATCGAACACCTGGGATGCTCTAACTCTTCTTCCTATTAGGGAGACCACCTCTAGGCACCCGACAACATCTAACCTCCTATCTGAAGAGGGAAGACATGCCCGGCCCATCTAAAGGTGCTCAACTAAGTCCCTAATCTGCGAAGAGAGTTAAATACACCCTAGATATCGATAAAAATCCGCATACATCCTAACTAAAGTATAAAAACTCAACCGGAAGCTATTATACTGCAGGTGAGGGGTTTCTTACCTCTTGATCGTAATTTCTTACGATTCTATTCGCTAGAACTCCGGTGGAGATGATCCTCTCGACGATCCGATCACGTCTTCGCGTTCCTCTCGCGGAGAAGAACCTCTTTCGTGTTGGAGTCGTCGCCGGAAGATGAACCTAGGGACCTTGGGCTAGGGCGCCGAGAGAAGGAGGAGGAAAGAAGAGGCGGCGTGAGGTTTTGGGAGAGGAGAAAAAGTGGCGTGAGGTTTTGGTTGAGAGATTTCCAAACCAAAACTAAGTTAAAATAAACCAAACCCACTTGAACCTCCTATTTATATTAAGTGGTAATTTCCGCCCAAACCTAACATAAATATTATTGAATCCCTTTCCTTTCAGCACGGCCCTGCTGGGTTCACTGGTTTCTAACATTATCCGTAAACCGTAGGTCTCGGGTTCAATTCCCGCTTAGGCCGTTTTACGATTCTATTTATTTTTGCTACTTCCGCTACTCGGAAAATTCCGGAAAAATATCTAAAAATTCCAGAAAAATCATAGAATAATTCTAAAATAAATTCGGGAATTTTTCGGGCTTTACAATCCCCCATACCTTATAAAAAGTTCGTCCCCGAACTTAAAACAATTCTGGGTACTTCTGTCTCATGCTTGTCTCTGTCTCCCAAGTCGCCTCTGCCGCTGTGTGATTTTGCCAGCTGACTTTAACTAATGGTACTTCCTTGTTCCGTAATTTCTTTACTGCTCGGTCTATTATCTGAATAGGCCGACTGTCATAGCTGAGATCATCACGGACCTGTACCAACTGGGGCTCAATCACCTGGGTGGCGTCTGGGATATGCTTCTTCAGCATGGAGACATGAAATACGTTGTGGACAGCTGACATCTCCTGAGGTAGCTCTAGCTCATATGCTACCTTGCCCACTCTCTTCGTGATAAGGTATGGTCCCACATATCTGGGAGCTAGCTTGCCTTCTTCCCGAAACGCATGACTCCCTTCATGGGAGCTACTCTGAGGAAAACTGTATCCCCAACTGAAAACTCTAGGGGTCTGCGGCGTGTATCGGCATAGCTCTTCTGACGGCTCTGTGCTGTTTCTATCCTCTGGCGAATCTGCTGTATAGCTGCTGTGGTATCTGCCACTAGATCTGTCTGAAGCTCTAGCTCCTTCTGTTCACCACTCTCATACCAGCAGATTGGTGATCTGCACCTCCGCCCATAGAGTGCCTCATAAGGAGCCATGCCGATAGTGGCCTGATAGCTGTTGTTGTATGCAAATTCTGCTAGACTCAGATATTTGCACCAACTTCCCTTGAAATCTAGGGCACAAGCTCGGAG
This sequence comes from Zingiber officinale, assembly GCF_018446385.1. NCBI lineage: Eukaryota > Viridiplantae > Streptophyta > Magnoliopsida > Zingiberales > Zingiberaceae > Zingiber > Zingiber officinale. The sequence goes on from NC_055994.1 coordinate 60,281,207, forward strand.
CATATCTTCGAGTACCTGATTTACTCGCTCCGTCTGACCATCTGTCTGAGGATGGAAAGCTGTGCTGAATTTTAACTGGGTGCCCATAGCTGACTGAACACACTTCCAGAAGTGTGATGTAAATCTGCTGTCTCTGTCTGAAATGATGGTTCGTGGGACTCCATGTAGTCTGACGATCTCCTGGAGATACAACTGAGCTAGCTTCTCCATGGAGTAGGATATCTTGATAGCTAGGAAGTGGGCTGATTTAGTCAACCTGTCAACTATTACCCAGATGGCATCAAAACCATTTGTGGTTCTGGGTAGCCCCACTATGAAGTCCATCGAGATATCCTCCCACTTCCATTCTGGAATCTGTATAGGCTGCAGAACTCCTCCTGGTCGCTGATGTTCTGCCTTGACCCTCTGACAGGTGAGGCAGATGCTAACATATCTGGCGATGTCTCGCTTCATCCCGGACCACCAAAAGTGTTTCTTCAGGTCTTGATACATTTTGGTGGAGCCTGGATGCATCGCGTAGGGAGTCCTGTGAGCCTCACCTAAAATCTGTCTCCGTAGCTCCTCCTGATCTGGAACACAGAGTCTGTCGCCAAAATACAACACCCCGCTATCGGACACTCTGAATTCTCTACTTTCTGATTCTGCTAGCCCTTGCTTGATTCTCTGAATCTCAGGGTCCTGATCCTGAGCTGACTGAATATCACCAAGCAAGGTAGACTCTAGGGTCATAGTAGAGAGCTGTCCCACGATGAGTTCGAGACCGAAATCCACGATCTCCTTCTGTAGGGGCGGTGACATGGCTGTAAGAGCTAATAAGGTAGCACTAGATTTCCTGCTAAGTGCATCTGCTACCTTATTGGCTTTCCCTGGATGGTAGAGGATGTCTATATCGTAGTCCTTGACCAGCTCAAGCCATCTGCGCTGTCGCATATTCAGATCCTTCTGAGTGAAGAAGTACTTCAGACTCTGATGATCTGTATACGAGCTCCATATAAGTAATGTCTCCAAATTTTGAGAGAGAACACGACTGCTGCAAGCTCAAGGTCATGAGTAGGGTAATTCTTCTCATAATCCTTGAGTTGTCTGGAGGCATAGGCAATCACCTTGCCGTTTTGCATCAGTACTGCTCCTAGTCCCAACTTAGAGGCATCACTATAGATGTCAAAGCTGCTGGTGTCGTCTGGTAGAGCCAAAATAGGAGCACTGGTCAATCTCCTTTTTAGCTCGCTGAAGCTGTTCTCACAGTCCTCTGTCCACTGGAATTTCCTGTTCTTTCTGGTAAGAGCTGTCAGTGGGGAGGCTACCCTGGAGAAATCCTCTACAAACTTCCTGTAATATCCTGCTAATCCCAGAAAGCTCCTGATTTCACTGGCGTTCTTCGGCTGCTTCCAGTTACTTACTGCTTCTATCTTGCTGGGATCCACCATAACACCATCCTTTGAGATGATGTGACCCAGAAAGGACACCTGATCTAGCCAAAATTCACATTTCGTGAACTTGGCGTAAAGCTGGTTCTGCTGAAGTGTCTGCAATACTAGTTTCAGGTGCTCTGCATGTTCTTCCTGAGTTCCTGAGTAGATAAGAATGTCATCGATAAACACAATAACAAACTTATCTAAATACTCCCTGAATACTCTGTTCATGAGATCCATGAATGTAGCTGGAGCATTGGTCACGCCAAAGGGCATGACCACGAACTCGTAGTGTCCGTATCTGGTTCTGAATGCTGTCTTCGGTATATCCCCTTCTTTAACCTTTACCTAATGATAACCTGATCTGAGATCTACCTTAGAGAACACTGATGCCCCCTTCAGTTGATCGAATAGGTCATCTATTCTGGGAAGAGGATACCTGTTTTTGATTGTGACTTGGTTCAGTGATCTGTAGTCTATGCACAGTCGCATGCTTCCATCCTTCTTCTTCACGAACAACACAGGCGCTCCCCATGGTGAGTGACTCGGGCGTATGAAACCTTTGTCAAGAAGCTCCTGAAGTTCCTTCAGTTCTGCTGGAGCCATGCGGTACGGTGCCTTGGAAATTGGATTTGTGCCGGGGATGAGCTCTATCTCAAATTCAATCTCCCTGTCTGGTGCTAAGCCTGGTAGCTCCTCAGGGAAGACTGCTGGGTAGTCGCAAACGACTCGAACCTCTGCTAGCTGTTGGTCCCTGTCCTGACTGGTGCTGACTACGTGTGCTAAGAATCCCGTGCATCCTGAATCCAGTAACTTTTGTGCCTTCATAGCTGAGAGAAACCTCTTGGCCTTTCTCCTTGGTTCCCCGACGAATTCGAACTGTGCTTCCGCTTCAGGTTGGAACGTGACTTTCTGTTTACGGCACTCGATAGAGGCACCGTATTTGACCAAAAAGTCCATTCCGAAGATAACGTCATAGTCGGTCATTTCTAGCACTATCAGATCGCAAAAGAGCTCCCTGTCTGCTATAATGACCGGCACTGCTCTGAGCCAGTGCGTGGACGCCATGATCTCTCCTGAAGGTAGCGCCGTCAAAAACTGACCGCTGAGTATCTCTGGGGGTACCTCTAATTTTTCGGAGAACATCCTGGCTATATATGAATGGGTTGCCCCAGTATCAAATAGAACAGTAGCACTATACTGAAAAATGCTAATCTGACCTGTGACGACTGTCGAGGCATTTGCTACGTCCTCTCTGGTGAGTGAGTAGATCCTCGCATTCGCCATAGCTGGGGGGGCTTCTAATCTGCCCTGGCTGATATGTGGGCCTTCTAGAGCGGCCTGCATCTGATATAACTGAGCTGGCTGGCCTGGAAGACCGGCCTTGTTCGGGCACTGCTTGGCCATGTGCCCTTCTTGTCCACATTCAAAGCATCCTCGTGCGCCCTTGCGACAAACCCCTGGGTGGAATTTCCCACAAGTAGCACACTTTGGATAACTGGGTCGCTTGCTAGATGGCCCTCCTCTTGGGTCACTCCCTGATTTGCGCTTGCTGTTGGAGTTCCCTTTCCAGTTGGAGCTGTGGCCCTGCTGTTTCTGAGTGTGAGAGCTTCCTTGGCCTTTGGACTCTGAGGAGACTTGCTATTCTGGTAATGCTCAGTGGTCAAGGCACTGCTCACTAGCTCCTCCGTGGTTTGCGGCCTATGAATGCCACCAGCCACGTTCATTGCGATCTCCGGCCTCAGCATCTTGAGCATCAACCGGACTCGTTCCCTTTCTGTGTTGACTAACTCTGGACATAGACGAGCCAACAATTTCTTCACGGCTTCCTCCACTGAAAGGTTGCCCTGACGAAACTCCGTGAACTCGTCGTAGTGGCGGTTTGTAACCCGCATGTGAAAGAACTCCTCGAAGAATTCCCTCTCGAAGTCCCCCCATGACATCTGATTCACGGGGCGCTTCGTTCTGATCCTTTCCCACCACATGCGTGCATCTCCTGTCAAGCAGAAGGAGGCACACTTCACCTTCTCGTGTTCTGGCCAGTCCAGAAGCTCCATCGTGCTCTCCAGTGTTTTGAACCAGGCTTGAGCATCCCATGGTTCACTAGTGCCTGAGAAGTTCTCTGGCTTGACTCGCTGCCACTGGATTAGATAGGCTTCCTTCCTTGGCTCAGCTGCTGGTGCTGTAGGCTGAGCTGGTGGAACCTCTAAGACTACCGGAGTTGTCAAATTCGGTTCCGGGGTGACTGTGGGGGTACTTTGCTGATTAGCCTTTAAGGTGGCTATCTCCTGTTGCTGTTCAGCTAGCTGCTGCTGTAACTGAGCCACTAATGCTGTAAGGTCTGGAGGAGGCACTGAACTGCCTGCCTCTTGCTGGGGCTCAGTAGCTAGTGCCCTTCTAGCTGGGCGTCCTCGTGCCATTTCTAATGACATAGAGAACATATGTATAACTAATACTATCACAGTTATATAATTTCTGACATCCTGTTTAAACTATCATGTACTAACCGGCAATAAGCATATAACATGAACTGTAACTATAAACAAGAACAATTAAGAGAGTAGAGGTATTCTTACTTGGAAGCTGCAGGTACAATGCTGATGTGTGTGTAGGAAGTATGGAACACTGCTCTGATACCACTCTGTAACGACCCGCCTTCTACTACTAGGCTATAAGGCGAATCGCTACAGTTGTACTGTGCTAAACTATACTGTGCGGAAAGCTGGGCTAATTAAAATTTTACTCTACTATAACTAAGACAGCTGATAAGAAAGGTCTAAAGACCTCCTTTGCTGGTGTACATGTGCTAAAGAGGGGAAACTAAACATCCCAACTTAGCTAGGGACTCATAATTTACTTCCCGCCGATCGATCCACGGATCGATCGACTACGATCTCGTTCTCACCGGATCGGTGGCAGACCGATCCAGATGTCTCGATCGGTCGGGACCGATCCAGAACCCGGAATTCTCCGGAAGTTATCAGATATACCGGATCGGTCGGTGACCGATCCAGATGTCGATCGGTCGGAGACCGATCCAGAACCCGGGAATTCTCCGGTTATCAGATATACCGATCGGCCGGCCGATCGATCCAGAGGATACAAGAGCATATCAGATCCGTCTGGATCGGTCGGCAGATCGATGGCACGATCAGCTCGATCGGTCCGAGATCGATCGAGTCCGATTCGCCCGAAAATCGACTTGACTGGCGTGCCAAAATACAATCTAACGACTACCTACTGCATAATAAACTATTCTAACAACATGTAATAACATTCTAACATGATTATCGACATTTTAAAACATTCTTTCATAGTTCAATGCGTTCCAAATCTAAATTGCATGAAAATGAAAGTATCAAAACTAATAAGTTGAAAGTGTTGAACGTAAATGCTAACGAGTTCTAATGCATAATTAAAACTTGTTAGATCCCTGAGATCTTTCATTCCAGTTCCACACACACACATCCTCATCTGCATTGACCTCCAGCCTCCATTGCTAATCCACTTTTCTTTTACCTGATCTGCAGTATAAGCAAAGTAGTATCTGTAAGCTAACGCTTAGTAAGAAACCATCTACCTCACAAAATCATGCATACGATGCAGTTATGATTTGAAAACATGCTATTCGAAAATATTTTGAACAGGCTAGCATGGCATGGCATACAATCATAGAAACATGGCATACTGAACAAGTCATGGCATAGCATACAACTAATCATAAAGCTAACATAGAGAACTGAACTGAAACATAATACTGAGCTAAACTAAACTAAACTGAAGCTGAAATCAACTCAACTAACATAACTGATTTTGAGTTTGAAAACTAGTACATAATAAGTGAAAATAATAAACATGCTGTTGGGCCCGGCAACTGTACTTGCTGTGCGTGCATCCCTACTAGACCCGGGTTGCAAGTCCCGAATTTAGCAGGGTTTACTAGGTTGTCTGAACCTAGGGACGACTGAGTCCAACCCAATGGATATCTAATCCATGCAGTGCCACTGAAAATAAAATACTGAAATAGCTAATACATGCTTTTTCATACTATTCCTAGGTTATCTGAACCTAGAGCTAGGTTATCTAAACCTAGAGGCGACTGTGGGAGCCCACCCATTGGATATCTAATCCATATAAGCTGAAATAAACTGAAAATACTGAATAGATACCTCTAAAGTATCTAACTGAGCTGTTACAAATGCCTATGGTGCATTTTTACTAAACTAGCTATTTTATCGAACACCTGGGATGCTCTAACTCTTCTTCCTATTAGGGAGACCACCTCTAGGCACCCGACAACATCTAACCTCCTATCTGAAGAGGGAAGACATGCCCGGCCCATCTAAAGGTGCTCAACTAAGTCCCTAATCTGCGAAGAGAGTTAAATACACCCTAGATATCGATAAAAATCCGCACACATCCTAACTAAAGTATAAAAACTCACACGGAAGCTATTATACTGCAGGTGAGGGGTTTCTTACCTCTTGATCGTAATTTCTTACGATTCTATTCGCTAGAACTCCGGTGGAGATGATCCTCTCGACGATCCGATCACGTCTTCGCGTTCCTCTCGCGGAGAAGAACCTCTTTCGTGTTGGAGTCGTCGCCGGAAGATGAACCTAGGGACCTTGGGCTAGGGCGCCGAGAGAAGGAGGAGGAAAGAAGAGGCGGCGTGAGGTTTTGGGAGAGGAGAAAAAGTGGCGTGAGGTTTTGGTTGAGAGATTTCCAAACCAAAACTAAGTTAAAATAAACCAAACCCACTTGAACCTCCTATTTATATTAAGTGGTAATTTCCGCCCAAACCTAACATAAATATTATTGAATCCCTTTCCTTTCAGCACGGCCCTGCTGGGTTCACTGGTTTCTAACATTATCCGTAAACCGTAGGTCTCGGGTTCAATTCCCGCTTAGGCCGTTTTACGATTCTATTTATTTTTGCTACTTCCGCTACTCGGAAAATTCCGGAAAAATATCTAAAAACTCCAGAAAAATCATAGAATAATTCTAAAATAAATTCGGGAATTTTTTGGGCTTTACAGTGGGCTCCTTACGTGCCCCTAGGTCGAGCTACGGGCCTAGTTTCCTAGTAGGTTCAAGACTAGCTACCTTGGGTCTACTTAGGATGCGCGCATTTATGTATGTATGTGGTACTAAGCCGGGCCCCCTCATGTTGAGATTATTTTTAAGTACTATATGATATTGTTTTTAAGACATTGGCACATGACATGAAGCATGTTTTGAAAAGCATCTTGCACATGACATCATCCATGATTTAAAGGGCATCTTGCATATATGTTTATGATATGGAACGATATGATATGTTGCTTACTCACATGCTATGATAGGATGTTCTCCATACGATGATATGATATGTCATGATGCTTATTCTTTTTACGATATGACATGATATGTTATGATGCTTACTTTACATTATGATATGAATGCCATTTATGCCATGATAAGTTTAGGTCATGATATGATGTTTACTTTATGCTTGATATGATAAGTTTATGCCACGATATGATGCTCACCTTATGCCATGATATGATTGTTATTTATGTCATGCTATGATTTCCATTTATGCCATGATATGATTGTTATTTATGCCATGCTATGATTTCCATTTATGCCATGATATGAGTTTCATTCATGCTATGATATTGATATGATTACTTTTACATGATATGTACGGTTTTTGTGAGTAGGAAAGGATCTTACTAAGCCTTGTGTGCTCATAGTTTACTTTCCTTGTACCACAGATAAAGGTAAAGGATGGATAAACTAAAGGAGCAGCAAGAGGGGCAAAAGATGTGTGTGGTGGTGGCTTGGCTAAAAGAAATAAATGACCTGCTTATGCTTATTTTATATTGATGACTTGAATGCCTATTTTTACTTACGCTTATGTTAGGAATGGATGATTATGTTTCCTTAAGTTTATAACCATGCTGAGCATATTGGTATGGTTAGTTATAATTTAAATACTTCCGCTGTTTTGAAAAGAAAAAATGAAAAATAAAACTATTTGTACGTACGCTATGTAAAGTAGAAAGAAAGTAACCCCGTCCTCGCTAGGCAGGAGTGGAAGGGCAGGCGTTACAAGGTCGGCGCTGTTAGGATGTATACTAAAAGTCTAACTTTTTGTATGAACATTTATTTTGAAATGAGAATCACATTGGTCAAATGTCTGCATTTAGTAAAATGCAGTTGTCCATTTAATTTATATTGTAGATAACATGGTGTGTGGTGTCACACAGAATATTATGTTATCAGTTCCTTATAAATTATAAATAGTAGCCCACAACCAAGATGAAATGGGACAAACCATTGGAATGGTTGTAGTGTAATTTGATACTAGTTTATCTTGACTATAAAATTACACTAGTACACTATGTGTGTATTGAGTAGGACCATTTGAGGTTGTTCCTTTTATACTGACTACATAAAAGAACACAACCTCTATTATTTTGGATGTGCATACTCTTAATCCCGATATAATAACAAGCACATATACTTAGTATTTATTTCTTTAATTTATCAAAAGGTGAGATTTATTCATTAAATCAATAGGCCCAATAAGTTGGGAAATAATATTATTTATATGGTGTGTTGTTGATTATAGAAGGAAATTGTGTCCTAGTTATCTAGGTTGATAATGTCCCCTTGAGGATCTTATAAGGATTGCCATGTAAACCCTGTAGGTGGACTTAGTTCCAACATGACAATGAAGTTGAGTGGTACTACTCTTGGAGCTAGATATTAATTAAGTGAGTTGTTAGTAACTCATTTAATTAATGGACATTTGATATCTTAAACACAGGGAGACTAATGCACTCATGATAAGAAGCAGCTCATAATGTAATATAGGATTGGTGCGGTAGTTCAATAATAACACTTTAGTGGTATGAGTTATTATTGATAAACATGAGTTGGGTGTTCGGGTCGAACATAGGAAGCTCAAGCTCATCAGGACACCATAATCAATTCCTCCTCTAGGTCCCTGTTATAGACTCTTATTAAAAGTCTTTTTCTCCACCCAAAGCCCAGCTTCTTACCCAAGCTAAGGGCCGGCCAAGCCCATCTTGGTGTCCAAGATGTGGTCGGCCAAGCCTTGCTTGGTGACCAAGCAAGGGGCTGACCACTAAAGAAATAAAAAGAGAGATTTTAATTTTTGTTAAAATCTTTCCTTTTATAGCAATCTACAAAGGATTAAAAGAGATATTTTAATTTTAATTTTTTTTCCTTTTTTGAAGCCATCCACATGGTTTTAAAAGAGAGTTTTAAATTTTAAAATCATTCCTTTTTTGTTGCCATCTATATTGGTTTAAAAGGAGAGATTTTAATTTTGATAAAACTTTCCTTTTTTGTAACCATGATTTAGAAGAGAAATTTAATTTTAAACTTTCCTTTTGTAGCCATCACAATAGAAAATTTAAAAGAGAGAGATTTTAATTATTATTAAAATTTCCTTTTTTGCCATGATTGGAATTAAAAGGAAGTTTTAATTATATTTAAAACTTTCCTTTTTAGCATTCACCAAGGATTATAAAAGAGAGGTAGATGGTGTCTTATGAAACAACACAACCTAAAGTTCCCTCTTCTATTCTCCTTGGTGGCTGACCCTTCTCTCTTTCCCTTCTCCCTTTGTTTTCTTCTCTTAAGGCCAGTGACATCAAGCTCCATCTTCTTGTGGTCGGGTTGCTTGGAGGGGAAGAAGAAGAGAAGGAAGTTTCCTATTTTGGCATTCCTTGGGTGGCCGAAACTTGTAGGCAAAGAAGAAAGGTTCGGGTGGATTTCATCTTGATAGATCGTCGCCCACACGACGTCCAAGAGGAGAGGAATACAACAGAAGATCAAGAGATCTTTAAGATACAAAGAAAGGTATAACTAATTATTTGTTTCCGCTGCATAATTAGTTTGTGTTCTTTGTATGGATCCTGAAATACCAACACAAGAGGCTATCAATTTTGTGTTTTGATTTTGTGTTTCAATTTTGTGTTTCTATTGTGGTCTCTATAGTTAAACCTAAGGATACTGTAAGAAGTTTAAATATTCAATTTCTTTGAAAGACTTTGTCTAGGAAGTGGTGGATGATTCCATACCCAAGAAGGCCGAGTACCTCGCCATGTTTAACCTGGAAGCTAATCTTTGAAATAGATATTTAATCAACTTCTGTAATATGGTTTAACTTCTGAAGAACACATGGGTTGAACTTGGAGTAAAAATGTTAAGTTCCGTTTCCAATCCAAGTTTAACTTCTGAAGAATAACTTGGATTAAAAATGTTAAGTTTTGTTTGCAATCCAAGTTTAAGTTCTGTAGAGCACATGGGCTGCTAGGAGAAGTTCTGTTCTTGTACAAATTTTTGAACAAGGGAAACAGAACGGAATTCCAAGTAGCACCCAACAATTGGTATCAGAGCTAGTTTTCTGCCTCTGTGTGTTTGGTTTTCAGTTAAATTATGCACTTATCATACATAAATTTAGGCAGGATAATAGTAGGATGTGCAAATAGATTAACTCTATGGTTGCAGGCATCCTAGTTTCAACTATTATGACCCTATTGTGTTTGTATGTGATTGGACCCTCGGGCATGTTGAGGGAATTTTATGTGTGTGCATGTTTGCAATTATTAAATACAGCAGGAGCAGTATTAGTTTTAGGATTTTACATTCTATTCGATCTAGATTACATGTACATTCACTTGTGGAATATAGGATCGATGAATGTAAAATTTTATTTTTGTCACGGATCGTATCCTTGCGAGGCGTGGTGCTATTTGAGGACAAGAGGCGTAGCGGAAAAAGAAGCAAGATATACGCGATGACATGACCCGTTGGCAGTGGCTAGGGTTGGTGGCACATGGAGGACAGTTATGGATGAGGCCATAATAGTTGGAAAATTAGTTTTCATATTTATTGCCTTTTATGTTTTGTGTGTGTGTGCATGTTAAAATTCCTCGTTTTAAATAACTAAGTGGGAGAGGAATTATTTAAATTCTACGGTCTCCATTACTAGTTTGTAAGTGATGCATTCAAACTTGTGTGTTGGCTCTAAGTGCCTTCCTCCACATCAGATGAGTTTGTTTATGGATCATTAGTTCAAACTTCCCTTATGGATGATTATAGGAAATTATTTAGGTTTGTGTGATCTTCTCCATCTGAAGGGGCATAATCCTATTTATGTTGGTTACTACTCGGAACACCGTTCTGTTTCCCCTGTACAAAAATTTGTACAAGCATAGAACTTAACCTAGTTACCCATGTGTTCTACTAAAGTTAATTTTGGATTGCAAACAATGCTTAACATTATTAATCCAAGTTGCTCTTCAGAAGTTAAACTTGGATTGGAAACGATACTTAACATTTTTAATTCAAGTTTAACCGATGTGATCTTCCTAAGTTAAACCATATTACAGAAGTTGATTAAATATCTATTTCAAAAATTGGCTTCCAGGTTAAACATGGCGAGGCACTAGGCCTTCTTGGTTATGGGATCATCCACCACTTCCTAGACAAAGACTTTCAAAGAAATTGGATATTTAACTTCTTACAGTAACCCTAAGTTTAACTACAGAGACCACAATAGAAACACAAGATCGAAATAAAAATCGATAGCATGAAATCAAAACATAAAATCGCTAGCCTCTTGTGTTGGTGTTTCAGAATCCATGCAAAGAAAACTAACTAATTAATTCGAAGCGGAAACCATTAATTAGTTATACCATTCTTTGTAGCTAAAGACCTCTTGATCTTCTGTTGTATTCTTCTCCTCCTCTTGGACGTTGTGTGGGCAACGATCTACCAAGATAACTACACCCGAACCACTTCTTTGCCTCCAAGAAACTCGAGCCACCAAGGGATGCCAAAATAGGAAATTTACTTCTTCTTCTTCTTCCCCTCTAAACAACCGACCTCCAAGGATCTCTTCTTTTATTTTCAAGTTTCGACCACCAAGATGAGATAGGTGCCGACCTTAGAAAGAAGAAAGGGAAGAGAAGAAGATGGTGCCGCTAGCCTAAGAGAAGAAACAAAGTGACAAGAGGAAGAGAGAGGGCCGGCCACAAGGAAGAGAAGAGAGGAGGCAAGGCTTAGGTTGTGTGTCTCATGAGGCACCCTCACCTTCTCTTTTATAATCCTTGGTCATGACAAAAAAGGAAAGTTTTAATCATAATTAAAACTTCCTTATTTGCGGCCTCCCTTTAAAAAAGGAAATTTTAAGAACAATTAAAATATCTCTTTTTTAAATTTCCTATTTTACATGACAACAAAAAGAAAGTTTTAAAATTAATCTCTCTCTTTTAAAACATGTAGACAGCAACAAAAAAGGAAAGATTAATTAAAACTTCTCTTTTTAAATTATGGTTACAAAAAGGAAAGTTTTATTAAAAATTAAAATCTCTCTTTTTGATAACTACAAATAAGGAAAGATTTTAACAAAATTAAAATATCTCTTTAATCCTTTGTAGATAACTATAAAAGGAAAGATTTTAAAATTTTAAAACTCTCTTTTAAAACCATGAGTATAGCAATAAAAGGAAATTTTTAACACAAAATTAAAAACTCCTTTTATTTTTCATGTGGTCGCTAAAAAGGAAAGTTTTAAACAAAAATTAAAACTTCCTTTTAACTTATGTGGCCGGCCACATCTTGGACACCAAGATGTGCTTGGGGCCGGCCACCTCTTGGGCTCCAAATAATGCTTGGCCGGCCCCCCCTTGCTCCAAGCAAGGATGCGTCCGACCCATTACTTGGGCAAGAAGTGGACTTTGTAGATACAAGGTTTTATAGAGGCTACAACAGGGACCGAGAGGAGAAATTAGTTTTGGTCTCCCGAAGAGCTTGAGCTTCCTGTGTTCGCCCCGAACACTCAACTCAAGTTCATCAATAATAACTCATATCATTAAAGAGTTATCATTGAACTACTGCATCAATCCCAAATTACATTATGGGCTCCTTCTTATCATGAGTGCATTAATCTCCATGTGTTTAAGATATCGAATGTCCATTAATTAAATGAGTTACTGATAACTCACTTAATTAATATCTAACTCCAAGAGTAGTACCACTCTACTTTATTGTCATGCCGGACTAGGTCCACCTGCAGGGTTTACATGATAATCCTTATGAGCTCCTCAAGGAGACATCATCAACCTAGATTACTATGACACAGTTGTTGGTTGCTACACCTCAATTCCGTTCTGCTCCCCTGTACAAAAATTTCTACAAGCATAGAACTTAACCTAGCTACCCATGTGCTCTACTGAAGTTAAACTTGGATTGCAAACGATGCTTAACATTATTAATCCAAGTTGCTCTTCAGAAGTTAAACTTGGATTGGAAATGATACTTAACATTTTTACTCCAAGTTAAACCGATGTGATCTTCCTAAGTTAAACTATATTATTGAAGATGATTAAACATATATTTCAAAGATCGACTTCGAGGTTAAACATGGCGAGGCACTTGGCCTTCTTGGGTATGGGATCATCCACCACTTCCTAGATAAAACCTTTCAAAGAAATTCAATGTTTAAACTTCTTACAGTAACCCTCGGTTTAACTAAAGAGACCTCAATAGAAGCACAAGATCGAAACATGAAATCGAAACAAAAATCGATAACATAAAACTGATAGCCAAAAATCGATTGCCTCTTGTGTTGGTATTTCAGGATCCATTCAAAGAATATGAACTAATTATGATGCAGAAACTTATAATTAGTTATACCTTTCTTTGAAGATTTAATAACCTCTCGATTTTCTATTGTATTCCTCTCCTCCTCTTGGACGTCGTGTGGGCGACGATCTACCAAGATGAAATCCACCCAAACTTTCTTCTTCCTTCCAAGCTTTCGGCCACCATGGGATGTCACAACTAGAGAGCTTTCTTTCTCTTCTTCTTCACCTCCAAGTATCCGGCCACCAAAAGAGCTCCAAGCTTTATGCTGCCGACCACAAAGAAGAAGAAGAGAAGAAGATGATGAAGGGGCCGACCACCAAGGGAAGAGGAATAAAAGATGTGTTGTTCTATAAGGCACCACCTCCTCTTCTTTTATAATCCTTGGTGAATGTAAAAAAGGAAAGTTTTAAAACAAAATTAAAACTTCCTTTAATTCCTTTATCACGGTCGGCCAAAACGCCTTTCATCAAACAAGGAAAGATTTTAAATAAAAATTAAAATCTCTCTTTTAAAATCCCTTTTGTGGATAGCTATAAAAGGAATATTTTATAAAATTAAAATCTCTCTTTTAAATTCTTTTGTGGATGTATATAAAAGAAAAGATTTTAATAATTAAAATTTCTCTTTTAAATTCTTTTTATGGATCTCTATGAAAGGAAAGATTTAACAAGATAAAAATCCTTTTATTTCTTTTTGTGACCGATCTAAAAAAAAGGAAAGTTTTATAATTAAAATCATTCTTTTAAATCTTTTTTATAGATCTCTATAAAGAAAAAATTTTACAAAAAATAAAACTTCCTTTTCTATGTATGGTCGGCCCCTTGCTTGGGCACTAAGCAAGGCTTGGCCGACCCTAGCTTGGGCTCCAAGCTTGGCTTGGCCGGCCCCTTGCTTGGACACCAAGCAAGGCTTGGCCGACCCTAGCTTAGACTTAAGAAGCTAGGCTTTGGGTGGATATAAGGCTTTATATGAGAGGCTACAATAGGGGCGTAGAGCAGGAATTGGCTTTGGTCTCACAATGAGCTTGAGCTTCCCGTGTTCTCCCCGAACACTCAACTCAAGTTCATCAATAATCACTCATACCACTAAAGAGTTATTATTGAACTACGCACCATTCCCAAATTATATTATGGCCTCTTTCTTTTCATGAATGCGTTAATCTCCCTGTATTTAAGATATCGAATGTCCATTAATTAAATGAGTTATTGACAACTCATTTAGCTCCAAGAGTAGTACTGAAAAGGTAGAAAACCTTTCTTGGAGTTTTGTATGCTAAAACAAGGTAGGATATTATTGATGTATAAAGCTTGGGATAAGGATAATATCCTTTTCATGCAATCCCTTATTACTTTGATCCCAAGAATATCTCCATATTCTCCCAAATCCTTCATATCAAAACACTTGGACAATCATACCCTTACGTCTGACAATACTTTGACATTGTTGTCAATGAGCAAAATGTCATCTATGTATAGTACAAGAAATACCACAATGTTTCTGTCACTCCTCTTGTATACACAAGACCCATCCGGTCACTGAATAAATCCATAAGATTGGATTACTTCATTAAACTGGATGTTCCAAGATCTCTGCTTTATCATATGTCCAGGGGTCAGGTTCATGTTCACCAAGGATCAAGTCCAAAGACTCTCCCAAAAACAACCCTCCCACTACGATTGTGCATCATTGTGACACGTGTTGCAGTTTCTTGTGGTATCTCATCTTGTACCGTTGGTACTAAAGTAGACATGTCTTCTCTAATTTCTTCAAGAACAATTTTACTCATGGGCTTGTGGTTCATTACATAGTCCTCTTCTAAAAATCGAGCATTGGTGTTAACAATGACCTTCTGATCTTTAGGACTATAAAATAAATCACCTTTCGTTCCTTTAGGATAACCCACAAACAAGCGAACTTATGTACGTGCTTCCAACTTATCAGTGTCTCCCTTCAGCACATGTGCTGGACTACCCCAAATCCAAATATGCTTCAGACTAGGCTTACGCTCATTCCATAATTCTATGGGAGTAGAGGGTACTGACTTAGAAGGTACCATGTTTAGAATGTATACTGCTATTTCCAGAGCATATCCCCAAAATGAATTTGGTAATTCTGAATAACTCATCATTGATCTAACCATTTCCATAAGAGTCATATTCCTTCATTCTAGCACACCATTCTGTTGGGGTCTACCAGGTACAGACAGTTGGGATTGAATCCCTGCCTCTGATAAGTAACTCCTAAACTCTCCTAAGAGGTACTCTCCACCACGATCAGACCGTAGTGTCTTGATACTTTTACCATGACGTTTCTCCACATCAGCCTTGTACTCTTTGTACTTATCAAAGCACTCAGACTTGCGGCGCATCAAGTAAATGCACCCATATCTCAAATAGTTGTCTATAAAAGAGACGAAATATTCGAAACCACCTCTTGCCTGGATAGTCATAGATCCACATAAATCAAAATGAACCAATTCCAACACATCTTTGGCTCTATACCCCTTGTCCTTAAAAGGTCTTTTGATCATCTTTCCTTCCAAGCAAGACTCGCTGGTTGGAAAATTTTCTACCACCAATGAACCCAAAAGTCCATCGGCTATTAACCTTTGAATTCTACTCAAGTTAATATGACCTAGCCTTAGATGCCAAACATATGTTTGGTTCATTTCCGAAGGTTGCTTTCTCTTATTAGAATTAGAAGATGTGTTATTAATTTTCATTTGTTACATCGTGGGAGTTATTGGATTTATAGTATAAAAATTGCCAACCAACATACCAAAACAGATAACTTCCCTATTTTTCTTGATAACAATTTTGTCATCAAAAGAGACAAAATATCCATCCTTGAATAATTTAGAAACTGAAATCAAGTTATTTCTAAAACTTGGTACATAAAGATAATTTCTCAAAATCAATGTTTTATTCCTATCAAAAGATAAATAAACATCTCCCACTACAACAGCCATCACTTTCGTAGCATTGCCCATGTAGACGGTGATTTTCCCTTCATGTAGTCGTCGGGTTTCCTAGAACCCATGCAACGAATTGCAGGCATGATCAGTGACTCCTTTTATCTACACACCAAGTACTGGTAGATAACACCACTGAACATGTTTCACCAACTAATGAATAGGATACACATTTATTGTTCTCAATTTTGTGAGGACAGTCTACTTTTTGTTTCTAATTAATATAATTGGGACTAGTAAGTCTATTCTCTAATATTATAGTAAGGGGATTGAAGGTCATCCTAAGAATCACAAAACATATGGTCAAGACTTTAGAATTTAAAATAATATTGATTCCTCAAACAATATCATTTAAATTCACCAACACCTCAAACACCGTGAATTTTGTATGCCACGTTAGTGTGGACGTATACAAAATCAAACATTTGTAAGAGGAAGGTTTTACCCATTAATTATCATGTCAACCTAACTTTATGACAAATAAAATTACCTCAAACACCGTGAATTTTGTATGCCACGCTAGTGTTGATGTATACAAATTCAAATATTTGTAAGAAGGGGTTTTACCCATTAATTTTATTATCTTGTCAACCTAACTTTATGACAAATTAATAGTTGGGTTTTCTTCAGTCACACAAATAATAGTAGTGACTCCGATGGAGAGGATACTATTAAATGTGCCTAAGTGTATACCATTAATTGATACTTAGTCCATTAAATAGGATTGTGCCCCTTCAGTTGGAGAAGATCACACGCTCCTAAATAATTTCCTATAACCATCCAGTAAGGAAGTTTGATCTAGTGATCCGCAAACAAACTCATCCGTTGTGGAGGAAGGCACTCAGAGCCAACACGCAAGTTTGAATGCATCACTTACAAACCAGTAATAGAGGCTGTGGAATTTAAATAAAATTCCTCTCCCACTTAGTTATTTAGAGACGAGGAATTTTAACATGCACACAAGAACACACGGCATAAAAGGCAATAAATATGAAAAATAATTTTCCAACTATTATAGCCTCATCCATAGCTATCCTCTGTGTGCCGCCAACCCTAGCCGCCACCAATGGGTCATGTCATCACGACTATCTTTCTTCCTTTTTTTCGTTGCGCCTCTGGTCCTTAAATAGCACCACGCCTTACAAGGATTCGATTCGCGAAAAAAAAAATAAAATTTTACATTTATCAATCCTATATTCCACGAAGGAATGTACATATAATCTAGATCGAACAGAATGTAAAATCCTAATAACTAATACAGCTCTTGATGTATTTAATAATGGCAATCATGCACACACATAAAATGTCGTCGACATGTCTGAGGGTCTAATCGCACACCACTACAACAAAAACCCTCATAGACATCGGTGGAACAACAACGGTTTTAAGCAAAAACCGATGTCTTTGAGTATTTTACATCGGTTTTTCCAAAAACCGGTGTCTATGAGCGCAGATTTTCGTTCATAGACATCGGTTTTTTAGCCGATGTCTATGAGCGGCTTTTTTTCGTTAATAGACACCGATTTTAACATCGATTTTTAAAACCCGGTGTCTATGCTAAATAAAATAATTTAATTTTCCCCCAACACTTAGCCAAAATTTGTAACACTTCACTCTTCCCTCCAAACCTAAACCTATATCGCATCATCCTTCCCCTTCCTAGATCGACGCCCCTTCCTCTCCCGATCAGGATCAACACACGACTCCTTTGCTTCTCCTTCCAACCACACCGCATCTCCTCCAACTCCTCGCTTTGGGTGAGAAGAGGCTGCCTGTGTGGCTTGGAGTCTTCGTCGGGTCGCTAGAAGTCGCCCTCCTCCACTCTTTCTCGATCCCATATCTGGTAACCTCGATTCCTCATCTCCTTCTTCCGATCTGACCCCTCCTTGTCGATCCTCATGTGGCCATGACTGATCGGAGCTCCTTGCTCGCTGATTTTGCTGCTCGGTCGACATGGTGAGGGGGAAGACGCAGATGAGGAGGATAGAGAACTTGACCAGCCGGCAGGTGACCTTTTCCAAGCACCGGAGAGGCCTTCTGAAGAAGGCCTTTGAGCTCTCCGTGCTCTCATCATCTTTTCAGCTCATGGGAAGCTCTACGAATTCGCCAGCTCCAGGTCGACCCTCCTCCTCCTCTCTCCCTCTCTCTCTCCATCTCCTCTTCCTGTTGTCTAGATCGAGCAGAAGCTCTTTGCCTTCGATTGGGGGTGAGTCTAGATGGGGCGGTTGTTTCTGGTTAGCCTGGAGGGCAAGATATACAGTTGCAAGCACTGCCAGACTCATCTCGCACTCTCCGACGACATCCTCTCCAAGGTGCGTTCTAGACCTCGTTTGACAACCCATCTAATATTAGGCATATCGCCCCTAGATTTCTCAATCGGTTTTTTTTTCTTTTTCGTGTGGCTCAGGATTATATGCCTGCTCAATTGATAGGAATAGAAAATGTGGCTTCCAGGTACGCAGCCAAATCTTCGTTTCCCCATCACTAGATGTTAGGGTTTTTATCCTTCGACCTCTCCTTCCAGGTACGCAATTGTCTTGCTTCCCTCGGCATCATCTCTGACCCCCTAATAATCGGGCCGCCGTCGCTTCGCTACCAGCTTTGGCTCCCCTCTCGAAGCCCTTCCGCAAGCGTCGCCGCCTTTGCTGCGCTGTCCTCAAAGACGACGCCCTCTGGAGGAGATGCCGCAGCAAAGTCCAGGTGAGGGAGTCGGCGCAGCTATTGAAGAAAGGCCTAGTGTGTTCTCTACTTCTCCTTCATCTTCTAGATAATTCGAAGTTTAGTTTCGATTCCCAAATCGCATCGTCTTATCCTCCTGTTTAAGTTAATTAGTTGGTTTGTTAATAATGTTACCATTGAGCAACATTATTATTGCAATTTATCTGTGTTCGAGTTTTTGGATGAAGTTGCCCTAAATCACCCTTTCTAATGTCCGGATGCAAGGTTGCTGATGGATATGGTAATATGTTGGTATGTGATTGCCTGGACCATTTTTTTCTTAATAATTTTTTATATATTTTTTATGAGTAGAAATCTTTTCTAGAGACATCTATCAACTTAAATTTAACTTCTTGTAAGAAAATAATTTGAACTTCAATTTGATTATGCGAATCTTTATCTGCTATACAAGAAACTCTGTTCAGTCTATTTTCAGTATTTTAACCATTTTTGTTTTCATTCAGGTAACTGTAGTTGGGATAAATACTGAATGGAGTTTGTTGATGGCTAGTATTTCAGAGGATACTGGTGGAGGAACTCCACTGTAGCTTTTTTCTGAATTGTGAATTCTATTTTATGCCCCGTGCAAATTTTGCTGTCAAGCCTACTTTTTTTTTCTTGCTTTCTGTTATAGGTACACTTGAATGTTGTTGCTACCTTCATTGGTATAGTAGGGCTGACTATAGCTGCTGGTGTTCTAGTAGTCCTGCTGGTTTGGTAAGCAACATTCTTCTCCACTTTATGACAACATTTTGTAATTCTCATTTGTCCTCCCTGTATGTTTCAGATACTTTATTGGGCATACAAAGAACCCGGATGGATTTTTTCAATTCATAAAGGGACAGACAGGTATAAAAACTATTGTAAATGGAGCCATCAAAATCTTGGCAGTCGTAGTATATGGTTTTGTACTACATGACAAATTTCATCTAGAGCACACATTTATTCTCCTTTTATCATCTCTTCATGTGTAAAGCTATATAATATATTTTTATGAATCTTGATAGGTAACAATAGTGGATGTTGTAGCGGCTGAAGTTTACCTTAATGTGTGTATATAGTCTTTTTTACAAACTAAACTATATCATTTGTATTTTGTTATGTCTAAATTTGTTATTTTCTTTCGATAATCAGTTTAGCTGCTTCAATTGTGTTGGTTGAACTCAGAGCATGTTATTTTCTTTGATGAGGTTCATTTCCTTTTGTTTTGTGGAAGTTGTGGGATGGTGTTGTAGGTGGGGAGGAGCACCTTTTTAATACAACCTTTTTAATTTGATATGAGTTTTTGTTAAATATTTTTTTCATTATATATTGAAATATGTTGATAGAATATAATTTGGTGGTTCTATTGAAGGTTGGAGCAAATGTCTTTTGTCGCTTGAAGCAAATGCCTTTTGTCATTTGGAGCACATGTCTTTTGTCATTTGGAAGTTCCAGGTGCTGAAGTTTTGGTATCTGTTTATATTTTGGGTTAAGTTTCTAATATGTATATATGCATTTTGCCAAAAAAAAATTCTGAAAGACATCTAAAGATTCTTGTCAAAAGTTTAGTTTTTTTCTGTAGTTGTTAATTCCTGTCAAAGTTTTGACCATTGAACTATGGTAGAGGATTGATACTTATCAGCATATAAATAATATGTAATGCATTAATTGTATGTCAAATTTGTAGTATTCACTATTTTCTTTTGCTAGATGTCCGGAAAAGCAGAGGAAGGAATCCTTTTGGCTCCTAACAGTTAATCGCAAGCTTAGTGCCATGAATAAACTGTTAATGGAAGAAAATGATCGGCTGTAAAAGCAAGTGTCTGAACTTGTTTATCAGAATGGCCATATGCGCCAGCAAGTGCAAAATGTATGTATGCTTAAACTAAGCTTATCATACTTTCTGAAGTGCCTATCACAAAAAAAATGCAATGTTCTTGTTTGAATTATTTTCTTATTGTATTTGTTATCGTATCTACCAAATATTTTCATCTTTTCACTCCATCTAGTACAAGAACTAAATATGTTATCTATCTGTTTCGACTTGGATAGGTAGTTCCTCATAGGTGCTGTTATTTTGGCAATCCATTATGAACAATAATGTAATTTTATCGGTTTAGGTCCCATGGTGTATGGCTGCTTGTACTGCGTGAAGTCCTACCAGAAGACCCTCACCACTTTGAACTTCGCAGGTCCAAATCGTCCTCATCTTCTACTGCTTGCTGATTTTTTCCCCCTTTGATGAAGTGTCTTCTTTCTAATTAGAAAAGCTTGGACCAGTTGAAGTTTCTGTGTAGGTACGGATGTGGGCACATTGATTTAATCTTGTGATTAGGTTCAGAATAGAAAATTAACATAACATTTCTTCCACTGATACTGTCTTTATCTGATTATTTTGTGTTGCTAACAATGTGGTGCAACCGTGGAACTATCTATGCTAGTGTTGTCTTCTAAAATAGTTCGTGTATTGCCGTTAATGTTGTTCTAAGGAAAGAATTTATCTCACAATTCATTGTTTACTTAACATTTTGTTCCTTGCATTTCGCTAAGTTAGTTTGCTAAAACAAAAGAACACTTCGTAAGAATGTTTTTCTTATTTTCTCCTCCTTGGTAATATTTTAAGAACTATTGGCAATGCACTTATTGAAAAATCCATTTTGCACACTTCATTATTTGTTCTACCACTTTCTACAAATAAGTTACTTATTGTCTACAGTAAGCTTTCCATGAATAAATCTATTCTTTATTAGTTCTATCACTTTATGCTAATAAGATATTTATTGTCTATTAATTAATACACTTTTTGTATTTCTTCAGATACATTTTCTATCTAACGAGCTATGATTTTTTAATTGCAGAAACTGAACAGGGAGTTGCTCAAGCAATTCTTAGGGGCGTAATAGATTTCAAACGGGAACCATGGCCTAGTATTTCTGACAGTGCTAAAAATTTAGTTCGGCTAATGTTGGAACCTGATCCCAAGCTTCGATTAACTACAAAGCAAGTGCTTGGTATGTTTACACTGTATGCTATTTGTTAATATAACTTCAATGGAAGTGTCCCTAGCATTTGATAATTTGAGAATTGAGATCATTTTCATTATCTGGGATGGTATCCATATTTCTTTAGCTTGTCATCCTGTTCTTGGGTTTTATACTTGGTGTTGTTTTCTTTCTTATGTCGAACTGATGCTTATACATTTTTTCCCCATACAGAGCATCATTGGCTTCAGAATGCAAAGAAAGCCTCAAATGTACCTCTTGGTGATGTTGTCAAGTCAAGACTTAAACAATTTTCACGATGAACAGATTCAAAAGGAGAGCTTTAAGGGTTTGCCTCACTGCAATTAGTAGTTAAATGGGATGTTTTTGATTGCAGAGTATAACTTGGTTTGGTTGATTATTCATTAGGTTATTGCTGATCACTTATCTACTGAAGAAGTGGAAGACATTAAAGAGATGTTCAAGATGATGGATGCTGACAATGATGGCATTGTATCCCATGATGAACTCAAAACTGGGCTCGCTAAATTTGGTTCACATCTGGTGGAGTCTGAAGTGCAGATGCTTATTGAAGCAGTGAGTATATTAGTTAAATTGATTTGGATTGAAAATGGATTAATTAGTTAAATTGCAACTATGAGCTAGAGCAGATATTTGGAAAAAATTTCATCTTTACCATTTCCAGCTTTCACAATTGCATCTTTACCATTTCCAGCTTTCAAAATTGCATCTTTACTAATATATTATTTATGTGTTTTTACAGTTTACAAATCTCAAGTATTCCAGAGTTGAAATTGATGAAGTGCGGTTCGATTGGGCTGAATGCATGCTAGATTACATTTGAAGTGCGGTTCTACCTTAATGTGTTAAAAGAATGTTCTACCTTGATTTTGATATCTATTAGCTAGCTTTTGATGTAAAAAGAATGTTTGGGTATTTTATGGATATTGTTGTAAGAAGATTATTTATATAATTTGTGAATATTTGTGTATTTTATGGATATTATTGAATGAAGAATATTTGTCTAATTTGTGAATATTTGTGTATTTTTTTTTGTTATTGTCGGTTTTTCATTGTTTCGGAAATCAAATTTGTGCTGTTAAAAAATATACATATTACATCGGTTTTCCACCGCTGCAAAATCGGTGTTATTAACTAATATTACATCGGTCATTTACCGCTGCCAAAACTAGTGTTATTAACATACAATATTACATTGGTTTTACACTGTTGATGAAACGATGTCGTTAAGTGATACTACACTGGTTAATAATCGATTCGAAGACCGGTGTCGTTAAGTGATACTACACCGGTTTTAACCCGATGTCTAAAATGGCAGACTTTTAACATCGGCTTCATAGACATCGGTCGAAAATGAAATAGACACCGGTCGAAAATCGATGTCTATGAAGGTTTTTGTTGTAGTGTATGGATATGCCTGAGAGGATGTCAACTCCCTAAGAAGATTAGTCTCATGAGTCAACATGCCTCCTCCGAAGGATTCTAGGGATGGTAAGTCCATTACACCAAAAGAGAAAAAGTCAACTTGGCACACCTCCCCCCTTCTCTCATAAAATCTTAGCCGAAGAATTGACAAGTCAATTCTGGTCACTAAGAGTTGTCAAGTATATAAGATCTTCAAACTCAGAGAACCATTTGTGTCACTTCAAAAATGCTGCTTCAATCGCGTTGCTTTGGAGGTATCTTCGGGTACATCTGAAATATTAACCAGCACCTTCTCCCAAAGGCTTGTGGAAGGAGAGTTCTTCGAATCATTGGTGATGAAGGTACTAGCCAATTATGACAACCTATTAAGGAGAGTTGAGAAATATATCAACGTGTAAGAAGTTCAGCATGCCCAAAAAAGTAAGATTCCTTTGGACTTTCTTTCTCTTGTCAAGAGAAATAGTTTTCACATCTGCCTCTTCAGAATCCAGTACTAAGACCCCTCTTCAACTATGCTCTTGAGAAATTGGGAGGGGAGATGAGCGCTCAAACGTTGGAAGAGAACCAAGTACCTACACTAGCACCTTGAAAACTATCATTTGGACATATTATATTAGTGTTATTTATCAGTGTTTCTATCCTCTTATGTATCAAAATTGATGCTTTTAAAATGTTTCATGAGTTTGGATCTTTATTGGTCTTCATTTCAATTCCTACGCATTTTATGGGTATTTTGGATATTATTTGATTATGTAAGTACCCCCGTGATATGTGATCAATTAAGTCAAGTTAGGTTCTATTGTGTTCTAACGCCTTGTATCTAAGTGTGCAGAAACTTAGGAGCACGTATAGGAAGTCGAGTGAAAGACATAGCTAACTAGAAGATGGCACGGAAGAGAGTTGACGGGCTTGGTGCGTCCGGGGGACGAGGTGCTATGGAAAAATACGCTGGTGGACGAGAAGGAAGTACGCAGCGGTTCCGAGGGACAAGAAGTTAGAGCAGAAAGTTGCTCGAGAAGATCAGAAAATGAGTTTGAGTGATCTCTATTTCAGATGATCGAAATCACCCAATCGAACAAAGCTGGAATGGGGAGAAACCGGATAGTCAACAAGTTGTTGACTGTCTGGGGAGCCTGGACCAAGTCCAGGTGCCCGAACGGTGTAGGCGCCTGGATCCCCTGGGCGCCCCTAAGATGCCTCTCCCAAGGGGTCGTATTGACACCATCCGAGCGCCCGGAACCCTTCCAAGCGCCCAGATTAGAAAGTTTATTCAAACACTAGTCGTCATGATCTGTTACGATGTGGATAAAATTCTATCCACACCTAAGCGCCTGGAACCCTTCCAAGCGCACAGATTAGGGCTATAAATACATTCCTGATTTTAGTAGTTAAATACAATACTTGTAAATGATTCTCTTTCTATTCAATTTTGTATATGAGTGCTTTAACTACTGTAAGAGGCTTCTCTGCCTGAAGGATATTTGCTAGTGAGATTTCAACGTTTTAGATTAGCAATCCCCTGATTGCAAACTAAATCAAGTGTCTTTTTGTTAATTAGTTTCTTTTTGTACAAGTGTTTGTATTAATCAAGTTATAATCAAGAAATGTTTGAGTTTATTTATGCAGTGCAATTTATCCTCTCTTGCCGGCTGTAAGGGACCAACAAGTGGTATTAAAGCTTAACCGCTTCAGAAGAACTAATCGCTGATCGAATCATACAAAATGATGGTCTTAACCGCTTGTTGGTCGAATCATACAAAACTCTCCCTTGAAGCTTAACCGCTTCGGACCAAGCATCTACCCATCGAAGTTCAAGGGAGAGTTTGTGAATTGGAAAAAGAAGATGGAGGTATTTTTAAAAACATATTTTGATTTATTATTAATAATGAAGTTTGGTTTTGTAATACCAAAGGACAAAGAAAAATATCAATGGACGAAAAAAGAGCAAGCAGACTTTGTGACAAATGGCAAGGTAGAATTCCATATGCTGAGCATTCTATCACTATAAGAAGTTAACCGGATCGGAGCCTATGAGTCAGCCAAAGATCTCTAGGAAAAATTGTTAGTTAGAGTCCTAGAGCCAATCATTTGATGATTGTTGCATGGACTCGTTGTATCATATTCTTATGTAAATATATAAAGGCATTTGTTTATGGTTATTATGCTTACTTGTATTGGTGCCAAATAACTAAGTATAATAGCGTCCTTGAGTAGAAGATTCTTACCTATATCAATCAATTGGTTGAATCGATATTGAGATGATATAGGGAACGCTACTCTTGATCATTCCTAGTCAAGTATTAACATTCAAGGACAATGTTAATGCAACGAGACTAGCATGTAGGTCAACTCGATGACTTGATCTCACAAGTCATGGATATGGAGATATCAAGTTGACACTTGGGTATGCATTGGAGAATGTATACTAAATGACCCGCCATGAGAAAGTATCATAGATCATTATATGAGTGTCATATACTTTCTCATGTGGCTATTAGTATGACTATTAGTCCTTAGACCTGAAGTCACTATGGTTCCCTACATAAGGAGTTACATACTTTGGCTTCGTCAAACGTCACCCGTAACTGGGTGGACTATAAAAGCGATTACTGGGTATGTAACAAATTATACGGAGAGATGTGAGTGATGTAGATGGGATCTATCCCTCCAATATGATGAGAGTGACATCATTATTCTTGATAGAGTGAGACCACGAAGTGCATGGTCATGCCCAAATGAGTCAATATGAGATATTGAGCTCATTTGATTGAGTGAGTCTACTTGGGATTCAAGATTTAGATTGATTAGAGGATGATATGGTCTATGCCTCATATTGATCAATCTAGATGTTAAGGATAGAAGGACACTTGTTATATATTATGAAGAGTCACAATTAGTAGTCACAAGGTGATGTTGGATCTCAACATTCTTATAACTTGGGTAGTAATGATGTGTTGCTAGATACCGCTCATTACTTATGCTCCTAAATGAGTTTAGGAGTATTGCCAACATTATAAGAACCTATAGGGTCACACACAAAGGGCAATTAGATGGAGACTAGGTTCATTTGATGAACCTAAAGGATTAGGTCCATGTGATGAACCAAATTGGATTAAGAGTAATCCAAATTAGGTTAATTGAGTTGAACTCAATTTGGTTCATGTGTAAGATGAGTCTAATTTGGACTTAGACTCATTGAATCAATTTAATTCAATGAATAGAGATTCATTAAATTAAAATTGACTTGAACCAATAGTTAGATTAGATCAACCATGGGAGAGAAGTGGTCAAGTTTGACTTGACTTGAGAGGAAGATGAAGGGTCAAGTTTGACTTGACCATTTGCCACCTCATTTGTGAGTTGGCATTAAGTGGGTCAATTATAATGTGCCACATCATCAAGGCTAGCACATGTGTGTGCCACCTCATGAGGGAGATCAAGAGTTGTGACTCTTGATATCCCGTGGAGGTTTAAAAGCCTTCTTGAAAAGTGGCCGGCCACTTATGTCATGGTGTGTGAGTTTCATTTTTGGTGTAACTCCCATCTTCTTCCTCCTCTCATCTTCTTCTCCCTCTCTTCCTCCTTGTCGTGACCATCAAAGGTTCTAGCACACCTTTTGTGTGGTTTTCTCCATCTCTTGCTTGTGTGGATACACATAGAGGAGTATCTACTTTGATACTCTCGAGATCCTGCGAACCTTGGACGAGCGGGATTATGCGAAGGGCTTCGCATCAAGGGTAACCACTTTTCTTTTGTAGATCTAGTGTAGATCAAGGTTAGAGAAACTTGTACACGAAATTTTGTTTTATAAAATTCGCACGGATCCGTGGCATGGGAATTTCGGGGTTTCCGCAACACAAAAAAGCAGTTTTTGCGGCCCGAAAAACCCAACAGTGGTATCAGAGTCACGTGTGAAGTGCTTACGAGTTTTAATTTGTATTTTTATTAAAATTACATATCTGTGAATTTCTATAAGTTTGTGATTTTTATAGATTTTATGGGTAATTTTCTCGTAGAAGCGAAGCACAAGTGTTTAGACACTTGTAGGCTTCGACTACCGAGAAAATATTTCTGAAACGGCAAGGTTTCACCCCAAATAGTTTTGGGACAGCGGACTAAGGCGCTGTAGGATCTCTTAGGAACACTCGCGATGGTTATATCATGGGTAGGGGTGCTGCCCCTTACCCCGCAAGGGGCTTCGTTCCGCGATTGCGCCCGAAAATCGCTAAACGGGATCGCTGAGAATTTTTACTCATAAAAATTATAAGAAAAATTACAGAAATTTATAGAAATTACATAATTTAGAATTATGTATGATTTTGTGATGGTCATGACCCAAAAGACCCAATTAGATTGGAAATTTGTGTTGTAATTCATATTATGGCATGCGTGCCATTTTCTGTAATGGCGTGTTGTATATGATACGCGACCTACGTGGCGTGCCTTTCCTATTTTTATATTCCTATTGTAAATAGTTTAGACTCGAATGTAACTCGAATTTCACCTTTGTAATGTACAAATTGGAGCAGTGGAAGATCCACTTGAGACGGAGTTACGAGGAGGACGCGAGCAACACATGGTGGTCAAGGAAGGAGCTTGAGAAGCTGTTGACCTTAGGTTGACCATCCGATCTTCTCATTAGCTTGAGAAGATCGTAGTAGGGCCATGACTAATCACAAAATATTTAATTAATTACTTGTGTGTGTATATGTGTGTATGCTAGAATAGTAATTAATTAGCGCCTTAATGATTAGATTAGATCTAAATCGTGTATATGATACACCTCGTCATTAGATTAGATCTCAATCGCGTTAACTCGTAATGCCTACCATGCCGTGATACCTATCACTACCTCGATCACATGTTGTTGTTGAATCTGCCAAAGCAGAGCAACACATATTATCTTGATAGGGTACGGAGGGACAATTTTGGTCCCGCCTTTCAACGCATGGGTGAGTACAACTCAATTAGATTGAGTAACTAGTTAACTCAATTGGATCGAGTTTAACTATAGCCATTTTTTCAATGGTTGGTAGACAGGTCAAAATCACGTTTATATTAACTCTTGGGCGTATTAGACAAAGCTAACTCGAGTTTTAATATAAATGTGGATCTTGATCCTATAAACAAGAGTTGCATAAAGATGTCATTGGTAAATTAGTTACCTACCGATCATACTAATTCTTGGGCGATTTAGCCAAAGCTAACTCAAGGCGTAGTATGATGTGCATCTTATCCCACATGAATTATAGAATTCAGTGGGAGCATCATTTAATTAAAAGACCTAATTAAATGATTAATAGAATATGATATTTATTTATTTTTCTGTATTTTTCTGTTGTAGATAACCATGATGTCAAATACGAACTCTTTCTCCTTACGTTCCGTCCTTGAGAAGGACAAGCTCAACGGAGCAAATTTCCTGGACTTGTCTAAGAACCTGAGAATCGTTCTCACACAAGAACGTAAATTGTATGTTCTGGAGCAGCCCATTCCGGAGGCACCTCCTGCCACTGCCACACGAGCTGACCGTGATGCTTACAAGAAGCATCAAGATGACGCATTAGATGTGTCATGTCTTATGCTCGCGACCATGAACTCTGTGCTTCAGAAGCAACACAAGTTGATGGGTGCTTATGATATGGTTGAACATCTTCGTCAACTATATCAAGGACAAGCGAGGCACGAGAGATTCAAGATCTCTAAGGCACTGTTTCAGTGCAAGATGCAAGATGGGACTCCCGTAGGCCCATATGTACTCAAAATGATTGGGTACATAGAAAACCTACAGAGGTTGGGATTCCCACTTGGCTAAGAGCTGGCCACTGATCTGATCTTACAATCTTTGCCAGATAGCTATAGTCAATTCGTTCAAAATTATAACATGAACGAAATTGACAAGCCACTACCTGAGCTGCTTAGCATGTTAAGAATTGTTGAGCTCAACCTTAAGAAGGTTAAGCTCAACTCCATTTTGATGGTGCAAAAGGGCAAAGGCAAGGAAAAGCCTAAAGGTAAGGGAAAGTTCCAAGCCAAGGGCAAAGGCAAGGCACTAAAACCCAAATGAGGGGTCGCCAAGGATGCTACCTGCTTCCACTGTGGTCAGACCAAGCACTGGAAGAGGAACTGCAAAGTGTACCTGGAAGATCTTAAGAAGAAGAGAAGTGAGACTTCCACTTCAGGTATATATGTTATAGAAGTCAATCTATCTATTTCTTCATCATGGGTATTAGATACCAGATGTGCTTCTCACATTTGTACTAATGTGCAGGCGCTGAGAAATAGCAGGGCATTGACGAAGGGCGAGGTCGACCTACGCGTAGGCAATGGAGCACGGGTTGCTGCTGTTGCTGTAGGAACTTATCATTTATCTCTACCTTCTGGGCTTGTATTAGAATTAGATGAATGTTGTTATGTACCTGCTTTAACTAAGAATATAATTTCAGTTTCTTATTTGGACAAGAAAGGTTTTTCATTTATTATAAAGAACAAATGTTGTTCAGTTTATTTAAATGAAATGTTCTATTGTAGTGCACCTCTGATAAACAGACTCTATATTCTAGACCTTGAGAACCTTATCTATAACATTAGTACCAAGAGGTTCAAGTCAAATGACATGAACCAAACCTATCTCTTGCACTGTCGCTTAGGTCATATAAATGACAAACGCTTATGCCAGCTCCATAAAGATGGTTTCCTAGACTCATAGACATGCGAATCATGCCTTCTATGCAAGATGACCAAGACTCCCTTTAGTGGACACAATGAGAGAGCGACTGACTTGTTAGGTCTTATACATAGTGATGTATGTGGCCCTTTCAATGTCACTGCTAGAGGTGGTTATAGGTACTTCATTACATTTACTGATGACTTCAGTAGATATGGTTATGTGTACCTGATGACACATAAGTCAGAATCCTTTGAAAAGTTCAAAGAATTCAATAATGAAGTACAAAACTAACTTGGCAAGAGTATTAAGATACTTCGATCAGATCGAGGTGGAGAATACCTTAGCCATGAGTTTCATGACTATCTAGCTGAGTGTGGGATCCTATGCCAACTCACTCCTCCTGGAACACCACAGTGGAATGGTGTATCCGAAAGGTAGAATCGTACCTTATTAGATATTGTACGATCTATGATGAATCACACAAATCTTCCCATGTATCTTTGGGGCTATGCTCTAGACACAGCAGCCTTCATTCTCAACCGAGTTCCATCTAAGGCTGTGATAAAGACACCATATAGGATATGGACTGGGAGAGATGCCCAGGTGTCTTTTATGAGGATTTGGGGTTGTGAGGCTTACGTAAGACGTCAAGTCTCGGACAAACTTGGACCCAAATACGACAAGTGCTATTTCATTGGATATCCCAAGAAAATGAAGGGATATTACTTCTACATTCCCAGTCAACACAAGGTAGTTGTGGCTAAGACTAGGGTTTTTTCTAGAAAGGGATTTTGTTTCTAGAAAGACTAGTGGGAGTATGTTCGATCTTTAAGAAGTTCAAGATGTGGACCATAGCACTAAAGCCTCGATAGAAGTTGAACTAGAACCACAAAGTGTTGTGGATGATGTTGTTCCACAAGGAGTTGAGGAACCACAACCAGTTCAAGTAGACCTACCTCTTCGCAGTTCTGATAGGGTACATCGTCAGCCTGAGAGATACTCATTTTTCTTGTCTGACCATGATGACGTTGTGCTCATTGAGGATGAGCCTACCTCCTATCAAGAAACTGTGATGAGTCCAGATTCCGAGAAATGGCTAGAGGTCATGAGATCCGAGATGGAATCCATGTACACTAACCAAGTATGGACTTTGGTTAACCCACCTGAAGGGGTCAAACCCATTTGGTGTAAGTGGGTCTTTAAGAGAAAGACTGACATGGATGGACTTATTTATAAGGGTCGCTTGGTAACTAAAGGTTTCAAGCAAATTCATGGTATTGACTATGATGAAACTTTTTCTCCAGTAGCGATGTTTAAGTCCATTCGGATCATGCTTGCTATTGCAACATACCATGACTATGAGATATGGCAAATGGATGTCAAAACCGCGTTTCTGAATGGAAACCTGCTCGAGGATGTGTACATGACACAACCTGAGGGTTTTGAAGATCCACAGCATACTAACAGAGTATGCAAGCTGCATAGGTCCATTTATGGACTAAAGCAAGCTTCTCGGAGCTAGAATCTTCGATTCGATAATGCAATCAAACAGTTTGGTTTCATCAAAAATGAAGATGAACCTTGTGTCTACAAGAAGGTTGTTGGGAGCACAATTGTCTTCCTTATATTGTGTGTGGATGACATACTACTCATTGGGAAAGACATCCCTTTGCTGTAGTCTGTCAAGACTTGGCTAGGGACTTGTTTCTCAATAAAGGACTTAGGTGAAACATCTCACATTCTAGGCATACAGATCTATAAAGATAGATCTAAGAGGTTGCTTGGCCTAAGTTAGAGTACATATATTGACAAGGTACTCCTTCGGTTTGCCATGGAGAACTCCAAGAAGGGATTTCTGCCGATGTCACATGGTGTGAGTCTTTCGAAGACTCAAGGTCCCTCTTCTAGAGAGGAGAGAGACGGCATGGATCAGATCCCTTATGCCTCAGCCATAGGATCTATCATGTACGTTATGCTATGTACTCGTCCTGATGTCTCGTATGCTTTGAGTATGATGAGCAGATACCAGTCAGATCCAGGTGAAAGTCACTGGATAGTGGTCAAGAATATTCTTAAGTACTTAAGAAGGACTAAACAATATTTTTTTGATATATGGAGGCAATGACAAGCTAGCTGTAAAGGGTTACAGTGATGCCAGCTTCTAGACCGACCAGGATGATTATCGATCGCAGTCAGGGTTCGTGTTTTGCATAAATGGTGGTGCTGTGAGCTGGAAGAGTTCGAAGCAGGACACAGTAGTTGATTCTACGACAGAGGCCGAGTATATTACTTCATCAGAAGCAGCAAAGGAGGCAGTTTGGATCCGCAAGTTCATTACCGAGCTTGGGGTGGTTCCTAGCATAGCTGATCCCATAGAGCTCTATTGTGACAACAATGGAGAAATAGCACAGGCTAAGGAACCTCGCTCACACCAGCGGACCAAACACATACTACGGCGCTTCCATCTCATTCGAGAGATTATCGAGAGAGGAGTTGTGAAGATTTGCAGAGTACCCATAGAGGCTAACATCGCAGATCCCTTGACCAAAGCTTTGGCACAGAGAAAGCATGATGGTCACACTAGGCTATTAGGCCTTAGAGCCTACACTGATTGGCACTAGTGCTAGTGGGAGATTGTTGATTAAAGCCCTAGAGCCAATCATTTGATGATTGGTGTATGGACTTGTTGTATCATATTCATATGTATATATATAAAGGCATTTGTTTATGGTTATTATGCTTACTTGTATTGGTGCCAAATAACTAAGTATAATAACGTCCTTGAGTAGAAGGTTCTTACCTATATCAATCGGTTAGTTGAATCGATAATGAGATGATATAGGGAATACTACTCTTAATCATTCCTAGTCAAGTATTAACATTCAGGGGCAATGTTAATGCGACGAGACTAGTATGTAGATCAACTCGATGACTTGATCTCACAAGTCATGGATATGGAGATATCAAGTTGACACATGGGTATGCATTGGAGAATGTATACTGAATGACCCGCTATGAGAAAGTATCATGGATCGTTATATGAGTGTCATATACTTTCTCATGTGGCTATTAGTATGACTACTAGTCCTTGGACCTGAAGTCACCATGATTCTCTACATAAGGAGTTACGTACTTTGGCTTTGTCAAACGTCACCCGTAACTGGGTGGACTATAAAGGCGATTACTAGGGATGTAACAAATTATGCGGAGGGATGTGAGTGATGTAGATGAGATCTATCCCTCCTATATGACGGGAGTGACATCGATATTCTTGATAGAGTGAGACCACGAAGTGTAAGACCATGCCCAAATGAGTCAATCTGAGATATTGTGCTCATTTGATTGAGTGAGTCTACTTGGGATTCAAGATTTAGATTGATTAGAGGATGACACGATCTATGCCTCACATTGATCAATCTAGATGTCAAGGATAGAAGGACACTTGTCATATATTGTGAGGAGTCACAATTAGTAGTCACAAGGTGATGTTGGATCTCAACATTCTTATAACTTGGGTAGTAATGATGTGTTGCTAGATATCGCTCATTACTTATGCTTCTAAATGGGTTTAGAAGTATTGCCAGCGTTATAAGAACCTATAGGCTCACACACAAAGGGCAATTAGATGGAGACTAGGTTCATTTGATGAACCTAAAGAATTAGGTCCATGTGATGAACCAAATTAGATTAAGAGTAATCCAAATTAGGCTAATTGAGTTGGACTCAATTTGGTTCATGTGTAAGATGAGTCTAATTTGGACTTAGACTCATTGAATCAATTTAATTCAATGAATAGAGATTCATTAAATTAAAATTGACTTGAACCAATGGTTAAATTAGATCAACCATGGGAGAGAAGTGGTCAAGTTTGACTTGACTTGAGAGGAAGATGAATGGTCAAGTTTGACTTGACCATTTGCCACCTCATTTGTGAGTTGACATTAAGTGGGCCAATTATGATGTGCCACATCATCAAGGCTAGCACATGTGTGTGCCACCTCATGAGGGAGATCAAGAGTTGTGACTTTTGATATCCCATGGAGGTTTAAAAGCCTTCTTGAAAAGTGGCCGGCCACTTATGTCATGGTGTGTGAGTTTCATTTTTGGTGTAACTCCCATCTTCTTCCTCCTCTCATCTTCTTCTCCCTCTCTTCCTCCTTGCCGTGACCATCAAAGGTGCTAGCACACCTTTTGTGTGGTTTTCTCCATCTCTTGCTTGTGTGGATACACATAGAGGAGTATCTACTTTGATATTCTCGAGATCCGGCGAACCTTGGACGAGCGGGATTACGCGAAGGGCTTCGCATCAAGGGTAACCACTTTTCCTTTGTAAATCTAGTATAGATCAAGGTTAGAGAAACTCGTACACGAAATTTTGTTTTATAAACTTCGCACAGATCCGTGGCATGGGAATTTCGGGGTTTCCGCAACACAAAAATACGGTTTTTGCGGCCCGAAAAACCCAATAAAAATTCCTAGAAATCCACGAAGGAACGTCAGAGGCAAAACTCGCGAGACGGGATCTGCTCGACTACGAGATCAGCAACCTTTAGTTATAAGAGGGTGAAATCGTCGCACACCTCCACTAAAGAATCAAAGTATTGGTTGCTACTCGGAAAACCTATAGGTTCCACTGTACAAAAATTTTGTACAAAGGTCTGAACCTTTTCCTAGCTACCATGTGTTCTTTTAAATTAAATTTTGGATCGCCTGCGGAACTTAACACGTTTGATCCAAAACTTAATCTATTTATTCTTTTAGGTTTTGACTTGGATCTCCTGCAGAACTTTACACGTTCAACCCAAGTCTCCTTAAGTTATTAATTCCATTAAATATTAATTTTCATAATTGGTTTCCAGTACTGACGTGGCGAGGCACATGGCCTTCTTGGATATGGGAGCAACCACCACCGACTAGACAAAACCTTTTATAGAAAGCTAATATTTAATTTCCTAAAATAACTTTAGGTTAACCAAAGAGAACAATCAAATCACAAGGAAAAGAAAAAACAAAAGAACACAGCATCGAAAAAACATATTCGAAATTCTAGAACGTAAGCCTCTTGTATTTGGTATTATTTCCATAAATAACTAGTATGATGCGGAAATAAAAATTACTAGTTATACCTTGTAGAAAAACCTCTTGATCTTCTATCGTATTCCTTTTCTAACCTCGGACGTTGTGTGGGCAACGATCTACCGAGATGAGAAACCACCAACCACCTTCTTCTCCTCCAAGCAAGGTTCGGCCACAAAGGAAGAACTTCACCAAAGAAGAAAACCAAAATACTAACCAAGCTCCAAGAGATGCTAGCTTTCTCTCCTTCTTCTTCTTCTTCTCCAAGTAGTATCCGGCCACCACAAGAACTCCAAGAGAGATGAAGTATTCGGCCACCACAAGAGGAAGAGAGGGAGAGGATGATGGCCGGCCACAACACCAAGGAAAAGAGGGAGAGAAAACAATAGAGGTTGTGTCTCTTGAAGGCACCCTCATCCCTTCTTTTATATTCCTTGGCCTAGGCAAATTAGGAAATTTAATTACAATAAAATTTTCTCAATTTCCTTGACATGATTTTATTGAGAAAAATAAAATAAAATTTCCCAAATTAAAACCAATGGCCGGCCACATCAATGAAGGAAAAAATTAGACAAGTTTTAATCAACAATTAAAACTTCCTAATTTGTTTCCGGAAATTTTAAAAAATAAAATTTCTCTTTAAAATCTCTTCATGGTTGATAAAAGGAAATTTCTATAATTTTAATTTTATCAACATGTGAATAATTTTTAAAGAGAAAATAAAACATCTCTCTAATCTACAAATAAGGAAAGAGATCTAATCTCTTTCTTTAATCTTTTGTAGATATTTTACAAGAGAGATATTTTAATTTTAATTCTCTTTAAATTATATCTTCCACATAATAATAAAAATTAAAATTAAAATTCTTTTTTAATTTAATTTGGCCGGCCCTACTAGCTTGGGTTCAGGCCACCCAATTTTATACCTAGGCCGGCCCTAGCTTGTTCCCAAGCTAGCTTGGCCGGCCCCTATTGGGTGGGTATAGAAGGTGGGTATAGGTGGGTATAGAACTCTATAAATAAGAGGCTATGATAGGGACCGAGAGGAGAAATTGGTTTTGGTCTCCCGATAAAATTAAGCATCCCGTGTTCGCCCCGAACACACAACTTAATTTTATCAATGATAATTCATTCCACTAGAGAACTATCATTGAACTACCGCACCAATCCCAAATTACACTTTTGGGCTCCTTCTTATTATGAGTGTGTTAGTCTCCCTGTGTTTAAGATATCGAATGTCCACTAATTAAGTGAGTTACTGACAACTCATTTAATTAATATCTAAGTCCAAGAGTAGTACCACTCAACCTTATCGTCATGTCGGACTAAGTCCACCTGCAGGATTTAACTTGACAATCCTTATGAGCTCCTCTTGGGGACATTATCAACCTAGTATCTCTAGGACACAGTTTCCTTCTATAATCAACAACACACACTATAAGTAATACCATTTCCCAACTTATCGGGCTTATTGATTCATCGAACTAAATCTCACCTATTGATAAATTAAAGAAATAAATATCAAATATATGTGCTTGTTATTATATCAGGATTAAGAGCACACAATTCCATAATAACCGAGGTCTTTGTTTCTTTATAAAGTCAGTATAAAAGAAACGACCTCAAATGGTCCTACTCAATACACTCTAAGTGTACTAGTGTAATTATACAGTCAAGATAAACTGATACCTAATTACACTACGACCTTCTAATGGTTTGTTCCTTTCCATTTTGGTCGTGAGCTACTGTTTATAATTTATAAGGTACTGATAACATTATCTTCTACATGTGACACCACAAGCTATGTTATCTACAATATAAATTAATTGAACAACTACAAACAAATGTAGATAATTTGACCAAATGTGATTCTTTATTCATGACAAATATTTACAAAAGCTTAGGCTTTCAGTATACACTCCAACAATCTCCCACTTATACTAATGACTAAGCTGTCATATCTTCTACCATACATTTGATTCCCATTCCCTCCACATGCCGATCAAAAGCTTTCGCCGGAAGGGCCTTAGTGAAAGGATCTCCATTTCTTCTGATGCAATCTTGGCGATGACAACTTCTCCTCACTTCACGATATCTCGTATCAGGTACTTGCGCCTATATGTTTACTTGCCTTATGAGCTCGTGGCTCCTTCGAGTTTGCAACGCATCGCTATTATCACAATAAATTGTGATAATTTTGGGCAAACCAGAATCACATCTAAGTCCATTAGAAAGTTCCCGAGCCATACTACTTCTTTAGTGCCTCGAGAGGATGCTACATACCATGGTTGAGTCCAAACGCATTTTGCTTAACACCTCCATGAGATGGCTCCACCTCCTAAAGTAAACACATAGCCCGATGTAGACTTACTGTTATCCCTATCGATTGGAAATCTGAATCCATGTAACAGATCGTCTGCTTGGTAAACTAGCATATAATCTCTAGTCCTTCTCGTGTACTTTAATATATGCTTTACCGCATCCAATGTCCTTGTCCAGGTTACTCGATATCTGCTGACCATGCGGCAAAACAGATATCGTGTCTCGTATATAGCATTGCATACATTAGGCTTCCTACACCAAGCATAAGGAACCGCTTTCATGTCCTCTATCTCTTTCGACGTCTTTGGAGACATCTCTTTAGATAGAGCTACTCCATGTCTAAAAGGTAAGAAACCTTTCTTGGAATCCTGCATGCTGAAACGAGCAAGGATTGTATCTATATATGAAGCTTGGGATAGACACAACATTCTTTTCTTACGATCCCTTATAACTTTGATCCCAAGAATGTGTGCACAATCTCCTAAGTCCTTCATATCAAATTGTTTGGACAACCATACCCTTACGCCCGATAATACCTTGACATTGTTGCCAATTAACAAAATATCATCTACGTATAGTACAAGAAATACCACCACGTTTCCGTTACACTTCTTGTATACACAAGACTCATCCGGACACTGAATAAATCCATATGACTGGATTACTTCATTAAACCGGATGTTCCAAGACCTTGAAGCTTGCTTCAGTCTATAAATGGACCGATTGAGCTTGCACACTAGATGCTCTTTGCCTTTTTCAATGAACCCTTCTGGTTGCTTCATATGGATGTTCTCTTCAAGACTTCCATTAGGAAAGCATCTTGACATCCATTTGCCAAATCTCATAATCCATATGAGCAGCAATGGATAAGAGTATCCGGATAGACTTAAGCATGGCTACCGGTGAAAAGGTTTCCTCATAATCGATTCCCTCTTTCTGAGTGTACCCTTTCGCAACAAGCCTAGCTTTGAAGGTTTCTACCTTCCCGTCTGTCCCTCTTTTCCTTTTGTAGATCCACTTACATCCAACGGCTTTTACACCATCAGGTGGTTCTACAAGCTCCCGGACCTTATTAGAGTACATAGACTCTATTTCGAATTCATTGCCTTTTGCCAAGATGCTGCATCTATATCTTGGAGTGCTTCGTCATATGTTTAGGGATCAGGTTCATGTTTACCCAGGATCAAATCCAAGACTCTCCCAAAACATGAATCTTTCAGTTGCCTTACAACCCTCCCACTACGACGAGGCATCGTCTGGTTGTGTATCATGTGTGACACGTGTTGCGTCTCTTGTGGTACTTCATCTTGTAATGTTGGTACTGAAGTAGACGTGTCCTCTCTTAGTTCTTCTAAAACAACTTTGCTCGGGCTTGTGATCCATTATATAGTCTTCTTCTAAAACGGGTATTGGTGCTAATAATGACCTTCTGGTCTTTAGGACTATAAAATAAACCACCTTTCGTTCCTTTGGGATATCCTACAAACACGCGAACTTCAGTACGAGATTCTAACTTATCTCCGGTTTCAGACATGTGCTGGACTACCCCAAATCCGAATATGTCTTAGACTATGTTCGCCCATTCCACAATTCTATAGGAGTAGAAGAAACCGATTTAGAAGGTACTAAGTTCGGAATGTACCTGTTTCCGAGCATATCCCCAAAATGAATTTGTAATCTCAATAACTCATCATTGATCTAACCATCTCCATAAGAGTCCTATTCCTTCGCTCGCTACACCATTCTGTGGGGTGTTCCAGGTGCAATGAAGCCTCCGATAAGTAATTCCTAAACTCTCCTAAGAGGTATTCGCCACCACGATCGTCAGTAGTGTCTTGATACTTTTACCTAGTCGCTTCTCCACATCACCTTGTATTCTTTGAACTTATCAAAGCACCTGACTTGCGGCGCATTAGGTAAATGTATCCATATCTTGAATAATCGTCTCATGAAAGAGACAAAATATTCAAAACCTCCTCTTGCCTGGACAGAGACCACACAAATCCGAATGAACCAATTCTAACACTTCTTTGGCTCTATACCCCTTGGCCTTGAACGGCCTCTTGGTCATTTTACCTTCCAGGCAAGATTCATAAGTTGGAAAATTTTCCAACTCAAATGAACTCAAAAGTCCATCGGCTATAAGCCTCTGAATCCTACTTAAGTTAATATGACCAAGCCTTAGATGCCAAAGATATGCTTGGTTCATCTCCGAAGGTTCTTTTCTCTTATTAGAGTTAGAAGATGAGTTATAAATTTCCATGTTTTGCTTTGTGGAAGAAATTGGATTTAAAGTATACAAATTGCCAACTAATGCACCAGAACAGATAATCACTTTATTTCTTTTAATAACTACATCGTTACTGAAAGAAACTGAATATCCATCTAAAAACAGTTTAGAAACTGAAATTAAATTCTTTCTAAAACTGGGTACATAAAGACAATTTCTTAAAATCAAATTTCTATTTCTACTAAAAGATAAGTAGACGTCTCCCACTGCAACAGCTGCCACCTTAGTAGCATTGCCCATGTAGACGGTAATTTCTCCTTCAGATAGTCGTCGGGTTTCCTGGAACCCCTGCAAGGAATTGCAGACATGATCAGTGGCTCCCACCAGGTGCTGGTAGATAACACCGCTAAACATGTTTCAACAACTAGAGTATGAGATATACCTTTGTTTTGGTTCCTACGAGGATAGTCCGCCTTCCAATGTCCTGCCTGCTTAAATTTCTTCGACAGCTACCTCGTGACACTGAGATTTATTCACTTTCTTTGCTGAACCAACTTGTTTCTTCTTCTTCTTTCCTTTCGGTTTAGAAGTAGAACCATTTTCAACATAGTGAATTTGAGCATTGTGACGAAATAATCCTTCTGCTGCAGTTCCGCTAATGAATAAACCCTCTCATTCATATTATAATTCAGGCGAAACTGCTCAAAACTTCTAGGTAGCGTTTGGAGGATCATATCGATCTGGGTTTCCCCATCAATTTCTCCTCCAAGGATCTGTATCTCGTTTAGATAAGCCATCATCTTTAGGATATGATCCCTCACAGGAGTACCCTCTTGCATGGTGGCTGTTATTATCTTTCTCATGGCTTCTTGCCTAGAAGCCCTATCTTGATGACCAAAGAGTTCCTTGAGATTGTTCATAATATCATAGGCTGTTGGTAAATCTTGATGCTGATGTTGCAATACATTTGACATTGAAGCCAAAATGTAACACCGCGCCATCTCATCTGCTTTTACCCATTTCCTATGATATTCAATCTCCTCTTGGGTAGATTCACCAGTAGGTGCATCAGGACAATTCGGTCAGTACAAATTTATAGCTTTCAGCAGTAAGAACAATGTCCAGGTTTCTTCTATGTAGTTTGGTCCAGTAAGTCTATTCTGTTGAAGTATGATGGACAGTGGGTTGAAAGACATCCTAAGAATCACAAATAACTTTTGGTCAGAACTCTAAATTTAGAATAATATTGATTCCTCAAACAATACTATTTTAAATTAACCAACACCTCAAAACACCGTGAATTTTGTATGCCACGTTAGTGTGGACGTATACAAATTCAACATTTGTAAAAGGAGGGTTTTAACCCATTAATTTTATTATCTTGTCAACCTAACTTTTTGACAAATAAAATTAATAGTTGGTATCTTTTGGTCACACAAATAATAGCAGTGACTCCGATGGGGAGGATACTATTAGGTGTGTCTAAGTGTATACCATTACTTGACACTAAGTCCATTAATAAGATTATGCCTCTTCCGTTGGGGAAGATCACACGCTCTTAATTAACTTCCTATAGTCATCCAAAAATGGAAGTCTGATCCACAAACAAGCTCATCCGTTATGGAGGAAGGCACTCAGAGCCAACGCGCAAGCTTGTTTGCATCACTTACAAACCAGTAATGGAGACCATGAGATTTATTTAAAAATCCCTCTCCCACTTAGTTATTTATAAATGAGGAATTTTAACTATGCTAGCCTACTAAGCATGTAAACTAACACATACACACAACACAATATAAAAGTAATAAATAGAAAATCTAATTTTCAACTATTATGGCTTTTATCTCTAGTTGTCCTCCGTGTGTTGTCATCCCAAGCTGCTGCCATATTTGGCCACCGGGTCTCACTGTCGCATCCATCTTGCTCCGCTGCGCCTCTGGTCCTTAGAAGGTTCCACGCTTTGCAAGATTCGATCCGCGACATAAATAGAATTTTACATTTTGATCCTATATTCCATAAAAGGAATGTACATGTATCTAGATCAAAAATAAAATCCTAATAAAACTAAATACAGCTCCTGCTGTATTTTAATACAATCATGCACACACAGATAAATGCCCTTGACATGTCCAAGGGTCCAATCACACACATAATAACTAAAAGCCATAATAGTTGGATCCTGCATCCACAAAGTTAGCACATCCTACTATTAACCTGCCTAAATTATGTATGACATGTGCATAATTAAACTAATACCAAATACACAGAGGCAAAACCCTAGCTCTGATACCAATTGTTGGTTGCTACTCGGAAAACCTATAGGTTCCACTGTACAAAAATTTTGTACAAAGGTCTGAACCTTTTCCTAGCTACCATGTGTTCTTTTAAATTAAATTTTGGATCGCCTGCGGAACTTAACACGTTTGATCCAAAACTTAATCTATTTGTTCTTTCAGGTTTTGACTTGGATCTCCTGCAGAACATTACACGTTCGACCCAAGTCTCCTTAAGTTATTAATTCCATTAAATATTAATTTCCATAATTGGTTTCCAGTACTGACGTGGCGAGGCACATGACCTTCTTAGATATGGGAGCAACCACCACCGATTAGACAAAACCTTTTATAGAAAGCTAATATTTAATTTCCTAAAATAACTTTAGGTTAACCAAAGAGAACAATCAAATCACAAGGAAAAGAAAAAACAAAAGAACACAGCATCGAAAAAACATATTCGAAATTCTAGAACGTAAGCCTCTTGTATTTGGTATTATTTCCATAAATAACTAGTATGATGCGGAAATAAAAATTACTAGTTATACCTTGTAGAAAAACCTCTTGATCTTCTATCGTATTCCTCTTCTAACCTCGGACGTTGTGTGGGCAACGATCTACCGAGATGAGAAACCACCAACCACCTTCTTCTCCTCCAAGCAAGGTTCGGCCACAAAGGAAGAACTTCACCAAAGAAGAAAACCAAAATACTAACCAAGCTCCAAGAGATGCTAGCTTTCTCTCCTTCTTCTTCTTCTTCTTCTCCAAGTAGTATCCGGCCACCACAAGAACTCCAAGAGAGATGAAGTATTTGGCCACCACAAGAGGAAGAGAGGGAGAGGATGATGGCCGGCCACAACACCAAGGAAAAGAGGGAGAGAAAACAATAGAGGTTGTGTCTCTTGAAGGCACCCTCACCCCTTCTTTTATATTCCTTGGCCTAGGCAAATTAGGAAATTTAATTACAATAAAATTTCCTTAATTTCCTTAACATGATTTTATTGAGAAAAATAAAATAAAATTTCCCAAATTAAAACCAATGGCCGGCCACATCAATGAAGGAAAAAATTAGACAAGTTTTAATCAACAATTAAAACTTCCTAATTTGTTTCCGAAAATTTTAAAAAATAAAATTTCTCTTTAAAATCTCTTCATGGTTGATAAAAGAAAATTTCTATAATTTAAATTTTATCAACATGTGAATAATTTTTAAAGAGAAAATAAAACATCTCTCTAACCTACAAATAAGGAAAGAGATCTAATCTCTTTCTTTAATCTTTTGTAGATCTTTTACAAGAGAGATATTTTAATTTTAATTCTCTTTAAATTATATCTTCCACATAATAATAAAAATTAAAATTAAATTTCTTTTTTAATTTAATTTGGCCGGCCCTACTAGCTTGGGTTCAAGCTAGGGCCGGCCACTTATACCTAGGCCGACCCTAGCTTGTTCCCAAGCTAGCTTGGCCGGCCCCTATTGGGTGGGTATAGAAGGTGGGTATAGGTGGGTATAGAACTCTATAAATAAGAGGCTACGA
Organism: Zingiber officinale; assembly: GCF_018446385.1. Taxonomy (NCBI): domain Eukaryota; kingdom Viridiplantae; phylum Streptophyta; class Magnoliopsida; order Zingiberales; family Zingiberaceae; genus Zingiber; species Zingiber officinale. The sequence continues at coordinate 60,324,520 of NC_055994.1, forward strand.
TAGGGACCGAGAGGAGAAATTGGTTTTGGTCTCCCGATAAAATTAAGCATCTCGTGTTCACCCCGAACACACAACTTAATTTTATCAATGATAATTCATTCTACTAGAGAACTATCATTGAACTACCGCACCAATCCCAAATTACATTTTTGGGCTCCTTCTTATTATGAGTGTGTTAGTCTCCCTGTGTTTAAGATATCGAATGTCCACTAATTAAGTGAGTTACTGACAACTCATTTAATTAATATCTAAGTCCAAGAGTAGTACCACTCAACCTTATCGTCATGTCGGACTAAGTCCACCTGCAGGGTTTAACATGACAATCCTTATGAGCTCCTCTTGGGGACATTATCAACCTAGTATCTCTAGGACACAGTTTCCTTCTATAATCAACAACACACACTATAAGTGATATCATTTCCCAACTTATCGGGCTTATTGATTCATCGAACTAAATCTCACCCATTGATAAATTAAAGAAATAAATATCAAATATATGTGCTTGTTATTATATCAGGATTAAGAGCACACACTTCCATAATAACCGAGGTCTTTGTTTCTTTATAAAGTCAGTATAAAAGAAACGACCTCAAATGGTCCTACTCAATACACTCTAAGTGTACTAGTGTAATTATACAGTCAAGATAAACTGATACCTAATTACACTACGATCTTCTAATGGTTTGTTCCTTTCCATTTTGGTCGTGAGCTACTGTTTATAATTTATAAGGTACTGATAACATTATCTTCTGCATGTGACACCATAAGCTATGTTATCTACAATATAAATTAATTGAACAACTACAAACAAATGTAGATAATTTGACCAAATGTGATTCTTTATTCATGACAAATGTTTACAAAAGCTTAGGCTTTCAGTAGACACTCCAACACAAAGAACTTATTACCTGACTCACGAATCTTGAAGAAAAGATAACCACTGAGATTTACTAAGGCAAGCGCTTAATGCACTTTCTAGGACTCCTGAATGATCATCCTTTGTAAATGCGTATTTCATCTTTAAGAACTTAGAGGTAAGTAGTTTAGAGGAATTCACTATGTGAAAATGAGCAATAGATTTCGTCACTATTTACTTCATCAATTAGTAATTACGAAGTAATATATGATAATTAACTTTGATAATAAATTTGATATAGTAAATATAATTTTAAACTTCGTAGATTTAAAAATGCGGTCTCACTTCTAATTTTATCCGGTATTTTACTTCGTAATATATATTCGATGAAGTAATAAGTTATAAAATATAATTAATATGTCTAAATACTGAAGCAATAAATTTGAATGACTTAAAATTTTTACTAGGACTTAAACTAGTTTATTATTTTTTGTCACCAATTCTCTACTAAAACCTAAGTTATGCTGAAAGCAATTCCCAATCCCATTTTTCTCCTTCGCATTTTCCCATTTTTTCCCTGACGCAAGCCTTCTCGGTTTCCCGACGACAACCTTCTCATTTTTCCCTAATGGCAGCCTTCTCGTTTTTCCCCGACGCAAAGCCTCGCATCGAGACGCCTTCACTTCCTCTCCTCCTTGCACGCTAGGTTTCTTTCCTTTCCACCCCCTTCTTTCTTTTACTCTCTGCAGCACCATTAGTGTTCTACCTCTCTGCAGCACCGTCGAGAGAATTGACCTTTGATAGGTCATCCTCTTTGGGATTTTCTGGCCACAAGAAGAAGGGAAATGCTTAGTTTGCGCTAGAGGCTGCTTTCTCTAATATATTCGGTCCTGCAGCCCCAAGAGCTCGCCAACTAGGTTGGTTTCTAGCATCTTCTGCCCAATGGTTTCTGGCATCTCCTGCCCTATGGTACTCAGAGAACTTTGTTGTGGCTTGGCAATTTATACCTTTGGTTCTTTCACTTGTGCATCAGGATTTTTCTCAGAGCCTTAGATTTAGTACGTGAGAATGTGAGAGTTAGAGGATCAGATACGCTACAGGTGATGATATGTGTGAATTCTATACTTAGATTCGCTAAGAAAAGAAAATTCAGATATTCTTGGAAAAGAATAAAGGAGAAGGATTGTTTGTTATTAAACTTGTTTTTCTGTTATCGTGAGAACATTTTATATTGTGTTTGTAACTCATTTTCAATTCCTATAAACATAATGATACTTTTATAAATTTGGCCTATATGAGTACTTCAATGACCCTATATTTCTAATACTTGATCTAATGTAGGCTGACTCCTACAAACTAAAACCAGTTAAAACTATGGCATAGTGACTTCTTCATATAAAAATTAAGATGGGATTAAATCGAATGGATTACTAAGGATGAACCCATTGCTTTTATTCATTGTTGACTTGGAGTTGAAGCTAATTCAAGCGACTTACTTGTGCCTTAATTGGTAGCTGATGTGGCAGAAAAGGGCATCACAAGTGTCCTCTGTTTGAGAAGTGTGCTTGTTTCAATGCGAATCCATCAGGAGCTTGACTTCCATACTAGAGGTCAATTAAACATGCTTGAGTATGAATACGTGCATATTCATCTTTTTGATATTTATCTTTCTACATGATTGTTTTTTACCTATATGAACTTGAAGTATGTGTTTTTTTTGGCGAGTAATGAGCTCCTATTATCTCATTCGTATATTATTTCCTTCCAAGTCTTTATAACTGATTTATACATTTGAAGACAATTTGGATAATGTATAGTTCATGGATGATGAAATTCTATTTCATGAATATCTCATTATTATATTATTGCTTTTTAATTTTGCATAACTGATTTATATATTGGAAGTTGGATAATGCTTGATGTTAGATACTTTTGCTAATAGACGTTGTTACAAACTGTTCAAGTTGTATGATAATGATTATGGTTACCTTGTAAGTTTAGATCATTAATGTTAATGCTATAGTCCTTTGGTTATGTTCTAGTTTTACCTTGTGTGTGTATCAGTGTAGCATTTTTTTGGATACTCCTGCATTTTTTTTATGAATGGAATCAATCTAGTGCATTTTACCTTGTGGGTCAGTTTTGTATAAGTATTAATTTGTGAATGGAAGAAATAAGCTAGTATTCACAGCGCTTTGTTTGTATTAATCGCATCTTAGATTTATAATTGATGTTGAGTGGGGATCTTGAGCAATGGGCAAAAGCCTGACCCAGAAATATCTCATGATCTTGAGCAATGGACAATCATGACAAGACTACAGGAAGAAGTCCCAGCTAATTTTGCGCTAGCCACCACTATCAGATTGGGGGAGGTTTTTTTTTTTAAATTTTGTAATGATTGGGTGTAAAGGGAACATAGATGATTCATCAGGTTAGTGTTTAGTTCAGAATTCCATGTAAAATAAATACAAATGATCTAAAACTATAACATCCAACAATATACGCATAGGTATTACAATCTATAACATAGGGAAAGGAGGATTTTCGATGAGGAATATCAAAATATCTTTTTCTGTGGCACCTGTGCACTACTCCATGGTTTGCATCTTTGGCAAGTATATTGACATGGATTAATTGTTTTCATTATCCATTTTACCTTGCCTATTCTTTATTTATTTATACAGGATACACATGTTTTCATATGCAGTCTGATGGTTTCAGTTCATCTGTTTGGATGTCTATCGCATATTCCCAACCTATGCCTCAACACCTCACTTTCTTTACAATTTTTTTTTTCACATATCAATTTAACTAGCGTGGCGCGTCTCAAGGAAAAGGTATCCATTTGACTAGTTTAGTTGTGAAATTGTCCATTGTATTACAAGTTATTATCGTTGTTGTTCATCATTTATACCTCCACTCTTTGCTTTTCATTTTCTTATGACAACTTTGGTTGTCTAATGTGTGTTGTCTGTCAATTTTTAGCAAGACTTTAGTGCTTACAATGTCTAGTACTATAGAAAATTGGTTTATTAGTTTCTTTGCAATTTAAACTAGAATAAATATAATATAATAGCCTTGTTTGATTATTATAGAAGCTATTGAGAATTAAAACAAGAGTAGCAGTATTTGTTTTGTCATTACCTTACCATTACCTTGTAATTACCTTGTAATTACTTTGTAGTTACTTTTACAAATACTTGAAGAAAAACAATAGAGCTGAATATGTCTCATTTGTAGATCCTGGTCACATAATTATATGTAATGTGCGTGAAGATGATAGTAAATTATCACAATATATTGCTGCTCAGTTGGAAGCATCGAACAGAGATGACATCTACTTCATCCCATACAACACTAGGTAAGATTTTAATTATTTATTAATTCTTACTACATAATAGTCAATGTTATATTTTCATTTGTGCAGGTACCATTGAATCTTGACTATGTTAATGAAGATAAGAATATAATATATTTATTAGACTATTTGAGCAACAGGATTCGAGATCATATTTGAAAAACTATTGTGACCGAGTATATAGTAGATTATGCTGATTGTGAATGCATTCAATATGCAGTATCAAAAAATAAATAGTATTACAATCAATCTCAGTATGATGAAAGTAGAAGTGAATGGAGTGAATTCGCCTACTTCTATGTGAATGCCTAAGTATAGGTTGTGATATAAATTTTGAATTATATTTAGAGATTCATGGATACAAAAGCTTTTGGATGAAGTTGGTCAAACTTGTCTTTTGTAAATATACTTTTGGGTTATATTTAAAATTTATGGATACAAAATATTTTGGGTGAAGTTGGTTAAACATATCTTTTATGAATATACTTTTGGGTTATATTTGATAGATATTTATGATATATTTGTTTAATTTTGGTATAAAAAATATTGTGTTGTAATAAAATATTATGATATATATTTTTATCAATTAAAATTGTATTGTAGTAAATATGATCAATTACTCCAACACTATGAATAAATGGTGGAGTATTATAACACAAAAGGCTTCGACAAATTTAAATAGTGACGTAGTTAAAGAAATTATTTACTTTGTCACTAATCAAATTTCTGAGGTTGTTCATATAAATTACTTCGTTAAGTTGAAATTTGTAATAAATTACTCTATTACGTTTACTGATGAAGTAATACAACATAAAATACTTCTACCAAGCTAAATTATGCAGAAGTAAAATTAAACATTTATTTCACCAAAATATAAAACTTGTGAAGTTGTATACATATTTTACTTTGTCAATCAATGTAATCTACAAAGTAATATATCATCAACTACTTCGATACTTTTATTGATCTTGATGAAGTAATAGAGTCATTTTACTTCAAAAATGGTCCAATTTTAAATCGATTTTGGACTGACGATAAACATTGACTTGAACCGTCCGAGCGCCTGAATCCCCTGGGTGCCCCAGGGCGCCTCGCCCAGGGGGCCGTATCGACACCGTTCGGGCGCTCAGAACCCTTCCAAGTATTCGAACCAGAAAGTTTATCGAAACACCAGCTGTCACGATCTGTTGCGACGTGGATAAAGTTTTATCCACATCTAGACACCCGGAACTCTTCCAGGTGCTTAGATAAGGGCTATAAATACAACCCTAATTTCAGTAGTTAAACACAATACTTGTAAACGATTCTCTTTCTGTTCAGTTTTGTATTCGAGTGCTTTAACTGCTGTAAGAGGCTTCTCCACTTGAAGGAGATTTGTTAGTGAGCTTTCAACTTCTTGAATTAACATTTCCCTGATTGCAAACTAAGTTAAAAAATATGCCTCTCCTTTTTGTTAATTAGTTTCTTTTATACAAGTGTTTGTATTAATCAAGCTATAAGTCGAGAAAGACTTGAGTTTATTTGTATAGGGAAATTTACTCTCCTCTTACCGGTCGCAAGGGACCAATATATTATGTTTTATTTTGTATGAATTGGAGGAGTCAACAATAGAGGAGAAGAAATATGATTTGGTCTAATAATGGTTTGATTTAATTTCTACATGTTTAAGGGAGATTAAGTAAAGAAACTCCAATTTTAAAATTCTTTAGCAAAATCAAAAGCCCAATTTCAAAAGCTCAAATCCAAAGTTTCAAATGAAAAACCCTAAAACCTTTCTTTGGTTCGATTTAGTTTTCGGTCCGATTCAGGGCCGGTTTAGCAGAGGCTTAAAAGGGTAAAGACGGTTCAAGAAAGGGCGACTGGGGCTAGGGATTCTGTTCTGTTCGCGTGTTTCCTCTAAGGATAGCAATGGGGTGGGGTGGGGGCAGGTTTGTCATCCCCACCCCGCCTCGTCCTTATTTTTTCGGGTTCGGCGATTCCCCGTATCCGAATCCACGGGGATCAAATCCCCATCCCCGCCTCATCTCCATATTTAATTTATAATAATAATAATAATAATAATAATAATAATAATATTATTATTATTATTATTATTATTTTATCATTATTATTAATGATAATATTAATATTTCAAAAATTTTAATATTAACATTAACACTATTATTAATACTTTTTAAAAAAATCGTATTATTATTTATTAATAATAATAATAATAATAATAATAATAATAATAATATTCGGGACGAGTTTGGGGATGGGGACAGTATTCCCATACTCGTCCCAAACCTGCCTCATTCTCGAAAAAATCGAGGATCCCCATCCTCGTTTCGGGTTTTCCCCGTCGGGCCTCGAACCTGCGGGAAAAATTGTCATCCCTAGTTTCCTCTTCCCGATGCCCCCAATTCTTGATTCCGCGATTTGTTCCGAGCGGCGACAACAAAGGTGTTCTTGCCGGTGGCTGTGAGCGATGGTGACAACACTCTGATCATGCTCAACTCGCTAGGGTGGTTCTCCAGTGTTTCCCCTTCTCCCGTGGTTTCTTTGTTGACCCTGTAGGAGTGGTTGCAAAGGCTAGGGCTTCAAGGCAAGTAGCGGTAGTGGCGAGTTTCTATCGTCTTCACCTTATCAGAGTGGTTCTCCGGTATTTCCTTCACCTCCAGGCATTCTTCCGACTCCCCTCTCCTTCCATGGTTTGGACGAGCAGAGGAAGAAGAAAAGCAGCAGTGAGTCCATCTCCATCTTTTCGGTGAATGTCAACTCATTCTCAGTATATGAGCAAGCTCCAGAGGATCAAATTGCTAGAGTGGTTACAAGGGCAGGGAGGTTCTTAATGAGTTTCAACAGCCGTCTTCATTTGCTTGGGACTATCCACCATGTTATCTTTGTTGGTGTAATTAGCACTAACGATCTAACTTATGTTTTGATGAATGACAAAGTAGGTTAAGTTATTTTTATTATGATCTAATGCTTTGACCAAGTGTGCAGGAGAAGCCCAACTAGGTCGACGGGCCGACCAGATAGTTGGCACGAAGTCCAGATAGGTCGATAAGATGACCAGATGTTTGACACAAAGCTCAACTAGGTCGATAGGCCGACCGGATAGCTAGCACAAAGTCTAGATGGGTCGAAGGGCTGATCGGACGTCTAACACGAAGTCCAGACGGGTCGAAGGGCTGACCGGATGTCTGGCAGGTAAGTTAAGGTAAGTCATTAGAGGGGAGTGACTGTGAGGACGTGTTCCCGGTAAGGGAGCTTAGGCACCGATCTAACTTAGAACCATTTCGGAACTCTAAGTTGAGATCTTAACTAGATTCCAGTCTCAGTAAGACGGAATCTAATTACTACTCGTTCCTTATATAATTGTGCTAACAATTTGTTTTGCAAGGTAGTATAATTTGTATTTTGTTTTGGACTAACATTTTCTTGCAGGTAGTTGGAAAATAAAGGTTCGGGCACTTGGAAGCGATCTGAGCGCCTAGAATGCAAAATCTATCCCAAAACGACGTCGCAACATGGAGCGCTCTGGTTGGTCGGGCTACGTCACAATCCAGGCGCCCGGAGCTTCCTTTATAAGGAGGCCTTCTCCAGAGCTTCAAAAACAACCACTACAACGCCATCCAACGCTTGCTCTGCCGTGCTGTGCTCCTGCGACGCTGCAAAGTTTCTCTGACAACGTGCTGCTAAGAAGTTATTTTTCTTTTATTCTATTGTTGGTATTCATTTTAAAAGTTTTTATACTTACACTTGTAACAATTTTACGAACTGCTAGTGATTGCCCAACGAAAACACTTGTAACATTTTTACCAGGTTCTGCCATGCCTCCTATTTACTCTTCTTTTGGTTCTGATCGGGTTGTAAATTGTGGTTTCCTCGGTTCCAGCCACCCCATTGTTGATCGGATCTGTTACCATCATAGACGGATGAAGAGGTAAGGGAATTAGTGGGATATAAGTGTTTGGAATTTTGCTATGATAGTTAATGGGAAGGATTAGGGTTAATGGAGCTAACCCTAATTAACTTATGAGTATATTTAGTTAGGGATTAAATAATGGATTTAATCTAATCTTCGGGTTAGATCCGATTGACGGATGAATTTGGATAAGTGGTTAGGTAATTGATGTTAACAAGAGGGATTAGCTAATCAAATTATTTATTTCTTTAGGAATAGGATTTTTGGTTAGTTATTTTGTTTATAATTAAACTTAACTATACTGTACGATATATTACAGGACTATGATTTGTGACGCGTTACCTTGCGTGGGATTACCTTTAGCACGTACTATATTGGAGGCGGGTACTTTGACTTATCTTCTAAGATATTTTCATTTGATATGCATAGTAATATTTAATGAGTAGTAATATTTATGTTCATTTACCTGAGTATGCTGTATTTATTACCTGCTTTTGCATTCATGTCCTTTGATTATTTATGTCCTTAAGGTAATGACATACCATGCCTCATTATGATCAGACCTAGATTTATTCTACTATACTTGACCTGTGTACCTAGGATATTCTATTTTGATCCTTGTACCTTTTTGTTTGGTACACATTATATAGAGATGGTGGATAGGATCAGGATATTTCTATATTTAGTGTCATGACCCATCTTGTATGATTGCATGCTGAGCGATTGGAAGCTCCATTATTGTTGAGCACATCACCGATTAAATGGATCTGTACACACAACCACTCATGGGTCAGTGGTTTTTATTCAAGCAGGGTGTGTTGCAGTAGGTTGCTCTATCAAGGGCTCCGTTGGTCCACTGATGGGCAGTGTGATGCAATTTGGTAGCAGGGCAGAGATCTCTCATCTGGATTGTCTCAGGGAGATGAGAGCATTGAGCTCCTCCACTTATGATTTGGGGTAGGAGGATAGGTGTACTCCGATAGCATCCCGTCCACTCGGTCACTCATCAGGAGCAGTGATGGCAGAGTGCACGGTTATCATAGCCCTACCCACTCGGTCTCACCATCGTATGTGAGATGGCTGACTGACGTCAGGGGTGACCATGTCATTGACATCATATGTATGATTGCATTTATTGCTTGTGTTTGCTGCACTTTATTTACTTCATATTTGGTGGATGCATATGATTGACATGCATACAGGATCATGATACTCCTCGGTCTGACGACCTTGTTTACCTTATACCCAGGTCCTGATTAGTACAGTTTCTCCTCTTTATTTTAGTTTTGCATTGTTCCTTTATATATATATCCAGGAGGCTGTACTCATATTTATTACTAGTTGTTATGTCTTAATATGTCTGTTAGCCGGTACCCGCTGAGGAGTTGACTCATCCCGTTGATATTACCATTTTAGGTTGATGCTGTTGGGAGGTTCCAATCACTAGTCCCCCATCACTTTATGTCACGATGATTTTTGGTTTATGGACTTGGGTTCCTTGTTTGTGTTGTTATACTATGTTGATTTATATACTTGTGATGTTGGATTGTACTCGAGGATTTTTATCGACTTCTATTTTACCGCATCTATTTTTTCGCGCATTGTTTTCTCTATTCTGTTTTACGTTTTCCGTTGTGTATTAGAGTAGGTGGTTTTCAAATATAAACGACGTGGTTGTGTCAGCCAGAGGCTGAAATATATAAACTGCGTGGTTGTTTAGTTGTATTTTATTATTATTGTTTCGGTCATGTTGGCTGAGGTATATGTGGCCTAGAGGCTTTGTAGAGAAGTTTTATATTGTTACCCATACAGGAGAGATGCTGTCAAAATTTCTCCTGACAGGGACTACCTGGAGCGTGACAATTTATTTCGTATCAGAGCAGGTCTACGATGCATGTTTGATGTGTTATAGATTTCAAGTTAATCTGATACTAATTTATTTGGTATCAGAGTAGGTCTACGATTCCTATCTGACGTGTTATGAATTTCGAGTTAATCTGATACCAATATTTTTGGTATCAGAGTAGGTTTCCGATACCTATTTTTCGTGTTTTGGATTTTTTTTGAATTAATCTGATACCAATATTTTTGGTATCAGAGAAAGGTATACGATCCTTGCTTTTCGTTTTAGATTTTTGAGTTAATCTGATACCAATATTTTTAATATCAGATCCTAGTTTGCGAGTCATTCTGGGTATTTTTAGATTTTACGGATTTCCATCGATTTTCTCATTTCAGAATTTTGAGGTATTATTTGACCTCATCAAGGAAAGGTTATTTTGGAGACTAGACAGCGACGGAACATCTCCAGACGACAGATAGGTATGATGTTTTTATTTTATAATTTTGGTACTATATTAATACTTGGGTAACATAGATATCCTTATTGGTCATAAAGAGATATGTAGTCTATATTGAAATTAGCGCTTCATTATTAGTAAAATATGGTGTAGTGTCCTCATAAATGTGGTATACTTAGTAAACAATAGATATAAGACCACTCTATAGCTTATTATCACAGAAAAGCACTTATATTAAGGAAAACGTGAGATGAACCATACAAAGATGACCACGAAGGAAATAAAGAGGTGAATTTCGGCAATCACTTAGAGAAGGTATCAAGTTAAGCTTTGCATGAAAGGATTTAAGTGATCTGTATCTAAGTGGATCATGCATCCATTTTGGTCTATTTGGTACGGGCTTGTACTAGTACTACTCCACAAGGATAACTGATTGGACTTCCTAAAATATCTTTTTCTTCTTGTATTTGATTCCGCCATTCATTCCTTTGTTTTCCCTATCCTTTCTTATCTTCTCTACAACACACTTACATGAGCTATGTGATTCCTCTTCCTTTGCCTAGTCCTCCTCCTCTTATGTCTAGGGTTGATGATTAGTACAACCACTAAAAATTCAGTGGCTTCCTTCACTTAGAGTTTGTGATAGGGACCAATACTAGCACCTCGGACACTTGAAATGTCTCATTTTGATAGTGGATTGAAAACCTATCTCGGAACTAGTTTTCAAACTTGGTTAGACTCCTTTGTAGTTGACCTTTTGTTTAACTTGCCTTAATCAAACAGTAATGAGAAAATGAAATGCAGTGTAGCAGACCCCTACCAAGTTAAGTCTCGACACCGATATGTAATTCACTGATTATAGTAGGCCAGAGACTGGACGAATTTATGCGGTTACCAGATAGGATGCGTAGCGGGCTGACGGATCCGTTTTCCCGGTATGGTTTTACTTTATGCATTATCCGCTTATATGCTGATAGATACTGGTAGCTCACATTCCTTATTTCCCGTGCTTTCATGAGGGACATAGGTAGACTACCTACTCTTAGACTACAGTGACTGACCGTCTCCCTACCGCCCGGTGATACATTGGACGTCACTTAGAAGGTCAGAGGATGCCCGTTAGACTTTGGTAATATGATACTCATGGTTGATTTATTAGTGCTGGAAATGGTCGGGTTCGACATTATCCTTGTCATGATTGGCAGTCTGTATATCATGCCACGGTTGATTGCCAGACAAGGGTGGTCACATTCTGACCTCCAAACCAACCCTCGTGGGATTTCACTAGCATCAGGGACGATGACATATCGGCCATTTCTGCGATGCAGGCTCAGAAGCTGATGTCACATGTCTATAAGGGATTTCTTTTGTCCTTGATTAATACTGATGACAGTAGTAGTACTCAGCTCTCAGAAGTTCTAGTGATCCGAGAGTATCCGGATGTATTTCCAGATGAGTTACTAGGCTTGTCTTCCAAAAGGCAAGTGGAGTTTGCTATTGAGCTGATTTCGGGAACCGCGCCGACATTGAAAGCTCCATACTGTATGATACCGAAAGAGTTGGACGAGCTAAAGGTCCAACTCCAGGAGTTATTGGATAGGGGATTTATTCACCCTAGTGTTTCTCCGTGGGGTTCTCCGATATTATTTGTCAAGAAAAATGATGGTACTCTGAGGTTGTGCATCAAATACAGACAGCTAAATGTAGTGACTGTCAGAAATAAGTACCCCTCACGGATTGAGGATTTATTTGATCAGCTTAGAGGTACCTCAGTATATTCTAAGATTGATCTGCGGTCTAGATATCATCAGCTGAGAGTTAAAGAATCTGGTATTCAGAGACAACATTCCGTAGTAGATACGGACATTATGAATTTTTCGTAATGCTATTTGGGCTTACCAATACTCCAGCGATATTTATGGATTTGATGAACCACATTTTTCTGGAGTATCTAGATCAGTTCGTTGTCGTTTTCATCGACGAAATTTTGATCTACTAGCGTTCCGAGGAGGAGCATGCACAGCATCTTCGCATAGTCATGGAGACTCTTTGACAACATCGTCTATATGCGAAGTTCAACAAGTGTGTCTTTTGGCTATCTTCAGTCGGTTTTCTGGGTCACGTGATTTCCAGCCGAGGTATTTTAGTAGACCTCAGAAGATCAAGGCTGTCACCAGTTGGGAGCAGTCGAAATCAGTTCAGGAGATCTGGAGTTTCTTGGGATTGGCCGGATATTACAAACGTTTCATCGAGGGTTTCTCGCATATCGCTATGCCATTGACACGCTTGACTAGAAAATGCGTGAAGTTCATTTGGTCTGAGGCTTGCGAGACCAGTTTTCAGGAGCTGAAGCGGAGATTATTGTCGGCACCAGTTTTGATTTTAGCTTCTGGAGAGGATGCATTCGTACTTTACACCGACGCTTCTCTACAGGGTTTGGACGATGTTTTGATGCAACACGGCTGGGTAGTCTCTTATGTTTCTCGTCAGTTGATGGAGCATGAGAATTACCCAATATATGATTTGGAGTTAGCTGCCATTATATTTGCTCTGAAGATTTAGCGGCATCACCTATATAGGATTACATTTGAGATTTTCACTGACCACAAGAGTCTCAAATAAGGACCTTAATCTCCGACAGAGGAGATGGATGGAGTTCCTGAACGATTACAATTGTACCATTAGCTACCACTCGGGGAAAGCTAATGTGGTTGCCGATGCACTCAGCAGGAAGTCCAGAGGGACTTTGGCTTGCCACCGAGCTTTAGTTACGGACTTGATTTAGGGTTTCTATGAGTTGGGCCTTCAGGAGTAGGGATAGATAGAGTAGGGTATTCTGATTATCATGGTTGCTCAATCGTCGATCAGGATGAGGATCCGAGAGGCCCAGACTTGTGATCAGTGATTATAGTCCATTGGTAGCCAGAAAGCTTCCGGGCAGCCGATCGAGTTCACCCGAGATGATGAGGGCATTATATACTTTCGAGGTAGATTATGCGTACCTCAGTCTCACCCGGTCTTGTAGAAGCTACTTTAGGAGGCTCATCGCTCTCGATTTGCTATCCATCCAGGCAGAACCTGCATGTATCGAGACTTGAGACATTCCTATTGGTGGAACAACATGAAGAAAGACATCGCGGAGTTTGTAGCGAGATGTCTAGTATGTCAGCAGGTGAAGGCTGAGCACCAGAGACCTGCTGGATTACTTCAGAGGATTCCGATTCCAGAGTGGAAATGGTAGCACATTACCATGGATTTTGTGGTGGGATTGCCGAGGACACGACGAGCCATGATGCGATTTAGGTAGTCATTGATTGATTAACCAAATTCGTACATTTCTTAGCGATCCAGAAGACCGATTCTCTGGATCGATTGACAGAGCTGTACCGTCGAGAGATCATCAGATTGCATGGTGTGCTATTGAGTATTATATCGGATAGAGACCCACGCTTCACGTACCGGTTCTAGCAGATTCTGCAGCAAGCTTTAGGCACACAACTCTGATTCAGTACAACCTTCCATCAGCAGACAGATTAACAGTCAGAGCGGACCATCCAGACTTTAGAGGATTTGCTGAGGTCTTGATCATTTACCATTATTTGAGTTCGCCTACAACAACAGCTATCATTCGGCTATCCAGATGGCACCGTTAGAAATGTTGTATGGTAGGCCTTGTCAGACACCCACCCTCTGGGAGGAGGTTGGGGAGGCCCAGCTGCTAGGACCGTAGAGAGTTCAGCAGGAGGCAGAGTTGGTCCGCACTATTAGATGGAGGATGTCTGAAGCGCAGGACTGCCAGAAGAGTTATGCCGATCGGAGACGCAGAACCCTGGAGTTCTCTACTGGTGACCATGTATTCCTAAGAGTTTCACCCACGAAAGGGGTAAAGAGATTTGGCCTCCGAGGTAAGCTAGCTCCACGATACATTGGGCCTTTCCAGATCTTGGAGAGGATTGGAGCAGTAGCTTATCGTCTGGCGCTACCATCAACGCTAGCAGGTGTTCATGATGTGTTTCATGTGTCTATAGTGAGGAGATACGTAGCCGACCCAACCCATGTGTTGTCTGATATACCAGTTCCCATTTAGCCTAACGTTACCTACGAGGAGGTTCCGGTACGGATTCTGGATCGGAAAGAGCGTCAGTTGCGGAACAAGACTATCCGCCTGGTTAAAGTCGAATGGCAGCATCATTCTGACGAGGAAGCTATATGGGAGCTCAAGGATACGATTCGAGTTCGATACTCCCATCTTTTCACTTGAGGAATGTGAGTTAATTTTCGTTCAGCATTTATACTATTTATCTATGTTTAATACTTGCTGATGGTAGATAACGAAATTTGGGAACCAAATTTTTATTAGTGGAGGAAAATGTAAAGTATCGAAATAGGGTGAATAACTAAACAAGAGCTCCAAATAAGGAAAATTTTGAACACAAAATTAAAACTTCCTTATTTGCTTCCGAAAATTTTAAAATAAAATTTTTTCCTTTTTTAATTCCCTTCATGGTTGGTTATAAAAGGAAATTTTATAAATTAAAATCTCTCTTTTAAAACATATGGATGATTACAAAAAAGGAAAATTTTCTTCAAAATTTAAATCTTCCTTTTAATTACAAATAAGGAAAGATATCTAATCTTTCTCTTTTGTAGAAACTATAAAAGGAAAGATTTAAATTTTAAACTCTCTTTTAAAATCATGACTTCCACATAAGGAAAGATTTTAAATAAAATTCCTTTTGTTTTTACATGGCCGGCCACACCATGCTTAGGCTCCAAGCTAGGGTCGACCACCTTTACTTGGCTCAACCTTTGGCTTGGCCGGCCCAAGCTTAGACTACAAGCTTGCTTTGCCGGCCACCTAAGGTTGGGTAAGGAGGTGGGTATAGGTGGGTATAACACTTTATAAATAAGAGGCTACGATAGGGACCGAGAGGAGGAATTGGTTTTGGTCTCCCGATGAAATTAAGCTTCCCGTGTTCATCCCGAACACTCAACTTAATTTCATCAATAATAATTCATACCACTAAAGAATTATTATCGAACTACCGCACCAATCCCAAATTACATTTTGGGCTCCTTCTTATCATGAGTGTGTTAATCTCTCTGTGTTTAAGATGTCGAATGCCCACTAATTAAATGAGTTACTGACAACTCACTTTAATTAATATCTTAATCCAAGAGTAGTATCACTCAACCTTATCATCATGTCAGACTAAGTCCACCTGCAGGGTTTACATGACAATCCTTATGAGCTCCCCTTGGGGATATTATCAACCTAAATTAGTACGACACAGTTTCCTTTTATAATTAACAACACACACTATAAATAATATTATTTCCCAACTTATCGGGCCTTTTGATTTATAGATCTAAATCTCACCCTTTGATAGGTCAAAGAAATAAATACTAAGTACACGTGCTTGTTATTATATCAGGATTAAGAGTACACACTTGCATAATAACAAAGGTCTTATTCTTTTATTAAGTCAGTATAAAAAGAACTTACATTAAATGGTCCTGCTCAATATACTCAGAGTGTATTAGTGTAATTTATTAGTCAAGATAAACTAATACCTAATTGCACTATGACTATTCCAATGGTTTGTTTCTTTTCATCTCAATCGTGAGCTACTGTTTATAATTTATAAGGAATTAATAACATGATCTTTTGTGTGTGACACCACACACCATGTTATCTACAATATAAATTAACCAAACAACTACACTTAGCATAAATGTAGACAATTTGACAATATGATTATTTATTTCAAAATTAAATGTTTACAAAAAGCTAAGCTTTTAGTATACACTTTAACAATCTCCCACTTATACTAAAAGACTATGATGTCATAAACACTGTCATACATCTGATTCCCATTCCTTCAACATGCCGATTGAAAGCTTTTGCCGGAAGGGCCTTAGTGAAAGGATCTGCCAGGTTATCCGCTGATCCAATCTTGGTGACAACAACTTCTCCTCGTTTTATGATGTCTCGTATCAGGTGGTACTTTTGCTCTATATATTTACTTGCCTTATGGGTTCATGGTTCCTTCGAGTTTGCTACTACACCGCTATTATCACAATAAATTGTGATGATTTTGGGCAAACCAAGAATCATATTTAAGTCCATTAGGAAGTTCCTAAGCCATACAGCTTCTTTGGCTGCCTTAGAGGCTGCCACATACTCAGCTTCGATGGTTGAGTCTGAAACACATTTATGCTTAACACTCCTCCATGCAATGGCTCCACCTCCTAAAGTAAACACATAGCCTAATGTAGACTTACTATTGTCCCTATCTGATTGGAAGTCTGAATCCATGTAACCCACAGGGAGCAAATCATCTACTTGGTAAACTAGCATATAATCTCTAGTCCAATGTCCTTGTCCAGGGTTACTTTGATATCTGCTAACCATGCTCACGACAAAGCAGATATCCGATCTCGTGCACAACATAGCAAACATTAGGCTTCCGATAGTCGAAGCATAAGGAACTGCCTTCATGTCCTCTATCTCCTTTGATGTCTTAGGAGACATCTCTTTAGATAAAGCTACTCCATGCCTAAAAGGTAAAAAACCTTTCTTAGAGTCTTGCATGTTAAAACAAGCTAGGATTATATCTATATATGAAGCTTGGGACAAACACAATATCCTTTTCTTACGATCCCTTATAACTTTGATTCCAAGAATATGTGCGCATTCTCCTAAGTC
This sequence comes from Zingiber officinale, assembly GCF_018446385.1. Classification (NCBI taxonomy): domain Eukaryota; kingdom Viridiplantae; phylum Streptophyta; class Magnoliopsida; order Zingiberales; family Zingiberaceae; genus Zingiber; species Zingiber officinale. The sequence continues at coordinate 60,341,653 of NC_055994.1, forward strand.
CTTCATATTGAATTGTTTGGACAACCATACCTTATTTCCGACAACACTTTGATATTGTTTCCAACTAACAAAATGTTATCTATGTATTGTTGGATTTTTCGGGCCGCGAAAATCGCTTTCTCGCGTCGCGGAAATCCCGAAAGCCCCGCCACCGGATCCGTGTGAACAAAAATAAAACAAAATTACGAGTACGAGTTTACAAACTCTAGATCTACACTAGATAAGAGTGTTACCCTCGATGCGATGCCCTTCGCTATCCCGTTAGTCCAACGGTTTGCCGGATCTCGAGATTGTCAAAGTAGACAACCCTGTAGAAGTATCCACACGAACACAAGAAGGAGATCACCAAACTAAAGTGTGCTAGCACCTTAGTAGGGTTCGGCAAGATGAGGAGAAAAAGAGCAAGAAGAGAGAGCACTAGGAGGAAGAAGATGTGAATGAATACAATTGAATGAAAAATTCATTCTTTCCCATCAAAAGTGGCTGGCCACATTCATGGAGTTGTAACCCCCATTTTTGCATTAAGTGTGGCCATTAAAGAGATTTGTAACCTCCATGAGGTGGCACCCACATGTGCTAAACATGATGATGTGTCACCTCATCATTGGCCACTTAATGCCAAGTCACAAATAATGTGTCATAAAGTCAAGTCAAACTTGACTCTTCCTCTTCCTCTCAAGTCAAGTCAAATTTGACTTAATCTCTCTCATGGTTGATCTAATCCAATCATTTAATTCAAGCCAATGAATCTAATTCATTTAATTAAATTGATTCAATGAGTCATAATCTAAATTAGACTCATTGAACACATGAATCAACTTGAGTCCAACTCAATTAGCCCAATTAGGATTTCTCTTAATCCAATTTGATTCATCAAATGAATTTAATCCTTTTTGTTCATCATATGAACCTAATCTCCATCTAATTGTCCTTAGTGTGTGACTCTATAGGTTCTTGTAACGTTGGCAATGCCCCTAAATCCATTTAGGAGCATAAGTAATAAGCGGTATCTAGCAACACATCATTACTACCCAAGTTACAAGAATGTTGAGATCCAACATCACCTTAAGACTACTAATTGTGACTCCTCACAATATATGACAAGTGTCCTTCTATCCTTGACATCTAGATTGATCAATGTGAGGCATAGACCGTATCATCCTCTTATCAATCTAAATCTTGAACTCCAAGTAGACTCACTAAATCAAATGAGCTCAATATCTCATATTGACTCATTTGGGCATGACCATGCACTTCGTGGTCTCACTCTATCAAGAATATCGATGTCACTCCCGTTATATAAGAGGGATAGATCCCATCTACATCACTCACATCCCTCAGCATAATTCGTTACATACCTAGTAATCGCCTTTATAGTCCACCCAGTTACGGGTGACGTTTGACGAAACCAAAGTACATAACTCCTTATGTAGGGATCCATGGTGACTTTAGGTCTAAGGACTAGTAGTCATATTAATAGCCACATGAGAAAGTATATGACACTCATATAACGATCCATGATACTTTCTTATGGCGGGACATTCAGTATACATTCTCCAATGCATACCCATGAGTCAACTTGATATCTCTATATCCATGACTTGTGAGATCAAGTCATCGAGTTGACCTACATGCTAGTCTTATTGAATTAACATTATCCCTGAATGTTAATACTTGACTAGGAATGATTAAGAGTAGTGTTCCCTATATTATCTCACTATCGGTTCAACTAACCGATTGATATAGGTGAGAACCTTCTACTCAAGGATGCTATTATACTTAGTTTATTTGGCACTATTACAAGTAAGTATAATAACCAAAAACAAATGCCTTTATTTATATAAGAATATGATACAATAAGTCCATAATACAATCATCAAATGATTGGCTCTAGAGCTCTAACTAACAATCTCCCACTAGCACTAGTGCCAATCAGTGTAAGATCTAAACCCCAATGACCTAGTGTGACCATAATGCTTCCTCTGTGCCAAAGTCTTGGTCAAGGGATCTGTGATGTTAGCCTCTGTAGGTACTCTACATATCTTCACATCTCCTCTCTCGATAATCTCTCGAATGAGATGGAAGCGCCGTAGTATGTGTTTGGTCCACTGGTGTGAGCGAGGTTCCTTCGCCTGTGCTATAGCTCCATTGTTGTCACAATAGAGCTCAATAGGGTCAGCGATACTGGAAACCACCCCAAGTTCAGTGATGAACTTGTGGATCCAAACTGCCTCCTTTGCTGCCTCTGATGCAGCAATGTACTCGGCCTCTGTCGTAGAATCAGCTACTGTGTCCTGCTTTGAACTCTTCCAGCTCACAACACCACCATTTATGCAAAATACGAACCCTGACTGCGATCGATAATCATCATGGTCGGTCCGGAAGCTGGCATCACTATAACCCTTTACAGCTAGCTCGTCATTGCCTCCATATATCAAGAAATATTCTTTAGTCCTTCTTAAGTACTTAAGAATATTTTTGACCGCTATCTAGTGACTTTCACCTGGATCTGACTGGTATCTGCTCGTCATGCTCAAAGCATACGAGACATCAGGTCGAGTACATAACATGGCGTACATGATCGATCCTATGGCTGAGGCATAAGGGATCTGATCCATGCGGTCTCTCTCCTCTCTAGAAGACGGACCCTAAGTCTTCGAAAGACTCACGCCATGTGACATCGGCAGAAATCCCTTCTTGGAGTTTTGCATGGCAAACCGAAGGAGTACCTTGTCAATATATGTACTCTGACTTAGGCCAAGCAATCTCTTAGATCTATCTCTAGAGATCTATATCCCTAGAATGCGGGATGTCTCACCTAAGTCCTTCATTGAGAAGCAACTCCCTAGCCAGGTCTTGACAGACTGAAGCAAAGGGATGTCCTTCCCAATGAGTAGTATGTCATCCACATACAATATAAGGAAGACAACTATATCCCCTACAATCTTCTTGTAGACACAAGGTTCATCTTCATTCTTGATGAAACCAAACTGTTTGATTGCATCATCGAATCGAAGATTCCAGCTCCGAGAAGCTTGCTTTAGTTCATAAATGGACCTATACAGCTTGCATACTCTACTAGTATGCTGTGGATCTACAAAACCCTCAGGTTGTGTCATGTACACATCCTTGAGTAGGTTTCCATTCAGAAATACGGTTTTGACATCCATCTGCCATATCTCATAGTCATGGTATGCTACAATAGCAAGCATAATCCGAATGGACTTAAACATCGCTACCGGAGAAAAGATTTCATCATAGTCAATACCATGAATCTGCTTGAAACCTTTAGATACCAAGCGACCCTTATAGATAAGTCCATCCATGTCAGTCTTTCTCTTAAAGACCCACATACACCTAATGGGTTTTACCCCTTCAGGTGGATCAACCAAAGTCCATACTTGGTTGGTGTACATGGATTCCATTTCGGATCTCATGGCCTCTAGCCATTTCTCGGAATCTGGTCTCATCACAACTTCCTGATAGGTGGTAGGCTCATCCTCTATGAGTAGAACGTCATCATGGTCAGACAAGAGAAATGAGTATCTCTCAGGCTGACGACGTACCCTATCAGACCTGCGAAGAGGTATGTCTACTTGAACTGGTTGTTGTTCCTCAACTCCTTGTGGAACAACATCATCCACAACACTTTGTGGTTCAAGTTCAATTTCCATCGAGGCTTCAGTGCTATTGTTCGCATCTTGAACTTTTTTAAGATCGAACGTGCTCCCACTAGTCTTTCTAGAAACAAAGTTCCTTTCTAGAAAGACCCCAGTCTTTGCCACAACTACCTTGTGCTGACTGGGAATGTAGAAGTAATATCCCTTAGTTTCCTTAGGATATCCAATAAAGTAGCACTTGTCAGATTTGGGTCCTAACTTGTTTGAGACTTGACGTCGAACGTAAGCCTCACAACCCTAAATCTTCATGAAAGACACCTGGGCATCTCTCCCAGTCCATATCCTATATGGTGTCTTTATCACGGCCTTGGATGGAACTCGGTTGAGTATAAAAGCTGTCGTGTCTAGAGCATAGCTCCAAAGGAATGTCGGAAGATCTGTGTGACTCATCATAGATCGTACCATATCTAATAGGGTACGATTCCTCCTTTCGGATACACTATTCCACTGTGGTGTTCCAGGAGGAATGAGTTGGGATAGAATCCCACACTCAGCTTGGTAGTCACGAAACTCATGGCTAAGGTATTCTCCACCTCGATCTGATCGAACTATCTTAATACTCTTACCAAGCTGGTTCTGTACTTCATTCTTGAATTCTTTAAACTTTTCAAAGGATTCTGACTTATGTGTCATCAAGTACACATAACCATATCTACTGAAGTCATCAGTAAATGTGATGAAGTACCTCTAATCGCATCTAGCAGCGACATTGAATGGGCCACATACATCACTATGTATGAGTCCTAACAAATCAGTTGCTCTCTCGCTATGCCCACTAAAAGGGGTCTTGGTCATCTTGCCTCGTAGGCCTGACTCGCATATCTCATATGATTCTAAATCAAATGAGTCCAGCAAACCATCCTTATGGAGCTGGGATAAGCGCTTGTCATTTATATGACCTAAGCGACAGTGCCAGAGATAGGTTTGGTTCATGTCATTTGACTTGAACCTCTTGATATTTATGTTATAGATAGGGCTTTCAAGATCTAGAATGTAGAGTCCGCTCATCAGAGGTGCACTACAATAGAACATATCTTTTAAATAAACTGAACAACATTTGTCCTTTATTATAAAAGAGAAACCTTTCTTGTCCAAACAAGAAACTGAAATTATGTTCTTAGTTAATGCAGGCACATAACAACTATCATCCAACTCTAATACAAGCCCAGAGGGCAGAGATAGAAAATAAGTCCCTACAGCAACAGTAGCAACCCGTGCTCCATTGCCTATGCGTAGGTCCACCTCGCCCTTTGCCAATGCCCTGCTATTTCTCAGCGCCTGCACATTAGTACAAATGTGAGAAGCACATCCGGTATCTAATACCCATGATGAAGAAATAGATAGATTGACTTCTATAACATATATACCTGATGTGGAAGTCTCACTTCGCTTCTTCTTAAGATCTTCCAGGTACACCTTGCAACTCCTCTTCCAGTGCCCGGTCTGACCGCAGTGGAAGCAAGCAGCATCCTTGGCGACCCCTCGTTTAGGCTTCAGTGCCTTGCCTTTGCCCTTGGCTTAAGACTTTCCCTTGCCTTTGGGCTTGCCCTTGCCATTGTGTTTCTGAACCATCAGAACAGAGTGGGGCTCAGCCTTCTTAAGGTTAAGCTCAGCAGTTATTAACATGCTAAGCAGCTCGGGCAGTGCCTTGTCAATTTCATTCATATTATAGTTTAGAACGAACTGACTATAGCTATCTGGCAAGGATTGCAAGATCAGGTCAGTGGCCAGCTCTTGGCCAAGCGGGAATCCCAACCTCTGTAGGTTTTCTATGTACCCAATTATTTTGAGTACATATGGGCCTACGGGAGCCCCATTTGACATCTTGCACTGAAATAGTGCCCTTGAGATCTCAAATCTCTCATGTCTCGCTTGTCCTTGATACAGTTGACGAAGATGTTCAACCATATCGTAAGCACCCATCAACTCGTGTTGCTTCTGAAGCTCAGAGTTCATGGTCGCGAGCATTAGACAGGACACATCTAATGCGTCATCTTGATGCTTCTTGTAAGCATCTTTGTCTGCTCGCGGGGCATTGGCAGGAGGAGCCTCCAGAATGGGCTGCTCCAGAACGTACAGTTTACGCTCCTGGGTGAGAACTATTCTCAAGTTCCTGTACCAGTCCAGGAAATTTGCTCCGTTGAGCTTGTCCTTCTCAAGGACCGAACGCAGGGTGAAGGAGTTCGTATTCGACGTCATGGTTATCTACAACAGAAAAATACAGAAAATAAATATCATATTCTTTTAAATCATTTAATTAGGCCTTTAACTAAATGATGCTCCCACTGAATTCTATAATTCATGTGGGACAAGATCCACATCATACTAACCCTTGAGTTAGCTTTGGCTAATACGCCTAAGATTTAGTATGATCGGTAGGTAACGATTTACCAATTACATCTCTATGCAACTCTTATTTATAGGATCATTATCCGCAGTTATATTAAAACTTGAGTTAGCTTTGGCTAATACGCCCAAAAAATTAATATAAATGTGATTTATGTCCTATCTTTCCAACCATTGGAAGATGCCTATAGTTGTACTCGATCCAACCGAGTTAACTAGGAATACTCAATCTAATTGAGTTTGTATTCGCCCATGCGTTGATAAGCGGGACCAAGATTGTCCCTCCGTACCCTACCAAGATAATATGTGTTGCTTTGCTTTGGCAGATTCAACAACATATGTGATCGAGGTAGTGATAGGTATCACGGCACGGTAGGCATTAGAGTTGACGCAATTTAGATCTAATCTAATCGTCGATGTGTATCAAATACGCGATAGATCTAATCTAATCGAAAGGGTGCATCTTATACACGATTTAGATCTAATCTAATCGTTAGGCACTAATTAATTACTAATCATGCATCACATACACACAAGCAATTAATTAAATTAATTTGTGATTAGTTATGGCCCTACTACGATCTTCTCAAGCCAATGAGAAGATTGGATGGTCAACCTAAGGTCAACAGCTTCTCAAGCTCCTCCCTTTAACCACCTTGTGTTGCTAGCGCCCTCCTCGTAACTCCGTCTCGAGTGGACCTTCCACGACTCCAATTTTGTACATTACAATTTTGAAACTCGAGTTACATTCGAGTCTAAACTAATTTACAACAAGAATATATAATAGAGAAAGGCACGACGCGCAGGTCGCGAATCAAATGTACAACACGCACAACACAAATGACGGCGCGCAGGCCGTAATATGAATTACAACACAAATCCAATCAGATCGGGTGTTTTGGGCCATGACTATCACAAATTATATATAATTCTAAAATTATGTAATTTTCATAATTTTCTGTAATTTTAATACTAATTTTTATAATTTTTACAAGTAAAATTTCCCGGCGGACCCATTTAGCGGTTTTCGGGCGCAATCGCGGAACGAATCCCCTTGCGGGGCCAGGGGCAGCACCCCTACCCGCGATCTAACCATCGCGAGTGTCCCTAAGCGATCTTACAGCGCCTTAGTCCACTGTCCCAAAAAATTTTGGGGGAAAACCTTGCCATTTCGGAAAAATCTTCTCGGTAGTCGAAGCCTACAAGTGTATAAACACTTGTGCTTCGCTTCTACGAGAAAATTACTCATAAAAATCCATAAAAACTTAAATTTACAGAAAATCACATAAGCTATATTTTTCATAAAAATCAAAAATAAACTCGTACAAGTCTTCGCACGTGGCTCTGATACCACTGTTGGTTTTTCGAGCCGCGAAAACCGCTTTTTCGCGTCGCGGAAACCCCGAAAGCCCCGCCACCGGATCCGTGCGAAGAAAAATAAAACAAATTTATGAGTACAAGTTTACAAACTCTAGATCTACACTAGATAAGAGCGTTACCCTCGATACGATGCCCTTCGCTATCCCGCTAGTCTAACGGTTTGCCGGATCTCGAAATTGTCAAAATAGACAACCCTCTAGAAGTATCCACACGAACACAAGAAGGAGATCACCAAACTAAAGTGTGCTAGCACCTTAGTAGGGTTCGGCAAGATGAGGAGAAAAAGAGCAAGAAGAGAGAGCACTAGGAGGAGGAAGATGTGAATGAATACACTTGAATGAAAAATTCATTCTTTCCCATCAAAAGTGGCCGGCCACATTCATGGAGTTGTAACCCCCATTTTTGCATTAAGTGTGGCCATTAAAGAGATTTGTAACCTCCATGAGGTGGCACACACATGTGCTAAACATGATGATGTGACATCTCATCATTGGCCACTTAATGTCAAGTCACAAATGATGTGGCATAAAGTCAAGTCAAACTTGACTCTTCCTCTTCCTCTCAAGTCAAGTCAAACTTGACTTAATCTCTCTCATGGTTGATCTAATCCAATCATTTAATTCAAGCCAATTTAATATAATGAATCTAATTCATTTAATTAAATTGATTCAATGAGTCATAATCTAAATTAGACTCATTGAACACATGAATCAACTTGAGTCCAACTCAATTAACCCAATTAGGATTACTCTTAATCCAATTTGATTCATCAAATGAATTTAATCCTTTTTGTTCATCATATGAACATAATCTCCATCTAATTGTCCTTAGTATGTGACCCTATAGGTTCTTGTAACGTTGGCAATGCCCCTAAATCCATTTAGGAGCATAAGTAATGAGCGGTATCTAGCAACACATCATTACTACCCAAGTTACAAGAATGTTGAGATCCAACATCACCTTGTGACTACTAATTGTGACTCCTCACAATATATGACAAGTGTCCTTCTATCCTCGACAGCTAGATTGATCAATGTGAGGCATAAACCGTGTCATCCTCTAATCAATCTAAATCTTGAACTCCAAGTAGACTCACTAAATCAAATGAGCTCAATATCTCATATTGACTTATTTGGACATGACCATGCACTTCGTGGTCTCACTCTATTAAGAATATCGATGTCACTCCCGTCATATAGGAGGGATAGATCCCATCTACATTACTCACATCCCTCTGCATAATTCGTTACATACCTAGTAATCGCCTTTATAGTCCACCCAGTTACGGGTGACGTTTGACGAAACCAAAGTACATAACTCCTTATGTATGGATCCATGGTGGCTTCAGGTGTAAGGACTAGTAGTCATACTAATAGCCACATGAGAAAGTATATGACACTCATATAACGATCCATGATACTTTGTCATGGCGGGTCATTCAGTATACATTCTCCAATACATACCCATGTGTCAACTTGATATCTCTATACCATGACTTGTGAGATCAAGTCATCGAGTTGATCTACATGCTAGTCTTATTGCATTAACATTGTCCCTGAATGTTAATACTCGACTAGGAATGATTAAGAGTAGTGTTCCCTATATCATCTCACTATCGGTTTAACTAACCGATTGATATAGGTGAGAACCTTCTACTCAAGGACGCTATTATACTTAGTTTATTTGGCACCAATACAAGTAAGTATAATAACAAAAAACAAATATCTTTATTTATATAAGAATATGATACAATAAGTTCATAATACAATCATCAAATGATTGTCTCTAGGGCTCTAACTAACACGTATAGTACAAGAAATACCACCACGTTCCCATCACGCTTCTTGTATACACAAGACTCATCCGGACACTGAATAAATCCATATGGCTGGATTACTTCATTAAACCGGATGTTCCAAGATTTTGAAGCTTGCTTCAGTTCATAAATGGACCGATTGAGCTTGCACACTAGATGCTCTTTGCCTTTTTCAATGAACCCCTCTGGTTGCTTCATATGGATGTTTTCTTCAAGACTTCCATTAAGGAAAGCTGTCTTGACATCCATTTGCCAAATCTCATAATCCATATAAGCGGCAATAGATAAGAGTATTCGGATAGACTTAAGCATAGCTACTGGCGAAAAAGTTTCCTCATATTCGATTTCCTCTTTCTGAGTATACCCCTTTGCAACAAGCCTTCCTTTGAAGGTTTCCACCTTTCCGTCTGTCCCTCTTTTCCTTTTGTAGGTCCATTTACATCCAATAGCTTTTATACTATTTGATGGTTCTACAAGGTCCCAAAATTTATTAGAATACATAGATTCTATTTCAGAATTCATCGCTTTTTGCCAAGATACTGCATCTTTATCTTGGAGTGCTTCGTCATATGTACGAGGATCAGGTTCATGTTTACCCGGGATCAAGTCTGAAGACTCTCAGGTTGCCTTACAACCCTCCCACTACGACGAGGCACTGTCTGCAGTTGTGTATCATTTGTGATACGTGTTGCAGCTTCTTGTGATATTTCATCTTGTACTGTTGGTACTAAAGTAGACGTGTCATCTCTAATTTCTTCTATAACAATTTTACTTCTGGGCTTGTGGTCCAATATATAGTCTTCTTCTAAAAACTGGGCATTGATGCTAAAAGTGACCTTCTGATCTTTAGGACTATAAAATAAACCTCCTTTCGTTCCTCTAGGATAACCCACAAACACACGAACTTCTGTACGAGATTCCAACTTATCAGCATCTTCTTTCAGCACATGTGCTGGACTACCCCAAATCCGAATATGTCTCAGACTGGGCTTTCGCCCATTCCACAATTCTGTGGGAGTAGAGGGTACTGATTTAGAAGGTACCAAGTTTAGAATGTGTGCTGTCGTTTCCAAAGCATATCCCCAAAACGAATTTAGTAATTCTGAATAACTCATCATCGATCTAACCATTTCCATAAGAGTCCTATTCTTTTGTTCTACCACACCATTCTGTTGGGGTATTCTAGGTGCGGACAATTGAGATTGAATCCTGGCCTCTGATAAGTAATTCCTAAATTCTCCTAAGAGGTATTCGCCACCACGATTACACCGTAGTGTCTTGATACTTTTACCATGACATTTCTCCACATCAGACTTGTACTTTTTGAACTTATCAAATCACTCAGACTTGCGGCGCATCAAGTAAATATATCCGTATCTCGAATAATCGTCTATAAAAGAGACAAAATATTTGAAACCTCCTCTTGCTTGGATAGACATAGGACCACACAAATCAGAATGAACCAGTTCTAACACATTTTTAGCTCTATCCCCCTTGACCTTAAAAGGTCTCTTAGTCATTTTACCTTCCATGAAAATTCACAGGTTGGAAAGCTTTCCACCACTAATGAACCCAAGAGTCCATCAGCTATAAGACTTTGAATCCTACTTAAGTTAATATAACCAAGCCTTAGATGCCAAAGATATGTTTGGTTCATTTCCGAAGGTTCCTTTCTCTTATTAGAATTATAAGATGTGTTATTAATTTCCATTTATTGCTTTGTGGGAGAAATTGGATTTAAAGTATATAAATTGCCAACCAATGTACCAGAATAGATAATAACCCTATTTCTCTTTATAACCACATTGTTATTAAAAGAAACAAAATATCCATCCAAATATAGTTTAGAAACTGAAATTAAATTCTTTCTGAAATTGGATACATAAAGATAATTTTTTAAAACCAAACATCTATTCCTATCAAATGATAAGTAGACGTCTCCTACTGTAATAGCCGCCACCTTAGTAGCATTGCCCATGAAGATGGTTATCTCTCCTTCAAATAGTCGTCGGGTTTCCTGGAACCCCTGTAAAGAGTTGCAGACACGATCAGTGGCTCCCGTATCTACACACCAGGTGCTGGTAGATAACACCGCTAAACATGTTTCAACTACTAGAGAATGAGATATACCTTTATTGTTCTCTTTCCTACGAGGATAGTCTGCCTTTCAATGTCCAACCTGTTTGCAGATGAAGCACTTGCCTTTTGACTTCTTCACTCCAACTTTTGGTCCTATACTTGGAGGTTTATTCACCTTTTTTGCTGAGCTAGCTTGTTTATTCTTCTTCTTGCCTTTCGACTTAGAAGTAGAACCATTTTCAGCAAAGTGAATTTGAGAATTTTGACGAAATGGTCCTTCTGCTGCCTGAAGTTCTGTCAGTAGTTCCGCAAATCAATACATCCTTTTATTCATATTGTAGTTCAGACGAAAATGCTCAAAACTTTTGGGCAGCGTTTGGAGGATAATATTGACATGGGTTTCCCCATCGATTTCAGCTCCAAGAACTTGTATCTCATTTAAGTAAGCCATCATCTTGAGGATATGATCCCTTACGGGTGTCCCCTATGACATGGTGGGTCATTAATTTTCTCATTGCCTCTTGCCTAGCAGCCCGACTCTGGTATCCGAAGAATTCCTTGAAATTGTTCATTATATCATAAGCAGTTGGTAAATCCTGATGCTGACGTTGCAGCATATTTGACATTGAAGCCAAAATGTAACACCGCGCCATCTCATTTGCCTTTACCCATTTCTTATGATACTCAATCTCCTCTTCACTAGAATCATTATTAGGCATATCAGGGCAAACCTCTGATAGTACAAACTTATAGCCTTCAGCAGTTATGACAATGTCCAAGTTTCTTTTCCAATCTATATAATTGGGACCAGTAAGTTTGTTCTCTTTCAGTATAATAGCCAGTGAGTTGAAAATCATCCTAAGAATCACAAAATAAGTTTTGGTCAAGACTCTAAATTTAAAATAACATTGATTCCTCAAACAATATTATTTAAATTTACCAACACCTCAAATCTCCGTGAATTTTGCATGTCACGATAGTGTGGACGTATACAAAATCAAATATTTGTAAGAGGAGGTTTTACCCATTAATTTTATTCTTGTCAACCTAATTTTATGACAAATAAAATTAATAATTAGTTTTCCTTCGGTCACACAAATAATAGCAGTGACTCCGATGAGGAGGATACTATTAAATGTGCCTAAGTGTATACCATTACTTGACACTTAGTCCATTAAATAAGATTATGCCCCATCCGATGGGGAAGATCACACGCTCCTAATTAATTTCCTATAATCATCCAAAATGGAAGTTTGATCTAGTGATCCGCAAACAAACTCATCCGATATGGAGGAAGACACTCAGAGCCAACGCGCAAGTTTGTTTGCATCACTTACAAACCGGTAATGGAGACAGTGGAATTTATTTAAAAATTCCTCTCCCACTTAGTTATTTAAGGCGAGGAATTTTATCCTAGCAAGCACACATCACATAAATCACAGTAAATAAAAGCAATAAATATGGAAATTAATTTTCCAACTATTTGGCCTTTTCCATAACTGTCCTTCGCGTGCTGCCAGCCCTAGGGTTCATGCCGTCGGGTCCATCAAGCTTCCTTTTCCGCTGCATCTCTGATCCTCCAATAGCACCACGCCTCGCAAGGATATGATCCACGACAGAAAAATAAAATTTTACATACATCGATCCTATATTCCACAAGAGAATGTACATCAAGTCTAGATCGAACATAAATGTAAAATCCTAAGGCTAATACAACTCCTACTATATTCATTAAATACAATCTTGCACATACAAAAAAATTCCCTTCACATGTCCAAGGGTCCAATCACACACAATAACATAATCCATAATAGTTGGAGCCTGCAACCACAGAGTTAGCATATCCTACTATTACCCTGCCTAAATTATGTATGACATGTACATAATTAAACTGAAAACCAAACACACAGAGGCAAACCCTAGCTCTGATACCAATTGTTGGTTGCTAATCGGAATATCGTACTGGTTCCCTTGTACAAAAATTTTGTACAAGTCCTGAACCTTTCCTAACAACCTATTGTGTTCTTTAGAAATTAAATTCGGAATCGCAAACAGAACTTAATATTATTGATTCCAAATTTAACTTATCTATTCTTAGAGGTTTAGACTTTGATTGCAAACGATAGTTAACATTATAGATCCAAATCCACCTATGTTACAAATTCAATTAAATATTTATTTCGAAAATCGGCTCCTAGGTCAAACATGGCGAGGCACTTGGCCTTCTTGGGTATGGGAACATCCACCATTGCCTCGACAAAGCCTCTTAACAAAATTCAATATTTAATTTCCTTATAGTAACCCTAGGTTTAATCAAAAAGAACAATCGAATCACAAGATCAAAAAAAAAAACAAAAGAAACACAACTTCAAATCACAAATCCGAAAATCTAGAATCACTAGCCTCTTGCGTTTGGTATTTCAAATCTATACAAAGAAAACTAGTATGATGCGGAATAGAATTACTAGTTATACATTTCTTTGTAAGCAACAACCTCTTGATCTTCTATCATATTCCTCTTCTTATCTCGGACGTTGTGTGGGCAACGATCTACCGAGATGAGAACCACCAAGTCTCCTTCCTTGCAAGTTTCGGCCACCAACCTTCAAGCTCTAAGGGATACTAGAATAAAGCCTCCTTTCTCTCCTTCTTCTCCAAGCTAGAACCGGCCACCAATATCTCCTCTAGTGTTGATGCTGCTGACCACCAAGGAAGAAGAGAAAAGGAGAAGAGCAAGGGAGAAGGGCCGGCCACCACCAAGGAAAAAGAGAGGAAAATAGAAGAGAGTTGTTATGAGGTGAGGTACCTCTACCCCCTCTTTTATATTCCTTGGTCTTGGCAAATAAGAAAATTTAATTATTATTAAAATTTCCTTATATTCCTTGCCTTTGGTTAATAAGAAAATTTTAATTAAAAATTCCTTTTAACCCATATTATGGCCGGCCATCTACAAGAGCTCCAAATAAGGAAAATTTTGAACACAAAATTAAAACTTCCTTATTTGCTTCCGGAAATTTTAAAATAAAAATTTCTCCTTTTTTAATTCCCTTCATGGTTGGTTATAAAAGGAAATTTTATAAATTAAAATATCTCTTTTAAAACATGTGGATGATTACAAAAAAGGAAAGTTTTCTCCAAAATTAAAATCTTCCTTTTAACTACAAATAAGGAAAGATATCTAATCTTTTTCTTAATCTTTTGTAGAAAGCTATAAAAGAAAAAATTTAAATTTTAAACTCTCTTTTAAAATCATGGCCTCCACATATGGAAAGATTTTAAATAAATTCCCTTTTATTTTTACATGGTCGGCCACGCCATGCTTGGGCTCCAAGCTAGGGCCGACCACCTTTACTTGGCTCAAGCTTTGGCTTGGCCGGCCCAAGCTTGGACTCCAAGCTTGCTTGGCCGGCCACCTAAGGTTGGGTAAGGAGGTGGGTATAGGTGGGTATAACACTTTATAAATAAGAGGCTACAATAGGGACCGAGAGGAGTAATTGGTTTTGGTCTCCCGATGAAATTAAGCTTCTCGTGTTCGCCTTGAACACCCAACTTAATTTTATCAATAATAATTCATACCACTAAAGAATTATTATTGGACTAGCACACCAATCCCAAATTATATTTTGGGCTCTTTCTTATTATGAGTGTGTTAATCTCCCTGTGTTTAAGATGTCGAATGTCCACTAATTAAATGAGTTACTGACAACTCACTTTAATTAATATCTTAACCCAAGAGTAGTACCATTCATCTTTATCGTCATGTTGGACTAAGTCCACCTGCAAGGTTTACATGACAATCCTTATGAGCTCCTCTTGGGGATATTATCAACCTAGACCACTAGGACACAGTTTCCTTCTATAATCAACTAGTCCTTGTGGGTTCGATATCTTTTATATTACTGATGATATAACCATGCACTTACGGTTCGTAATATGTATCTACCAACCCTTTTCTTAAATATCCGTGCTCGCTCTCCATCCATTGGTAGAATACCCTGCTGCAAGAAGAGGATAATCGGTGTCCTCCAATCACTCTGTATCTCCATATCAACCTATCTTTCGATACAAGACACCAACAATGTCTTCTCTACCTACCTGTCCAAGTTCCAGGGTATAATGGCAGAGGCCAGTTTAGCTAGCTCGTCTGCTACCCGATTATCTGATCGAGGAATCTTTTGTATGTTTACTTCCTGGAACTTAGCTTTCAACTTATCAAATACCTCCGCATATAATTTGTCATTCACTACTGATCTCAAAGTTGTCTGATAACTATTGTGTTGCTAAATGAAAATCAGAAAAGATCAAAATTTGAGCGGCCCCTACGTGTCGTGCAGCATGTAGTCCTGCTATCAATGTCTTATATTCCGCCTCATTATTAGTAGATCTACAATTCAATCGAATAGATAAATGCATTTGATCTTCCCTTGGTGATATAAGGAGAATTCCTATCGCACTGCCTTGCCTAGTGGAAGACCCATCAACATATACTTTCCAAGTATCTTCTGTCCCCGGACCTTGCACCTTTGTTATAAAATCGACTAGAGCTTGAGCCTTGATTGTTGTTTGAGGTTGATATTATATGTCATATTCACAAAGCACGGTCATCCATTTGATCAATCACCCGGACGTCTCAAGGTTGATAAGCACTCGACCCAAAATACTGTTAGTTCAGACTATAATTTCATGTGACAGAAAGTAATGACGTAGCCTCCGAGCAACCAGAATCAATCCGTAACCTAATTTCTCGAGTGCAGTATAGGAGCACTCAACTCCCTTTAATAAGTGACTTAAAAAATACATAGGTTATTGTTCATTCCCCTCTTGCCTCACCAAAACTGAGCCAACATCATGCTCATTAGCTGATAGATAAACCCATAAAGTTTCCCCCACTATTGGTTTAGTTAATATAAGTAGAGTAGACAAATAATTTTTTAACTTTTCAAACACCCCATCACAGTCTTCATCCCACTGGAATTTGGTGGCTTGATAAAGTATTTTGAAGAAAGGAAGACTTTGGTCGGCTGATCAAGAAATAAAATGGGATAGAGCAGTGATTCGACCAGTTGACCTCTGTGCCTCCTTCAAATTGCATGGTGGGGCCATGTCTTGGAGTGCTTGTACTTTGCTGTGATTAGATTCTATTCCCTGCTCGATCGCCATGTACCCCAGTAATTTTTCACTTTTAGCTTCAAATAAACATTTACAAGGATTGAGTTTGAGACTATACTGCCTTAGGGTTTTTTAAGTTTTCTTCACATCCACACATAAATCCGAGACCTGAAGGGATTTGATGAGTATACCATCTACATAAACCTCCATATTCCTTTTGATCTATTTCTGAAAAACTTTGTTCATGTGTCACACCCCGAGAGTAAGGTTGTCCAACGAAAATCAGACAACATCTCCCCTGTAGCAGTGACAAATGAAACTAGTATACATTATCCCAAGGCTACTCATAAACCAATAACATCCCACACGGCTGGATATAAAGTACAACCACGTAGTTATATACACAACCCACACAGCTATAACAAAAAGAACATAACCACACAGTTATATAGTAAGCAGCCCACACGGTTGTAGCAAAACACAATGGAAGTTACAAAATAACGAACGCAAAACCATAATACAACTAACTACGAGTCTGCTTGGCTTGACACAACAACAACAAACCAAACAAAAGAAACCACAAAGGTAAACTTCATACAAAAGATGCATATATACGAATAAGTCAAAAGCCAATAATACGAACAAAGCAATAATAGAAAAAGGTCGCTCAATATAACATGGGACTGGCGGACAAGATCTCCAAGCGACTCTATAAATCCTTTACCTATTACTTGGCGAAAGAAAATCAGTTTACGTGGTGGTGAGTGCTAAGACACAGCGGGTAATAGATAGATAGTGTATGAACATAATCAAAAACTAAAGATACAAATGTATATAGTCTCATAGGAAAAATAGCAGATACTACAGTAATGTTATAGTAATGTTCATACCTAAAACCATATCCTAGGTTAGTAATAGTAGGTCAGGTGTAATGAGGATCTGCAATAGTACTGCTCATACTACAAGGTATCATGTGAGGTATATACATACTACCAATAAATAAGTCAGTGTCTAAGCACATGCAACAGGTATATAACTCAACATATGTAAGCATATCACATGGATACAATAAAGCAACAATATAAGTAAGTAAATAATAGCATAAGCAAGTATAATAACAAAAGTTCATGCACGGATGGTCACTCCCGCCCACCCCTCTATACCATGACCCCTATATGGCCGAGAGGTCGAGTTAATGACAAACTGTACACCACTCTAGCTACCACTACTCTTGAGTGACTGAGGGGATAGTTGCATAGTAGCTAACTAGCTACATAGCGACGGGGGTCTCTGCTGCTCGCAACTCCAACTAACACTACCCATGAGTGGCCGAGCGTGTGACCCTAGCCAACAACCCTCTCAGCCACAAAGGAGACAAAGTCATCAGCATGCATGCAATGACATGATGAGTAAAATGCAACAGTCACACACACACACACACACACACACACACACACACACACACAGATATATATATATATATATATATATATATGTTCTTGTCGGGAATCTGAGAAGACGAGGTTGCCAGAATGACGTGTCTGGAATGTTGACCGCATCTTCATGACCCGGATGGTGAGTTGTCTTCTGTGTTGACGAAGTCATCGGAGGACCTCCGGTCAATGCTACTTGCAGCCAGCGACCGGGTTGCCCCGATCCCTGGTACCCCGATGCTCGAGGTGAGTCCCACGAATATATAAGCAGCCGAATAGTATGAAGATGAAATGAATAAAAGAATAAAAACGGTGACATACCCTGGCCCCGGGGGGGGGGGGCCCTTGGATGGGCCGGTGGGTTGATCGCGGTGCTGATTGAGTTGTTGCGGCTCTGACGAGTAGATGGATGTGAGTCAGTGGAGGAGTCGGATCTGAGAGCGACAACATGGAATCCAGTGCAGCAGGGATCCAAAAGGATGGCACGTAGGTTGGATATGATGGCGGCTCATAGGCCGACACACGACACGTAGACCGGATATGATAGCGGCTTGTAGGCTGGCACATGGCACGCAGGCCAGATAATACCCATAACTCACAAGCATAATAACAGTGTGAATATTGAAACACAATGGCTCGATGGCCGGAACTACATCAGCTCGTCGGCCGAATACCATCTTGGCTCGAAGGCCAGTGTAGACAAATAGTACGAGCGGCGCTGACTGCTGGAGCCGACGACGATGGTCGCAGGAGAAGGCGACGCGCATTGGAAGTGGCGGCGCGCATTGGTGGCAGTGGTGGTGGCCACAGGAAGCGGCGGCAATGGTTGCAGGAGGCGGTGGCATGCACTAGTGGCGGCGACGCGCACTGGTGGTAGAGGTGGTGGCCGCAGGAAGCGGCGGCGATGGTCGTTGGAGGCGGCGGCGCGCACTGGTGGATGCTGTAGGAAGCAACGGCGATGGTTGCAGGAGGTGGCGCCGCGCACTGGCAGTGGCCGCGTGCACTGGTGGCAGCGGTGGTGGTGCTCCCCGTCGCCATCTGCTTCGAGATCGAAGGAGGAGACGACTCTCCTTTGGTGAACCGGCGGCTAAGGAAAGAGCAAGAGGAGAAGAGAGGAGAGGGGTGACTGCATGAGCGCGCGTAAGAGACGACCACCGGTGGCGAGAGACACTAGGTGGCGAGGGGCGCTGGGAGGTGGCCAGGCCATCCAGTGGTGGCGGCGGCCTAGAGAACACGAAGCCCCTCCCCTCTCTCTCCTTCCCATGAACAGTGCTTCTCCCCTTAAAGCACTAACTTGTGCAAAGACCTAAATGCCCCTGCCTTTCCCTCCTAATTTCTTCTCTGTCACTAAACCATCTTCATATCACAAGCCTCCCCTTCAAGTATAGTAGAAGGATGTGCATGTCCGACTGACTAGACCAAGTTCCAAAACAGAATCGCTACCGAAAATGAAATCAGATCATTGGGCTCGTCTTATCACGTCAAACAAGTAGATGTGGTGATGCCGAGCAAGTGACTCAAGTAGTATTGAGCGAGCGACGAGAAATAGCGAGGTCCAGAAAACGGAGATAATACTGATCAGGTAGAAAGATGAGCTATCAAGCTGAGCGCGCGATCGAGAAGATGTCAATCAGGCAACTGAAAAAATGCGAACCGCGTAATTGAGAGAGCGTCACACAAGAGATAGTAGCGATGCCAAGCGAGCTACAAGAAATAATACCAGGTCGACAACCGGACCAACGTCGAGCAAGCGACAGAATGTCAAGCGGGCGACGAGGAAAATGATAGTCCACTGAGCGACACACGAGATGCCGAGCAGACTGAGCGATTGAGCGATGCCAAGCGCGTGACCACGAAGATGCCGACCGGGCGATCGGAAGGATGTCGATCTGGGTGGATAGACGTCGGGCGGACGATGCAGAGTACGCGACCGCGAAGATGCCGATCGGGCGATCGGATGGATGGAAATCGAGTCCCGAAAAATATCGGCCAGATGATTGTACAATGTGGTCAGGCGATCTCAAAATGTCAACATGGTGACCATAAAATGCCTACCTGAAGACCACCAAGATGTCAAGTGAAACAAGCACGTGGCTAAGTGGACGATCGGGCAAAGGTTCAGGCGGCTACCAAAGTGTCGACCGAGCGACGAAAAATAGGGACAAGCGGCGACCAGGCAAGCTATCAGGCGAACGTCAAGTGAGCACCTAGACAAATATCGAGCGAGAGACAAAGTAGCGCTGGGCAGGAGTGGAGCTCGAAAACTGAGTGGGATCATAGCCCATGAAATTGAGTGCGCAGAGACGAAAGTCGCAAGCTGAATGGGTGCAACACATGTGAACTGAACGTTTAACCCATGAGTCAAAGGCGCATGGAAGCAAAAGTCGTGAGCCGAATGGGCGCATCGCTCATGAACTAAACTGTAGCCAGCGTGATTCGAAGGCACATGGAAGCGACAGTCGTGAGCCGAACGGGTGCAGAGCCTATGAGATATCCCGATCCGAAACTAGTGGAGATGCTCTTGTTCGTGACCATCGGCGATAGCTCGATCTCGAACGGGGGAGATAGATGGTCTGATAAGCTGGTCCGAGACCAGTGAAGACTACTCAACCCTGAACGGGGGAGATCAAATATCTGAAGCTGGTCCTAGACCAGTAAAGACCGCTCGACCCTGAACGAGGGAGATATGAGATTCGATATGCTGGTCCAAGACCAGTGAAGGCGGCTCGACCCCGAACCTGGGAGATCAAATATCTGAAGCTGGTCGTAGACTAGTGAAGATCGCTCGATGTCGAACGGGGGAGATATGAGATCTGATATGCTAGTCCGAGACCAATGAAAGCTACTCGACCCTAAACGGGGGAGATAAATGCTCTGATAAGCTTGTCCGAGAACAGTGAAGACCGCTTGACCTCGAACAGGGGAGATATGAGATCTGATATGTTGGTCTGAGACCAATGAAGGCCGCTCGACTCCGAATAGGGGAGATAAATGCTCTGATAAGCTGGTTGGTGAAGACACGGGTTTAAGGTCGCCGCTCGACCGCCGGTGGAGACCTGGGTTTAACATCACCACTCGATGGTCATCTAAGGCGAGGGTTTAAGGTCACCGCTTGACCGTCGGTGGAGACCTGAGTTTAACGTCACAGCTCGACAATCTTCACAGGCATTTATAGTCGCCGCTCAACTCTGGGGTTTAACGTCGTCACTCGACGGTCTTCATAGGGGTTTATAGTCGCCGCTCAACTCTAGGGTTTATAGTCTCCGTTCGACTCTTAGAGCCTGTGGCTCTAATATAACTCAAACATGGCTGATCAGCATAGGAGTCTTCACAATTGAGCCTATGGCTCTAATATAATATAATCCCGGTCGATCGACGTGGGAATCCTCGCAATTGAGCCTGTGGCTTTAATATAATATAATCCCAGCCAATCGGCGTGAGAGTCTTCGCAAATATAATCCCGGCCGATCGGCGCGGGGTTTAGTGGAAGAGAAGAAATTAGGAGGGAAAATCAGGGGCATTTAGATCTTTGCATAAGTTAGGGCTTTAAGGGGAGAAACACTGTTCATTGGAGGTGGGGGGGGGGGCTTCATGTTCTCTGGGTCGCCGCCACCACTGGATGGCCTAGCCGCCTCCCAGCGCCCCTCGCCACCTAGTGCCTCTCGCCGCCGGTGGTCATCTCTAACGCGCGCTCATGCAGTCACCCCTCTCCTCTCTTCCCCTCTCCCTCTTTCCTTAGCCGCCGATTCACCAAAGGAGAGTCATCTCCTCCTTCGATCTCCAGGCGGATGGCGACGGGGAGCACCACCACCGCTACCACAAGTGCACGCCGCCGCCACCAGTGTGCGCCACCGTCTCCTGCGACCATCGCCGCCACTTCCTACAGCCACCACCGCTGCCACTAGTGCACGCCGCCGCCGCCTGTGCGCGCAGCCGCCGCCTGTGCGCGCAGCCGCCGCCTGTGCGCGCAGCCGCCACCTGCGACCATCACCGCCGCTTCCTGCAGCCACCACCGCTGCCACCAGTGCGCGCCGCCGCTGCTAGTTTGCGCCGCTGCCGCTAGTGCGCGCCGTCGCCGCCAGTGCGCGTCGCCGCCTCCTGCGACCATCACCGCCGCTTCCTGCGGCCACCACCGAAGCCACCAGTGCGCGTCGCCGCCACCAGTGCGCGTTGCCGCTGGCAGTGCGCACTGCCGCCTCCTGCGACCATCACCGTCGCCTCCATCGGCCGACGTCACCCATACTATTTGTCTATACCGGCCTTCGAGCCAAGATGGTGTTCGGCCGCTGAGCCGATGTAGTTTCGGCCATCGAGCCATTCTGTTTCAATATTCGGATTGTTATTATGCTTGTGAGCCTACTGTTGGACGCTACTTGGAATTCTGTTCTGTTTCCCTTGTTCAAAAATTTGTACAAGAATAGAATTTTTCCTAGCAGCCCATGTGCTCTACAGAAGTTAAGCTTGGATTGCAAACGAAGCTTAACATTTTTAATCCAAGTTGTTCTTCAGAAGTTAAACTTGGATTGAAAACGAAACTTAATATTTTTACTCCAAGTTCAACCCATATGTTCTATAGGATCATAATGAATTTAGATATCTTCATAATTGCATGATATTATCCACTTTGGGCCTAAGCCCTCATGATTTTGCTCTTGGGCTCTCCCCAAAAGGCCTCATGCCAATGAAAATATGTTTTCTCTTTATAAATCCATGATCTTTCCCATGTGTTTTACAATGTGGGACTGTGTTTACAACCTTACAAACCTAACAATCCCCCCTTCAAACAAAGGACCACATGCTTCCCAAGTCTGATCCTTCGACCCACCAGGTCCTCTACCCTTCAGTCTACCCGACCTACTAGGACTTCTTTTATCTGGTGGTAGGTCCTCTTAATTCGAACATAGGAGCCCCCACTTTCTTTGTTCAAGATAATATTGTACCCACATGGCTTAATCAAACCATGGTTGTTGTGCACAGTCAGAGATTAAACCTTCTGGCAGTCCGGGCTCTGATACCACTTGTAGGATCATAATGAATTTAGATATCTCCATAATTGCATGATATTTCCCATTTTGGGCCAAAGTCCTCATGATTTTGCTTTTGGGATCTCCCCAAAAGGCCTTATGCCAATGGAAATATTTTTTCTCTTTATAAACCCATGATCTTTCCCATGTGTTTTACAATGTGGGACTATGTTTACAACCTTGCAAACCCAACATGTTCTTCAGAAGTTAAACCATATTACAGAAGTTGATTAAATATCTATTTTAAAGATTGACTTCCAGGTTAAATATGGAGAGACACTCGACCTTCTTGGGCATGGGATCATCCACCACTTCCTAGACAAAGCCTTTCAAAGAAATTAAATATTTAAACTTCTTACAGTAACCTTAGGTTTAACAATAAAGACCACAATAGAAACACAAAATTGAAACACAAAATTGAAACACAAAATCGATAGCCTCTTGTGTTGGTATTTCAGGATCCATACAAAGAAAAACTAAACTAGTTCACCGCGGAAACAATTAACTAGTTATACATTTCTTTATATCTTAAAGATCTCTTGATCTTATGCTGTATTCCTCTCCTCTTCTTGGACGTCGTGTGGGCAACGATCTACCAAGATGAAGACACCCGACCTTCTCCTTCTTTTCCAAGCTTCCGGCCACCAAGAAAAGCAAAGAGAAGAGGCCTCCTCCTTCTTCTTCTTCTCCACCAAACAACCAACCGCCAAGGTTGAAGAGAGGTGCCACCGGCCTCAAGAGAGAAAGGGAGAAGAAGGGCCGACCACCAAAGAAAATAAAAGAGAGAGAGCCTTAGGTTGTTTTTTTAGAGAGCATCCCCTCCTCCTCTTTTATAATCTTTGCTAGCGGCTAATAAGAAAAGCTTTTAATAAAATTTCCTTTTATTTGCTATTATAGATGTTTACAAAAAAGGAAAGATTTTAACAAAATTAAAATATCTCTTTTAAACCATTATAAATAGCTATAAAAGGAAATATTATAACAAAATTTTATTTTAAACAAAATCTTCTTTTTATTCCTATAATGGTTGGTTACAAAAAAGGAAAGATTTTAACAAAATTAAAATATCTCTTTTAACCATTGTAGATAACTACAAAAGGGAAAGATTTTAACAAAATTAAAATCTCTCGTTTAACCATTGTAGATAACTACAAAAAAGGAAAGATTTTAACAAAATTAAAATCTATCTTTTAATCCATTGTAGAAAGCTATAAAAGGAAAAATTTAACAAAATTTTATTTTCAACAAAACTTCCTTTTCTCTTCTTTGTATGGCCGGCCCCATGCTTGGCCACTAAGCATGGCTTGTCTAGCCCACATCTTGGGCACCAAGAGGGCTTGGCCGACCCTTTACTTAGGCACCAAGCAAGGATGTGGCCGGCCCCTCATTTGGGTAAGAAGCAAAATCAAAACGGGTGAACGCGAGACTTTATAGAGGCTACAGCAAGGACCGAGAGGAGGAATTAGTTTTGGCCTCCTGATGAACTTGAGCTTCCTGTGTTCGACCCGAACACCCAACTCAAGTTCATCAATAATAGTTATTATTGAACTACCGCACAATCCCGTATTACATTATGTGCTCCTTATCATGAGTGCGTTAATCTCCCTGTGTTTAAGATATCAAATGTCCATTAATTAAATGAGTTACTGACAACTCACTTAATTAACATCTAACTCCAAGAGTAGTACCACTCAACTTCATTGTCATGTCGGAACTAAATCTATCTGCAGAGTTTACATGACAATCCTTATAAGCTCCTCAAGGGGACATCATCAACCTAGATAACTAGGACACAATTTCCTTATATAATCAATAACACACCATATAAATAATATTATTTCCCAACTTATCGAGCCTATTGATTTAACGAATAAATCTCACCCTTTGATAAATTAAAGAAATAAATACTAAGTATATGTGCTTGTTATTATATCGGGATTAAGAGCACGCACATCCATAATAATAGAGATTGTATTCTTTTATGCAGTCAGTATAAAAAAAACAACCTCAAATGATCCTGCTCAATAAACATATAGTGTACTAGTGTAATTTTATGGTTAAGATAAACTAATACCAAATTACACTACAACCATTCCAATGGTTTGTCCCAATCCATCTTGGTTGTGAGCTACTATTTATAATTTATAAGGAACTGATAACATAATCTTCTGTGTGACACCACACACCATGTTATCTACAATATAAATTAAATGAGCAACTGCATTTTACTAAATGCAGACATTTGACCAATGTGATTCTTATTTCAAAATAAATGTTCATACAAAAAGCTAGGCTTTTAGTATACATCCTAACACCTACGAGCCGCTATCATATCCGGCTTGCGTGCCGTGTGTCGGCCTACGAGCCGCCATCAAATCCGGTCTACGTGTCATCCTTTTGGATCCCTGCTGCATTGGATTCCATGTCGTCGCTCTCAAATCCAGCTCCTCCGCTGACTCACATCCATCTACTCGTCAAGGTCGCAACGACTCGATCAGCACCACGATCAGCCCAACGACCCATCCGAGGGCCCCCTCCCCCGGGGCCAGGGTACGTCACCATTTTTATTCTTTTATTCATTTCATCGTCCTACTATTCGGCTGCTTATATATTCATGGGACTCGCCTCGAGCATCGGGGTACCAAAGATCGGGACAACCCAGTCGCTGGCTGTAGGTAGCGTTGACCAGAGGTCCTCCGATGACTTGGTCAACACAGAAGACTGCTCACCATCTAAGTCATGAAGATGCGGTCAACATTCCAGACATGTCATTCCAGCAGCTCCGTCTTCTCAAATTCCCAACAGGAACATATTTGACGCTGTCTATGGGAAACACACCTGATCTAGAACCTGAAGATGGATGACACCAAAAAATTCTGCCATATTCATGACCTTGATAGGTTTCGACGAGTATATCGTATTCTCCTCACTCCACGAGTATTCGGGAGTTAAGAAATTGAGTGAGATCCTTTACTGGTTGGCAGGTCAGTTTTTTCGTTATATTCTCTTTCGGTCATAGAATCTATCATAGTTTACCGAGCGAGGAATCTCGTGCCGATCGGCCGGGTTTCTATCTTATTAGAGCCACAGACTCATTGTTGAAGACCTTGTGCCGATCGGCCGGGATTATATTTGCGAAAATTCCCGCGCTGATCGGTCTGGATTATATTTACGAAGACTCTCGCGCTGATTGGCCGAGATTATATATACGAAGACTCCCGCGCCGATCGGTCAGGATTATATTTACGAAGACTCTTGCCCCGATCGACCGGGATTATATTTGTGAAGACTCCTGCGCCGATCGACCGGGATTATATGATATTAGAGCCACAGGCTCAATTGCGAGGACTCCCATGCCGATCGACCAAGATTATATTATATTAGAGCCACAGGCTCAATTGCGAAGACTCTCATGCCGATCGGCCGGGTTTGAGTTATATTATAGCCACAGGCTCTAAGAGTCGAGCGGCGACTATAAACCCCTGTGAAGACCGTCGAGCAGCGACGTTAAACCCCAGAGTCGAGCGGCGACTATAAACCACTGTGAAGACCATCGAGCGCCGACTTTAAACCCAGGTCTCCACCGACGGTCGAGCGGCGACCTTAAACCCCCGCCTTAGAAGACCATCGAGCGGTGACGTTAAACCCAGGTCTCCACCAGCGGTTAAGCGGCGACCTTAAACATGTGTCTTCACCGACCAGCTTATCAGAGCATTTATCTCCCCCATTCGGGGTCGAGCAGCCTTCACTTGTCTCGGACCAGCATATCGGATCTCATATCTCCCCCGTTCGGGGTCAAGCGGTCTTCACTGGTCTCAGACCATCTTATCAGAGCATTTATCTCCCCCATTCGGGGTCGAGCGACCTTCACTGGTTTCGGACCAGTATATCGGATCTCATATCTCCTCCGTTCGGGGTCAAACGGTCTTCAATGGTCTAGGACCAGCTTCAGATATTTGATCTCCCCCATTCGGGGTTGAGCGACCTTCACTGGTCTCGGACCAGCATATCGGATCTCATATCTCCCCCATTTGGGGTCGAGCGGTCTCACTGGTCTAGGACCAGCTTCAGATATTTGATCTCCCCCGTTCGGGGTTGAGTGATCTTCACTGGTCTTGGACCAGCTTATCAGAGCATCTATTTCCCCCATTGGGGGTCAAGCTATCGCCGATGGTCACGGACAAGAGTATCTCCACTAGTTTTGGATCGGGATATCTCATAGGCTTTGCACCCGTTCGGCTAACGACTATTGCTTCTATGCGCCTTCGACTCACACGGGCTACAATTTAGTTCATGAGCGATGCGCCCGTTCGACTCACGACTTTTCCTTCCATGCACCTTCGAATCATGGGCTACACTCCAGTTCAGTTCACGTGTGTTGCGCCCGTTCGGCTCGCGACTTTCGTCTCTGCACACTCGATTTCAAGGGCTATGCTCCCGCTCAATTTTCGGGCTCCACTCCTACCCAGCGCTGCTTCGACTCTCGCTCAGTTTTTGTCCAGGTGCTCGCTTGATGTTCGCCCGATAGCTTGCCTAGCGGCCGCTCGACCCTATTTTTCGTCGCTTGGTCAACACTTTGGTAGCCGCCTGATCCTTTGCCTGATTGTCCACTTAGCCACGTTCTTGTTTCACTCAATATCTTGGTGGTCTTCAGGTCAAAATTTTACGGTCACCATGTCGACATTTTGAGATCGCCCGACCACATTTTACAGCCATCCAGCCGACATTTTTCGGGGTTTGATTTCCATCCATCCGATCACCCGGTCGACATCTTCGCGGTCGCGCGCACGACATCGTCCGCCCAACGTCTATCCACCCAATCGACATCTTTTCGATCGCCAGGTCGGCATCTTCGTGGTCGCGCGCTCGGCATCACTCGGTCACTCAGTCTACTCGACATCCTGTGTGTCGCTCGGTAGACTATCATTTTCCTCGTCGCCCGCTTGACGTTATGCCGCTCAACGTCGGTCCGGTTGTCGACCTAGTATTATTTCTTGTAGCTTGCTTGGCATTGCTACCATCTCTCGCGTGACGCTCTCTCGATTATGTGGTTCGTATTTTTTTGGTTCCTTGATCGACATCTTCTCGATCGCGCGCTAAGCTTGATCGCCCGTCTTTCTACCTGATCAGTATTATCTCCGTTGCCTGGACCTCACTATTTCTCGTCCCTCGCTCAATACTACTTGAGTCACTTGCTTGACATAACCACATCTACTTGTTCGACATGATAAGACGAGCCCAGTGATTTGATTTCATGTTCGGTAGCGATTCTGTTTTGGGGCTTGGTCTAATCAGTCGGGCTTGCGTCTCCTTCGACTAGATTTGAAGGGGAGGCTTATGATACAGAGATGGTTTAGTGACAGAGAAGAAATTATGAGGGAAAGGCCGGGGCATTTAGGTCTTTGCACAAGTTAGTGCTTTAAGGGGAGAAGCACTGTTCATGGGGGTGGGCTTCATGTTCTCTGGGCCGTGTTACGATTCCGTAAGTGCACGGATTCGTCATCAGTAATAAAAATATCGATCCGACAGGGACTGGTTATAAGCACTAGCAATTGTTCGCTTAGGGTTAGCTAAGCTACCGATGGTTTTGAATAATCTAAGAAGAGAGGTCGGGAAAAAGAATCAAAAGCTGAAAAGTCAAAATGTTCACTTGGTTATGAGATATTCTAGGAGGTCGGTTTCATTGTGGCGATATTGATGTGCCACAATTTATCCTACTCTCGCTGTCCTTTATCATGCAATTACTGGGAACTAGAGAAGCTATACTTAAGCACCAAGAGGAGTAATATCCCTAAGAAAGCCTGTTATGGTTTACCCCTATCACTAGGGTGCCTCGGCGAATCTAGAGGACACAACTCTAATTGGTAAGTTAAGAATAGAGGTTAAGAGCTAAGTTCGGTCTTTCGTTTTCTTGAGGAGAATTTGCCTCTCCTTTCAAGGAAGTGCCCTAGATGTCCGTGATCGGGTTATCCCTGTCACTAGGGCCCCTCGGGTGTACGATCTAGGGACAATTCCTATGCGAGGTCAACAAGTTCTACACAATCAAGCGGTAAGCGATTGAAATAAAGCATAAAAGATCATCCAACGCGAATAAACAAAATGCGAGTTTTACATCAATCCGTGCCACAACTACTCCCTACTCCTAGAACAGAGGATCTACTCCATAGTTTCGGAGAAAAGCCCAAAGACATAATGTAGATAAACATACAATCTTCAGATAGAGATAGGAAGAAAGAGTATGCTTATTCGCTGACGACGAGTGGCCTTCAGATCCGATTCTCTGCTTCTGGAGTCGATGTGATAGTGGAAGATCATTGGACGGGCGTCCAGAACGGCACGAGATGACTCCAAGATATTTCTCCAACTGAAGGCTCGCCTCCCCCCAGCGAATAAGGGCAAAAACCTGTATATAGACTAGGGATCGACCGTGGCGACACTACTGTGCTAAGATGGCACGGCCGTGTTCATCTCCTTCTCTGGCGGGGTTGCACGGTCGTGCCGATTGGCACGACTGTGTGGTCTCTGACCTTTGTTCCTTGACGCACGGTCGTGCAAGGAGGCACGACCGGGCGTTTTCTTGTCTCGGTCTGGGGTGGCACGGCCATGCAAGGGTGCATGGCCGTGTGTTGCTTTGCCTCTGCCTCGGTCACACGGCCGTGCCAGGGTGCACGGCCATGCGCTGCTTCGCCTCTGCCTTGGCCTCACGACCGTGCAAGGGTGCACGACCGTGTTCTTTGGCTTGTTTTGGTGCGTAAATAATCACCATTTTTGTTCCGAAAATCGTTCTTGTCAACACAAAACCAAACAAAGAGCAGATATCCGAACAAAAGAGTATATATGATGAATACAAGATGAAAGAGACAATCATGCAACAAATACATATGTATAAAGTACTTGATTGTACGCTAAAACACGCGTAAATGATCATAATATTTGTGCACATCAGGCCGCCGCCACCACTGGATGGCCAGGCCGCCTCCCAGTGCCCGTCGCCACCTAGTGCCTCTCACTACCGGTGGTCATCTCTTACGCATGCTCATGCAATCACCCCTTTCCTCTCTTCCCCTCTCCCTCTTTCCTTAGCCGCCGGTTCACCAAAGGAGAGTGGTCTCCTCCTTCGATCTCCAGGCGGATGGCGATGGGGAGCACCACCACCGCTGCCACCAGTGCACGCCGCCACCGCCAGTGCGCACCGCCGCCTCTTGCAACCATAGCCGCCGCTTCCTACGGCCACCACGACCACCACTAGTGCACGCCGCCGTCGCCAGTGTGCATCGCCGCCTCCTACAACCATCGCTGCCACCAGTGCGCGCCGCAGCCTCCTGCGACAATCACCGACGCTTCCTACAACCACCACCGCTGTCACCAGTGCAAGTCACCGCCGCCAATGCACGTCGCCACCTCCTACGACCATCACCATCACCTCCAGTGGTCGTTGCCTCCAACGGCCGGTGCCGCCCGTACTATTTGTCTACACTGGCCTTCGAGCCAAGATGGTGTTCGGTCGACGAGCTGAAGTAGTTCCGGCCATCGAGCCATTGTGTTTCAATATTCGTACTGTTATTATGCTTATGAGTTATGGGTATTATCCGGCCTGCATGCCGTGTGCTAGCCTACGAGCTACTATCATATCCGGCCTGCGTGCCATGTGCCAGCCTACGAGCTGCCTCATATCCGGCCTACGTGCCATCCTTTTGGATCCTTGCTGCACTAGATTCCATGTCGTTGCTCTCAGATCCGACTCCTCCGCTGACTGACATCCATCTACTCATCAAGGCCGCAATGAATCGATCAGCACCGCGATCAGCCCACTGACCCATCCGAGCCCCCCCCGGGGCCAGGGTACATCACCATTTGCATTCTTTTATTAATTTCTTCGTCCTACTATTCGGCTACTTATATATTCGTGGGACTCGCCTCGAGCATCGGGGTATCAGGGATCGGGGCAACCCGGTCGCTGGCTGCAGGTAGCGTTGAGCGGAGGTCCTCCGATGACTTGGTCAACACAGAAGACAACTCATCATCCGGGTCATGAAGATGCGGTCAACATTCCAGACACGTCATTCCGCTGAATCGTATTTCTATATCGACTATATATATATATATATATATATATATATATATATATATATATATATATATATATATATATATATATAGTCGAGAATCTGAGAAGACTGGGCTAGCGGAATGACGTGTCTAGAATGTATATGAATAAAAAATTATATCTAGTATATAATACATGAAGCCAGCATGCTCAACAAGGTATATGAATAAACAGCAAACAACATAAGTAAGCATGGTATCTAGTATATAGTATCTAGTATCTAGTATTTGGTATCTAGTATATAGTATTTGCTAAATATCATGGATAATAACGTGAGACTGTATAGATATAGAAACGAGTATCTCAAAGATTGAATGGATAAACATCAAACATGGGAAAAATACGAGTGGAGTCATGGTAAATATAGTTATTATGCAAATATAGTTCGTGCACGAAGGTTAAAGAACTAAAGAATCAAAGTAAAAAAGTACTCGCCTTTATCTGTTAATCATGCTAAACAATCCCCACGTTGGTACAACTGTCTCACATTAGAGTCCTGCAAATCATATAATGTACAATTTAGCTAATCACATCTACAACAACTAGCTAAACCCAAACCCAAATTAATTAGGGAAAACCTAATCGGATGATCATTAATTATCTTAATTAATGATTAACTTCAATTACTCTCATCCATGAATCCTTTAATTGTTTCAATCATAATCTACAATTCGTTAATCAATTCAATACAACTTATCAATTTCTACAATCCATTAACCCATCATTCAATCCATGGAGTAAATCAACTTCATAATCATCTTGAATCACTTAATTTACTACCAATTGATCAACTAATCCATAAACAATCATAACTACATTGGATTAAGCTTTCCATAATCAAATTAGGTTAAACTAACTTGAATTAATCCCAACAACTCACTCCAATCTCAGATGCTCCCCTATTAATTCACTGCCGGAGAAGCTGGCTACCAAGAAATGTGGTCAGAGCTCTGGACCATCGGTGAATAGTTATGACCAAGACTAGAAAGATCAGCCAAGCATCAAATCTCCATATCCCAATACAGAGAATGGAAAATCGATCTTTGCTAATCCAATCCTAAGCATGCCTTACCTCAATCTACTAACGACAGACTTCTCTTGGACGAAATCAGATTGCTACTGTGGTGGTAAACCAGAGCAGAGGGGCGGCTACGACATTAGGATGTCAAGTGGTGGTCATGGCAGGGCGGTAGTGGATCGACCGGTGGCAGATCGTGGTCGCCATGATGCTAGTCGCGGCCTGCTCTGGCGAAGGTTAGTGCTGCAAGGCCATCACTAGCGTCGGTGACATCGGGATTGGTGGTTGGTAGATGAAGAAGAAGCCGAGGTGAGGGGAATCCGATGCTAGGGTTCAGCCTTTCCCCCCTTGGCTGACGATCCGCCCGCACAGCGACAACTCTGGGAGAAGGACAATCACCAGAGAGAATTAAACGATCGGTGGAGGAGGAGGAAAGCTCGGTCGGTGATGGACTGAACGACATTGGTGAAATCGATTTCCTTGTGGCATCGTGGAAGAAGGTGTCGAGCAGAGAGATCGGGGAAGAAAGGAAGAGGAGATGGCGTATAAGTGATTAGGGGCACTGTAGCTATAGCTAGGGTTTAATCAAATTCCTCAATCAACTCCCACTTTAATTGGATAATCCAAATAGACTTTTCCTAAGATTAATTAATTCATCTCCTTAAACGTGTGATATGGACTCCGTTTAAAGCTCAAAAAATTCCTAAAAATTTCTGAAAATTCCAATAGAGTTATTTCTCCAATAACACTTATTATTTAATTTGATGTATCTTACATTCTCCTCCACTAATAAAAATTTGATCCCCAAATTTACTACTCAAACTCAGGGATCCTCATCCAAGGGTAACGACTAAGCAACACACTCATATACTAGTCTATCCTAGTATCAGAACAAATTTTTAATCATAAGGGATGACATTGTGGGTTATGAGCTCATCCTACTTCCGTTACTCCCACACTGTTGTCTAACCAACTATGGATAAAATCCACTAAATGTAATTGGTCTTCACAACCACCTTCGAAATCCATGACACACACAATCAGTAGACCCTCTATCATCTATTTAGTGCACTTTGGCTGTCCATCTGTCAAAGGATGGAAAGTTATACTAAAGGAAAGCTCTATACTCGTGATCTGCCGTAAACTCTACCAAAACCGTGATGTGAATCGTGGATCTCCATCCAATACAATACTCAGAGATATACCCTGAGGTCTAGTAATCTCTGTCCAATATAACCCTGCTAAATAATCCAAAGAATCTGTCTTATAGATCGATAGAAAGGGAGCAAACTAATCAACCAATCAACGATTACCCAGATCGTGCAATATCCTTTCCATGTCCTAGGTAATCTGACATCAAAGTCCACTGTAACAAGCTTACATTCCTATTCTTGTATTTGAATCTATAGAAACCATCGGGCTAATCTTTGATGTTCAGCCTCCACTTGCCGACATACTATACATTGAGCTACAAAATCTGCTGTCTTTTTTTATGTCGCTCCATCAATAGGAACGCTTCAAGTCTCTATACATCGGGTATCATCCAAATATATCACAAATCTCAATCAATGTGCTTCCTGCAGTAACTCCTCTCGGATAGGATATGACTCAAGAACACGCATAAACTCCCACGGAAATAATGAATCCCGTAAAAATAATGTCTCTACATTTTCAATGTGAAAATGGTAGCTACTAACATCAAAATCATGAGTCAGATAATTTTTCTCATGATCTTTCAGCTGTCGAGAAGAATACGGAACTACTCAACTATGCTATTTCAGAACTACACATAACCCCTAGTATGATACTTTCGTGTAGAGTATAAATCCGTCTAACGAGAAGGTAAAACTAAGATAGGTGCAATTATTAGCTTTCTGTTTTAGCTCCTAAAATTGATCTCACAAGCCTCTATCTAGGAAAATTTCATACCCTTCCTAGACAGTCCAGTTAACGACATAACAATGTTAGAGAAACCCTAACCAATCTCGGTAATATCCAGCCAGATCAAGGAAGTTGCGAGTCTCCTGTATAGACTTCGGCTACTCCCAACTGGTAACAACCTCTATCTCCTGTGGATCCACTGATATGCCCTTGCTCGAGACAATGTGTCCCTAGAATTCCCATAGAAGATAGCCCAACACACGCATTTACTAAACTTTGTATAAAGATGTTCTTGTCGAAGTATCTCCAGAAGTATGCGAAGATATTGCTTGTGATCCACCTTGGACCAGGTATATATCACAACATCGTCAATGAAGACAATGACAACTAATCCAAATTCCCTTAGGAATACCAGATTTATCGAGTCCATGAAAATATCTTAGACACTGATAAGCCTAAATGGCAATACCATAGACTCATAATGTCCATACGACAAGCACACTTAACCGTAAGATCATCGGTAATGAGTCTGTAATCTGATCACCAACTCCATAAATATAATAGACATACTACTCCTTATATCACCATCAATAACAAATACCAGATAATAGACCATCAAGTCAAATATCTACTAATAGATCATCAAAAGACAACATATCACCATATTAGATCTCACAATAGCCATCAATCTCCAATCCTCCTCAATAATAATCAAACCTGATAATTTCCCAATGACCAATTCTCATTATATCAGTACTCTAATATCCATAATAAGAAAATGACAATCCAAAATCCAAAGAATTACATAACCTCTTGACTGAGAGCCTACCCTTTAAGGGGATATATCCACAGCTCTCATAATCATACCCGTAAATGTTCACTGACATATTTCGACAAAAGTCAAACACCCTGATCTGACATATAGACTTTAAGACCTTTAGTAAATTATAATATGGTCAAGGTCTTGAGTTACTTATGGAGATAATGATAGTTGAGTCGATTAACCATTGTCTTGCAACACATCATATTATAATTCCTCCACCTGAGGCTTAGTAACCTCTAGTGACAAGCAATGCATACAAGGGTAGAGAAGCATTATCAACAAATAGTTAATCGACATAACTATCGATCGTCACTCTGCTCCTCGAAGATCATCATCTAAAACTTCCCCTCATTAACGGTCAGATTTAATAGGTGTTATTCAATTAACATCACATTCTCCACATTATTACGGGTCATATACCTATATGTACTACTGAGGATATCTACCCATATCCAATTGGTCAATGAGTCAAGATCTATCATGGCACAGTGTTAGGGAAGTCAACTAACCATCACATTATAAACCATTATGTCTTGATACCTCCACTTAAGATCAGGAACTCCTGACATGCTATATAAAAGGAGGTAGAGAAATACTATCTCACTAGAGCATCTCAAAATCATCGATAAGAGATGCTCTACTCCCAAAAGTCTTCTATATTTTCCTTCACGTAGTGCCTGGTCATGTAAAGGAGAAGCAACAACCTGTATCTTTTCTGCACCAATACAAATAATATATCTAAATGTACTCTCCAATTTAGACATCCTATAACGGTTGTATCTCGTAAGTGTTAAGCAACTAGCTCTACACTTTTCCACATTAGTGGCGGTTATCTATCTGAATGTATCTTCTTGGTTATCCTACCAGGTACACACAGTCCATGGTCAAAGTCCCCATGGAATAGAGAACAATGGTATGTGGCTAATTCAGTCCATTCTATGTCTGTACAAGTCATGTACTCCAATGCGCCTCTCAGGTTATCTAACCAAACACAAATAACCCAAAGATCAGAATCTCCATGAAATAGAGAAAGTCAGTCCCCTACTGACCAAACTAATCAGAGTAAATCAGTCCTCTACTAACTAAACCAACAAAGATAAATCGATCCTCTACTAACCGAATCAACACGAGTAAATCGATACTCTACTGACCGAGCCAACATGATATTTAGAAGATATTATCCACTACCCAAATAGTAATAACAGAAACTAATAGTACTGGTAGTATGGTAGAAGAAATCCCATGAGACTGTAATCCCTAATCTCTAGTAGGAATTGATAGACCTAAATAATGGTTGACCCAACACATATCATAGATGCTACAAATAACTAGACAAGTACTAATAGAAGTGTATGATAATAGTACACAACAAACCTCCTATATCTTGGAGATGTCTTGTCACTGCTTGGTCCCAAAACTCAAAAAGTCACATCAAGAAAATAAATCACAAAATCCAAAAACACGGGAAAATAGGCCTCGTAAACCTGTGGCTTTGATACCAATAAATTATCACGCTCCGAGAGTAAGGTTGTCTAATGAAAATCGAATAGTACCTCCCCTGTAGCAGTGACAAATAAAAATAGTATACATTGCCCTAAGGCTACTCACAAGCCAACAATAGCCCACATGGCTGGATATAAAATACAATTACGTAGTTATATATACAACCCACACGGTTGGAAAAAAAAGAACATAACCACGCAGTTGTATAGTAAGCAACCCACACGGCTGTAGAAAAACATAGCGAAAGTCACAAAATAATGAACACCAAACCACAATACAACTAACTACGAGCCAGCTCGGCTTAACACAACAATGTTGGGTTTTTCGGGCCGCGAAAATCGCGTTTTCGCGTCGCGGAAACCCTGAATCACCCATGCCATTGGATCTCGTGCGAATGATAGATTTCAAAAATTTACATGTACGAGTTTCTACTTAGAACTACTCCTAGATCTACATGAAAAGATTTTATACCTTCGATGCGTGCCCTTCGCGAGTCCCGCTTGTTCAATGTACGCCGGATCTCGAGATTGTCAACGTAAACAATCCTCTAGAAGTATCCACACGAACAAGATGTGTCCTCTAACACACAAGGATGGAGGAGAGAGCACCACAAGTGTGCTAGCACTTCTTGATGCTCTCGGATGGGATTGGAAAGAGAGAAAAGAGAGAAAATAAGAAGAATCTCATACACTCCTCTAGTAGTATCCTCCTTTGTGACCTTCACTCTCCCTTGTTCTCTTAGAACTCAACTCACTCACCTTCTCCATGCTTGGAACTCACGGCAACAGCAGCAATGAAGGGGGAAGAACCAAGGAAGAAGATGCAATAATAATCACACATCAATTGCACAAAACCAAAAAAACCTCCACCCTCATTAGTGTGGCCGACCACACATGTAACTTCCCTCATTTAATGTGGCCGGCCACATTAAATGGAATGGGATGTGTAACCTCCATGAGGTGGCACACCATGATGAGGTGGAGATGATGTGGCAAGGTAGGATGAGTCAACCCTCATGATGTGGCAATACATCAAGTCAAACTTGATGTTTCAACTTCCATTTGGTCAAGTCAAAATTGACCAATTCTCGTCCTTGTTGAGTTAAATCCAATCTTTGATTCAAGTCAATTTCAATTTAATGAATCTCAATTCATTAATATAAATTGACTCAATGAATCAAATTTAAATTAGACTCATTCAACAATTGAATCTAATTGAGTCTAACTCAATAAGTCTAATTTGAATCCAATCTTTGGTGTATCATATGAACCTAATCCAATTGGTTCATCATATGAACTTAATCTCCATCCACTTGTTCTTTGTGTGTGACCCAATAGGTTCTTGTAACGTTGGCAATGTTTCTAAACTCCTTTAGAAACATAAGCAATGAGCGGCATCTAGCAATACATCATTGCTACCCAAGTTACAAGAATGTTGAGATCCAACATCACCTTGTGACTACTAATTGTGACTCCTCACAATATATGACAAGTGTCCTTCTATCCTAGACATCTAGATTGATCAATGTGAGGCATAGACCGTGTCATCCTCTGACCAATCTAAATCTTGAACTCCAAGTAGACTCACTAAATCAAATGAGCTCAATATCTCATATTGACTCATTTGGGCATGACCATGCACTTCGTGGTCTCACTCTATCAAGAATAACGATGTCTTTCCCGTCATATAGGAGGGATAGATCCCATCTACATCACTCACATCCCTCTGCATAATTCGTTACATACCCAGTAATCGCCTTTATAGTCCACCCAGTTACGGGTGACGTTTGACGAAACCAAAGTACATAACTCCTTATGTAGGGAACCATGGTGACTTCAGGTCTAAGGACAAGTAGTCATACTAATAGCCACATGAGAAAGTATATGACACTCATATAACGATCCATGATACTTTTTCATGTCGAGTCATTCAGTATACATTCTCTAATGCATACCCATGTGTCAACTTGATATCTCTATATCCATGACTTGTGAGATCAAGTCATCGAGTTGACCTACATGCTAGTCTTATTACATTAACATTTTCCCTGAATGTTAATACTCGACTAGGAATGATTAAGAGTAGTGTTCCCTATATCATCTCACTATCGATTCAACCAATCGATTGATATAGGTAAGAACCTTCTACTCAAGGACGTTATTATACTTAGTTTATTTGGCACCAATACAAGTAAGTATAATAACCAGAAACCAAATGCCTTTATTTATATAGAATATGATACAACAAGTCCAAAATTCAATCGTCAAATGATTGGCTCTAGGGCTCTAGCTAACAATCTCCTACTAGCACTAGTGCTAATCAGTGTAGGCTCTAAGCCCCAATGACCTAGTGTGACCATCATGCTTCCTCTGTGCCAAAGCCTTGGTCAAGGGATCTGCGATGTTAGCCTCTGTAGGTACTCTGCAAATCTTCACATCTCCACTCTCGATAATCTCTCGAATGAGATGGAAGCGCCGTAGTATGTTTTTGGTCCGCTGGTGTGAGCGAGGTTCCTTCGCCTGTGCTATAGCTCAATTGTTGTCACAATAGAGCTCAATGGGGTCAGCAATGCTAGGAACCACCCCAAGTTCAGTGATGAACTTGCGGATCCAAACTGCCTCCTTTGCTGCGTCTAATGTAGCAATGTATTCGGCTTCTGTTGTAGAATCAGCTACTGTATTCTGCTTCGAACTCTTCCAGCTGACAGCACCACCTTTAATGCAAAATACGAACCCCGACTGCGATCTATAGTCATCCTGGCCGGTCTGGAAGCTAGCATCACTGTAACCCTTTACAGCTAGCTCATCATCGCCTCCATATATCAAGAAATATTCTTTAGTCCTTCTTAATACTTAAGAATATTCTTGACCGCTATCCAGTGACTTTCACCTGTATCTGACTGGTATCTGCTCGTCATGCTCAAAGCATACGAGACATCAGGTTGAGTACATAGCATGGCGTACATGATCGATACTATGGCTGAGGCATAAGGGATCTGATCCGTGCAGTCTCTCTCCTCTCTAGAAGAGGGACCTTGAGTCTTCGAAAGACTCACACCATGTGAGATCAGCAGAAATCCCTTCTTGGAGTTCTGCATGGCAAACCGTAGGAGTACCTTGTCAATGTATGTACTCTGACTTAGGCCAAGCATTCTCTTAGATCTATCTTTATAGATCTGTATCCCTAGAATGCGGGATGCCTCACCTAAGTCCTTTATTGAGAAGCAACTCCCTAGCCAGGTCTTGACAGACTGAAGCAAAGGGATGTCCTTCCCAATGAGTAGTATGTCATCCACATACAATATGAGGAAGACAACTATGTCCCCTACAATTTTCTTGCAGACACAAGGCTCATCTTCATTCTTGATGAAACCAAACTATTTGATTGCATCATCGAATCGAAGATTCCAGCTCCGAGAAGCTTGCTTTAGTCCATAAATGGACCTATGCAGCTTGCACACTCTGCTAGTATGCTGTGGATCTACAAAACCCTCAGGTTGTGTCATGTACACATCCTCGAGTATGTTTCCATTCAGAAACGCGGTTTTGACATCCATCTGCCATATCTCATAGTCATGGAAGGCTGCAATAGCAAGCATGATCTGAATGGACTTAAACATCGCTACTGGAGAAAAGGTTTCATCATAGTCAATACCATGAATCTTCTTGAAACCTTTAGCTACCAAGCGACCCTTATAGATATGTCCATCCATGTCAATCTTTCTCTTAAAGACCCACTTACACCCAATGGGTTTTACCCCTTCAGGTGGATCAACCAAAGTCCATACTTGGTTGGTGTACATGGATTCCATTTCGGATCTCATGGCCTCTAGCCATTTCTCGAAATCTGGTCTCATCACAGCTTCCTGATAGGTGGTAGGCTCATCCTCTATGAGTACAATGTCATCATGGTCAGACAAGAGAAATGAGTATCTCTCAGGCTGACGATGTACCCTATCAGACCTGCGAAGAGGTATGCCTACTTGAACTGGTTGTTGTTCCTCAACTCTTTGTGGAACAACATCATCCACAACACTTTGTGGTTCCAGTTCAACTTCCATCGAGGCATCAGTACTATTGTTCGCTTCTTGAATTTCTTCAAGATCGAACGTGCTCCCACTAGTCTTTCTAGAAACAAAGTCCTTTTCTAGAAAGACCCCAGTCTTTGCCACAATTACCTTGTGCTGACTGGGAATGTAGAAGTAATATCCCTTAGTTTCCTTGGGATATCCAATGAAATAACACTTGTCAGATTTGGGTCCTAATTTGTTTGAAACTTGACGTCGAACGTTAGCCTCACAACCCCAAATCCTCATCAAAGACACCTGGGCATCTCTCCCAGTCCATATCCTATATGGTGTCTTTATCACGGCCTTGGATGGAACTCGGTTGAGTATAAAAGCTGTCGTGTCTAAAGCATAGCCCCAAAGGTATGTCAGAAGATCTGTGCGACTCATCATAGATCGTACCATATCTAATAGGGTACGATTCCTCCTTTCGGATACACCATTCCACTGTGGTATTCCAGGAGGAGTGAGTTGGGATAGAATCCCACACTCAGCTAGATAGTCACGGAACTCATGGCTAAGGTATTCTCCACCTCGATCTAATCGAAGTATCTTAATACTCTTGCCAAGCTGGTTCTGTACTTCATTCTTGAATTCTTTGAACTTTTCAAAGGATTCAGACTTATGTGTCATCAAGTACACATAACCATATCTACTGAAGTCATCAGTAAATGTGATGAAGTACCTATAACCGCCTCTAGCAGCGACATTGAAAGGGCCACATACATCACTATGTATGAGTCCTAACAAATCAGTCGCTCTCTCGCTGTGCCCACTAAAGGGAGTCTTGGTCATCTTGCCTCGTAGGCATGACTCACATATCTCATATGATTCAAAATCAAATGTGTCCAGCAAACCATCCTTATGGAGCTGGGATAAGCGCTTGTCATTTATATGACCTAAGCGACAGTGCCAGAGGTAGGTTTGGTTCAGGTCATTTGACTTGAACCTCTTGGTATTTATGTTATAGATAGGGCTTTCAAGGTCTAGAATATAGAGTCCGTTTATCAGAGGTGCACTACAATAGAACATATCATTTTAATAGATGGAACAACATTTGTTCGTTATTGTAAACGAAAATCCTTTCTTGTCCAAACAAAAACTGAAATTATGTTCTTAGTCAAGGCAGGCACATAACAACAATCATCAAATTCTAGTACAAGCCCAGAGGGTAGAGATAGATAGTAAGTTCCTACAGGAATAGCAGCAACCCGTGCTCCATTGCCTACTCGTAGGTCTACCTCACCCTTCGTCAATGCCCTGCTATTTCTCAGCGCTTGTACATTAGTACAAATGTGCGAAGCACATCCGGTATCTAATACCTACGATGAAGAAATAGAGAGGTTGACTTCTATAACATGTATACCTAAAGTAGAAATCTTATTTATCTTCTTCTTAAGATCTTCAAGGTATTCTTTGGAGTTCCTCTTCTAGTGCCTTGCTTGTCCTTGATATAGGTGACAAAGATGTTCAACCATATCGTAAGCGCCCATCAACTAATGTTGCTTCTGAAGCTCAGAGTTCATGGTCGCGAGCATAAGACAGGACACATCTAATGCGTCATCTTGATGCTTCTCGTAAGCATCTCGGTCTACTCGCGTGGCAGTGGCAGGAGGAGCCTCCGGAATGGGCTGCTCCAGAACGTACAATTTACGTTCTTGGGTGAGAACTATTCTCAGGTTCCTGTACCAGTCCAGGAAATTTGCTCCGTTGAGCTTGTCCTTCTAAAGGACAGAACACAGAGAGAAGTTGTTCGTTTTTTACGTCATGGAAATTCTACAACAGAAATAAATGCAGAAATAAATATCATATTCTTAATCATTTAATTAGGTCTTTAACTAAATGATGCTCCCACTGAATTCTATAATTCATGTGAGACAAGATCCACATCATACTAACCCTTGAGTTAGCTTTTGCTAATACGCCCAAGACTTAGTATGATCGGTAGGTAACGATTACCAATTATATCTCTATGCAACTCTTGTTTATAGGATCAAAATCCGCATTTATATTAAAACTTGAGTTAGCTTTGGCTAATACGCCCAAGAGTTAATATAAACGTGATTTTGACCTATCTACCAACCATTGGATAATGCCTATAGTTAAACTCGATCCAATTGAGTTAACTAGTTACTCAATCTAATTGAGCTGTACTCACCCATGCGTTGATAGGCAGGACCAAAATTGTCCCTCCGTTCCCTACCAAGATAGTATGTGTTGCTCTGCTTTGGTAGATTCAACAACAACATGCGATCGAGGTAGTGGTATCACGGCATGGTAGGCATTACGAGTTGACGCGATTTAGATCTAATCTAAACGATGATGCGTATCAAATACTTGATTTAGATCTAATCTAATCGTGGGGTGCATCATGTGCACGATTTAGATCTAATCTAATCGCTAGGCACTAATTAACTACTTAATTAAACATGCATCACATACATATAAGCAATTAATTAAATTATTTTGTGATTCTATCATGGCCCTACTACGATCTTCTCAAGCCAATGAGAAGATCAGATGGTCAACCTAAGGTCAACAGCTTCTCAAGCTTCTTCCTTTGACCACCTTGTGTTGCTCGCGCCCTCCTCGTAACTCCGTCTCGAGTGGACCTTCCACCGCTTCAAAATTTACATTACATTTTGAAACTCGAGTTACATTCGAGTCTAAATCTAATTTACAACAAGAATAAAAGAAAGGCACGACGCGCAGGTCACGGAAAAAAAAATAAAATACAACACGCACATCACATCACGGCACACAGGCCGTATTATGAATTACAACACATTTCCAAATCCAATTTGGGTCATTTGGGCCATAACTATCACAAAATTAATATATAGTTCAAAATTATATATTTCTATAATTTTCTGTAATTTTTTTATATATAATTTTACAATTTTTACGGGTACAATTTTCCCGACGGTTCTGTTTGGCGGTTTTCGGGCGCAATCGCGGAACGAATCCCCTTGCGGGGCCAGGGGCAGTGCTCCTATCTGCGATCTAACCATCGCGAGGGTTCCTTTGCGATCTAATAGCGCCTTAGCCCTCTGTCCCAAAAAGATTTGGGCCGAAACCAAGCCGTTTTGGAAAAATCTTTCAGGTAGCAGAAGCCTACAAGTGCCGAAACACTTGTGCTTCGCTTCTACAAGAAAATTACCCATAAAAACTATAAAAAACCTAAATTTACAGAAAATCATTGAAGCTATTTTTCATAAAAATTAAAAACAAACTCGTACACGCCTTCGCACGTGGCTCTGATACCACTGTTGGGTTTTTCGGGCCGCGAAAACCGCATTTTCGCGTCGCGGAAACCCCGAATCACCCA
The DNA here is from genome assembly GCF_018446385.1 of Zingiber officinale. Taxonomy (NCBI): domain Eukaryota; kingdom Viridiplantae; phylum Streptophyta; class Magnoliopsida; order Zingiberales; family Zingiberaceae; genus Zingiber; species Zingiber officinale. Next base: position 60,385,246 of record NC_055994.1, read on the forward strand.
TGCCACTGGATCTCGTGCGAAGGATAGATTTCAAAAAACTACGAATACGAGTTTCACGCTCTAGATCTACAGTAGATAAGAGTTATACCTTCGATGCGTGCCCTTCGCGAGTCCCGCTTGTCCAAGGTACGCCGGATCTTGAGATTGTCAACGTAGACAATCCTCTAGAAGTATCCACATGAACAAGATGTGTTCTCTAACACACAAGGATGGAGGAGAGAGCACCACAAGTGTGCTAGCACTTCTTGATGCTCTCGGATGGGATTGGAAAGAGAGAAAATAAGAAGAATCTCATACACTCCTCTAGTAGTATCCTCCTTTGTGACCTTCACTCTCCCTTGTTCTCTTAGAACTCAACTCACTCACCTTCTCCATGCTTGGAACTCACGGCAACAGCAGCAATGAAGGGGGAAGAACCAAGGAAGAAGATGCAATAATAATCACACATCAATTGCACAAAACCAAAAAAACCTCCACCCTAATTAGTGTGGTCGGCCACATTAAATGGAACGGGATGTGTAACCTCCATGAGGTGGCACACCATGATGAGGTGGAGATGAGGTGGCAAGGTAGGATGAGTCAACCATCATGATGTGGCAATACATCAAGTCAAACTTGATGTTTCAACTTCCATTTGGTCAAGTCAAAATTGACCAATTCTCTTCCTTGTTGAGTTAAATCCAATCTTTGATTCAAGTCAATTTTAATTTAATGAATCTCAATTCATTAATATAAATTGACTCAATGAATCAAATTTAAATTAGACTCATTCAACAATTGAATCTAATTGAATCTAACTCAATAAGTCTAATTTGAATCCAATCTTTGGTGCATCATATGAACCTAATCCAATTGGTTCATCATATGAACCTAATCTCCATCCACTTGTTCTTTGTATGTGACTCAATAGGTTCTTGTAACGTTGGCAATGTTTCTAAACTCCTTTAGAAACATAAGCAATGAGCGGCATCTAGCAATACATCATTGCTACCCAAGTTACAAGAATGTTGAGATCCAACATCACCTTGTGACTACTAATTGTGACTCCTCACAATATATGACAAGTGTCCTTCTATCCTAGACATCTAGATTGATCAATGTGAGGCATAGACCGTGTCATCCTCTGACCAATCTAAATCTTGAACTCCAAGTAGACTCACTAAATCAAATGAGCTTAATATCTCATATTGACTCATTTGGGCATGGTCATGCACTTCGTGGTCTCACTATCAAGAATACCGATGTCTCTCCCGTCATATAGTAGGGATAGATCCCATCTACATCACTCACATCCCTCTGCATAATTCGTTACATACCCAGTAATCGCCTTTATAGTCCACCCAGTTACGGGTGACGTTTGATGAAACCAAAGTACATAACTCCTTATGTAGGGAATCATGGTGACTTCAGGTCTAAGGACTAGTAGTCATACTAATAGTCACATGAGAAAGTATATGACACTCATATAACGATCCATGATACTTTCTCATGGCGGGTCATTCAGTATACATTCTCTAATGCATACCCATGTGTCAACTTGATATCTCTATATCCATGACTTGTGAGATCAAGTCATCGAGTTGACCTACATGCTAGTCTTATTGCATTAACATTTTCCCTGAATGTTAATACTCGACTAGGAATGATTAAGAGTAGTGTTCCCTATATCATCTCACTATCGATTCAACCAATCGATTGATATAAGTAAGAACCTTCTACTCAAGGACGTTATTATACTTAGTTTATTTGACACCAATACAAGTATAATAACCAAAAACCAAATGCTTTTATTTATTTAGAATATGATACAACAAGTCCAAAATACAATCATCAAATGATTGGCTCTAGAGTTCTAGCTAACAAACAACAATAAATCAAATAAAAGAAACTACAAAGGTAAACTCCATACAAAAGATACATATACTTGAATAAGTCAAAAGCCAATAATATGAACAAAAGAAATAACAGAAAAAGGCTGCTCGATGTGATATGAGACTGGCGGACAAGATCTCTAAGCGACTCCATAAATCCTTTACCTGTTACCTAATGAAAGGAAATCAGTTTATGGGGTGGTGAGTGCTAAGACTCAGCGGGTAATGGACAGATAGTGCATGAACATAATAAAAAACTAGAGATACAAATGTATACAGTCTCATAGGAAAAATAGCAGAGACTATAGTGATGTCATAGTAAATGTCCATACTTGAAACCATATCCTAGGCTATTAATAGTAGATCAGGGGTGGTGTGGATCTGTAATAGTATTGCTCATACTACAAGGTATCATGTGAGGTATATACATACTACCAATAAGTAGGCCAGTGTCTAAGCACATGCAACCGGTATATAACTCAACATATGTAAGCATATCATATGGATACAATAAAGCAACAGTATAAGTAAGCAAACAACAGCATAAGCAAGTATAATAACAAAAACATATGAACGGATGGTCACTCCCGGCCACCCCTCTGCACCATGACCCTTGTATGGTCAAGAGGTCGGGTTAGTGACAAACTATACACCACTCCAGCTACCACTACTCTCGAGTGACCGAGGGGACAGTTGCATAGTAGTTACATAGCTATGTAGCAACAGGGGTCCTTACTGCTCGCAACTCCAGCTAACACTATCCATGAGTGAGCGAGTGGAGCCACGACAGGACAAGCGCCACACTCCAACTACCACTACACATGAGTGGCCAAGCGTGCATCCCTGGCCAACGACCCTCTCAACCACAAGGGAGACATGGTCACCGGCATGCATGCAATGACATGATGCATAAAATGCAATAGTCATCATATATATCTATATATATATATATATATATATAAAATCAGGTATGCTACATGAAGCCAACATGCTCAACAAGGTATATTAAGGTATATGAATAAACAGTAAATAAACAAGTAAGTGTTGGGTTTTTCGGGCCGCAAAAACCGCTTTTTGCTTTGCGAAAATCCTGAAATTCCCATGCCACGGATCTATGCGAAGTTTATAAAACAAAATTTCATATACATGTTTTATAAGCCTAGATCTACTTTAGATCTACAAGATAAAGAAGTTACCCTTGATGCGAATCCCTTCGCGTAATCCCACTCGTCCAAGGTTCGCCGGATCTCGAGAGTATCAAAGTAGATACTCCTCTATGTGTATCCACACAAGTAAGAGATGGAGAAACCAAACACAAAGGTGTGCTAGCACCATTGTAAGGTTCGGCCAAAGGAGGAGAGGGAGAGAGGTTGAGAGCTTGAGGAAGAAGAAGGAGGTTTCACAACATAAATGAAACTCCCACAATAATCACAAGTGGCCGGCCACTTTCAAGAAAAAGTTTATATACTCCATGGGATTTCAAGAGTCACAACTCTTGATCTCCCTCGTATGAAAATGCATAGATAAAGCATGCATAAAATATAGGAATGTGTGTCAAAATATGCTAAACAAGTGTATAAAACCTATGCACATCAGCATGGTATCTAGCATCTAGTATCTGGTATCTAGCATCTGGTATCTGCTAAATATCATAGATAACAATGTGAGACTGTATAGATATAGAAATAAGTATCTCAAAGATTGAGTGGATAAGCATCAAGCACAGGAAAAATGTTAGTGAGAGCTCTAGAGCCAATCATGTGATGATTGTTGTATGAACTCGATGTATCATATTCCTATATATATTTATAAAGACATTTCTTTATGGTTATTATACTTACTTGTATTGGTGTCAAATAACTGAGTATAATAGCGTCCTTAAGTAGAAGGTTCTTATCTATATCAATCGATTGGTTGAATTGATAATGAGATGATATAGAGAACATAACTCTTAATTATTTCTAGTCAAGTATTAACATTCAGGGACAATATTAATGCGATGAGACTTGCATGTAGATCAACTCGATGACTTAATCTCACAAGTCATGGATATTAGATATCAAGTTGACACATGGGTATGCATTGGAGAATGTATACTGAATGACCCACCATGAGAAGGTATCATGGATCGTTATATGAGTGTCATATACTTACTCATGTGACTATTAGTATGACTATCAGTCCTTGGACCTGAAGTCATCATGATTCCCTACATAAGGAGTTGCATACTTTGACTTCGTCAAACATCACCCGTAAATGGGTGGACTATAAAGGCGACTACTGGGTATGTAACAAATTATGGGGAGGGATGTGAGTGATGTAGATGGGATCTATCCCTCCTATATGACGGGAGTGACATCATGATTCTTGATAGAGTGAGACCACTAAGTGCATGACCATGCCCAAATAAGTCAATATGAGATATTGAACTCATTTGATTAGAGTGAGTCTACTTGGAGTTCAAGACATAGATTGATTAGAAGATGACATGGTCTATGCCTCAATTTGATCAATCTAGATGTCAAGGATAGAGGGACACTGTCACATATTGTGAGAGTCACAATTAGTAGTCACAATGGTGATGTTGGATCTCAACATTCTTGTAACATGGGCAGTAATGATGTGTTGCTAGATACTGCTCATTACTTATGTTTTTAAATAGGTTTATGTAACGCCCCGCCTTCTACTGACTAGGCTGTAAGGCCGGGGGTTACATTATGCTAAACTATTCGTGGGCTATCACTTAATAGTAAGGTGCGGAAAAGCTGAACTAATTAAAACTCTCTACTATATGCTATAAAAATCTGGATTTTTTATTCAGAATACACTTCTGAAGTTGTACATATGCTAAAGAAGGGAACCTAAACTTTTTATTTGATCAAAAAGCTGAAATCAAACACTTCTAGCTGAAATCAGACTTTCCAATCGATCGGCTGATCGATTGGAGTTGTTTGATTGATCCACTGATCGATTCAACGTGCTACTGTGCACGGAGGTAAATTCGGAATCGATCATCTGATCGATCCAGTCTAGTCAATCGATCCAATAATCGATTCAGCAGCTCTCTGTACGCAGAAGTCGTGTTTCAAACGATCGGATGATCGATCGAGGACTTCTCAATCGATTAGCTGATCGACTCAGCTGCTCTATGTTCATGGGGAATTACCTCCCAATCGATTACCTCCCAATGTGAAGTTTGAAAACTATTTTCATAAATAGATAAAAATAATAATCATGCTGTTGATAGATCCGACAACTGTACTTGCTATGTGCGCATCCCTAACTAGACCCGAGGTAGCTAGTCCTGAATCTAGTAGAGTTTACTAGGTTATCTAAATCTAGGGACGACTATGGGAGCCCAACCCAAGGACAACTAAGAGTCTAATACAGTGCCACTGATAAAGTAAAATACTGAATCATAAGCTAATTTATCTTATCTTGTTCTGACTAGGTTATCTGATCTAGAGGCGACTATGGGAGCCCACCCATCGGACCGTAGTCCCATATAAACTAAAGCAAGACTAAACATGCTATTTAAAATGCTTCTATGACATTTAACTGAGCTATAAAAATGCCTACTGTATCAAATAGTTGTACGAGTCATTTTATCGAGCACTTGGTGTGCTCTAACTCTCCTCAACTTAATAGTCATGCATGTGGCTGAACTAAATGTAGCGACCCGGCCCTCTTGGCCCATTTGGCGACCTCTCATGTCGTCGACCATCGGCCCTTATCTCGTCGGCCCATTTGGCGACCTCTAATGTCGTCGACCGACGACCTTTGGCCGTGCCGTTACTCAGTAGGACTTTCCACCCCTGGTCAGTGGATTTTTGCCTCCCCCAGGATTCGAACTCTAAACCTCCAGGCTTAAGTATTAGAGTTTATGAATCCTGGTAACCAAGTGAGATCAAGGTCGTCCGTCGACGACATTAGAGGTCGCCAAATGGGCCGACGACATAAGGGCCGATGGTCGACGACATGAGAGGTCGCCAAATGGGCCAAGAGGGCCGGGTCGTTACAATAAAAAGGCGCCCTGTAACGCCCGCCCCTTTACCACTCCTTCCTAGTGAGGGCAGGGTTACTTTCTTACACATAGACTTAGTAGACTTAAACATCCATACATACATACATACAGCGGAAGCATATCTATTTTTTTTTCCTAATCATACTAAGCATATGAGCATGAAATAACATGGTTCAACTTAAATAGTCATAGTATTCATTTCTAACACATGCATAGGAAATCATAAAAGACATCACATAACATAACATATTATTCTAAGTTCACTTCAGCAGGTCATTTATTTCTTTAGACAAGTCACCATCACACATCTCTTGCCCCTTCCTGTTGCTCCTCTAGTTTATCCATCCTTTACCTTTATCTGTGGTACAAGGAAAAGTATCTGTAAGCACTCAAGGCTTAGTGAGATCCTTTCCTACTCACAAAAACCAACATATCATGTAAAATTTATCATATCATACATCATAGAATAAAGGACGCTCATATCATCATATAACTAAAAACATATCATATCATGGCATGAATTCCAATAATATCGTAACATAAAGTAAACAACATATTATGGCATAAATCTTATTATGGTATAAGTAACATCATATCATAGCATAAATCATATCATAACATAAGTAATCATCATATCATAGCATAAGTAATCATCATATCATGGTATAGATCATATCATAGTATAAGAAATCATCATAACATAAGTGAAAGCATCATAACATTTCTTTTCATGGCATCAAGGCATCATATCATAGCATAACTGTAAGCATTATTTCACATCATATCATAAGCATGGATGGAAGATGTTCTTTAAAACATGGGAAATGTCATGTGTAATATGCTTTTCAAAACATGGTTTATGTCATGTGTGAGATGTCTTAAAACAATATCATATAGTACTTGAAAATAATCTCAACATGAAAGGGGCCCGGCTTAGTACCACATACATACATAATGCGCGCATCCTAAGTAGACCCAAGGTAGCTAGTCTTGAACCTACTAGGAAACTAGGTCCGTAGCTCGGCCTAGGGGCACGTAAGGAGCCCACCCTTTACTAGGCCTGTAATTCGACGTAGGGGCGCATAAGGAGCCCACCCTTTTGGTACAAGCCATTCAAAGTAAAATACATGTCATATCATATCTCTATCATTTCATAACATATAGCATATCTTATTCATGTCATTTATAGCATATCATGTTCATGTCATTCATAGCATATCATGTTCATGTCATTCATAGCATATCACATTCATGTCATTCATAGCATATCATGTTCATGTCATTCATAGCATATCACATTCATGTCATTCATAGCATATCATGTTCATATCATTCAAGTCATTTATAAGGTATGCATAAATGTGCACATAGCCATGCATACTTGGGCACATAGCCATCATACTTGTCTTGGGCACATAGCCATCATATTTGGGCACATAGCCATGGTATCATTCTCATGCATGGTTCATAAGCATACTTAAACGAGCAACATAATATATCATGGAAGGAAAAAAGAAGACATAATCATGCATGGATCACAAGTTAACTTCTCCCAATTCATATCATGGCAAGGAAAGTACATATTGAGTCATAACTTAGTCTAAATTCTCAACCCACTAAGGGTGGCCGAAACATGCATAGGCTCATTTAGGTTTCATGAAATCATACAAGCATATGAACCCACATTCATTTCTATAACATTTAACATAAGGAACATCATAAGCATATTTGATTTAGGTTCTATGCTTCCTAGGTTTTTAAACCCACCTTGGCCGAAACATACAAGGTCCAAACTTGGTTACAAATAGCATGTAAACATGTGAACCCTAATCAATTTCCATGCATTTATCATAGGCAATCACATGAGCATATTAGGTTAAAGTTTCAAGCTTCCTAAGTCCACAAAATATAAGTGGCCGAATGCCACAAAAACATAGGTTCTAAGCATGTGAGTACCCTACAAATTTCATAGCATATCATGGAGAGGAACATAAACATGTTAGGGTTGAATTTAGGCTTGCCTAAGCCCTACATTTCATGTTGGCCGAATGTTCATCATGTGAAAACATAACCCTCACTACAAGAATTTTTGCATTCAACAACACCCAATAGACAACGCTTTTTAATAAAAACGTTGTCGTTCTTTGTTTTACAACGCTTTTAGTGAAAAGCGTTGTCTATGGTATTTACTTTTTACTAAAGACAACGGTTTTTAATGAAGTGTTGTCTTTAGTGTTGTTGTTTATGGTCAAAGACAACATTTTTTTAAAAAACGTTTTTTAAAGTGTTGTGTATGTTTCCCTAAATTCGCAGCCCTAGCTTTGCTAAACTCTAAACCCTCAACGCGCGCGCGCCTTCTCCTCACCACTCCTCTCCATGAGTTCTCCTCTCCACTCCTCTCCACGAGTGCCTTCTCCTCTCCTTCTCCTCTCCACGAGTGCCTTCTCCTCTCCACGAGCGCCTTCTCCTCTCCACTCCTCTCCACGAGCGCCTTCTCCTCTCCACGAGCGCCTTCTCCTCTCCTTGCCGCGTGATCTCCTCTGAACCCTAATCTCGACCCAAACTCCTCACGCAAAACTCCTCACGCCGGCCCAACTCCTCCAAGTCGAGATCCCTAATCTCGCATTTCCCCATCTCCTCAATCAAAGTCAGCTTACCCTTCCTAATCTTCTCACGGCTCCTCAACTCCTCTGAACCCTTCGATCTTAGTTCCTTCCTCGCAGAGCAGATTCGAGAGTAGGAGGAACGGAAGAAAGAAAGGTAAAATTTCTTCCATCCCTCTAGAATAAGATTTTGTTTATTTTTGATTATTTTCCGAACTAGCCATTTTGCCGGATTCATACTGCATCAATTTTCCCCCTCCCCTGATTGTATTTTCTCATGATTTAATCTGGAATTTTTAAACGTTTAGCTATAGACTTTGGCAGTAGGTATTAATCCTTAAAAATAGCATGAAGCATATAACATGCTATCCTTTTTTCTCAAATTCAGTGTGAAGTTGTTGGCCAAGTTGCAGATATTATTCACATTCCAGCCTTTCTTTGTCGTCAGGTATAATGTGCAGCTTGAAATTAATCAATCTCTAGTGTTATTCTACTATTATTTTTATTGTGTACCCTTAATGCGCAGAGAATATCTCTCATTTTTATTGTATCTAAAACTTGTGTTCTGCATTATCTCATCTTAATTCTGGGCAGTGACTTGTGCCTACTCAGTTTGTTGAATTTATATCAACTACTATTGTTATATTTATGTCACTTGCCTTCTAAGAGCTTAATGGCTTAAGTATGATTTAATACATCATGCACTATTGCATTGAGTTGCTTATGTTGATGTCCCTTTGAGGAAGTTGCAGATTCTCAAGTGCTAAAGAAACAAAGTTGCTTATTATAAGTTATAATTCAAGCATTTTCCTGGAATGGTTTCATTTTTCAACTAAAGGTTAACATGTTTCAATAGAGAATATGTTTTGGTGAATGCTCCAATATTATATGACTCTACAATTTATACCAAGGCAAAAGTACCTAACTACCTATACGTAGACTCTAACAAACATGTACATATGGATAATATAGATAACTAGGTTATCTCCCCAAGTGAGAAATTTGCTATTGGGATTGCATTTTGATGAGAAACCTGTATGGTCAAAAATTTTCAGGTAGAAATACAATTTTGATTAATTGTTTAAATATTTTGTTATAGTTTCACACTATTGTTTGTGTTAATATTTTTAGGTATTAGCTCATTGTTGATTGATTAGTTATAAAGAATGGACAAAGATTGGATGTCAAAGGATAGACTATCACGTGAATATGAGAATGGAGTTGAGTCTTTCTTGCAATTTGCAATGGAAAACACTAATGATCCGAATATGGGAATATCTTGCCCATGTGCAAAATGTGGCAATCTAAAGAAGAAAAATATACAAACTATCAGGGCACATCTGTATTGTAACGGTATAGATATGACATATCATACATGGATATGGTACGGCGAAAGATCTACGATAGGGATTTCACAAAATGAAAGTGACCAAGTAGGGCCAAATGAATATGTTCGTGAGGAACCAATAAATATGGTTCATGATGCATATGATAGTTATGCTGAGAATCCAACCCAATTCAATAAGCTTCTTGAAGATGCCGAGACACCTTTATATCCGGGATGCACTAAATTTACAAGGTTATCTGCAATTGTGAAATTATTCAACTTGAAGGCCAAATATAGTTGGAGTGATAAAAGTTTCACTGACCTACTCAGTTTGTTAGGAGAAATACTTCCAGATGACAATAAATTGCCTTTATCTCTGTATGATGCAAAGAAAAGCTTATCTGCATTAGGGATGGATTATGTAAAAATTCACGCTTGTCCTAATGATTGTATCTTATACCGGAAGGAGTATGAGGATTTAACTAATTGCCCTACTTGCGGGATGTCAAGGTGGAAGTTGGGAAAAAAAATATGATAAATGAAGGAATTCCTGCCAAGGTTTTGTGGTACTTCCCCCCTATTCCAAGATTTCAAAGAATGTTTTGGAATAAAGAGATATCTAAGGAGTTGACTTGGCATGCCGAAAAAAGACTTTGTGATGGATATTTACGCCATCCAGCTGATACACCTTCTTGGAAAATAGTTGATCGCAAATGGCCAGATTTTGGTATTGAGGCAAGAAATCTCAGATTGGCTATATCAGCTGATGGGATGAATCCTCATGGTTTAATGAGTTCTGCATATAGTTGTTGGCCAGTTTTAATGATTACTTATAATCTTCCTCCATGGTTGTGTATGAAGAGAAAATTTATGATGCTCACATTGTTAATTTCTGGTCCCAAACAGCCGGGAAATGATATTGATGTTTACTTAGCACCTCTAATTGATGACTTAAAATGCTTATGGGATATAGGTGTCGAAGCATATGATGCATATCGCCAAGAAACTTTTATGCTTAGGGTTATCTTATTATGGACGATCAATGATTTTCCTGCATATGGGAACATGTCAGGATGCATTGTGAAAGGATATCATGCATGTCCTATTTGTGGTGAAGATACCTATTCAACAAGGTTGAAGCATAGTAGGAAAATGTCTTATACAGGTCATAGAAGGTTTCTACCTGCAACTCATCCTTATCGAAGGCAACGGAAGGCATTTAATGGGAACCAAGAATTTAACCCTGCTCCAAAACCATTAAGTGGCGATGAAGTTTTTGAAAGAGTTGAAAGAATTAATTGTCATTGGGGAAAAATGAGTAGAAAGTCTCAGTCGAATGATGATGTAAAATCATGCTGGAAAAAAAATCAATTTTCTTTGAACTTCAGTATTGGAAACATCTATACATTCGACATGTTCTTGATGTGATGCACATTGAAAAGAATATTTGTGAAAGTCTTATCGGAACGTTACTTGATATTCCAGGAAAAACAAAGGATGGAGTAGCAACGAGATTAGACCTTTTGGAAATGAATGTCAGGACAGATTTGGCACCAAGGATGGGGGAGAAGAAAACATTTTTGCCAGCAGCCTGTTATACACTTAGTAAGGATGAGAAAAGGAAAATTTTGAATTCTTTGTTTGGAATACAACTTCCATCATGTTACTCATCTAATGTTAAAAACCTCGTGTCGTTGAAGGACTTAAAACTTATTGGCCTTAAGTCACACGACTACCACGCTTTAATGCAACAATTGCTTCCTGTGGCGATACGTGGTGTTTTGCCCAAACATGTTAGAGACACTATCACTCGCTTGTGTTTCTTCTTCAATGTGTTATGTAATAAAGTGATAGATGTTTCAAGGATGGATGATATGCAAAGAGAGATTGTGACAATATTGTGTTTACTTGAAAAGTATTTCCCCCTTCATTTTTTGATATAATGATTCATTTAAGTGTTCATCTTGTGCGGGAGGTGAAACTGTGTGGACCGGTTTGGTATAGGTATATGTATCCATTTGAAAGATACATGAAGATTTTGAAAGGTTATGTGCGAAATCGCAATCGACCTGAAGGGTGTATGGCTGAATCTTATATTGCTGAAGAGGCTGTTGAATTTTGCTCAGACTATCTGTCTAGTGTGCACACAATTGGGATCCCATCAAGTCATCGACAAATAGAACTTACTAAGCCTTTATCAGGTGCAGTAGTCTACTCCACTACTCACGATGAGTTGACGCAAGCACATCGTTATGTATTGGCAAATGATGTTGAGATTGATCTCTATATCGAGTAATGTATCTAACTTATTAATATTTTAATGTGGTTTGCTTACATTCTGTTGGTTTATTTATACCAAATAATTTGATTAGGGAACACATGACGTATTTGAATGCAAGATTTCCTCGTAAGGCTAAGTCCAAGAAGTGGTTACAAGATGAGCATAATCGAACGTTTATTACTTGGTTGCGTGATCGTGTAAGTTTCTTTAGTATTACATATTGGCATACATTCATTTTCATATTTATGCATAATTAAAAATTTATTGCATAAAAAATTTAGGTTGCTGATGTAGTTGACCATTCCACTCATCAAGTTTCAGAAAGATTGATGTGGATAGCTCGCGGGCCTAACAAGCAAGTACTAAAATACTCTAGCTATTTGATTGATGGGGTTACTTATGCTACAAAAGAGCGTGATGCTATACGAGTTGTTCAAAACTCCGGAGTCAGCTTAGTTGCAAAGACAATGCAAGTTGCAAGTGCAAAGGATAAAAATCCTATTGTGTCAGATATGGTTTTTTATGGAGTTATAGAAGAAATATGGGTAGTTGATTACCATAAATTTCAACTTCCAATGTTTAAATGTAATTGGGTGGAGCATAATAACGGCATTAAAGTAGATGATCTTGGTTTCACATTGGTAAACCTCAATAGACTTGGATTCAAATCTGACGCTTTTATCCTGGCAAGCCAAGCAAAGCAAGTATTTTACATTGAAGATCCTGAAGATCCTTTATGGAGTGTTGTACTTGCAACACCAAACAGAGACTACTTTGAATACCTAAAGGGCGAAGAGTTAGAGGACACTGCTATCCACTATCAATGTTTTAGTAGGGGGTTACCATCAATGGATATTGACGGAGAAGATGATAATGAACCACCATGTATTCGTGAAGACTGTGATGGAAGTTGGATTGACAATATTTAATTGCTGAATTTTTGCTTTTGAATATAAGTGTGTAAACAATTTACCTATGAGGATGAATTTGTGGACAATATTAATATGTTATATTCCTCACTTTAATTCGAATCAGATATGTTGTGATGTTGCTGCAATTTTCTGCTTTTATCTTTTATTTTTTTTCATACTGTTGTGAATTTGTTGGTGTAAATATATCATCTTGCTGTGAGTTTATGCATGTTTCTAACTAAACTTATGTTGATCAGTCTAAGTTGTTACAGATCAATGGATTCTACTAGAAAGAGTAAGAGAATAGGGCAACTTGCAAAGTTGGACAAGGGTAAAGAAGTCATTACAGCTGCCCGTGAAGAGAGTTGCGAGGGTGATAAAGTGTTGGATTCCAAAGACACTATCTCCTCAAGAACTTCTAGAGGTCGCACACAGTTGGATAAGATTACAAAGCAAAGAATGCAAGGTATTAGAAATGAGGTGTCATTCAATAATTTTGGACAACCGATAGGACCAGCTGCTGTAGCCATGCAAAGTTACATTGGTGTCTTGGCTCGGCAAAAGGTTAATATTAAATACAAGACATGGAAGCAAGTCCCAATTGCTGTCAAAGAATTAATATGGGAATCAGTCAATGTAAGCAAGTTAGCATGTTTTAACAATTATAATATTTCACTACTAATGATAGATATATTTTATGTTTGTCTTAATTAATCTTATTAATGTTTTCCACTTATTTGATGTACAGTTGATTTATAATGTTGACTCAAAGTGGAAAAAGGGATGTTTGAGGTCTGCAAACAGTAAGTGGAGGCAATACAAGACCCATCTCACCCAAAAATTTATTTTAAGCAGGCGTGACAAACCTGAGGAGTTGAATGAGCCACCTGTTGGCTTTGAAATTACAAGAGAAGATTGGCGTGCGTTTGTCATTAGTCGCATTTCTGAAGATTTCATTGTAAGATTCTAAATTTTTTCTTTTGAAACTATTCGATCATAATTCATTATGTATTATTCAAATTTGATATGTCGCCTGTTTGAAATAACTAGAAACTCAGTGATCAACAAAAAGAGCGAAGGAAAAAAATAGATATCCTCATCGACTCTCACGCAAAGGGTATGCACGCTTTGCTGAAGAAATTGTAAGTATTTTTAAAATATATTTCCTCTAAGAACCCTCTAATTGATTCACATTAAATTATTTCACATTTGTTATTTGATTTTTCTTTGTTGTAGGGGACTGAATTATGTGATGATAATGACATCAATAGAGCTATTATGTGGAAGAAAGGACGCGCCAACAAAGGAGGAGAGTTTGAAGGTGAAGATTTGGTGAACACAGTACACAAGATTGTAAGTAAATTTTCATGTTCTTCTGATAATGACTTCAATATATCTTCTAGTTTTCGAGAGTAAAGTTGCATGCATGCATACCCTTTGCGTGAGGAAGCCAAGGCAAGCAGTGCAATGAGGAGTTTAACAGCCATTCCTTGCATAGCTTGAATTCTCAGTACTAGAGCATGTATTGAGGAAGTAAATGGTGAATGAATGCATTGAGAGCTTAGAGGTGACGGGTTTATATAGAACATATGTGGATTTACTAGGTATCTAGGTTTGAAATGTTCTTACTTGGAGAAGAGATCAAGTCGAAAAGTCTATTACATGCAGTGGTTTCCTTTTGCTGCAATCAATTAATGGTGAATGCATTGAGAACTTAGAGGTGATAGCTAGAGTTTCTATAGAACAGATGCAGATAAATCAACCAGGTTTGAAACGTTCTTGGCAGTAAGCAATTTGTAAGCTTCAGTAACCCAAGGGCCAGTAAAGTTGTTCCCCAGACCACTGCTCTGAAGCTTCTATTATGTTTTCCCACTTAATTGGTGACAAATAAAGCTCCTTGTCTCCTTGAGCATTCTCTTTGTGCTGTTTTAGTTTGAATTAAAGCATAAGATTCATGAATCGAACTTGAGAGGTTGGGAACAACTTTACTTTTGATTATTCTTTCCTGCAACTCCAGACAATTAGCTTCAATTATGTGGTGGTCCTCTCTTTATGGGTTTGTGTAGTGAAAATTTATTAAAATTTTGTCATTTTATTAAACTTGTAGTCAATTGCTCAATCAAATATGTGCCTTTTTTAGAACTGTGCAGAAGTAAATATATGATTGAATGCCAAAAAAGGAAAAAATATTTCAAAGTCAACTTCATATTTGTTCAATATGACTTACTAAGCACTTGACTTGAGCTATCACGGGAAGAACCGGCCTGGACATCAGTATTTTTTAAACCAATATTGCATATCCTTGGTAATTATCCTTGGTAAAGTACTGATAATTCTTTTTAATGTTGCATTACAGGATGAATATATACAGCAAAAGAGGGAGGGTAAGTTGCAATGCGAAGGAGCAAAAGAGGATATTCTTACCAAGGCACTTGAAACTCAGGAATATTCTGGGCGTGTCCGGGGTATCGGAGGTCATATCAACCCAACAATCTATTTCAATGTTGGTAGAACAAGGAAGAAATATGATGTTACCCTAGATATAATCGCTGAGCATAAAAGGGAGTTGAAGGAGGCGAAGATGCAAATTTTAGAACAAGATGTACGCATCCAAAAACTTGAAGCATTAATGCATAAAAGGGGTGCATGGGACAATTCAATTGATGACAAAGGCAGTTGCTCGGTGAAGTTTCATCAGAAGAATATTGAAGAAGATGACGTACAGATTGTAGGTAAAGACGAAGTTTTACAGGTAAAATACAAGTTATAGTGATATTCATTATTATTATAGCATTATAAACTAAATATAATCAACATGTTTTTTTTTAATATTTTAGGGTCAATCAGTTGCATTGACATTGGAATCTTGCTCAAATATTGTTGCATATGGTACAATTGTTTGTTTCAATGGCATGGAAAAAATGCTTCATGGTATTCCATTTCCCAAGAATTGCATTCGAGTCTCCATTGATCAAGCAGTGGACAAATCCGCTCCTTTGCCATATCCAATTCCAAGTGAATGTGAAGTAATTGGTGATGCCATAGGAACTGTTGTGGCTTGGCCTGAACAGCAGATTGTGAAGCAAGATGAGGTATATGAGATATTATATTTCTAATTATATTGTCACTTTATTATTATATTTCTAATTATATTGCCACTTTATTATTATTCAACCTAGCTATCTAACTTGTTTATATTTGAAATTATTAGAAGCCTAGAAGGAAGAAGTTTGAACGAAAAAAATCAAAACCTACTTTGTCAACAAGTGTCCCAAGAGCATTACATATGTTATATTGTTACAGTAAGCATGCTCTAGATGGAGGAAAATGTATATCAATGTGCTTAGATAATGAAGTGTTTGATGAAGATTGTGAACTTTTTCTTGACCTTGAGGACATCAATTCTTTGTATCATTTGGAGCCAATTTCAGGAAATTTGATCGTTGCCTACATATGGTAAGTAAGTTTATTTAAGCAATTTCAGCAACTTTTTCATCACATGTTTGCTTCCCAATTTTAGCAACTTATTATGGTTTATTGTTACAATTTCACCAACTTATTATGAGTGATCATTATTTTTTAATCCACATGATTGTTTTGTATCTAAATTTTATTATTTAGTATCTAAATATTATTTTCTCAGTTGCAACTGCATTGCTTTACTTATGCTGGGAAATTACTGCATTGCTTTATGTTTGCTGGGAAATTCTAATATCTAGCAAGACAGAAAATCCCTGATTTGAACTGCAAGAAGTTTACTAATATTGTTGTGTGAACAAGTTTACTCTTGAAAAATTCAACTTCTAGTAATTTTCTCATACCATGTTATTCTCATTAAGTTAATAGTTCATCATTTCTATTGAGAGGTTTACTAATATCAATTGATGTGGTACACTTTACATAAATATAGCTCATTCATTTTCAACCGGCCCTTAATGTTTGCCTTCTGCCATTTGTTCTTCTAGACAGGAAGTACTTTGCTCATATCTTTTTTCTTGTATATTTTTAAGTATCTTAAATGTGCTTGTCCTCAAGAAATAAAAGAATTTGCATGTATACATTTCTGGTATGTTTAATATGCAAGATTGTTCATAGTAAGTTCTCATGTATGGATGTTACTATCATCAGCCATAACTTAGTGTTATGAGTGATCATTATTTTTTCCAACTTATTATGAGTGTTTTGTATCTAAATTTTATTATTTAGTATCTAAATATTTTTTTCTTTGCAATGATAGGTGTCTGTATAAAAAGATGGTGAAAGATACCAAGACAAAGAAATTCAGATTTATGAATCCTCACAAACTCCCATATCTGGCAAAAACGGCACAAGACAAATCAGTTAAGCTTGAAACCCTGAATCAAAGGGCAACTCTTTTAGCAGATAAGCTGACAAGTGCATCAACAGATCAACTAGTGTTAGTGCCATGTAATGTCGGGTAAGCAAGAAGTAAAACATCACTTTCAATTGCTTCCTTTCGATAATTTATTCAATTTTATGATCTAATCCTATGTATTTGCCTAGTTTCCATTGGAATCTTAGTGTTATTGAACCTTACAAGGATGCTATTTACTTGCTGGATTCCCTAAGTTGCCGCATTCGCGATGATGATTCAAAATACGTAATGGAAATGTGAGTTCAGATTTCTTTTAGTAAATATTTATTATAATAAAAATCTTATTTAACAAATATTCTTAACGTATGAAGGGCCTTAAAATTGTTTAATTCAACCAAGGGAAGGAAAGGTAGGAAAAATGTTAAGTGGGAAGTAGTTAAGGTATGTGTACTTTTGTTTAACATATATTGTAATGTGTATAATTTTCATTAACAATTTGACTCTAATTACTATATATAGGCTCCTCAACAACCGGATGCGAAACAATGTGGTTTTTTTGTGATGCGATTTATGAGAGAAATTATTGAAGAAGTTGAGACTATTGAGAGAGATTCGCTGCAATCAATAGTAACATTATTTAGCTTATCTCAAATTATTTGACATAAACTATTTAAAATTGCAAAGTGATCAGTGTTGATTATTTTTTCCATTAACATAAATTGTGTATGCTCACAGTTCACAAAAATAGGGTACTCTCGTGAACAAATTGATGAGGTTCGGTCCGAGTTGGCGGAGTGCATACAAGATCATATTTATGAATAGGTATGGAATGATAGTTGCCATAATTCTATTTAGATTTAAGTTCATGGAATGGTGGTTTTTTTTGGTGGAATCATAGTTAATGCCAATTTTTTTGATGCAGTGCATAGTTACCAGATCGACCTTGAGCAGTTGACCCCAAAGAAAAGTTGTCACTGAAGTTTAAAAACTTGTGAAAATTTTTAGTGAATGATGATGTTTTGTGAATGATGATGTTTTGGAAAAATTGTCACTTAGGTGAAAGGATGTTTTCTGGATTAATATGCAAGTACAAAGCAATGTATTATATGTTATTCTGTAAAGTTCTGTCAGTGTAAATTATCTAGTTTCTTTATCTAGCTTTTGTTCCACTATTGGGTTTGTTTTTCTAATAATTACTCGTGCAGCAAAATACTGAGCAAGAAGCTGTAGATCTTATAATCAGGTAAAGTAGAAAAAGTTAACTACTTCATTATGCTTTCATCTTAGTATTTGTATATTTGATTTGTCTTCTTTGAACCAGCTTCAAGTCAAAAAGCCAGATCCTCTAGATAGCTGTTAAAAATAAGGTATTATTTGGTTTTTCAGTGATCTTAATATTTGGTAATATTTGGTCTTTGATGCTCACGACAGAGTTCCAACGCTGCATGATTACCTTGTTCAAGCAGATTGCTCACGGCAGATTCTTCGCCATTTCGTGTTCTGGTGTTTGGATTGCTATGGATGGAGAAGTTGTGCAATAATTCAGAGTGATGCCACCGTTGGGATTCGAGGTGATAAGTTGCAAATTTCTAGGCTAACCAAAACAATGTGGGTGCTTCTCATGTGGTGGGGTAGGATGTCTTAAAAAGAATAGGACAGTAAGATGAGTAATTTACTTTTTTTGATTGCTTGATCAGATGGCCTTTGGAAAAATGCATAACCATAAAAGATGGATAATTCAGAATATTGGTTATTAGGGAGAAAGGTGATAGAGATCTCATTTACGATGAGCCACACAATCTTTTCAAGAAAATAAAGTTCTTATGTGCTTTATATTAACTTGGTTTTTCTCTAATGATTTCTATCTGTTTGTATTGCAGGTTCTAAAATATAGTAAGCATTGTAGAGTCTGTGACAAATGCGTTGATGGCTTTGATCATCATTGCAGGGTGAGGGTTTTCTCCATTCACAACCTTATATGTTTTGTTATCTTGTAGTAATATGCAGTATTCATCTTTCCTAGTAGTGGATCAATAACTGCATAGGAAGAAAAAATTACAAAAGGTTCTTCATCCTCATGGTGTTTGCTCTTCTCTTGGTAAGCACAAATATTTCCTACCATTCCAATAGTTGTATTCATTAATCATAGTGATTGACACTATTTTCTTAGTGTAGATTTATCATCTGTGTGCATCAACTTAGAAGATACTATTTTCTTAGTACGTGAAGGACCTGATACATAGAATGCATTTTATGTCAGGTCCTTTTCATTCTGATTGACTATTGATTGGTCTCCATGCTTTGTGCACCTTGGGCCAGCTTATTCTGCAGTGGGCTGTTGGGATGCTTGTGCTGATACTGTGTTTTGTTGAGAGAAGGAGATTTTCTGCTGAAATTGTTTCAAAGCTGGGTAGTAGCTTTTCCTTGGCACCCTTTATCATTGTGGTGGTGAGTACTCAGAAGAGAAAATGAATGAAAATCACACATCATAATGAGGATTTTTCAAGGTTCTGATACTAATTTGATAATGTCTCTATAATGCAGGCTGTGTGCACTTTATTAGCCATGGTTGCTACTCTTCCAGTTGCACAACTTTTCTTCTTCCATATTCTTTTAATAAAAAAGGTACACTACTTTCATATTTCTACTTGTGACACAGCAAACACTACCAGTTACACAGCTCCTACATTTATATAAAACAAACCTATGTATCCGGTCAAATATCTCTATTTCAAGGAATATATCTTTTATATTTTCAAATTCTTTGCATTCATCCATACACTGAGCATTACTGAAACTTATTATCCAACTGAACTATTACAGCTTGTTATTTAACTGATAGATTTTCCATAGTGGAAAACAAATAGTAGAATTTGAACGATATGGTGTTGTTTATTCATCAATTCTGGAGAAAATTGACACTTTAACTAGCTCATGCTACTCTACATGGATGCGCTTACAGGGAATCAGCACCTATGATTACATTATTGCTTTGAGGGAGCAAGATCGGGAGCAGGAGGAACTTGCTGTTGGTGGGCAGCAAAGTCCGCAAATGTCCCAAGTGAGCTCTTTTACTGGACTAAGCAGCACCAGTTCTTTCAATCAATTCCATCGGGGTGCATGGTGTACTCCGCCAAGATTATTCCTTGAGGATCAGGTATCATACTTTCATTATTTAGAAAGTTATTGTGAATGTAATTTACCATGGTTAAGATTATTTTTGAAAAACCTTTTAATAAGATTTTTTTTACTGTACGAGGCAAATCCATTTAATTAAAAGTTTTTTTTTGGTAAAAAAGCCTAGTTGTAAATCTTTATCAGCACTTCATTCATTTCTCCTTATTCATCATTATCGTATTTTTGAATAAAAATTGAAATAACAAATGTAATCCACTTGCTTATTGTACACTTGGTTCAATGGTTAGCGAACTTAGGTGTGTGCTGTTTGAATTTTGTTTTCATGCATTGACCTCTTTAGATGATTTGTTTCTTGTGAACCTATTTTGAAAGATGCAATATATCTTTTAATATGGGTAGTTAATGTTGTTATAATTAACCCGTTTTTATGGAATTTCGTGAACTAAGAATCTTGTAAACTGCATGCGATTTCTTATTCAAGCTCTCGCTGGAAAGCTAACCAAAATCAACTTAGTTGATCATTAGCTATTCATAAATTGAACTGCATTCACATTTCCATTGCCAACTTCTGACTTCTGAGAATTTGATAGTAGGATAATGTCTACAGTTTGTTAATATATATATTTCCATGACGCATGGGTGTTGGAAGGGAATAGAATGTCGTCCTCGATTTTGGGACTGTGAATGTGTCATGTCAAGTTGAACTTTTACCTTGCTTCAGCTCAATTGTGTAAATAATTGTCAATCTCATGGTATAACTTAAGTTAGATTCTATTACAGAAATTCTAGTTCAAAATTAATTCTAGTTCAAAATTAATGTCAATAGCACTCGTTGCTTTTTCACGTTCGTTTAAAAACAATTGAGTAAAATGCAGCAGAATATAAGTTAAGTAAAAACAATTGCTAACACAGTTTATTTTTACTTGGTTCGAAGTCTACAGCACTCCCGCTTAGTTAATATATATGCTTAGAACTTGTAAAGACAGGTCAAACATTAATATGCTTGGTTAATATATCCATCTACAGCACTCCCGCTTTTTCCTCTAAATATGATTTTCATTTAGCACAGAACTAATGCCAATTTTTTTATTTTGATGCAGTGTTTAAAGAGCTTGAGTAGAAGTTGGCCCTAAAGAAAACTTGTCAGTTACGATATAAACACACTTACGGTATGAATTACATGTATATATAACATTGACATATTATTTAGTACGAGATTTACATGTATGAAAGTTTTCATACAAAATTTCTTGATTGCCTACAACCCCAGGTGTGCTGATGACAAGTTGAAGAAGATGGCTCGTCTAAGAGTGATAGCTGAAAGCCTTTCAGAAGAAGAGATTGCTGGACTTAAAGAAGCAATTCCATGCGATGGACACCAACAACAGCGGTTAGTCAATGATGAGGTTTTGTAAAACTTGTGTGTTTGAAAAATTATTGTCATGAAGTTAAGGATAACTTGTATGATACAAATTTAATTTGTGGATCAATATGTATACATTTTGTTTGTATAATATAAAGTTTTATTTATTTGTTAAATAGTCTTATTATAAAAATGATTGTGGTTGTGGATATTCAATTATATGTAAATTTTGAGTATTTTTTATAATTTTTGCTATTTAATTAAGAAAAACACTATATTTTATAAATTTAAAAAGACAACGTTTTTAAGTAATAAAAGACAACGCTTAAAAAACAATGTCTTTGAGACCAACCACAACGCTTTTAAAGCGTTGTCTTTGATATGTGCATTTTTACAACAGCATCTTTAACAACGCTTTTTAAGAACGAATAGACAACGCTTAAAAAGCGTTGTCTTTGTGACCAACCACAACGCTTTTAAAGCGTTGTCTTTGATATGTGCATTTTTACAACAGCATCTATAACAACGCTTTTTAAGAACGAAAAGACAACGCTTAAAAAGCGTTGTCTTTGTGACCAACCACAACGCTTTTAAAGCGTTGTCTTTGATATGACTTTCTACAACACCATCTACAACATCACTTTTTAAGTACATACGACAACGCCAAAAAAGCGTTGTTGTTTAGCTTTTTTCTTGTAGTGCCTAAGGAACATGAAATCTCAAGTGCATTATGTTATCTTCATCTTTTCATAAGGTAAAACATAAGCAAGCTAGATTTGAGGTTGAGCCTCCTTAAGGTATTTAATCTCTTCATGGCCGAAACCTTGTGGTAGGGTCCTACTAGTTCTAAGCAACATTCAAGTATAAAACATCAAGAGAACATTCATAACATATTATGGGAAACTTCATACTTGATATTTATTCTAGAATTTACAACCATGTGAGTACCTTATGAATTTCATAGCATATCATGGAGAGAAACATAAACATGTTAGGGTTGAATTTAGGGTTACTTAAACCTTACATTTCATGTTGGCCGAAAGTTTATCAAGTGAAAACCTAACCCTAAGCAACATGAATCTCAAGTGCTTTATGTTATTTTCATATCTTTTCATAAGGTAAAACATAAGCAAGCTAGATTTGAGGTTGAGCCTCCTTAAGGTATTTAATCTCTTCATGGCCGAAACCTTGTGGTAGGGTCCTACTAGTTATAAGCAACATTCAAGCATGAAATATCAAGGTCATATTCATAGTATATCATGAGAGGAAAAAAAAAACTTAAACATGCTGCATTTGGTTTTGAACTTCCATAAACCTTACAAATGTCATGGCCGAAATTTCTAAAGGAAACTTTAGGTTGTTGATTCCTCTAAACTTGAACAAAATCATATAACAACTTGTACCACAGGTGAGGGGATACTCACATCCTCTTGCTTGGTCTTTTCCCTAAGAGAAGGTACCCTTTGTGAAGAGGAAGAAGAAAGCTTCTCCTTCTAGTGCTCCCTTTTGCTTCTCTTGCTTGTGAGAGATAGATCTTGAGGATCCCTTCTTGTGGTTTGGTTTTCTTAGGGAGAAAGCCTTAGTTGGATTTTCAGAAAAAAGGGGAAGGGAATACTCTAGGTCACGGCAAGGGTGAGGAAAGGGAAGAAAAAATGAAAATTCTTCTTTGTTTTTCCTCTTATGCTAGGTGGAAGTGAGAAGCAAAAAGGAACTTTGCTTTCCCCTCTTCTTAACTCATCCTTTATCCTCTTAATGATGAAGAAATATCTTCATTCATCCCCTTACTTCCTCTCCTCTCATTTCCTCTTGAATCTCCACGAAAATGGAAAAGAGTGAGGAAGGAAAGACAATTTGTCTTGCTTCTTAATCAAGAGAAAGAGGAAGAAAGCTACTTGATGTTTTCTTGCTTCCTTCTCTTAATCATGGTTTTATCTTTATCTACAATTTCCATTCTCTATTCAACAATAACTCATGATGGTCTAGTGGTAATTCCATAATCCTTAGCTTAAGAAGGTTCAAGGTTCAATCCTTGACCAACTCTCTTTTTTTTATATATATATTTTTGGTTCCATCTTATCTTCCTTTATTCTAAGAGAAAATCTTCACATACTTAGCTTATGAAATTCGTGGGTGTTACAGTACCCCATACCTCATAGAAAGTTCATCCTCGAACTTTGAAATAGCGACATCAGGTGGCACAAGACTTCTTACTGAGTGCATCAGCCACTTTGTTCGCCTTTCCTGGATGATAAAAGATCTCGCAGTCATAGTTCTTGACTAGTTCGAGCCATCTACGTTGTCTCATATTCAGGTCTTTCTGTGTGAAGAAGTATTTCAGACTCTGGTGGTCGGTGTAAACCTTACACTGAGCTCCATATAAATAATGTCTCCATGTTTTGAGCGCAAAGACCACGGCTCCTAGTTCCAGGTCATGGGTGGGGTAGTTCTTTTCATGCTCTTTAAGTTGTCTAGAGGCGTAGGCAATGACCTTGCCGTCTTGCATAAGTACAGCTCCCAGTCCTAATATGGAGGTATCACTGTACATGTCGAAGCCCTTGTCACATTCCGGAAGAGTAAGGATCGGCGCACTAGTCAGTCTCTTTTTTAATTCTGTGAAACTCTTCTCGCAGTCATCCATCCATTCATACCTTTTGTTCTTTTTGTTAAGACATGTCATAGGGGCTGCAATTTTGGAAAAATCTTCTACAAATTTTCTGTAATAGCCTGCAAGCCCGAGAAAGCTCCTGACTTCGCTGGCATTCTTCGGCCTGTTCCAGTTACTTACAGCTTCGATCTTGCTTGGATCCACCATTACTCCATCTTTTGAGATAACATGACCCAAGAATGATATTCGATCAAGCCAGAACTCACATTTGGAAAACTTTGTATATAGTTGTTTCTCTTGAAGGATCTGTAGCACTGTATTCAGGTGTTCAGCGTGTTCCTCTGGGGTCCTGGAATAGACGAGGATATCATCAATGAAGACGATCACAAATTTGTCGAGATACGCCGTGAATACCCGATTCATCAGATCCATAAATGTAGCAGGAGCATTAGTTACGCCAAAGGGCATAACTATAAACTCATAGTGTCCGTATCTTGTTCGAAATGCTGTCTTTGGAATATCACCCTGTTTCACTTTCACCTGGTGATAGCCGGATCTCAGGTTAATCTTTGAGAAGACGGTTGCACCCTTCAATTGGTCGAACAAGTCGTCGATCTGTGGAAGAGGGTATCGGTTCTTGATTGTTACCTTATTTAATTCTCGGTAGTCTATACACATTCGCATGGTTCCATCCTTCTTCTTTACGAACAGTATCGGAGCTCCCCATGGGGAGTGACTAGGGCGGATAAGTCCCTTGTCAAGTAACTCTGATAGTTGTCCCTGCAGTTCCTTCAACTCAGCCTGCGCCATTCGGTAGGGTGCTTTAGAGATCGGTTTAGTGCCAGGAATCAATTCAATCTCGAATTCTATCTCTCTATTAGGGGCTAATCCGGGTAATTCATCGGGAAATACCCCTGGATATTTGCACACTACCGGGACATCTTCTAGTTTCTGGTTATTAGTTCGACTCGCGTCGACCATTTGTGCTAAAAAGCCAGTACATCCTTTGTCTAGCATCTTCTGCGCCTTTATAGCTGATAAGAATCCCTCAATACCTTTTCTTGGTTCTCCAATAAATTCGAACCTCAGTTCGGCTTCCGGTTAGAAGACTACTTTTCTTTTACGGCACTCGATTGAAGCGCTGTACTTGCTAAGGAAATCCATGCCTAGGATAATATCAAAATCCTGCATGTCGAGTAGTATCAGATCGCAGTAGAGTTCTCTGTCTACGATTCGGATAGGCACGGCTCGCAGCATCTGATCGGAAGGCATCACTTCTCCCGAAGGCAAGGTTGTTAAGAACTTGCCATTTATGACTTGTGGTAGTACTTCTAACTTTTTCGTGAAGGGTGTGGAGACAAACGAGTGGGTTGCTCCAGTATCAAATAATATAGTAGCATACTGACTGAAAAAAGATAGCTGACCTGTGACTACTGTAGAAGCACTCGCCACGTCCTCCTTGGTGAGAGAGAAAACCCTGGCATTTGTCGTCACCGGTGGGGCTTCTAATCTCCCTTGGCTAATCAGGGTCCCTTCTATAGCCGCTTGCATCTGATGTAGCTGTGCGGGGGTACTCCTATTCTGGTCATTCTGCTGAGATGGTACCTGGAACCGGGTAGGGCAGTCTCTGACCATATGTCCTTCCTGTCCACAATTGTAGCATTTCCTCGTACCCTGGTGGCATACTCCGGAATGCTGCTTTCCACAAGTGGCACACAGAGGGTACCTCGGCTGCTTATTTGCTGGACCACTTTTACTATTGTTCCATTGTTTTCTTTTTCCAGCGGAATTTCCTTTCCAGTTCGTCTTGGTACTTTGCGATTTCTGTCCTTCCGTCTGTACTAGACTCTTTCCTTCGTTCATCGCCTTTTGATAATGTTCGGTGATCAAGGCACTATTGACTAGCTCTTCCGTGGTTTGCGGTCTATTAACTCCGCCGGCCACATTCAAAGCTATTTCAGGTTGGAGCATCTTCAACATTAGTTTGACCCGTTCTCTTTCTGTGCTGACCAACTCTGGACATAGGCGTGCGAGGCGGTTGAAGCGCTTCACGACATCACTAACTGATAAATCGCCTTGCCGGAATTTGGTGAACTCGTCATAATGCCGATTTGTCACCCGCATATGAAAATATTCCTCCAAAAACTCTGCTTCAAAATCTGCCTAGTTCATCAGATTGACTTGCCTCTTGGCCTTAACTCTTTCCCACCACATCCTTGCATTTCCGGTAAAACAGAAAGACACACACTTGATCTTTTCCGGTATGGGCCAATCCAGCAGTTCTACGATATTTTCCACCGTCTTGAACCAGGCCTGGGTGTCCCATGGTTCACATGTACCCGTAAAATTCTCCGGCTTTAATCTCAGCCACTGTATCAGATAAGTTTCCTGTCGGACTACTGGAACAGGGGCTACTGGTGGCACCGGGGCAGCTGCAGGTATGACGGGCATAGTGTTTTGATTTGCTGGCGGGGTGACTAGATTTCCTTGCTGACCCATCAGAGTAGTGATCAATTGTTGTTGTTCGGTGATCTGACGCTGGAGGTCTGTGACTACCTGGGTCAGGTCTGGTGGAGTTACTGTCTCATCGGTTCTGCCACCGTGTCTTCTAGTAGCCATGATTATCTTCATAAATGACAACAATGCTAGCATAAGTCGTTATAGTTCCTAACTAGACTAACATAAGATAGTTATCATTCTTAACACGACCTAGCATAGGTTATCGTCAATCCTATCCTACCATCATATATCCCTAGACTAACATCATAACAATCAGATAGGCATGTATACTTAAATAAACATATCAGGCACAAAATAAAGTAAGCATAGAAAATTCTTACTTGGAGCGGCAGGATGGAGGTTTGATGTGTGTAGTGAGATGGCTAACCTCGCTCTGATACCAACCTGTAACGCCCGCACCTTTACCCCTCCTGCCTAGTGAGGACGGGGTTACTTTCTTACACCTAGACTTAGTAGACTTAAACATCCATACATACATACATACAGCGGAAGCATATCTATTTTTTTTTCCTAATCATACTAAGCATATGAGCATGAAATAACATGGTTCAACTTAGATAGTCATAGTATTCATTTCTAATACATGCATAGGAAATCATAAAAGACATCACATAACATAACATATTATTATAAGTTCACTTCAGCAGGTCATTTTATTTCTTTAGCCAAGTCACTATCACACATCTCTTGCCCCTTCCTGTTGCTCCTCTAGTTTATCCATCCTTTACCTTTATCTGTGGTACAAGGAAAAGTATCTGTAAGCACTCAAGGCTTAGTGACATCCTTTCCTACTCACAAAAACCAACATATCATGTAAAATTCATCATATCATACATCATAGAATAAAGGACGCTCATATCATCATATAACTAAAAACATATCATATCATGGCATGAATTCCAATAATATCGTAACATAAAGTAAACAACATATTATGGCATAAATCTTATTATGGTATAAGTAACATCATATCATAGCATAAATCATATCATAACATAAGTAATCATCATATCATAGCATAAGTAATCATCATATCATGGTATAGATCATATCATAGTATAAGAAATCATCATAACATAAGTGAAAGCATTATAACATTTCTTTTCATGGCATCAAGGCATCATATCATAGCATAACTGTAAGCATTATTTCACATCATATCATAAGCATGGATGCAAGATGTTCTTTAAAACATGGGAAATGTCATGTGTAATATGCTTTTCAAAACATGGTTTATGTCATGTGTGAGATGTCTTAAAACAATATCATATAGTACTTGAAAATAATCTCAACATGAAAGGGGCCCGGCTTAGTACCACATACATACATAATGCACGCATCCTAAGTAGACCCAAGGTAGCTAGTCTTAAACCTACTAGGAAACTAGGCCCGTAGCTCGGCCTAGGGGCACGTAAGGAGCCCACCCTTTACTAGGCCCGTAATTTGACCTAGGGGCGCATAAGGAGCCCACCCATTTGGTACAAGCCATTCAAAGTAAAATACATGTCATATCATATCTCTATCATTTCATAACATATAGCATATCTTATTCATGTCATTTATAGCATATCATGTTCATGTCATTCAAAGCATATCATGTTCATGTCATTCATAGCATATCATGTTCATGTCATTCATAGCATATCACATTCATGTCATTCATAGCATATCATGTTCATGTCATTCATAACATATCACATTCATGTCATTCATAGCATATCATGTTCATATCATTCATGTCATTTATAAGGTATGCATAAATGTGCACATAGCCATGCATACTTGGGCACATAGCCATCATATTTGGGCACATAGCCATGGTATCATTCTCATGCATGGTTCATAAGCATACTTAAACGAGCAACATAATATATCATGGAAGGAAAAAAGAAAACATAATCATGCATGGATCACAAGTTAACTTCTCCCAATTCATATCATGGCAAGGAAAGTACATATTGAGTCATAACTTAGTCTAAATTCTCAACCCACTAAGGGTGGCCGAAACATGCATAGGCTCATTTAGGTTTCATGAAATCATACAAGCATATGAACCCACATTCATTTCTATAACATTTAACATAAGGAACATCATAAGCATATTTGATTTAGGTTCTATGCTTCCTAGGTTTTTAAACCCACCTTGGCCGAAACATACATGGTCCAAACTTGGTTACAAATAGCATGTAAACATGTGAACCCTAATCAATTTCCATGCATTTATCATAGGCAATCACATGAGCATATTAGGTTAAAGTTTCAAGCTTCCTAAGTCCACAAAATATAGGTGGCCGAATGCCACAAAAACATAGGTTCTAAGCATGTGAGTACCCTACAAATTTCATAGCATATCATGGAGAGGAACATAAACATGTTAGGGTTGAATTTAGGCTTGCCTAAGCCCTACATTTCATGTTGGCCGAATGTTCATCATGTGAAAACATAACCCTAAGGAACATGAAATCTCAAGTGCATTATGTTATCTTCATATCTTTTCATAAGGTAAAACATAAGCAAGCTAGATTTGAGGTTGAGCCTCCTTAAGGTATTTAATCTCTTCATGGCCGAAACCTTGTGGTAGGGTCCTACTAGTTCTAAGCAACATTCAAGTATAAAACATCAAGAGAACATTCATAACATATTATGGGAAACTTCATACTTGATACTTATTCTAGAATTTACAACCATGTGAGTACCTTATGAATTTCATAGCATATCATGGAGAGAAACATAAACATGTTAGGGTTGAATTTAGGGTTACTTAAACCATACATTTCATGTTGGCCGAAAGTTTATCATGTGAAAACCTAACCCTAAGCAACATGAATCTCAAGTGCTTTATGTTATTTTCATATCTTTTCATAAGGTAAAACATAAGCAAGCTAGATTTGAGGTTGAGCCTCCTTAAGGTATTTAATCTCTTCATGGCCGAAACCTTGTGGTAGGGTCCTACTAGTTATAAGCAACATTCAAGCATGAAATATCAAGGTCATATTCATAGTATATCATGAGAGGAAAAAAAAAACTTAAACATGCTGCATTTGGTTTTGAACTTCCATAAACCTTACAAATGTCATGGCCGAAATTTCTAAAGGAAACTTTAGGTTGTTGATTCCTCTAAACTTGAACAAAATCATAAAACAACTTGTACCACAGGTGAGGGGATACTCACATCCTCTTGCTTGGTCTTTTCCCTAAGAGAAGGTACCCTTTGTGAAGAGGAAGAAGAAAGCTTCTCCTTCTAGTGCTCCCTTTTGCTTCTCTTGCTTGTGAGAGATAGATCTTGAGGATCCCTTCTTGTGGTTTGGTTTTCTTAGGGAGAAAACCTTAGTTGGATTTTCGGAAAAAAGGGGAAGGGAATACTCTAGGTCACGGCAAGGGTGAGGAAAGGGAAGAAAAAAATGAAAATTCTTCTTTGTTTTTCCTCTTATGCTAGGTGGAAGTGAGAAGCAAAAAGGAACTTTGCTTTCCCCTCTTCTTAACTCATCCTTTATCCTCTTAATGATGAAGAAATGTCTTCATTCATCCCCTTACTTCCTCTCCTCTCATTCCCTCTTGAATCTCCACGAAAATGGAAAAGAGTGAGGAAGGAAAGACAATTTGTCTTGCTTCTTAATCAAGAGAAAGAGGAAGAAAGCTACTTGATGTTTTCTTGCTTCCTTCTCTTAATCATGGTTTTATCTTTATCTACAATTCCCATTTTCTATTCAACAATAACTCATGATGGTCTAGTGGTAATTCCATAATCCTTAGCTTAAGAAGGTTCAAGGTTCAATCCTTGACCAACTCTCTCTTTTTTTATATATATATTTTTGGTTCCATCTTATCTTCCTTTATTCTAAGAGAAAATCTTCACATACTTAGCTTAAGAAATTCGTGGGTGTTACACTAAAAGCATAAAAATGCATGAGTAACTACTTATACTGCATGTGAGGGGTTACTTACATCCTGCGCTAAGTTTTCTTACAATCCTATCGCTAGGTTTCCGGAGAAGAAGATTTTTTCGGCGATCCTCTTACGTCTACGCTTTCTTCTCACATAGAGGAGCGTCCTCGTATCAGAGATGTCGCCGGAAGGTGCTCCTACAACCCTAGGGATGGAACCCTAGTTGTCTTGGGCTTGGGCGCCGAGAGGGTGAGGAGGAGAGAGGGCGGCGTCGGGTGAGGGTGAGGAATAAAAGAAGTTGTCGATCAAATCTCCTAAATCCCCACTTAAAATTCCCTATTTATATTAAGTGATTAATATGTCCCAACTCAATCATAAATAGAATTTCTCTCCTCTTCTTTCAGCACACCCCTATTGGGGCCCCTTGGTTACTAGAGTCACCCTATAAGTCATAGAGTCCATAGGTTGCGGGTTCAATTCCCGCTTAGGCTGTTTTACGCTTTTATTTAATTTTGATACTTCTGCTACTCCAAAAATTCTATAAAAAAATTCTAAAATTCCAGAAAAATAATAGAATATTTCTAAAATTTATTTTAAAAATTTTTGGGTGTTACAGCTTAGGAGCATTGTCAACGTTACAAGAACCTATAGGGTCACACACAAAGGGCAGTTAGATGGAGATTAGGTTCATATGATAGACCAAGAGGATTAGGTTCATATGATGAACCAAATTGGATTAAGAGTAATCTAATTTAGACCAATTGAGTTGGACCAAATTTGATTCATATGTCGAATGAGTCTAATTTATACTATGATTCATTGAGTCAATTTAAACCAATAAATAGATATTCATTGAATTAAATTGATTTGAATCAAAGGTTAGATTTGATCAACCATGGGAGATAAGAGGTCAAGTTTGACTTGACTTGAGAAGGAAGATGAATGGTCAAGTTTGACTTGACCAAATGCCACTTCATTGTGACTTGGCATGGGCCGGCCATTGATAGTGTTCCACATCATCAAGGCTACATCATTGTGTGCCACCTCATAAGGAAGACCAAGAGTCATGACTCTTAGTATTACATGGAGGTATTAAAGCACTAATAATGTGGTCGGCCACATTGAATCAAGGAAATTCAAGGCTTCTTCTTCCTCTCTTCTTCTTCTTCTCTCCCTCTCCTCCATTGCCGAGACCTCTCAAGGGTGCTAGCACACTCTAAGTGGTTTTCTCCACCTTTTATCCGTGTGGATATGTGTAGAGGAGTGTACACTTGACACTCTACGAGATCCGGCAACCATTTGGACGAGCAGGATAAGCAAAGGGCATCGCTACAAGGGTATACTTCATTTTCATGTAGATCTAAGGTAGATCTAGTGTAGACAAATATGTACATGAATTTTACTTATCTATCTTCACACAGATCCGTGGATAGCATCGAGGTTTCTGCAACGCAAAAAGTGATTTTTGCGGCTCGAAAATGCTAACAAAAAATACTAGTGGAGTCAAGGTAAATACAGTTACTATCCAAATATAACTTATGCACTGAGGTCAAAGTGTTAGACTTTCGAGCCACAAAAACCGCTTTTTGCATTGCGGAAACCTCGAAGCTAGCCATGGATCCGTACGAAGAAAAATAAAAATATTCACGTACATGTTTGTCTACACTAGATCTACCTTAGATCTACATGAAAAAGAAGTAATACCCTTGTAGCGATGCCCTTCGCTAATCTCGCTCGTCCAAATGGTTGCCGGATCTTGTAGAGTGTCAAGTGTACACTCCTCTACATGTATCCACACGGACAAAAGGTGAAGAAAACCACTTAGAGTGTGCTAGCACTCTTGAGAGGTCTCGGCAATGGAGGAGAAGGAGAGAAAAAGAAGAGAGGAAGAAGAAGATGCCTTGAATGAGCACACCTTTTTTCCTTCATGTGTGTGGTCGACCACTTAATAGAGGATTTAATACCTCGATGTAATACCAAGAGTCATGACTCTTGGTCTTTCTCATGAGGTGGCATACAATGATGTAGCCTTGATGATGTGGAGCATCATCATTGGCCGGCCCATGCCAAGTTACAATGAAGTGGCATTTGGTAAAGTCAAACTTGATCCTTCATCTTCCCTCTCAAGTCAAGTCAAACTTGACCTCTTATCTCCCATAGTTGATCAAATCTATCCTTTGATTCAAATCAATTTAATTTGATGAATCTCTATTCATTGGTTTAAATTGACTCAACGAATCATAGTCTAAATTAGACTCATTCGACACATGAATCAAATTGAGTCCAACCCAATTATACTAATTTGGATTACTCTTAATCTAATTTGGTTCATCACATGAACCTAATTCTCTTGGTCCATCATATGAACCTAATCTCCATCTAACTGCCCTTTGTATGCGACCCTATAAGTTCTTGTAACGTTGGCAATGCTCCTAAACCCATTTAGAAACATAAGCAATGAGCGGTATCTAGCAACACATCATTACTACCCAAGTCTTTCAATGGAGATCCAACATCACCATTGTGACTACTAATTGTGAATCTCACAATATGTGACAATGTCCTTCTATCCGTGACATCTAAATTGATCAATTAAGGCATAGACCATTTCATCCTCTAATCAATCTATGCCTTGAAATCCAAGTAGACTCACTCTAATCAAATGAGCTCAATATCTCATATTGACTTATTTGTGCATGGCCATGCACTTTGTGGTCTCACTCTATCAAAAATCATGATGTCACTCCCGTCATATAGGAGGGATAGATCCCATCTACATCACTCACACCCCTCCGCATAATTTTTTACATACCCAGTAGTCGCCTTTATAGTCCACCCATTTGGGTGACGTTTGACGAAACCAAAGTATGTATCTTCTTATGTAGGGAACCATGGTGACTTCAGGTCCAAGGACTGATAGTCATACTAATAGTCACATGAGAAAGTATATGACACTCATATAACGATCCATGATACTTTCTTATGATGGGTCATTTAGTATACATTCTCCAATGCATACCCATGTGTCAACTTGATATCTAATATCCATTACTTGTGAGATCAAGTCATCGAGTTGACTTACATGCTAGTCTCATCGCATTAACATTGTCCCTGAATGTTAATCCTTTACTAGGAATGATTAAGACTAGTGTTCTCTATATCATCTCATTATCAATTCGACCAATCGATTGATATAGATAAGAACCTTCTACTCAAGGACGCTATTATACTCAGTTATTTAACACAAATACAAGTAAGTATAATAACCATAAAGAAATTCCTTTATATATATATATATATATATATATAGGAATATGATACATCTAGTCCATACAATAGTCATCACATGATCAGCTCTAGGGCTCTCACTAACAATCCCCCACTAGTACTAGTGCCAATCAGTGTAGGCTCTAACACCCAATGACCTAGTGTGACCATCATGCTTTCTCTGAGCCAAAGCCTTGGTCAAGGGATCAGCGACGTTAGCCTCTGTGGGTACTCTGCAAATTTTCACATCCCCTCTATCGATGATCTCTCGAATGAGATGGAAGTGTCGTAGTATATGTTTGGTCCGCTGGTGTGAGCGAGGTTCTTTAGTCTGCACAATTTCTCCATTGTTGTCACAATAGAGCTCTATAGGATCGGCTATGCTAGGAACCACCCCAAGCTCAATAATGAACTTGGGGATCCAAACTGCCTCCTTTACTGCTTCTGATGCAGTAATATACTCGACCTCTGTTGTAGAATCAACAACTGTGTCTTGCTTCGAACTCTTCCAGCTAACAACACCCCCATTTAAGAAAAACACGAACCCAGACTGCGATCTATAATCATCCTGGTCAGTTTGGAAGCTGGCATCACTGTAACCCTTTACAGCTAGCTCGCCATCACCTCCAAATATCAAGAAATATTCTTTAGTCCTTCTCAAGTACATAAGAATATTCTTGAACGCTATCCAATGACGCTCACCAGGATCTGACTGGTATCTGCTTGTCATGCTCAAAGCATACGAAACATCAGGACGAGTACATAGCATGACGTACATGATAGATCCTACGGGTGACACATAAGGGATCTTATCCATGTGGTCTCTCTCCTCTCTAGAAGAGGGACTTTGAGTCTTTGAAAGACTCACACCATGTGACATCGGCAGAAATCCTTTCTTGGAATTCTACATGGCAAATCGTAGTAATACCATGTCAATATGTGTACTTTGACTTAGGTGAAGCAATCTCTTAGATCTATCTCTATAGATCTTTATGCCTAGAATACAGGCGGCTTCACCTAAGTCCTTCATTGAGAAACAATTCCCCAGCCAAGTCTTTAGAGACTGCAGCAAAGGGATATCATTTCCAATAAGTAGTATGTCATCCACATATAATACAATGAAGACAACTGTGTTCCCAACAACCTTTTTGTAGACACAGGGTTCATCTTCATTCTTGATGAAACCAAATTGTTTGATCGCATCATCGAAACAAAGATTCCAGCTCCAAGAAGCTTGCTTTAGTCCATAAATGGACTTATGCAGCTTGCATACTCTGCCAGTATGCAGTGGATATACAAAACCCTCAGGTTGTGTCTTGTACACATCCTCGGGCAAGTTTCTATTCAGAAACGCGGTTTTGACATCCATCTGCCAGATCTCATAATCGTGGTATGCTGCAATAGTAAGCATGATCCGAATGGACTTAAACATCGCTACTAGAGAAAAAGTTTCATCATAGTCAATACCATGAATTTGCTTGAAACATTTAGCTACCAAACGACCCTTATAGGTAATAAGTTCATCCATGTCAGTTTTTCTCTTAAAGACCCAATTGCACCCAATGGGTTTGACGCCTTCAGGTGGATCAACCAAAGTCCATACTTGGTTGGTGTACATGGATTTTATCTCGGATCTCATGGCCTCTAACCATTTCTCAGAATCTGGTCTCATCACAGCTTCCTGATAGGAGGTAGGCTCATTCTCAACGAGCATAACGTCGTCATGGTCAAACAAGAGAAATGAGTATCTCTCAGGCTGACGACGTACCCTGTCAGACCTGCGAAGAGGTAGGTCTACTTGAAATGGTTGTTGTTGTTCCTCAACTCCTTGTGCAACAATCTCATCATCCACAACATTTTGTGGTTCCAGTTCAACTTCCATCAAGGCTTTAGTGCTATGGTCCATATCTTGAACTTCTTCAAGATCAAACGTACTCCCACTAGTTTTTCTAGAAACAAAGTCCTTTTCTAGAAATACCCCAGTCTTAGCCACAAACACTTTGTGGTGACTGGGATTGTAGAAGTAATATCCCTTCGTTTCCTTGGGATATCTTATAAAATAGCACTTATCGGATTTGGGTCCAAGTTTGTCTGAGACATGACGTCGAACGTAAGTCTCACAACCCCAAATCCTCATAAAAGATATCTGGGCATCTCTCCCAGTCCATATCCTATATGGTGTCTTTATCACAGCTTTGGATGGAACACGGTTAAGTGTGAAGACTACTGTGTCTAGAGCATATCCCCAAAAAGATATAGGAAGATCTGTGTGACTCATCATAGATCGTACCATATCTAATAGGGTACAATTCCTCATTTTGGATACACCATTCCACTGTGGTGTTCCAGGAGAAATGAGTTAGGATAGAATCCCACACTCAGCTAGATAGTCACGAAACTCATGGCTAAGGTATTCACCACCTCGATCTGATCGAAGTATCTTAATACTCTTACCTAGCTGGTTTTGTACTTCATTCTTGAATTCTTTGAACTTTTCAAAGGATTATGACTTATGTGTCATTAGATACAAATAACCATATCTACTGAAGTCATCAGTAAATATAATGAAGTACCTATAACCACCTCTGGCAGTGACATTGAAGGGGCCATAGACATCACTATGTATAAGTCCTAACAAGTCAGTTGCTCTTTCGCTGTGTCCACTAAAGGGAGTCTTGGTCATCTTACCCAGTAGGCATGACTCGCATGTCTCATATGATTCAAAATTAAATGAGTCTAGCAGACCATCTTTATGGAGCTGGGATAAGCGATTCTCATTTATATGACCTAAGCAACAATGCCAGAGATAGGTTCGGTTCATTTCATTTAACTTGAACCTTTTGATACTTATGTTATATATGGGGTTCTCTAAGTCTAGAATGTAGAGTCCGTTCATCAGAGGTGCACTACAATAAAACATATCTTTCAAATAAACAGAACATTTGTTTCATTGTGAGAGCAGACACATAACAACATTCATCTAATTCTAGTACAAGCCCAGAGGGCAAAGATAGAAAGTAAGTTCCTACAACAACAACAGCAACCCGTGCTCCATTGCCTACTCATAGGTCCACCTCGCCCTTCGTCAATGCCCTGTTATTTCTCAGCGCCTGTACACTAGTACAAATGTGAGAAGCACATCCGATATCTAATACCCACGATGAAAAAATAGAGAGATTGACTTCTATAACATATATACCTGAAGTACAAATCTCATTTCTCTTCTTCTTAAGATCTTCCAGGTATCCTTTGCAGTTCCTCTTCCAATGCCCGGTCTGACCGCAGTGGAAGCGGGTAGCATCCTTAGCCACCCCTCCTTTAGGTTTCATTACCTTGCCTTTGCCCTTAGCATGGAACTTTCCCTTACTTTTAGGCTTGCCCTTGCCATTATGCTTTTGCACCATCAAAATGGAGTTGGGCTTTACCTTCTTAAGGTTGAGCTCAGCAGTTCGCAACATGCTTAGCAGCTCAGGCAACGGCTTATCAATTTCGTTCATGTTGTAATTTATGACAAATTGACTATAACTTTCTGGCAAGGATTGTAAGATCAAGTCAGTGGCCAGTTCTTGGCTAAGTGGGAATCCCAACCTCTGTAGGTTCTCTATGCACCCAATCATCTTGAGTACATATGGACCTACGGGAGTCTCATCTTGCATCTTGAACTGAAATAGTGCTTTAGAGATCTCGAATCTCTCGTGCCTAGCTTGTCCTTGATATAGTTGACGAATATGTTCAACCATATCATAAGCAGTCATCAACTCGTGTTGCTTCTGAAGCTCAGAGTTCATGGTTACGAGTATAAGGCATGACACATCTAATTCATCATCTTGATGTTTCTTATAAGTATCTCGGTCAGCTCGGGTGGTAGTGGCAGGAGGTGTCTCCGGAATGGGCTGCTCCAAGATGTACAGTTATTTTCTTGTGCGAGAACGATTCTCAGATTCTTGTACCAGTCTAGGAAATTAGCTCCATTGAGTTTGTCCTTGTCAAAGACAGAACGTAGGGAGAAAATGTTCGTGTTCGTCGACATGAAAATCTACAACATAAATAAAGCAGAAAGTAAATATTATATTTCACTTATCATTTAATTATGTCTTTAACTAAATGATGCTCCCACTGAATTATAGGGTCTTTTGTTGAATCAAGTCATGGATGTGGTCAAACCACACTACTAGATTCATACCAATTAGCTATAATTCTCGCGGGACAAGATCCACATCATACTACGCCTTGAGTTAGCTTTGGCTAAATTGCCCATAACTTTGTATGATCGGTAGATAACTAATTATCAATTACATCTTTATGCAACTCTTGTTTATAGGATCAAGATAAATGTGATTTTTATCCTATCTTCCCAACTATTAGAAAATGCCTATAGTTTTACCCGATTCAATTGAGTTAACTAGTTATACTCAATCTAATTGAGTTTGTTCTCACCTAAGCTTTGATAGGCGGGACCAAGATTGTCCCTCCACACCCTACCAAGATAATATGCGTTGCTCTGCTTTGGAAGATTCAACAGCAACAAATGATCGAGGTAGTGATGGGTATCAAAACTTGGTAGGCATTTCGAGTTGACTTGATTAAGATCTAATCTAATCATGAATGTGTATATATATATATATATATATGATTAATTAATTTGTGATGAGGTCATGGCCCTACTACGATCTTCTCAAGCCAATGAAAAGATCGGACGGTCAACCTAGGTTTAACGACTTCTTCAAGCGCCTTCTTTTAACCGCCATGTGTTGACAGTACCCTCTTCGTAACTCCTTCTTGAGTGGACCTTCCACCGCTTCATTTTGTACATTACAAATATGAAACTCGAGTTACATTCGAGTCTAAAATCCATTTACAATAGGAACATAATAAGGGAGGCATGACGCGCAGGTCGCATATCTTATACAACACGCACAATACTAAAATGACGCGCAGGCCATATTATGAATTACAACACAATTTTAACCAATCACATTGGGGTTTTTGGGCCTTGACCATCACAATATCATACATAATTTTAAATTTTGTATTTTACATAAATTTCTATAATTTTACTACTGTTTTATCAATTTTATGAGTCACAACTCCTCGGTGGTCCTGTTTAGCGATTTTCAGGCGCGATCGAGAGACAATGCACCTTGCGGGGTTAGGGGCAACGCCCCTTTTCGTGAAATGAATATCGTGAGTGTCTCAAACTGATCAAATAGCGCCTTAAGTCGCTGTCCCAAAAAAAATTAATTTTGTTTGGGCGAGACATTGCCGTTTCGGAAGGTTTTCTCGGTATTTGAAGCCAACAAGTGTCCAAGCACTTTTTGCTTCGCTTCTAAAAGAAAAATACTCACAAAATCTATAAAAGTTGAAAAATTATAGAAACTTACAGATCTGAAACCTTTTCGTAATAACAAATACAAACATATACATGCTTCGCACGTGGCTCTAATACCACTGTTAGACTTTCGAGCCGCAAAAACCGCTTTTTGTGTTGAGGAAACCTCGAAGCTAGCCACGGATCCGTGCGAAGATAAATAAAAATATTCATGTACATGTTTGTCTACATTAGATTTACCTTAGATCTACATGAAAAAGAAGTATTACCCTTGTAGCGATGCCCTTCGCTTATCCCGCTCGTCCAAATGGTTGCCGGATCTCGTAGAGTGAGAAGTGTACACTCCTCTACACGTATCTACACAGACAAAAGGTGTAGGAAACCACTTAGAGTGTGCTAGCACTCTTGAGAGGTCTCGGAAATGGAGGAGAAGGAGAGAAAAAGAAGAGAGGAAGAAGAAGATGCCTTGAATGAGCACACCTTTTTTCCTTCATGTGTGTGGTCGGCCACTTAATAGAGGATTTAATACCTCCATGTAATACCAAGAGTCATGGCTCTTGGTCTTCCTCATGAGGTGGCATACAATGATGTAGCCATTATGATGTGGAACATCATCATTGGCCTACCCATGCCAAGTCACAATGAAGTGACATTTGGTCAAGTCAAACTTGACCCTTCATCTTCCCTCTCAAGTCAAGTCAAACTTGACCTCTTATCTCCCATAGTTGATCAAATCTATCCTTTGATTCAAATCAATTTAATTTGATGAATCTCTATTCATTGGTTTAAATTGACTCAACGAATCATAGTCTAAATTAGACTCATTTGACACATGAATCAAATTGAGTCCAACTCAATTAGACTAATTTGGATTACTCTTAATCCAATTTGGTTCATCACATGAACCTAATTCTCTTGGTCCATCATATGAACCTAATCTTCAACTAACTGTCCTTTGTGTGTGACCCTATAGGTTCTTGTAACGTTGGTAATGCTCCCAAACACATTTAGAAACAAAAGCAATGAGTGATATCTAGGAACACATCATTACTACCCAAGTTACAAGAATGTTGAGATCCAACATCACCATTGTGACTACTAATTGTGACTCTCACAATGTGTGACAATGTCCTTCTATTCTTGACATCTGAATTGATCAATTGAGGCATAGACCGTGTCATCCTCTAATCAATCTATGTCTTGAACTCCAAGTAGACTCACTCTAATCAAATGAGCTCAATATCTCATATTGACTTATTTGGGCATGGTCATGCACTTAGTGGTCTCACTCTATCAAGAATCGTGATGTCACTCCTGTCATATAGGAGGGATAGATCCCATCTACATCACTCACATCCCTCCGCATAATTTTTTACATACCCAGTAGTTGCCTTTATCGTCCACCCATTTACGGGTGACGTTTGACGAAACCAAAGTATTCAACTCCTTATGTAGGGAACCATGGTGACTTTGGGTCCAAGGACTGATAGTCATATTAATATTCACATGTGAAAGTATATGACACTCATATAATGATCCATGATACTTTCTTATGACGGGTCATTTAGTATACATTCTCCAATGCATACCCATGTGTCAACTTGATATCTAATATCCATGACTTGTGAGATCAAGTCATCGAGTTGACCTACATGCTAGTCTCATCGCATTAACATTGTCCCTGAATGTTAATCCTTGACTAGGAATGATTAAGAGTAGTGTTCTCTATATTATCTTATTATCAATTCAACCAATCAATTGATATAGATAAAAACCTTCTACTCATAGATGCCATTATACTCAGTTATTTGACACCAATACAAGTAAGTATAATAACCATAAATAAATACCTTTATAAATATATATAGGAATATAATACATCAAGTCATACAACAATCATCACATGATCGGCTCTAGGGCTCTCACTAATACAAAGAACTAAAGAATCAAATTAAGAAGTACCCACCTTTATCTGTTAATCATTCTAAACAATCCCTACGTGGGTACGACCGTCACACATCCAAGTCCTGCAAATCATATAATGTATAATTTTGCTAATCACATTTGCAACAACTATCTAAAACCAACCCCAAATTAATTAGGGAAAACCTAATCGGATGATCATTAATTATCTTAATTAATGATTAATTTCAATTACTCTCATCCATGAATCCTTTAATTGTTTCAATCATAATCTACAATCCATTAATCAATTCAATACAACTTATCAATTTCTACAATTCATTAACCCATCATTCAATCCATTGAGTAAATCAACTTCATAATCATCTTGAATCACTTAATTCATTACCAATTGATCAACTCATTCATAAATAATCACAACTACATTGGATTAAGTATTCTATAATCAAATTAGTTTAAACTAACTTGAATAAATCCCAATAACTCACCCCAATCTCATATGCTCCCCTATTAATTCTCTGTTAGAGAAGCTGGCTACCAAGAAATGTGGTTGGAGCTTTGGATCGTCGGTGAATAGTACTGACCAAGACTATAAATATCAGCCAAGCATCAAATATCCACATCCTAATACATAGAATGGAAAACTAATCTTTGCTAATCCAATCCTAAGCATGCCTTACCTCAATCTACTATTGATAGACTTTTCTTGGATGAAATCCGATTGCTACTGTGGTGGTGAATTAAAGCAGAGGGGCGGCGATCACATTAGGACCTCGAGTGTTGGCCACGGTAGGGTGACAATGAATCGACCGGTGGCAGATCATGGTCACTGTGGTGCTGGTCGCAGCCTGCTCTGGTGAAGGTCAATATGGCAAGGCCATCACTAGCGTTGATGACATCGAGATTAGTGGTCGGTAGATGAAGAAGCTAAGGTGAGGGGGATCCGACGCTAGGGTTCAACCTTTCCCCCCTTGGTTGATGATCCACCTACACGGCGGCAACTCTGGGAGAAGGACAATCACCGGAGAGAATTATGTTGGGTTTTTCGGGACGCAAAAACCGCATTTTCGCGTCGTGGAAACCCCGAAAGCCCCAGCCACCGGATCCGTGCAAAGAAAAAATAAAATAAAATACGAGTACGAGTTTACAAACTCTAGATCTACACTAGATAAGAGTATTACCCTCGATGCGATGCCCTTTGCTATCCCGCTAGTCCAACGGCTTGCCGGATCTCAAGATTGTCAACGTAGACAATCCTCTACACGTATCCACACGAACACACTAGATGGAGAAGGACCAAACAAGGTGTGCTAGCACCTAGGGTGTTCGGCCAAGATAGGAGAGGGAGAGCAAGAAGAAGTGAATAGCCTTGAATGAATAAAAAAATGAATTCCCATTCACTATGTGTGGCCGGCCACAATTGTAACTCTTTTACAATTAATGTGACCGGCCACATTAAATGGAAAGGAGGCTTGTAACCTCCATGATGTAGCACACACTTAAGTAACCATGATGATGTGGAGCATCATCATTGGTCCACATCTTGCTAACTCACTAATGATGTGGCATATAGTCAAGTCAAACTTGACTCTTCCTCTTCCTATCAAGTCAAGTCAAACTTAACCAAATTTCTCTCATGGTTGATCTAATCTAACCATTTGATTCAAACCAATTTAATATAATGAATCTAATTCATTTAATTAAATTGATTAAATGAGTCATAATCTAAATTAGACTCATTGAACACATGAATCAACTTGAGTCCAACTCAATTAGCCCAATTAGGATTACTCTTAATCCAATTTGATTCATCACATGAATCTAATCCTCTTGGTTCATCATATGAACCTAATCTCCATCTAATTCTCCTTAGTGTGTGACCCTATAAGTTCTTGTAACGTTGGCAATGCCCCTAAACCCATTTAGGAGCATAAGTAATGAGCGGTATCTAGCAACACATCATTACTACCCAAGTTACAAGAATGTTGAGATCCAACATCACCTTGTGACTACTAATTGTGACTCCTCACAATATATGACAAGGGTCCTTCTATCCTAGAGATCTAGATTGATCAATGTGAGGCATAGACCTTGTCATCCTCTGATCAAACTAAATCTTGAACTCCAAGTAGACTCACTAAATCAAATGAGCTCAATATCTCATATTGACTCATTTGGGCATGGCCATGCACTTCGTGGTCTCACTTTATCAAGAATATCAATGTCTCTCCCGTCATATAGGAGGAATAGATCCCATCTACATCGCTCACATCCCTCTGCATAATTCGTTACATACCCAGTAATCGCCTTTATAGTCCACCCAGTTACGGGTGACGTTTGATGAAACCAAAGTACATAACTCCTTATGTAGGGAACCATGGTGACTTCAGGTCTAAGGACTAGTAGTCATACTAATAGCCACATGAGAAAGTATATGACACTTATATAACGATCCATGATACTTTCTCATGGCGGGTCATTCAGTATACATTCTCTAATGCATACCCATGTGTCAACTTGATATCTCTATATCCATGACTTGTGAGATCAAGTCATCGAGTTGACCTACATGCTAGTCTTATTGCATTAACATTGTCCCTGAATGTTAATACTCGACTAGGAATGATTAAGAGTAGTGTTCCCTATATCATCTCACTATCGGTTCAACTAACCGATTGATAT
The DNA here is from genome assembly GCF_018446385.1 of Zingiber officinale. Lineage (NCBI taxonomy): Eukaryota > Viridiplantae > Streptophyta > Magnoliopsida > Zingiberales > Zingiberaceae > Zingiber > Zingiber officinale. The sequence continues at coordinate 60,429,311 of NC_055994.1, forward strand.
AGGTAAGAACCCTCTACTTAAGAACGCTATTATACTTAGTTTATTTGGCACCAATACAAATAAGTATAATAACCAAAAATCAAATGTCTTTATTTATATAAGAATATGATACAACAAGTCCATAATACAATCATTAAATGATTGGCTCTAGGGCTCTAACTAACAATCTCCCACTAGCACTAGTTTCAATCAGTGTAGGCTCTAAGCCCCAATGACCTAGTGTGACCATCATGCTTCCTCTGTGCCAAAACCTTGGTCAAGGGATCTGCGATGTTAGCCTCTGTAGGTACTCTGCATATCTTCACATCTCCTCTCTCGATAATCTCTCGAATGAGATGGAAGCGTCGTAGTATGTGTTTAGTCCGCTGGAGTGAGCGAGGTTCCTTCGCCTGTGCTATAGCTCCATTGTTGTCACAATAGAGCTCAATAGGGTCAGCGATACTGGGAACCACCCCAAGTTCAGTGATGAACTTGCGGATCCAAACTGCCTCCTTTGTTGCCTCTGATGCAGCAATGTACTCGGCCTCTGTCGTCGAATCAACTACTGTGTCCTGCTTCGAACTCTTCCAGCTCACAGCACCACCATTTATGCAAAATATGAACCCTGACTGCGATCGATAATCATCCTAGTCGGTCTGGAAGCTAGCATAATTGTAACCCTTTACAGCTAACTCGTCATTGCCTCCATATATCAAGAAATATTCTTTAGTCCTTCTTAAGTACTTAAGAATATTCTTGATCGCTATCCAGTGACTTTCACCTGGATCTGACTGGTATCTACTCGTCATGCTCAAAGCATACGAGACATCAGGTCGAGTACATAGCATGGCATACATGATAGATCCTATGGCTGAGGCATAAGAGATCTGATCCATGCGATCTCTCTCCTCTCTAGAAGAGGGACCTTGAGTCTTCGAAAGACTCACGCCCTGTGACATCGGCAGAAATCCCTTCTTGGAGTTCTGCATGGCAAACCGAAGGAGTACCTTGTCAATATATGCACTCTGACTTAGGCCAAGCAATCTCTTAGATCTATCTCTATAGATCTGTATCCCTAGAATGCGGGATGCCTCACCTAAGTCCTTCATTGAGAAGCAACTCCCTAGCCAGGTCTTGACAGACAGAAGCATAGGGATGTCCTTCCCAATGAGCAGTATCTCATCCACATACTATAAAAGGAATACAACTATATCACCTAAAACGTTCTTGTAGACACAAGTCTCATCTTCGTTCTTGATGAAACCAAACTGTTTGATTGCATCATCAAATTGAAGATTCCAGCTCTGAGAAGCTTGCTTTAGTCCATAAATGGACCTATGCAGCTTGCATACTCTGCTAGTATATTGTGGATCTACAAAACCCTCAGGTTGTGTCATGTAATCATCCTCGAGCAGGTTTCCATTCAGAAACACGATTTTGACATCCATCTGCCATATCTCATAGTCATGGTAAGCTACAATAGCAAGCATGATCCTAATGGACTTAAACATCGCTACTGGAGAAAAGGCTTCATCATAGTCAATACCATAAATCTGCTTGAAACCTTTAGCTACCAAGCGACCCTTATAGATAAGTCCATCCATGTCAGTCTTTCTCTTAAAGACCCACCTACACCCAATGGGTTTTACCCCTTCAGGTGGATCAACCAAAGTCCATACTTGGTTGGTGTACATGGATTTCATCTCGGATCTCATGGCCTCTAGCCATTTCTCGGAATCTGGTCTCATCATAGCTTCCTGATAGGTGGTAGGCTCATCCTCGATGAGCACAACGTCATCATGGTCAGACAAGATAAATGAATATCTCTCAGGCCGACGACGTATCCTATCAGACCTGCGAAGAGGTATGTCTACTTGAACTGGTTGTTGTTCCTCAACTCCTTGTGGAACAACATCATCCACAACACTTTGTGGTTCCAGTTCAACTTCCATCGAGGCTTCAGTGCTATGGTCCGCATCTTGAACTTCTTCAAGATCAAACATACTCCCATTAGTATTTCTAGAAACAAAGTCCCTTTCTAGAAAGACTCCAGTCTTTGCCACAACTACCTTGTGCTGACTGGGAATGTAGAAGTAATATCCCTTAGTTTCGTTGGGATATCCAATGAAATAGCACTTGTCGGATTTGGGCCCTAATTTGTCTGAGACTTGACATCTAACGTAAGCTTCACAACCCCAAATACTCATGAAAGACACCTGGGCATCTCTCCTAGTCCATATCCTATATGGTGTCTTTATCACGGCCTTGAATGGAACTCGGTTGAGTATAAAAGCTGTCGTGTCTAGAGCATAGCCCCAAAGGAATATCGGAAGATCTATGTGACTCATCATAGATCGTACCATATCTAATAGGGTACGATTCCTCCTTTCGGATACACCATTCCACTGTGGTGTTCCAGGAGGAGTGAGTTGAGATAGAATCCCACACTCAGCTAGATAGTCACGAAACTCATGGCTAAGGTATTCTCCACCTCGATCTGATCGAAGTATCTTAATACTCTTGCCAAGATGGTTCTGTACTTCATTCTTGAATTCTTTGAACTTTTCAAAAGATTCTGACTTATGTGTCATCAAGTACACATAATCATATCTACTGAAGTCATTAGTAAATGTGATGAAGTACCTATAACCGCCTCTAGCAGCGACATTGAAAGGGCCACATACATCACTATGTATAAGACCTAACAAGTCAGTCGCTCTCTCACTGTGCCCACTAAAGGGAGTCTTGGTCATCTTGCCTAGTAGACATGACTCGCACGTCTCATAAGATTCAAAATCAAATGAGTCGAGCAAACCATCCTTATGGAGCTGGGATAAGCGCTTGTCATTTATATGACCTAAGCGACAGTGCCAGAGATAAGTTTGGTTCAGGTCATTTGACTTGAACCTCTTGGTATTTATGTTATAAATAGGGCTTTCAAGATCTAGAATGTAGAGTCCGTTCATCAAAGGTGCACTATAATAGAACATATCTTTTAAATAAACATAACAACATTTGTCCTTTATAATAAAAGAGAAACCTTTCTTGTCCAAACAAGAAACTGAAATTATGTTCTTAGTTAATGTTGGCACATAACAACAATCATCCAACTCTAATACAAGCCCAGAGGGCAGAGATAGAAAATAAGTCCCTACAGCAACAGCAGCAACCCGTGCTCCATTGCCTACGCGTAGGCCCACCTCGCCCTTCGCCAATGCCCTGCTATTTCTCAGCGCCTGCACATTAGTACAAATGTGAGATGCACATCCGGTATCTAATACCCATGATGAAGAAATAGATAGATTGACTTCTATAACATATATACCTGAAGTGGAAGTCTCACTTCGCTTCTTCTTAAGATCTTCCAGGTACACCTTGCAGTTCCTCTTCCAGTGCCCGGCCTGACCGCAGTGGAAGCAGGTAGCATCCTTGGCGACCCCTCCTTTAGGCTTCAGTGCCTTGCCTTTGCCCTTGGCTTGGGACTTTCCTTTGCCTTTGGGCTTGCCCTTGCCCTTGTGTTTCTGAACCATCAGAACAGAGTGGGGCTTTGCCTTCTTAAGGTTCAGCTCAGCAGTTCTTAACATGCTAAGCAGCTCGGGCAGTGGCTTGTCAATTTCGTTCATATTGTAGTTTAGAACGAACTGACTATAGCTATCCGGCAAGGATTGCAAGATCAGGTCAATGGCCAGCTCTTGGCCAAGCGGGAATCCCAACCTCTGTAGATTTTCTATGTACCCAATCATTTTGAGTACATATGGGCCTACGGGAGCCCCATCTGACATCTTGCACTAAAACAGTGCCCTTGAGATCTCAAATCTCTCATGCCTCGCTTGTCCTTGATACAGTTGACGAAGATGTTCAACCATATCGTAAGCGCCCATTAACTCGTGTTGCTTCTAAAGCTCAGAGTTCATGGTCGGGAGCATTAGACATGACACATCTAATGCGTCATCTTGATGCTTCTTGTAAGCATCTTTGTCTGCTCGCGTGGCATTGGCAGGAGGAGCCTCCGGAATAGGCTGCTCTAGAACGTACAGTTTACGTTCCTGGGTGAGAACTATTCTCAAGTTCCTGTACCAGTCCAGGAAATTTGCTCCGTTGAGTCCTTTAGAAGTTAAACTTGGATTGGGAACGAAACTTAACATTCTTACTTCAAGTTCAACTGATGTGATCTTCCTAAGTTAATCCATATTACAGAAGTTATCAAATATCTATTTCAAAGATCGGCTTCCAGGTTAAACATGATGAGGTACTAGGCCTTCTTGGGTATAGGATCATCGACCACTTCCTAGACAAAGCCTCACAAAGAAATTGGATATTTAACTTCTTACAGCAAACAAGGTTTAACTATAGAGACCTCAATAGAAACACATTATCGAAACATGAAATCAAAAAATAAAATCGATAACAAAAATGATAATTTAAAACCGATAACCTCTTGTGTTTGGTTTTACAAGATCTATATGATCCTGTCCGAATGGCTGACTCAACAGACGCTGGGCATGTGGCGCTCTCTGGTTGCTGATGTGGGTCTTCGACTGGTCGTACGAAACTCCGGCGACCCTGCAGAAGTCGGGCCGGGAAGGGGTTTCCGGCGGCGACCCTCCGACGCTCAAGTCAGGCAAGCAAGTGGTAAAGAAAGTGGCTCCAATGCTTGTAGAATGCGTACCTCCGGCGAAGTCTGCGACTCTTTATATAGAGCGGTGAAAGAGCCTCTACACGCCTACCGAGGCACGTACGTGTCCGCAGCCCATGCCTCGGTATGTATTTGTCAGAAAGCTTACATGACACCATACTGCTACAGTCCGATCACGTCTTCGATGGGACAACAGAACACCTTGTTGTCAGACTTAGAGTATGGCCTAGCCATAGGACTTGACGGCTGTCAGAAGATGTTCCTATCCTTCATCCACCGCCCGGCCGGGACGTCCGTCCGGACGGCCGACGCGAAGAGCGTCGTCCGGACGGCTTTAATTCCCTGCGCCGGCCGGCCGGAGCGCCCATTATGTCCTGCCTTCTCTTAGGTCTTCCGCTCGGTCATTATTTACTGTTTCATTGAGCGTCGGAACCCTGACCCCTGTCAGGGCGTCTTTTACTATCAGACGGCAGACCGATCGGCCTGCCCTCTTCTCATGCGTCCGGTCGGCTCATCCTTCTTCGACGGACCACCTGGCCCTTTGACCTCCACGTGGCGTTGACCCCTCGTTAGGGGGTCCCGGGCTCTTACCACCGGATCACTATACAAAAGGATGAACTAGTCATGATGCGGAAACTAATAACTAGTTATACCTTTCGTAGCTTATAGACCTCTTGATCTTCTATTGTATTCCTCTCCTTCTATTGAACGTCGTGTGGGCGACTATCTTCCAAGAGGTAATTGTTAGAACTTTCGAGCCGCAAAAATCGCTTTTTGCGTAGCAGAAACCTCAAAGCTAGCCACGGATCCGTGTGAAGATAGATAAGTAAAATATTCATGTACATGTTTGTATATACTAGATCTACCATAGATCTTCATGAAAAGGAAGTATTACCCTTGTAGCGATGTCATTCGCTTATCCCGCTCTTCCAAATGGTTGTCGGATCTCGTAGAGTGTCAAATGTACACTCCTCTACACGTATCCACACGGACAAAAGGTGGAGACAACCACTTAGAGTGTGCTAGCACTCTTGAGAGGTCTCGACAATGGAGGAGAAGGAGACAAAGAAAGAGAGGAAGAAGAAGAGACCTTGAATAATCACACCCTTGCTTCACACACATGTGGTCGACCCCCTTATTAGAGTGTTTTATACCTCCATGTAATACCAAGAGTCATGGCTCTTGGTCATCCTCATGAGGTGGCACACAATGATGTAGCCTTGATGATGTGGAACATCATCATTGGTCGGCCCATGCCAAGTCACAATGAAGTGACATTTGGTTAAGTCAAACTTGACCCTTCATCTTCCCTCTCAAGTCAAGTCAAATTTGACCTCTTAACTCCCATGGTTGATCAAATCTACCTTTTAACTCAAATCAATTTAATTTAATGAATCTCTATTCATTGGTTTAAATTGACTCAATGAATTATAGTCTAAATTAGACTAATTCGACACATGAATCAAATTGAGTCCAACTCAATTAGTTTAATTTGGATTACTCTTAATCCAATTTGGTTCATCACATGAACCTAATCCTCTTGTTGCATCATATGAACCTAATCTTCTCCATCTAACTGCCCTTTGTGTGTGACCCTATAGGTTCTTGTAACGTTGGCAATGTTCCTAAACCCATTTAGAAACATAAGTAATGAGCGATATCTAGCAACACATCATTACTACCCAAGTTATAAGAATGTTGAGATCCAACATCACCATTGTGACTACTAATTGGGACTCTCACAATAATTGACAATGTCCTCCTATCCTTGACATCTAAAATGATCAATTGAGGCATAGACTGTGTCATCCTCTAATCAATCTATGTCTTGAACTCCAAGTAGACTCACTCTAATCAAATGAGCTCAATATCTCATATTGACTTATTTGGACATGACCATGCACTTAGTGGTCTCACTCTATCAAGAATCAGGATATCACTCCCGTCATATAGGAGGGATAGATCTCATCTACATCATTCACTTCCCTCCGTATAATTTGTTACATACCCAGTCATCGCCTTTATAGTCCACCCATTTACGGGTGACGTTTGACGAAGCCAAAGTCTGCAACTCCTTATGTAGGGAACCATGGTGACTTCAGGTCCAAGGACTGATAGTTATACTAATAGTCACATGAGAAAGTATATGACACTCATATAACGATCAATGATACTTTCTCATGGCGGGTCATTCAGTATACATTCTCCAATGCATACCCATGTGTCAACTTGATATCTAATATCCATAACTTGTGAGATCAAGTCATCGAGTTGACCTACATGCTAGTCTCATCGCATTAACATTGTCCCCGAATGTTAATACTTGACTAGGAATGATTAAGAGTAGTGTTCTCTATATCATCTCATTATCAATTCAACCAATCGATTGATATAGACAAGAATCATCTACTCAAGGACGCTATTATACTCAGTTATTTGGCACCAACACAAGTAAGTATAATATCCATAAAGAAATGCCTTTATAAATATATATATATAGGAATATGATACATCTAGTCCATACAATAGTCATCACATGATCGGCTCTAGGGCTCTCACTAACAATCCCCCACTAGTACTAGTGCCAATCAGTGTAGGCTCTAACACCCAATGACCTAGTGCGACCATCAAGCTTTCTCTGTGCCAAAGCCTTGGTCAAGAAATCAGCAACGTTAGCCTGTAACAACCCAAATTTCTTCCTTTTGAGCCCCCAAAGTAATTTAAAAATATTTAAAAATGCTATACAAATATTCTAGGGCTTTTTATAAATTTTTAGAGTATTTTTATGTAATTTTTGGAGGTCGTTTGATATTTTTACTAAACAAAAGAAGTTTTAACAAAAAATGTTCAAGCCGAGATTCGAACCATGGACCTCGGACTTGACCCGAGTCTGAACCGAACTCAGCCAACCAACGGGTCTGCAAATGTTTTTTTTATCAATTATGGAACGAAATACATTTAAGTAGTAGTTATGAGCTTTTAATAAAAGGTTCCGGAAAATGGCCAAGCCGCGGCTCGACCCGGCGATCTCCGGCTCAACTCGGGTTTTAAGCGGAGCGGCTGACCAGCTGATCCAGCGGCCGGTTCTATTTAGGAAAGGGTAACAAACTTACTTAACAAGGTTAATAGGAAGATTAGAGTTATAAAGAGAAAAATTAGGGCTTGATGTTACCGTGACCTATTTTCTCTCCTCTCCCTCACGAACGGCGTCAGCGAAGGCTGCTTGGGCGAAAACAAAGCTAGGGCTTTGTCTCCGACGGCCGGCGAGCACTTCTCTCCGTGGGTTCTTCACAGATTCGAGGTCTCCTCATCGAAGAGAGCTCGTGGGCACGAGGAAGGGTTGAAATCTCAAGTTCTCCGAAACCTAGAGGCTTTATCCTCCGGTTGTAAGTCGAGGGATTCCTGTAAGTCGCTTACTCACCTGCGGTATGATAGCTTCGAAGTTTATTTCTTGTTCTTTTTCTTGTTCCCGAAGCTTTGGATGAAACCTAGGGCTGTGTTGTTGCGATTTGAACGGTGAAGCTTTGGTTTCTTATGGTTTGCAATAGAGTAGTTCGGGTTCAAGTTGGCTTCTTGTGTGGATTCTTTTCTCTTTAGATGGCTCTACCTCTTTAGATGGTTCTGTTCTTGGGATGGTTGTGGTGTTGGTTCGGATTCAACTTGAGCTTCCTAAGATTTCTGATTTCTTAACTGGAAGAATAAGATTTGGATTGGGTTTCTTATGAAGTTCTAGCTTTGGTTTAATGATGTTGTGCAGGTTCTTTCCTTGAGATAGCATGAGTATATTGGAAGGATTTGGTATAGATATTGTAGAACTTGCTTGAGTTCAATTTGTTGTCATTGGTTTATGTGGAATTATACTGTGAATAATCTGTTTTAAAGGAAGTTAGTGTAGGTTCTGTTGCAGCTTTGTTTTGGTATAGCGGTTTTGATTTCTATAGAATAGATTTGAGAAGTTTTGAATCTGAATTATGTTCCTTGCATGGCTTCCACTGAATTGTTGGTTTGAGTTAGTTTCAATAGTTAGGAATGGTTCGAAGATTTCATTTCTCCTTAGTGTTCTGTGGTAGCATGCTTAAAGAAGGTCTGATTGCTCTTTAGTGACCTGTTGTAGCATACTTGAAGAGGATTCGATTGTTTCTGTGTAGTTCCATTGTAGCAAGCTTAAGGAAGATCTGAATACTCCTTTGTAGTTCTATTGAAGTGTGCTGTCATGAAATCTAATTCAGAACAGTTTTGTTTGGTAAAGCCTACTGTTGGTTTCGATGTGCTGGGCAAGGATCAAGGATAGCCCATAAGTTCGTATTAGCTTTAGACCGTAGGTTGGTTTCATTGATATTGCTTAGTGTTGTTTGCTTGAGCATGGGGAGTTGATATTCAAGTAATCAGATCCCAAGAATTTGCATTCATTTATGTCATTCTTGGCTGTTAAAATTTGGTTTCCAGTAGTATGCTGTGGTTTCTTGTTTTCAAAGTTCTAGTAGTTTCTTTTATTTTAGTTTTAATGCATGAGTGCTTGAATGCACAATTTTGAGTAGCATGTTATGTAGATTCTTAGTTAAGCTTTGCATTTAGGAGCAGTGCAGATCTTTGCATATTGTAGCATTGTAGATTTTGGTGTGGAGACAGAAAGGGTATAATGGAAAGATTTAGTGAATTTCCAAAGTTGATATGGGTTTGTAGTTCAACGTTTCTAGAATTGTGGATAGATCTAGTACTCCATGACGTAAAAGTAAGGGGATTGTGGCTCCTTGTATTGGCATCGAATTCTTTTGTTATGGACAGATTTTGGTAAATGTTAGATCAATTCTGAGCATGATTTTTACTCTTTCTAGATGACCCTAAATGTTGGTACAACACTTGTTTAATGACAAAACCTTTCTTTTAGATAGGGTAATGGTTAGTTCAGATAACTCTCTATCATGATTAAATGAGCAAGATTGTAGAATGAGTAGAGTTGAAGTTTACCTCATGTTAGCTGATTTTGGGTAGTTGTGGTCCATTGATTTTACGATATTTGAATGTTACTGCACTATTGAGGTTTAATGTAGTTGCTTCACCTAACTGCTTAGGAGGTTTGGAATTATGGAACAACTAAAGCTGTAGTCCTTATTTAAAAAAAATACAGATTTGAGGTTTAGATATGTTTTCTAGTTATACTCATTCTAGGATACAGATGTGAGTTCTTCACTCTAGTATGTGGTTTAGATATGATTCTTTGCTACCATCCATTTAAGCATACAGATTTGAGTTTCCTTGTTACCTCAATAAGCAGAAATCCAATCTTAGAGCAGATTTCTAGTTCCTTATGTTATTAGATGTGCATGAGTAGCCTTCCTTTTAAGACAATCAGTTTCTAGTTTCTTTAGAGTTTATAGTGCAGAATTGTGCAGCTTAAAATGCAGAATTATGTTTATTCTGTGAAACTCTAGAATTTTTATGCATATAGTGTTCTATTAAACTCTTTTAGGGGTTATGAGTGATTATAAGTAAGAAAAGACCAAGGTCTTAAATTGATCCTAAATTCCAGAAGTTTAGGATTAAAAGCACGCTAAGTGTTTGAATAAATGCCAAGGCATTTTGTTATAAGAGAATTAAAGAATAACAAGTATAAGGAAGTTATAGTTAAAAAGAAAATAAGTATTTTACTTTTTAATGGCATGTACCAGACACAAGGTTCATTGGGTGGGCTCCTAGATCGTCCCTAGGCACAAGATCGCCTAGAAGTACCTTAGTAGTTTCGGGATTAGCTACCTCGACTCATATTAAGGATGCACGCAAATTGGTACAATGCCGGGCCCAAGAGAAGTTGATTATTATTTTAAAGTAATAAAGTATAAGTTTTGAAACAAATGAAACAAGCACCATTTATGCTTAGAGTTAGTAAGTTTAGTTTCTTTTAATTTGAAGCATGCAGTATTAGTTTTATTTGTTTCCTGCTTAGTTATTTTGCATGATTAGCTTTATTTTCCAGCATGCAGTTTTATCCTGTATACCATGATTCCTTGTATAGCATGATTCCTTAGTTTTCTTTGCTATTAGTTTGACATGAGCAGTTATGTTTATGCTTTACTTTCTTTTAGAGCATATAGTTTCTAGTTCTTTCTGTATACATGCATATTCATGTTTTTTGTGAGTTAGATAGCGCTTACTAAGCAAATTTTACTTATAGATTGCACTTCCTCTTACTGCAGATAAAGGAAAGGAAAAGATTTAGCAAGGAAGGCGACAAGGTGGTGTGGAAGGTGTGTGATGCCAGGACTGTTGGAGATATCAGGGGAATTGAGTCGTACTTTATGCTTATTGTCGACTGAGATTGTTAAAGAGTTATTTCTTATTATTCCGCATTGTTAGTTTGGTTGTTTCCACTGTTGGAGCTTTATTCATGTACTATTGCTAGAATAGTTTATTTTTTTTTAGTTGTTGTGTCTTATAAACTGCGTGGTTGTTTGATGAATGTTCCAGCCGCCTGTGGCTGTGTATATTATGTTATGTATTAATGATTATGGTCACCGGTACAGGGGAGACTCTGCCGAAATTTTTCGGTAGGGATTCCTCATGGTTTTTAATTATACCGGTTAAATAGAGTTAGTAGTTAAGTAACGGTCACTCTTAGAGAGTAGTAGAGTATTAAGAAGGGTGGTCGTTACATAGCCTCTGTGGGTACTCTGTAAATTTTCACATCTACTCTATCGGTGATCTATCGAATAAGATGGAAGCGCCGTAGTATGTGTTTGGTCCGCTGGTGTGAGTGAGGTTCCTTAGCCTGCGCAATTGCTCCATTATTGTCACAATAGAGCTCTATAGGATCGGCTATGCTAGGAACCACCCCAAGCTCAATAATGAACTTGCGGATCCAAACTGCCTCCTTTGCTGCTTCTGATGCAGCAATATACTCGGCCTTTATTGTAGAATCAGTAATTGTGTCCTGCTTCGAACTCTTCCAGCTCACAGCACCACCATTCAAGCAAAACACGAACCCAGACTGCGATCTATAATCATCCTGGTCAGTTTGGAAGCTGGCATCACTGTAACCCTTTACAGCTAGCTCGCCATCGCCGCCAAATATCAATAAATATTCTTTAGTCCTTTTCAAGTACTTAAGAATATTCTTGACCGCTATCCAGTGACGCTCACCTAGATCTGACTAGTATCTGCTCGTCATGCTCAAAGCATACGAAACATCAGGACGAGTACATAACATGACGTACATGATAGATCCTATGGCTGAAGCATAAGGGATCTTATCCATGCAGTCTCTCTCCTCTCTAGAAGAGGGACTTTGAGTTTTCGAAAGGCTCACACAATATGACATCGGCAGAAATCCTTTCATGGAATACTGCATGGCAAACCGTAGTAATACCGTGTCAATATATGTACTTTGACTTAGGTCAAGAAATCTCTTAGATCTATCTCTATAGATCATTATTCCTAGAATATAGGCGGCTTCACCTAAGTCCTTCATTGAGAAACAATTCCCCAGCCAAGTCTTTATAGACTGCAGCAAAGGGATGCCATTTCCAATGAGTAGTATGTCATCCACATATAATACAAGGAAGACAACTGTGTTCCCATCAACCTTCTTGTAGATACATGGTTCATCTTCATTCTTGATGAAACCAAACTATTTGATCGCATCATTGAATCGAAGATTCCAGCTCCGAGAAGATCGCTTTAGTCCATAAATGGACTTATGCAGCTTGCATACTCTGCCAGTATGCAGTGGATATACAAAATCCTCAGGTTGTGTCTTGTACACATCCTCGGGCAAGTTTCTATTCAGAAACGCGGTTTTGACATCCATCTGCCAGATCTCATAATCGTGGTATGCTGCAATAGTAAGCATGATCCGAATGGACTTAAACATCGCTACTAGAGAAAAAGTTTCATCGTAGTCAATACTATGAATTTGCTTGAAACCTTTAGCTACCAAACGACCCTTATAGGTATGCATAAGTCCATCTATGTCAGTTTTTCTCTTAAAGATCCACTTACACCCAATAGGTTTGACGCCTTTAGGTGGATCAACCAAAGTCCGTACTTGGTTGGTGTACATGGATTCCATCTCGGATCTCATGGCCTCTAGCCATTTCTCAGAATCTGGTCTCATTACAGTTTCCTGATAGGAGGTAGGCTCATTCTCAACGAGCATAATGTCGTCATGGTCAGACAAGAGAAATGAGTATCTCTCAGGCTGATGACGTATTCTGTCAGACCTGCGAAGAGGAAGGTCTACTTGAATTGGTTGTTGTTCCTCAACTCATGCAATAATCTCATAATCCACAACATTTTGCGGTTCCAGTTCAACTTCCATCAAGGCTTCAGTGCTATGGTCCATATCTTGAACTTCTTCAAGATCGAACGTACTCCCACTAGTTTTTCAAAAAACAAAGTCCTTTTCAAGAAATATCCCAGTCTAAGCCACAAACACTTTGTGGTGACTGGGAATGTAGAAGTAATATCCCTTCGTTTCCTTGGGATAACCTATAAAATAACACTTATAAGATTTGGGTCCCAGTTTGTCCGAGACTTGACGTCGAACCTAAGCCTCACAACCCCAAATCCTCATAAAAGATATCTGGGTATCTCTCCCAGTCCATATCCTATATGGTGTCTTTATCACAACTTTGGATGGAACACGGTTAAGTGTGAAGGCTGCTGTGTCTAGAGCATATCCCCAAAAAGATATAGGAAGATCTGTGTGACTCATCATAGATCATACCATATCTAAATAGAGTACGATTCCTCCTTTCGGATACACCATTCCACTGTGGTGTTACATGAGGAGTGAGTTGGGATAGAATCCCACACTTAGCTAGATAGTCACAAAACTCATGGCTAAGGTATTCACTACCTCGATCTGATCAAAATATTTTAATACTCTTGCCTAGCTGATTTTGTACTTCATTCTTGAATTCTTTAAACTTTTTAAAGGTTTGTGACTTATGTGTCATCAGATACACATAACAGTTGACCTCCGCAAGTGTACGGAAATAACACAAGTAATATAAAAGATTATCGCATCCACAGGGACTAGAATAAGCACTAAAAATGTCTCAAAGCGAATTAGCTAGACAACAAATCAATGAATTGACAAAGTCTAAGTGTAACTATGAAAAGTAACAAAGAAATAAAAGAATAAGAAAGAAGAAATAGGGCAATGATATGGGATATTCTATGAGTTTTGGTTTTTTTGCAAGGTTCTTCAATGTAAATGATCTACCAAATCCTTTTTCTCAATTGTCCATCATTTATAGAAGGTTGTCGGTTCTCTCTTGCAATAGAGAACTGACCTAGGACTGAAATCCATACCTAAATTAATCAATTAGGAATGAATCTATGTTGTCCTTACACGGGCTTGCCTGTCACGTGCGTCCCTCGAAAAATCAACATAGGAATCCATCACTCATCAACTCATCAAGATATAAAGATTAATTCAATCTATCTATCCTACCTTCTTGTAATACCTAATTTCCCTTTCAAGATTACCCCTCAAGCGTCCTTACACGGGCATGTTCCTGTCACGAAGATCCCTAAAAAAATCGAATGAGGAGCAATCCATACAAGATCCATAAGATATTCAAACATTCAATCAAGCATGGTAATTAAGCCCTAATCACAACAATCCACACAAGAAAGAATGGATACAAAACAGGGCAAAATCATAGAAATAGGAAATTGACATATTCACAAGAGTTTTACATCAAGATTTTCTTACAAATACTCCCTCCATCCTAGAACAAGAGATCTACTCCATAAATCGAAGAAATAATCCGAAAGAAACAAAGATTACAAGCATTTCTAATCCCTCAAATCCAAGAAAAGAGAGAAAGAAAACTTATATACGGAGAAGAATAGTCTTCGGATCCAATCTTTCGATCTTGGAGTCGAATCGGTGAAGATCGTCCATAGAATCGTCGGAAAACCCCTCCAAGACGGGGGAAAATCGCCCAAATCTTCCTTTCTCCCAAAAGGGAGAATATCCCCTTTCAAATCCAGGTGGAAGACTTATATAGAGGTGAGGTTTGGGCACCACATGACCCCAAGGCACGGCCGTGTGAGGTTGACACGACCTGCCTCACTTCCCTCTCTGCACAACTCACACGGCCGTGTGTGAGACACGGCCGTGGCACACCCTGCATCTGCTACCTTCGCATGGCCATGTAGATTTACACAGCCTGGGCATTCTCAGGCACTGGAGATCTCACATGACCATGTAGTGTACACGGCCAAGCCCTTCATGGTCTCTGGAAACCTCACACGGCCGTGTAGATTTACACGGCCATGTAAGTCTTCAACACTGGAATGCTAGTATGACCGTGTACTGCACACGACCTGCTCCTGCTGGCTCCATATCTTGACACGGTCGTGTGAGGTTCACACGGCCGTGGCAACTTCCTTCTCTATTTCAGCCACATGGCCAGAAATCTCCACACGGCCAGGGCAACCCCCCATAGCAGGGCCATGTGAGGTTCAGGAATGATGCCTTCCTCCTTTGCTCTGCTTGCAGATTCGGCCTTGAATATGAAATCTTTACCAAATTCGACTCCTATGTACAAAAAATGCACAAAAACAGATCTCCGAACAAAAAAGAGTAAATATGCTAAAAGGAAAGCTAGAAGTACAAAAATACGTAGACAAAGCATGTACAAAGTATGTGAATGTGCGTCAAAACATGCTAACAAGTGTATACAATCTACGCACATCATACCCCCAGTCTTAAACCTTTGCTTGTCCTCAAGCAAAATGCTGCAATCTAAATTCATATGCACTACAATGTTCTCATATCCCTAATGCATTCTCCTAACTCTATCAAAGGGTTTCATTAGTAAGCATGATCATGAAAACAAGTTAAGTATGACTCAAGCATAAGTACCCTGTGCACAGTGCGAAAACAACTCAAAACTCTTCAAGTTTCAATCTATGTCCTAGTCAAGTCGTCATCAAGTTTGAATTCCTAATGTTTCCGGTGATAGACAAGTAACCAGTGATAGACACTTACTTGCCACACACTTGGTTCATATTTCTCAATCAACCCAAGGCTTCAAAGGCGTGCTCAATCTCAAGAGAAGCTAACAGTCATTTCCCCAGTAACCCAACTCGGTCTCAAAGGGGTGACTTGCTAGATTCCACTCACGATAACTATTTTTTATATCCCTTATTCACTTTTTTCCTTTGCTTTTTTTCAACATTTTTTTTCATAAGTATTTGTATTGTGCAAATCTTATTTCACAAGTGTACTTTTAGCACAAATGTTGGGATATTTTGATTTTTCCAAATGAGCTTACATGATTTGAGCCTCATCCAGTAACTAAAATGAAGTTTGAGAAATCACCATGGAAACCAAGTACTAAACAAACAAGATGAATCATGGCTATTTCAATGATATCAACCATTCAAGCATCAAGTCAAAGTGTAGTGAAAATAAGATCCTTAAGGTCAAGCCAAGACTAAAACTCATCTCCATAAGATACTTAGCTTACATCATGCTACTCAAGATAGAGAAAAGAGGTTCACTAGGCATACTACTAACATCATTTGAATATCATGAATCTAGATAATGAGCGTGATAACATTTAATCTTGAAAATAAGAAAGCATATAAGTGAAGTTTTGATGTTCTCAAGATGTATGCCACGAGATATCAAAACAAAATGCAAGACATAAGAAAAAACAAAAAAAAACAAAAAAAAAAAAACAAAGCAATTCAAATGCATCTAATGCATCCCTCAGACTTAAACTTTTCATTGTCCCAATGAAAACTAAAAACAATGTGGAGGAGATTTTAAGAGAAGTAACCAAGTCATAAGCTCCAAATGGTTGACATTCATGTTTTTAAAGATACTCCTCCATCCAATACTCACATTCCTCCACAACTTTGAATTTACAACAATAAGATAGACAAGAAAAAAGTAGAGGATACATGTTTATTATAAACTCAGAACTAAAGACATAAAAGAAAATAAGGAAAATGAACTTGGGTTGCCTCCCAAGAAGAGCTTGTTTAAGATCATTAGCTCGACCACCTCATTAGATTCATCTAAATCTCGCTCTTGGAGGGGTAAGATATTTTAGAACCCTCCTACCAGGGGTTCTTGTTATGGAGAGAGCTTTCATCAATGGAGCTACAAAGTAGAGTATAACTCTCTCCATCTTCGTCTTCTTAAAAGTTTTTTTAGGTGGTCGAAGATGGTTCAGATTGAGCTTCCAATCATTAGCCCAAGTGAAATCTGCACATACAAAGAAAGTACAAATCTCCCAAAACCATATTAAGATAAGCAGAATAAGAAATAAAAACTGAATCACATCCAACAAATTCAATGATAGGTACCTCTATAAAATTTTCCAAAAGATCACAAGAAGTACTAACCTTGCTTTGCTGAGAAATACCTGATATTTCTAAACATGTGGATGTGATTTCCTCTGAATCAAATGATGGTTCTGGCTCAGGTGTTGGCGATATTAAAGATGGTGATTCTTGAGACTCAACCATATCTGCATGAGTCCCTACACATTGGTCCACAACAAGCTCAATCCTTGCAACTCTTACAACATCTAAGGATTGTGTGGACAAAGGAGGTGATTCTTGAGATGCTACTTCCATAACACAGCACCCTACACATTGTTCCATATCAACATCATCAACACAAACATCAAAAAACAAACCAAAATCTATGTCCTCAATAGGAGAATCAATAACAAGAGGATCAATAACTTCACTTGCAGTTTTAAGTTGATCTACCACATCACATTTATCATCTGAAAGTTCAATGTCACCATAACACCCTACAAAATTTGGAGGTAGATCAGAAAACTTATTTACCACTGCATTATCTTCACAATCCTCATATGAAGAGTCTTCATCTTTATACAAATTCAAAAATCTGCACTCAACCTTACCAGTGTCACAGAATTTTTTAAAGTCATAGTTCTCATTGACCCCCACTAACCTTTGTGGAAAAGGAACCCTTAGTGAAGGTCTTGGGAAAGGTACTTCTAATTTCCCATATTCTCTTGTAGCTTGTGGAGGAGATTCAACTTTCTTATATAGTGTTGGTATGATCAATCGTTGAGGGAAAGGTACTTGTGGCATTTGGGAACCTCCTGGAATAATGGAACTGAGTTCATGTGGTCTTTTATTGTTCTTCTCCTCAATTCTAAACATGTCCTTCTTCAGAAGTTCTTCATGATTTTTTTCAATTCTCAACCCAACATCATCACACTTTTCACTAGATCTTGTCTGCGAAGGAGGGGGGTCTTCTTTAAACCAATTTGAAACAATATTTTCAATCTTTGCCCCTAAATGTTTGAACTCCCCGTTCTGTGACTTGTGATTTTCAAAACTGATAGATGGTTGAGTTACAATTTGTTTGACAGGCTCTATAACATTTATGACTTGCACTCCTTGAATGTTTGAGGGAGATTTCATTCAACTTATATTTGACCATTCTTGGAGGTTCAATGTCACTTGATCAATTAACACATATACTTCATCTACACTTTTATCCATAAAAGAACCTCCAGCTGATGAATCCAATAAATTCTTGTCTGAGAAAGAAATTCCCCCATAGAATATGTGCAGAATTAACCATTTTTCAAACTCATGATGAGGGTACTATCTTTGAAGACTCTTGAATCTATCCTATGCTTCAAATAATGATTCTCCGTATGCTTGAGCAAAATTTGTTATGCAATTCCTCATATACACTGTTCTGCTTGGAGGGAAAAAATGATTTAGAAATTACTTCTCCAATTGTTCCCAACTTGTGATGCTTTGAGGATGGAGAGAATATAACCAAGTCCTTGCTTTATCCTTAATACTGAAAGGAAATGCCATCAATCGAATTGCATCTGCTGACACGCCTTCACATTTCACCATATCACAAATCTCTAAAAATGTTTCAAGATGCAGATAAGGACTTTCTGATACTTCTCCTCTAAATTTGTGACCTTGTATCATGAAAATTAACTCTGAGTCTAGTTAGAAACTTTCTGCTTCAATTTGAGGTTGCATAATGGGAAGTAAAAATCTTGCTGAAAGGGGTGTAGAAAAATTTCTCATGGGCCTGGTTGACATGTTAGTGCTCATGGATATTCAAGAAAAAATTATAAAATGAAGAATCAAAGACAAGAAATAAAATGCAATATGAAAAGCAAGAAAGAAAATGCAGAATTTAAATTGTAAGAAAGAAAATGCATAATGAAAACAAGAAAGAAAAGACAAAAGGAAAAAAGAAAAATGTCTATAATAATTCATTACTAATCAACTAATGTGTTTACAAGTTCTTGTTATTCTTGATGCCTTTATGAAGTTTTGATCTTCACATATACAAAAACAAGATTGAAAGATATATTTGTTCAAAAGAAAAGTAGAGAAAAATTTAAATCGAAAGGAAAAATAGAGAAAAGCTAGACTAGAATGCTAGAAATCAAGAATGCAAAGTTAGAATTAGAATTAGAATTGCAACAAGCAAGAAGTAGAAAAGAATACAAGAAAAAGTTATGAAATAAGAATTCTAAAGATTAGTTACAATTATGTGAATGAAAAGAAAAGTTATGTCTAGTCTAACTCAATTGAAAATCCCTAATGTTATAGCGTAATTCCCCGGCAACGACGCCAAAAACTTGTTGACCTCCGCAAGTGTACGGAAATATCACAAGTAATATAAAAGATTATCGTATCCATAGGGACTGGAATAAGCACTAAGAATGTCTCAAAGCGAATTAGCTAGACAACAAATAAATAGATTGACAAAGTCTAAGTGTAACTATGAAAAGTAACAAAGAGATAAAAGAATAGGAAAAAAGGAATAGGGCAATTATAAGGGATATTCTAGAAGTTTTGGATTCTTTGTAAGGTTCTTCAATGTAAATGATCTACCAAATCCTTTTTCTCAATTGTCCATCAGTAGTAGAAGGTTGTCGGTTCTCTCTTGCAATAGAGAATTGACCTAGGACTGAAATCCATACCTAGATTGATCAATTAGGAATGAATCTATGTTGTCCTTACACGGGCTTGCCTGTCACGTGTGTCCCTCGGAAAATCAACATAGGAATCCATCACTCATCAACTCATCAAGATATAAAGATTAATTCAATCTATCTATCCTACCTTCTTGTAATACCTAATTTCCCTTTCAA
This sequence comes from Zingiber officinale, assembly GCF_018446385.1. Classification (NCBI taxonomy): domain Eukaryota; kingdom Viridiplantae; phylum Streptophyta; class Magnoliopsida; order Zingiberales; family Zingiberaceae; genus Zingiber; species Zingiber officinale. Next base: position 60,449,066 of record NC_055994.1, read on the forward strand.
GATTACCCCTCAAGCGTCCTTACACGGGCATGTTCCTGTCACGAAGATCCCTCGAAAAATCAAATGAGGAGCAATCAATACAAGATCCATAAGATATTCAAACATTCAATCAAGCATGGTAATTAAGCCCTAATCACAACAATCCACACAAGAAAGAATGGATACAAAACAGGGCAAAATCATAGAAATAGGAAATTAGCATATCCACTAGAGTTTTACATCAAGATTTCCTTACAAATACTCCCTCCATCCTAGAACAAGAGATCTACTCCATAAATCGAAGAAAGAATCCGAAAGAAACAAATATTACAAGCATTTCTAATCCCTCAAATACAAGAAAAGAGAGAAAGAAAACTTATCTATGGAGAAGAATAGTCTTCGGATCCAATCTTTCGATCTTGGAGTCGAATCGGTGAAGATCGTCCCTAGAATCACCGGAAAATCTCTCCAAGACGGGGGAAAATCACCCAAATCTTCCTTTCTCACAAAGGGGAGAAGATCCCCTTTCAAATCAAGGAGGAAGGCATATATAGAGGTGAGGTTTGGGCGTCACACGACCCCGAGGCACGGCCGTGTGAGGTTCACACGACCTACCTCACTTCCCTCTCTGCACAACTCACACGGCCGTGTGTGAGACACGGTCGTGGCACACCCTGCATCTGCTACCTTCGCATGGCCATGTAGATCTACACGGCCTGGGTATTCTCTGGCACTGGAGATCTCACACGGTCGTGTAGTGTACACGGCCAAGCCCTTCATGGTCTCTTGAAACCTCACACGGCCTTGTAGATCTACACGACCATGTAAGTCTTCAACACTGGAATGCTAGTATGACCGTGTACTGCACACGACCTGCTTTTGCTGGCTCCATATCTTGACATGACCGTGTGTAGTTCAAACGGTCATGGCAACTTCCTTCTCTATTTCAGCCACATGGCAAGAAATCTCTACACGGCCAGGGCAACCCCCCATGGCAGGGCCATGTGAGGTTCAGGAATGATACCTTCCTCCTTTGCTTTTCTTGCAAATTCGTCCTTGAATATGAAATCTTCACCAAATTCGACTCCTGTGTACAAAAAATGCACAAAAGCAGATCTCCAAACAAAAAAAATTAAATATGCTAAAAGGAAAACTGGAAGTATAAAAATACGTAGACAATGCATGTACAAATTATGTGAATGTGCGTCAAAACATGCTAACAAGTGTATACAATCTACACACATGAATAACCATATCTACTGAAGTCATCAGTAAATGTAATGAAGTACGTATAACCACCTCTGGCAGTGACATTGAAAGGGCCACATACATCACTATGTATAAGTCCTAACAAGTCAGTTGCTCTTTCGTTGTGTCCACTAAAGGGAGTCTTGGTCATCTTGCCCAGTAGGCATGACTCGCATGTCTCATATGATTTAAAATCAAATGAGTCCAGCAAACCATCTTTATGGAGCTGGGATAAGCGATTCTCATTTATATGACCTAAGCGACAATGCCAGAGATAGGTTCGGTTCATTTCATTTGACTTGAACCTTTTGGTACTTATGTTATAGATGGGGTTCTCTAAATCTAGAATGTAGAATCCGTTCATCAGAGGTGCACTACAATAGAACATATCTTTCAAATAAATGGAACAACATTTGTTCTTTATTATAAATAAAAATCCTTTCTTGTCTAAACAAGAAACTGAAATGATGTTCTTTGTGAGAGTAGGCACATATCAACATTCACCTAATTCTAGTACAAGCCTAGAGGGCAAAAATAGAAAGTAAGTTCCTACAACAACAGCAGCAACCCATGCTTCATTGCCTACTCGTAGGTCCACCTCGCCCTTCATCAATGCCTTGCTATTTCTCAACGCCTATACACTAATACAAATGTGAGAAGCACATCCAGTATCTAATACCCACGATGAAGAAATAAAGACATTGACTTCTCTAACATATATACCTGAAGTAGAAATCTCATTTCTCTTCCTCTTAAGATCTTCCAGGTATCCATTGCAGTTCCTCTTCCAGTGCCCGGTCTGACCGTAGTGGAAGCAGGTAGCATCCTTGGCAACCCCTCCTTTATATTTCATTACCTTGCCTTTGCCCTTGGCATGGAACTTTCCCTTACTTTTAGGCTTGCCCTTGCCTTTATGCTTTTGCACCATCAAAATGGGGTTGGGCTTTACCTTCTTAAGGTTGAGCTCAGCAGTTCGCAACATGCTTAGTAGCTCAGGAAGTGACTTATCAATTTCGTTCATGTTGTAATTTATGACAAATTGACTATAACTTTCTGGCAAGGATTGCAAGATCAAGTCAGTGGCCAGTTCTTGGCCAAGTGGGAATCCTAACCTCTGTAGGTTCTTTATGTACCCAATCATCTTGAGTACATATGGACCTACGGGAGTCCCATCTTGCATCTTGCACTAAAACAGTGTCTTAGAGATCTCGAATCTCTCGTGCCTTGCTTGTCCTTGATATAGTTGACGAAGATGTTCAACCATATCATAAGCAGTCATCAACTCGTGTTGCTTCTGAAGCTCAGAGTTCATGGTTGCGAGCATGAGGCATGACACATCTAATGTATCATCTTGATGCTTCTTATAAGCATCTCGGTCGGCTCGCATGGCAGTGGCAGGAGGTGCCTCTGGAATGGGCTACTCCAGGATGTACAGTTTTCTTTCTTGTGTGAGAACGATTCTCAGATTCCTTTACCAGTCCAGGAAATTAGCTACATTGAGCTTGTCCTTGTCAAGGACAGAACGCAGGGAGAAAATGTTCGTGTTCATTGACATGGCAGTCTACAACATAAATAAAGCAGAAAGTAAATATCATATTCCATTTATCATTTAATTAGGCCTTTAACTAAATGATGCTCCCACTGAATTATAGGGCTTTTGTAGAATCAAGTCATGGATGTGGTCAAACCAAACTACTAGATTCATACCAATTATCTATAATTCTCGTGGGACAAGATTCACATCATACTATGCCTTGAGTTAGCTTTGACTAAATCACCCAAGACTTAGTATGATCGGTAGATAACTAATTACCAATTACATCTTTATAACTCTTGTTTATAGTATCTTCCCAACCGTAGGAAAATGCCTATAGTTTTACCTGATCCAATTGAGTTAACTAGTTATACTCAATCTAATTGAGTTTGTTCTTACCCAAACTTTGATAGGCGGGACCAAGATTGTCTCTCCACACCCTACCAAGATAATATGCGTTGCTCTGCTTTGGCAGATTTAACAACAACAAATGATCGAGGTAGTGATAGGTATCAAAACTTGGTAGGCATTTTGAGTTGACTTGATTAAGATCTAATCTAATCATGAATGTGTATCATATACGCATTAAGGAACTAATTACCCTATATTAGCATGCATCACATACACACAAGCAATGATATATATATATATATATATATATATATATATATATATATATATATATATATATATATATATATATATATATATATACTAATTAGTTAATTTGTGATGAGGTCATGACCCTACTATGATCTTCTCAAGCCAATGAAAAGATCGGACGGTCAACCTAGGGTTAACGGCTTCTTCAAGCGCCTCCTTTTGACCGTCATGTGTTGACAACACCCTCTTCGTAACTCCTTCTTGAGTGGACCTTCCACCGCTTCATTTTGTACAATACAAATATAAAACTCGAGTTACATTCGAGTCTAAAATCTATTTACAACAGGAACATAATAAGGGAGGCACGACGCGCAGGTCGCATATCATATACAACACGCACAATACTAAAATGACGTGCAAGCCATATTATGAATTACAACACAATTTTAACCAATCACATTGGGGTTTTTGGGCCATGACCATCACAATATCATACATGATTCTAAATTATGCATTTTACATAAATTTCTATAATTTTACTACTGTTTTATCAATTTTATGAGTCATAACTCCTCGGCGGTCCCGTTTAGCGATTTTCGGGCGTGATCGTGAGACAATGCCCCTTGCGGGGTTAGGGGCAGTGTCCCTTCTCGCGAAATGAATATCGCGAGTGTCCCAAACTAATCTAATAGCACCTTAAGTCGCTGTCCCAAAAAAAATAATTTTGTTTGGGCGAGACCTTGCCATTTCGGAAGGTTTTTCTCGGTATTTGAAGCCTACAATTGTCCAAGCACTTGTTGCTTCACCTCAACAAGAAAAACACTCACAAAATCCATAAAAGTAGAAAAATTACAGAAACTTACAGATCTGAAACCTTTTCATAATAACAAATACAAACATGTACAAGCTTCACACGTGGCTCTGATACCACTGTTAGATCTTTCGAGCGGCAAAAAATCATTTTTTGCATTGCGGAAACCTCGAAGCTAGCCACGGATCCGTGTGAAGATAGGTAAATAAAATATTCATGTACATGTTTATCTACACTAGATCTACCTTAGATCTACATGAAAAGGAAGTATTACTCTTGTAGCGATGCCCTTCGCTTATCCCGCTCGTCCAAATGGTTGCCAGATCTCGTAGAGTGTCAAGTGTACACTCCTCTACACGTATCTATACGGACAAAAGGTGGAGAGAACCACTTAGAGTGTAAAATATGGTACCCAAATAATATTAAAATAATAAGGTTATTTGCCAAATAATCTTATTAGAATTTTTAGGAATTTTTAGAAATTTTCTGGGAATTTTTCGGAGCTTGCATGACATATTTAGAGGGAATGCGTTCATGGGCCCGAGAAAAGCCTGTTTAGAATACCCAGGAGTGGAAGTTGATTGAGGAATTGATCTAGGGTTTAATTGACAAACCCCTAAGTTATAAAAGGGAATAACCCGAGCCCTAGCTTTCCCTCGTCGAACTCCCCTTCCCGAGCCCTCATCCTTGCGACACCGCCGAACCTCTCCTCTTCCTCCGGATCCCTCACCTCGCGATGTCGCCCCGCCTCCATCGCCGGCTCTCCTCATGCGCAAGCACCAAGACGCCGCCCCTTCTTGATCTTGGCGACGCTGAGTTCTCCACCTGATCCACTGCCGCTGGCCGACCATTGGCGCTGCCCTCTCCTCTTTGCGCCGCTGTTGACACCACCGCCCCATGGCCCGTCGCCGTTGCCAGATGCCGAGCGAGCCACAGCCATCGGCCTCTCCACCTTCACTGAACCTTTTCTCCCCAAGCCAGCGCCAGCGCCGGTGCTCTTCTTTGTCGAGACATAGCGCGCGGTCTCTTCTCCTCACACGAGCACCAAAGACTTCTTATTGTGCCCTAATTGATCCGGTAAGTAACTTCTCTTGTAGGTATGGATGGGTAGGCTAACAACAAGATTAGGGGTGATGGCATGGTGTCTGCACAAGGTTTTCGCTTGATTTACAAATAGGTTTCAGAGGATTTCGTTTGAGTTCAATGGACTTCTTTGCTCCTTTGTTTGGGTTTTGATTCTTCAAAATGGATTTAGTGTTGGTAGACTTGGGTGCGATTCCTATTGCTACGGATCGTGTGTCTTCATGATGGATTAGATTGTATCTTCGGCAGATTTGGAAGTTGAGGATGTGGATTCAATGTTGGGCTCAGTTTTCTCTTGCTAACAGAATATCTAGAACAAAATTTGGGGAGATTTTGATTCTAATTTGGGAGTCGTGTCTGCTTTCTTCATGTAGGATGAGTTTTTGAGCAGATTGGGAGGTTTTCTTATGTATGTTTGCATGTTTTGATGGTTGAGGTTTAGCCGGTGAACCATAAGTTTTGTTTGTCTTTCTTTTCCAATAGTTTGTGTTTCAGTTGTTAGAATCTTTTGGATTTAATGAAAGACTTCGCTTGGTCTTATAGATGTCGAGTTACGATGTTCTTGTTTTCTTTTGGCACAAGATTTTTCTGGGACAGATTCAGTAGGCAAAAGATCATTGATATTGATTTTGTTTCTGAACAAGGGTTTGATCCTATTTTATTTCTGCTAGATCTGGAGGTTGTGGTTAGGAATGTGATGTTAAGATCATTAATTGTTGATAGTGGGTGAATCGAGATTCATAGTTGGATTAGGGTTTTTCCCTAATTAAGTTAGGTTTGGGTTTAGCTAGATGTTGTTTATGGAATTATCTAAATTGTATATCACGTGATTTACAGGACGTTGATTCGACGAGCACTTTGACGTGAGCTAGTTTAGCACGATCGACAGAAAAAGGCGGGTACTTCTTGCTTTGTTTCTTTTAGTATTTTGACCTTGGTGCATGAACTATTTTGGATAAGAAATTATTTTTTTTTATCTTGACTCCACTCTTATTTTCCTACGCTTGATACTTCCACGCGATCTTTAAGAAATTTATTTCCATATCTATACAGTCTCTTGTTGTTATCCATGATCAGTAGCAGATACTAGATACCATGTTTGTATACTTTGACTATTGTTTATTTATGTACTATATTGAGCATGCTGGCTTCATGTAACATACCTAAATTTTGCTTATATTTGTATGATGATTGTTGCATTTGGCGCATCCTGTCATGACATGCATGTCAACGACCAATTCTCCCTTGCGGTCAAGAGAGTCGTTAAAAAAGAGGGCCGCATCCTCGGCCATTCGAGAGAGTGGTAGCTGGAGTTGATGTCGCTTGTCCTGTCGTGCCGCACTCAGCCACTCATAGAGAGTGGTAGCTGGAGTTACGAGCAGTAGGGACCTCGTCGTAGATGTAGCTAGTTAGCTACTATGCAACTGTCCCCTCGGCCACTCATGGAGAGTGGTAGCTGGAGTGGTGTACAGTCTGTCACTGACCCGACCTCTCGACCATACAGGGGTCATGGTGTGGAGAGGTGGGCGGGAGTGACTATCCGTGCATACACTATTATTATATTTGCTTTGGCTGCTGCTGTCTATATATGCTGTTATTGCTTACTGTTGTTGTTCACATATGCTGATATGCTTACTTATGTTGAGATATATTCTCATTGTAGATGTTTAGTCATTGGAAATTTGTATATACCTTGCTTATTACCTCTGTAGTATGAGCAGTACTGTAGCAGATTAGTACCAGTTCTGACCTACTATACCTAGCATAGGATATGGTTTCAGGTATGAGCATTTATTTTGGTTCTATTATAGTATCTGCTATTCTTCTTATGAGGTTGTATACTGTTGACACTCTCTACTTATATGTTATGTTCATGCACTATCTCTTTCCTTACCCGCTGAGTTCCAATACTCACCACCCCACAAAATGGTTTTCTTTCACCAGGTAAACGGTAGATGAGTCATGGATGTTTGGAGAGATATCGGCTGCCAGTCCTGGGTCCTACGTCACACTCGAGGATAGTTGTCGTTTTCGTTTTGTTATCGTTTAGGGTGGTATATTGATTTTGTGTATTTTGTTTTTCAATAAGTCGATGTGAATTTTGGGTCAAGTCTGTGATGACAGGTATTTTTGTTAGTGTCATTGTTGGTTTTACGTTCGTGTCATTTTATGTCTTCCACTGCTGTGTGTTTACGTTCAGCCGCGTAGATTTATTAAACTGCGTGGTTATATTTATTTTGTTCCAGCCGAGTGGGCTGATGATATAAACTGCGTGGTTGTGTTTATTTCATTTTTGTCCAGCCGGGTAGGGTGAGTATATTAAACTGTGTGTTCTGTTGTTTGTATTTTGTATATATATATTCCAGCCGAGTGTGGCTGAGGTATATTTTGTATGTAGTAATGCTTCAGATTGTCACCCGTACAGGGGAGATGCTGCCAAAATTTATTCTGGTAGGGACTACATGGGGCGTGACATAGAGTGTGCTAGCACTCTTGAGAGGTCTCGACAATGGAGGAGAAGGAGACAAAGAAAGAGAGGAAGAAGAAGAGACCTTGAATAATCACACCCTTGCTTCACACACATGTGGTTAGCCCCCTTATTAGAGTATTTTATACCTCCATGTAATACCAAGAGTCATGGCTCTTGGTCTTCCTCATAAGGTGTCACACAATGATGTAACCTTGATGATGTGGAACATCATCATTGGCCGACCGATGCCAAGTCACAATGAAGTGGCATTTGGTCAAGTCAAACTTGACCCTTCATCTTCCCTCTCAAGTCAAGTCAAACATGACCTCTTATCTCCCATAGTTGATCAAATCTAACCTTTTTTATTCAAGTCAATTTAATTTAATGAATCTCTATTCATTGAATTAAATTGACTTAATGAATCATAGTCTAAATTAGACTCATTCAACACATGAATCAAATTGAGTCCAATTCAATTAGTCTAATTTGGATTACTCTTAATCCAATTTGGTTCATCATATGAACCTAATCCTTTGGTCCATCATATGAACCTAATCTTCATCTAACTGCCCTTTATGTGTGACCCTATAGGTTCTTGTAACATTGGCAATGCTCCTAAACACATTTAGAAACATAAGTAATGAGCGGTATCTAATAACACATCATTAATACCCAAGTTACAATAATGTTGAGATCCAACATCACCATTGTGACTACTAATTGTGACTCTCACAATATGTGACAATGTCCTTCTATCCTTGACATCTAGATTAATCAAATTGAGACATAGACCGTGTCATCTAATCAATCTATGTCTTGAACTCCAAGTAGACTCACTCTAATCAAATGAGCTCAATATCTCAAATTGACTCATTTGGGCATAGTCAAGCACTTAGTGGTCTCACTTTATCAAGAATCATGATGTCACTCCCATCATATAGGAGGGATAGATCCCATCTACATCACTCACATCCCTCCGCATAATTTGTTTCATACCCAGTAGTTTCCTTTATAGTCCACCCATTTACGGGTGACGTTTGACGAAACCAAAGTACATAACTCCTTATGTAGGGAACCATGGTGACTTCAGGTCCAAGGACTGATAGTCATACTAATAGTCACATGAGAAAGTATATGACACTCATATAATGATCCATGATGCTTTCTCATGGTGGGTCATTCAGTATACATTCTCTAATGCATACCCATGTGTCAACTTGATATCTAATATCCATGACTTGTGAGATCAAGTCATCGAGTTGACCTACATGCTAGTCTCATCACATTAACATTGTCCCTGAATGTTAACACTTGACTAGAAATAATTAAGATTAGTGTTCTCTATATCATCTCATTATCAATTCAACCAATCGATTGATATAGATAAGAACCTTCTACTCAAGGACGCTATTATACTCTGTTATTTGGCACCAATACAAGTAAGTATAATAACCATAAATAAATGCCTTTATAAATATATATATATATAGGAATATGATACATCGAGTCCATACAACAGTCATCACATAATCGGCTCTAGGGCTCTCACTAACAGTAATCCACCCAAGCTTCTTCCAAGGCTTCTAAGATCCGGCCACCAACTAACCTCCAAGGGATGCTAGACAAGAGAGCTTCCTTCTCTTCTTCTTCTTCTCCTTCAAGCAATCGACCACTAAGAGATAAACCACAATTGATGCTGTCAGCCTCCAAGAGAGAAAACAAAAGGAGATAAGAGAAAGAACAAGGGTCGGCCACCAAGGAAGAATAGAGAGGAATAGAAGATGTGTTATTGGGTGAGGCACCCCCTCCTTCTCTTTTATATTCCTTGGTCTTGGAAAAAAAAGGAAAGTTTTGTAACAAAAAAATAAAACTTCCTTTTTATCATGACATGGTCAACCACAAACTTGTGTTGGTGCAGTGGGGCCGGCAAGAGGGGGGTGAATTGCCTGAAAAATAAAGTATACCCTCCTCAAGACTTTCAACTCAAAAAATGCAACACTAATAAAATAAAATGTAGAAATAAAAGAGGAGACAAAATTTTAACTTGGTTACAACCCAGGGGGTTGTTAATCCAAGGCGGTCGAACAGCTCTAGTAGAATATCTCCTTCACTATAGGCGGAGAAGCCTTTTTTACACACTTAGAATGCTCAGAGGTTGCTAGGAACTTAATACAGAGTTGAATGATTAATTTCCTAGCTCCAGAGGCCTTTATATAGCTCCTGGAAATCTTATCCTGAGTATTGAAGGCGCCTCCAAGAGTGTTGAGGGCGCCTCCAAGCAGTTTGACCGGATAAAGCTTTATCCGATTGCAAACGTTCACTTTTACTGGGTCTGAGGCGCCTCCAATGCCATTGAAGGCGCCTCGGACTGGTTTGAGGTGCCTCGAACTGCATGGTATAAATACTGCATGGTATATATAGTTTCCAGCTTCTCTTTTTCTTCTTCTTTCCAAGCTCCGATCGCTTGGGTGATTTCGGCCAACCGAAATAGGGCTCACCCGAACCCAATTTTCAGCCTTCTCCTCGAGTAGGCTTCCGACCCGGCTTCTCATCTCTTGAACGCAGCGCACGTTCTTCTCGTCCACCGATATACTCTTCTGCAGCTCTTTCATCCTTCGGACGCACCGAGCCCGTCGGCTCCCTTCCCGTGCCGTCCTTCTCGCTAGTTGCGTCTTCCGCTTGACTTCCTGAGCTCCTAAGTTCCTGCACACTTAGACACAGGGATCAAATAACAAAGCAGGGCCTAAGTAATTTGGTTGATCACATCAAAATACCCACGAGGTCCAACAATCTCCCTCTTTTTGATGTGCATCAACCCAAGTTCAAGTTAGGGTTAAACAGACAAGTAGTAATTCTGAAGAAATTACCAAACTAACTTTAAGCATAAATTTGTAATTAAAATAAATTGCAACATAAGATTTACCTCAGATCTGATACCAATTTTTGAACAGAATATCATTTTACAAAAATTTAAAACATTCAAAACAGAATTTTAAAATATTTCTAACTCCCCCTTAACTTATGCCTCTTTCTCCCCCTTTGATCACAGCAAAAACGGAGTCTAAAACATGTTCAGAATTCTAAGTCTTTTGAAACAGTTTCTAAAACATATTCTAAAAGCTTTCTTTAAAAAGAAATTCTAACTTAGGCACTTTTTTAAAAAGTTAAAAATGTTTTCGAAGTAAAAAATTTTAAAACAAAATTTTAACTTAGGTCTATCTCTCCCCCTTTGAAACAAAATTTTAACATATCTAAAAGATTTTTTTTTTTTTGAGAATTTTCCATGTTTAAAAATATTTTTTTTAAGAATTTCCAAAAAAAATGTTTTAAAAGAAACTTTCTAAAATATTATTTAATCTTAATTTTAATTCTTTATCAGAAAGTTAATTAAACATTTTTATTCTAATATTTTGGCTTCCAGGTCATGGCGAGGCAATAGGCCTTCTTGGTTATTGGAGCAACAACCACTTCCTTAGACAAAACCTCATAAAGAAAATTTAATGTTAATTTTCTCGCTGAAAGATTTTAAAAATTTTTATTTGAAAAAATTTAGTCTAGAAAAGATTTTGGAACCCAGTAAAGGTTCCTTCCTACTGAATTAATTAAGAACTTAGGGTGTACATAGTTTTTAGGAACTTTTCTAAGTTGTCCCTGATGCTTTCTAATATACCAATTTAATTTTCCATAAACTCTAAGTTTTGATTTTTGAAATTTAATTAAGCATGCATGATTATTTTAAAATTTTTCAATTTCTCATTTTCTAATTTTAAAATATCATACATTTCTAGTGGACATGCTTTTGTTAATTGTAATTTCAATTCAACATTCTCTTTTTCTAATTTCGCTAGATCTTTTGTAAACACTTTGATAAATTCAAAAGACTGGGTAGGGGTGAGATCACTTACCTCACTTGGTGATGCTCCCCCTTCGTCGCAGCTTTCTTCTTCTTCTGATGATCCTCCCCCTTCATCTATGCTCATCTCCGAGCTGGTTTCTTCGAAAAGATGATTGGCCATCAGTGCTACTCTCGAAAAGGCTTCAACTTCTGATTCGGAGGATGAAGAATCATCCCAAGTGGCCTTGAGACTCTTGCGTTTAGTGGATGTCGGTCTCTGAGACTTGTCGTTTTTCTTTAATTTGGGGCAGTCTTCCTTGATGTGCCCTTCCTCGTTGCAGTTGTAGCATCGAACCGTCCTTTTGTTGCGTTGATTCTTCCTTGACTGCGATTGAAATTTATTAGTTTTAAGAAATTTATTGAAACGTCTTAGCAATAGTGCTGCTTTGGTTTCGTCGATCGACGCTTCGGAGTCGGGATCGTCCTTTTCAGCTTGTAGGGCAATGTTGAGGTTCGACTTCTCTACTTGTTTAGGCTCTGCAAGTCGAGACTCGTGAAGTTCGAATGTAGAAAATAAACTTTCTAAACTACTTACCACAAAGTCCTTAGAGATGTAGTAAGCATCTACTAAGGACGCCCACTCTGGAGTTCTAGGGAAGGCGTTGAGCGCATACTGGATGGAATCTCGGTTTGTTACTGATTCACCAAGATTTATCAGTTGTGTAATCAGCTCCTTGATTCTCGCTCGGAGTTGCGCTACCTTCTCACCGGTGTTCATCCGGAGATTCGTCAGCAGAGTCCAGAGGATGTCACGCCTCGCTAGCTTCGCTTCTGAGGTGCCTTCATGGAGTTCCAGGAATTTATCCCAGAGGTTTTTGGTGGAATCGTAGCTTCCGATCCGACTTACCTCCTGGGGTGGTAGAACACTGAGCAGGTGAAATTCTGCCTTTCTGTTGGCCACGAAATCGGCCTGCTCCTTCTTCATCCAATTGTATTCTTCTTTGTCTTTTGGCGCTGTATATCCATATTTCATTATTAAAAGAATATCGAATTCGGTCTTGAAAAATACCTTCATTTTTCGCTTCCATGTAGCGAAGTCTCCATCAAACTTCGGGGGATGAATGTTCGCTCCAGCCATTATCTTGATCTTTGTGCTTCAGTCGGCGGTTAGTCCTTCTAAGGCTGTCGGGCTCTGATACCACTTGTTGGTGTAGCGAGGCCGGCAAGAGGGGGGTGAATTGTCTGAAAATAAAGTATACCGTCCTCAAGACTTTCAACTAAAAAAATTCAACACTAATAAAATAAAAAGCAGAAATAAAAGAGGAGACAGAATTTTAACTTGGTTACAACCCAGGGGATTGTTAATCCAAGGCGGTCGAACAGCTCTAGTAGAATATCTCCTTTACTGTAGGTGGAGAAGCCTTTTTTACACACTTAGAATGCTCAGAGGTTGCTAGGAACTTAATACAGAGTTGAATGATTAATTTCCTAGCTCTAGGGACCTTTATATAGCTCTTGGAAATCTTATCCCGAGTGTTGAAGGCGCCTCCAAGAGGGTTGAGTGTGCCTCCAAGCAGTTTGACCAAATAAAGCTTTATCCGATTGCAAATGTTCACTTTTACTGGGTCTGAGGCACCTCCAATGTCCTTGAAGGCGCCTCAGACTAGTCTGAGGCGACTTCAAGGTGATGGAGGTGCCTCGGACTGGTCTGAGGTGCCTCGGACTGCATGGTATAAATACTACATAGTATATATAGTTTCCAGCTTCTCTTTTTCTTCTTATTTCGAAGCTTCGATCGCTTGGGTGATTTCGGCCAACCGAAATAGGGCTCACCCAAACCCAATTTCCGACCTTCTCCTTGAGCAAGCTTCTGACCTAGCTTGTCGTCCCTCGAACGCCGCACACATTCTTCTCGTCCACCGGTGTACTCTTCCGCAGCTCTTTCGTCCTTCGGACGCACCGAGCCCGTCGGCTCCCTTCCCGTGTCGTCCTTCTCGCTAGCTGTATCTTCCGCTCAACTTCCTACACTCCTAAGTTCCTACACACTTAGACACAGGGATCAGATAACAAAACAGGACCTAACTAACTTTGTTGATCACATCAAAATACCCACGGGGTCCAACAGCTTGTTCTCCAAGCAAGGAACAATTTTAAACAAAAATTAAAATCTCTCTTTTAAAATCCCTTTTGTGGATACTTCTAAAAGGAATGTTTTATAAATTAAAATCTCTCTTTTAAATCCTTTTATGGATATCAATAAAAGATAAAGATAAGATTTAAAATAAAACATGATTTCAAGAAAGGAAAGTTTTATCAAAAAATTAAAATATTTCTTTCACATTATAGATAACTACAAATAAGGAAAGATTTCAAATCTCTTTTTTTATTCCTTTAAAGAAAGCTATAAAAGGAAAGATTTTAAAATTTAAAACTCTCTTTTAAAACCAACATAAAAGGAAAGTTTATAACAAAATTAAAACTCCCTTTTATTTCCTTTTATGACCGATCTAAAAAAGGAAAGTTTTATAACAAAATAAAACTTCCTTCTCTTCTTGTGTGTGGCCGGCCCCTTGCTTGGGCACCAAGCAAGGCTTGGCCGGCCCTAGCTTAGGCTCCAAGCTTAGCTTGGTAGGCCCCTTGCTTGGTCTCCAAGCAAGGCTTGGTCGGCCCTAACTTGGGCCTTAAGAAGCTAGGCTTTGGGTGGATATAAGGCTTTATATAAGAGGCTACAATAGGGACCTAGAGGAAGAATTGGCTTTGCTCTCTCGATGAGCTTGAGCTTCCCGTGTTCGCCGCGAACACCCAACTCAAGTTCATCAATAATAACTCATACCACTAAAGAGTTATTATTGCACTACCGCACCAATCCTATATTACAATATGGGCTCCTTTTTATTATAAGTACGTTAGTCTCTCTATGTTTAAGATATCGAATGCCCACTAATTAAATGAGTTACTGACAACTCACTTAATTAATATCTAGATCCAAAAGTAATACCACTCAACCTTATTGTCATGTCGGACTAAGTCCACCTACAGGATTTACATGACAATTCTTATAAGCTCCTCAAGGGGACATCATCAACTTATACTAGGACACAGTTTCATTGTATAATCAACAACACACCATATAAATAATATCATTTCCCAATTTATCGGGCCTATTGATTTAACGAGCTAAATCGCACCCTTTGATAAATTAAAGAAATAAATATTAAGTATACGTGCTTGTTATTATATCATGATTAAGAGTACGCACTATCATAATAACAGAGATTTTGTTCTTTTATATAGTCAGTATAAAAAGTGTTGGTTGGTCCTAGGAAGATCGTACCGGTTCTACTGTACAAAAAATTTGTACAAGTGTCGAACCTTTCCTAACAACCTATTGTGTTCTTTAGAAATTAAATTCGGAATCGCAAACGGAACTTAACATTATTGATTCCAAATTTAACTTATCTGTTCTTTTAGGTTTATACTTGGATCACAAACGGAACTTAACATTATTGATTCAAATCCACCTATGTTATAAATTCAATTAAATATTAATTTCAGAAATTGACTCCCAGGTCAAACATGGCGAGGCACTCGGCCTTCTTGGGTATGGGAACATCCACCACTGCCTTGACAAAGCCTTTTAATGAAATTCAATATTTAATTTCCTTATATAACTCTAGGTTTAACTGAAAAGAACAATCAAATCACAAGATCGAAAAAAAAAATAAAAGAAACACAACTTCGAATATCTAATCCGAAAATCTAGAATCACTAGCCTCTTGTGTTTGGAATTCATATAAAGAAAAACTAGCATGATGCGGAAAACAATTACTAGTTATACCTTTCTTTGTAAGCAACAACCTCTTGATCTTCTACTGTATTCCTCTTCTTATCTCGGACGTTGTGTGGGCAGCGATCTACCAAGATGAGAACCACCCAAGCCCTTCTTCTTCCTCCTTGCAAGTTTCTGCCAAACACCTCTCCTTGAGATGATGAGTTTCGGCCACCACCACCAAGCTCCAAGGGATGCTAGAAACAAAGCCTCCTTTCTCTCCTCCTCCAAGCAAGATCGGACCACCACCAAAAGCTCCAAGGGATGATGTCGCCGGCCACCAAAGAAGAAGAGAAGAGGAGAAGCCAAGGAGAAGGGTCGGCCACCACCAAGGAAAAGAGGAGAGGAAAATAGAATAGAGTTGTGTCATGAAGTCACCCCTACCCCCTCTTTTATATTCCTTGGTCATGGCAAATAAGGAAAATTTAAATATAACCTTCCTTATTTTCTTTGCCATGAAAAGGAAAATTTTAATTAATTAAAAACAATTTCCTTTTCTTAAATCAACATGGTTGGTCACCTCATAGCTTCATATAAGGCAAGTTTTAACACAAAATTAAAACTTACTTATTTGTTTCCGAAAATTTTAAAATTAAAATTTCTCTAATAATTTTTCCCTTCATGGTTGATTATTAAAGGAATTTTATAAATTAAAATCTCTCTATTAAAACATGTGGATGACTTCCAAAAAGGAAAGTTATCTTTAAAATTAAAATATTCCTCTTAATCAACAAATAAGGAAAGATATCAAATCCTTTCTTAATCTTTTGTAGAAACTATAAAAGGAAAAATTTATAATTTTAAAACTCTCTTTTAAATCATGAACATGGTTATAAAAAAGGGAAGTTTTCTCAAAATTAAAATCTTCCTTTCAATCTATAAATAAGGAAAGATATCAAATCTTTTCTTAAACTTTTGTAGAAAACTATAAAATGAAAGATTTAAATTTTAAACTCTCTTTTAAAACCATGGAATGCACATAAGAAAAGATTTTAAATAAAATAAAATCCTTTTAACTTGATGTGGCCGGCTACACCAAGCTTAGGTTCAAGCTAGGGCCGGCCACACAACTTGGCTCATCCTATTTGCTTGGCCGGCCATCTTAGGATGGGTATAAAGGTGGGTATAGGTGGGTATAATACTTTATTATTAAGAGGCTATGATAGGGACCGAGAGGAGGAATTGGTTTTGGTCTCCCGATGAAATTCAGCTTCCCGTGTTCGCCCCGAACACCCAACTTAATTTCATCAATAATAATTTATACCACTAAAGAATTATTATTGAACTACCGCACCAATCCCAAATTATATTTTGGGCTCCTTCTTATTATGAGTGTGTTATTCTCTCTGTGTTTAAGATGTCGAATGTCCACTAATTAAATGAGTTACTGACAACTCACTTTAATTAATTTCTTAGTCCAAGAGTAGTACCACTCAACCTTATCATCATATCGGACTAAGTCCACCTGCAGGGTTTAACATTGTAACGACCACCCTTCTTACTACTACTACTCTCTAAGGATGACCGTTACTTAACTACTAACTCTACTTAACCGGTATGATTAAAAATCATATGAAAACCCTACTGAAAAATTTCGACAGAGTCTCCCCTGTACCGGTGACCATATTCAACAATACATGTAATATATACTCAGCCACAAGCGACTGGAACACATATCAATCAACCACGCAGTATAATAAATCCAAAATAAAGAAAACCATACCACAACTCATCACACCATATCACAATTCATCTACTATGTCCTAATCACATCACAATATCATGTACTATCTCAAATACTTCTAACATAACAAAAGACAATAGAAACTAGAATAAAACTCTTTCCTAGTCCCAAGGCTTCCATAGTCCTGGCATCACACATCCTTCGAACACCTCCTTGTCGCCTTCCTTTCTATATCTTTTCCTTTCCTGTATCTGCAGTAAGAGGAAGTGTAGTCTATAAGCAAAATTTGCTTAGTAAGCGCTATCTAACTCACAAAATCATGAATGTGCATGTATACGAAAAGAACTAGAAACTATATACTCTAAAAAGAAATAAAGCATAAACATAACTGCTCATGTCAAACTAATAGCAAAGAAAAGCTAAGGAATCTACTCATGTAATTCTAATAGTTAATCATGCTGTTCATCTAATAGGTAAACATGAAAACTACTCATCTACTAGATAAACATGGTAGAATAAAGAACTAAACTTACTGATTTTTAGAACTATATGAATCTTATTTCATTTGTTCTAAACTTAATCTTTAATACTTTATGTTTATGTAAAACTCGTTTTACTTGTCGAAAAACTTATACTTATAATACTTCAAAATAATAATCAACTTCTTCTTGGGCCCAGGCATAGTACCATCTTATGCGCGTTCCCTAATAGGTTGGGGTAGCGAGCCACCAATCCTAAAAGAGCAGACCTCGGTCTACCAGGGCCAAGACCTCGGAATTGGACACTTGGATTTGTTTAACGACAACCTTGGAAGTCGGGTACTAGCCTCTTCTTAAAAGTAAAATACTTATAATCTTAATTACTTCTTCTTTTAATGCCTTGGCATTTTAATAGGCACCTTGTGTGCCAAAATCCCTAAAGTCTTGACTTTTGGGATCTACTTAAGGCCTCGGCCTTTTCTTTCTTTTCTTTATCTTTCTTATACTTTTCTTATAAAAGAATGCTTCTTACAAAACTGAAATGGTTAAACAAATTCTAACACTGCAATGCTTAAACAAAATCTGCATACAAGTTTAAACAGAAATCTGCATATTAAGCTTAACTAAAATCTGCATATTAAGCTTATCTAAAATCTGCATACTGAGCTTATCTAAAATATGCATACTAGCTTAGAAAAATCTGCCGAATTCTCTTAAGACTAGGTTGTTCATGTCAAAAACATAGCACAACCAAAACTAAATCCTGCTGAAGCTTAAAATCTATGTAAACTTGTTGGAACAAGAATAAATTAACTAACCTATTGAATTTGTAACAAAAGGAATCAATTTTGCTGAATTGAACCTTAAGAAATCAACTTGCTGAATTGAAACTTTAAAAATTAAATTTGCTGAATTATCAAAAAGAAGGCTGTCCTATGCTCTAATAGAGTTGTACGTTTCTGCAGTGAACATAAAGAAAACTTGAACTGGAATAAGCTCCAAAGGGGGTTGTTCTAAGCTCCAAATGGAGCTATTCTTGTCTGCAGAAATGCACAAAGAAGGAGGTTGTTCTCTGCTACAATTGGAGCTATTCCTTATCTACTGCAAATACCATAGGGAAATGGGACTGTTGGTGCCCCTTTCCTAACGTAAACCAAACTAAACCTGTTGGAAACTTAGAACCAATATAAAGCTTGTTTCGTTTCAAAATCAAATCCCATATCTAGCAACAGGATACTAATTCTTGCTACTACATAACTTAAAAGGAAGGAAACCAAGAACGCATGCTACTAAACTTCAATAAAACAGAGCCCTAATCCAAAAAGGGAACAACATGGCAGCAAACTTCGGAACAAAACAGAACAAATTCGGAACACAAGAATAAGCAGAGTTCAGAATCTAATCCAATCAAAAACTCTTTCCCTCTTCCTTGACAACTCACGGTAGTAAGCCCTAAGCTACAAACTTCACAAAAAAATTTTGAAACAAAAGGAAAAGAACCCGGAACTATCCTACTGCAGGTGAGTAGCGACTTACCTTGGGTTTCTTGGACTTACAATTGAGAAGGAGGCTTCTAGGGCTTTCGGCGAGCTCAAAATCCCGACTCTTCTTCGTGCTCCCGACTCCTCCTCATCGAGAAGAGCTTAAGGAGATGGAGGAACCCCTCGGAGAACCTTGGCCGACCGCCGGATCGAAGCCCTAGCTTTCCTTGCCTTCTGCCCAAGCACGGCCATCGCGCGCAGAAGAGGGACGCGAGGAGAGAAGAGGAGGACGAATTAGGTCATGGGATAACATCGACTTATCCCTCTTTATAATACCTAGGTATTTTGTTATGGCTTAAGATTATTTTTCTCCTTACCTTTTCACGAAATACTCGCGGAACCGTTGGTTGGTTGCGTTTCCGCAGAGCCCCAGGTCATGGGTTCAAATCCTCAGCCGAGCCTTTTTCTTCCTCTTTTATTTTAAATGTTCCTAACTACCGCATAAATATAATTCGTCCCTTATATGGTTAGTAATAGCCGCTTGCCCACTTGGTTAGCTGGGTTTTTAACCGGGTCAAGGGTCGCTGGTTCGAACCTCAGCTTGGACATCTTTTTATCAAAACTTCCTTCGTTTAGTAAAAATACCAAACGACTTCCAAAAATTACATAAAAATACTCTAAAAATTTCTAAAAATCTCTAGAATTTTTCTAAAGTATTTCTAAATATTTTTAAGAACTTTTAGAACTCCTAATGAGGAAAATTGGGTCGTTCCAAACATGACAATCCTTATGAGCTCCTCTTGGGGACATTATCAACCTAAATTAGTAGGACACAGTTTCCTTCTATAATCAACAACATACACTATAAATAATATCATTTCCCAACTTATCAAGCCTATTGATTTATCAAGCTAAATCTCACCCTTTGATAAGTCAAAGAAATAAATATTAAATATATGTACTTGTTATTATATTAGGATTAAGAGCACACAATTCCAAAATAACTAAGGTCTTGTTCTTTTATTAAGTCAGTATAAAAAGTGTAGGTGCAGTGGAGGTCGGCAAGAGGGGGGTGAATTGCTTCTAAAAAATAAAAGTAACCCTCCTCAAGACTTTCAACTCAAAATAATAAGCAATAGTAAAATAAACAAAGAAACAGACTCAGCGATTTACTTGTTTACAACCGAGACGGTTGTTAATCCAAGACAGAAGAAAAGCGCTCTGAAAAGATCTCCTTCTCTGAAGGCAGAGAAACCTTTGACACAATGGAAAACTCAGACAAGTTGTTAGGAATGACTACAGAGTTGAAAGAATAATTGTTGAATAATTCCTAGGTCCAGGGGTCCTTTTATAGCCCCTGGAAATTCTATCTCGGATGCCCAAGGTGCCTCCAACAGAGGTCCAGGGCGCCTCCATTGAGTAGGTGGATAAAACTTTATCCGAAACGCAAACGATCACATTTGACCTGTTGAAGGCGCCTTCATCAAGTCATGAAGGCTCCTTCATGTTGAGGGCGCCTTCATGCTTCATGAAGGTGCCTTCATGTTGAGGGTGCCTTCATGCTTCATGAAGGCGCCTTCAAGCTGGTTTTCCAACTTTTTCTTCTTTTCCAGTTCCTTTGCTTTGGCTTCCGATGCTCCGATAGCTTGGGTGATTCGGCCAATCGAAATATGGCTCACCCGAACTCAATTTTCGACCTTCTCCTTGAGAAACCTTCCTCCCCGGCTTAACGTCCCTCGAACGCCATGCACGTTCTTCTCACCCACTGGTGTACTCTTCCGTAGCTCTCTCGTCCTTCGGACACACCGAGCCCATCGGCTCTCTTCCCGTGCCGTCCTTCTCGCCAACTACGTCTTCCGCTCGACTTCCTGTGCTCCTAAGCTCCTGCACACTCAGACACAGGGATCAAACACAAAGGAGGACCTAACCAACTTGGTTGATTACATCAAAACAATCACGGGGTCTAACAATCTCCCCCTTTTTGATGTGCATCAACACAAGTTTAGGTTAGGGTAAAAGTAGACAAACAATAATTTTAAAGAAATTACTAAACTAACATTTTTAAGCATAAATTTGCAATTAAAGTAAATTGCAACAATTTAAT
Organism: Zingiber officinale; assembly: GCF_018446385.1. Lineage (NCBI taxonomy): Eukaryota > Viridiplantae > Streptophyta > Magnoliopsida > Zingiberales > Zingiberaceae > Zingiber > Zingiber officinale. The sequence goes on from NC_055994.1 coordinate 60,470,206, forward strand.
TAAGAGTTTAAACAGAATTTTTTAAAAATATTTTTAAAACTTAAAACTCAGAGTTTTGAAAAAAAATAAAAAAATTATCTCCCCCTAAACTTGTACCTTTCTCTCCCTCTTTAATCACAGCAAAAATGGGGTAATAATAAGATAATATGATATTTATTTAAAATATTTAGCAAATTCTTAAGTTAGAAAAATTTCTGAGCAAAAATGAATTTTTAGAATTTTCCAAAAAAAAAATTCTAACTAAGATGAATTTTTTTTGAATTTTTTTTAAAAAAATTATAAGTTAAATGACTTTTTAGAATTTACCAAAAAAAAATTCTAAGTAACATGAATTTTTAGAATTTTGAGAAAATTTCTAAGTAAAATGACCTTTAAAAAAAATTCTAAGTAAAAATTTTAAAGATTTTCAAAGACAATATTTGAAAAACTTTCAAAGCATTATTTAATTCTAATTTAATGCTTTTTCAGAAAGTTAATTAAACATTTTATTTCAAATTTTCAGCTTCCAAGTCATGGCGAGGCACTAGGCCTTCTTGGTTATTGGAGCAACAACCACTTCCTTAGACAAAGCTTCATAGGGAAATTTTAATGTTTAATTTTCTTGCTGGAAGCTTTAATAATAAAAGAAATTTAGTCTAATAAAGCTTTTGGAACCCAATAGAGGTTCCTTCCTACTGGATTAATCAGAAACTTAGGGGGTATATAATTCTTGGGAATTTTCCTAAGTTGACCTTGATGATGTTTAACATACCAGTTTAATTTTCCATAAATTCTAAGTTTTGACTTTTGAAAAACATTTGTTTTAAAACATGCATCAATTTTCAAATTTTCAATTTCTAATTTTAAATTATCATTTTATTATTTTAATTTATCTAAAACTATATTTAAGTCAGCATTCTCTTTTTCTAATTTGAATAAATCTTTAGAAAGAGACTTGATAAACTGAAACGACTGAGTAGGGGTTAGAGCACGTACCTTACTTACCTAACTTGGTGATGCTCCCACTTCATCACTACTTTCTTCTGATGATGTTCGACCCTCTTCATCTATGCTCATTTCTGAGCATAACTCATTTTCGAGAAGATGGTTAGCCATCATCGCTAATCCTGAGAAGGCTTCGACGTCTGATTCGGAAGAAGATGAATTTGACCAAGTGGCCTTCAGGTTCTTGTGCTTGTAGGATTCTGGTTTCTTGTACCTTGTCTTTTCGTTCTCTTTCTCCTTTTTCTTTAATTTTGGGCAGTCATCTTTTATGTGCACTTCTTCATTGCAGTTGTAGTAATGAACCGTTCTTCTCTTTCGCTCATGCCTCTTAGTCTGCGATCTAAATTTATTAGAATTAAAAAACTTATTGAAATGCTTTACCAGTAGTGTCGCTTCCGATTGGTCGATCGAGGTTTCGGAGTCAGAATCGTTTGTTCTTGCCTTTAAGGTAATGTTCTGACTTGTTTTCTCCACTTCATTGGGCTCTGCAATATTAATCCAAGACTCGTGAAGTTCAAAAGTTGAAAATAAATTTACTAAAGTACTTACCTCAAAGTCCTTAGAGATGTAGTATGCATCTACTAAGGAGGCCCACTCTGGAGTTCTGGGAAAGGCGTTGAGTGCGTACCGGATCGAGTCTCGGTTTGTTACTTCTTCTCCAAGGTTGCTTAGTTGAGTTATTAGTTCCTTAATCATTGTTTGGAGTTGCGCTACCTTCTCACCATTGTTCATCCAAAGGTTCGTTAACTGAGTTCGGAGGATGTCGCGCCTTGCTAGCTTTGCTTCTGAGGTACCTTCGTGAAGCTCCATGAATTTTTCCCAGAGGTCTTTAGCGGAGTCGTAGCTTCCGATCCGACTTACCTCCTGGGCGGCAAAATGCTGAGTAGGTGGAACTCTGCTTTTTCATTGGCGACAAAATCGGCTTGCTCCTTCTTGCTCTACTGATACTCTTCTTTGTCTTTTAGAACTTCAAAACCATATTTCATAGTTAGTAAAATATCGATGTCGGTTTTAAAAAATACCTCCATTCGGCGTTTCCATGTCACAAAGTCTCCGTCAAATTCAGGGGATGAATATTTGCTCCGACCATCATCTTGATCATTGTGCTTCAGTCGACGGTTAGTCCTTCTGAGGTTGTTTGGCTCTAATACCAATTGTAGGTGCGGCGGAGGCCGGCAAGAGGGGGGTGAATTGCTTCTAAAAAATAAAAGTAACCCTCCTCAATACTTTCAACTCAAAATAATAAGCAACAGTAAAATAAACAAAGAAACATACTATGCGATTTACTTGGTTACAACCGAGACCGTTGTTAATCCAAAGCAGAAGAAAAGCGCTATGAAAAGATCTCTTTCTCTGAAGGCGGAGAAGCCTTTTACACAATGGAAAGCTCAGACAAGTTGCTAGGAATGATTATAGAGTTGAAAGAATAATTATTGAATAATTCCTAGGTCTAGGGGTCCTTTTATAGCCCCTGGAAATTCTATCTCGGATGTCCAAGGCGCCTCTAACAGAGGTCCAAGGCGCCTCCATCGAGTAGGCGGATAAAACTTTATCCAAAACGCAAACGGTCACATTTGACCTGTTGAAGGCGCCTTCATCAAGTCATGAAGGCGCCTTCATGTTGAGGGCTCCTTCATGCTTCATGAAGGCGCCTTCAAGCTGATTTTCTAGCTTTTGCTTCTTTTCCAGTTCCTTTGCTTTAGCTTCCGATGCTCCGATAGCTTGGGTGATTCGGCCAACCAAAATAGGGCTCACCCGAACCCAATTTTCGGCCTTCTCCTCGAGCAGCCTTCCTCCTTGGCTTAACATCCCTCGAACGCCGTGCACGTTCTTCTCGCTCACCGGTGTACTCTTCCGCAGCTCTCTCGTCCTTCGGACGCACCGAATCCGTCGGCTCCCTTCCTGTGCTGTCCTTCTCGCCAGCTGCGTCTTCCGCTCGACTTCCTGCGCTTCTAAGCTCCTGCACACTCAAACACAGGGATCAAACATAAAGCAGGATCTAACCAACTTGGTTGATTACATCAAAACAACCACGGGGTCTAACAAAAAGAACTTACCTTAAATGATCCTACTCAATACACTTAGAGTGTACTAGTGTAATTTATTAGTCAAGATAAACTAATACCTAATTACACCATGACTATTCCAACGGTTTGTTCCTTTCCATCTTAGTCATGAGCAACTGTTTATAATTTATAAAGGACTGATAACATGATCTTTTGTGTGTGACAACACACACCATGTTATCTACAATATAAATCAATTTGAACAACTACACTTAGCATAAATGTAGATATTTGACCAATGTAATTCTTTATTTAAAAAATAAATGTTTACAAAAGCTAGGCTTTTAGTATACACTCTAACAAAAAGAAACAACCTGAAATGGTCCTGCTCAATACACTCATAGTGTACTAGTGCAATTTTATAGTCAAGATAAACTAATACTAAATTACACTACAACCACTCCAATGGTTTGTCTCATTCCATCTTGGTTGTGAGCTAATATTTATAATTTATAAGGAACTGATAACATGATCTTCTGTATGTCTCCTCACACCATATTATCTAGAATATAAATTAAACGGACAACTACCCTTAGCATAAATGTAGACATTTGACCAATATGATTCTTATTTTAAAATAAATATTTAAACAAAAAGCTAGACTTTTTGTATACACTCTAACAATAAGTACCTTTGGCAGTTATGAAACTAACCTTCTTTTGATCTTCCTTAGCCAGTGGGACTTGATGGTACCCTTGATAAGCATCCAACATGTAGATAAACTTACATCCAACAGTAGAATCCACTACTTGGTCAATGCGAGGCAAGGGATAATAATCTTTTGGGTAGGCTTTATTGAGATCCCGGAAGTCAATGCATACTGTCCATTTGTTCCCAACCTTAGAGACCAAGATCACATTGGCCACCCAGCTGGGGAATTGCACCTCTCGAATATAACCTACCTCTAGTAGCTTATCCACCTCTTCTTTGATGATCTTGTTCTGATCAGCTCCAAAGTACCGCTTCTTTTGTTTGACTGGTTGGGCGTTAGGATATACATGAAGTGTGTGCTCCATAACTGTAGGGGATATGCCCATCACTTCCTTGGGCATCCAGGCGAACACATCGTTGTTGCGTATCAAACATTGCATCAGCTTGGCTTTAAGTTCAGGTTCCATATTTGTTGTTATGTGAGTAACAGCTTCCGATCGACTATCTTGAATATGTACTTCCTCCTTTTCTTCATATAGCAAGGCAGATGGCTTTTTATGAATGACATTGACCTCCATTTTTTGAACTTTTCGTGCGACATTCACCTCTGTCTTGACTATTTCCACATAGCACTTGCGCGCCACTAGTTGGTCTCCTCTAACCTCCCCTACTTGATCATCCACAGGGAATTTTATCTTTTGGCAAAAAGTTAAAACGACAACCCGAAACTCATTTAAGGTTAGTTGACCTAGGATGACATTATATGTAGAGGGTGTGTCTACCACCATGAAGTACGATCGATGCGTCCACCACCATGACATTTTATTTAACCTAGTAGTTGAACTTCATTCCCCGTGAACCCATATAGAGGAGTTACCATGGGCTAGAGTTCACTAAAATCTATCTACAACTGATTAAAAGCTTATTTAAAAATAATATTAACTAAGCTGCCAGTATCAATAAAAGTACGGGAAATATTATAGTTGGTGATAACAGCCTTAATTATTAATGTGTCATCATGGGGTACTTCCACCCCCTCTAGATCCTTGGGCTCGAAGTTAATTTCTAGCCCAACTGCCTTCTCTATGCTTCATCCAACGGCATGAATCTTTAAACACCAAACATGCAACTTCCTTATTTGGTTAGAGTCACCATCAGTTGGCCCTCCCGCTATCATATTAATATTACCTAAGGAGACATTGCTGTGATTTTCTTCCTATCTAGTAGATGGAGGTCTCGTTGCACTTAGTCAGACATTTGAGCCTGCCCAGCCGTAGTGGTAAGATTCCTTCTGGTGGCTCAGTCGCCCAGTACTCTAGTTTGAGCGGGTTATTTTGCCTTGGATATTGTCGACGATTTAGGGTTGGAGAACATCGACGATATCGAGAATTATCGTCTTACTGATTCCTCAGAGTATAACAATTTTCTATACTATGAGTATTCATCTGATGATATGTTCACCATCTTCATGGAGCTTCTTGAGGGACTCCCACATGTTGCACAGCTTGAGGTCGTGGTTCAGGGTGACGATGTGGAAGAACTACACAAGGCCCTCTGGATGGTTGAGTAAACACCACTGGATGCTCTGTATTTGGAGCGGGGATGGGAATAACTTCTCTCCTTCGAGCAGCTTTAGCTTCCTCCATATTAATGAACTCATTTGCTCTCTCAATTAACAGATCAAAGTTGATGGGAAGATACCATATCTTTAAATAAATCATTATCATTAAGTCCTTGAGAAAATGCGCTTACCAAGATCTATGTAGTAGCCGTAGGAACATCTATAGCTATTTGATTAAATCTCTTAATATAAGCTCTGATGCTTTCCTTGGGACCCTGCTTGATTGAAAAAAGACTCCAGGGGGTTTTGTGGTACCACCAGTTACTAGAGAAATGATGAAGAAATAGCTTATGGAAATCCTTAAAACGACAAATAGAATTGTTTGGTAACTGCTTAAACTATCTTTGAGCTGCCCTCCAAATGTAGTGAGGAACATCCGGCATTTAACACCATCAGTAAATTGTTGAAGGAAAGCAACATTTTTAAATTTGAGAAGAAGATTTTCTGGATCGGTTGTCCCTGAATATTCCTTGATATTTAAATTTTGATAATGCTTCGGCAAAGGATCATCTAACACCCGTAAAGAGAACGGAGTAACGATCCGCTAAGGGGAGCTATCACTGGCTATGATCTTTCCTTTACGCTTGTCTCGTATAGATGTTTCTCCAGAAGATCCTTAGAGGGCTTCCATTCATCCTCCTTGTTCAAAAGGTGTACAAAAATATGCTCGAGGGCACTGGGTACAAAAATATGCTCGAGGGTTTCCCTTTGATGAGCGATTGCCGATATCATCGGATTTGGGGCTATGGGCAACGTGCTATCGGTATTAGCTCATTGTTGTTGTTGCAATAGCTTCTTCACCCTAGCATTGATGAGCAGCTCCAGGTGTTCCTGCGTCAAGGTTATGGTGTTAAGTTTTCCAGCTTCTTCCATCTCATAGCTTCAAATCCAGGTAAAGATTCCCACAGATGGCGCAAAATTTGATCCTATCTGAAATCTACAAGAAGTTGTGCTGGCTCTGATGAACAGTGGCTCTGAGGAAGACAAACTTTTGGAGATCCGGAGAAGCATCTCAACAATCCTACACACAGTGAGATGAGCCAACAAAGCGTTAGCGACCTAGGACCGGGGTGGAAATCCCTTGCTAAGCCCTCCAACGCTCAAGTTAGTTTCCTCTCTTCAAAGTGGAAGAAGCTAAAGTACATTAATGAAAGTATGAAGAAGTAGAGTTATAGATGCTAGAGTTTGTGAGCGTCAGCCTACCTTGCCAGCGGACAGGACTCCCCTTTTTATACTATCTCATATAACCTCCGCAATCATGAGGTGGTCTTCGGCTTGTTAGAGTTTGTTAGAAGATAGAGAAAGTACAACCTAGACCTCTCTCAATAATTCTTCTAGGAATCTTTTTCATACCCCAGATGTACCTCTTTTGTCGTTTATGACACCTCATTTTGATGAAATATGTAGAAGAATGTACCCCTGCAACTGAAGAAGGTTTGAGAGAATATTTCCGGCTAAACTTGTTAGACTATCATAAAATAATCTACTACATGTATTTTGACCGGTCATTTAAGCCGGTGACATATTCGAAATACCTTTTGTAAAGCATATCTCGACTGTCATTTATATACTAAAAGCTTTATAAGGCCGAGCGCCTTTAAGCTCTATCGGACTTTGCCTATCCGAGCGCATACAAGCACGTTTCTGCTTTTCGACCTTCACTCGGTTATTCATATACTAGAAGCTTTAAAAGGCCAAGTACCTCTAAACTCGATCGGGCTTTGCCCGTCCGATCGCATACAAGCATGTTTGTGCTTGTTTGATCTTCGCTCAGTCATTCATATACTAGAAGCTTTATAAGGCCGAGCACCTCTAAGATCAGTCAGGCTTTGCCTGTCCGAGTGCATACAAGCACATTTATGCTTGTTCAGCCCTCGCTCGATCATTTATATACTAGAAGCTTTATAAGACCAAGTACCTCTAAGCTCGATCGAGCTTTGCCCATCCGAGCGCATACAAGCACATTTGTGCTTGTTTCGCCTTCACTCGGTCATTCATATACTAGAAGCTTTATAAGGCCGAGCACCTCTAAGCTCGGTAGAGCTTTGTCCGTCCGAGCACATACATGCATGTTTGTTCTTGTTTGGTCTTCACTCGGTCATTCATATACTTGAAGTTCTATAAGGCCGAATGCCTCTAAACTCGATCGGGCTTTGCCCGTTCGAGCTCATATAAGCACATTTGAGCTTGTTCGACCCTCGCTCGATCATTCATACACAAAAAGCTTTATAAGGCCAAGTGCCTTTAAGCTCGTTCCGGCTTTGTCCATCTGAGCGCATACAAGCACATTTGTGCTTGTTTGGTCTTCCCATGGTCATTCATATACTAAAAGCTTTATATAACCGAGCGCCTCTAGGCTCGGTCAGGCTTTGCCCGTCCGAGCGCATACAAGCATGTTTGTACTTGTTTGGCCTTCACTCGGTCATTCATATATTACAAGTTTTAAAAGGCCGAGTGCCTCTAAACTCGATCGGGCTTTGCCCGTCTAAGCGCATACAAGCACGCTTGTGCTTGTTCGACCTTCACTCAATCATTTATATACTAGAAGCTTTATAAGGTCAAGCACCTACAAGCTCGATCGGGCTTTGCCCGTCCGAGCGCATACAAACACATTTGTGCTTGTTCGGCCTTCACTCGGTCACTCATATACTAGAAGCTTTATAAGGCTGAGTGCCTTTAAACTCGATCGGGCTTTGCTTGTCCGAGCACATACAAGCACGTTTGTACTTGCTCGGCCTTTTATTCGGTCGACCTATGCCCTACTGATCATACACTCAACTAGCTATGAGCATCCCCTTCTTCCTCTCATCTTTGACTTCCACTTTGAGTGGTCTGCTTATCATAACCCATATCAATATCACTATATATTGTTCATATCCTTAACTCCATGTTTACATTCTTATAGAGATTCTGACCAAATTCTAACATGACCTCACCAAGATCACACCGAAGAGTCTACTCTAAGTCTCAACACCATTAAATAAAGAAGTAACTATAGAAAGCTCGGTTAAAAGGATTTGGCTTATCACTAGGGCTCTCCAGTCATACAATCGCTAGAGTTATCTAATGTACTTCCTAATGGTAGCACTGGAATATCAATTCCAATTAGAATGCCCTAACAAGAATTAATCCCTATGATAAAATCTTTTTTCTCTAAAAAGTGGGTAACTATTGATGCCTTTTATCACTAAGGGCATAATATGTCTGGTTGAATGAGTATCCTCTATCACTAAGGATCCCCTGGTTATCCAGTCTAGTATCAACGTTAATATAGAGACAAATTCCTCACATCTATATGTTTATACCATTCACACATTTCATCAAATACTTACAAGGCATAAGACACATAGAACATGGCATAATCACCTCATTGAATAAGAAAATATCTAAATACAAAATTTATACATCACATCACATCATAGTTACTTCCTACATCCGATCTATAGATATATTCTATTGCAAGGAAGATACAACCAAGAGAATAAAATAGCATCTACGACTCAAAACATGGATTGAGAGAGAAGAGAATGCTTATCGATGTATCGCCTGTCTTCATAGAGGGAATCCTTGCTCCAGAGGTGGACGGATCATTGGAGATGATGAAGCTGGCCTCTCTAGATTTTTCACTTAAGTGGAGAACCCTTCCCCAAAGAGAGGGATGAAGTACCAAATCCAAGATGAGTCAAAGAATGAGATTCTTGACCCTTTTATACCTCCTCCAAACTACCCAGGTTAGCCAGGATTATAGGGTCCAGTAAAATGGGTTTTTCATGCCTTAAACCCAGTTTTCTCATGATTTACCTTAAACCAAAGTTGTAACATTTGAAATTATCTACATTTTAATATCTTTATTGAGCCATGGATCTAACTGAGCCAAAAGTTATGGTAATTCAAAGTTTGGTATGCAGTTTGGGATAAGGGTGTGATGTAGCCAAGAATAGGAGGCACAAACAAACCTTGTAGCATGGCTAGACCATGATTTCTCTCTATTGAACCTGAAGAAAATTTATAGATCTTGAAGTTAACTACATTTTGGTATAAAGAACAGCTCATAACTCCAACCGAGCATAAAGTTATAGTCATTTCAAAAGTTTACTGTCTGCCCAGATTCAACATAACTCTATTTTCACGCCACACAGTCCCTTCGTGTCCTCCACCACACGACCGTGCCTTGAGGCACGGTCATGGAATGAATGACCTCTGGTGGATAGGCACAACCAAGCCAATTGGCACGTCCATGGCTTGAATGGCCATGGGTGAGGGGGAACATTCGTGCCATTTGGCACGGCCAAGCCTTGAATCAGCTCTGGAAAATTGGCACGTCCATGTGAAACCACACAGCTTGCCCTTGATTGTGCTCTAGATGGGGGACATGGACATGTCTTAAGGCATGGCGTATGTTAGACTTTCGAACCACAAAAATCGCTTTTTGCGTTGCGGAAACCTCGAAGCTAGCCACGGATCCATGCGAAGATAAATAAATAAAATTTATGTACATGTTTGTCTACACTAGATCTACCTTAGATCTACATGAAAAGAAGTGTTACCCTTGTAGCGATGCCCTTCGCTTATCCCGCTCATCCAAATGGTTACCAGATCTCGTAGAGTGTTAAGTGTACACTCCTCTACACGTATTCACACGGACAAAAGGTGGAGAAAACCACTTAGAGTGTGCTAGCACTCTTGAGAGGTTTCGGTAATGGAGGAGAGGGAGAGAAGAAGAAGAGAGGAAGAAGATGAAGCCTTGAATTCACACCCCTTGAATTCCCTTAATGTGGTCGGCCACTCTTGAGAGGTTTTAAACCTCCATGTAATACCAAGAGTCATGGCTCTTGGTCTCCCGCATGAGGTGGCACACAATGATGTAGCCTTGATGATGTGGAACATCATTATTGTCCGGCCCATGCCAAGTCACAATGATGTGGCATTTGGTCAAGTCAAACTTGACCCTTCATCTTCCCTCTCAAGTCAAGTCAAACATGACCTCTTAACTCCCATGGTTGATCAAATCTAACCTTTTTGATTCAAGTCAATTTAATTTAATGAATCTCTATTCATTGAATTAAATTGACTCAATGAATCATAGTCTAAATTAGACTCATTCAACACATGAATCAAATTGAATCCAACTCAATTAGTCTAATTTGGATTACTCTTAATCCAATTTGGTTCATCATATGAACCTAATCCTCTTGGTCCATCATATGAACCTAATCTCCATCTAACTGCCCTTTGTGTATGACCCTATAGGTTCTTGTAATGTTGGTAATGCTCCTAAACTCATTTAGAAACATAAGTAATGAGCGGTATCTAGCAACACATCATTACTACCCAAGTTACAAGAATGTTGAGATCCAACATCACCATTGTGACTACTAATTGTGACTCTCACAATATGTGACAATGTCCTTCTATCCTTGACATCTAGATTGATCAAATTGAGGCATAGACCGTGTCATCCTCTAATCAATCTATGTCTTGAACTCCAAGTAGACTCACTCTAATCAAATTAGCTCAATATCTCATATTGACTCATTTGGGCATGACAATGCACTTAGTGGTGTCACTCTATCAAGAATCATGATGTCACTCCCGTCATATAGGAGGGATAGATCCCATCTACATCACTCACATCCCTCCGCATAGTTTGTTACATACCCAGTAGTCGCCTTTATAGTCCACCCATTTACGGGTGACGTTTGACGAAGTCAAAGTATGCAACTCTTTATGTAGGGAACCATGGTGACTTCAGGTCCAAGTACTGATAGTCATACTAATAGTCACATGAGAAAGTATATGACACCCATATAATGATCCATGATACTTTCTCATGGCGGGTCATTCAGTATACATTCTCTAATGCATACCCATGTGTCAACTTGATATCTAATATCCATGACTTGTGAGATCAAGTCATCAAGTTGACCTACATGCTAGTCTCATCGCATTAACATTGTCCCTGAATGTTAATACTTGACTAGGAATAATTAAGAGTAGTGTCTCTATATCATCTCATTATCAATTCAACCTATCGATTGATATAGATAAGAACCTTCTACTCAAGGATGCTATTATACTCAGTTATTTGGCACCAATACAAGTAAATATAATAACCATAAAGAAATGTCTTTATAAATATATATAGGAATATGATACATCGAGTCCATACAACAATCATCATATGATTGTCTCTAGGAGTCTCACTAACAATCTCCCACTAGCACTAGTGTCAATCAGTGTAGGCTCTAACACCCAATGACCTAGTGTGACCATCATGCTTTCTATGTCCCAAAGCCTTGGTCAAGAGATCAGTGATGTTAGCTTCTGTGGGTACTCTGCAAATTTTCACATCTCCTCTATCGATGATCACTCGAATGAGATGGAAGCGCTGTAGTATGTGTTTGGTCCGCTGGTGTGAGCAAGGTTCCTTAGCCTGCACAATTGCTCCATTGTTGTCACAATAGAGCTCTATAGGATCGGCTATGCTAGGAACCACCCCAAACTCAATAATGAACTTGCGGATGCAAACTACCTCCTTTGCTACTTCTGATGCAGCAATATACTCAACCTCTATTGTAGAATCAGCAATTGTGTCCTGCTTCGAACTCTTCCAGCTCACAACACAACCATTAAAGCAAAACACGAACCTAGACTGCGATCTATAATCATCCTGGTCAGTTTGGAAGTTGGCATCACTGTAACCCTTTACAGTGTTGGTTAGTCCTCGGAAAAACGTACCGGTTCCACTGTACAAAAATTTTTATACAAGTGTCGAACCTTTCCTTAAATAATCTATTGTGTTCTTTAGAAGTTAAATTAGGAATCTCAGACAGAACTTAACATCATCGATTCCAAATTTAACTTATCTGTTCTTAATGGTTTAGATTTGAATCGCAAGCGGAACTTAACACTATTGATTCAAATCCACCTATGTTATTAATTTCATTAAATATTAATTTCCAAAATTGGCTTCCAGAACTGCATGGCGAGGCACATGACCTTCTTGGATATGGGAGCAACCACCACCGCCTAGACAAAGCCTTTTAAGAAAAGCTAATATTTAATTTCCTTAAATAACTCTAAGTTAACCAAAAAGAACAATCGAATCACAAATTCGAAAAATAAAAGAAAAGAAACACAACTTTGAAACAAATCCGAAAACTCTAGAATCATATGCCTCTTGTGTTTGGTATTTCCAAAAATAACTATACAAAGAAAACTAGTATAATGCAGAAAACAATTACTAGTTATACCTTTCTTTGTAAGCAAATAACCTTTTGATCTTCTACCGTATTCCTCTTCTTATCCCGGACGTTGTGTGGGCAACGATCTACCGAGATGAGAACCACCCAAGCCCTTCTTCTTCCTTCCTAGTTTCGGCCACCAAAAGCTCCTCCAAAGATGAAGAGGTTCGGCCACCACCAAGCTCCAAGGGATGCTAGAAATATCGCCTCATTTTCTCTCCTTCTTCTCCAAGCAAGATCCGGTCACCACAAGGACTCCAAGGATGAGATGTGGTTCGGCCACAAGGTGGAGATAAGAGAAAAGAGAAAGAGATGTTGGCCGGCCACACCAAGGAAGAGACGGAGAGAAAAAGAATAGAGTCATTAGCCATGAAGGCACCTCTACCCCCTCTTTTATAATCCTTGGTCTTCGCAAATAAGGAAATTTAAATAAAAACTTCCTTAATTCATTTGCATGAAAAAGAAAATTTTAATTAATTAAAATTAAATTCCTTTTTCAATTACAATGGCCAGCCACATTCAAATCTCCAAGCAAATAAAATTTTAAACACAAATTAAAATTTCCTTATTTGCTTCCGGAAATTTATAAAAAAAAATTCTCCAATAATTTTTTCCTTCATGGTGGAGTATAAAAAGAAAATTTTATAAATTAAAATCTTTCTTTTAAACATGTGGATAATTTTCAAAAGGAAAGTTATATCTAAAAATTAAAATCTCTTTTAAACTAGTGTAATTATATAGTTAAGATAAACTAATACCTAATTACACTACGACCTTCCAATGGTTTGTTCCTTTCCATCTTGGTCGTGAGCTACTGTTTATAATTTATAAGGTACTGATAACATGATTCTATGTGTGTGACACCACACACCATGTTATCTACAATATAAATTAATTGAACAACTTCATTTATCATAAATATAGACATTTGTCCAATGTGATTCTTATTTTTAGATAAATGTTTATACTAAAAGCTAGGCTTTTAGTATACTTCCTAACAATCTCCCACTTATACTAAAAGACTAAGCTGTCATATCTGTTGCCATGCATCTGATTCAACCCTTCAACACGCCTATCAAAAGCTCTTGCCTTAAGAGCCTTAGTGAAAAGATCTTCCAGGTTATCACTTGATGTAATCTAAGCAGCAACAACTTCTCCTCGTTATACGATTTCTCGTATTGGGTAGTACTTGCGCTCTATTGTGTTTACTTGCCTTATGGACTCATGGTTTCTTCGAGTTTGTTACTGCACCACTATTACTATAATAATCTTTGGACAAACCAGAAATCATATCTAAGTCCATCTTGAGGTTACTGAGTCATACAGCTTCTATGACTGCCTCAGAGGCTGCCACTTACTCAGCTTCTTATGGTAGAGTCCGAAAAAGTACCTTTGCTTATCACTCTTCCATAGTTATGACTTCACCTCCTAAAGTAAACATAGAACCCCGAGGTCGACTTACTATTGTCCCTATCTGATTGGAAGTCAAAATCTGTGCAACCCACAGGGACCAAATTATCTTCCTTGTAAGCTAGCATATAATCTCTAGTGCCTCTATGGTACTTTAATATATACTTTACCGCAGTCAAATGTCCTTGTCCAGGGTTACTTAGATATCTGCTAACTATGCCCTCGATAATATAGATTTCTGATCTCGTACATAGCATACATTAGGTTTCTGACAGCCGAAGCATAAGGAACTGCTTTCATTTCCTCTATCTCCTTTGATGTCTTTGGAGACATCTCTTTTAGATAAAGCTACTCCATGCCTAAAAGGTAAGAAACCTTTTCTTGGAGTTCTGTATGCTAAAACAAGCAAGGATTGTTTCAATATATGAAGCTTGGGATAAGTAAAATATATTCTTTTCTTGCAATCCCTTTGACTCCTAAGTCCTTCATATCGAATTGTTTGGACAACCATACCCTTACTTCTGACAACACTTTGATATTGTTTTCAACTACCAAAAATGTTATCTACGTATAGTAAAAGAAATACCACCACGTTTCCATCACATTTCTTGTATACACAAAACTCATTCGGTTATAAAATAAATCCATAGGTATGGATTACTTTATTAAACCAGATGTACCAAGACCTTGAAGCTTTACTTCAGTCCATAGACTGTTTGAGCTTACACACAAGATGCTCTTTACTCTTTGCAATGAACCCTTCTGGTTGCTTTATATGGATGTTTTCTTCAAGACTTCCATTAAGGAAAGCTGTCTTGACATCCACTTGCTAAATCTCATAGATAAAAGAATTTGGGTAGACTTAAGCATGGCTACCGGTAAAAAAGTTTCCTTTTTCAACAAGCCTTGCTTTGAAAATTTCTACCTTCTTGTCTATCACTCTTTTCCTATTGTAGACTAGTTTTACCAAATGGCTTTTACACCATTTGGTGATTTTATAAGCTTCCAGACTCTATTAGAATACATATATTCTAATTCTGTATTCTTTGCAAAGATGTTGCATCTTTATCTTGGAGTGCTTCGTCATATGTCCGGAGATCAGGTTCATGTCCTCCAGGGATCGAGTCCAAAGATTATCCTAAAATATGAATCTTTTTAGGTTGCCTAACAACCCTCTCACTACGACGAGGCACTTTCTACAATTGTGTATCATTTGTGATATATATTGCAGTTTCTTGTGATATTTCATCTTGTACAGTTGGTACTAGGTTAGACGTGTCCTTTAATTTTCTTAAGAACAATTTTTACTCATGGGCTTATGGTTTATAGTATAGTCCTTTTCTAAAATCGAGCATTGGTGCCAACAATGACCTTCCGATTTAAGGACTACAAACCTCTTTTCGTTTTTCTAGGATAACTCACAAACAAGTGAACTCATGTCCAATTTTTCAGTGTCTCTCATGTGCTAGACCACCCAAACCCGAATATGCTTCAGACTAGGCTTACGCCCATTCTGCAATTCTGTGGGAGTAGAGAGTTCTGACTTAGAAGGTACTATGATCACTTCCGTTTCCAGTGTATATCCTAAAAATGAATTTGGTAATTTTCTAAATAACTCATCATCGATCTAATTATTCCATAAGAGCCTTATACCTTCTTTCTACTACACCATTCTGTTGGGATGTACCAAGTGCAGTTAGTTGGGATTGAATCCCTACTTCTGATAAGTGACTCCTAAATTCTCCCAAGAGGTATTTTCTACTACGATCTCACCGTAGTGTCTCGATATTTTTACTTTGACATTTCTCGACATCAGCCTCATACTCTTTGAACTAATCAAAGCACTTAGACTTGCGGTATATCAAGTAAATCTATCTGTGTCTCGAATAGTTGTCTATAAAATAGATGAAATATTCGAAACTACCTCTTGTCTGGATAGTCATAGGACCACACAAATCAGAATGAACCAATTCCATTATATCTTTGGCTCCATACCCCTTAGGCTTAAAGTTTCTCGATTATTTTTTCTTCCAAGTAAGAGTCTCAGGTTGGAAAGATTTCCACTACCAATGAACCCAAAAGTTCATCAGCTACCAATGAATCCTACTTAAGTTAAAATAACCTAGCTTTTGATGCCAAAGATATAATTGGTTCATTTCTAAAGGTTGCTTTCTCTTAATAGTTAGAAGATGTGTTATTAATTTCCATTTATTGCATCGTGGGAGTTATTGGATTTATAAATTGTCAACTAATGTACCAGAACAGATATTTTTCCTATTTTTCTTGATAACAAGTTTGTTATCAAAATAGACAGAATATCTATTCTTTGATAGTTTAGAAACTAAAATTGAATTCTTTCTAAACTTGGTATATATAGACAATTTCTCAAAATTCATTTTTATTCCTATCATAGGATAAACATCTCCCACTGCAACAGCTGCTACTTTTGCAGTAGTGCCCATGTAGACGGTGATTTCTCTTCATATAGTTGTCGGGTTTCCTGGAGCCCCTGCAATGAATTGCAAACATGATAGTGGCTCCCATATCTACTCACCAGGTACTGGTAGATAACACCACTAAACATGTTTCAACAACTAATGAATCAAATACACCTATATCGTTCTTAGTTCTAAGATGACAGTCTACCTTAATGTCCAAGTCTTATTTCCAATCATAATAATTGGGACAACTAAGTCTATTCTATAGTATAACAACTAGGTGATTGACTAACATTTGAAAACCTAAGAATCACAAAAATATTTGATCAAGACCAACATCCCAAAATCCCCGTGAATTTTGTATGCCACGATAGTGTGGACATATACAAATTCTAAAAGGAGATTTTATCCATTAATTTTTATTATCTTGTCAACCTATGACAAATAAAATTAATAGTTGGTCTGTCTTTGATCAAATATTTGGTCAAGACTCTAAATTTAAAATAATATCGATTCCTCAAAAAAAACTATTTAAATTTACCAACACCTCAAAGCAGCGTGAATTTTGCATGCCACGTTAGTGTGGACATATATAAAATCAGCATTTGTAAGAGGAGGGTTTTACCCATTAACTATCTTGTCAACCTAACTTTATGACAAATAAAATTATCTCAAACACCGTTAATTTTGTATGCCACGTTAGTGTAGACGTATACAAAATCAATCATTTGTAAGAGGGGTTTTAACCCATTAATTTTATTATCTTGTCACCCTAGTTTTATGACAAATTAATAGTTGATTTCCCTTTGGTCACACAAGTAATAGCAGTGACTCCATTGGGGAGGATACTATTAAATGTGTCTAAGTATATACCATTACTTGATACTTAGTCCATTAAATAGAATTGTGCCCCTTCAGATGGAGAAGATCACACACATCCTAAATAATTTCCTATAACTATCCATAAAGGAAGTTTGATCTAGTGATCCGCAAACGAACCCATCCATTGTGGAGGGGGGCACTCAGAGCCAACACGCAAGCTTGTTGCATCACTTACATACCAGTAATGGAGACCGTGGGATTTATATACTAATCCTTCCCCCACTTAGTTATTTATGGTGAGGAATTTTAACCTATGCTAGCATACATCACACGCATACACACACATCACAGTAAATAAAAGCAATAAATATGAAAATTATTTTTCCAACTATTATGGCCTTTTTCTGTCATTGTCTGCCATGTGCTCCAACCCTAGCTGCTGCCATCTTTAGCCACCGCCATCGGGTTGAGTCATCGCATCCATCTTGCTTCTTATTCCGCTGCGTCTCTGGTGCTCCAAAAGTACCATGCCTCGTAAGAATCCGATCCGCGACAAAAATAGAATTTTACATATATCGATCCTATATTCCACGAGGGAATGTCCATGTAATCTAGATCGAAAATAAAATTCTAAAAAAAACTAAGGCTAATACAGCTCCTGCTGTATTAGTTACATATAATCATGCACACACAAAAATAATGCCCTTGACATGTCCAAGGGTCCAATCACACACAACATTTATAAGCCATAATAGTTGGAGCGTGCAACCACAAAGTTAGCACATCCTACTATTATCCTACCTAAATTATGTATGACATCTGCATGATCTAATTTGAAAACCAAACACATAGAGGCAAACCCTAGCTCTGATACCAATTGTTGGATAGTCCTAGACAAAATGTATTGGTTCCACTGTACAAAAAATTTTGTACAAGTGTCGAACCTTTCCTTAAATAACCTATTGTATTCTTTAGAAGTTAAATTAGGAATCACAGACAGAACTTAACATCATTGATTCCAAATTTAACTTATCTATTCTTAATGGTTTAGATTTGAATCGCAAGCGGAACTTAACACTATTGATTCAAATCCACCTATGTTATTAATTTCATTAAATATTAATTTTCAAAATTGGCTTCCAAGACTGCATGGCGAGGCACATGGCCTTCTTGGATATGGGAGCAACCACCGCCGCCTAGACAAAGTCTTTTAAGGAAAGCTAATATTTAATTTCCTTAAATAACTCTAGGTTAACCAAAAAGAACAATCAAATCACAAATTTGAAAAATAAAAGAAAAGAAACACAACTTCGAAACAAATCCAAAAACTCTAGAATCATATGCCTCTTGTGTTTGGTATTTCCAAAAATAACTATACAAAGAAAACTAGTATGATGCGGAAAACAATTACTAGTTATACCTTTCTTTGTAAGCAAATAACCTCTTGATCTTCTACCGTATTCCTCTTCTTATCCCGGACGTTGTGTGGGCAACGATCTACCGTGATTAGAACCACCCAAGCCCTTCTTCTTCCTTCCTAGTTTCGGCCACCAAAAGCTCCTCCAAAGATGAAGAGGTTCGGCCACCACCAAGCTCCAAGGGATGCTAGAAATATCGCCTCCTTTTCTCTCCTTCTTCTCCAAGCAAGATCCGGCCACCACAAGGACTCCAAGGATGAGATGTGGTTCGGCCACAAGGTGGAGAGAAGAGAAAAGAGAAAGAGATGTTGGTCGGCTACACCAAGGAAGAGAGGGAGAGAAAAAGAATAGAGTCGTTAGCCATGAAGGCACCTCTACCCCCTCTTTTATAATCCTTGGTCTTGGTAAATAAGAAAATTTAAATAAAAACTTCCTTAATTCTTTTGCCATGAAAAATAAAAATTTAATTAATTAAAAATAAATTCCTTTTTTAAATTACAATGGCCGACCACATTCAAATCTCCAAGCAAATAAAATTTGAAACACAAATTAAAACTTCCTTATTTGCTTCTGGAAATTTATAAAAAGAATTTCTCCAATAATTTTTCCCTTCATGGTGGATTATAAAAAGGAAATTTTATAAATTAAAATCTTTCTTTTAAACATGTGGATAATTTTCAAAAGGAAAGTTATCTCTAAAAATTAAAATCTCCTTTCAATCTACAAATAAGGAAAGACATCAAATCTTTTCTTAATCTTTTGTGGAAACTTATAAAAGAGATATTTAATTTTTTAACCTCTCTTTTAAATCATGAACATGGTTAAAAAGGAAAGTTTTCATAAAATTAAAATCCACCTTTCAATCTACAAATAAGGAAAGATTTTAAATCTTTTCTTAATCTTTTGTAGAAGGCTATAAAAGGAAAGATTTAAATTTCAAACTTTTTTTTAAAACTATGATATCCACATAAGAAATAATTTTAATAAAAATCCCTTTTAAATATGATATAGTCTACCACCTAAGCTTGGGCTCCAAGCAATTGGCCGGCAACCTTAAGGCTCAACCTTTAGGCTTGGCAGGCCCTAAGCTTGAGCTTCAAGCTTGGCTTGGCAGGCCCCTATAGGTTGGGTAAGAAAGTGGGTATAGGTGGGTATAATTCTCTATATACAAGAGGCTACGATAGGAACCGAGAGGAGGAATTAGTTTTGGTCTCCCGATGAAATTAAGCTTCCCATGTTCGCCCCGAACACACAACTTAACTTCATCAATAATAATTCATACCACTAAAGAATTATTATTGAACTACCGCACCAATCCCAAATTACATTTTGGGCTCCTTCTTATTATGAGTGTGTTAATCTCCCTGTGTTTAAGATGTCGAATGTCCGCTAATTAAATGAGTTACTAACAACTCACTTAATTAATATCTTAGTTCCAAGAGTAGTACCACTCAACCTTATCGTCATGTCGGACTAAGTCCACTTGCAGGGTTTAACATGACAATCCTTTTGAGCTCCTCTTGGGGACATTATCAACCTAGATCACTAGGACACAGTTTCCTTCTATAATCAACAACACACACTATAAGTGATATCATTTACCAACTTATCGGGTTTATTGATTTATCGAACTAAATCTCACCCATTGATAAATTAAATAAATAAATATCAAATATATGTGCTTGTTATTATATTAGGATTAAGAGCACACAGTTCCATAATAACTGAGGTCTTTGTTCCTTTATAAAGTCAGTATAAAAAGAAACGACCTCTAATGGTCTTACTCAATACACTCTAAGTGTACTAATGTAATTATATAGTTAAGATAAACTAATATCTAATTACACTACGACCTTCCAATGGTTTGTTCCTTTCCATCTTGTTCGTGAGCTACTATTTATAATTTATAAGGTACTGATAACATGATCCTCTATGTGTGACACCACACACCATGTTATCTACAATATAAATTAATTGAACAACTTCATTTATCATAAATGTAGACATTTGACCAATGTGATTCTTATTTTTAGATAAATGTTTATAACCAAAGCTAGGCTTTTAGTATACATCCTAACATACAGCTAGCTCGTTATCGCCTCCAAATATCAAGAAATATTCTTTAGTCCTTCTCAAGTACTTAAGAATATTCTTGACCGCTATCCAGTGATGTTCACCTCGATCTGACTGGTATCTGCTCATCATGCTCAAATCATACGAAACATCAGGACGAGTACATAGCATGGCGTACATGATAGATTTTATGGCTGAAGCATAAGGGATCTTATCCATGCGGTCTCTCTCCTCTCTAGAAGAGGGACTTTGAGTCTTCGAAAGACTCACACCATGTGACATCGGCAGAAATCCTTTCTTTGAATTATGCATGTCAAACCGTAGTAATACCATGTCAATATATGTACTTTGACTTAGGCAAACAATCTCTTAGACCTATCTCTATAGATCTTTATGCCTAGAATACAAGCTGCTTCACCTAAGTCCTTTATTGAGAAATAATTCCCCAGCCAAGTCTTTACAGACTGTTGTAAAAGGATGTCATTTCCAATGAGTGGTATGTCATCCACATACAATACAAGGAAGACAACTGGAACTGTGTTCCCAACAACCTTCTTATTGGCACAGGGTTCATCTTCATTCTTGATGAAAACTAAACTGTTTGATTGCATCATCGAATCGAAGATTCCAACTCTGAGAAGCTTGCTTTAGTCCATAAATGGACTTATGCAGCTTGCATACTCTGCCAGGATGCAGTGGATCTACAAAACCCTCAGGTTGTGTCATGTACACATCCTCGAGCAAGTTTCCATTCAAAAACGCAGTTTTGACATCCATCTTCTGGATCTCATAATCGTGGTATGTTGCAATAGCAAGCATGATCTGAATGGACTTAAACATCGCTACTGGAGAAAAAGTTTCATCATAGTCAATACATGAATTTACTTGAAACCTTTAGCTACTAAACGACACTTACAGGTAATAAGTCCATCAATGTCAGTCTTTCTCTTAAAGATCCACTTACACCTAATGGGCTTGATGCCTTCAGGTGGATCAACCAAAGTCCATACTTGGTTGGTGTACATGGATTCCATCTCGGATCTCATGGCCTCTAGCCATTTCTCAGAATCTGGTCTCATCACAGCTTCTTGCTAGGAGGTAGGCTCATTCTCAACGAGCATAACGTCGTCATGGTTAGACAAGAGAAATAAGTATCTCTCAGGCTGATGACGTACCTTGTCAGACCTGCGAAGAGATAGGTCTACTTGAACTAGTTGTTCTTCCTCAACTCCTTGTGCAACAATCTCATCATCCACAAGATTTTGTGGTTCCAGTTCAACTTCCATCAAGGCTTCAGTGCTATGGTCCATATCTTGAACTTCTTCAAGATCAAACGTACTCCCACTAGTTTTTCTAGAAACAAAGTCCTTTTCTAAAAATACTCCAGTCTTAGCCATAAACACTTTGTGGTGACTTGGAATGTAGAAGTAATATCCCTTCATTTCCTTGGGGTATCCTATAAAATAGCACTTATCGGATTTGGGTCCTAGTTTGTCCAGGACATGCGTCGAGCGTAAGCCTCACAACCCCAAATCCTCATAAAAGATATCTCAACATCTCTCCCAATCCATATCTTATATGGTGTCTTTATCACAGCTTTGGATGGAACATGGTTAAGTGTGAAGGTTGTTGTGTCTAGAGCATATCCCTAAAAAGATATAGGAAGATTTGTGTGACTCATCATAGATCGTACCATATCTAATAGGGTACGATTCCTCCTTTCGGATACAGCATTCCACTGTGGTGTTCCAGGAGGAGTGACTTGGGATAGAATCCCACACTCAGCTAAATAGTCACGAAACTCATGGCTAAGGTATTCACCACCTCGATCTAATCGAAGTATTTTAATACTCTTGCCTAGCTAGTTTTGTACTTCATTCTTGAATTCTTTGAACTTTTCGAAGGATTGTGACTTATGTGTCATCAGATACACATAACCATATCTACTGAAGTCATCAGTAAATGTAATAAAGTACCTATAACCACCTCTAGCAGTGACATTGAAAGGGTCACGTACATTACTATGTATAAGTCCTAACAAGTCTGTTGCTCTTTTGTTGTGTCCACTAAAGGGAGTCTTGGTCATCTTGCCCAGTAGGCATGACTCGCATGTCTCATATGATTCAAAATCAAATAAGTCCAGCAAACCATCTTTATGGAGCTGGGATAAACAATTCTCATTTATATGACCTAAGCGACAATGCCAGAGATAGGTTTGGTTCATTTCATTTGACTTGAACCTTTTGGTACTTATGTTATAGATGGGGTTCTCTAAGTCTAGAATGTAGAATTCGTTCATCAGAGGTGCACTACAATAGAACATATCTTTCAAATAAACAGAACAACATTTGTTCTTTATTATAAATGAAAAGTCTTTCTTGTCTAAACAAGAAATTGAAATTATGTTCTTTGTGAGAGCAGGCACATAACAACATTCATCTAATTCTAGTTCAAGCCCAGAGGGCAGAGATAGAAAGTAAGTTCTTACAGCAACAGCAGCAACCCGTGCTCTATTGCCTACTCGTAGGTCCACCTCGTCCTTCGTCAATGTCCTACTATTTCTCAACGCCTGTACATTTGTACAAATGTGAGAAGCACATCCGGTATCTAATACCCACGATGAAGAAATATTGAGATTGACTTCTATAACATATATACCTGAAGTAGAAATCTCATTTATCTTTTTCTTAAGATCTTCCAGGTATCCTTTACAGTTCCTCTTCCAGTGCCCGGTCTGACCGCAGTGGAAGCAGGTAGCATCCTTGGCAACCCCTCGTTTAGGTTTCATTACGTTGCCTTTGCCCTTGGCATGGGACTTTCCCTTACTTTTAGGCTTGCCCTTGCCTTTATGCTTTTGCATCATCAAAATGGAGTTGCGCTTTACCTTCTTAAAGTTGAGCTCAGCAGTTCACAACATGCTTAGCAGCTCAGGCAGTTGCTTATCAATTTCATTCATGTTGTAATTCATGACAAATTGACTATAACTTTCTGGCAAGGATTGCAAGATCAAGTCAGTGGCCAGTTCTTAGCCAAGTGGGAATCTCAACCTCTGTAGGTTCTCTATGTACCCAATCATCTTGAGTACATATGGACCTACGGGAGTCCCATCTTGCATCTTGCACTGAAATAGTGCCTTAGAAATCTCGAATCTCTCGTGCCTTGCTTGTCCTTGATATAGTTGACGAAGATGTTCAACCATATCATAAGCAGTCATCAACTCGTGTTACTTCTGAAGCTCAGAGTTTATGGTTGTGAGCATGAGGCATGACACATCTAATGCATCATCTTGATGCTTCTTATAAGTATCTCGGTCAGCTCGCGTGGCAATGGAGGAGGTGCCTCCGGAATGGGCTGCTCCAGGACGTACAGTTTTCTTTCTTGTGTGAGAACGATTCTCAGATTCCTGTACCAGTCCAGGAAATTCGCTCCATTGAGCTTGTCCTTGTCAAGGACAGAACGCAGGGAGAAAGTGTTCGTGTTTGTCGACATGGCAATCTACAACATAAATAAAGTAGAAAGTAAATATCATATTCCACTTATCATTTAATTAGGCCTTTAACTAAATGATGCTCCCACTGAATTATAGGGCTTTTGTAGAATCAAGTCATGAATGTGGTCAAACCACACTACTAGATTCATACCAATTAGCTATAATTCTCACAGGACAAGATCCACATCATACTACGCCTTGAGTTAGCTTTGGCTAAATCACCCAAGACTTAGTATGATCGGTAGATAACTAATTACCAATTGCATCTTTATGCAACTCTTGTTTATCCAACCGTTGGAAAATACCTATAGTTTTACTCGATCCAATTGAGTTAACTTGTTACACTCAATCTAATTGAGTTTGTACTCACCCAAGGTTTGATAGGAGAGACCAAGATTGTCCCTCCGCACCCTAACAAGATAATATGCATTGCTCTACTTTGGTAGATTCAACAACAACAAATGATCGAGGTAGTGATGGGTATCAAAACTTGGTAGGCATTTCAAGTTGACTTGATTAAGATCTAATCTAATCATGAATGTGTATCATATACGCATTAAGGCACTAATTACCCTACATTAACATGCATCACATACACACAAGAAAATTAAACTATGATGAGGTCATGGCCCTACTATGATCTTCTCAAGCCAATGAGAAGATCGGACGGTCATCCTAGGGATAACGGCTTCTTCAAGCGCCTCCTTTGACCGCCATGTGTTGGCAGCATCCTGCTCGTAACTCCTTCTTGAGTGGACCTTCCACTGCCTTCATTTTGTACATTACAAATATGAAACTCGAGTTACATTTGAGTATAAAATCTATTTACAATAGGAACATAAATAAAAGAGGCACGACGCACAGGTCGCATATCATATACAACACGCACAACACTAAAATGGCGCGCAAGCCATATTATGAATTACAGCACAATTTTATCCAATCATATTGGGGTTTTTGGGACATGGCCATCACAATATCATACATAATTCTAAATTATGTATTTTACATAAATTTCTATAATTTTACTACTATTTTTATGAATTTTATAATTCACAACTCCTCGGCGGTCCCATTTAGCGATTTTCGAGCGCGATCGCGGGACAATGCCCCTTACGGGGTTAGGGGCAGAGCCCCTTCTCGTGAAATGAATATCGCGAGTGTTCCAAACTGATCCTTTAGCACCTTAAGTCATTGCCCCAAAAACAAATAATTTTGTTTCGGCGAGACTTTTCCGTTTTGGAAGGTTTTTCTCGGTATTTGAAGCATACAAGTGTCCAAGCACTTGTTGCTTCGCCTCTATGAGAAAAATACTCACAATATCCATAAAAGTAGAAAAATTATAGAAACTTACAGATCTAAATCCTTTTTTGTAAAAATAAATACAAACATGTACATGCTTCGCACGTGGCTCTGATACCACTATTAGACTTTCGAGCCGCAAAAATCACTTTTTGCGTTGCGGAAACCTCGAAGCTAGCCACGGATCCATGCGAAGATAAATAAATAAAATTCATGTACATGTTCGTCTACACTAGATCTACCTTAGATCTACATGAAAAGAAGTGTTACCCTTGTAGCGATGCCCTTCGCTTATCCTGCTCGTCCAAATGGTTGCCAGATCTCATAGAGTGTGAAGTGTACACTCCTCTACACATAT
This sequence comes from Zingiber officinale, assembly GCF_018446385.1. Taxonomy (NCBI): domain Eukaryota; kingdom Viridiplantae; phylum Streptophyta; class Magnoliopsida; order Zingiberales; family Zingiberaceae; genus Zingiber; species Zingiber officinale. The sequence goes on from NC_055994.1 coordinate 60,496,083, forward strand.
CCACACGGACAAAAGGTGGAGAAAACCACTTAGAGTGTGCTAGCACTCTTGAGAGGTTTCGGCAATGGTGGAGAGGGACAGAAGAAGAAGAGAGGAAGAAGATGAAGCCTTGAATTCACACCCCTTGAATTCCCTTAATGTGGTCAGCCACTCTTGAGAGGTTTTAAACCTCCATGTAATACCAAGAGTCATGGCTCTTGGTCTCCCTCATGAGGTGGCACACAATGATGTAGCCTTGATGATGTGGAACATCATTATTGGTCGGCCCATGCCAAGTCACAATGAAGTGGCATTTGGTCAAGTCAAACTTGATCCTTCATCTTCCCTCTCAAGTCAAGTCAAACTTGACCTCTTATCTCCCATGGTTGATCAAATCTAACCTTTTTTTATTCAAGTCAATTTAATTTAATGAATCTCTATTCATTGAATTAAATTGACTCAATAAATCATAGTCTAAATTAGACTCATTCAACACATGAATCAAATTGAGTCGAACTCAATTAGTCTAATTTGGATTACTCTTAATCCAATTTGGTTCATCATATGAACCTAATCCTCTTGGTCCATCATATGAACCTAATCTCCATCTAACTACCCTTTGTGTGTGACCCTATAGGTTCTTGTAAAGTTGGCAATGCTCCTAACCTCATTTAGAAATATAAGTAATGAGCGGTATCTAGCAACACATCATTACTACCCAAGTTACAAGAATGTTGAGATCCAACATCACCATTGTGACTACTAATTATGACTTTCACAATATGTGACAATGTCCTTCTATCCTTGACATCTAGATTGATCAAATTGAGGCATAGATCGTGTCATCCTCTAATCAATCTATGTCTTGAACTCCAAGTAGACTCACTCTAATCAAATGAGCTCAATATCTCATATTGACTCATTTGGGCATGGCCATGCACTTAGTGGTCTCACTCTATCAAGAATCATGATGTCACTCCCGTCATATAGGAGGGATAGATCCCATCTACATCACTCACATCCCTCCGCATAATTTGTTACATACCCAGTAGTCACCTTTATAGTCCACCCATTTACAGGTAACATTTGACGAAGCCAAAGTATGCAACTCCTTATGTAGGGAACTATGGTGACTTCAGGTCCAAGGACTGATAGTCATACTAATAGTCACATGAGAAAGTATATGACACTCATATAACGATCCATGATACTTTCTCATGGTGGGTCATTCAGTGTACATTCTCCAATTCATACCCATGTGTCAACTTGATATCTAATATCCATGACTTGTGAGATCAAGTCATCGAGTTGACCTACATGCTAGTCTCATCACATTAACATTGTCCCTGAATGTTAATACTTGACTAGGAATAATTAAGAGTAGTGTTCTTTATATCATCTCATTATCAATTCAACCAATCGATTGATATACATAAGAACCTTCTACTCAAGGACGCTATTATACTTAGTTATTTGGCATCAATACAAGTAAGTATAATAACCATAAAGAAATGCCTTTTTAAATATATATAGGAATATGATACATTGAGTTCATACAACAATCATCATATGATTGACTCTAGGGCTCTCACTAACAGCGTACCCTTTCTTTTCCATGAGTAAGAACACACAATCGTGCCTTTTGGCACGACCGAATTATTGAATTTTGACAAGTTGCTCCAATGTATGTCTCTTGTTCCATTTTCACTCCAAATTGTGTCCTATCAATAAAAACATACAAAGAGCATATTTATAAACAAATAAAATATAAATATAACATAATAATAAAATAGGGTGCAATAAACATAGATTATATGTATGAAATACAAGTAGATGTGCGTTAAAGAATGCTTAAAAACATATATAATTTACGCACATCACATCCCCAGACTTAAACCTTTGCTTATCCTCAAGCAAAAACTACATCTAAACTCATGTGGTTAAATAGTACATCATAATCTCAAGAAAGTCAATATAATCCTATCAAATAATTTCATTGGTGAGCAAATTACAAAAGTTGTTGGAATATGGCCTAAGAAATAGTTCTCTATGCTCAGTGTAATAGTGGCCTATGTTTTTCAAGTTTCAAACCCTAAGTCTAGTTAAGTTGTTATAAAACTATGTTTCTTATGCTTTTGGCGATAAACACTTATCTGCCATACGTATGATTTATATCTCTAAAACTATACAAGGTCTCAAAGGAGTACACGGAATCAAGAGAAATATTATATTTATTTCTCCGGTAATATAACTCGGTCTCAAATGGATAAATTATTAGTTACCACTCACGACAATTATTTTCTATCCCTTATTCATATGATGATTTTTTTTATTTTCTCTTTTTTAAAGTGCTTTAAAGGTGCAGCACTAACACAAATGCAAATATATAATTCAAATGTAGGGATTTTTATTTTTTCCAAGTAAGTTGAAATGATCTGAGATCATTCAGTAACCAAAATGTAATTAAAAGGTCACCCTAGAAACCCATGTATTAGTCTAGATCTATAAATCATGACTATTTTTAGAATTTTCAACCATTAAAATTAGGCAAGGTGTAAAGAGATCTTAAAAAAACAAGGACAACACTCAAACTTCAACAATAAAATTATTGCTCACTTCATGGTAACATAGATAGGAAAATATAAATCACTAAACATACTAGCACCAAAAGTGACTAATAAGCCACATGAAATCTTGAACAAGTGTGCTAGTATTTTGATTTAAGGAACAAACAATCATGATATGATGAATGATACAACTAGAAAAAAATTTATTATACAAAAAGAAATATGCAAAAACTAAACTACAACCCAACACATCCCCCCAGATTTAAACTTTTCATTATCCCAATAAAAACTAGAAATATAATATGGAGGAGGTTTGAAGTAAGAGAAGTTACCAAATGATAAGTGTAAATGCCCAAATCATTAACTTCTCCATCGAGTAGTCATGCTCCTCCTAATCTTTGAATCCTATATAAAGAATATAGACATGAAAAATTAAGTAGAGAATTTGGATTATTAAAAAGAAACTAGATCTTAAATGGAAATTAGAAAGAACTTGGGTTACCTCCTAAGAAGTGTTTGTAGGTCATTAGCTCGACCACCTCATTAGATTCATTTAAATCTCGCTCTTGGAGGGGTAAGATATTTCAACACCCTCTTACCAAGGGCTCTTATTATGGAAAGAGTTTTCATGATAGGAGATATAAAGTGAAGTGGTGATCTCTCCATCTTCGTATTCTTGGAAGTTCTTTCAGGTGGTGGAAGACGGTTTAGATTGAGCTTCCAATTTTTAGCCCAAGTGAAATATGCACACGTAAAAAAAAGTACACCTCCCATATAATAGAAATTTAAGAAAGAACTATAAAAATATTAGGTTTAACAGAGCACATATAAAAAGATAAATCACATCCAATAAAATTAATGACAGGTACCTCTATAAAGTTTTCTAAAATATCACTAGTGATACTTTGCATTTCAGATAGGTACATGAACATTCTAAACAATTGAATGTGACTCCCTCTTGATCAAGTAAAGGTTCTTGCTCTGGCTCAAGTGTTCGTGTGTCTAAAGAAAGTGATTCTTGGGACTCTACCTCTACTGCCAAAGTCCTTACACATATATCATCAACAAATTCAATCTCTACAACTCCCATTGTGTCAAATGGTTGTGTGATCAAAGGAAGTAATTCTTGAAATGTTTCTTCCATACAAAAGTCCCTACACTTTCATTCACAACATCAGTAGCTTTGGAAGTGGTAAATGTTAGGATATATACTATAAGCCTAGCTTTTGTATGAACATCTGTTTTGAAATATTCTGAAATGAGAATCACTTTGGTCAAATGTTTACATTTTATATTTATATATATCAATGCAGTTGTCTATTTAATTTATATTGTAGATAACATGGTGTGTGGTGTCACACAGAAGATCATGTTATTGGTTCCTTAAAAATTATAAATAGTAGCTCACAACCAAGATGGATTGGGACAAACCATTGGAATGGTTGTAGTGTAATTTGGTATTAGTCTGTCTTGACTATAAAATTACACTAGTACACTATGTGTGAATTGAGCAGGATCATTTGAGGTTGTTGGATTTATACTGACTACATAAAAGAACAAAATCTCTATTATTATGGATGTGCGTACTCTTAATCCCTATATAATAACAAGCATGTATACTTAGTATTTATTTCTTTAATGTATTAATGGGTGAGATTTATTCATTAAATAAATAGGCCCGATGAGTTGGGAAATAGTACTGTTTATATGGTGTATTGTTTATTATAGAAGGAATCTGTGTCCTAATTATTTAGGTTGATGATGTCCCCTTGAGGAGCTCATAAGGATTATTATGTAAACCCTGCAGGTGGACTTAGTCCGGCATGATAATAAAGTTAAGTGGTACTACTCTTGGAATCAGATGCTAATTAATTAGGTTGTCAGTAACTCAATTAATTAACAGACATATGACAATCTTAAACACGGGGAGATTAATGCACTCATGATAAGAAGGAGCTCATATTATAATATGGGATTGGTACGGTAGTTCAATAATAACCCTTTAGTGGTATGGGTTATTATTGATGGACTTGGGTTGGGTATTCAGGCCAAACACAGGAAGCCCAAGCCCATCAGGAGGCCTAAACCAATTCCTCCTCTAGGTCCCTGTTGTAGCCTCTATATAAAGCCTCATATCCACTAATCCATAACTTGGTTTGGTTTAACATGGTTTGGTTTAACTTGGTTTGGTTTAACTTGGTTATGGAAAGGGAGCTTTTTTCTAAACCGAATTCTGTTATTTTTCTTTCTTTGTAACCAACAGCAAAGGTTATAAAAGGAGTAGGCGGTGCCCCCTAAAACCTAATTTTTTAAAATTTTCATAATTCTCTTCTCTCCCTTGTCTAGGGTCGGTGCCCCTCCTCCTCCACAACAAGGATCGGCGCCCCTCCTCCTCCACAACTAGGGTCGGAGCCTCCCTCCTTCTCCCTTGGTGGGCGGCAGCTTGAAGAAGAGGAAGAAGAGGAAGAAAAGGAAGAATATTAGAAGGTGCCCCATCCTCCTTTTGTGGCTGGCGGGTTTGGAAGAGAAGAGAAGAAGGGTGGTTTGTCTTGGTAGATCGTCACCTACACGACGTCCAAGAAGAGGAAAGGAATACGGCAGAAGATCAAGAGGTTTTTAGCTACGAAGAAAGGTACAACTAGTTCTTTAATTCCGCTGTGTAATTAGTTTAGTTTTCTTTGTATCGATTTTGAATACCAACACAAGAGGCCAGCAGTCTTGTACTTCGATCAAGGTGTGCTTTGATCCATCAAGAACTTGCTTGATTGATCAAACACATGTCTGATCAAACATGCGGGTTGCTAGGAATAGTTCTATACTTGTACAATTTTTGTACAGGGAAATTTAAATAGAAAGGAATTCCATCGCCTTCAAGTGGTATCAGAGCAAGTTTTCTGGTTCTGTGTGATTAGTTTTCGATTAAATTATGCATTGCTCGTACATAAGCTTAGGCCGGATAATAGTAGGATGTACAAGAAAGATTAACTCTATGGTTGCAGGCGTCATAAGTCCAACTATTATGGCTTTGCGTGTTTGTGTGTGATTTGAACCCTCTGCAATGTCGAGGTTATTTTGTGTGTGCATGATTGTAATAATTAAATACGGTCGGTTGCCATATTTTTTTTTTTTTACATTTTCTTTGATCTAGATTACATGTAAATTTCTTTGTTGAATATAGGATCAATAAATATAAATTTTATTTCTTTTCGCGATGGCTTGTATCCTTGCTATGTGTGGTGCTATTTTGAGGATCGGAGGCGCGGTGAAGAAGGAAGCTAGATAGACGCGATGGCTTGATCCAATGGCGGCATACTCAATGGCTTGATCCATTGGTGCATATTGGAGGACAGCGTTGGATGAGGCCATAATAGTTGGAAATTTTATTTTCATATTTACTGCCTTTATATGTTATTTTATGTGTTGTGATGCTGTGGTTGTGTGCTGTGATGTGTGTGCATATTAAAATTCCTTGATTTAAATAACTAAGTAGGAGAGGGCTTATTTAAATAAATTTCACGGTCTCCAGTACTGGTTTGTAAGTGATGCATTCAAACTTGCACGTTGGCTTTAAGTGCCTTCCTCCATATCAGATGAATTTGTCTGCAGATCACTAGATCAAACTTCCTTTATGGATGAGTATAGGAAATTAATTAGGTATGTGTGATCTTTGTTGGGTTTTTCGGGACACGAAAACCGCGTTTTCGCGTCGCGGAAACCCCGAAAGCCCCAAAGCCAATGGATCCGTGCAAAGAAAATTTTTGAAAACTACGAATACGAGTTTCTACCGAGATCTACTCCTAGATCTACATGAAAAAGGTTATACCTTTGAAGCGAAGCCCTTCGCGTTCCCGCTCGTCCAAACGGTGCCGGATCTCGAGAGTATCAAAATAGATACCCCTCTAGAAGTATCCACACGGACACGTAGGTGGAGAAAAACCACACAAAGGGTGTGCTAGCACCTTGTGTGGTTCCGCCAAGTTGAGGAGGAGAGGGAGAAGGAGAGCTAGAGGAAGAAGATGGAGTGAATGAATGAGATTAATCACAAAATGAAAACATATTCATTCATTCATGTGGCCTGCCACATTAAGATGGGTGTGTAACTCCCATGGAATGCCAAGAGTCACAACTCTTGGTAACTCCCATGAGGTGGCATCCCACTTAAGCAACCATGATGATGTGGAGCATCATCATTGGTCCACATCTTGCCAACTCACCAATGAGGTGGCATAAAGTCAAGTCAAACTTGACTCTTCATCTTCCTCTCAAGTCAAGTCAAACTTGACTTAATCTCTCTCATGGTTGATCTAATCCAACCATTTAATTCAAGCAAATTTAATATAATGAATCTAATTCATTTAATTAAATTGTTTCAATGAGTCATAATCTAAATTAGACTCATTAAACACATGAATCAACCTGAGTCCAACTCAATTAGCCCAATTAGGATTACTCTTAATCCAATTTGATTCATCAAATGAATCTAATCCTCTTGGTTCATCATATAAACCTAATCTCCATCTAATTGTCCTTAGTGTGTGACCCTATAGGTTCTTGTAACGTTGGCAATGCCCCTAAATCCATTTAGGAGCATAAGTAATGAGCGGTATCTAGCAACACATCATTACTACCCAATGTTACAAGAATGTTGAGATCCAACATCACCTTTGTGACTACTAATTGTGACTCCTCACAAAATATGACAAGTGTCCTTCTATCCTAGACATCTAGATTGATCAATGTGAGGCATAGACCGTGTTATCCTCTGACCAATCTAAATCTTGAACTCCAAGTAGACTCACTCAATCAAATAAGCTCAATATCCTATATTGACTCATTTGGGCATGGCCATGCACTTCGTGGTCTCACTCTATCAAGAATATTAATGTCAATCCCGTCATATAGGAGGGATAGATCCCATCTACATCACTCACATCCCTCCGCATAATTCGTTACATACCCAGTAATCGCCTTTATAGTCCACCCAGTTACGGGTGACGTTTGACGAAACCAAAGTACATAACTCCTTTTGTAGGGATCCATGGTGACTTCAAGTCCAAGGACTAGTAGTCAAACTAATAGCCACATGAGAAAGTATATGACACTCATATTGTTGGGTTTTTCGGGCCGCGAAAACCGCTTTTCGCGTCGCGGAAACCCCGAATCACCCAAAGCCGTTGATCCGTGCAAGGAAAACCGAACAAAATACAAGTACGAGTTTCAAAAACTTTAGATCTACTCCTAGATCTATGTGTTAAGAAGTATACCTTGAAGCGTGCCCTTTCGCGTTCCCGCTCGTCCAAGGAATTGCCGGATCTCTAGACCGTCAAGCGTCGGTCCTCTAGAAGTATCCACACGGACACGTAGGTGGAGAAAACCTCACACAAAGGTGTGCTAGCACCTTGGTAAGATTCGGCCAAGCAAGGAGGAGAGGGAGAGGGAGAGCTTGAGGAAGAAGAAAGGAGTGAATGAGGAGTTGAATGAAAATGAATTTCATTAACCTCCTAAAGTGGCCGGCCACCTCTCCAAGAGTAACCCCCATTTCTCATTTAATGCCTCATTAAAGAGAATGGGTATGTAACTCCCATGAGGTGGCACACCATGATGGCGTGGAACATCATCATTGGTCCACCTAATGCCAACTCACCAATGAGGTGGCAAAAGGTCAAGTCAAAATTGACCTTTGGTCTTCTTTCTCAAGTCAAGTCAAACTTGACTCAATCTCTACCATGGTTGATCTAATCCAACCATTTGATTCGAGCCAACTTAATATAATAAATCTAATTCATTAAATTAAATTGATTTAATAAGTCATAATCTAAATTAGACTCATTGAATACATAAATCAACTTGAGTCCAACTCAATTAGCCCAATTAGGATTACTCTTAATCCAATTTGATTCATCAAATGAATCTAATCCTCTTGGTTCATCATATGAACCTAATCTCCATCTAATTGTCCTAAGTGTGTGACCCTATAGGTTCTTGTAACGTTGGCAATGCCCTAAACCCATTTAGGAGCATAAGTAATGAGCGGTATCTAGCAACAAATCATTACTACCCAAGTTACAAGAAATGTCGAGATCCAACATCACCTTGTGACTACTAATTGTGACTCCTCACAAAATATGTGACATTGTCCTTCTATCCTAGACATCTAGATCAATCAATGTGAGGTATAGACCGTGTCATCCTCTGACCAATCTAAATCTTGAACTCTAAGTAGACTCACTAAATCAAATGAGCTCAATATCCCATATTGACTCATTTGGGCATGGCCATGCACTTCGTGGTCTCACTCTATCAAGAATACCGATGTCTCTCCCGTCATATAGGAGGGATAGATCCCATCTACATCACTCACATCCCTCTGCATAATTTGTTATATACCCAGTAATCGGTTTTATAGTCCACCCAGTTACGGGTGACGTTTGACGAAACCAAAGTACATAACTCCTTATGTAGGGATCTATGGTGACTTCAGGTCTAAGGACTAGTAGTCATACTAATAGCCACATGAGAAAGTATATGACACTCATATAACGATCCATGATACTTTCTCATGGCGGGTCATTCAGTATACATTCTCTATTGTATACCCATGTGTCAACTTGATATCTCTATATCCATGACTTGTGAGATCAAGTCATCAAGTTGACCTACATGCTAGTCTTATTGCATTAACATTGTCCCTGAATGTTAATACTCGACTAGGAATGATTAAGAGTAGTGTTCCCTATATCATCTCACTATCGGTTCAATTAACCGATTGATATAGGTGAGAACCATCTACTCAAGGACATTATTATACTTAGTTTATTTGGCACCAATACAAGTAAGTATAATAACCAAAATCCAAATGTCTTTATTAATATACATGAATATGATACAATGAGTCCATACAATCATCAAATGATTGGCTCTAGGGCTCTAACTAACACATATAACGATCCATGATACTTTCTCATGGCGGGTCATTCAGTATACATTCTCTAATGCATACCCATGTGTCAACTTGATATCTCTATATCCATGACTTCTGAGATCAAGTCATCGAGTTGACCTACATGCTAGTCTTATTGCATTAACATTGTCCCTGAATGTTAATACTCGACTAGGAATGATTAAGAGTAGTGTTCCCTATATCATCTCACTATCGATTCAACCAATCGATTGATATAGGTAATAACCTTCTACTCAAGGACGTTATTATACTTAGTTTATTTGGCACCAATACAAGTAAGTATAATAACCAAAAACCAAATGCCTTTATTTATATAGAATATGATACAACAAGTCCAAAAATACAATCATCAAATGATTAGCTCTAGAGCTCTAGCTAACAATCTCCCACTAGCACTAGTGCCAATCAGTGTAGGCTCTAAGTCCCAATGACCTAGTGTGACCTTCATGCTTCCTCTGTGCCAAAGCCTTGGTCAAGGGATCTGCGATGTTAGCCTCTGTAGGTACTCTGCAAATCTTCACATATCCTCTCTCGATGATCTCTCGAATGAGATGGAAGCGCCGTAGTATGTGTTTGGTCCGCTGGTGTGAGCGAGGTTCCTTCGCCTGTGTTATAGCTCCATTGTTGTCACAATAGAGCTCAATGGGGTCAGCAATGCTAGGAACCACCCCAAGTTCAGTGATGAACTTGCGAATCGAAACTGCCTCCTTTGCTGCCTCTGTGTGTCCTGCTTCGAACTCTTCCAGCTGACAGCACCACCATTAATGTAAAATGCGAACCCCGACTGCGATCTATAGTCATCCTGGTCGGTCTGGAAGTTAGCATCACTGTAACCCTTTACAGCTAGCTCATCATCGCCTCCATATATCAAGAAATATTCTTTAGTCCTTTTTAAGTACTTAAGAATATTCTTGACCGCTATCCAGTGACTTTCACCTGGATCTGAATGGTATCTGCTTGTCATGCTCAAAGCATACGAGACATCAGGTCGAGTACATAGCATGGCGTACATGATCGATCCTATGGCTGAGGCATAAGGGATCTGATCCATGCGGTCTCTCTCCTCTCTAGAAGAGGGACCTTGAGTCTTCGAAAGACTCACGCCATGTGACATCGACAGAAATCCCTTCTTGGAGTTCTGCATGGCAAACCGTAGGAGTACCTTATCAATGTATGTACTCTGACTTAGGCCAAGCAATCTCTTAGATCTATCTCTATAGATCTGTATCCCTAGAATGTGGGATGCCTCACCTAAGTCCTTCATTGAGAAGCAACTCCCTAGCCAGGTCTTGACAGACTGAAGCATAGGGATGTCCTTCCCAATGAGTAGTATGTCATCAACATACAATATGAGGAAGACAACTATATCCCCTACAACCTTCTTGTAGACACAAGGCTTATCTTCGTTCATGATGAAACCAAACTGTTTGATTGCATCATCGAATCGAAGATTTTCAGCTCCGAGAAGCTTGCTTTAGTCCATAAATTGACCTATGCAGCTTGCATACCCTGCTAGTATGCTGTGGATCTACAAAACCCTTAGGTTGTGTCATGTACACATCCTCGAGTAGGTTTCCATTCAGAAACACGGTTTTGACATCCATCTGCCATATCTCATAGTCATGGTAGGCTGCAATAGCAAGCATGATCCGAATGGACTTAAACATCGCTACTGGAGAAAAGGTTTCATCATAGTCAATACCATGAATCTGCTTGAAACCTTTAGCTACCAAGCGACCCTTATAGATAAGTCCATCCATGTCAGTCTTTCTCTTAAAGACCCACTTACACCCAATGGGTTTTACCCCTTCAGGTGGATCAACCAAAGTCCATACTTGGTTGGTGTACATGGATTCCATTTCGGATCTCATGGCCTCTAGCTATTTCTCGGAATCTGGTCTCATCACAGCTTCCTGATAGGTGGTAGGCTCATCCTCTATGAGCACAATGTCATCATGGTCAGACAAAAGAAATGAGTATCTCTCAGGCTGACGACGTACCCTATCAGATCTGCGAAGAGGTATGTCTACTTGAACTGGTTGTTGTTCCTCAACTCCTTGTGGAACAACATCATCCACAACACTTTGTGGTTCCAGTTCAACTTCCATCGAGGCTTCAGTGCTATTGTTCGCATCTTGAACTTCTTCAAGATCGAACGTGCTCCCACTAGTCTTTCTAGAAACAAAGTCCCTTTCTAGAAAGACCCCAGTCTTTGCCACAACTACCTTGTTCTGACTGGGAATGTAGAAGTAATATCTCTTAGTTTCCTTGGGATATCCAATGAAGTAGCACTTGTCGGATTTGGGTCCTAACTTGTCTGAGACTTGACGACGAACGTAAGCCTCACAACCCCAAATCCTCATAAAAGACACCTGGGCATCTCTCCCAGTCCATATCCTATATGGTGTCTTTATCACGACCTTGGATGGAACTCGGTTGAGTATAAAAGTTGTCGTGTCTAGAGCATAACCCCAAAGGTTTGTCGGAAGATCTGTGTGACTCATCCTAGATCGTACCATATCTAATAGGGTACGATTCCTCCTTTCGAATAGACCATTCCACTGTGGTATTCCAGGAGGAGTGAGTTGGGATAGGATCCCACACTCTGCTAGGTAGTCACGAAACTCATGGCTAAAGTATTCTCCACCTCGATCTGATCGAAGTATCTTAATACTCTTGCCAAGCTGGTTCTGTACTTCATTCTTGAATTCTTTGAACTTTTCAAAGGATTCAGACTTATGTGTCATCAAGTACACATAACCATATCTACTGAAGTCATCAGTAAATGTGATGAAGTATCTATAACCGCCTCTAGAAGCGACATTGAAAGGGCCACATACATCACTATGTATGAGTCCTAACAAATCAGTTGCTGTCTCGCTGTGCCCACTAAAGGGAGTCTTGGTCATCTTGCCTCGTAGGCATGACTCGCATATCTCATATGATTCAAAATCAAATGAGTCCAGCAAACCATCCTTATGGAGCTGGGATAAACGCTTGTCATTTATATGACCTAAGCGACAGTGCCAGAGATAGGTTTGGTTCAGGTCATTTGACTTGAACCTCTTGGTATTTATGTTATAGATAGGGCTCTCAAGGTCTAGAATATAAAGTCCGTTTATCAGAGGTGCACTACAATAGAACATATTGTTTAAATAGACGGAACTGTTGGACCCCGTGGTAGTTTTGATGTGATCAACCAAGTTGGTTAGGTCCTGCTGTGTTTGATCCCTGTGTCTGAGTATGCAGGAGCTTAGGAACACAGGAAGTCGAGCGGAAGACGCAGCTAGCGAGAAGGACGGCACGGGAAGGGAGCCGACGGGCTCGGTGCGTCCGAAGGACGAGAGAGCTGCGGAAGAGTACTCCGGTGGAGCGTTAAGCCGGGACGGAAGGCTGCTCGAGGAGAAGGCCGGGAATTGGGTTCGGGTGAGCCCTATTCCGGTTGGTCGCAATCACCCAAAAGAACGGAGCTTCGGAAGCTAAAGAGGAGAAGAAAAGAAGACAAAAGAGGCTGAAATTACTGTAGCAGTAACCTTGAAGGCGCCTTAAACACATTGAAGGCGCCTTGAACACATTGAAGGCGCCTTGAATGATTGTTTAAGGCGCCTTGAGCAGTCCAGTTTGACCGTTTGCGCTGCGGATAAAGTTTTATCCGCAGATCGAGTTGGAGGCGCCTTAAACCTTGTTGGAGGCGCCTTGGACCCTCGAGATAGACTTTCCAGGAACTATAAAAAGGCCCCTGGAGCTAGGAATTCAACAACAACTCAAGCAATCATTGTGTAGCCATTCCTAGCAATAGTTCTAAGCTTCCAAAGTGTAAAAGGCTTCTCCGCCTTCAGCAAAGGAGATTTTTCTACTGAGCTTTTTCTTACTGCCCTGGATTAACAACCTCCTTGGTTGTAACCAGGTTAAATCCTATTTTCTACTTAATTTCTATTTCCTTGCTTGGTTTAATTTTATTTCTGCCTTTACTTATTTACTATTGCATTAATTGAGTTGAAATCCGAGGAGGGTATTTTTATTTTGTGTTTTAAGCAATTCACCCCCCTCTTGCCGGCCTCCGCTGCACCAACAAGTGGTATCAGAGCCAAGTTGCCTCAGAAGGACTAACCGCCAACTGAAGCACTACGATCAAAACGATGGCCGGAGCGAACATCCATCCCCCGAAGTTCGACGGAGACTTCGCAACATGGAAGCGCAAAATGGAGGTATTTTTTAAAACAGACTTTGATATTTTAATTACTATGAAATATGGTTTTGCAGCTCCTAAAGACAAAGAAGAAAACACGTGGAGCAAAAAGGAGCAAGCAGATTTCGTCGCCAACGGAAAGGCTGAGTTCCACCTACTCAGCGTTCTGCCGCCGCAGGAGGTAAACCGGATCGGAAGCTATGACTCCGCGAAAGATCTCTGGGAAAAATTCCTGGAGCTTCATGAAGGTACCTCCGAAGCGAAGCTAGCAAAGCGCGACATCCTCCGGAACCAGTTGATGAACCTCCGGATGAACCAAGGCGAGAAGGTAGCGCAACTCCAAGCGAGAATCAATGAGCTGATAATGCAACTAACGAACCTTGGAGAAGAGGTATCCAACCGGGACTCTATCCGATACGCGCTCAATGCCTTCCCGAGAACTCCAGAGTGGGCCTCCTTAGTAGATGCATACTACATCTCTAAGGACCTCGAGGTAAGTACGTTAGAACAGTTATTTTCGACTTTTGAACTTCACGAATCTCGAGTTTCAGAGCCAAATGGAGTAGAGAAGACCGGTCAGAACATAGCTCTAAAGGCAAAAGTAATCAGTTCTGACTCCGAAGCCTCGGTCGATGAATCCGAAGCAGCACTACTGGTAAAACAGTTCAATAAGTTTTTTAATTCTAATAAATTTAGACCGCAGAAAAAGAGGCATCAACAAAGAAAAAGGACGGTTCGCTGCTACAACTGCAACAAAGAAGGGCACATCAAGGATGACTGCTCGAAATTAAAGAGAAATGAGAAAGAAAGGGAAAAATCAAAAAGCAAGAAACCAGAATCCTCCAAGCACAAGAACCTGAAGGCTACTTGGTCAGATTCATCATCCTCCGAGTCAGACATCGAAGAATTCTCAGGACTAGCACGGATGGCCAACCATCAGCTAGAAGAAACGTCTAGCTCAGAAATGAGCATAGATGAAGGGGGAGGAACATCAGAAGGAGAAAGCAATGATGAAGGGGGAGCATCGCAAGATGAGGTAAGTAAGGTACGTGCCCTAAACTCTAAACAGTCTTTTGAGTTTATTAAAGCTTTGTCTAAAGAATTAGATCAATTAGAAAAAGAAAATAAAAATTTGAAATATGAAAATAAAAATCTAAAATTAGAAATTGAGAAATTAAGAAATAGTACATGTTTAAATAGATTTCCAAATTCAAAAATTAAAGTTTATGGAAAATTGAACTGGTATATTAGAAACCATCAGGGCCAGCTTAGAAGGATACCCAAAAATTATGTACCCCCTAAGTATCTGAATAACCCTGTAGGTAGGAACCTCTATTGGGTTCCAAAATCTGTGCTTAATTAATTTTTCAAAAATTAAAAAAGTGAGAAAATTAAACATTGAAATTCTTTATGGAAGCTTTGTCTAAGGAAGTGGTT
The DNA here is from genome assembly GCF_018446385.1 of Zingiber officinale. Classification (NCBI taxonomy): domain Eukaryota; kingdom Viridiplantae; phylum Streptophyta; class Magnoliopsida; order Zingiberales; family Zingiberaceae; genus Zingiber; species Zingiber officinale. The sequence continues at coordinate 60,511,216 of NC_055994.1, forward strand.
GTTGCTCTAATAACCAAGAAGGCCTAGTGCCTCGCCACGACCTGGAAGCTAAAATAAAAATGTTTAATTAACTTTCTGAAAAAACATTAAACTAGAATTAAATAATGCTTTAAAAGTTCTTAAATCTTTTTAAAATTCTAAAAAGTCAGATTGTGAAAATTCAAAAATTTAAATTTGACTTAGAAATTTTTTTATTGACTTAGAATTTTTTTTAAAATTCAAAAATTTGACTTAGAAATTATTTTTTTTTGGAAAAATTCATATTGACTTAGAAAATTTTTTTGAAAATTTAAAAATTTGACTTAGAATTTTTTTGTTTGGAAAAATTCGTTTTTGAATTAGAATTTTTTTAAATTCTATACATTTCACTTAACTTAGGTTATTTTTTTTTTAACCCCATTTTTGCTGTGATCAAAGGGGGAGAGAAAAATACAAGTTTAGGGTGAGTTAGAAAATTTTGAAATTTCTGTTATTATAAAAAGTGTTGCAATTTTACTAATTGCAAAAAATTATGCTTAACTTGTTAGTTTAGTAATTTTTTCTTTAAAATTACTTTTTATGTCTATTTTAACCCTAACTTGAACTTGGGTTGATGCACATCAAAAAGGGGGAGATTGTTGGACCCCGTGGTAGTTTTGATGTGATCAACCAAGTTGGTTAGGTCCTGCTGTGTTTGATCCCTGTGTCTGAGTGTGCAGGAGCTTAGGAACACAGGAAGTCGAGCGGAAGACGCAGCTAGCGAGAAGGACGGCACGGGAAGGGAGCCGACGGGCTCGGTGCGTCCGAAGGACGAGAGAGCTGCGGAAGAGTACTCCGGTGGGCGTGAAGAGCGTGCGCGGCGTTCGAGGGACGTTAAGCCGGGACGGAAGGCTGCTCGAGGAGAAGGCCGGGAATTGGGTTCGGGTGAGCCCTATTCCGGTTGGTCGCAATCACCCAAAAGAACGGAGCTTCGGAAGCTAAAGAGGAGAAGAAAAGAAGACAAAAGAGGCTGAAATTACTGTAGCAGAAATTACTGTAGCAGTAACCTTGAAGGCGCCTTAAACACATTGAAGGCGCCTTGAACACATTGAAGGCGCCTTGAATGATTGTTTAAGGCGCCATGAGCAGTCCAGTTTGACCGTTTGCGCTGCGGATAAAGTTTTATCCGCGGATCGAGTTGGAGGCGCCTTAAACCTTGTTGGAGGCGCCTTGGACCCTCGAGATAGACTTTCCAGGAGCTATAAAAAGGCCCCTGGAGCTAGGAATTCAACAACAACTCAAGCAATCATTGTGTAGCCATTCCTAGCAATAGTTCTAAGCTTCCAAAGTGTAAAAGGCTTCTCCGCCTTCAGCAAAGGAGATTTTTCTACTGAGCTTTTTCTTACTGCCCTGGATTAACAACCTCCTTGGTTGTAACCAGGTTAAATCCTGTTTTCTACTTAATTTCTATTTCCTTGCTTGGTTTAATTTTATTTCTGCCTTTACTTATTTACTATTGCATTAATTGAGTTGAAATCCGAGGAGGGTATTTTTATTTTGTGTTTTCAGCAATTCACCCCCCTCTTGCCGGCCTCCGCTGCACCAACAGGAACAACATTTGTTCTTTATTATAAACGAAAATCCTTTCTTGTCCAAACAAGAAACGGAAATTATGTTCTTAGTCAAGGCAGGCACATAACAACAATCATCTAATTCTAGTACAAGCCCAGAGAGAAGAGATAGATGGTAAGTTCCTACAGCAATAGCAGCAACCCGTGCTCCATTGCCTACTCGTAGGTCTATCTCACCCTTCGTCAATGCCCTGCTATTTCTCAGCGCTTGTACATTAGTACAAATGTGCGAAACACATCCGGTATCTAATACCCACGATGAAGAAATAGAGAGGTTGACTTCTATAACATGTATACCTGAAGTAGAAATCTTATTTCTCTTCTTCTTAAGATCTTCCAGGTATTCTTTGGAGTTCCTCTTCTAGTGCCTTGCTTGTTCTTGATATAGGTGACAAAGATGTTCAACCATATCGTAAGCGCCCATCAACTCATGTTGCTTCTGAAGCTCAGAGTTCATGGTTGCGAGCATAAGACAGGACACATCTAATGCGTCATCTTGAAGCTTCTTGTAAGCATCTCGGTCTGCTCGCGTGGCAGTGGCAGGAGGAGCCTCCGGAATGGGCTGCTCCAGAACGTACAGTTTACGTTCTTGGGTGAGAACTATTCTCAGGTTCCTGTACCAGTCCAGGAAATTTGCTCCGTTGAGCTTGTCCTTCTTAAGGACAGATCGCAGAGATAAGTTGTTCGTGTTTGATGTCATGGAAATTCTACAACAGAAATAAATGCAGAAATAAATATCATATTCTTTAAATCATTTAATTAGGCCTTCAACTAAATGATGCTCCCACTGAATTCTATAATTCATATGGGACAAGATCCACATCATACTAACTCTTGAGTTAGCTTTGGCTAATACGCCCAAGACTTAGTATGATCGGTAGGTAACGATTACCAATTACATCTCTATGCAACTCTTGTTTATAGGATCAAAATCCGCATTTATATTAAAACTCGAGTTAGCTTTGGCTAATACGCCCGAGAGTTAATATATATGTGATTTTGACTTATCTTTCCAGCCGTTGGAAGAATGCCTATAGTTATACTCGATCCAACCGAGTTAACTAGGAATACTCAATCTAATTGAGTTGTACTCACCCATGCGTTGATAGGCGTGACCAAGATTGTCCCTCTGTACCCTACCAAGATAGTATGTGTTGCTCTGCTTTGGCAGATTCAACAACAACATGCGATCGAGGTAGTGGTAGGTATCACAGCATGGTAGGCATTACGAGTTGACGTGATTTAGATCTAATCTAAACGATGATGCGTATCATATACTCGATAGATCTAATCTAATTGAAGGGTGCATCATGTGCACGATTTAGATCTAATCTAATCGCTAGGCACTAATTAACTACTTAATTAAACATGCATCACATACATATAAGCAATTAATTAAATTATTTTGTGAATGTGTCATGGCCCTACTACGATCTTCTCAAGCCAATGAAAAGATCGGATGGTCAACCTAAGGTCAACAGCTTCTCAAGCTTCTTCCTTTGACCACCTTGTGTTGCTCGCGCCCTCCACGTAACTCCGTCTCGTGTGGACCTTCCACCGCTTCAAAATTACATTATAATTTTGAAACTCGAGTTACATTCGAGTCTAAATCTAATTTACAACCAGAATATAAGAGAAAGGCATGACGCACAGGCCGTGAAAATAAAAATAAAATAAATACAGCACGCACATCACATAACGGCACGCAGGCCGTATTATGAATTACAACACATTTCCAAATCCAATTTGGGTTGTTTGGGCCATGACTATCACAAAATTAATATATAATTCAAAATTATATATTTCTGTAATTTTTTTATAATTTTACAGATTTTATGAGTAAATTTTTCCCGGCAGTCCCGATTAGCGATTTCGGACGCAATCGCGGAGCAAATCCCCTTGCGGGGTTAGGGGCAGTACCCCTACCCGCGATCTAACCATCGCGAGTTGCTCTTATGTGATCCAAGAGCGCCTTAGCCCGCTGTCCCAAAAAATTTTGGGGCGAAACGTTGCCGTTTTGAAAAATTCTTCTCGGTAGTCGAAGCCTACAAGTGCCGAAACACTTGTGCTTCGCTTCTACGAGAAAAATACCCATAAAAACTCCAAAAACCATAAAATTACAGAATATCACAGAACTGAATTTTTGTCATAAAAACAAAAACTAAACTCGTACAAGCATCGCACGTGGCTCTGATACCATTGTTGGGTTTTTCAGGCCGCGAAAACCGCTTTTTCGCGTCGCGAAAACCCCGAAACCCCTTAGCCATTGGATCTGTGTGAAGAAAAATTTCGGAAAATATGAGTACGATTTTCAAACGACGATCTACAGTAGATCTACAAAGGAAAAACATTTTATTCCTTCGATGCATGCCCTTCGCAATCCCGCAAGTCCAAGGTACGCCGGATCTCGAAGTTGTCAACGTAGACAACTCTCTAGTGATATCCACATGAACAAGAAGTGTTCTCTAACACTCAAGGATAGAGAAGAGAGCACCACAAGTGTGCTAGCACTCTCTAGGGCTCTCGGGTAGGATTGGAAGAAGAAGAAAAGAACACACTCCTCTAAAATCTCTATGTGACTTTCACTAACCTTTCTTCTTGGATTAGATTCACTCTCCTTTCTTCTCCCTTGCTTGAAACCCACGACCAAGAGAAGAGAAGGAGCAAGAAGAGAGCTCACAACTCTTGGTAACTCCCATGAGGTGGCACTTCACTTAAGTAACCATGATGATGTGGAGCATCATCATTGGTCCACTTAATGCCAACTCACCAATGAGGTGGCATAAAGTCAAGTCAAACTTGACTCTTCATCTTCCTCTCAAGTCAAGTCAAACTTGACTTAATCTTTCTCATGGTTGATCTAATCCAACCATTTAATTCAAGTCAATTTAATATAATGAATATAATTCATTTAATTAAATTGATTCAATGAGTCATAATCTAAATTAGACTCATTGAATACATGAATCAACTTGAGTCCAACTCAATTAGCCCAATTAGGATTACTCTTAATCCAATTTGATTCATCAAATGAATTTAATCCTCTTGGTTCATCATATGAACCTAATCTCCATCCACTTATTCTTTGTGTGTGACCCAATAGGTTCTTGTAACGTTGGCAATGCCCCTAAACTTATTTAGAAATATAAGTAATGAGCGGTATCTAGCAATACATCATTACTACCCAAGTTACAAGAATGTTGAGATCCAACATCACCTTGTGACTACTAATTGTGACTCCTCACAATATATGACAAGTGTCCTTCTATCCTAGACATCTAGATTGATCAATGTGAGGCATAGACTGTGTCATCCTCTAATCAATCTAAATCTTGAACTCCAAGTAGACTCACTCAATCAAATGAGCTTAATATCCTATATTGACTCATTTGGGCATGGCCATGCACTTCGTGGTCTCACTCTATCAAGAATACCGATGTCTCTCCCATCATATAGGAGGGATAGATCCCATCTACATCACTCACATACCTCCGTATAATTTGTTACATACCCAGTAATCGTCTTTATGGTCCACCCAGTTACGGGTGACGTTTGATGAAACCAAAGTACATAACTCCTTATGTAGAGAGCCATGGTGACTTCAGGTCTAAGGACTAGTAGTCATACTAATAGCCACATGAGAAAGTATATGACACTCATATAACGATCCATGATACTTTCTCATGGCAGGTCATTCAGTATACATTCTCTAATGCATACCCATGTGTCAACTTGATATCTCTATATCCATGACTTCTGAGATCAAGTCATCGAGTTGACCTACATGCTAGTCTTATTGCATTAACATTGTCCATGAATGTTAATACTCAACTAGGAATGATTAAGAGTAGTGTTCCCTATATCATCTCACTATCGGTTCAACTAACCGATTGATATAGGTGAGAACCGTCTACTCAAGGACGTTATTACACTTAGTTTATTTGGCACCAATACAAGTAAGTATAATAACCAAAAACCAAATGCCTTTATTTATATAGAATATGATACAACAAATCCAAAATACAATCATCAAATGATTGGCTGTCATCAGAAGAATCCGAGACGGAAGAAATTACTGAGACAAACCCAACAGCCGAAGTACATCCCGAGATCGATGAAGGGGGAGAATCTTTGGAAGAAATTAATTCAACAGGGGGAGAACCAATGGCCAACGAGGTAAGTAAGGTATGGTCTCTACCTTCTGAACAACCGGTTAATTCAATAGAAAAATTGCCTGAAGATTTTTATGATTTAAAAATTGAATTACCGAAAAAGTTTTTTGAATTAGAAAATCGATTGTCAAATTTGTCTTGCAAATTAGAAATATTATCAAAAGAAATTTGCAAATTTAAAAATATTTTGACAAAAGTATTATGCAAATTAGAAGAATTTTTCGAATTACACATTACTCTCTCTAAAGAATTTTGTAATTTAGAAATTGAGTCGCCGAAAAGGTGTTTCGGATTAAGAAATCTATTGTTAATAGATTCCTGTAAATTAGAATTTTTGTTGTTAAAAAATTCTTGCACATTACAAAATATTCTTTTGAATAAATTTTGCACATTGCCAAAAGAATTTTTTATATTGTCAAAAAATTTTATCAAGTTAGAATCTATGCTATTTGAATATTTTTGTGAAGTTGCAATTCAAAAAATAATAGAAATTAACATGATACAAATTATTTCATGTTTAATATCTGTAGCTTTAGATTTGAAAAAGTGTAATTTGAGAAGTTATGAAAAATTGAAATGGAATTTTAAAACTTGCTGATATAAGTATCAGTATAAAATAAATAAATAAATGCATAGAAAATTTTTTTAATTCTATTAATTTTCTTAAATTTTCTTGCATAAATTTTTGGGCTTAGAAAGATTTATTTTTGGTGAAAACTTAGAAATTTTTCAAAAGTCATTCTTTGACTTAGAAATTTTTTTTTAACCTGGAAATATTTTTTATCCGAAAAACATTGAAAAAGATTTCTATAATTTTTTTTTGTGTCAAACCTTTAGATTGTTTTTCTTGAAACCCCATTTTTTATGTGATCAAAGGGGGAGAAGGTATGTTAAGTCTAGGGGGAGGTAATATAATTTTTTCATTTGAAAAATATTTGGACTTATTTGAATATAAATTATTTTTATTGCATATGTTTACCCTAACTTAACTTGAATTGCTCACATCAAAAAGGGGGAGATTGTTGGAACCCCAAGGTGTTTTGATGTGATCAAACAAGCTAAGTTAGGTCCTGCGTTTGTTTAACCCTTGTGTCTAAGTGTACAGGAGCTTAGGAACACAGGAAGTCGAGCGGAAGACGCGGCTAGCGAGAAGGACGGCACGGGGAGAGAGCCGACGGGCTCGGTGTGTCCGAGGGACGAGGTGACCGCGGAAGAGTACACTGGTGGACGAGAAGAACGTGCACGACGTTCGAGGGACGAGAAACCGAGAAGGAAGGCTGCTCGAGGAGAAGGTCGGAACATGGATTCGGGTGAGCCCTATTCCGGATGGCCGAGATCACCCAAGCTAGTGGAGCCGGAACAGAAAACCTGGACCGAGACGAGCTGAACCGAAGCGGAGCGACCGGACGGAAAAAGTCAATCAGAGTTGACTTTTGGGGTTCGGGGCGCCCAGAACCCTCCGGGGTGCCCTGAGCAGTAAAGTTGACCAGATCGAGTTTTGACTCGATCTGAACGTTGGGGGATAAGTTTTATCCCCCCAGGGCACCCGGAACCCTTCCAGGCGCCCTGACCAAGGCTATAAATATAGCCTTGGTCTATAAGCTTTTGAATGAACTCACTGATTGTAAATCCAGTGCTTGCACGCTCTCTTTTAGTCTAAGCTTCTGTTTTCTGCGCTACATTGCTGTACGAGGCTTCTCCGCCTGAAGGAGATTTTTATTGAGCTAAATCTTCCTTGGATTAACAACCACATCGGTTGTAACCAAGTAAATATTTTTGCCTCGCTTTTTCTTTATGCTTTTAATTTACTGCTTAGTTTATTTATGCAAGTGTTAGCTTAAAGAGTTCGAGGAGGGTTTGTTTGTTTTTGTGTTAGCAGGATATCCAACAACCCCCTCCTAGCCGGCCCAACGGTCCTACATGATGAACTTGAGTTAAGTGTTTAGATCGAACACAGGAAGCGCAAGTCCATCAGGAGGCCAAAATTAATTCCTTCTCTCAGTCCATGTTGTAGCCTCTATATATATAAAGCCTCACATCCACCCAAGCCCTGCTTCTTACCCAAGCAAGGGGTCGGCCAAGCCCTGCTTCTTACCCAAGCAAGGGGTCGGCCAAGCCTTGCTTGGTGCCCAAGCAAGGGGCCGACCACAATAGGAATAAAAGGGATATTTTATTTAAAACAGAATTTTATTAAAAATTTTCCTTTTATAGCTATTTACAATGGTTTAAAAGAGATATTTTAATTTTGTTAAAATATTTCCTTTCCTTTTTTGTAACCATCCACAATAAGAATAAAAGGGAATTTTATTTAAAACAGAATTTTGTTAAAATCTTTCTTTTTTAGGCCCCAGCAAAGATTATAAAAGAAGAGAGGGTGGTGCCCCAAAACTAACCTAAGAATCCTCTTCTATTCTCTTGTGGCCGGCGCAACTCCTCTCTTATTTTCCCCTTGCTTCTTTCCCTTGGGTCGGTGGCTGTTAGTTGCTACTCGGAAAACACAATGGCTCCACTGTACAAAAATTTTGTACGTGATCTGAACCTTTCCTAGCTACCATGTGTTCTTTTAAGTTAAACTTGTATCTCCTGCGGAACTTAACACGTTTGATTCCAAGTTTAACTTATATGTTCTTTTAGGTTTAGATTTGGATCTCCTGCGGAACTTAACAGGTTTGATCCAGATCACCTAGGTTATAAATTCAATTAAATATTAGTTTCCAAAATTGGCTTCCAGTACTGCATGGCGAGGCACTTGGCCTTCTTGGATATGGGAGCAACCACCGCTGACTAGACAAAGCCTTTTAAGGAAAGTTAATATTTAATTTCCTTATATAACTCTAGGTTAACCAAAAGGAACAATCAAATCACAAGGAAAAAAGAAAAGAACACAACATCGAAATTAAATTCAAAAAACAAGAATCGAATGCCTCTTGTATTTGGTATTTATACAAAGAAAAATTAACTAGTATGATGCGGAAATTAAATACTAGTTATACCTCTTCCTTGTATGCTAAAAACCTAGAGATCTTCTGCCGTATCCCTCGCCTCCTCTTGGACATCGTGTGGGCGACGATCCTTCAAGACGAACACCACCCGGAAAGCTTCTCCTCCTTCTCTAGAATTCGGCCACCACCACCACAAAGGAGCAAAAGAGAGCAAAGGGAAGAGAGGGAGAGGGGACGTCCACTTGATGATCTCCAACAACACAATATCAATTGTTATGTTCTTCAAGGCCTCCCCTTCCCCCCTTTTTATATTAGTTTCCCAACGGAAAATTATGGAAAGAGTTTTATAAAAATTAGACTCATTCCTATTTCCTTTTCTTTTTCTTTTTCTTTTTCTTTCCTTTTAATTAATCAATCCTAGATTGATTTATTAATTAAACAACTATTTGTTGATGTTTAATTATTTGACCGGCCCCTTGCTTGGGCACCAAGCAAGGTGGCCGGCCACTTATTAAAAGGAAAAGAAAGAAAAAAATTTTATAAAATTTTAAAAGAAGAAAACGTCTAATAAAATTTTACAAATTATCTTTTTTTTTAATGTGGATATTAAAAGGAAAGTTTTAAAATTTAAAATCAAGTTTTAAAATTTAAAACATCTCTAATAATATTTCTTTTTAAAAAATAATTATAAATTTTACAACTCTCTTTTAAAACCTTGTGGCCTAATTTAAATTAGGAAAATTTTATAAATTTTTAAAATCTCTCTTTTTACAAATTGTAAATGTATGAGGAAATTTAAAAATTCAAAAACAGCCTTCCTAATTTAAATATTACAGTCGGCCCCCTTGCCCAAGGCAAGGGCCGACCATTTCTAGAGAATATGTGGTCAGCCATTGCTTGGTCACCAAGCAATGAACCAGCCCCTTCTTGGACACCAAGATAGACTTTTATTTGGATGGACTTGAGGCTTTATTGAGGCTACAATAGGGACTTAGAAGAGAAATTTGTTTTGGCCTTCTGATGAGCTTGAGTATCCCGTGCTCACCCCAAACACGCAACTCAAGTTCATCGATAATAACTCATTCCACTAGAGAGTTATTACCGCACTACCGCACCAATCCCAAATTACATTATGGGCTCCTTCTTATCATGAGTGTGTTAGTCTCCCTTTGTTTAAGATTACGAATGTCCACTAATTAAGTGAGTTACTGACAACTCATTTAATTAATATCTAGCTCCAAGAGTAGTACCACTCAACTTTATTGTCATATTGGACTAGGTCCACCTGCAGGGTTTAACATGGCAATCCTTATGAGCTCCTCTTGGGGACATTCTCAACCTAGATAACTAGGACACAGATTCCTTCTATAATCAACAACACATACTATAAGTAATATCATTTCCCAACTTATCTGGCATATTGATTTATCGAGCTAAACCTCACCCTTTGATAAGTCAAAGAAATAAATATTAAATATACATGCTTGTTATTATATTAGGATTAAGAGCACACACTTCCACAATAACTAAGGTCTAGTTCTTTTACTAAGTTAGTACAAAAAGAACTTACCTAAATGATCCTACTCAATACACTTAAAGTGTATCAGTGTAATTTATTAGTCAAGATAAACTAATACTTAATTACACTACGTCTATTCTGATGGTTTGTTCATTTCCATCTTAGTCGTGAGCAACTGTTTATAATTTATAGAGAACCGACAACATGATCTTCTAAGTGTGACTCCACACTCCATGTTATTTACTATATAAATTAATTGAACAATTACATTTAACAAATAAATGTAAGCATTTGACCAATGTGATTCTTTAATTCAAAATAAATGTGTACAAAAGCTAAACTTTTAAGTATACACTCCAACAGTAGCATCTTTCCCTTCCTCTTCATTAGGGTCGGCGCCCCTTTGGAGAAGAGTTTACTTTGTGGCTGGTTGCTTGGAGGGGAAGAAGAAGAGAAGGAGGCATCTTATTCTAGCATCTCTTGGTGGCCGAAAGATTGGAAACAAGAAGAAGGAGTCGGGTGGTTTTGTCTTGGTGGATCGTCGCCCACACGACATCTAAGAGGAGGAGAGGAATATAGAAAAAGATCAAGAGGTCTTAGAATACGAGGAAAGGTACAACTAATTCTTATTCCGTTGTACAATTAGTTTGTTGTTTTTCGTAAGGATCCTGAACACCAACACAAGAGGCCAGCGATCTTGTGTTTTGATCAAGGTGCGCTTTGATCAATCAAGAACTTGCTTGATTGATCAAACACATGTCTGATTGAGCATGTGGGTTGCTAAGAAAGGTTCTGTGCTCATACAAATTTTTGTACAGGGGATTTACACAGAATAGAATTCCCAACGCCAACAAAGAGACACTACCCGAGTCGACGCCGCCCGAACCCCTCCTCCTCTCCTTCGATCGCCAAAGATGGATCTTCCGTCAAGCTCTTTGAGTTGCCCTCCCTTGCACGGACGACCTTCATCCAAGAGTAGGGAGGTGTCGTCCTCTTACGTGCGGCACAACCTTGCGCGACCTAGCATTGTCAACGTCGTCGGCCTCCAGAAGTGCATCGTCGGCGTAGATGCACACCGAGCCGTGCCGTTAGTGGTCGATCTTCTTCCTCCAGCCAATTGCCACCTACCTCTATAATTGATTGTTGTTGATCCACCTCGTGCCTTAATTGCCACTATCAGAGAGCTTCTGTCCCAGTCTGAGGTCATCATCCATTTCACTGCCGACAGCTTCTCCCTATTCCGTCCATCCATGGTGAGGTTTCACAGCTTCACCTATATTTCCTGTTGCAAGTTTTTTTATCTCAATTGAGACTGAAGTAAGTTATCCACAACAGCTTGTCACTAGAATCTCATTAGTAGCAGATAGTCGACCCCTTCTGCTTATCGTCGTTGCTGCCATGTACCACTGCCAGGGATCTATTAGTGGAGAGGGAATGACCGAATAAGGTAAGCTCTGGTCTTGATTTCTAGGATTGTGTAAACCAAATTGCTTCTATTTGTGGAATAGGATCTTGATTAATTCTAGATACCGTGAATTGATTGATAGAGTTGGATATTAATAGAGCTAAGCATTTCTAGGTTGGAGGCAACTGATCCTTATCCAAGTAACAGTGTAAGTTCTCATCCGTATGTTTTTTCCTTTTAATTTATATTGTAGATGATCTATGTTGTTAAAGGATCCTATGGGTTATGGATTAATGTCTTTCTTGGATTAAAATGGGGAAATGTGAAGGAATAATATAGATTTGATTGAGGTTAATTAAAATTAGGGTTTTCCCTAATCATATTCGGTTATAGGTTAGCCACCTAATTCATGATGGGCTTAGTTAATTGGTTCATGTTTGTCATAGCCATAATATGCATCATGTGTTTGCAGGATTTTGATTCGATACGGGTGATTTGATGTTGGGATTGGATTGGCACGAACTATGCATAAGGCGGGTACTTCTTGCTTTATCTCTTTAGTACATTGATCTTAGTGTATGAGCTATATTTTTGGATAGTTCCTATATTTATCTCGACTCCACTCGTATTTTTCCTGTACTTGATACTTATCCACTCAATTTTTGAGAAACTCGTTTCTATATTTATACAGTCTCTCATTGGTATCTATGATATTTAGCAGATACCATGTACCAGATACTAGATATTAGATATTGGATATATGGATACTAGATATCATGCTTACTTGCTTGAATGTTGTTATTTACACACCTTACTGAGCATGTTGGCTTCATGTAGCATACCTATTTTCTGCTTATATATATATGATGATGACTGTTGCATTTTATGCATTATGTCATTGCATGCATGTCGGCGACCATGTCTCCCTTGTGGTTGAGAGGGTCGTTGGCCAGGGCCGCACGCTCGACCACTCATGGGTAGTGGTAGCTGGAGCGTGCCGCTTTCCTATCATGCTCCCACTCACTCACTCATGGGTAGTGATAGCTGGAGTTGTGAGCAGCAGGGAGCCCCATCGTAGACGTAGCTAGTTAGCTACTATGCAACTATCCCCTCAGCCACTCGAGAGTAATGGTAGCTGGAGTGGTGTACACTCTGTCACTGACCCAGCCTCTCGACCATACAGGGGTTATGGTGTAGAGGGGTGGGCGGGAGTGACCATTCGTGCATATGCTGTTATTATTATACCTACTGATGTTGTTGCTTACTTTTGCTGCTATTGTTTATTTATGCTGTTGTTGCTTACTTATGTTGATATGCTCACATAGGTTGAGATATATACCTGAGGTATGGGTTTATACACTGGTTTGCTTATTGGTAATATGTATATACCTCACATGTTACCCATGTAGTTATGAGCAGTACTGTAGCAGGTCTTTGCTACACCTGACCTTCTATTACTAGCCTAGGATATGGTTTCAGGTATGGAAACTTAATATGATATCACTGTTGTATCTGTTATTTTCCTTACGAGACTGTATACCTTGTATCTCTAGTTCTTTATTATGTTCATGCACTATCTATCTATTACCTGCTGAGCCTTAATGCTCACCACCCCATAAACTGGTTTATTTCGCTAGGTAGTAGGTAAAGGATTTATGGAGTCGCTTGGAGGTCCTATTCGCCAGTCCCATGTCACATTCGAGGATGATCTTTTGGTTTCGATTTCTTACGCTATTTTGTTTTAGATTTGTGATCTTGACATTGTAATAGTTTGATGTGAACTTGGAGTTTTGTCTTATGGTATCTTGTATTTGGTTTGGTGATGTTATGTCAAGCTGAGCTGGCTCGTAGTTAGTTATTTTGTTCATTTCATGTTCGTTATTTTGTGATTTCCGCTGTGTTGGTTTTTAGTACAGTCGAGTGGGTTATTTAATGTATATATATAACTGTGTGGTTGTGTTTTATTTTGTTCCAACCGTGTAGGATGAATATATAACTGCGTAGTTATGTATATAATCCAGCCGTATGTGGCTGATATATTTTGTATGTATGTATGTTTCAGATTGTCATCGGTGCAGGGAAGATGCTGTCGGATTTTTGTCTGACAGAGACTCCTCTAGAGGCGTGACATTTTCACTTGCGTCTTGGGATGGTACTCCATTCGGCCCTTCCAATAGCCAAAGTCTTCATCACAAAATAGTGGAGGGCATGCAATATTGTAACCTTCTTAATGGGTTATTGAAAAGAGCTCTTGCACAAAAAAATAGACACTTGTCCCAAGACTAGGTCTTGGCTTAGTGGTGTGGAATAAAGTATTAAACAAAAAGGACTTGAGTGGTGTTGCAGTAGCTTCGAGAAAGAAGAAAACTCGATTGTGAGAAAACTGATCGGAAAGAGGTAACTATACCGATTCCGATCAACTCTGAGAAATTTAAAAATTAATATCTTGAAAATTTTGCTTGAATGGTAGTTTCACCGATTCAAAGCGGTCTCACTATGATACAACTGTAGGATCGATGCATGCGAGAGGGGGTGAATAATACTCGTGATTTTTTCACATTCATTTAAAAATAATCGATAAGAGTAAAGGAAGCGGAAATAAAGATATAACAAATAAAGCAAGCGCTAACACTTTTGGTTACTTGGTTCGGAGCCTGTGACGACTCCTACTCTGAGGCTCACACTCGTTGAGTATTTACTTTAGGCAATTCACTATCAATCCAGAATATTATAAAACTGAATACAATAGATTTATAATTAAAGTAGTACAACTGAAAGTTATACCGACAACAACGGTGTTGAAATTGAGAACTTTCGGTTGTCAGAGTAACATTATGACTTTGTTGGATCATCTTTGGAGCAGCGCAAAGGAGAAAGATTGTGAAGTTGAGTTATGTCTACCAGCTACTTGAAGAGGACATTTATTAGCTGTTGAAGGCGTCTTCAACCCCTTTAAAGGTGCCTCCAGCTCAGATCTTATCCCCGCAGCTTTTTGTGAATTTTATCTCTTCAAAGGCGCCTTCAAATGCATGGAAGGCGCCTTTTATCCGATATCCAAGGCACCTTTAGGTACTTCGAAGGCGCCTCAATGCTTCTTCCATGCAGGCCTTCTGCCAAAGCAGCCAAGGCGCCGCCAACAGCTCTGGAGATGCCTCGGACACTGTTCTTCCGAGTTTTTCTTTGTGCATCTCACTTCTTGCAAGACATATTAGTACAAATATAAAGTATATCCTTCAAGATAAAGTTAGCACAATAAAATATGAATAATAAATTATTTGACAACCTCCAGACTGTTCAGTTCTGACTTTCAAATTTTCCAGAAACCCTAAGTCGAACTGACGCCTACTGTTCCCTCAACGGGGAACGCGTCCTCATCTATTCCTCTTAGGAGAAATTATCTTTTGTCAAACCGGTCCTCCAGACTGACTAGACTTTTGCTTAGTGTTCGAGACTTTAGGACTTCATGCTGAACATCCACTCCATGACTTGTCCAGACTTTCACCTGGTCCACGACCACCAGGATTTTCACCTAGAGTCCCCGACTATAGGATTTCACCCAAAGTGCTCGACCTGCCATGACTTCGTTGCCTAACTACAGCTAGCACTTTCCATAACCTAAGGTTACCACCCCTAAGACCTAGGGTTATCTCCCCCTAAGGTTTTCCATCTGCCTAGAATCCACTAGGACTTTTGCTTAAGAACACTTAGAACTTTCCTGCAAGCTCAGTCACACTTGTTAGATCACAAGATATCTTAACTTTTGAACCTTTTGCCATAATCAAAACTCAGGTTCGATCATCTGGTGCCCCCTGCACCAATATCGGATATAAACCCAACTCAAAAAATAAATCATTCATCTCATTAATAAATCAAAATAAAAAACAAACCAAAACTTGGACTCTAAAAGCTTGTCTAACCAAGCAAGTAGGACTCAATTAATATTATGTACTTAAAAATAAAATCCACTATCTAAAACCAAATAATTCAAATTCAAACCCAAAAATAAAATTTAAACATACTAATTCAAATCCAAACCTAAAATGTAAAACAAATAAATCAAATCAAAAAAATTATATTTAAATCAAATAACTACAACTTCAATCTAAACTCAAGTTATAATCAAGTTATTATAACAAAATTAAATCGACGTAAACCTAAAACTTAAAATAAACCATGTTTAAAAATTCAGGAAGAGACACTAAACTAATTGGCACTTCCAAAATAATAATTTACCCGGCTGGATAACTAGGACTAGATTTAAAAGGAGAATTTAACTTTTATCCAACCTAGTACTAAGGTGGGGCGAGATGATAGTACGTTATGGAAGTTTAGTCTCGGTAGTCAAGTAGGGTAAGGCGTACCCTTCTTGGTATACATAGCTAAGTGAAACTAACCAAAGTTACCTCGCCAAATCCTATACTAGTTAGATATTGGTTTATCAATAGGAAAATTAAGTATCTAATTTCTTAAAAGAATCTTTGTCTAGAAATGGTCATTGCTTCAATACTCAAGAAGGTCTCTGTGTCTCGCCACAACCTGGAAGTCCATTTCTAAAATGTGCATTTAATTGACTGACAATTGAACCTGAATCTAATACAAAGTCAAACTATATTCAAATAAAAATTTAATTCATCTCATAAAACTATAAGATACTTTGGTTGAACAACTAGAACGGGAGAGATGATTAAGGTTAAGTTAAATTAAATTAAAAATTAAACTTTAAATTGAATTAAACTCAAACTTAAATTAACAATTAATTAAACTTAATTAAAACTAATTAAACTTAATTAAAACTAATTAAACTTAACAAAAATGGAAAGGGTTAATTAACACTAAAATTAAATGTTATTTAATAACTTAATTAAAAATTAAAATCTTTTAAAATTTATTTGAAAAACTCTTTTAAAAATTTATTTAAAAAATATTTTAAAAAATCAATTTAAAAACTGAAAACTTAATTAGATTAATACTTTAATTTAATTTAATTTTACCTAATATTTAATTTAATCTAACTTATTTTAATTTAACTTATTCAAATTGATTTATAAATTAATATAACATATGATCTATTCAAAGTTTAACTGAACCTGAATTAAAACCTCAACTTTTACATTAATTAAAATCTTAACTTTACTTTATTAACTCATAATTTAACTTAAATAATTAATTTAATTTAATTTAACCTTAATTAAAATTGTACTT
Organism: Zingiber officinale; assembly: GCF_018446385.1. Lineage (NCBI taxonomy): Eukaryota > Viridiplantae > Streptophyta > Magnoliopsida > Zingiberales > Zingiberaceae > Zingiber > Zingiber officinale. The sequence continues at coordinate 60,528,045 of NC_055994.1, forward strand.
TAATTAAAATTTGATAAAATTCAACCTTAATTAAAATTTTAATCAATCTTAATAAATATAAAAAAAAACTTGATTTAATTAACTTTTCTTAATAGATTAACTCTAATTACACCTTAACTTTATTTGACCGTATACTAACTTTAACTTAATTAATCTTAATTTAACTTTAATTCAAAATTAACTTTAATTAATAACTTAAACTTTAACAAATTAAATTTAACTTTAGTTATTTTCATGTACGTATTTGCATTTTTTTTTTTTTTTTTATGAATGATCAAGAGAATAAAACAAAAGTTACTTTTTTCTCTCTTAAACCATTTTTATTGTTATTTCTTTTTGCATATTTTTTAACTTTAATCCAAGTTGTCACTGTATCAAAAAGGGGGAGATTGTTGGTGTAGTTGGTAGCAATGGTCAAACCTAAGTTTTAATGAATAACAAATAGATTAAAGTTAAGTGTTGTGTGATCTAACCTTTCTACCAAGCGTGTAGGACTTGATGGGTCTGACACTAAGTTGAAATCTAGCTAGGGTTGAAGGACCTGATAGCTTGTAGAAGTTCAGATGGATTAAGGAGTGACCTGATATTTAACAGAAAGTTCAGGTGAATCCGCGGGACCTAACAGCTAGCTGAAATCCAGTTGGATCTACGAACCTAACAATTAGTTGGAAGACCTGGTGGATCAAAGTAGAGTTAAGTGATTCTACATGGTAAGTAAGGTAAGTCACTGGAAGAGAGTATTCTAGTGAGGATAAGTCCCAATTAGGGACTTTAGGCGTAAGTGCAGTTTAGGTCCATTTTAGATCTCTAGACTGAGACCTTGACTAGATTCTAGTCTTGGACAGACAAAATCTAAGTCATAAATTGATCATATTTTTAATGTGCTAACTCTATTTTGTAGGGTAATATTTGTTCCTTAGACTAATTTATTTTGCAGGGAACTAAAGCTACAAAAAGGCTGAAAAAGGACTCCGAGTGCCTAGAGTTCCTTCGGGGCGCTCGAGTCAATGCTAGCGAGGGAGCACTTTATGTGGGTGCCTGGCGAGGTACCCGGACGATCTAGTCACTCGAAGTTGTTCCAGGCACCTGGACTAGCTAAATGTCATCTTCAAGCTGCGTTGTCACAAGTTGGTTGGTCGACCCACATCGGTAGTCTAAGCGCTCGGAGGTGGTTTGGGCACTCGGACATGGATAAACTTCTCGAATGAAGTTTCGATAAGAGCACGCCATGTCAGCACACTCTAGGTGCCCGAGGAGGGATCTAAGTGCTCAGATGGGGCTATAAAAGCAACCTTTGACTAGTAACTTCTATACAATTCATTTACGAGCTTCAACAACTCTTCTACAGCTTCGACTATGCTCTACCACTGCGTAACTTATCCGAGGGCATCCGACCGCTATTGATAGACCGACATTGACACATGAGCCCATTCAGACTCTACAATTTCAAGTGTTGGTAACTAGTTTTAAATTTGTACTTACTTTACAATTTACAAAAGGAAAGTATAGGATTGTTACACTTTTCTATTTCATTCTTTGTATTTGGATTATGTTAGCTAGAGCCCTAGAGCCAATCATTTGATGATTGTATTTTGGACTTGTTGTATCATATTCTATATAAATAAAGGCATTTGGTTTTTGGTTATTATATTTACTTGTATTGGTGCCAAATAAACTAAGTATAATAACGTCCTTGAGTAGAAGGTTCTCACCTATATCAATCGGTTAGTTGAACCGATAGTGAGATGATATAGGGAACACTACTCTTAATCATTCCTAGTCGAGTATTAACATTCAGGGACAATGTTAATGTAATAAGATTAGCATGTAGGTCAACTCGATGACTTGATCTCACAAGTCATAGATATAGAGATATCAAGTTGACACATGGGTATGCATTGGAGAATGTATACTGAATGACCCGCCATGAGAAAGTATCATGGATCGTTATATGAGTGTCATATACTTTCTCATGTGGCTATTAGTATGACTACTAGTCCTTAGACCTGAAGTCACCATGGTTCCCTACATAAGGAGTTATGTACTTTGGTTTCGTCAAACGTCACCCGTAACTGGGTGGACTATAAAGGCGATTACTGGGTATGTAACAAATTATGCGGAGGGATGTGAGTGATGTAGATGGGATCTATCCCTCCTATATGACGGGAGAAACATCGGTATTCTTGATAGAGTGAGACCACGAAGTGTATGGCCATGCCCAAATGAGTCAATATGAGATATTGAGCTCATTTGATTGAGTGAGTCTACTTGGAGTTTAAGATTTAGATTGATTAGAGGATGACACGGTCTATGCCTCACATTGATCAAACTAGATGTCTAGGATAGAAGGACACTTGTCATATATTGTGAGGAGTCACAATTAGTAGTTACAAGGTGATGTTGGATCTCAACATTCTTGTAATTTGGGTAGTAATGATGTATTGCTAGATACCGCTCATTACTTATGTTTCTAAATGAGTTTAGGGGCATTGCCAACGTTACAAGAACCTATTGGGTCACACACAAAGAACAAGTGGATGGAGATTAGGTTCATATGATGAACTAAGAGGATTAGATTCATTTGATGAATCAAATTGGATTAAGAGTAATCCTAATTGGGCTAATTGAGTTGGACTCAAGTTGATTCATGTGTTCAATGAGTCTAATTTAGATTATGACTCATTGAATCAATTTAATTAAATGAATTAGATTCATTATATTAAATTGGCTTGAATTAAATGGTTGGATTAGATCAACCATGAGAGAGATTAAGTCAAGTTTGACTTGACTTGAGAGGAAGATGAAGAGTCAAGTTTGACTTGACTTTATGCCACCTCATTGGTGAGTTGGCATTAAGTGGACCAATGATGATGCTCAACATCATGATGGTTACTTAAGTGAAGTGCCACCTCATGGGAGTTACCAAGAGTTGTGACTCTTGGTATCCCATGGAGGTTACAAACCACTTAATTAGATAAAAAGAGTTTCATTTTGCAAGAGTAACTCTTATTCAAGTGATCTTCCTCCTCCTAAGCTCTCTTCTTGCTCCTTCTCTTCTCTTGGTCGTGGGTTTCAAGCAAGGGAGAAGAAAGGAGAGTGAATCTAATCCAAGAAGAAAGGTTAGTGAAAGTCACATAGAGATTTTAGAGGAGTGTGTTCTCTTCTTTTCCTTTCTTCTTCTTCCAATCCTACCCGAGAGCCCTAGAGAGTGCTAGCACACTTGTGGTGCTCTCTTCTCCATCCTTGAGTGTTAGAGAACACATCTTGTTCGTGTGGATATCACTAGAGAGTTGTCTACGTTGACAACTTCGAGACGAGCGGGATTTGCGAGGGCACGCTTCAAAGGTATAAAATGTTTTTCCTTTGTAGATCTACTGTAGATCATAGTTTTAAACTTGTACTCATATTTTCAAAAGTTTTTCTTCGCACAAGATCCAGTGGCATGGGTGATTCGGGGTTTCCGCGACGCGAAAACGTGGTTTTCGCGGCCCGATAACCCAACAGTGGTATCAGAGCCACGTGCGAAGCGAGTACGAGTTTAGATTCATATTTTTATGAATATAGATCTATAAACTTTCTGTAAATTCATGTTTTTATAGTTTTTATGGGTAATTTTCTCGTAGAAGCGAAGCACAAGTGTTTCGGCGCTTGTAGGCTTTCGCTACCGGGAAGGTTTTTCCAAAACGGCCAAGTTTCGCCCCAAAAGTTTTTGGGACAGCGGGCTAAGATGCTGTTAGATCGCAATGGAACCCTCACGATGGTTAGATCGCGGGTAGGGGCGCTACCCCTGGCCCCGCAAGGGGATTCGTTCCGCGATTGCGCCCGAAAACCGCTAAACGAAACCGCCAGGAAATTGTACTCGTAAAAATTGTAAAAAATTATAGAAAAATTACAGAAAATTATAGAAATATATAATTTTGAATTATATATTATTTTTGTGATAGTCATGGCCCAAAGACCCAATTTTATTGGATAATTTGTGTTGTAATTCATAATACGGCCTGCGTGCCGTTATGTGATGTGCGTGCTATATTTATTTTATTTTATTTTCACGACCTGCGCGTCGTGCCTTTCTCTTATATTCTGGTTGTAAATTAGATTTAGACTCGAATGTAACTCGAGTTTTAAAATTGTAATGTAAATTTTGAAGTGGTGGAAGGTCCACACGAGACGGAGTTACGAGGAGGGCGCGAGCAACACAAGGTGGTCAAACGAAGAACCTTGAGAAGCTGTTGACCTTAGGTTGACCATCCGATCTTCTCATTGGCTTGAGAAGATCGTAGTAGGGCCATGACATAATCACAAAATTATTTGATTAATTATTTAATTAATTGTTTTGTGTGTATGTGATGCATGCTAGTTAATTAAGTAATTAATTAGTGCCTTGCGATTAGATTAGATCTAAATCGTGCACATGATGCACCCCACGATTAGATTAGATCTAAATCAAGTATTTGATACGCATCATCATTTAGATTAGATCTAAATCACGTCAACTCTAATGCCTACTGTGCCGTGATACCTACTACTACCTCGATCGCATGTAGTTGTTGAATCTGCCAAAGCAGAGCAACACATACTATCTTGGTAGGGTACGGAGGGACAATCTTGGTCCCGCCTATCAACGCATGGGTGAGTACAACTCAATTAGATTGAGTATTCCTAGTTAACTCGGTTGGATCGAGTATAACTATATGCATTCTTCCAACGGTTGGAAAGTTAGGTCAAAATCACATATATATTAATTCTCAGGTGTATTAGCCAAAGCTAACTTGAGTTTTAATATAAATGCAGATTTTGATCCTATAAATAAGAGTTGCATAGAGATGTAATTGGTAATCGTTACCTACCGATCATACTAAGTCTTGGGCGTATTAGCCAAAGCTAACTCAAGGGTTAGTATGATGTGGATCTTGTCCCACATGAATTATAGAATTCAGTGAGAGCATCATTTAGTTAAAGGCCTAATTGAATGATTAAGAATATGATACTTATTTCTGCATTTATTTCTGTTGTAGAATTGCCATGACGTCGAACACGAACATCTTCTCTCTGCGTTCTATCCTTAAGAAGGACAAGCTCAACGAAGCAAATTTTCTGGACTGGTACAGGAATCTGAGAATAGTTCTCACTCAGGAACGTAAACTGTACTTTCTGGAGCAGCCCATTCCGGAGGGACCGTGATGCTTACAAGAAGCATCAAGATGACGCATTAGATGTGTCCTGTCTTATGCTCGCGACCATGAACTCTGAGCTTCAGAAGCAACATGAGTTGATGGGCACTTACGATATGGTTGAACATCTTTGTCACCTATATCAAGGACAAGCAAGGCACTGGAAGAGGAACTCCAAAGAATACCTGGAAGATCTTAAGAAGAAGAGAAATAAGATTTCTACTTCAGGTATACATGTTGTAGAAGTCAACCTCTCTATTTCTTCATCGTGGGTATTAGATACCGGATGTGCTTCGCACATTTGTACTAATGTACAAGCGCTGAGGAATAGCAGGGCATTGACGAAGGGTGAGATAGACCTACGAGTAGGCAATGGAGCACGGGTTGCTACTATTGCTGTAGGAACTTACCATCTATCTCTACCCTCTGGGCTTGTACTAGAATTAGATGATTGTTGTTATGTGCCTGCTTTGACTTAGAACATAATTTCAGTTTCTTGTTTGGACAAGAAAGGATTTTCGTTTACAATAAAGAACAAATGTTGTTCCGTCTATTTAAACGATATGTTCTATTCGAGTGCACCTCTAATAAACGGACTCTATATTCTAGACCTTGAAAGCCCTATGTATAACATAAATACCAAGAGGTTCAAGTCAAATAACCTGAACCAAACATACCTCTGGCATTGTCGCTTAGGTCATATAAATGACAAGCGCTTATCCCAGCTCTATAAGGATGGTTTGCTAGACTCATTTGATTTTGAATCATATGAGGTATGCGAGTCATGCCTACGAGGCAAGATGACCAAGACTCCCTTCAGTGTGCACAGCGAGAGAGCGACTGATTTGTTAGGACTCATACATAGTGATGTATGTGGCCCTTTCAATGTCGCTGCTAGAGGCGGTTATAGGTACTTCATCACATTTACTGATGACTTCAGTAGATATGGTTATATGTACTTGATGACACATAAGCCTGAATCCTTTGAAAAGTTCAAAGAATTCAAGAATGAAGTACAGAACCAGCTTGGCAAGAGTATTAAGATACTTCGATCAGATCGAGGTGGAGAATACCTTAGCCATGAGTTTCGTGACTACCTAGCTGAGTGTGGGATTCTATCCCAACTCACTCCTCCTGGAACACCACAGTGTAATGGTGTATCCGAAAGGAGGAATCGTACCCTATTAGATATGGTGTGATCTATGATGAGTCACACTGATCTTCCTACATTTCTTTGGGGCTATGCTCTAGACACGGCAGCTTTTATACTCAACCGAGTTCCATCCAAGGCCGTGATAAAGACTCCATATAGGATATGGACTGGGAGAGATGCCAGGTGTCTTTCACGAGGATTTGGGGTTGTGAGACTTACGTTCAACGTCAAGTCTCAGACAAGCTAGGACCCAAATCCGACAAGTGCTATTTTATTGGATATCCCAAGGAAACTAAGGGATATTACTTCTACATTCCCAGTCAGCACAAGGTAGTTGTGGCAAAGACTGGGGTCTTTCTAGAAAGGGACTTTGTTTCTAGAAAGAATAGTGGGAGCGCGTTCGATCTTGAAGAAGTTCAAGATGCGAACAATAGCATTGATGCCTCGATGGAAATTGAACTGGAACCACAAAGTGTTGTGGATGATATTGTTCCAGAAGGAGTTGAGGAACAACAACCAGTTCAAGTAGGCATACCTCTTCGGTCTGATAGGGTACGTCGTCAGCCTGAGAGATACTCATTTCTCTTGTCTGACCATGATGATGTTATGCTCATAGAGGATGAGCCTACCACCTATCAGGAAGCTGTGATGAGACCAGATTCCGAGAAATGGCTAGAGGCCATGAGATCCGAGATGGAATCCATGTACACCAACCAAGTTTGGACTTTGGTTGATCCACCTGAAGGGGTAAAACCCATTGGGTGTAAGTGGGTCTTTAAGAGAAAGACTGACATGGATGGACTTATCTATAAGGGTCGCTTGGTAGCTAAAGGTTTCAAGCAGATTCATGGTATTGACTATGATGAAACCTTTTCTCCAGTAGCGATGTTTAAGTCCATTCGGATCATGCTTGCTATTGCAGCCTACCATGATTATGAGATATGACAGATGGATGTCAAAACCACGTTTCTGAATGGAAACCTACTCGAGGATGTGTACATGACATAACCTGAGGGTTTTGTAGATTCACGGCATACTAGCAGAGTATACAAGCTACAAAGATCCATTTATGGACTAAAGCAAGCTTCTCGGAGCTGGAATCTTCGATTCGATGATGCAATCAAATAGTTTGGTTTCATCAAGAACAAAGATGAACCTTGTGTCTACAAGAAGGTTGTAGGGGACATAGTTGTCTTCCTCATATTGTATGTGGATGACATACTGCTCATTGGGAAGGACATCCCTATGCTTCAGTCTGTCAAGACATGGCTAGGGAGTTGCTTCTCAATGAAGGACATAGGTGAGGCATCCCACATTCTAGGGATACAGATCTATAGAGATAGATCTAAGAGATTGCTTGGCCTAAGTCAGAGTACATATATTGACAAGGTACTCCTTAGGTTTGCCATGCAGAACTCCAAGAAGGGATTTCTGTCGATGTCACATGGCGTGAGTCTTTCAAAGACTCAAGGTCTCTCTTCTAGAGAGGAGAGAGACCGCATGGATCAGATCCCTTATGCCTCAGCCATAGGATCGATCATGTACGTCATGCTATGTACTCGACCTGATGTCTCGTATGCTTTGAGCATGACAAGCAGATACCATTCAGATCCAGGTGAAAGTCATTGGATAGCGGTCAAGAATATTCTTAAGTACTTAAAAAGGACTAAAGAATATTTCTTGATATATGGAGGCGATGATGAGCTAGCTGTAAAGGGTTACAGTGATGCTAATTTCCAGACCGACCAGGATGACTATAGATCGCAGTCGGGGTTCGCATTTTACATTAATGGTGGTGCTGTCAACTGGAAGAGTTTGAAGCAGGACACAGTAGCTGATTCTACAACAGAGGCCGAGTATATTGCTGCATCAGAGGCAGCAAAGGAGGCAGTTTGGATTCGCGAGTTCATCACTGAACTTGGGATGGTTCCTAGCATTGCTGACCCTATTGAGCACTATTGTGACAACAATGGAGTTATAGCACAGGCGAAGGAACCTCGCTCACACCAGCGGACCAAACTCATACTACGGCGCTTCTATCTCATTCGAGAGATCATTGAGAGAGGAGATGTGAAGATTTGCAGAGTACCTAGAGAGGCTAACATCGCAGATCCCTTGACCAAGGCTTTGGCACAGAGGAAGCATGATGGTCACACTAGGTCATTGGGACTTAGAGCCTACACTGATTGGCACTAGTGCTAGTGGGAGATTGTTAGCTAGAGCCCTAGAGTCAATCATTTGATGATTGTATTTTGGACTTGTTGTATCATATTCTATATAAATAAAGGCATTTGGTTTTTGGTTATTATACTTACTTGTATTGGTGCCAAATAAACTAAGTATAATAACGTCCTTGAGTAGAAGGTTCTCACCTATATCAATCGGTTAGTTGAACTGATAGTGAGATGATATAGGGAACACTACTCTTAATCATTCCTAGTCGAGTATTAACATTCAGGGACGATGTTAATGCAATAAAACTAGCATGTAGGTCAACTCGATGACTTGATCTCACAAGTCATGGATATAGAGATATCAAGTTGACACATGGATATGCATTGGAGAATGTATACTGAATGACCCTCCATGAGAAAGTATCATGGATCGTTATATGAGTGTCATATACTTTCTCATTTGGCTATTAGTATGACTACTAGTCCTTAGACCTGAAGTCACCATGGTTCCCTACATAAGGAGTTATGTACTTTGGTTTCGTCAAACGTCACCCGTAACTGGGTGGACTATAAAGGCGATTACTGGGTATGTAACAAATTATGCGGAGGGATGTGAGTGATGTAGATGGGATCTATCCCTCCTATATGACTGGAGAAACATCGGTATTCTTGTTAGAGTGAGACCACGAAGTGTATCGTCATGCCCAAATGAGTCAATATGAGATATTGAGCTCATTTGATTGAGTGAGTCTACTTGGAGTTTAAGATTTAGATTGATTAGAGGATGACACGGTCTATGCCTCACATTGATCAATCTAGATGTCTAAGATAGAAGGACACTTGTCATATATTGTGAGGAGTCACAATTAGTAGTCACAAGGTGATGTTAGATCTCAACATTCTTGTAACTTGGGTAGTAATGATGTATTGCTAGATACCGCTCATTACTTATGTTTCTAAATGAGTTTAGGGGCATTGCCAACGTTACAAGAACCTATTGGGTCACACACAAAGAACAAGTGGATGGAGATTAGGTTCATATGATGAACCAAGAGGATTAGATTCATTTAATGAATCAAATTGGATTAAGAGTAATCCTAATTGGGCTAATTGCGTTGGACTCAAGTTGATTCATGTGTTCAATGAGTCTAATTTAGATTATGACTCATTGAATCAATTTAATTAAATGAATTAGATTCATTATATTAAATTGGCTTGAATTAAATGGTTGGATTAGATCAACCATGAGAGAGATTAAGTCAAGTTTGACTTGACTTGAGAGGAAGATGAAGAGTCAAGTTTGACTTGACTTTATGCCACCTCATTGGTGAGTTGGCATTAAGTGGACCAATGATGATGCTCAACATCATGATGGTTACTTAAGTGAAGTGCCACCTCATGGGAGTTACCAAGAGTTGTGACTCTTGGTATCCCATGGAGGTTACAAACCACTTAATTAGATAAAAAGAGTTTCATTTTGCAAGAGTAACTCTCATTCAAGTGATCTTCCTCCTCCTAAGCTCTCTTCTTGCTCCTTCTCTTCTCTTGGTCGTGGGTTTCAAGCAAGGGAGAAGAAAGGAGAGTGAATCTAATCCAAGAAGAAAGGTTAGTGAAAGTCACATAGAGATTTTAGTGGAGTGTGTTCTCTTCTTTTCCTTTCTTCTTCTTCCAATCCTTCCCGAGAGCCCTAGAGAGTGCTAGCACACTTGTGGTGCTCTCTTGTCCATCCTTGAGTGTTAGAGAACACATCTTGTTCGTGTGGATGTCACTAGAGAGTTGTCTACGTTGACAACTTCGAGATCCGGTGAACCGTTGGACGAGCGGGATTTGCGAGGGCACGCTTCAAAGGTATAAAATGTTTTTCCTTTGTAGATCTACTTTAGATCATAGTTTTAAACTTGTACTCATATTTTCGAAAGTTTTTCTTCGCACGAGATCCAGTGGCATGGGTGATTCGGGGTTTTCGCGGCCCGATAACCCAACAGATTACTCTTCCAGTGGTTTCAAAAGATGATTTAGTAGATTACCCATCAATAGGTCTGAGGGACCAAGGTTTTAGAGTAGGAGCCACCGAAGGCTTCAAACCAAGTAACATCGCTTGTGATCGTGTTTTTTTTTCTTTCTCTCTTTTCATCTTTTCCACTATGTACTTACTTTGATTTCAAAAAAAAAAAGACAAGTTGTTAAAACCATGTGATTCACACCCCCCCCCTCACGTGCGTAACTATTCTATAGCAGGTTCATGGTGCCCCCACTATAGTACCTTATTCGCTCCACAATGACTCCACAATGGTTTTATGATAAGTCTCTTATCCATGCCCGGGTGCCTGGACCGGTCCGAGAGCCTAGAATGTTGCTGACATGGACCCAAATTATATCCCCATTGCAATGTCTCTAAAAGGGTGTTTCTGCTAGCCCAAGCTGGTCCGAGCCCCTGGACTTGGTTCGAGTGGTCGAATAAGTCAACTTTGTGTTGACTTGTCTGGCTGCTGCTTTACTCGCTTAGGTGATTCTCTGGTCATCTAGAGTTGAGCTTACTCGAACCCTACTCCGGCCTTCTCCTCGAGCAGACCTCCTTCCAGACTTCTCGTCCCTCGAAAGCATCGCACGCGTCCTTCTCATCTACTGATGTACTTTTCACAGCTCTTTGTCCCTTGGATGCACCAAGCCTATTGATTCGCTTCTCGTGGCATCCTTCTCGCTCGTTGCATTTTCTGCTCTACTTCCTGTGTTCCTAAGTCTATGCACATTTAGACACAAGACATCAAATATACAGAATCTAACTTAACTTGGTTGATCACATCAAAACCAACCCGGGATACTTACAATCTCCTCCTTTTTTATGTACATCAACCCAAGTTAAGTTAGGGATAAACTAAAATAAAATAATTTCAACAGGTAAATTTGCATTTATAATAGATAATCAATTTTCAATAAATTTAAGAGAAATAACAAGTAATAAATTCAATGAAATATAAAATTTTTCTACCTCTCCCTTAACTTATACCTCCCCTTAACTTATACCTACCCTTAACTTAAGCTTTCAAACTTTCTTTTCCTTTTCCTTTGATCACATCAAAAATAATATTAGAAAAAATATAAAACATAGTTAAAAATTTTGGAAATTGTTCGAGGGCCACAAAACATAATTTTCAGTTATTTATATTTTTACCAAAATTAATTTTTAAAGAGATCATTTTTAATTAATTAATCAATTTTTTTAAAAAATAATTTAAAAATTATTTTAACATGTCAAAAAATCTTAAAATTTTTTGTCAATAATAATTATAATGATATGAAAATATGATAAAAATTTTAAGTACAACATAGTTTTTATTTTGACCATAGAAAATATTTTAAACATATAGAGATATTTTTAAAAATAAATGATTAAAAATAAAAATTATCATATAAAAATCTTGCTGAGTCTATATGATATGTTTATAGGAGATAAATCCATTAGGGTTTATGGAAGCCTATTTGAATATCCCATTTAAACTAGGAGATGATTGAATTAATAAACCTAAGTTCCTATTAAACCTAGGTTTTTATTTTTCCTTTTTCCCTTCCATTTCTTTTCTTCCACCAAATCCCCAAACTCCTAAACTCTTCTTCCCTCCAATCGTTCTCTGTCCCCATCACGCGACTACTGACTCGTGCTGCACTGAGTCGCCATCACCGCCTCCCTCTCGTGCCATCGAAGCGCCCTTCGCTCGATGTCACAATCACTACCGTCGTGGGAGGCGACGCCACCAGCCTTTGCGAGAGTTGCGAATCTCCTGGTCGCCGCCCTCTTCGCGCTTGCTCGCCATCACAGTAGTTGTCGCAAGTCTTCTTCCGATCTAGTTGCTAGTCAGGTGAGAGCCATTGATTTTTCCTTTCGTTGGCTCTTCCTCGATCCATCTCCACCCTTTACTTGAGGTTACGACCATTCCAGAGAGTTATCGCTGGAGTTCCTATATTAGTTGCTACTCGGAATATCGTACTGGTTCCCCTGTACAAAAATTTTGTACAAGTCCCGAACCTTTCCTAACAACCTATTGTGTTTTTTAAAAATTAAATTTGGAATCGCAAACAGAACTTAACATTATTGATTCCAAATTCAACTTATCTGTTCTTAGAGGTTTAGACTTGGATCGCAAACGATGCTTAACATTATTAATCCAAATCCACCCATGTTACAAAGTTGATTAAATATTTATTTCAGAGATCGGCTTCCAGGTTAAACATGGCGAGACACTAGGACTTCTTGGGTATGGGATCATCCACCACTTCCTAGACAAAGCCTTTCAACGAAATTCAATATTTAATCTCCTTATAGTAATCCTAGGTTTAACCACTAAGAACAATCGAATCACAAGATCAAAAAATAAAAGAAACACATAATCGAAACATAAAATTGATTACCTAGAATCGTTAGCCTCTTGTGTTTGGTATTTCAAAAATCCGTACAAAAAAAACTAGTATGATGCGGAATAAAGAAACTAGTTATACCATTCTTTGTTAACAAAAACCTCTTGACCTTCTATTGTATTCCTCTTTTTCTCTTGGGCGTCATGTGGGTGATGGTCTACCAAGAAGAAATCCACCAAAGACTTCTTCTCTTCCTCCAAGCTCCGGCCACCAAAGGAATTTAGACAAGAGGGCCTCCTTTCTCTACTTCTTCTCCTCCTAGTAACCGGCCACCAAAGCTCCTTGTAGTCTTGATGTCGCCGGCCACAATGTGGAAAACAAAAGGAGAAGAGAGAAAGGAAGAGGGTCAGCCACCAAAGGAAAAGAGAGAGGAACAATAGAATAAAAGTTGTGTTCCATGAAGGCACCCTTTACCTCCCTTTTATATTCCTTGGTGAATCCAAAAAAGGAAAATATGTAACACCCCACCCTCCTCACTACTGGACTGTGAGGGCGGAGCGCTACTGGACTACTAACTTATCTTAATTAGAGTTGTTCACATGTAAAGATCAATACATAAACTCTAAAAAACTCAAAACATACAATTAACTAGCAGCGGAAGACTAAATGACTCATCTAATACATTCTTAATAAATGGCAATCTTAATAAACTCTTATGCTAGGTCCCAAGGCTTCTATAGTTCAGGCATCACACATCTATCCGCACCTCCTTGTCGCCTTCCTTTGCTAAAACTTTTCTTTTCCTGTATCTGTAGTAAAAGGAAATGCAAACTATAAGCAAAATGCTTAGTAAGCGCTATCTAACTCACAAAATCTCGATATTCATGTACATATATCTATAACATGATCTAACTGATTACTTACTGAAAATTACTCATGCTCATCTAATAATAAAGGAATCAAACAGGCTGAAATGCTAAACATGTAAAGCTACTCATGCTCAGAAAATAGCAAAGAACAGTAAGCTAATCTAAATAACATGTTAGCATAAAAGAAAACTCAACTTGCTGCTTTTAAAACAAAATAAAACTTATTTCATTTGTTCTAAACTTATTCTTTTATTTCAATTGTTTAAAAACTTCTTCTTTAATACTTTTATACTTATGTAAAACTTATTTTAGTTGTTCAAAAACTTATACTTATAATACTTTAAAATAGTAATCAACTTCTTCGTGGGCCCGGCAACTGTACTTGCTATGCGCGCATCCCTAACTAGACCCAAGGTAGCTAGTCCCGAATCTAGTAGGGTTACTATTGTAACGACCCGACCCATTTGGCGGCCCATTTGGTGGCCCATTTTGTAACGCCCAAAAATTCTCAAAAGTATTTTAGAAATATTTTATGATTTTTTTGGAATTTTATAATATTTTTATGGAATTTTTAGAGTAGCGGAAGTAGCAAAAACAAATAGAAGAGAAAATAGCCTACGCGGGAATTGAACCCGAGACCTAGGAGGCCCTATGTCTTATAGATAGCTTTAGTAACCAAGTGAACCCAGCAGGGCCGTGTTGAAAAGAAAGGGAATCAGTTATATTTATATTTGAGTTGGGCAGAATTACCCACTTAATATAAATAGGGAAGGGAGTAAGTGAGGTTTTATTTGGATCGGGATTTCTTTCTCCCTCAAATCCTCACCGCCGAACCTCTCTCTCCCGCACCCTCTCTTCACGCCAAAGCCAAGGAAAGGCTAGGGTTTCATCCCTAGGGTCATAAGGGCTCCTTCCTGCAACAACTCCGACCCGAGGACGCTCCCCTCCGCGAGAGGAACGCATAGACGCGAGAAGATCGTCGAAAGGATCATATTCTCCAGAAATCTAGTGATTAGAATCGTAAGGAAATTAGAGCAGAAGGTAAGAAACCCCTCACCTGCAGTATAAGTAGTTCTCGTGTGATTTCATGCTTTAGTTTAGTAGTTTATGGATTTTTGGCACATAGGGTGTGCAACAGCGCACGCCAAGTGCTCAATAGTATGTTCAGCACAATTAAAATGCGACTTAGGCATTTTAATAGTTTATCTAAATGCGATAGAAGCATTTAATTAGTGTATGCAGTTTTTTTACAGCTTATATGGGACTACGGTCCAATGGGTGGGCTCCCACAGTCGTCTCTAGGTTCAGACAAACTAGCTCAAGGTTCAGATAACCTAGAAATAGCAAAATAAGAAGAATTTAGCTATAACCAGTATTTTATTTTAGCAGTGGCACTGTACTAGATTAGATATCCATTGGGTTGGGCTCCCACAGTCGTCTCTAGGTTTAGATAACTTAGTAAACCCTACTAAATTCGGGACTTGCAAACCCGCGTTTAGTTAGGGATGCGCGCATAGCACGTAAAGTTGTCGGGTCCATCAACAGCATGATTATGTATTTTCATCTATCTATGATAAATAGTTTTCAAAACTCACAAATCAGTTGTGTATACAGTTTAAACTCAGTTCTAGCTTAGTTTAAGTTTTAACTCAGTTCATGCTTCAGCTTATTTTTCATTATTGATACATGTGATAGTTCTATGATCAGTTTTTGGTTTCCATGTTGTATGATACCATGCCATGCTCTCACCTGTTCAGCGTATATTTCAAATAGCATGTTTTTAAAAAGCATACATTGCATCGTATGCATGTTTTATGAGGTAGATGTTTCTTACTAAGCTCTCAAGCTTACAGATACTTTCTTTTCCTTATACTGCAGATAAAGGTAAGGGAAAGATGGAGTAGCGAAGGCTGAAGGTCAATGCTACAAAGATGTGTGTGGGCAGGAACTTGGAATAAAGATCTTAGGGATCTAGCAAGTTTTGTTTTAAGCATTAGAACTCTGTAGCTTTTTATTTGTTCCGCACTTTAGTATATTTAAATGCCATAAACTAGTGAACTATGCATTAGGCTATGCTTAGAATACTAAATATTTGTTCTTAGAATGTTTCCCAGCTATTTTAGAACTTGTATATGTGATTTAGGCATGAAACAGTGCTGAAATCAGAGCTTTGCTACGAAATCAGAAACCCCAATCGATCAGTGGATTGATTGGGGGCCCTCAATCGATCAGCGGATCGATTGGGAGTATGGTTCCGCGAACAGTAAGCTTCTAGATCGATCAGCCGATCGATCCAGTCACATTCTGTCGCGAACAGAGAGTTTGGGGATCGATCGTTCGATCGATCGGGAAATCACTCCCGCGAACAGAGAGCTCCAGAATCGATCATTAGATCGATTGGCCAGTCTGGATCGGTCAGCCGATCAATCCAGATTATTACCCCGAATACAGTAGCGATCTGAATCGATCCATGGATCGATCCAACAGCTTACAATCGATCGAGTTCTATCTGGATCGATTGAGAAGTTGGGTTTCGACCAAGAGACCTTGTAATTCAGCTTCTTGACCATAAGGGATGTAGGATATGCCATGTATACCTTAGATTGCATCCCTTAGCACATGTAGTACCAAGAACTTGTATTAGCTTAGCAAGGTTTTAAATTGGTACAGTTTTCCGCACCTAGACTTAGTAATGGTCATGGATATAGCTTAGCACAGCATAATGTTACGGTCCGGCCTTACAGCTAGCCAGTAGAAGGCGGGTCGTTACAGAGTGGTATCAGAGCAAAGTTCCATACTTCCTACACACACATCTGCATTGAACCTGCAGCTTCCAAGTAAGAATACCTCTCACTTTGTTATGTTTATTGCTTTCATGTTTGTAGATAACTAAAGTATGCTTATCTGTGATAGTAACTAACATGATAGTATTAGCTAGGTAAACATGATGCTTTAGTTATTTATGTCCTTTGTTCCTTAGAAATGGCACGAGGACGCCCAGCTAGAAGGGCTCCAGCTACTGAGCCCCAGCATGAGGCAGGCAGTTCAGTGCCTCCCCCAGACCTTACAGTTGTAGTGGCTCAGTTACAGAAGCAGCTAGCAGAACAACAACAGGAGATAGCCACCTTAAAGGCTAATCAGCAGAATACCCCCACTGTCACCCCGGAACCAAACATAGCCACCCCAGTAGTTATAGAGGTTCCACCAGTCCAGCCTACAGCACCAGTAGCCCCAGCAGCAGAGGCAAAGAGAGAAGCCTATCTGATCCAGTGGCAGAGAGTCAAGCCCGAGAAATTCTCAGGCACCAGTGAACCATGGGATGCTCAAGCCTGGTTCAAAACACTGGAGTGTATGATGGAGCTTCTGGACTGGCCAGAGCATGAAAAGGTGAAGTGCGCCTCCTTCTGCTTGATAGGAGATGCACGTATGTGGTGGGAGAGAATTAGAGCGAAGCGCCCGGTGAACCAGATGACATGGGCCGACTTCGAGAAAGAATTCTTCGAGGAGTTCTTTCACATGCGGGTCACAAACCGCCACTACAACGACTTCACTGAGTTTCGTCAGGGAAACCTATCAGTTGAGGAAGCCGTGAAGAAATTCAATAGACTGGCTCGTCTATGCCCCGAACTAGGCAGCACAGAAAAAGAACGAGTCCGGTTAATGCTCAAGATGCTGAGGCCGGAAATAGCAATGAACGTGGCTAGCGGCGTTCATAGGCCGCAAACCACCGAAGAACTAGTCAGCAGTGCTCTGACCATCGAGCACTACCAGAAGAATATCAAGCAGCAGAAGCAAGTCCTCTCAAAGTCCAAAGGAAAAGGGCAAGAAGGCTCAAGTACTCAGAAACAGCAGGGCCACGGCTCTAACTGGAAAGGGAACTCCAGCAACAAGCGCAAACCAGGGAGTTACCCGAAAGGAGGACCAGCTAGTAAACAGCCTAGTTATCCTAAATGTGCTACTTGTGGGAAATTTCACCCAGGAGTTTGTCGCAAGGGCACACGAGGATACTTTGAATGTGGACAGGAAGGGCATATGGCTAAGCAATGCCCGAACAAGACAAGTCTTCCTCAACCACAACCGATACAGTATGGAGGCCAGCCAGCACAGCTACATCAGATGCAGGCCATTTTAGATGGTCCACATATCAGCCAGGGCAGACTAGAAGCCCCTCCAGCTACGACGAATGCAAGGATCTACTCCTTAACCAGAGAAGACGTAGTGAATGCCTCGATAGTTGTTACAGGTCAGATCAGTATTTTACAGCAAAGTACAACTGTCTTATTCGATACTGGGGCAACCCATTCTTATGTATCTAGGGCATTTTCCGAAAAGTTAGCAATACCTCCAGAGGTACTCCGTGGTCAGTTTTTGAAAACACTACCTTCAGGAGAAATTATGGCATCCACACACTGGCTCAGAGCAGTGCCAGTCATTATAGCAGACAGAGAGCTCTTTTGTGATCTGATAGTGCTAGACATGACTGATTATGATGTCATATTTGGAATGGACTTCCTAATCAGATACGGTGCCTCTATCGAGTGCCGTAAACAGAAAGTCATATTCCAACCTGAAGCAGGAGTACAATTCGAGTATAGCGGAGAACCAAAGAGAAAAGCCAAGAAGTATCTCTCAGCTCTAAAAGCACAGAAATTGTTGGATTCAGGATGTACGGGATTTTTAGCGCATGAAGTCAGTGCCAGTCAGGACAAGGACCAACATCTAGCAGAGGTCCGAGTCGTATGTGACTACCCAGCAGTCTTCCTTGAGAAGTTACCAGGCCTAGCACCAAACAGGGAGATTGAATTTGAGATAAAACTCATTCCCGGTACAAATCCTATTTCTAAAGCACCTTATCGCATGGCTCCAGCAGAACTGAAGGAACTTCAGGAGCAACTACAAGAGCTGCTTGACAAAGGTTTCATACGCCCTAGTCACTCATCATGGGGAGTGCCTGTATTGTTCATGAAGAAGAAGGACGGGAGCATGCGCCTGTGCATAGACTACCAGGCACTGAACCAAGTCACCATCAAGAACAGGTATCCTCTTCCCAGAATAGATGACCTGTTCGATCAGCTAAAGGGAGTAGCAGTGTTCTCTAAGATAGATCTCAGATCAGGTTATCATCAGGTGAAAGTTAAAGAAGGGGATATACCCAAGACAGCATTCAGGACTAGATACGGACACTACGAGTTCGTAGTCATGCCCTTTGGCGTGACAAATGCTCCAGCTACTTTCATGGACCTCATGAACAGAGTATTCAGGGACTACCTAGATAGATTTGTTATCGTGTTTATCGATGACATTCTTATCTATTCAGGAACTCAGGAGGAACACGCAGAGCACCTGAGAATAGTATTATAGACCCTTCAGCAGAACCAGCTGTATGCCAAGTTCACGAAATGTGAATTTTGGTTAGATCAGGTGTCCTTCCTGGGTCACATCATCTCAAAGGATGGTATCATGGTAGACCCCAGTAAGATAGAAGCTGTGAGTAACTGGAAAAGACCCAAGAACGCCAGTGATATCAGAAGCTTTTTGGGACTAGCAGGTTATTACAGAAAGTTTGTAGAGGACTTCTCCAGAATAGCCTCCCCACTGACAGCTCTTTCCAGAAAGAACAGAAAATTTCAGTGACAGAGGACTGTGAGAACAGCTTCAGTGAGTTAAAGAGGAGATTGACTAGTGCTCCCATTTTGACTCTACCAGAAAACACAGACAGCTTCGATATTTATAGTGACGCCTCTAAATTGGGACTAGGAGCAGTACTGATGCAAGAAGGTAAGGCGATCGCCTATGCCTCCAGACAACTCAAGGAATATGAGAAGAATTACCCTACTCATGACCTTGAGCTTGCAGCAGTAGTGTTCGCTCTCAAAATTTAGAGACATTACTTGTATGGAGCTCAGTGCAGAGTGTATACAGATCATCAGAGTCTGAAGTATTTCTTCACTCAGAAGGATCTGAATATGCGGCAGCGTAGATGGCTTGAGCTGGTCAAAGATTATGACATAGACATCCTCTACCATCCAGGAAAAGCCAATAAGGTGGTAGACACACTTAGCAGGAAGTCCAGCGCCACCTTACTATCACTAGCAGCCATGTCACCGCCCCTACAGAAAGAGGTCACAGATTTTGATCTCGAACTTATAGTGGGACAGCTCTCTACTATGACATTAGCATCTAACCTGCTTGGTGATATTCAGACAGCTCAGGAGCAGGATCCTGAAATTCAGAAAATCAAGCAAGGGTTAGCAGAATCAGAAAGTAGAGAATTCAGAGTGTCCGATAATGGGGTATTATACTTCTGTGACAGACTCTATGTTCCAGATCAGGAGGAACTAAAGAGGAAGATTTTAGATGAGGCTCACAGGACTCCCTATGCGATGCATCCGGGTTCCACCAAGATGTACTAGGACTTGAAGAAACGTTTTTGGTGGCCTGGGATGAAAAGAGACATCGCTAGATATGTTAACACCTGTTTAACCTGTCAGAGGGTCAAGGCAGAACATCAGAGACCAGGAGGAGTTCTGCGGCCTATCCAGATCCCAGAATGGAAGTGGGAAGATATTTCCATGGATTTCATAGTGGGATTACCTAGAACCACGAATGGTTTTGACGCCATCTGTGTAATAGTCGACAGATTGACTAAATCAGCCCACTTCTTAGCTATCAGGATATCCTACTCCATGGAGCAGCTAGCTCAGTTGTATCTCAAGGAGATCGTCAGACTTCATGGAGTCCCACGGACCATTATATCAGATAGAGACAGTAGGTTCACGTCACACTTCTGGGAGTGTGTACAGTCTACCTTGGGCACTAAGTTAAAATTCAGCACAGCTTTCCATCCTCAGACAGATGGTCAGACGGAGGGAGTAAATCAGGTACTCGAAGATATGCTCCGAGCATATGCCCTAGACTTCAAGGGTAGTTGGTGCAAATATCTTAGTTTAGCAGAATTTGCATACAACAACAGCTATCATGCCACCATCGGCATGACACCTTACGAGGCTCTCTACGGGCGGAGGTATAGATCTCCAATCTGCTGGTATGAGAGTGGTGAATAGAAAGAACTAGAACTTCAGACAGATCTAGTAGCAGACACCACAACAGCTATACAGCAGATCCGCCAGAGGATAGAGACAGCTCAGAGCCGCCAGAAAAGCTATGCTAATACACGGCGCAGACCCTTAGAGTTTTCAGTTGGGGATTCAGTGTTCCTCAGAGTAGCTCCCATGAAGGGAGTAACGCGTTTTGGGAAGAAGGGCAAATTGAGTCCCAAATATGTGGGACCATACCTTATCACTAGAAGAGTTGGCAAGGTAGCATATGAGCTAGAGCTACCACAGGAGATGTCAGCCATCCATAATGTATTTCATGTCTCTATGCTGAAGAAGCATATCCCAGATGCCACCCAGGTGATTGAGCCCCAGTCGATACCAGTCCGCGAAGACCTCAGCTATGATAGTCGGCCTATTCAGATAATAGACCGAGTAGTTAAGAAATTGCGGAACAAGGAGGTACCATTAGTAAAAGTCATTTGGCAAAATCACACAGCAGAAGAGGCAACTTGGGAGACAGAAGCTAGTATGAGGCAGAAGTACCCAGAGTTATTCTAAGTTCGAGGATAAACTTTTTATAAGGTATGAGGGATTGTAACACCCGAAAATTCTCAAAAGTATTTTAGAAATATTCTATGATTTTTCTGGAATTTTAGAATATTTTTATGGAATTTTTAGAGTAGCGGAAGTAGCAAAAACAAATAGAAGAGAAAATAGCCTACGCGGGAATTGAACCCGAGACCTAGGAGGCCCTATGTCTTATAGATAGCTTTAGTAACCAAGTGAACCCAGCAGGGCCGTGTTGAAAAGAAAGGGAATCAGTTATATTTATATTTGAGTTGGGCAGAATTACCCACTTAATATAAATAGGGAAGGGAGTAAGTGAGGTTTTATTTGGATCGGGATTTCTTTCTCCCTCAAATCCTCACCGCCGAACCTCTCTCTCCTGCACCCTCTCTTCACGCCAAAGCCAAGGAAAGGCTAGGGTTTCATCCCTAGGGTCATAAGGGCTCCTTCCTACAACAACTCCGACCCGAGGACGCTCCCCTCCGCGAGAGGAACGCATAGACGCGAGAAGATCGTCGAAAGGATCATCTTCTCCGGAAATCTAGCGATTAAAATTGTAAGGAAATTAGAGCATAAGGTAAGAAACTCCTCACCTGCAGTATAAGTAGTTCTCGTGTGATTTCATGCTTTAGTTTAGTAGTTTATGGATTTTTGGCACATATGGTGTGCAACAGCGCACGCCAAGTGCTCAATAGTATGTTCAGCATAATTAAAATGCGACTTAGGCATTTTAATAGTTTAGCTAAATGCGATAGAAGCATTTAATTAGTATATGCAGTTTTTCTACAGCTTATATGGGACTACGGTCCAATGGGTGGGATCCCACAGTCGTCTCTAGGTTCAGACAACCTAGTTCTAGGTTCAGATAACCTACAAATAGCAAAATAAGAAGAATTTAGCTATAACTAGTATTTTATTTTAGCAGTGGCACTGTACTGGATTAGAAATCCATTGGGTTGGGCTCCCATAGTCGTCCCTAGGTTTAGATAACCTAGTAAACCCTACTAAATTCGGGACTTGCAAACCCGCGTTTAGTTAGGGATGCGCGCATAGCACGTACAGTTGTCGGGCCCATCAGCAGCATGATTATGTATTTTCATTTATCTATGATAAATAGTTTTCAAAACTCACAAATCAGTTGTGTATACAGTTTAAACTCAGTTCTAGCTTAGTTTAAGTTTTAGCTCAGTTCATGCTTTTGCTTAGTTTTCATTATTGATACATGTGATAGTTCTATGATCAGTTTTTGGTTTCCATGTTGTATGATACCATGCCATGCTCTCATCTGTTCAACGTATATTTCAAATAGCATGTTTTTAAAAAGCATACATTGCATTGTATGCATGTTTTATGAGGTAGATGGTTTCTTACTAAGCTCTCAAGCTTACAGATACTTTCTTTTCCTTATACTGCAGATAAAGGTAAGGGAAAGATGGAGTAGCAAAGGCTGAAGGTCAATGCTACAAAGATGTATGTGGGCAGGAACTTGGAATAAAGATCTTAGGGATCTAGCAAGTTTTGTTTTAAGCATTAGAACTCTGTAGCTTTTTATTTGTTCCGCACTTTAGTATGTTTAAATGCCATGAACTAGTGAACTATGCATTAGGCTATGCTTAGAATAATAAATATTTGTTGTTAGAATGTTTCCCAGCTATTTTAGAACTTATATATGTGATTTAGGCATGAAACAGTGCTGAAATCAGAGCTTTGCTGCGAAATCAGAAACCCCAATCGATCAGTGGATCGATTGGGGGCCCTCAATCGATCAGCGGATCGATTGGGAGTCTTGTTCCGTGAACAGTAAGCTTTTGGATCGATCATCCGATCGATCCAGTCGCATTCTGTCGCGAACAGAGAGTTTGGGGATCGATCGTTCGATCGATCGGGAAATCGCTCCCGCGAACAGAGAGCTTCGGAATCGATCATTGGATCGATTGGTCAGTCTGGATAGATCAGCCGATCGATCCAGATTATTACCCCGAGTACAGTAGCGATCTGAATCGATCCATGGATCGATCCAACAGCTTGCAATCGATCGAGTTCAATCTGGATCGATTGAGAAGTTGGGTTTCGACCAAGAGACCTTGTAATTCAGCTTCTTGACCATAAGGGATGTAGGATATGCCATGTATACCTTAGATTGCATCCCTTAGCACATGTAGTACCAAGAACTTGTATTAGCTTAGCAAGGTTTTAAATTGGTACAGTTTTCCGCACCTAGATTTAGTAATGGTCATGGATATAGCTTAGCACAGCATAATGTGACGGTTCGGCCTTACAGCCTAGCCAGTAGAAGGCGGGTCGTTACACATTTGGCGACCCTCGGGTCGTCGACCGTCGACCGTCGGACGTGCCGTTACTACTAGGTTATCTAAACCTAGGGACGACTATGGGAGCCCAACCCAAGGACAACTGAGAGTCCAGCACAATGCCACTGATAAAAGTAAAATACTGATTTATAAGCTGATTTATCTTAATTACTTTTTCTTTAAATGCCTTGGCATTTTAACGAGCACCTTGTGTGCCAAAATCCCTAAAGTCTTGACTTTGGGATCTACTTAAGGTCTTGGCCTTTTTCTTTCTTTTCTTTATCTTTCTTATACTTGTTAATACCTCTAATAAAAGAATGCTTCTTTAAAAACTGAAATGTTTAAACAAATTCTAACTTTGAAATGCATAAACAAAAATCTACATACTATGCTAATCAAAATTCTGCATACTATATTAATCAAGATTATGCATTCTATGCTACACTATTTCTGCATACTATGCAAACATAAATTCTGCACTATAATACTTAACCAAACTGCACAATAATCTTTTTCTTTAAAAACTGCACTATAAGTTCCATCAAAAATCTGCACTATAAACTTAATTAAAAATCTGCACTATAAGCTTAATTAAAATCTGCACTATAAGCTTACATAAAAATCTGCACTATAAGCTTAATTAAAATCTGCACTATAGGCTTAATTAAAATCTGCACTATAAGCTTAAATAAAAATCTGCACTATAAGCTTAATTAAAATCTGCACTATAAGCTTAATTAAAATCTGCACTATAGGCTTAATTAAAATCTACACTATAAGCTTAATTAAAATCTGCTCTATAAGCTTACATAAACATCTGCATATGAGCTTAATTAAAATCTGCACTATAAGCTTAATTAAAATTTGCATGGCTTAAGTAAAAATCTGCACCTATAAACTTAATTAAAATCTGCACTATAGGCTTAATTAGAATCTGCACCTATAAGCTTAATTAAAATCTGCACTATAAGCTTAATTAAAAACCTGCACTATAGGCTTAATTAAAAATCTGCACTATAAGCTTACATAAAAATCTGCATATGAGCTTAATTAAAAATCTGCACTATAAGCGTTACTCATGCTTCGAATTCAAGAAGAACAAAGGTCCGAAACTACTCATACTGCAGGTGAGAAGCACTTACCTTTGCGTTCTTAGGCTTACAACGGGAAAGAAAACTTCTAGGGTTTGCGGGAATTGCAAGCTTCTACCCCTCCTTCGTGCTCACGGTTTCCCCTTGACGAGAGGATCACAATCATGTGAAGATCTCCCGGAAATCTCCCTTGGCCGGCCGCCGGAGAGGAACCCTAGAGCCCCCCCTTTTTTCCTTCGCCCAAATAGGAGATGTTGTGCCGTCGGGAGAGAAAAGGAGAGGAGAGGTTTAGGTTTTGGAAAATAATCCCTAAGTTCTCCCTTTTTATAACTTAATATTTCTGTTAACTATCTTAAATAAATTTGCTACCTTTTCTAAACAAACAAATCCAACATCAACATATCCCTTTTATAATCCAATATTCTGTTAACTATCTTAAATAAATTCGCTACCTTTTCTAAACAAACAAATCCAACATCAACTTATCCCTTTTATAATCCAATATTCTGTTAACTATCTTAAATAAATTTTGCTACCCTTTCTAAATAGAACTGCCTGCTTGACCACTTGGTTAGCCGGATTTGCTTAAGGCTTGGTTCGGTCGGAGGTTGCAAGTTCGAATCTTGGCTAATTTTTTTTTATTTTTTGCAACTTGTTTCTTTTGGTAAAAATACCAAATGAACTCCAAAAATTACATAAAAATACTCTAAAAATTTCTAAAAATCTCTAGAATTTTTCTAAAGTATTTCTAAATATTTTTAAGTACTATTAAGACTCAAAATAAGGAAATTTGGGTTGTTACAAAATAAAACTTCCTTTTCTATTCATGATATGGCCGACCACCTCTTACAAAACAAACAAAGAAAGATTTTAAACAAAAATTAAAATCTCTCTTTTAAAATATCTCTTTTGTGGTTTGCTATAAAAGGAATGTTTTATAAATTAAAATCTCTCTCTTTTAAACCCTTTTATGAATATCTATAAAAGATAAGATTAAAAATAAAACTCCTTTTATATCATGGTTACAAAAAAGGAAAGTTTTCTTAAAAATTTAAATCTTTCTTTTAACATTATAGATATCTACAACTAAGGAAAGATATCTAATCTCTCTTTTAATCCTTTGTAGAAAATCTATAAAAGGAAAGATTTCAAAATTAAAAACGCTCTTTTAAAACCATATGGATAAAAATATAAAAGGAAAGATTTTATCAAAATTTTATTTTCAATAAAATTCTCTTTCCTTTCCTTACTTGGTCGACCACTTGCTTGGGCACCAAGCAAGGCTTGGCCGGCCCTAGCTTAAGCTCCAAGCCTGTCTTGGTCGGCCCCTTGCTTGGGCTCCAAGCAACGATGGGGGCCGGCCCCTAGCATGGGCTAAGAGGCTAGGCTTTGGGTGGATATAAGACTATATATAAGAGGCTACAATAGGGACCGAGAGGAGGAATTGGTTTTGGTCTCCCGATGAGCTTGAGCTTCCCGTGTTCGCCCCGAATACCCAACTCAAGTTCATCAATAATAACTCATATCACTAAAGAGCTACTATTGAACTACCGCACCAATCCCAAATTACATTATAGGCTCCTTATTATGAGTGTGTTAATCTCCCTGTGTTTAAGATATCGAATGCCCATTAATTAAATAAGTTACTAACACTCACTTAATTAATATCTAGCTCCAAGAGTAGTACCACTCAACGTTAGTATCATGTCGGACTAAGTCCACCTGCAGGGTTTACATGACAATCCTTATTAATTCCTCAAGTGGACATCATCAACCTAGATTACTAGAACACAGTTTCATTCTATAATCAACAACACACCATATAAATAATATCATTTCCCAACTTATCGGGCCTATTGATTTATTAAGCTAAATTGCACTCTTTGATAAATTAAAGAAATAAATATTAAGTATACATGCTTGTTATTATATCATGATTAAGAGCACGCACTTCCATAATAACAGAGGTCTTGTTCTTCTAAAGAGTCAGTATAAAAAGAAATTACCTCAAATGGTCCAGCTCAATACACTCATAGTGTACTAGTGTAATTTATGTTGGGTTTTTCGAGCGGCAAAAACCACTTTTTGCATTGTGGAAACCCCGAATCCCATGCCACCGGATCCGTGCAAAGTTATAAAATTTCGTAAAAACTTCATGTACATATTTTCTAGCCTAGATCTACACTAGATCTACAAGGAAGAGACTTATACCTTTGTAGCGAAGCCCTTCGCGTATCCCGCTCGTCCAATGTTCGCCGGATCTCAAGGTTGTCAAGTGTACAACCCTCTATGTGTATCCACACGAACAAAAGAGATGGAGAAGAAATCTTGATTGTACTAGCACTCCAAGAATCTCGGCCAAAGAGGAGGAGAGGGAGAGAAGAGAAGAAAGCAATGAGGAAGAAGATGGGAGTTTCACCAAGCACATCAAATGCACACATAAAGTGGCCGACCACTTCAAGAAGGGGCTTTTAAACCCCATGGGATATCAAGAGTCACAACTCTTGATCTCCCTCATGAAGTGGCACACACATGTGCTAATCTTGATGATGTGGCATATCATCATTAGCCCACTTAATACCAACTCACAAATAAGATGGCAATGGTCAAGTCAAACTTGACCTTTCATCTTCCTCTCAAGTCAAGTCAAACTTGATCACTTCTCTCCCATGGTTGATCAAATCTAACCATTGGTTCAAGTCAATTTTAATTTAATGAATCTCTATTCATTGAATTAAATTGGCTCAATGAGTCTAAGTCCAAATTAGACTCATTTAACACATGAACCAAATTGAGTCCAACTCAACTAGTTTACTTTGAATTACTCTTAATCCAATTTGGTTCATCACATGAACCTAATCCTCTTGGTTCATCAAATGAACCTAATCTCCATCTAATTTCCCTTTGTGTGTGACCGTATAGGTTCTTGTAATATTGACAATGCTCCTAAACCCTTTTAGAAGCATAAGTAATGAGCGGTATCTAGCAACACATCATTACTACCCAAGTTACAAGAATGTTGAGATCCAACATCACCTTGTGACTACTAATTGTGACTCTTCACAATATATGACAAGTGCCCTTCTATCCTTGACATCTAGATTGATCAATATGAGGCATAGACCGTGTCATCCTCTAATCAAACTAAATCTTAAATCCCAAGTAGACTCACTCAATCAAATGAGCTCAACATCTCATTTTGACTCATTTGGGCATGGCCATGCACTTAGTGGTCTCACTCTATCAAGAATAATGATGTCACTCCCATCATATAGGAGGGATAGATCCCATCTACATCACTCACATCCCTCCGCATAATTTGTTACATACCCAGTAATCGCCTTTATAGTCCACCCAGTTACGGGTGACGTTTGACGAAGCCAAAGTATGCAACTCATTATGTAGGGAACCATGGTGACTTCAGGTCTAAGGACTAATAGTCATACTAATAGCCACATGAAAAAGTATATGACACTCATATAACGATCCATGATATTTTCTCATGGTGGGTCATTCAGTATACATTCTCCAATGCATACCCATGTGTCAACTTGATATCTCTATATCAATGACTTGTGAGATCAAGTCATCAAGTTGACCTACATGCTAGTCTCGTCGCATTAACATTGTCCCTGAATGTTAATACTTGACTAGGAATGATTAAGAGTAGTGTTCCCTATATCATCTCACTATCGATTCAACCAATCGATTGATATAGGTAAGAACATTCTACTCAAGGACGCTATTATACTTAGTTATTTGGCACCAATACAAGTAAGTAAAATAATCATAAACAAATGACTTTATATACATAAGAAATATGATACAATGAGTCCATACAACAATCATTAAATGTTTGGCTCTAGGATTCTAACTAACAATCTCCCACTAGCACTAGTGCCAATCAGTGTAGGCTCTATGGCCTAATGACCTAGTGTGACCATCATGCTTTCTCTATGCCAAAGCCTTGGTCAAGGGATCTGCGATGTTAGCCTCAGTGGGTACTCTACAAATCTTCACATCTCCTCTATCGATAATCTTTCGAATGAGATGGAAGGGTCGTAGTATGTGTTTGGTCCACTGGTGTGAGCGAGTTTCCTTAGCCTGTGCAATTGCTCCATTGTTGTCACAACATAGCTCAATCGGATTAGCTATGCTAGGAACCACCCCAAGCTCAGTAATGAACTTGTGGATCTAAACTGCCTCCTTTGTCGCTTCTGATGCAGCAATATACTCGGGTTCTGTTATAGAATTAGCAACTGTGTCCTGCTTCTAAGTCTTCCAGCTCACAGCACCACCATTTATGCAAAACACGAACCCAGACAACGATCGATAATCATCCTGGTCAGTTTGGAAGTTAGCATCATTGTAACCCTTTACAGCTATCTCGTCATCGCCTCCATATATCAAGAAATATTCTTTAGTCCTTCTCAAGTACTTAAGAATATTCTTAACCGCTATCCAGTGACTTTCACCTGGATTTGACAGGTATCTGCTCGTCATGCTCAAAGCATACGAGACATCAAGACGAGTACATAGCATGGCATACATGATAGATCCTATGGCTGAAGCATAAGGGATCTGATTTATGCGGTCTCTCTCCTCTCTAGATGAGGGACCTTGAGTCTTCGAAAGACTCACACCATGTGACATCGGCAGAAATCCCTTCTTGGAGTTCTGCATGGCAAACCGTAGTAGTACCTTGTCAATGTATGTACTTTGACTTAGGCCAAGCAATCTCGTAGATCTATCTCTATAGATCTGTATGCCTAGAATGCGGGATGCTTCACCTAAGTCCTTCATTGAGAAACAAGTCCCTAGCTAAGTCTTGACAAATTGCAGCAAAGGGATGTCTTTCCCAATGAGTAGTATGTCATCCATATAAAATATAAGGAAGACAACTGTGCTCCCAACAACCTTCTTATAGACACAAGGTTCATCTTCATTCTTGATGAAACCAAACTATTTGATTGCATCATCAAATCGAAGATTCCAGCTCCGAGAAGCTTGCTTTAGTCCATAAATGGACCTATGCAGCTTGCATACTCTGCCAGTATGTTGTGGATCTACAAAACCCTCATGTTGTGTCATGTACACATCCTCGAGCAGGTTTCCATTCAGAAACGCGATTTTGACATCTATCTGCCAGATCTCATAATCGTGGTACGCCGCAATAGCAACCATGCATGATCTGAATGGATTTAAACATTGCTACTGGAGAAAAGGTTTCATCATAGTCAATACCATGAATTTGCTTGAAGCCTTTAGCTACCAAGTGACCCATATATATATGTCCATCCATGCCAGTCTTTCTCTTAAATACCCACTTACACCTAATGGGTTTGACCCCTTCAGGTGGATCAACCAAAGTCCATACTTGGTTAGTGTACATGGATTCCATCTCGGATCTCATGGCCTCTAGCTATTTCTCGGAACCTGGTCTCATCACAGCTTACTGATAGGAGGTAGGCTCATCCTCAATGAGTACAACGTCATCATGGTCAGACAAGAGAAATGAATATCTCTCAGGCTGACTACGTACCCTATCAGACCTGCAAAGAGGTAGGTCTACTTGAACTGGTTGTGGTTCCTCAACTCCTTGTGGAACAACATCATCCAAAACACTTTGTGGTTCTAGTTCAACTTCCATCGAGGCTTCAGTGCTATGGTCCTTATCTTGAACTTCTTCAAGATTAAACGTACTCCCACTAGTCTTTCTAGAAACAAAGTCCTTTTCTAGAAATACCCCAGTCTTAGCCTCAACTACCTTGTGTTGACTGGGAATGTAGAAGTAATATCTCTTCGTTTCCTTGGGATACCCAATAAAATAGCACTTATCAGATTTGGGTCCCAATTTGTTCGAGACTTGACGTCGAACGTAAGCCTCACAACCCCAAATCCTCATAAAAGACACCAGGGCATCTCTCCCAGTCCATATCCTATATGGTGTCTTTATTACAGCCTTAGATGGAACTCGGTTGAGAATGAAGGCTGCTGTGTCTA
Source organism: Zingiber officinale (assembly GCF_018446385.1). Classification (NCBI taxonomy): domain Eukaryota; kingdom Viridiplantae; phylum Streptophyta; class Magnoliopsida; order Zingiberales; family Zingiberaceae; genus Zingiber; species Zingiber officinale. The sequence goes on from NC_055994.1 coordinate 60,558,796, forward strand.
GAGCATAGCCCCAAAGATACATGGGAAGATCTGTGTGACTCATCATAGATCGTACCATATCTAATAAGGTACGATTCCTCCTTTCGGATACACCATTCCACTGTGGTGTTCAAGGAGGAGTGAGTTGAGATAGAATCACACACTCAGCTAGATAGTCACAAAACTCATGGCTAAGGTATTCACCATCTCGATCTGATCGAAGTATCTTAATACTCTTGCCAAGTTGGTTTTCTACTTCATTCTTGAATTCTTTGAACTTTTCAAAGGATTCTGACTTATGTGTCATCAGATACACATAACCATACATACTGAAGTCATCAGTAAATGTAATGAAGTACCTATAACCACCTCGAGCAGTGACATTGAAAGGGCCACATACATCACTATGTATAAGTCCTAACAAGTCAGTCGCTCTCTCGTTGTGTCCACTAAAGGGAGTCTTGGTCATCTTGCCCAGTAGACATGAATCGCATGTCTCATATGATTCAAAATCAAATGAGTCCAGGAAACCATCCTTATGGAGCTGGAATAAGCGTTTGTCATTTATATGACCTAAGCGACAGTGCCAGATATAGGTTTGGTTCATGTCATTTGACTTGAACCTCTTGGTACTTATGTTATAGATAGGGTTTTTAAGGTCTAGAATATAGAGTCCGTTCATCAGAGGTGCACTACAATAGAACATATCATTTAAATAAACTGAACAACATTTGTTCTTTATTATAAATGAAAAGTCTTTCTTGTCTAAACAGAAACTGATATAATGTTCTTAGTCAAAGTAGACACATAACAACAATCATCCAATTCTAGTACAAGCCCAGAGGGCAGAGATAGAGAATAAGTTCCTACAGCAACAGCAGCAACCTGTGCTCCATTGCCTACGCATAGGTCCAGCTCGCCCTTCGTCAATGCCCTGCTATTTCTCAGTGCCTGCACATTAGTACAAATGTGAGAAGCACATCCGGTATCTAATACTCATGATGAAGAAATAGATAGATTGACTTCTATAACATATATACCTGAAGTGGAAGTCTCACTTCTCTTCTTCTTAAGATCTTCCAGGTACACTTTACAGTTCCTCTTCCAGTGCCAGGTCTGACCGCAGTGGAAGCAAGTAGCATCCTTGGCAACCCCTCCTTTGGGTTTTAGTGCCTTGACTTTACGCTTGGCTTGGGACTTTCCCTTACCTTTGGGCTTGCCCTTGCCCTTGTGTTTCTGAACCATTAGAATAGAGTTGGGATTAACCTTCTTAAGGTTGAGCTCCTCAGTTCTTAACATGCTAAGTAGCTCGGGCAGTGACTTGTCAATTTCGTTCATGTTATAATTTAGAATGAATTGACTATAGCTATCTGGTAAGGATTGCAAGATCAGGTCAGTGGCCAGCTCTTGGCCAAGCGGGAATCCCAACCTCTGTAGGTTTTATATGTACCCAATCATTTTGAGTACATAGGGGCCTACGGGAGTCCCATCTTGCATCTTGCACTGAAACAGTGCCTTAGAGATCTCGAATCTCTCGTGCCTCGCTTGTCCTTGATATAATTGACAAAGATGTTCAACCATATCATAAGTGCTCATCAACTCGTGTTGCTTCTGAAGCTCAGAGTTCATGGTCGTGAGCATAAGACATGACACATCTAATGCGTCATCTTGATGCTTCTTGTAAGCATTACAATCAGCTCGCGTGGCAGTGGCAGGAGGTGCCTCAGGAATGGGCTGCTCCAGGACGTACAGTTTTCGTTCCTGTGTGAGAACTATTCCCAGGTTCCTGTACTAGTCTAGGAAGTTAGCTCCATTGAGCTTGTCCTTATCGAGGACAGAACGCAGGGAGAAGAAGTTCATATTTGACAACATGGTAATCTACAACAGAAAAATGCAGAAAAATAAATATCATATTCCAATTAATCATCTAATTAGGCCTTTAATTAAATGATGCTCCCACTGAATTCTATAATTCAAGTGGGACAAGATCCACATCATACTACGCCTTGAGTTAGCTTTGGCTAAATCGCCCAAGGCTTAGTATGATCAGTAGGTAACTAATTACCAATTACATCTCTATGCAACTCTTGTTTATAGGATCAAGATCCGCATGTATATTAAAACTTGAGTTAGCTTTGGCTAAATCGCCCAAGAATTATTATAAATGTGATTTTGACCTATCTACCAACCATTGGAAAATGCCTATAGTTAAACTTGATCCAATTGAGTTAACTAGTTACTCAATCTAATTGAATTGTACTCACCCATGAGTTGATAGGCGGGACCAAGATTGTCCCTCCGCACCCTACCAAGATAATATACGTTGCTCTGCTTTGGCAGATTCAACAACAACATGTGATCGAGGTAGTGATGGGTATCACGGCATGGTAGGCATTTCGAGTTGACGCGATTGAGATATAATCTAATCGACGATGTGTATCATATACTCGATTTAGATCTAATCTAATCGTGGAGGTCCATCATGTGCGCGATTTAGATCTAATCTAATCATTAAGGCACTAATTAATTACTAATCTAGCATGCATCACATACACACACAAGAAATTAATTAAATTTTGTGATTAGTCATGGCCCTACTACGATCTTCTCAAGCCAATGAGAAGATCGGTTGGTCAACCTAATATAAATAGCTTCCTCAAGCTCCTCTCTTTGACCGTCATGTGTTGCTCGCACCCTCCTCGTAACTCCGTCTCGAGTGGACCTTCCACCGCTCCAATTTTGTACATTACAAAAGGTGAAACTCGAGTTACATTCGAGTCTAAAACTATTTTACAACAGGAATATAAATAGAAGGCCGCGAATCAAGTACAACACACACAAACACACAAAAATGGCGCGCAGACCATATTATGAATTACAACACATATTTTCAATCAAATTGGGTTCTTTGGGCCATGACCATCACAAAATGATATATAATTCTAAATTATGTGATTTCCATAAATTTTTGTTATTTTTTCTAATATTTTTATGATTTTATGAGTCGCAACTTCCTGGCGGTCCCAATTAGCGATTTTCGGGCGCAATCGCGGAATGAAGTGTTGGTTGCTACTCGGAAAACCCAATGGCTCCACTGTACAAAAATTTTGTACGTGATCTGAACCTTTCCTAGCTACCATGTGTTCTTTTAAGTTAAACTTGTATCTCCTGCGGAACTTAACACGTTTGATTCCAATTTAACTTATATGTTCTTTTAGGTTTAGATTTGGATCTCCTGCGGAACTTAACACGTTTGATCCAAATCACCTAGGTTATAAATTCAATTAAATATTAGTTTCCAAAATTGGCTTCCAGTACTGCATGGCGAGGCACTTGGCCTTCTTGGATATGAGAGAAACCACCGCCGACTAGACAAAGCCTTTTAAGGAAAGTTAATATTTAATTTCCTTATATAACTCTAGGTTAACCAAAAGGAACAATCAAATCACAAGGAAAAAAGAAAAGAACACAACATCGAAATTAAATTCGAAAAACAAGAATCGAATGCCTCTTGTATTTGGTATTTATAAAAAGAAAAATTAACTAGTATGATGCGAAAATTAAATACTAGTTATACCTCTTCCTTGTATGCTAAAAACCTCGAGATCTTCTGTCGTATCCCTCGCCTCCTCTTGGACGTCGTGTGGGCGACGATCCTCCAAGACGAACACCACCCAAAAAGCTTCTCCTCCTTCTCTAGAATTCAGCCACCACCACCACAAAGGAGAAAAAGAGAGCAAAGGGAAGAGAGGGAGAGGGGCTGGCCACTTGATGATCTCCAACAACACAATATCAATTGTTATGTTCTTTAAGGCCTCCCCTTCCCCCCTTTTTATATTAGTTTCCCAACGGAAAATTATGGAAAGAGTTTTATAAAAAATTAGACTCATTCCTATTTCCTTTTCTTTTTCTTTCCTTTTAATTAATCAATCCTAGATTGATTTATTAATTAAACAACTATTTGTTGATGTTTAATTATTTGACCGGCCCCTTGCTTGGGCACCAAGCAAGGTGGCCGGCCACTTATTAAAAGGAAAAGAAAGAAAAAATTTTTATAAAATTTTAAAAGAAGAAAACTTCTAATAAAATTTTACAAACTCTCTCTTTTTTTTCTAATGTGGATATTAAAAGGAAAGTTTTAAAACTTAAAACCAAGTTTTAAAATTTAAAACATCTCTAATAATATTTCATTTTAAAAGAAAGTTTTATAAATTTTACAACTCTCTTTTAAAACCTTGTGTCCTAATTTAAATTAGGAAAATTTTATAAATTTTTAAAATCTCTCTTTTTACAAATTGTAAATATCTGAGGAAATTTAAAAATTCAAAAACAACCTTCCTAATTTAAATATTGCGGTCGGCCCCCTTGCCCAAGGCAAGGGCTGGCCATTTCTAGAGAATATGTGGTCGGCCATTGCTTGATCACCAAGCAATGAACCGGCCCCTTCTTGGACACCAAGATAGGCTTTTCTTTGGATGGACTTGAGGCTTTATTGAGGCTACAACAGGGACCTAGAGGAGAAATTGGTTTTGGCCTTCTGATGAGCTTGAGTATCCCGTGCTCGCCCCGATCACACAACTCAAGTTCATCGATAATAACTCATTCCACTAGAGAGTTATTACCGCACTACCGCACCAATCCCAAATTACATTATGGGCTCCTTCTTATCATGAGTGTGTTAGTCTCCCTGTGTTTAAGATTACGAATGTCCACTAATTAAGTGAGTTACTGACAACTCATTTAATTAATATCTAGCTCCAAGAGTAGTACCACTCGACTTTATTGTTATGTTGGACTAGGTCCACCTGCAGGGTTTAACATGGCAATCCTTATGAGCTCCTTTTGGAGACATTCTCAACTTAGATAACTAGGACACAGATTCCTTCTATAATCAACAACACATACTATAAGTAATATCATTTCCCAACTTATCGGGCATATTGATTTAACGAGCTAAACCTCACCCTTTGATAAGTCAAAGAAATAAATATTAAATATACATGCTTGTTATTTTATTAGGATTAAGAGCACACACTTCCATAATAACTAAGGTCTAATTCTTTTGCTAAGTCAGTACAAAAAAAACTTACCTAAATGATCCTACTTAATACACTTAAAGTGTATCAGTGTAATTTATTAGTCAAGATAAACTAATACTTAATTACACTACGTCTATTCTGATGGTTTGTTCCTTTCCATCTTAGTCGTGAGCAACTGTTTATAATTTATAGAGAACCGATAACATGATCTTTTAAGTGTAACGCCCGCCCTCCCTGTAACCCTAAGGGACGGGGCTACGATACTCTATGTACAAATAACAGCGGAAGACTTAAAATAATTTTCTTAGTTTAATAAAAACTTTTCTTTTGTTTTCCTTTTTATCAAATCCGAACTACACTATCAGTGCCTCAATAACATGATAACAAATTTAGTAGAAACATAACATCAAGTCACACATATGGTACTACAATTCATGATACCAAAGCGTAGTTCTTTAAAAGTTTTAAAGCAAATTCTTATTTGGTTGCCTAGCCACCGCCACACACATCTCCTTGCCTCTCCTGCTGCTCCTCTAGCTCATCCAGCTTTTTCCTTTATCTGTGGTACAAGGACAGTAAGCTGTGAGCACTCATGGCTCAGTAAGTTCCTTTCCTACTCACTAAAACCGAAAATCATAGTAAAATCAAAGAATGTCTCAACATGGCATCACTTCAACTAGTCATGACATAATGTAACATACTCTTTTAAGCATATCATGCAACATGAAAAATCATAACTAGTCATGGCATATCATAGCGTAAAGCATAGCATGGAGCATAACATAATCGTATCTAATCATGGCATATCATCATAAGGAGTCATGGCATATCATACACATGAACATATCATAGAACATAACATAATCATATCTAACCATGGCATATAAATCATCATAAGGTATATGCATATGATTTTGAAAAACATGTATCCGAAAAACATGTGTATGTCTCATGATCTTTAAAACCATTTCTTCTTACATATATATATACTTGAACATAATCTCAACTTAAAGGGGCTCCCGGCTATGTACCACTTACATATTGCGCGCAACCTATGTAGGTCCAATGTAGCAAGTCTTGAACCCTACAAGGCAAACATACTAGGCCCGAGTCTTACTCGATCGACCTAGAGGCACTTAGGAGCCCATCCCTAACGAGGCCCGAGTCTTATTCCATCGACCCCAGGGCGCTTATGGAGTCCACCCTTGGTACAAGCCATATAAAGTAAAGTACATGTCATACTTATACATATCATACATCATAAAAGCATGCATCACTTAGGCACGCATCATATCATAAAAGTATGCATCACTTAGGCATACATCATGTCATAAAAGTATGCATCACTTAGGCATACATCATATCATAAAGGTATGCATCACTTAGGCATACATCATGTCATAAAGGTATGCATCGCTTAGGCATACATCATACCATAAAAGTATGCATCACTTAGGCATACATCATATCATAACAATATGCATCACTTAGGCATACATCCTATCATAACAATATGCATCACTTAGGCATGGATCATAAAAACATGCATATTTTAGGCATAAAGCATATCATCAAGCATGCATAATTTAACCACATAGCATATCATGAAAGCATGCATATTTTAAGCACTAAACATAGCATCAAAGCATGCATAATTTAACCACATAGCATATCATGAAAGCATGCATATTTTAAGCACTAAACATAGCATCAAAGCATGCATAATTTAACCACATATCATAACATAAGCATGCATATTTTCAGCTCATATCATATCGCCAAAGCATGTAAGATTTACCCACATATCATAACATAAAACATGCATATTTTGAACTCATAACATATCATAGAAATTCTCATCTAGTATAGCTCACAAGCATACATGTATAAGCATAAAAGTATATCATGTGCTCATCCAATCATAAGGAACAATGTAACATGATTAATTTGGGTACTAAGCTTCCTAATCCTTTGGGTTCTTATCATGGCCGAAACCCTCTTAGGTGCCCATTTAGGTTTTAAACACATCCAAGCATGTAGAACCTAATTCATTCACATATCATTTTCATAGGAAGTATCATAACCAAGATTTACTTGGACTCTAAGTTCTCCAAGTCCTTAAACCTCATTTGGCCGAATCTTAACAAGTGTGAAACAAGGTTCTAAAGGACATGAAGCATGGAAACTTTAACCATATTTATAGCATTCATTTCAAGAAATATGGTAAGCACCATTGAGTTAGTTCCTAAATTCTTTAAGCCCTTAAATTTATGTCTTGGCCGAAACTTACAAGTACTCATTTAGGTTTTCAAGCAAGCATACAAGCATGTGAACTTACTCAAACATCATGTATAAATTCATAAATGGCAGCATACAAGTGGTCATGGCCGAAACTTCCCTTAGCATCAATTTAGGTCACTAACAACATATAGCATGTGAATTTTTTTAACTTTCTACATTTCATATTTCATGGAGAGTGACATGAGCATGTTCAATGTAAGTTCTAGGGTTTCTAGGGCATGTATCCCTTCATGGCCGAGACCTTAAGGTGTCCATTTGAATCATAGTTAAATATATAAGCATGTGAACACAAACCACATGTTATCTCAATTTCTTAAGAAGCATCTTTAACACATGAGGTCTAAATTTTTAGGGTTTCTAGGTCTTTAAACCCTACATGGCCGAACCTCATCAAGCATAGAATTTGTTCAAATGGCATAAAAGCATAGAAAGTCATAACACATTTCATAACATGTATAAAAGTCAAGCACTATAAGCATACATTTAAATTGTGTCTTAGGTTTCCTAGGTTTTTCCTTTCTTTATCTCATAGCATATGTTTGGCCGAAACCTTCCAAGTCTTTAAACTAGGTTTTAGGTGGCCTAAAGTATGGAAAACCTAAACAAGTTTTATGGCAAAAATATCAAAGAACTATACATATAAATTTGGTTCACAACAAGCTAGGACCCTTGTGGTCATAATTATCATATATCATGCAACCAATTTTCCTATACTCTAATTAAGCATGGGAGCATTAAACAACTTTCATATCTTATTGTCATGGAGGTTTTGAGCATGTTAAAAAACTGTTTAAGATATTCTAAGCCATCCGCCTTACCATGGCCGAAATATTAAGAGTGGTGTTCATGAGTTTCTATCAACATACAAGCATGCAACTTCTTTAAGAAACTCTATATTCTATCATATAAACATGGTGAGCTTAAATTCAAAGTATTCCTAACCCTAAACCCTTCCTTGGCCGAAACTTGTGAGTGGGATACTTTTGGTTCCAAGTAACCTTCAAGTATGAAAACAATAATGGATCGTTAACCATTTATTTAGAGGGTTTTGTGCAAGTTAGGTAAACAAATAAATTCCCTAGCCCTTATAAAACCTTTTTGGCCGAAACTCTAGGTTTAGATACATCTCTAATCCAACATCACATATATATAAAAATATGAGAGAAAACCCTCTTACAAAGCATAGAAAAATTATCATGAATCAAGGCTTATTTTAAACATTCCTAGGATCACAAGTCCTTCCTTTGGCCGAATTTTTCACAACTTTGTTCTAGGTTTTAAAATCCTCATAAAATCCAAAAACACATCAAAACTACTTGTACCACAGGTGAGGGGATACTTACATCCTTTTCGCTTGTGGTTCTAAAGTGTGGTGATGGAAGAAAGGGTCTCTTCTTCTTGTTCTCCTCCTTTGATTTCCTTTGGTAGCCCTCCTTTGTATCCTAGGAGGAACTTTGTTTTGGGGGCCAAAATGGAGGAGAGGGGGCTGAGGTTCTCGGTGATGGAGAGGGGAGAATGAGAGAAATGAGATAAAAATCAAATCTTCTCTTCACATGCTCCCTTTTATGTTAAGGGGGAAGAGGTAGCAAAATTGATTTTTGCTTTCCTTCTCCCTTAGCCCTTTTTTTTTCATTTTCTTTTTATTTTATTTATTTATTTGTTCTCATCATTCATGATGAAACAAGGGAGAATGAATCCCCTTAATGGTCCTCTTTAAGTCACGACAAAAAGAGAGAGGAAGAGGGAGAGAAAAGAAGGAAGGCAAGTTGCCTTTCTCTTGTTCTTTTCTTGTTTTCTTTTGGCTAGCTTTTACTCTCATCCTTATCATGAGTTTCCCTCCTTTGCTATCAATATATTATTCCTATCCCAACTGGTTATTACCCATTAATCCTATCATTTACATCATGAGAGGTTCAAGGTTCAATCCTTGACAACTCCCTATTTTTATTTCTTTTTATTTCTTTTTGGTTCAACATTCTACTAATATTTTTCTAAGGCAAATTCATCATTCTCTTATTTTATCTTAAAAGCTTAGTGGGTGTTACAGATGACGTATAAAAGTTCGTCCTCGAACTTTAAAATAGCTACATCAGGTGGCACTGAACTTCCGGCTGAGTGCATCGGCCACCTTGTTCGCCTTTCCTGGGTGATAAAGAATCTCGCAGTCGTAATCTTTAACTAGCTCGAGCCATCGGCGTTGCCTCATATTCAAGTCTTTTGTGTGAAGAAATATTTCAGACTCTGATGGTCGGTATAAATCTTACACTGAGCTCCATATAAATAATGTCTCCATATTTTGAGAGCGAAGACCACGGCTGCTAGTTCTAAGTCGTGAATGGGATAATTCTTCTCATGCTCTTTAAGTTGTCTAGAAGCGTAGGAAATGACTTTGCCATCTTGCATGAGTACAGCTCCAAGTCCTGTGATGGAAGCATCGCTGTACATATCGAAGCCTCTGTTGGTTTCCGGGAGAGTAAGAATCGGAGCACTGGTCAGTCTCCTTTTTAATTCCGCGAAACTCTTCTCGCAAGCTTCTGTCCATTCATACTTTGTATTTTTCTTGATGAGGGCTATCATAGGGGCTGCAATTTTAGAGAAATTCTCTACGAATTTCCTGTAATAGCCTGCTAGCCCGAGAAAACTCCTGACTTCGCTGGCATTCCTTGGTCTGTTCCAGTTATTTACAGCTTCGATTTTACTTGGATCCACCATAACTCCATCTTTGGAGATGACATGACCTAGGAATATTACCCGGTCAAGCCAAAACTCGCATTTGGAGAATTTTGCATATAGTTGTTTCTCTTGAAGGATCTGTAGTACAGTATTCAGGTGTTCCGTATGTTCTTCTGGGGTTCTCGAGTAGATAAGTATATCGTCAATAAAGACGATTACAAATTTATCAAGATATGCCGTAAATACCCAATTCATCAGGTCCATAAATACTGCAGGAGCGTTGGTTACTCCGAAAGGCATAACTATGAACTCATAGTGTCCATATCGGGTTCAGAATGCTGTTTTTGGTATATCATCTGGTTTCACCTTCACTTGATGATAACCGGATCGTAGGTCTATCTTTGAGAAAACGGTCGCACCCTTCAGTTGGTCGAACAGGTCATCGATCCGTGGGAGTGGGTACCGGTTCTTGATTGTCACGTTATTCAGCGCTCGGTAGTCTATACACATTCGCATAGACCCATCCTTCTTCTTTACGAACAGCACTGGAGCTCCCCATGGAGAGTGACTAGGACGAATAAGTCCCTTGTCGAGTAATTCGGATAACTGTTCCTGAAGCTTCTTTAATTCAGCCGGAGCCATACGATAAGGTGCTTTTGAGATCGGCTGAGTACCAGGAATCAATTCGATCTCGAATTCTATCTCTCTGTCAGGGGCCAACCCTGGTAGTTCATCAGGAAATACTTTTGGATAGTTGCATACTACCCTGACATCTTCTAGCTTCGGGTCTTTGACTTGATTGGTATCAACCACGTGCGCTAGAAACCCCATACATCCTTTATCTAACATCCTTTGTGCTTTAATAGATGACAATAACTTCTCCGTTCCTTTCGGTTCCCCGTAAAACTCAAACTCTGGTTCAGTTTCGGGTCGGAAAATCACTTTCCTTTTGCGGCACTCGATTGAAGCGTTGTACTTGCTCAGGAAATCTATTCCCAGTATTATGTCATAATCCTGCATATCAAGTACTATCAGATTGCAGTAGAGTTCTCTGTTTGCGATCCGAATGAGTACTGCTTGCAGCATATGGTCCGATGGCATAATCTCCCCGGATGGTAAGGTTGTTAAGAATGTGTCCTCGAGAGTTCGGAGTGGTATATCTAGCTTCTTCATAAAAGGTATTGAGACGAACGAGTGTGTTGCCCCGGTATCAAATAATACTACAGCATATTGATTGTAAATAAGTAGCTGACCTGTGACAACAGTAGAGGCATTCGCCACGTCTTCCTTGGTAAGAGAGTAGACTCTGGCGTTCGTCATAGTGGGAGGGGCCTCCAATCTTCCTTGGCTGATTGAAGCCCCTTCTATGGCAGTATGCATCTGGTGAAGCTGTGCAGGGGTACTCCTATTCTGGTTGCTCTGCGGTGGTAGTGCCTGAGACTGAGTAGGGCAATTTCTTGCCAAATGTCCTTCCTTTCCGCAGTTGTAGCACTTTCTGGTGCTTAGAAGACATACTCCAGAATGCATCTTTCCACATGTGGCACACTGAGGGTACTTGGTTTGCTTATTGGCCGGACCACCTTTTGTGTTGTTCCACTGTTTCCTCTTTCCACCTGAGTTTCCTTTCCAGCCGGTTCTGGTATTGTGCGATTTTTGTCCTCCGGTCAGTGCTTGGTTCTTGCCCTCGTTCATTGCTTTCTGGTAGTGCTCGGTAATCAGGGCACTGCTGACTAGCTCCTCTGCAGTCTGCGGTCTATTAACTCCGCCGGCTACGTTTAGAGCTATCTCGGGTCGGAGCATCTTTAACATTAACCGGACCCTCTCTTTTTCAGTACGGATCAATTCTGGGCACAGACGTGCTAGGCGGTTGAACTTTTTGACGGCTTCGTTAACTAACAGATCACCTTGCCGGAACTCAGTGAACTCGTCATAGTGCTTGTTGGTCACTTGCATATGGAATAATTCTTCTAAGAACTCTGTCTCAAAATCCGTCCACTGCATCTGGTTTATTTGCCTTTTCGGTTTTACTTGGTCCCACCATATCCGGGCATCTCCGGTAAGGCAGAACGACGCGCATTTGACCTTCTCGTGTTCAGGCCAGTCCAGTAGTTCCATTATGCTTTCCACGGTCTTGAGCTAGGCTTGCGCATCCCATGGTTCGCAGTTTCCCGAGAATGCTTCCGGCTTAAGCCTTTGCCACTGAATCAGATAGGCCTCTTGTCAAACCAACGGAGTAGGGGTTGCCGGGGGCACTGGCGCGGCTGTAGGTATAACCGGTAGTGTATTCTGATTTGCCGGTGGGGTAATCGGGTTGCCTTGCTGACCCATTAAGGTAGTGATCAGCTGCTGTTGCTCTGCGATCTGATGCTAGAGGTCTGCGACTACCTGTGTCAGGTCTGGTGGAGTCACTGTCCCCTCGGTTCGGGCATTGCGTGTCCTAACCATGTTTATCTAAATAATAACAAATAGACTAGTGTAAGTGGTTATCGTTTTTAGCCAATCTAACGTACTGTTTTGTTTCTATCTATTTGTTCTGGTATTATTCCTAACCTACTAATATGTAATCCTAATCTAAATTATAACTAAAAGCATGGAATAAAGCATCAAACATAAGCAAGCAAAACATGAAACTAAAGCATAAACAACATAAGGAAAAATAAGGAATAGAGTGACAAACAATATAACATAAGGAAATAAAGCATAAGATATGTAGCAAAGAAAATAAAGCATAGGCAATATAACAAGGAAGAAAAATAAATAAAGCATAAGTCATATAACATGAAACTAAGCATAAGCATATAACAAGTAAATTAAGCATAAACATTCTTACTTGGAGCGGCAGGTCGGAGACTTGATGTGTGTGTAGTGAGCCAGCAAAAACTTTGCCTCTGATACCAACCTGTAACGCCCGCCCTCCCTGCTAACCCTAAGGGACGGGGCTACGATACTCTATGTACAAATAACAGCGGAAGATTTAAAATAATTTTCTTAGTTTAATAAAAACTTTTCTTTTATTTTCCTTTTTATCAAATCTGAACTACACTATCAGTGCCTCAATAACATGATAACAAATTTAGTAGAAACATAACATCAAGTCACACATATAGTACTACAATTCATGATACCAAAGCGTAGTTCTTTAAAAGTTTTAAAGCAGATTCTTATTTGGTTGCCTAGCCACCGCCACACACATCTCCTTGCCTCTCCTGCTGCTCCTCTAGCTCATCCAGCTTTTTCCTTTATCTGTGGTACAAGGACAGTAAGCTGTGAGCACTCATGGCTCAGTAAGTTCCTTTCCTACTCACTAAAACCGAAAATCATAGTATAATCAAAGAATGTCTCAACATGGCATCACTTCAACTAGTCATGACATAATGTAACATACTCTTTTAAGCATATCATGCAACATGAAGAAATTATAACTAGTCATGGCATATCATAGCGTAAAGCATAGCATGGAGCATAACATAATCGTATCTAATCATGGCATATCATCATAAGGAGTCATGGCATATCATACACATGAACATATCATGGAACATAACATAATCATATCTAACCATGGCATATAAATCATCATAAGGTATATGCATATGATTTTGAAAAACATGTATCCGAAAAACATGTGTATGTCTCATGATTTTTAAAACCATTTCTTCTTACATATATATATACTTGAACATAATCTCAACTTAAAGGGGCTCCCGGCTATGTACCACTTACATATTGCACGCAACCTATGTAGGTCCAAGGTAGCAAGTCTTGAACCCTACAAGGCAAACATACTAGGCCCGAGTCTTACTCCATCGACCTAGGGGCACTTAGGAGCCCATCCCTAACGAGGCCCGAGTCTTATTCCATCGACCCCGGGGCGCTTATGGAGTCCACCCTTGGTACAAGCCATATAAAGTAAAGTACATGTCATACTTATACATATCATACATCATAAAAGCATGCATCACTTAGGCACGCATCATATCATAAAAGTATGCATCACTTAGGCATACATCATGTCATAAAAGTATGCATCACTTAGGCATACATCATATCATAAAGGTATGCATCACTTAGGCATACATCATGTCATAAAGGTATGCATCGCTTAGGCATACATCATACCATAAAAGTATGCATCACTTAGGCATACATCATATCATAACAATATGCATCACTTAGGCATACATCCTATCATAACAATATGCATCACTTAGGCATGGATCATAAAAACATGCATATTTTAAGCATAAAGCATATCATCAAGCATGCATAATTTAACCACATAGCATATCATGAAAGCATGCATATTTTAAGCACTAAACATAGCATCAAAGCATGCATAATTTAACCACATAGCATATCATGAAAGCATGCATATTTTAAGCACTAAACATAGCATCAAAGCATGCATAATTTAACCACATATCATAACATAAGCATGCATATTTTCAGCTCATATCATATCGCCAAAGCATGTAAGATTTACCCACATATCATAACATAAAACATGCATATTTTGAACTCATAACATATCATAGAAATTCTCATCTGGTATAGCTCACAAGCATACATGTATAAGCATAAAAGTATATCATGTGCTCATCCAATCATAAGGAACAATGTAACATGATTAATTTGGGTACTAAGCTTCCTAATCCTTTGGGTTCTTATCATGGCCGAAACCCTCTTAGGTGCCCATTTAGGTTTTAAACACATCCAAGCATGTAGAACCTAATTCATTCACATATCATTTTCATAGGAAGTATCATAACCAAGATTTACTTGGACTCTAAGTTCTCCAAGTCCTTAAACCTCATTTGGCCGAATCTTAACAAGTGTGAAACAAGGTTCTAAAGGACATGAAGCATGGAAACTTTAACCATATTTATAGCATTCATTTCAAGAAATATGGTAAGCACCATTGAGTTAGTTCCTAAATTCTTTAAGCCCTTAAATTTATGTCTTGGCCGAAACTTACAAGTACTCATTTAGGTTTTCAAGCAAGCATACAAGCATGTGAACTTACTCAAACATCATGTATAAATTCATAAATGGCAGCATACAAGTGGTCATGGCCGAAACTTCCCTTAGCATCAATTTAGGTCACTAACAACATATAGCATGTGAATTTTTTTAGCTTTCTACATTTCATATTTCATGGAGAGTGACATGAGCATGTTCAATGTAAGTTCTAGGGTTTCTAGGGCATGTATCCCTTCATGGCCGAGACCTTAAGGTGTCCATTTGAATCATAGTTAAATATATAAGCATGTGAACATAAACCACATGTTATCTCAATTTCTTAAGAAGCATCTTTAACACATGAGGTCTAAATTTTTAGGGTTTCTAGGTATTTAAACCCTACATGGCCGAACCTCATCAAGCATAGAATTTGTTCAAATGGCATAAAAGCATAGAAAGTCATAACACATTTCATAACATGTATAAAAGTCAAGCACTATAAGCATACATTTAAATTGTGTCTTAGGTTTCCTAGGTTTTTCCTTTCTTTATCTCATAGCATATGTTTGGCCGAAACCTTCCAAGTCTTTAAACTATGTTTTAGATGGCCTAAAGTATGGAAAACCTAAACAAGTTTTATGGCAAAAATATCAAAGAACTATACATATAAATTTGGTTCACAACAAGCTAGGACCCTTGTGGTCATAATTATCATATATCATGCAACCAATTTTCCTATACTCTAATTAAGCATGGGAGCATTAAACAACTTTCATATCTTATTGTCATGGAGGTTTTGAGCATGTTAAAAATCTGTTTAAGATATTCTAAGCCATCCGCCTTACCATGGCCAAAATATTAAGAGTGGTGTTCATGAGTTTCTATCAACATACAAGCATGCAACTTCTTTAAGAAACTCTATATTCTATCATATAAACATGGTGAGCTTAAATTCAAAGTATTCCTAACCCTAAACCCTTCCTTGGCCGAAACTTGTGAGTGGGATACTTTTGGTTCCAAGTAACCTTCAAGTATGAAAACAATAATGGATCGTTAACCATTTATTTAGAGGGTTTTGTGCAAGTTAGGTAAACAAATAAATTCCCTAGCCCTTATAAAACCTTTTTGGCCGAAACTCTAGGTTTAGATACATCTCTAATCCAACATCACATATATATAAAAATATGAGAGAAAATCCTCTTACAAAGCATAGAAAAATTATCATGAATCAATGCTTATTTTAAACATTCCTAGGATCACAAGTCCTTCCTTTGGCCGAATTTTTCACAACTTTGTTCTAGGTTTTAAAATCCTCATAAAATCCAAAAACACATCAAAACTACTTGTACCACAGGTGAGGGGATACTTACATCCTTTTCGCTTGTGGTTCTAAAGTGTGGTGATGGAAGAAAGGGTCTCTTCTTCTTGTTCTCCTCCTTTGATTTCCTTTGGTAGCCCTCCTTTGTATCCTAGGAGGAACTTTGTTTTGGGGGCCGAAAATGGAGGAGAGGGGGCTGAGGTTCTCAGTGATGGAGAGGGGAGAATGAGAGAAATGAGATAAAAATCAAATCTTCTCTTCACATGCTCCCTTTTATGTTAAGGGTGAAGAGGTAGCAAAATTGGTTTTTGCTTTCCTTCTCCCTTAGCCCTTTTTCTTCATTTTCTTTTTATTTTATTTATTTATTTGTTCTCATCATTCATGATGAAACAAGGGGGAATGAATCCCCTTAATGGTCCTCTTTAAGTCGCGGCAAAAAGAGAGAGGAAGAGGGAGAGAAAAGAAGGAAGGCAAGTTGCCTTTCTCTTGTTCTTTTCTTGTTTTCTTTTGGCTAGCTTTTACTCTCATCCTTATCATGAGTTTCCCTCCTTTGCTATCAATATATTATTCCTATCCCAACTGGTTATTACCCATTAATCCTATCATTTACATCATGAGAGGTTCAAGGTTCAATCCTTGACAACTCCCTATTTTTATTTCTTTTTGGTTCAACATTCTACTAATATTTTTCTAAGGCAAATTCATCATTCTCTTATTTTATCTTAAAAGCTTAGTGGGTGTTACATTAAGTGTGACTCCACACTCCATGTTATCTACTATATAAATTAATTGAACAATTACATTTAACAAATAAATGTAAACATTTGACCAATGTGATTCTTTATTTCAAAATAAATGTGTACAAAAGCTAAACTTTTAAGTATACACTCCAACATGAAGCCCCTTGCGGGGTTAGGGGCAGCACCCCTACTTGCGATATAACCATAACAAGTGTTCCTAAGCGATCCTACAGTGCCTTAGCCTGCTGTCCCAAATCATTTTGGGCGAGACCTTGCCGATTCGGAAGGTGTATCTCGGTAGTCGAAGCTTACAAGTGTTCAAACACTTGTTGCTTCGCTTCTATGAGAAAAATACCCATAAAATACAAAAAAAATCATAAATATACAGAAAGTTACAGAACTGATATTTTTCATAGAAATACAAATAAAACATGTACACGCTTCGCACGTGGCTCTGATACCACTGTTGGGTTTTTCGGGCCGCAAAAACCACATTTTGCGTTGCAGAAACCCCGAATCCCATGCCACCGGATCCGTGAGAAGTTATAAAATTTCGTAAAAACTTCGTGTACACGTTTTCTAGCCTAGATCTACAATATATCTACAAGGAAGAGACTTATACCTTTGTAGCGAAGCCCTTCGTGTATCCCGCTCGTCCAAGGTTCGCCGGATCTCAAGGTTGTCAAGTGTACAACCCTCTATGTGTATCCACACGAACAAAAGAGATGGAGAAGAAATCTTGAGTGTGCTACCACTCCAAGAAGTCTCGGCCAAAGAGGAGGAGAGGGAGAGAAGAGAAGAAAGCAATGAGGAAGAAGATGGGAGTTTCACCAAGCACATCAAATGCACACATAAAGTGGTCGGCCACTTCAAGAAGGGGCTTTTAAACCCCATGGGATATCAAGAGTCACAACTCTTGATCTCCCTCATGATGTGGCACACACATGTGCTAATCTTGATGATGTGGCATATCATCTGATCCTGTCTGAGAAGCTGGACACGACGGAGATCCGGAAGAAAGAAACCCACTGCGCTGTTGAAGAATAATATCCACAGAATACTGATCCGAGAAACCCAAAGCGGATTGAGAAAAATAGAGTCACCGGAGGTTTTCCTCGTACAAAGACCCGATGACGAAGAAGAAAGCCAAATCTGAAGAGATGAAACCTAGATCCGAAGCTTCCAAGACTTCCTGCGCACAAGAGACCAACCAACACTACCGTCAGTGACCTAAGACCGAGGTGGGAATCCCTGGCTAGGCCCTCCGACGCTCAAGTCAGTGATCTCTCTCGGTGTGGAAGAAGGAGGAAGAAGATGAACAGTAGTTGAAAATTTAGGGTTATGAATGTGCACAATGATGTGAACTTACCTTGCCAACGAAGAGGATTCCCCTTTTTATACCACTTCATATAACCTCCGTAGTCATGAAGTGGACCCCGGTTTGTTAGAGTTTGTTATGAGATGATGTCAGCTGCGTACTTGTGGCGAATGATTTTTAAGGAATCTTTTTTGTACCCCCAGATGTACCTTCTTTGTCACCTGCAAAATAATCTAACAACACATTTCCCGCCAAAATATATAACACCTGTCATAGAACCATGTATTGCAAATATCTATTAATTATCTTATTTGAAATATTTACCTCTATCCTACTTCCCGAGTTTTTTTTTAAAGTATTTCTGTTATTTCTCCTTTGAGGTATATGCCAATTAGTACAGATCTTCCTCCTGGGAAGTATATTTCGGTCGATATAGACTTACTTCTTATGTCCCGGCCGATATTAGCCTAACTCCCCCTGGGAAGTATGTAGATCTTCCTCCTGGGAAACATATTTCAGTCGATATAGACTTACTTCTTATGTCACGGCCGATATTAGCCTACCTATATAGATCTTCCTCCTGGAAAGCATATTTCGGTCGATATAGACTTACTTCGTATGTATCGTCCGATATTAGCCTACCTTCTTTGAGGTGTATAGATCTTCCTCCTGAGAAGAATATTTCGGTCGATATAGACTTACTTCATATGTATCGGCCGATATTAGCCTAACTCCCCCGGGGAGGTATGTAGATCTTCCTCCTGGGAAGTTGATTTCGGTCGATATAGACTTACCTCTTATGTACCGGCCGATATTAACCTACCTCCTTTGAGGTGTATAGATCTTCCTCCTAGGAAGAATATTTCGGTCGATATAGACTTACTTCATATGTATCGGCCGATATTAGCCTAACTCCCCCGGGGAGGTATGTAGATCTTCCTCCTGGGAAGCTAATTTTGGTCGATATAGACTTACCTCTTATGTACCGGCCGATATTAACCTACCTCCTTTGAGGTGTATAGATCTTCCTCTTGGGAAGTATGTTTCGGCCGACATAAACCTAACTCCCCCTTCGAGGTATGTCCCGGCCGATATTAGCCTAACTCCCCCTGAGAGGTATTTACCAGCCGAGATAAACCTAACTCCCCCTGGGAGGTATATCCCGGCCGATATTAGCCTGCCTCCTTTGAGGTATATGTCAATTAATGCGAATCTTACTCTTGGGAAGTATGTTTCAGCCAATATAACTCTAACTCCTCCTGGGAGGCATGTCCCGGTCGATATTAGCCTAACTCCCCCTGGGAGGTATGTCCCGGCTGATATTAGCCTAACTCCCCCTGGGAGGTATGTCCCGGCCGAGATAAACCTAACTCCCCCTGGGAGGTATATCCCGGCCGATATAAACTTAACTCCACTTGGAGATATATCCCGGTCAATATTGGCCTATCTTCTCGATTTCCTTACCCCCTTTTCTTTCCTTATCAGGGACCCACAAAACCTTACCCATATCACTAGCCTTCCCTTCAAGTCTAGTCGAAGGAGGTGTAGACGACTGACTAGACATAAGTCTGGTTTTGTCTTTTCCTACCCGTGACTCTGCTCCAGATATTGAAGTGACCTCACAGATTTTGTGTACAATTGTCTCACTAAATCAAGTACAGTGATCCTGTGAGCCTTTTGCTACTTTAAATAGGGCTACAACCTTCTCTTCATCCACCACCCATCTCAGTTCTTTTCCTTCCTTGCCACCTTTTATTACTAAGGCTATGGTCTCGGATCCTCCTCTTTGGAGGCGACTTTTGTCGGACAAGGTGAGATCTATATATGAGTTTATTGGGATTTTTGCTCCGGCTACCTCTGGGGTTCAAGGGATTGTCTTAAGAGAGGAAGTTTCACAATTCAGATTTTTCATCCAAAGATGTCGATGCTCTGAAGGACTCAAGAAACTTCAGAGAGATTTTTGCTTCTCATAGAGGGGCAGCCAAATGACCCACGGGTGCTGTGTGAAGGGCACAGCACATGTTACCCTTGGGCTATGGTGGGTTGCTCCACTTGCCGAGCTCTAGGGATTGAGAGGGGAAGTGGTTTTTACATTTACTTTTCCATCATGGTCTTGTATGAACCTTTCTCCTTCCCCCTGCCCTTGAGTTTTTCTACTTTGTTGCTTTCTTCGTCCTGGGCAGAATATTGCCACTTATGTGCCTTGACAAGCCTGGGTGAAGTGAGATATTTCCATCTCTGCTCCATGGTAAGTTTGAATCTAGTGAGACTGAAATTTTCTAAGCGTTGTAAGAGCTTGTGTTTGTGAACTTTGTTATTTGTCTGAGGTTTACTGTTCTGAGGGAAAATGTAATATTATGTACTTGATCAGATTCTAAGTGTAACAACAGACTCTTGTATTAAATTAAATGGTTCTATGGAGTCCTTATGTAATTTACAAGAATAAATGTAATGTTGTATTCATTATCTCTCTGCATATCCTATGTGTCATTTGTCATGACCGAGGCTGTCTTAATTGTTGGTAAACTTCTATATCATGACTAATATTATGCCAGCCCACATTGTTTCGTTGCTTGACATCAATATTATATTTTCCTAGCATAACCAAAGTCATATCGGCTAATATAAAATTATTTCGATCAATATTAATTTGTATTTCATAAGGACGTTAATTCAAAATCTGTCATTCGCCTAAATCTCCATCCTTAAATGTTTTTGTCCTTAGCTTGGACTTTAGTCAAGAAAATCAGTCCTTTTCACTTTTTCATGTCCAGTTAATCACGTCTTCTTTCGAAGCTTCCTAGCTGGTGATTGGCTCTTCTTCAGGTGAGAGAATGTTAGAAGCGTACCCCGAGACGCTACCAACCCCAGCGTGATCCGACCTATCACATCCGATATAAATGTTTTTATGATGGTATGACACATACTTTTTCTGACCGCCACATCACGTGGGTCTTTTGCCTTTCTATTGTGATCCTCAGCGTCTGCTGAGATAAAAGTATTTTGATCTGACGACAGTTGTGTGCTTTACAAACCCTAAACCCTTCGTCTCCTTTTAAACTTTGTCCCTTCTTTTTTTTTCTCTAGAGTTCTTTTCTTGTTGCTGCCTTCAACCAGACCCCGTGCTCACCGTTTCTTGACGATCCCCTTTCTTGTCTTCAGTAAGTAATCTATTGTTTCACTAGCCTATACTTTTGTCCATGGCTGAGGAAGCAATTGCTCCTTGGTATGTCCATATGTCTTCTTCCTTTGATAAAAATGCGAGAATAGCTATCCGTCGTCGGTATGAAATTCCCCGGGAATACAGTATCATAATCCCAAAATCAACTGATCGTCCTCATCGTCCCCCTGATAATTGTGTAACCTTTTTTAAGGATCAGTTGATAGGAGGTTTAAGGTTTCCTATTCCTCCTTTCTTGATTGAAATAAGCCAGTATTTTGATATTCCTTTGCAACAGTTTGCCCCCAACGCATTTCGTTACCTATGCGGTACTTTCATGCTATTTCGTTTGCGGGATATTCCTCCTACTCCTCAAAATTTCTTCATGTTCTCTTATCCCAAATGTTCAGAACCGGATGTTTTCTTGTTCCATTCACGGACTAAAATGGTTCTTTTTGAGGATATGCCCTCGTCTCTCAAAGCTTGAAAATCTCGTTTTTTCTTCTTAAAGTTTCCAGGACCCATTCCTTGGTCTCACGCTTGGAAATCTTTCTTGCCCCCATTGCCCGACGTCAAGGAGTTTCATCTTCATCCTTCTTTCCCTATCTATTGTGAGAAATTGTTAAATCATCGACTCTCTATTCTTAAGTGGTTACGGGTTGATCTCTTATACCTGTTCGGCTTAAGCCTTGTCAGACCTGATACTCGAGTCCCTTTAGGTAACACCTTATTTCTTTCTTCTTATTTTTAACTAATTGAACTATTTTTCTTCTCTCTGTAGTGGATAGCTTTTATGATGCTTTGATTGACGAAGAATTACGTCTGGAAGAGGGGGTTATTCGCACCAAAGAAGCCGAACTTCTGGCTACTATTGTTCTTCCCCCCCCCCCCCCCCAATTGAAGAACCAACCCCTTTAGCTGAAGCACCTAGTTCTTTGGGCATTCTTGAAGCTCCTGAAGGTCCTGAAGGTCCCTCCGTAGAGATCCTTGCCAGTTCTTTACCCGCTGTTACTTCTCCAGCGGCTGTTGCTGTCTCCTCATCTGCCTCTCTTCCCCTCATTGAGCTCACGTCTCTCGGTAACTCCGGTAAATCGCCAACTGAACTCTCTAAGGGTAAACGCCCAGGGCGTAAACTTACCAGAGCTCCTCCGTCAAAAAGGAGGCTCATTCTCCCTGCTGACGAGCCAGTTTCGAAAGGTTTTGTATCGGCTGACCTTCCTTCTGATGAGCGACATTGGCGGAACTCTATCCTTCCCTTAGTTTTCCTGCCTCACCCTTCTCTAATGCCAGCGCTTCTAGTGATGTATCCTTCACTTTTCCCCTATCTATTCCGACTTCTGGGTCTTTGCCTTCCTCACCTTCTTCTTATTTAGTCTTTGCTCCTCCCTCTATTTCTACTTCCTCCTTTTCTACTGGTTCCTCTACTATCCCTGTTCTCCCCATACTTCTAGGAGGTTCCTTTGCTGGCGCTTAGGATGAAATTCGTCGCCTTTTTGAAGATCTCTCTATTCTTGAGGCAATTGATCGCTTTTCTCATAAGGAGAATCAGGTGTACTTACTAACGCTTGCTTTCTATTTTTCAACTGTTATCTTATGGCTTTTCATTATACTTCCAGCGATGGATAGAAAATATGGGTTTTTCTCGACTACTGCACAACTTATACACTGAGAACAAGAGGTTGAGATCTGAAAATGATAAGCTAAAACAAGAGGTTGCTGAATTATCTTCTGCTGCGTTTTCTGCTGCTGCTAAGGAACAACTCGAAGCACAAATTGAAAGTCTTCAGAGAAAATTTAAATCGGTTACAGACCTTAACCAAGAATTGACTTCCAAACTTGGTGAACTAAAGGATAATTATGAAGCAGAATTAACTGAAAAACTCAAAGCCCTGCAACTGAAGGAAGATGAAATAACTTCCTTGAGCACTTCCCTTAATTCAGTCAAGACCGAGGTTTCTGAAAAAGAAGCTGAATTGAAGACTTCTCAAATGGTTTTGGTGGTTTACAAGGGTAGCGAAGATATCCGTTACAGGGAGCGGGCCACTGCCATGATCGAGTCTCCTGAATTCAATAGGCCGATCATGAAGTCCATCTTATCAGCTTTTACTGCGGGAGCTCAGGGGGCAATTCAGCAATTAAGAGAAGAAAGCTACTTATCTCGTGACCCTCCTCCTAATTTCTTAAATCGACGCAAGCTGATTGAGAACAAACCCCCTGATCTGTATCCTAAGCTGACTTTGACTTAAATTCAAACTCCTGTAAAGAGGAGGGCAGAAACTCTGTAATGACGATCTCACGTAACGCTGCTTATTTTCTTTTTGTTGTTAATTTTACTCTTTCTCATGATAGTTATCTGTTTTATATAAATGTGTCCAATGTTGCTTGGTTTATCACCATACAACCTTTCCCAACAGGTTGTCACGTCTTAGATCGTTCCCTTATGACCGGACGATATATATCAAGATTGATAAGTATCGCCCGATATTTCATAACGTAGTTATGTCTCGCCCGATTTGACACAGCTCTATCATGATGTCCTTAATATTGGTTGATTTATTTTACTTGACCGATTTACCCCTATATCTTCATATGTCCTTTTCTTGTCTTAATCGAGTCTCATGGGGTTTTATTATAGTGTATATTATTTGACTCATTATGATAAGCTTTTGGTCGACATACTAGCTTACTCGTTTGTCTCGGCCGATCCATCAGAATCGCCCGTTTCGTATTCACAGACCTTATCCAGTATCCTTTAACCAAGTCTCATCTGTTAACTAATATCTGGTGCTCAACTTTTATTTTATTATCCCCATACCCTAAACTTATGCTTACTGGATTAATTTTTCTCTGTACTTGTCAGGCTCTCCTAAGAATTACTTCTAGGGAAACTTCACACGTTTTTCGAGGAAGATTACCTAACCTTACCTCTTTATTTTGATTTTATTCTTTAATATTATTATTCATTTATGACGATTGGAATTCTAAGTACCTTTTACTTTCCTTCTTCCTTATGCTGTTTCTGTTTGAGGGTTTTAGCACAAGGCCAGAAGAAAAACAAGGGTTTACGAAGTTTTTCTTCCGTTCTCCTCCATCTCTTTTCCTCTTTCTTGATTCCTCTTTCATTTTACCTTCTCTCTATGGCAGCTTCTTCTCCCGCCTGGTTTCTCTCGTGTGTTTCCAACCTTATAGACACAGAAGAAGTGGACTTGCAGGCGACCTATGGTTTTCCGTCTTACATAATCCGTCCTGCTCCTCATGAGGGTCTGCACCTTCCTCCTTTAGGGTGTGTATCTATCTTCCAAGATCAGGTCCTACAAGGTTTTCGCTTTCCTCTTCACCCTTTTTTCTGTAATGTCAGCCGTTATTTTAATATCCCACTCAACCAGTTTGTCCCTCAATCCTTTTCCATTCTTATGGGTTTTATTGGGGTATCTAAACTGTTAGATTTCCCCTTGTCTCCACGTCTTTTTCATCACTTCTTCATTCCTCGTCGAGTGGATGTTGGTGTTTTTAAATTCCAATCTCGTCCCAAGGCTATTTTGTTCAACCGCATTCCTCCCCAGGGGGAATGGTATCACAAATTTTTCTATATGCGTCTCCCTTCTCCCCCTCCGTTTCCTATCTAATGGATACAAGACTTACCTCCACTTCCTAGCACCCATGATCTTCTTGACGATCCCTCTGTTGCTTCTGCTCTACCTAAACTGAGGGGAGCAAAATTCAGCTTGCCACATCTAATTGTGGAAGGTTTAATGTTTCCTTTCGGAATAAGCAAGATTGACACCCCTTTAGAGGGATCCTTTGGTATGTAAAAACATCTCAATCCATATTTACTAATTTAATACATCTCTTTTATAACGGTGTTCAATTCTTGAGTTTTTAGCTGATGTTCTTCTACCAGCCCTTATGTACAAGAATCCAGCCATAACTAAGTCTTTTGTAAATAATCTTGGAGAAGAATGGTTGTGCGACCGCTGATCGAATCCTAATTTTTCTACCTTGGGTTTACTATCTGAACAAGAATGACAGGCAGAGGCTGTTGCAGCCATGGAAGAAGAAGAAGAAGAAGAGCCTTTTGTGGCTTTAGTTAAAAAGCCAAATCTCTCTGAGGATTCTCCCTTTGGCGATTTCTGGTACTTTTGTGCAAGCTCCTCTTGTCCCAGCGCCTCTTTCTCTCGAGAGAGGTAAGGCACCGATAACTCCAACCCATATTATCTCTAATCCTACTCTTAGGATGATGAGACCCGGTCTACTTATCCCTTCTTCTTCTATTATTTCAGCTCCCTCTGCTTCTGCTTCTGAGACGGCCGTTATCCCTTCTGTGTCCTCTACATCTTTGGCATTGGTCTTGCCTCCCTTGGCTTCTAGGCCTCGAGCAAAATGGACACCTTGCCGGAGGTCTTCTCCCGGTGCCATTCCCTCGAATGTTAGTGTTCCTACAACTACATCAGCTTCTCCTACTCTGTTACCTTCTATTCTGTCTAGTTCTTCCTCTGCTCCTCTTGTTTCTATTATTCCTTTTCCTTCTATTGCGTCCTCTTCTTCGCTACCTCCTTCCCCCTCCATTCCTCCTCCTTTATTTAAACAGGCTGCAGGTTTACCTTCTCAATTGGGACAACCCTCTAATCCACCCAGCTATGGTTCTCTGCAATTACAAGGTTTATTAGCCGAATCTTGGCTGTAGGGTTACGAACAACTAAGAGGCCTTAGCCTTCCACATTGGGCTGATCGCCATAGCCGTCAGGCAGTGGCTGT
The DNA here is from genome assembly GCF_018446385.1 of Zingiber officinale. Classification (NCBI taxonomy): domain Eukaryota; kingdom Viridiplantae; phylum Streptophyta; class Magnoliopsida; order Zingiberales; family Zingiberaceae; genus Zingiber; species Zingiber officinale. Next base: position 60,585,038 of record NC_055994.1, read on the forward strand.
AAGTACTTCTAGTTGTATGTTATCGACTTTGTTCATTCATTTTTAACTTACATTATCCTTTTGTTTAGTTTCTTGCCTCAACTCTGCATATCGACCAGCTACTTACGGCTAAGGATCATGAGAACAGTAAATTAAAAGCTCAACTGGAGACGTTGAAGGCTACTTCACCTTCTTCTAATAGTGATATGGCTCAGTTGCAAGAGAAGGTGGCCTTACAAAATCAACAGTTGGGGACTTGAAACAAGAATTGGAGGAGTGTCAAAAACTATTGAAAGATAAAGAGCTTGCTAGAAGGACGTTAGAAGTACAGGTGGATAGGCTACATTCTGGTCTTCGACTAGAGATAGCTTTAAAAGAGAAAGTTCTCTCAGACATTTCTCATAAAAGTCTCCTTTTAGAGAAAATAGAGAAGCTTCATAATGCCTGTCTTTATGACCAAGCTCAAGACCTAGCCTCTCATGATTTCACTATCCTACAGGAACAAGAACAAAGGAAAGCTCAAGATGTCGAATTGTCACTGCTTCAAAAGGAATTGGAGCAGCTTAAATCAGAGAAGGATGCTTTGAAAAATCAGAACGCAAAACTACAAGCTGATTTTCAAAGTTACAAGGAGCAAGAGAAGAACCGGTGGGAAGAGTGGCATCAAACTTATTTAAAGTCTTCAGCCTTTGCTCGAGAATTCGTTCGTAGGATAGTAGGTGCTCTAAACCATTCCGTATCGGGAGTTCTTCAACAACTAAAAGAGGGTGGTTACCTACCCAAGGAACCTCCCCTTTCTTTCATAAATCGTCGCAGGCTTAACGAAGAACTGCCCGCAGATTTAAAAGGTCCTTTTCTGAATGTTTAAGGAGATTATTCATAAAAGACTTATACTATAAGAACTGATAATGAAAAGAAGTGCAATTAAAGCTGGGTAATTAAGTACTTGTAGTATATAAGAAATTTTTGATACTTACTTGTTTCTTTATTATGCTGGTTTGAGAATACCCCTTCTGAAATGCTTTTGAGTATTAAGTATAAGCTTTATTCGAGAATTCCTGGCTCAACTCGTGAAGTTAAGTCTTGTCCTGATGAATCCTTCTACAGACAACATCTGGTGTACTTCATAATTCCAAAAGAATGCATAATTTCAATTGATTTCTAGATAAAGAGCTGTATAAAATTCCTGAGTTCCGAGCTGAATATATTACTCCAGGCGAATTTTAAATAAAGACTTCCAGTTGATGGGCTTCCAAATGAATAATGTATCATATGCATAGCATCCCTTTTGAATCCTGGCTTCATGTCCGTATAACCCCGGTCGAATAGGCCTTGAAATTATAAGATTTCTCACTCAATTATGTTCTGTGATAGTTTAGAATCTCCGGTTCCTCATATGAAGACCCGTCCGAGTTACTTCATGGGATTTCCCGATCGACTAATACTTTGTGATGGTTTAGAGTCTCCGGTTCCTCCCATGAAGACCCGTCCGAGTTACTTCATGAGATTTCTCGATCGACTTATACTTTGTGATGGTTTAAAGTCTCCGGTTCCTCCTATGAAGACCCGTCCGAGTTACTTCATGGGATTTCCTGATCGACTGATATTTTGTGATGGTTTAGAGTCTCCGGTTCCTCCTATGAAGACCCGTCCGAGTTACTTCATGGGATTTCCCAATCGACTGATACTTTGTGATGGTTTAGAGTCTCCGGTTCCTCCTATGAAGACCCGTCTGAGTTACTTCATGGGATTTCCCGATCGACTGATACTTTGTGATGGTTTAGAGTCTCCGGTTCTTCCCATGAAGACCCATCCGAGTGACTTCATGGGATTTCCTGATCGACAGATGTTCTGAGTGTTAGCTAGAGCCCTAGAGCCAATCATTTGATGATTCTATTTTGGACTTGTTGTATCATATTCTATATAAATAAAGGCATTTGGTTTTTGGTTATTATACTTATTTGTATTTGTGCCAAATAAAATAAGTATAATAGCGTCCTTGAGTAGAAGGTTCTCACCTATATCAATCGGTTAGTTGAACCGATAGTGAGATGATATAGGGAACACTACTCTTAATCATTCCTAGTCGAGTATTAATATTCGGGGACAATGTTAATGCAATAAAACTAGCATGTAGGTCAACTCGATGACTTGATCTCACAAGTCATGGATATAGAGATATCAAGTTGACACATGGGTATGCATTAGAGAATGTATACTGAATAACCCACCATGAGAAAGTATCATGGATCGTTATATGAGTGTTATATACTTTCTCATGTGGCTATTAGTATGACTACTAGTCCTTAGACCTGAAGTCACCATGGTTCCCTACATAAGGAGTTATGTACTTTGGTTTCGTCAAACGTCACCCGTAACTAGGTGGACTATAAAGGCGATTACTGGGTATGTAACAAATTATGCGGAGGGATGTGAGTGATGTAGATGGGATCTATCCCTCCTATATGACGGGAGTGACATCGGTATTCTTGATAGAGTGAGACCACGAAGTGCATGGCCATGCCCAAATGAGTCAATATGGGATATTGAGCTCATTTGATTTAGTGAGTCTACTTGGATTTCAAGATTTAGATTGATTAGAGGATGACACGGTCTATGCCTCGTATTGATCAATCTAGATATCTAGAATAGAAGGACACTTGTCATATATTGTGAGGAGTCACAATTAGTAGTCACAAGGTGTTGTTGGATCTCAACAATTTTGTAACTTGGGTAGTAATGATGTATTGCTAGATACCACTCATTACTTATGCTTCTAAATGAGTTTAGGGGCATTGCCAACATTACAAGAACCTATTGGGTCACATACAAAGGGTAGTTAGATGGAGATTAGGTTCATATGATGGACCAAGAGGATTAGGTTCATATGATGAACCAAATTGGATTAAGAGTAATCCAAATTAGACTAATTGAGTTGGACTCAATTTGATTCATGTGTTGAATGAGTCTAATTTAGATTATGACTCATTGAATCAATTTAATTAAATGAATTAGATTCATTATATTAAATTGGCTTGAATTAAATGGTTGGATTAGATCAACCATGAGATAGATTAAGTCAAGTTTGACTTGACTTGAGAGGAAGAGGAAGAGTCAAGTTTGACTTAACTTTATGTCACATCATTTGTGACTTGGCAAGATGTGGACTAATGATGATGTTCCACATCATCAAAGTGTGTCACCTCATGGAGGTTACAAATCTATTCTCTTTAATGACCTCATTTAATGAGAATGGGGGTTACACTTTTGGTTTTGAATGAGAATGAATTTTTCATTCAATCACATTCACTCCATCTTCTTCCTCAAGCTCTCTTTTTGCTCCTTCTCTTCTCTTGGTCGTGGGTTTCAAGCAAGGGAGAAGAAAGGAGAGTGAATCTAATCCAAGAAGAAAGGTTAGTGAAAGTCACATAGAGATTTCAGAGGAGTGTGTTCTCTTCTTTTCCTTTCTTCTTCTTCCAATCCCATCCGAGAGCATCAAGAAGTGCTAGCACACTTGTGATGTTCTCTTCTCCATCCTTGTGTGTTAGAGAACACATCTTGTTCGTGTGGATACTTCTAGAGAGTTGTCTACTTTGACAACTAGAGATCCGGCATCTCCTTGGACAAGCGGGACTCGCGAAGGGCACGCATCGAAGGTATAAGATTTTCTCCATGTAGATCTAAGTGTAGATCTAGGTAAACTCGTACTCATAGTGTTTTCGAAAATTTTTCTTTGCACGGATCAGTTGGCTAGGGAGTTTCGGGGTTTCCGCGACGCGAAAAAATGGTTTTCGCGGCCCGAAAATCCAACATTGGTATCAGAACCACGTGTGAAGGCGTGTACAAGTTTATTTTGGTTTTTATGAAAAATAAACATTCTGTGAATTTCTGTAATTTCATGATTTTAATAGTTTTAAAGGGTATTTTTCTCGTAGAAGCGAAGCACAAGTGTTTAGACACTTGTAGGCTTCGGCTACCGAGAAGATTTTTTCGTAACGGCAATGTTTCGACCCAAAACATTTTGGGACAGCGGGCTAAGGCGCTGTTGGATCGCTTGGGAGCAATTCACGATGGTTAGATCGCGGGTAGGGGTACTGCCCCTAACCCCGCAAGGGGATTTGCTCCGCGATTGCGCCCGAAATTGCTAATCGGGACCGCCGAAAAAAATTTACTCGTAAAATTGTAAAAATTATGAAAAATTATAGAAAATTATGAAAAATATATAATTTAGAATTTTATATTATTTTTGTTATAGTCATGGCCCAAAAGACCCAATTGGATTGGAATAAATGTGTTGTAATTCATAATACGGTCTACGTGCCGTGATGTGATGTGCGTGTTGTATTTTTATTTTTTTTTTCGGGACCTAGGCGCCGTGCCTTTCTCTTTTATTCTTGTTTTAAATTAGTTTAGACTCGAATGTAACTCGAGTTTCAAAATTGTAATGTACAAAATTGTAGCTGTGGAAGGTCCACACGAGACGGAGTTACGAGGAGGGCGCGAGCAACACGAGGTGGTCAAAGGAATGAGCTTGAGAAGTTGTTGACCTTAGGTTGACCATCCGATCTTCTCATTGGCTTGAGAAGATCGTAGTAGGGCCATGACATAATCACAAAATTATTTAATTAATTATTTAATTAATTGTTTTTGTGTGTATGTGATGCATGCTAGTTAATTAAGTAATTAATTAGTGCCTAACGATTAGATTAGATCTAAGTCGTGCACATGATGCACCCTTCGATTAGATTAGATCTATCGAGAATATGATACACATCATCATTTAGATTATATCTAAATCACGTTAACTCGTAATGCCTACCATGCCGTGATACCTACCACTACCTCGATCGCATGTTGTTGTTGAATCTGCCAAAGCAGAGCAACACATACAATCTTGGTAGGGTACGGAGGGACAATCTTGGTCTCGCCTATCAACGCATGGGTGAGTACAACTCAATTAAATTGAGTATTCCTAGTTAACTCGGTTGGATCGAGTATAACTATAGGCATTCTTCCAACAGTTGGAAAGATAGGTCAAATCACATATATATTAACTCTCGGGCGTATTAGCCAAAGCTAACTCGAGTTTTAATATAAATGCGGATCTTGATCCTATAAACAAGAGTTGCATAGAGATGTAATTGGTAAATCGTTACCTACCAATCATACTAAAACTTGGACATATTAGCCAAAGCTAACTCAAGGGTTAGTATGATGTGGATCTTGTCCCACATGAATTATAGAATTCAGTGGGAGCATCATTTAGTTAAAGGCCTAAATAAATAATTTAAAAGAATATGATATTTATTTCTACATTTATTTCTGTTGTAGAATTTCCATGACGTCAAACACGAACAACTTATCTCTGCGTTCTGTCCTTAAGAAGGACAAACTCAACGGAGCAAATTTCCTGGACTGGTACAGGAACCTGAGAATAGTTCTCACCCAAGAACGTAAACTGTACGTTCTGGAGCAGCCCATTCCGGAGGCTCCTCCTGCCACTGTCACGCGAGCAGACCGAGATGCTTACAAGAAGCATCAAGATGACGCATTAGATGTGTCCTGTCTTATGCTCACGAGCATGAACTCTGAGCTTCAGAAGCAACATGAGTTGATGGGCGCTTACGATATGGTTGAACATTTTTGTCACCTATATCAAGGACAAGTAAGGCACTGGAAGAGGAACTCCAAAGAATACCTGGAAGATCTTAAGAAGAAGAGAAATAAGATTTCTACTTCAGGTATACATGTTATAGAAGTCAACCTCTCTATTTCTTCATCATGGGTATTAGATACCGGATGTGCTTCGCATATTTGTACTAATGTACAAGCGCTGAAAAATAGCAGGGCATTGACGAAGGGTGAGGTAGACCTACGAGTAGGCAATGGAGCACGGGTTGCTGTATTGCTGTAGGAACTTACTATCTATCTCTACCCTCTGGGCTTGTACTAGAATTAGATGATTGTTGTTATGTGGCTGCCTTGACTAAGAACATAATTTCAATTTCCTGTTCGGACAAGAAAGGATTTTTCGTTTACAATAAAGAACAAATGTTGTTTCGTCTATTTAAACGATATGTTCTATTGTAGTGCACCTCTGATAAACGGACTCTATATTCTAGACCTTGAAAGCCCTATCTATAACATAAATACCAAGAGGTTCAAGTCAAATGACCTGAACCAAACCTACCTCTGGCACTATCGCTTAGGTCATATAAATGACAAGCGCTTATCCCAGCTCCATAAGGATGGTTTGCTGGACTCATTTGATTTTGAATCATATGAGATATGCGAGTCATGCCAACGAGGCAAGATGACCAAGACTCCCTTTAGTGGGCACAGCGAAAGAGAGACTGATTTGTTAGGACTCATACATAGTGATGTATGTGGCTCTTTCAATGTCGCTGCTAGAGGCGATTATAGGTACTTCATCACATTTACTACTGACTTCAGTCGATATGGTTATGTGTACTTGATGACACATAACTCAGAATCCTTCGAAAAGTTCAAAGAATTCAAGAATGAAGTACAGAACCATCTTGGCAAGAGTATTAAGATATTTCGATCAGATCGAGGTGGAGAATATCTTAGCCATGAGTTTCGTGACTACCTAGCTTAGTGTGGGATTCTATCCCAACTCACTCCTCCTGGAACACCACAGTGGAATGGTGTATCCGAAAGGAGGAATCGTATCCTATTAGATATGGTACGATCTATTATGAGTCATACAGATCTTCCGACATACATACCTTTGGGGTTATGATCTAGACACGGCAGCTTTTATACTCAACCGAGTTCCATCCAAGGTTGTGATAAAGACACCATATAGGATATGGACTGAAGAGATGCCCAGGTGTCTTTCATGAGGATTTGGGGTTGTGAGGCTTACGTTCGACGTCATGTCTCAGACAAGTTAGGACCCAAATCCAACAAGTGCTACTTTATTGGATATCCCAAGGAAACTAAGGGATATTACTTCTACATTCCCAGTCAGTACAAGGTAGTTGTGGTAAAGATTGGGGTCTTTCTAGAAAGGGACTTTGTTTCTAGAAAGACTAGTGGGAGCACGTTCGATCTTGAAGAAGTTCAAGATGCGAACAATAGCACTGAAGCCTCGATGGAAGTTGAACTGGAACCACAAAGTGTTGTGGATGATGTTGTTCCACAAGGAGTTGAGGAACAACAACCAGTTCAAGTAGACATACCTCTTCACAGGTCTGATAGGGTACATCGTCAGCCTGAGAGATACTCATTTCTCTTGTCTGACCATGATGGCATTGTGCTCATAGAGGATGAGCCTACCACCTATCAGGAAGTTGTGATGAGACCAGATTTTGAGAAATGGTTAGAGGCCATGAGATCCGAAATGGAATCCATGTACACCAACCAAGTATGGACTTTGGTTGATCCACCTGAAGGGGTAAAACCTATTGGGTGTAAGTGGGTCTTTAAGAGAAAGACTGACATGGATGGATTTATCTATAAGGGTTGCTTGATAGCTAAAGGTTTCAAAAAGATTCATGGTATTGACTATGATGAAACCTTTTCTCCAATAGTGATGTTTAAGTCCATTTGGATCAAGCTTGCTATTGCAGCCTACCATGACTATGAGATATGGCAGATGGATGTCAAAACCGCGTTTCTGAATGGAAACCTACTCGAGGATGTGTACATGACACAACCTGAGAGTTTTGTAGATCCACAGCATACTAGCAGAGTATGCAAGCTGCATAGGTCCATTTATGGACTAAAGCAAGCTTCACGGAGCTAGAATCTTCGATTCGATGATGCAATCAAACAGTTTGGTTTCATCAAGAACGAAGATGAGCCTTGTGTCTACAAGAAGGTTGTAGGGGATATAGTTGTCTTCCTCATATTGTATGTGGATGACATACTACTCATTGGGAAGGACATCCCTATGCTTCAATCTGTCAAGACCTGGCTAGGGAGTTGCTTCTGAATGAATAACTTAGGTGAGGCATCCCGTATTCTAGGGATACAGATCTATAGAGATAGATCTAAGAGATTGCTTGGCCTAAGTTAGAGTACATATATTGACAAGGTACTCCTTCGGTTTGCCATGCAAAACTCCAAGAATGATTTCTGCCAATGTCACATGGCGTGAGTCTTTCAAACACTCAAGGTCCCTCTTCTAGAGAGGCGAGAGACCTCATGGATCAGATACCTTATGCCTCAGCCATAGGATCTATCATGTACGCCATGTTATGTACTCGACCTGATGTCTCGTATGCTTTGAGCATGACAAGCAGATACCAATCAGATCCAGGTGAAAGTCACTGGATAGCGGTCAAGAATATTCTTTAGTACTTAAGAAGGACTAAAGAATATTTCTTGATATATGGAGGCAATGATGAGCTAGCTGTAAAGGGTTACAGTGATGCCAGCTTCCAGACTGATCAGATCACAGTCCGGGTTCGTGTTTTGCATTAATGGTGGTCTGTGAGCGGAAGAGTTCAAAGCAGACACGATGGCGATTCTGACGAGGTCGAGTATATTGTCGCATCGAGGCGGAAAGGAGGCGATTGATTCGCAAGTTCATCATCGAACTTGGGGTGGTTCCTAGCATTGTCGACCCTATTGAGCTCTATTGTGACAACAATGGAGCTATAGCGAAGGAACCTCGCTCACACTAGCGGACCAAACACATACTACTGCGCTTCTCGCGAGATCATCGAGAGAGGAGATGTGAAGATTTGCAGAGTACCTACAGAGGCTAACATCGCAGATCCCTTGACCAAGGCTTTGGCACAGAGGAAGCATGATGGTCACACTAGGTCATTGGGGCTTAGAGCCTACACTGATTGGCACTAGTGCTAGTGGGAGATTGTTAGATAGAACCCTAGAGCCAATCATTTGATAATTGTATTTTGGACTTGTTGTATCATATTCTATATAAATAAAGGCATTTGGTTTTTGGTTATTATACTTATTTGTATTGGTGCCAAATAAAATAAGTATAATAGCGTCCTTGAGTAGAAGGTTCTCACCTATATCAATCGGTTAGTTGAACCGATAGTGAGATGATATAGGGAACACTACTCTTAATCATTCCTAGTCGAGTATTAACATTCGAGGACAATGTTAATGCAATAAAACTAGCATGTAGGTCAACTCGATGACTTGATCTCACAAGTCATGGATATAGAGATATCAAGTTGACACATGGGTATGCATTAGAAAATGTATACTGAATGACCCGCCATGAGAAAGTATCATGGATCGTTATATGAGTGTCATATACTTTCTCATGTGGCTATTAGTATGACTACTAGTCCTTAGACCTGAAGTCACCATGGTTCCCTACATAAGGAGTTATATACTTTGGTTTCGTCAAACGTCATCCGTAACTGGGTGGACTATAAAGGCGATTACTGGGTATGTAACAAATTATGCGGAGGGATGTGAGTGATGTAGATGGGATCTATCCCTCCTATATGACGGGAGTGACATCGGTATTCTTGATAGAGTGAGACCACGAAGTGCATGGCCATGCCCAAATGAGTCAATATGGGATATTGAGCTCATTTGAATTAGTGAGTCTACTTGGAGTTCAAGATTTAGATTGATTAGAGGATAACACGGTCTATGCCTCGTATTGATCAATCTAGATGTCTAGGATAGAAGGACACTTGTCATATATTGTGAGGAGTCACAATTAGTAGTCACAAGGTGATGTTGGATCTCAACATTTTTGTAACTTGGGTAGTAATGATGTATTGCTAGATACCGCTCATTACTTATGCTTATAAATGAGTTTAGGGGCATTGCCAACATTACAAGAACCTATTGGGTCACACACAAAGAATAAGTGGATGAAGATTAGGTTCATATGATAAACCAAGAGGATTAGATTCATTTGATGAATCAAATTGGATTAAGAGTAATCCTAATTGGGCTAATTGAGTTGGACTCAAGTTGATTCATGTGTTCAATGAGTCTAATTTAGATTATGACTCATTGAATCAATTTAATTAAATGAATTAGATTCATTATATTGAATTGGCTTGAATTAAATGGTTGGATTAGATCAACCATAAGATAGATTAAGTCAAGTTTGACTTGACTTGAGAGGAAGAGGAAGAGTCAAGTTTGACTTAACTTTATGTCACATCATTTGTGACTTGGCAAGATGTGGACTAATGATGATGTGCCACATCATCAAAATGTGCCACCTCATGGAGGTTACAAATCTATTCTCTTTAATGACCTCATTTAATGAGAATGGGGGTTACACTTTTGGTTTTGAATGAGAATGAATTTTTCATTCAATCACATTCACTCCATCTTCTTCCTCATGCTTTCTTTTTGCTCCTTCTCTTCTCTTGGTCGTGGGTTTCAAGCAAGGGAGAAGAAAGGAGAGTGAATCTAATCCAAGAAGAAAGGTTAGTGAAAGTCACATAGAGATTTTAGAGGAGTGTGTTCTCTTCGTTTCCTTTCTTCTTCTTCCAATCCCATCCGAGAGCATCAAGAAGTGCTAGCACACTTGTGATGTTCTCTTCTCCATCCTTGTGTGTTAGAGAACACATCTTGTTCGTGTGGATACTTCTAGAGAGTTGTCTACTTTGACAACTAGAGATCCGGCATCTCCTTGGACAAGCGGGACTCGCGAAGGGCACGCATCGAAGGTATAAGATTTTCTCCATGTAGATCTAAGTGTAGATCTAGGTAAACTCGTACTCGTAGTGTTTTCAAAAAAAATTCTTTGCACGGATCCGTTGGCTAGGGAGTTTCGGGGTTTTCGCGACGCGAAAAAGCGGTTTTCGCGGCCCGAAAACCCAACACTGAGATGGTTTAGAGTCTCCGGTTCCTCCCATGAAGACCCGTCCGAGTTACTTCATAGGATTTCCTGATCGACTGATGTTCTGTGACAGTTTAGAGTCTCCGGTTCCTCCTATGAAGACCCGTCCGAGTTACTTCATGAGATTTCCCGATCGACTGATACTTTATGATGGTTTAGAGTCTCCGATTCCTCCCATGAAGACCCGTCCGAGTTACTTCATGGGATTTCCCGATCGACTGATACTTTGTGATGGTTTAGAGTCTCTGGTTCCTCCTATGAAGACCCGTCCGAGTTACTTCATGGGATTTTCTGATCCACTGATATTTTGTGATGGTTTAGAGTCTCCGGTTCCTCCTATGAAGACCCGTCCGAGTTACTTCATGGGATTTCCCAATCGACTGATTTTTTATGATGGTTAAGAGTCTCCGGTTCCTCCTATGAAGACCCGTCCGAGTTACTTCATGGGATTTCCCGATCGACTGATGTTCTGAGATGGTTTAGAGTCTCTGGTTCCTCCTATGAAGACTCGTCCGAGTTACTTCATGGGATTTCCCAATCGACTGCATTCTATGTAAAAATATGAGGTTTGTACTAACCTTGTGACAGTTTTCAGAGTTTCTAGGTTCTTGAAGGGAGCTGTGTGGACCCTTAGGGTTCCCCCCTGTAGATTGCTTTGAAATAGATAATAAAAGTTCCCTTGGTATTTATCAATCTGTATGAATCACACTTATTTCCATGGCGGTATTTGTCTTGCTTGACTTTTATTAAAAGAAATAGAGTACATAAGCTGTAGGTATACTTGTCCTCAGTCACCGAGGACCTCGAATAATTGTGATTTGTTTCTCCAGACACATTCTTGAGTAGTATGATGCAATTAGGTTCGATAAGGCAGTAAGTGATATGCACTCCAGGGACCCTCTAGAATTCTTCCTTCAGTATCTTGGAGATAATATGAACCTGATGTGAGTTTTTCTATTACTTTGTAAGGTCCTCCCCATTGTGGTGCTAACTTACTGACATCTCCGACAGGTTTAATTCGCTTCCATACCAAATCTCCTACTTGGAAAAATCTGGGGATGACTCTTTTGTTATAGTTTTGTCTCATCCGTTGTCGATATGAGGCCAGACGAGTAGCAGCTTTATTTCTAACCTCCTCTATTAAATCTAGCTCCATGAGTCGCCGACCTTCATTGTCCCTATCATATAATTGTCTTCTGTCAGATTCTACCCCCACCTCAATGGGAATTATTGCTTCTCCTCCATAAACTAATTGAAAGGGAGTGATTCATGTAGCCTCTCGAGGCGTAGTACGATATGCCCAAAGGACGCTGGGTAATTCATCTACCCAGCTACCTCCAACATGATCCAGTTTGGTTTTTAAACCTCTTATGATTTCCCTATTGGTTACTTCTGCTTGACCATTACTTTGCGGATAAGCCACAGAGGTGAAGGCCTGAGTAATGTCGTAACTGTTGCACCAATCTAAAATCCTATCCCCTTGGAATTGCCTTCCATTATCAGAGACCAATTTATGAGGAATGCCAAATCTGCAGATTATATTTTTCCATAAAAATTTAATAACTACGTCTTCAGTAATTCGAGCAAGTGGTTCTGCCTCCACCCATTTAGAAAAATAATCCACCGCTACCAATAAGAACCTTCTCTGTGCAGCTACCATAGGAAACGGACCTACTATGTCCATGCCCCACTGATCAAAGGGACATGCAACTATAGAGGTTCTCAATAACTGTGTAGGATGATGTAAGATATTTTGGTGTTTTTGACAAGAAATACAAGTTCTTACCAACTTGTTAGCATCTTCATGTAGAGTAGGCCAGAAATATCTTGCTAGCAGAATTTTGCGAGCCAAAGATCTCCCTCCTATATGACTACCACATGAACCTTGATGGACTTCTCGTAAAATAAACTGTATATCTTCTGTGCCAATACACTTGAGCAAAGGTCTAGAAAAATCTCTTTTATATAACTGCTCTCCTACCATAGTGTATTGAGCAGCTCTTTTCTTGAATACCCTAGCCTGTTCTATATCACTGGGAAGAATACCTTGCTGCAAATACAATATGATTTGAGCTCTCCAATCACCTCGAATTTCTGCTTCGGCCTGCCTTTCAACACAAGATATTAACAAGGTTTGTTCTACGGGTCGATCTAGACTCTATGGCACTATAGCAGAGGCTAACTTAGCCAGTTCATCTGCCACTTGATTTTCAGATCTAGGAACCTTTTGTATATTTACTTCTTGAAACTGGGACATCAATTTATCAAATGCTTCAGCATATAACTTAAGCATGTCATTATTAATTTCAAAATTACCTGACAGTTGTTGAGCTACTAATTGAGAATCGGAATAGATAAAGACTCGAGCCGCTCCTATATGCCGAGCGGCTTGCAATCCTGCTATCAGGGCTTCATATTCTGCTTCATTGTTGGTAGCTCTGTAATTCAATCTGATAGAGAGTTGAAGTCTGTCTTCCCTTGGGGATATGAGAAGAACACCAATTCCGCTGCCTTGTCTAGTTAAAGAACCATCTACATAAACTTTCCAAATGTTGTCTTCCTCAGGGCTTTGAACTTCTATGATGAAGTCTGCTAGAGCTTGTGCTTTGATAGCCGAGCAAGATTGATATTGAATATCATATTCCCCAAGTTCAGTTGTCCATTTGATCAGTCGACCTGATGCCTCTGGGTTGAGCAACACCCGTCCAAGAGTACTGTTGGTTAATACAACAATCTCATGTGCTAAGAAATATGGGCGCAACCTCCGAGCAGTCAATACTAGAGCATAAGCTAATTTCTCTAGTGTGGTGTATCTACACTCAACTCCTTTTAATAAATGGCTAGAAAAATATACAGGTTGTTGTTTCTTTCCTTCTTGTCTGACTAATACCGAGCCCAAAGCGTTTTCATTAGCAGACAACCTACTATGGGTTTAGCCAATACAGGGAGAGTAGACAAATAATCTTTCAATTCTTGGAAAGTCTTATCACATTCTTCATTCCATTGAAATTTATTGGCCTTTCTAAGTATTTTAAGGAAATGGAAGCTACGATTGGTCGACCTAGAAATGAATCTAGACAAGGCTGTAATCTGGCTTGTCAGTGTTTGAGCTTCTCTCATGTTGCGGGGCGGCTCCATGTTTTGCAGTGCCTTGACTTTGCTCGGGTTGGCCTCTATTCCTCGTTTGAACACCATATATCCCAGGAACTTCCCCCCTTTCACTCCGAATAAGCATTTGCTCGGATTTAATTTGAGCCCATATTGCCTCAATGTCTTGCAGTTTTCTTCTACATCCCTGCATAGATCGGCAGCTTGAAGAGACTTAATTAAGATGTCATCAACATATACTTCCATATTTCTACCAATCTTCTTCTGGAAGACCTTATTCATAAGCCTTTGATAGGTTGCTCCTGCATTTTTTAGTCCGAAAGGCATAACATTATAACAATAAGTACCTTCAGATGTTATAAAACTGACCTTTTCTTGATCTTCTTTAGTTAAGGGAACCTGATGATAGCCCTGATAAGCATCTAGCATAGAGATGTATTCACATCCCGCAGTGGAGTCTACCAATTGATCGATTCTAGGCAACGGATAATAGTCTTTTGGGCAAGCTCTGTTGAGGTCCCGGAAATCAATGCATACTCGCCATTTGTTTCCAGGCTTAGAGACTAACACCACGTTAGCTAGCCAGCTTGGAAATTGTACTTCCCTGATGTAATCGGCTTCCATAAGTTTAGTTATTTCTTCTTTGATGATCTGGTTTTGTTCCGTGCTAAAACTCCTTTTTCTTTGCATGACCGGGCGGGCATCTGGGAAGACATGTAAGGAATGCTCCATTACTGTAGGAGAAACGCTCGAAACTTCTTTGGGAGTTCAGGCAAATACATCATTATTCTTCTTCAGGCATTGCACCAATTCGGCTTTAAGAGCAGGATCAAGATCAGCCGCAACATATGTAGTAGCTTCAGGCAGACCGACCTGGATCTGAACTTCTTCCTTCTCCTCATAAACCAGGACGGGTTGCTTCTCCCGAATGGCATTAACTTCCATTCTTTGAATCTTTTGGGCGGTGTTAGCTTCAGTCCGAATTATTTCTACATAACATTTTCGAGCTATCTTCTGATCACCTCGCACCTCCCCGACTTGGTCATCCACCGGAAATTTAATCTTCTGACAAAAAGTAGAAACGACCGCCCTAAACTCGTTTAAGGCAGGTCGACCCAGTATCACATTATAAGAGAATGGAGCATCTACTACCATGAAATAAGATCTTCTTGTTCTCATCAGAGGCTCTTCTCCCAGAGATATGGCCAACTTTATTTGACCTAATGGTTGTACTTCGTTGCCCGTAAACCCATATAGAGGAGTAACAATCTGTTGAAGTTCACTTGAATCGATTTGCAGTTGATTGAAAGCCTTCTTGAATATAATATTGACAGAACTGCCCGTGTCTATGAAGGTACGAGCAATGGCATAGTTGGCTATGACAGCTTTAATGATTAGGGCATTATCATGAGGTATTTCTACCCCCTCGAGATCTCTGGGCCCAAAACTTATTTCGGGACCGGCCGCTCGTTCCATACTACATCCCACGGCATGAATTTCCAGTCTTCGGGCATGTGCTTTTCTGTCTCTATTAGAATCCCCATCAGTGGGTCCGCCAGTAATCATATTGATACTACCCCGAGCAGCATTGCTCCTGTTTTCTTCCTGCCGAGTCGTCACAGCTTCGGAGGGTGCTTTCTCTGACACTTGGCTAGTACCGGCCTGGACTGGTATTGCCTCCTGCCGAGGCTCGACCGAGCGATATTCCAGTTTGAGTGGACTTTACTGCCTGGGGTACTGCTGTCGATAATAGTTCTGCCTCTGATAACGCTCCCTATTAGCTCGCTTATTTCTTAACACGAAACAGTCTTCAGTATGATGACTGCTAGTTTTATGATAAGTGCACCATCTCCTTGGTGTCTCTGGCTGTATCTCCACATGTTGTATAGCTTGTGGACGATACTCTGGTTGTCGATGGGGTGGATGAGTTATTCTAGGACCCCTTGGTGGAGGCACAGGGGCCGGAGCTTTCTCCTTAACCTGGGTAGGAGAAGAGGTAACACCCTCCTTTCTACGAGCATCTTGAGCTTCCTCCACATTAATGAACTCGGTGGCACGCTCAATCAAGGAATCAAAATTAACAAGAGGATTCCTTACTAAATCTTTAAAGAAATCATTATCATTTAAACCTTGAGAGAAAGCGCTGACTAATATTTCAGTGGTAGCATTAGGTACGTCAATAGCTACCTGATTGAATCTTTTGATGTATGCTCGGATAGACTCTTTAGAGGCTTGCTTAATTGAAAACAAGCTCCAAGGAGTCTTATGATACCTTTTGTTGCTGGAGAAATGGTGTAGAAAGACTTTCTTGAAATCTTTAAATTTCCGAATAGATTTCTCTGGTAATCTCTTGAACCAGCGCTGTGCAGCTCCTCCGAGGGTAGTGAGAAACATTCGACACTTCACCCCGTTAGAGAATTGTTGTAATAATGCTACGTTCTCGAATTTTAACAGATGATCTTCTAGATTTGTTGTTCCAGTATATTCTCTGATCTAAAGATTCTGATACCGCTTAGGAAGCGGATCATCCAGTACACTTTGAGAGAATGGGGAGATGACCTTCTCTGGTGAGCTATCACTAGTTATCATTTTGATCTTACGCTTTTCTCTATCCGATGCTTCACCAGAGGACTCTTGGAACACGGGCCTCTTGCCCCCTTGATCCATGGGAGTGAGAAGAAAGGCTCGTGGACGCCTTGTCGGAGAAACAACGGCTGGAGAAAAATATGCATGTTCTTCTTCTTCCAGCTCTTTTCCCTTCCGATGCTCGGTAGTCGATATTGCTGGATGATGAGTTGTTGGTAGAGTAGCTCAGGTGTGGGCTTGCAGTTGTTCTTGCTGCTGTTGTAAAGCTTTCTGAACGTGAGAATTGATGAGGAAATCCAAATCTTCACGACTGATAGTGAGTAGGTTTGATTTTCCGGCTTCTTCCATCCTGTAGTCTCAGATGCAGGTGAAGTTCCCACAGACGGCGCCAAATTTGATCCTGTCTGAGAAGCTGGACACGATGAAGATCCAGAAGAAAGAAACCCACTGCGCTGGTGAAGAATAATATCCACAGAATACTGATCCGAGAAACGCAAAGTGGATCGAGAAAAATAGAGTCACCGGAGGTTTTCCTCGTACAAAGACCCGATGACGAAGAAGAAAGCCAAATCTGAAGAGAAGAAACCCAGATTCGAAGCTTCCAAGACTTCCTGCGCATAAGAGACCAACCAACACTACCGTCAATGACCTAAGACCGGGGTGGGAATCCCTGGCTAGGCCCTCCGACGCTCAAGTCAGTGATCTCTCTCGGTGTGGAAGAAGGAGGAAGAAGATGAACAGTAGTTGAAAATTTAGGGTTATGAATGTGCACAATGATGTGAACTTACCTTGCCAACGGAGAGGATTCCCCTTTTTATACCACTTCATATAACCTCCGTAGTCATGAAGTGGACCCCGGTTTGTTAGAGTTTGTTATGAGATGACGTCAGCTGTGTACTTGTGGCGGATGATTTTTAAGGAATCTTTTTTGTACCCCAAATGTACCTTCTTTGTCGTTTAGCACCTGCAAAATAATCTAACAACACATTTCCAGCCAAAATATATAACACCTATCATAGAACCACGTATTGCAAATATCTATTAATTATCTTATTTGAAATATTTACCTCTATCCTACTTCCCGAGTTTTTTTTTTAAGTATTTCTGTTATTTCTCCTTTGAGGTATATGTCAATTAGTACAGATCTTCCTCCTGGGAAGTATATTTCGGTCGATATAGACTTACTTCTTATGTCCCGACCGATATTAGCCTAACTCCCCTTGGGAAGTATGTAGATCTTCCTCCTGGGAAACATATTTCGGTCAATATAGACTTACTTCTTATGTCACGGCCGATATTAGCCTACCTATATAGATCTTCCTCCTGGGAAGCATATTTCGGTCGATATAGACTTACTTCGTATGTATCGTCCGATATTAGCCTACCTTCTTTGAGGTGTATAGATCTTCCTCCTGGGAAGAATATTTCGGTCGATATAGACTTACTTCATATGTATCGGCCGATATTAGCCTAACTCCCCCGGGGAGGTATGTAGATCTTCCTCCTGGGAAGTTGATTTCGGTCGATATAGACTTACCTCTTATGTACCGGCCGATATTAACCTACCTCCTTTGAGGTGTATAGATCTTCCTCCTGGGAAGAATATTTCGGTCGATATAGACTTACATCATATGTATCGGTCGATATTAGCCTAACTCCCCCGGGGAGGTATGTAGATCTTCCTCCTGGGAAGCTGATTTCGGTCGATATAGACTTACCTCTTATGTATCGGCCGATATTAACCTATCTCCTTTGAGGTGTATAGATCTTCCTCCTGGGAAGTATGTTTCGGCTGACATAAACCTAACTCCCCCTTCGAGGTATGTCCCGGCCGATATTAGCCTAACTCCCCCTGAGAGGTATTTACCAGCCGAGATAAACCTAACTCCCCATGGGAGGTATATCCCGGCCGATATTAGCCTGCCTCCTTTGAGGTATATGTCAATTAATGAGAATCTTACTCTTGGGAAGTATGTTTCGGCCAATATAACTCTAACTCCTCCTGGGAGTCATGTCCCGGCCGATATTAGCCTAACTCCCCCTGGGAGGTATGTCCCAGCCGAGATAAACCTAACTCCCCCTGGGAGGTATATCCCGGCCGATATAAACTTAACTCTGCTTGGAGATATATCCCAGTCGATATTGGCCTATCTTCTCGATTTCCTTACCCCCTTTTCTTTCCTTATCAGGGACCCACAAAACCTTACCCATATCATCATCATTAGCCCACTTAATGTCAACTCACAAATGAGGTGGCAATGGTCAAGTCAAACTTGACCTTTTATCTTCCTCTCAAGTCAAGTCAAACTTGACCACTTCTCTCCCATGGTTGATCAAATCTAACCATTGGTTCAAGTCAATTTTAATTTAATGAATCTTTATTCATTGAATTAAATTAGCTCAATGAGTCTAAGTTCAAATTACACTCATTTAACACATGAACCAAATTGAGTCCAACTCAATTAGTTTACTTTAGATTACTCTTAATCCAATTTGGTTCATCACATGAACCTAATCCTCTTGGTTCATCAAATGAACCTAATCTTCATCTAATTGCCCTTTGTGTGTGACCCTATAGGTTCTTGTAACATTGGCAATGCTCCTAAACCCTTTTAGAAGCATAAGTAATGAGCGGTATCTAGCAACACATCATTACTACCCAAGTTACAAGAATGTTGAGATCCAACATCACCTTGTGACTACTAATTGTGACTCTTCACAATATATGACAAGTGTCCTTCTATCCTTAACATCTAGATTGATCAATATGAGGCCTAGACTGTGTCATCATCTAATCAAACTAAATCTTGAATCCTAAGTAGACTCACTCAATCAAATGAGCTCAACATCTCATATTAACTCATTTGGGCATGGTCATGCACTTAGTGGTCTCACTCTATCAAGAATAATGATGTCACTCCCGTCATATAGGAGGGATAGATCCCATCTACATCACTCATATCCCTACGCATAATTTGTTACATACCCAGTAATCGCCTTTATAGTCCACCCAGTTACGGGTGACGTTTGACGAAGCCAAAGTATGCAACTCATTATGTAGGGAACCATGGTGACTTCAGGTCTAAGGACTAATAGCCATACTAATAGCCACATGAGAAAGTATATGACACTCATATAACGATCCATGATACTTTCTCATGGTAGGTCATTCAGTATACATTCTCCAATGCATACCCATGTGTCAACTTGATATCTCTATATCCATGACTTGTGAGATCAAGTCATCGAGTTGACCTACATGCTAGTCTCGTCACATTAACATTGTCCCTGAATGTTAATACTTTACTAGGAATGATTAAGAGTAGTGTTCCCTATATCATCTCACTATCGATTCAACCAATCGATTGATATAGGTAAGAACATTCTACTCAAGGACGCTATTATACTTAGTTATTTGACACCAATACAAGTAAGTATAATAACCATAAACAAATGTCTTTATATACATAAGAAATATGATACAATAAGTCCATACAACAATCATCAAAAGATTGGCTCTAGGGCTCTAACTAACAATTTATTAGTTAAGATAAACTAATACCTAATTACACTACAACCACTCCAATGGTTTGTCTCATTCCATCTTGGTTATGAGCAACTGTTTATAATTTATAATGAACTGGTAACATGATCTTCTGTGTGTCTCCTCACACTATGTTATCTACAATATAAATTAAATAGACAACTACACTTAGCATAAATGTAGAGATTTGACCAATGTGATTTTTATTTAAAATAATTATTTACAAAAAACTACCCTTTTAGTATACACTCTAACACCTATGACTATGAAGGACAACCGCTACTGCCACTATTGTAAGCACTATCAACGACAGCCTAAACCCGACTTAGGTGTTCCACTAACTACTATAGGAGGATGTCGCGAGAAGAAGTTCCGGTAATGAAATTTCCCTTTTCTTCCTCGGTCAGTTCTTTCAATTAACATGGAAATTTATCTCTGTGGATGTGAATGAAACAGTTAACTAGTTTGGCAGGAAGTTGATACCCCTGTAGTATCGTTGTTCTTCTAGCTTTAGAGCTCCGGTCATCTCCTCTGACTGTGCACCGCCCCCAACTGTAAGCCACCAGTAACCACAGTAAATCTTGGTGAGTTTTAAATGATGGAATATAGTGTCAACCCTAATGTAGATATGGTATGGAATGGATTAGGGTTTGCTCTGGATAAACCTAATCTAATTATATAAATGAATTAGATTAAGGTTAATGACATGAATAGATTAGACATGATTAAACTAGGGTTGAACATGAGTTAGATCAAGCTTAATCATGTGATTAAGTTAATTGAACAAATCAATAAACGAGTTCCATTAGGGTTAACCAAACTTGGGTTGGGATATGATTTCACTATTACTTTATATATAATTAGCTAAATAACATGTGTGATCATAAGACTGTGATTCGAGATGAGCGTCTTGACGTGAGATTTATTTGACATGATCTACAGATAAAGGCGGGTAATTCTTGACTTATTTCTTTAGATATTTGATCTTAGTATATGATCTATTTTATTAATTTGGCAGTACAAATTTACTTACCTTGACTCTACTCTAGATCGGTTCCTGAGTTTGATACTTTATTACTTATCCTTATATTTTGGTTTATTTGATATCTATGCAGTCTCATTTGTTATGATTCGATTATATAATATATATATATATATGCATGATATTACCAGACCAAAGTCTAGTTATAGGCTTATGTTTGTGCAATTATATTATAATATGGTTATATACTTAGGCTCTTGCCTACGGGTTATTGATATCATATGTAGTATAGTTGTATACTTGTGTAAGGACATATATGTTAGTGAGATCGTACTTACCTATTCTGATAGAAATTACTCCCTAGGGGTAGCATATCCCACTAGGCTATCCTCTTCGAATCACTATATAGGACTACTTGATCTTGATCCTGTTGTTTATTATATGTATGATGATACCATAGAGTACGAGGGGATATTATGACTAGATGCTAGGATCTCCTTGGATTGAGATTATTACTATTGTACTTGCTATTGTAGTACGTAGACACATATTATTAGACTTGTTAGTTAATGCATGTCTATGCATTTAAACTAACCATTAGATTAGATAGTGATCTTGAGCTATTGCATGTAAACTGTAGTGAATAGTTGAATATCCTTCTAGACCCTTTGTTATTATTTGGGCTCATGTCTATCCGCTATTGATTTTAAACCGTAAGGTAGCTTAAAAAGCATTATCCTCAGATGGATTGTTACTACTTATTGGTTATTATGATATGGTATCTGTATATTCCCCGTCTGCTCATGGGACCATCTATGGTAGAGTGTTATCCCACAGACAGTGACCACTTATGCATCTTATTTGCCCACAGGACCATCCGTGGTAGAGTGTTTTTCCGCAGACAGTAGACACTTATGCATCCTATCTGCCCACGGGACCATCCGTGGTAGAGCATTCTCCCGCAGATAGTGACTGTTTACATACCCTAACTGCCCACGGGACCATTCGAGGTAGAGTATTCTCCTGCAGTCAGTAGTTCATGTGCTATATAGCTACCTCATCCTGTCCGCTCATGGGACCATCTGTGGTAGAGCGTTCTCCTGCGGACAGTGACTATTTACATACCTTGACTATCCATGAGGCCCATTCATGGTAGCATATGGTTGAGCTAGTCAGGACTTATTATTTGCTAGTTATGCATTTGTTTGTGCAAGGTTTAGACATACTGTAGGTACTCTTGATTTATTGGTTATACCTGATTGAGCAGGTTAGTGGATGTCATATTATGAATTATGCTTTTGCTTAGCAGATGATTATATGAGTACTCTTACTTTTATGGTAAGTATTTCTCTTGAGATTGTACCCTTTGATCTCCTTATATATATATATAGTATCATGCACTATCTTTTTATACCCGCTGAGTATTTTGTACTCACTACCCTTGCTTTCTCTTTATTTTCAGGTTAGCAAGTAGAGGATGTGTCGTGTCACTCGGAGGTCCTAGCTGCCAGTCCCATTTCACACTCGATATCACATTTTTTGTTTCTATTGCTATTTTCGTTATGGTTTTCAGACTTGGTTGTGCAAAATTAATTTGATTATGGTTTCCATTTTGTGGTGTGTTTTATTCAATTATAGTATCTGTGGTTGAGGTAAGTCGTACTGATACGCAGTGGTGTTAGTTTCTATATTTTATGGATTGAATTGGGTAAATTCCTCCCTCATGTATATTTTTTATTGTTTGTTGTGGGATTGTATGAATCCCTTTACCTTATTGTTGGTATGTTTATTTTTATATTCCGTTGAGTGGTTAGTATAATTTGTGGCTATGTATCCAAGTTTCAATTGTCATTATTACAAGGGAGGTGTTATCCAATTTTTATCGAACAACCTTACCCTTGGAACGTGACAATATTCTCTTTTAACTTTTATAATTTGGCCCTATGATTTCATAAATACCAATTAAGCCCTTTTTAGTTTCTAGAATTTCAAAATGTAGAATTTTTAAGACAATCTATTTGTTCTTTTAATTTTGCATGTTCATTCTTAACTTTATCAAATTCTTCTAGTGGACATGTTTTAGTTGAGAAGGCCCTAAAAGGAAGTTACTGTTAGTTAGAGCCCTAGAGCCAATCATTTGATGATTGTTGTATGGACTCGTTGTATCATATTCTTATGTATATACAGGCATTTGTTTATGCTTATTATGCTTACTTGTATTGGCGTCAAATAACTAACTATAATAGCGTCCTTGAGTAAAAGATTCTTACCTATATCAATCGATTGGTTGAATCTATATTGAGATGATATAGGGAACACTACTCTTAATCATTCCTAGTCAAGTATTAACATTCAGGGACAATGTTAATGTGACGAGACTAGCATGTAGGTCAACTCGATGACTTGATCTCACAAGTCTTGGATATGGAGATATCAAGTTGACACTTGGGTATGCATTGGAGAATGTATACTGAATGACCTGCCATGAGAAAGTATCATAGATCGTTATATGAGTGTCATATACTTTCTCATGTGGCTATTAGTATGACTATTAGTCCTTGGACTTGAAGTCACCATGGTTCCCTACATAAGGAGTTACATACTTTGGTTTCATCAAATGTCACCCGTAACTGGGTGGACTATAAAGGCGATTACTGGGTATGTAACAAATTATGCGGAGGGATGTGAGTGATGTAGATGGGATCTATTCCTCCTATATGACGGGAATGGCATCATTATTCTTGATAGAGTGAGACCACTAAGTGCATGGTCATGCCCAAATGAGTCAATATGAGATGTTGAGCTCATTTGATTGAGTGAGTCTACTTGGGATTCAAGATTTAGATTGATTAGAGGATGACATGGTCTATGCCTCATATTGATCAATCTAGATGTCAAGGATAGAAGGACACTTGTCACATATTGTGAAGAGTCACAATTAGTAGTCACAAGGTGATGTTGGATCTCAACATTCTTGTAACTTGGGTAGTAATGATGTGTTGCTAGATACCGCTCATTACTTATGCTTCTAAAAGGGTTTAGGAGCATTGCTAACGTTACAATAACCTATAGGGTCACACACAAAGGGCAATTAGATGGAGATTAGGTTCATTTGATGAACCAAGAGGATTAGGTTCATGTGATGAACCAAATTGGATTAAGAGTAATCCAAAGTAAACTAATTGAGTTGGACTCAATTTGGTTCATGTATTAAATGAGTCTAATTTGGACTTAGACTCATTGAGCCAATATAATTCAATGAATAGAGATTCATTAAGTTAAAATTGACTTGAACCAATTGTTAGATTTGATCAACCATGTGAGAGAAGTGGCCAAGTTTGACTTGACTTGAGAAGAAGATGAAAGGTCATGTTCGACTTGACCATTGCCACATCATTTGTGAGTTGGCATTAAGTGAACTAATGATGATATGCCACATCATCAAGATTAGCACATGTGTGTGCCACATCATGAGGGAGATCAAGAGTTGTGACTCTTGATATCCCATGGGGTTTAAAAGCCCCTTCTTGAAGTGGGCGACCACTTTAACACAAGTGAGAGTTTCATTTTGTTTTGAGTAACCTCCTTCTTCTTCCTCTCTACCTTTCTTCTCTCCCTCTCCTCCACCATTTCTGATCCTCTAAGGTTGCTAGCACATCTTTAGAGGTACTCTCCATCGATTTGTTCGTGTGGATACACATAGAGGGTTGTACACTTGACAACCTTGAGATCCGGCGAACCTTGGACGAGCGGGATATGCGAAGGGCTTCGCTACAAAGGTATAAGTCTCTTCCTTGTAGATCTAGTGTAGATCTAGGCTAGAAAACATGTACACGAAGTTTTTACGAAATTTTATAACTTCGCACGGACCCGGTGGCATGGGATTCGGGGTTTCCGCAACGTAAAAATCAGTTTTTACGGCCTGAAAAACCCAACAGTGGTATCAGAGCCACGTGCGAAGCGTGTACGAGTTTCTTTTGTAT
The DNA here is from genome assembly GCF_018446385.1 of Zingiber officinale. Taxonomy (NCBI): domain Eukaryota; kingdom Viridiplantae; phylum Streptophyta; class Magnoliopsida; order Zingiberales; family Zingiberaceae; genus Zingiber; species Zingiber officinale. The sequence continues at coordinate 60,610,039 of NC_055994.1, forward strand.
TTTTTATGAAAAATATCAGTTCTGTAACTTTCTGTAAATTTATGATTTTTGTGTATTTTATGGGTATTTTTCTCGTAGAAGCGGCAACACCTTCCGAATCGGCAAGGTCTGGCCCAAAATGATTTGGGACAGCAGGCTAAGGCACTGTACGATCGCTTAGGAACACTTGTAATGGTTATATCGCAAGTAAGGGTGCTGCCCCTAACCCCGCAAGGGGCTTCGTTCCGCGATTGCGCCCGAAAATCGCTAATTGGGACCGCCGGGAAATTGCGACTCATAAAATCATAAAAATATTAGAAAAAATTATAGAAATTTATGGAAATCACATACTTTATAATTATGTATCATTTTGTAATGGTCATGGCCGAAAGAACCCAATTTGATTGGAAATATGTGTTGTAATTTATAATATGGCCTGCGCGCCATTTTGTGTGTTTGTGCGGGTTATACTTTATTCGCGACCTGCGCGTCGTGCCCTTCTATTTATATTCCTGTTGTAAAATAGTTTTAGACTCGAATGTAACTCGAGTTTCACTTTTTGTAATGTACAAAATTGGAGCGGTGGAAGTTCCACTCGAGACGGAGTTACGCGGAGGGTGCGAGCAACACATGACGGTCAAAGGGAGGAGCTTGAGGAAGCTATTGACCCTAGGTTGACCAACCGATCTTCTCATTGGCTTGAGAAGACCGTAGTAGGGCCATGACTAATCACAAAATTTAATTAATTGCTTGTGTGTGTGTATGTGATGCATGCTAGATTAGTAATTAATTAGTGTCTTAATGATTAGATTAGATCTAAATCGTGCACATGATGCACCTCCACGATTAGATTAGATCTAAATCGAGTATATGATACACATCGTCGATTAAATTAGATCTCAATCGCGTCAACTCGAAATGCCTACCATGTCGTGATACCCATCACTACCTCGATCACATGTTGTTATTGAATCTGCCAAAGCAGAGCAACGCATATTATCTTGGTAGGGTGCGGAGGGACAATCTTGGCCCCGCCTATCAACGCATGGGTGAGTATAACTCAATTAGATTGAGTAACTAGTTAACTCAATTAGATCGAGTTTAACTATAGGCATTATCCAATGGTTGGTAGATAGGTCAAAATCACATTTATATTAATTCTTGGACGATTTAGCCAAAGCTAACTCAAGTTTTAATATATATGCGGATCTTGATCCTATCACTACAACATTTTTTATTTTTGGCAACGCCTCTCATTGCAACGGTTTAAAAACCGTTCTCTTAAAGTACATTAGGCAACGGTTTTTAATAGTGTTGGTTTAATAAATTTTTTTAATATGCAACGATTAAAAACCGTTCTCTAAAATACATTTATTAAAAAAATTATACTAAATAGATTAGGCAACAATTTTTAATATTTTATTTTAAATATTGTTGCGCTACATTAGGCAACGGTTTAAACTACAATATTCTTTATTTTTTGCAAATAAAGTAAGGATATGGAATTTGAATAAGGTAAAATAAAATTGATAAATTAAGATCTCATGAGCAACAATAAAGGAAATCATCCACTAAATTTTCTACGAAATGTAGGAAAGTTAAACGAACTGGTACGACATCATGAAATTATTTAATAGAGGGATTAAAATGGGGATTGATGAATTATAGTTACCCTAGGTTAGGGATTAAATTGCCCTAGGTATTAAGACCTAGGTATAAAAGCTTCTCAACCATTTTTCCCACACCCAGCCACTGTGCCCAAATCGCCGCTTCATCCCCTCCTCAACCCCTCGCTAGACCGATCAAGCTTGTCACCGAGCTTAGATCCCTGCTCCGGTATTTCACCACCTCGGCGACTTCGTGGGAGCATCGCAAGCGGGCATGGAGTCCAGTGACGACCACCGGCGGCTATGGCTAGGGGAAGGGGCTTCAACAGAGAATCGCGGAAGGGAAGGCAAGTATATCTCACGGTGATAGCATAAGATCTGTGAGGTATAGAGGGGTCGAAACCTAGAACGGAGAAGATGTTTGTTGTGTGTTCGTTCCTGTTAGAGCTTCTTCTTTGTTGAGTTTTCATTCGGTCATTTGGTTTGCATATGTTTTGGATTATTGATCGGTGAGGTCTGCATTGAAAGTGTTCGATTTCCTTGGAGTGCCTTTCTTGTGTTCCTACTAGCGTCCGTCGAACAGCGTGTGTGAGTTGAGGTTCGGTTTCTTCCGTGATGTCGAGGTTTCAATTCCTGTGTTCTGTTCGCTTAAATGTCTGATCGAGGTGCCGGTTTTTGATTGTGTACCGAATGGAGCTTTGGTTACTGGTTGGTTGAATGGAACTCTATGTAGGTTCTGGCGACATTTTTCTTTGGATTTAACCGAGGATTTTGAGTTCTTTCATTCCGATTTAAGGTTTCATTTATCTCTCGCTTGGCTCGTATGGTTTCTGGTTTCCTCATGTCGGAGCAATCTATTATAGATGGTGCGAATTTGCTAGGGGATTGTTCTGTTTGGGATTTATGGGTTTTGTTGGCATAAGATGGGTTTGAACTTCGATTTTTCCTTCAGATTTGTTGATGCCGTGAGTTCTATGTAGGTTAACTGTTTGATTAATTGTCGACTTGAGATGTTAGAGGTGGAATAAGCTGTGTCTTGGTTTTTCTTTTGGGAAGCTCTGGATTTGAAGGTAGTTTTCCTCGTTGCGGACAAATTTACATCTCGTTGGATGAGTTGGTTTTGAACTTGGTTTTGTGGCTTGTGGGTTCCATGAATTTCGCTTTGAAATCTTTGTGTAGTTCCTCTCAAAACGCCTACTCCGCTGTATGATTTCTTTTACGGGTTTTGAATTGAAGATTTTGTGTAGATCTTGCTATATTGTTGGTTCAATTTCTATAATGAAGTAGAAAAATTTTAGTTGACTCATTTGGTGAAGGTGCTCTTCGTGTTGGGTAGGAGATTTAATAATCTTGTTAGTAAGTTTGTTTTCCTTGGAGATTTATTGCTGTTGGAACTTTTGTGAGGCTACGGTTTGTAGTGATTCAATAGAATGATTTGTTGCTGTGGCAAATTTTCATTTGGGGGTAGGAATTTAGTTGAATTGATTACTGGTAACACTGGTAAAGTAATAGTTGCCATGAGAATTGAATACGTTCCCTTAAGCCTTAGTCTTGTATGGTAAGATTAATTGTTATTTATCAGTCTCTTGTTGCAAATTTATATCCATATCTGCTTACATACCTTCATATCTTGTCCTTGGTATACCTGACTAACTTGGGGTCTCGACTTTCACTGTGTTTGAAAATTGGAACAAATAGCTGGATCTATTTTGCAAAATGTTGCATCTTTTACCACCCCTACATTTGTGATAATTACTTTGTACTGATTTTAGGTTGTTTTTATACATAATCACGTGATAAATTTCAAATGTAAATAGTCAAATTCAGTTGTGGGTATTAACCTATACTGACACATCTTTTCCTCTAGGAGTCACCTATTCTTGCCTGGTAATTAATGTGTGTAATCAAACAAAGACACCTGCTCAGGGTTTGGCAAATAGAAATTTAGGTTTGGGCTAAGAACTCATTCACGTACTAGGATTTGAGTCTGAATCTTCATGATGCAAGGCATCATCAGCGGACCATATTATGGATGCCTTAGTATGTGTGTGATATTCTACCTTTGACCTTAGGTATCATTTTAGGCTCTGAATTGGTTTAAAGACTCACAGTAGCACAGGCCTAGAAGAAGCAATGTAAGGAGACATGCAAATTATAACCAGTAATATATAAACAGATTTGGTTGGTCATGCTATGAGTGTCACATTACAAGTATTGAATATGCACCAAACTAACATCTGTAGTGGGTTAGATAATATCAGTTCTCATTATGCACCTTATGTTTTCTTTGTAATTCTACAATATTCCTATTTTTTTGTGCTATACATATGTTTTTTTTTAATATTTTCTATAATTAAATGCCTTTTCTTAGACTTGAGCAAGGCTTTGTGGTGTGCGAATGTCTAATGCTTTGCCAAAGACATTGATGCACCCAGAGACTTTAGTAACTTAACAGTGGCCAACTCGAGTTTGAGGAATACAATCTTTTGTGGTAGTCAGCTAATCTAAGGTCTGCAATTGTAGTTTAATATTCTCTATTCTGCTATTTGATTCCAGACTCCATTAACCACTACTTCCCTCTAGGATTGATTTTTTTTCCTCCCTGATGATGGCAAGCACCAATCTGTTGTTTCTTATCCGATTTGTCTGTATGCTATTCACTTCGCTACTACCTCCAATGCTTGACCCCTATCCAATGCAGATGATGGTATCAAGAACTCAAATGGACCTAATCTATAACTCGATGCCAAAAGAATATTGCTTTTATGATATGATATCACGCCTATTTTTTCTTATTGACAACACTTTTGAGCTCACTCAACATGAGTCATGTCATCAATATTTTTCTCAGTTACCCCTGTGATATCGGATTGTTGCTTTTATGCATTTTACTTCTGTGCTCACTCATCCCTGTGATATCAGATTGTTGCTTTTATGCATTTTAGTTTCTGGGTATTTTTCTCAGTTATCAGTATGAATCCAATTATGTCATTCAACATGAGTCATGTCATCACCATGAGTCAACATTTATGTAATAATTTATTCAACATTTATAACTCTCTAGTAGCTATGATTTTTCAATTATTATTTATGATGATTGGTGAGGTCTTAATATTTTAAATTTTATATACAGGATCCTAATATGGATGGTGATCATGTGGATGAAGATCAAATGTTGGACATAGAAGCGGAAGAAGATGATGCTATATAGCTTGATTTTTTAGTACAAGTACTGATAGTGGATGAAGGTCAAATGTGGATGCAGATCAAATGTTTTGATCAGTAATGATAGATGACAAATGATTTTATATTTTGTGTGCAAAGATTTAAGTTTAAGGTAGAGAAATATTAAGACAAATGTGGATCAAGATGATGCATACTTTGTTAATTAGTATATTTGTTTGAGTATTATAATATTTTGTTTTGGATAACAACGTAATTAATTTTCTTCAATATGTATGTGGATGATTAATATATTTTGAGCATGTTTTTCTTTAATTGGTATAATTTTCTTCAATTGGTATATTTTCAGTATTAATTTTTTCTGTTGCTATCAACGACAATAGTTTTCCTATGTTGTTATCAATAACAACGGTTTTTCTGTGTTGCAATCAAAGGCAACGGTTTTTCTTGTGTTGCAATCAAAGGCAACGGTTTTTTCTGTTGCTATCATAGATAACGGTCATAAACCGTTGCCATAGAATGATTAAAAAACCATTGGCTATATTCATCAAAGGCTACGATTTTTTTTATAGTGTTGCGAATTATTAGTAAAACCATTGCCTAAACAAAAGGCAACGGCTGACTATACCACGGTTTAAAAACCGTTGTCTAAAGAAAAGGCAACGGTTTTTATACTTTAGGCCACATTTGTTGGACGTTGCCATTGGTGAAAAATGTTGTAGTGTATAAACAAGAGTTGCATAGAGATGTAATTGGTAATTAGTTACCTACCGATCATACTAAGCCTTGGGCGATTTAGCCAAAGCTAACTCAAGGTGTAGTATGATGTGGATCTTGTCCAACTTGAATTATAGAATTCAGTGGGAGCATCATTTAATTAAAGGCCTAATTAGATGATTAATTGGAATATGATATTTATTTTTCTGGATTTTTCTGTTGTAGATTACCATGTCGTCAAACACGAACTCCTTCTCTCTGCGTTCTGTCCTCGATAAGGATAAGCTCAATGGAGCTAACTTCCTAAACTGGTACAGGAACCTGAGAATAGTTCTCACACAGGAACGAAAATTGTACGTCCTGGAGCAACCCATTCCTGAGGCACCTCCTGCCACTGCCACGCGAGCTGATCGTGATACTTACAAGAAGCATCAAGATGACGCATTAGATGTGTCATGTCTTATGCTCACGACCATGAACTCTGAGCTTCAGAAGCAACACGAGTTGATGAGCGCTTATGATATGGTTGAACATCTTCGTCAACTATATCAAGGACAAGAGATGCACGAGAGATTCGAGATCTCTAAGGCACTGTTTTAGTGCAAGATGCAAGATGGGACTCCCGTAGGCCCATATGTACTCAAAATGATTGGGTACATAGAAAACCTACAGAGGTTGGGATTCCCGCTTGGCCAAGAGTTGGCCACTGACCTAATCTTGCAATCCTTGCCAGATAGCTATAGTCATTTCGTTCTAAATTATAACATGAACGAAATTGATAAGCCACTGCCTGAGCTACTTAGTATGTTAAGAACTACTAAGCTCAACCTTAAGAAGGTTAAGCCCAACTCTATTCTGAGGGTTTAGAAACATAAGGGCAAGGGCAAGCCCAAAGGTAAGGGAAAGTCTCAAGCCAAGGATAAAGGCAAGGTACTGAAACCCAAAGGAGGGGTTGCCAAGGATGCTACCTACTTCCACTGCGATCAGACCGGGCACTGGAAGAGGAACTGCAAAGTGTACCTGGAAGATCTTAAGAAGAAGAGAAGTGAGACTTCTACTTCAGGTATATATGTTATAGAAGTCAATCTATCTATTTCTTCATCATGGTTATTAGATACCGGATGTGCTTCTCACATTTGTACTAATGTGCAGGCGCTGAGAAATAGCAGGGCATTGACGAAGGGCGAGGTGGACCTACGCGTAGGCAATGGAGCACGAGTTGCTGCTGTTGCTATAAGAACTTATTCTCTATCTCTGCCCTCTGGGCTTGTACTAGAATTGGATGATTGTTGTTATGTGTCTGCTTTGACTAAGAACATTATATCAGTTTCTTGTTTAGACAAGAAAGGCTTTTCATTTATAATAAAGAACAAATGTTGTTCAATTTATTTAAATGATATGTTCTATTGTAGTGCACCTATGATGAACGGACTCTATATTCTAGACCTTGAAAACCCTATCTATAACATAAGTACCAAGAGGTTCAAGTCAAATGACATGAACCAAACCTATATCTGGCACTGTCGCTTAGGTCACACTACAACAAAAACCCTCATAGACATCGGTTTTCCACCGCTGTCTATTACATTTTCAACCGATGTCTATGAAGGTGATGTAAAAGGTCTGTCATTTTAGACATCGGGTTAAAACCGGTGTAGTATCACTTAACGACACCGATTTTCAAATCGGTTATGAACCGGTGTAGTATCACTTAACGACACTGTTTCAGCAACGGTATAAAACCGATGTAATATTAGTTAATGACACCGGTTTTAGCAAGGGTGGAAAATCGATGTAATATCAGTATTGTTTAACGACATGGATTCAATTTCTGAAATAGTGAAAAATCGATATTATACAAACAAGTCAATATCCATGTAACCAGCACAAATATTATTCTTACAACATAAAAAGATAATAGGTATTGCACACATTAAATCTGTATCCACAAATTACACAAATATTCTTCTTACAATTGGCCAGTTGAGGTACCAATTAACCTACTGCTTAAGTAAGAAGCCCTTTTATTCAACTGTTCGGCATCCATCTCTTTGCTTGATTTCTTCTTCTTCATGGAGGCCACCTTCTTTATCCTTTCCTTTACGTCAACTGCAGATGCATCTGCCACTTCAGCTTCAATGTCTCCTTTCTCCTATTTCTGATCATGCTCTTCCTGTTCCTTTGATGATTTTTCTTTCTTGGATTTCTTCTTCTTTAAGATTCTGTTCTCTAAAGGAGCACCAACACTTTCTTTCTTCTCCCCTTCACTACTTTCCTCCAGTTGCTTCTTGTCTACATAACAAGGATAAACAAATTCAACACACATTAAACAATCACTTCATATGTATGAAGCAACTCAAGTGAATTAAAATTTACTATCTATCAAAAATAAACTAATTATGTGAAAGAAGACATTACCAGCTGTCTCATTTTGTGTAGTATTACTATCTTTATTTGCAATGCCCATTTCATGTAGAAGTGCATCCAACGCTGCCATTTCCTTTTTCTTAAGCTCCTTCTTTGACAGTTGCCTTTCAGCATCTTTGGGTGGTGCTGAAACAGGAGTAGGTTTCTCAATGGTTGGTTTTTCCTAACAGCCTCTGGTTCATTTTCAGGTTCCTCAACATCATCATCATCACCCATGTCAAGAGCATCATCCTCACTTTCACTTTCCTAAACACAGGAAAAAAGAGAGTACTTGTTATAAATAAATAAACTTAAATATCTGATATAAACAAACATGTAAGAAAAGAACTGACTCTCACATGTGAGAGTAAAGCAAATAGTAGATAAGCATAATCACTAGCAAGCAACAGAATTAGCTAATAGGAAGAGAAGATTTTTATTTAAATAGATAAACTCAGAAACTCAAAGATTCTACTTATATTAACATAATAAATTTTTAAAAGAACAAAATGAAATAGGAAGAGAAGATTTTTATTTAAACAGATAACCTCATAAACTCAACATGTATTAGAACAATCTGCTAGCAATGTGTCCTATTCTTCTACAAACCAAAACTATTATTGTCTTCTCAGAAAATGGGATAATATGAAAGAGTACCAAAGAATTAACAAGAGATTAATAAAAGTGAACTGATAAGAGTTAAGACTACTGATTTACGAAGGAAAACATACTCATACAGAGGATCCAAATGTAGAAAAATAGGAATAAGTATTACAATAGAATTCTTACAAACATAGGAAAATAGGAACAATAATTAAAATCAGCTGTCAGGAGCTTGATTTGATAGATCAAAATCAGCTATTTTTGCAACATCATCATCAAAGAGTAAAACATTACTTGACTTTATATAACGATGAATGATATGAGGCTGGGCTTTCTCATGCAGGTATTCCAATCCTTTTGCTACTTCGACAGCAATTTTAACTCTTTGGAGCCATGACAACACTGGTCCTGGTTGTGCTCCTTTAACTCCTTTTCGTCCTGTGCATAATTATAGACATCACTGTTTGCTACTTTTAAATAAATTACTTGAAGTGCTAATCTTCTGAATCCATTGTCACTTTAGAACTCTCTAGGCAAGCTTGATACATGAAATCATAGTATAGAGCATCAACATAATGATGATAAAATCTCATCTATTGCTTCGCTCTATGAATCTATTTTATCATTTAGTTCAGGAGTAAAATAAACATAAATGATTTTGGACTATCTGACCATATAGATGTTTTACTATCTATCACAGGGAGAAAGAAGGAGTTAATGTGACATATAAATGATAAACATCTTCCAACAGTTGGAATGATCATGAGATGAGCCACACACAATTGGTTGTACTAGGAGATTAGAAAACAAATTTAGAATAACATTTAATTAATTATAGTTTTCTGTGTTCCTTGAATAATTCTACTAAATTCTTTAATGCGCACATTTCTTTGTACTTCATAGGTTGTACATGTTGGTGAGAAATATAGACAAAAGCCAGCAGTCCTGCTCCCATGAAAAAGCAACTTAGCCACTTATCTTCAATCCCTGACATTAACTTAAGCCGAACATTTACCTATTCAATAAAGCATACAAAGGAAAGAACAGCACATGGTTCCCTCTGTTTAATTGATGAACTTAGGTTCAGTTTGTATTAAACATTGTTATGGATATTATCATGTGGCAAAATAGTATTGGATAAGATCCATTGCAAAAATTACAAGTTGTCAAATGACAATTGACAAAGGCAAAGGATGAGGCTCTCCTTAATGGAAAAGGGGAATCTTAAACTGTCTGAGACAGTATGTTGATTTTTAGTGTGCTACGTGATAGATGTGAAAATTTCTAGTTTACTTAGCTTGATTAAACTGACATAAGGGTGGTAGATGTGAAAATTTATTTTAAAAGGATTACTTAGGTTTTATCATAGGATATGTTTTGTAACATATGTATGCTTAAATATTTTCATACACATTGCCACATACTCTCATCAACATAATTAACTTTAAAATTTTGACGCCATAGATGTCCACATGTATCTGTGTTCCTTATATAAACTATGCAGTTGAGTGGTTTAAATATTTTGGTGACATATATGTCCACATGTGTCTGTGTCCTTTATATAAACTATGTAGTCAAGTGACCAATCATATATTGTTTGTATATGTTTTCTAATACTTGATTTTAATCAATGTGCCATTGTAATAACATGGTTGCAATAATGGATAAGTTTTCCTAAGAAAAGTTCATACCATGAAGAATGTCATGGAGAGATCCCATTGTAGCAAACTCATATGCTAACAGACAGAGATTTCCTTCAACACTGTAACCAACCAACTCCATGACATTCTCATGCTTCAGTCGTGACACCATGGAAACCTGTAAAATTGTTCATTTGAGCATGACACCCCAACTAATAAGGTTAAAATAAGTATGACAAAAACCTGTGCCAAAAACTCTTGGTTTGGCTGCTTGCTTGAATCTAATTTTTTTACAATTGTGCTTCTCTCATTCTTTAGGACACCAAAATACACTCTACCAAATGAACCCTCCCAAATCAAAGCTTCATCACCAAAATTTTTTGTGATCTCCCTTATCTCGTCAACAGGAATAGCTGGGACTGCAATAGGTTGTGGCTTAACAGTTTGGGCACCCTTAGAAGGAGTATTGGCAGAAAGATAGGCTCCATCATTTCCTGCAAAATAGGCATCCATATTCATTAGAACTGAAAAATTTCTAATGATACCTCTAAAATAGATTTAGTCATCCAGTTGAAATGGAAGAAGACTTAATTTGGAATAAAAAAAACTCTAGTGGCCATTTTAGGTATCCTTACCAGCTGAATGGCTTGCAACATAAGGACCACCACTGGCAGCAGTTCGATTATTATCATTCTCTTCGCAACATCCAAAGCACGACATTTTTGTCTTTTAAGAGCGCTTGTGATGATGCTACCAGACTTGTAAGTTGTAACTAAGAAAACCTGTTTACAAAAGAAAAAAAATCCAGTAAACATGGGCACAAAGATGCCGCCTCCCCCCACTCCCCCGACGCTCCCGAGAGCGGATCCTGCGAAAGTGATTGTGGATCCGAGCACAACCCTCCACCCTAGCTCCAGTTCCTGCCACCCCAAATTTGCAAACTTCCAATCTCAAACCAAAGCAGAAAAAACAGGAAAAAAAAGGAAAAAAGAACACGATTTGGTTGAGAGAAGAAGGGAAAGGGTTTCATATTGGCCAAGCGTGCGAGTGAGAGCCATTCTTGGGGAGAGAATTCACAAGGCGACCGAGGAGAGGAGGCTTGTCGTCTTCCATGCGATCGCTGTGGTTGCTTCCTGCCTGCGTCGTTGACGACCCAAGAGGCCTCTCTGCTGCGATCGACTGGAGTCCTAGGATCATACTGCAGCAAAGGAAGAGTACAACAACCACATGTTGGAACCCCAAGGTTGTTTTGGTGTGATCAACAAGTTAAGTTAGGTCCTGCATTGTATTTAACCTTGTGTCTAAGTGTGCAAGAGCTTAGGAGCACAGGTACTCGAGCGGAAGACGCAGCTAGCGAGAAGGACGGCACGCGGTGCGTCCGAGGGACGAGGTGCTGCGGAAGAGTACACCGGCGGACGAGAAGGAAGTGCGCGCGGTGGTTCCGAGGTACGAAAGCCGGAGCGGAAGATTGCTCGGGGAGCAAGAGATGCAGCTAGCGCGAAGGTCGGCACGAGGTGCGACTGAGGGACGAAGTCTGCGGATGAGTACGCTGGTGGACGAGAAGGGACACGCGGTAATTCCTAGGGACGAGAAGCCGAAGGGAAGCACGCTCGAGAAGACCGGAAGATGGGTTCGGGTGAGCCCTATTCCGGATGTCAGAGATCACCCAAGCAAGTGGAGCCGGAGCAGAAAGACCCGGACCAGAGGCGAGCTGAACCGAAGAAGAGAGCACAGACCAAAAGTCAACTGGGTTGACTTTTGGCTCCGGGGCGCCCGGAAGTGACTTTTTCACAGGATCAAGCTTTGACTCGATCCAACCGTTGGGGGATAAATTTTATCCCCCCAGGGCGCCCCGACCAAGGCTATAAATATAGCCTTGGTCCAAAAGCTTTCAACAATTACGATCATTCTATTTCCAAACACTTGTATGCATTAGTTGTAGTTAAGCTTCGTTTTCTGTGCCTAAGAGGCTTCTCCGCCTGAAGGAATTTTTGAGCATATTCTTCCTTGGATTAACAACCACATCAGTTGTAACCAAGTAAACATCTGGTGCCTCATCTTTTCTTTTATGCTTTTATTTATCTGCTTAATTCATTTTACAAGTGTTAGCTTAATCGTTCGAGGAAGGGTTGTCTGTTTTTAATTGACAGGTTATTTACCAACCCTTCTAGCCGGCCCAACGGTCCTACAAGTGGTATCAGAGCCGAGTACGCCTCAGAAGGACTAACCGCCGTCTGAAGCAACAAAACAATGGCCGGAGCTAGCGACTACCCACCAGCATTCGAGGGGGAGCTTTGATATTGGTATTTCTCTAATAATGAAAACAGGTTATGAAGCACCGAAGAACACGAACGGAGAAAGACTCGATCTACGCCTCTGGAACAAGAAGCAGCGTGACGAGTCAATGGCAAACGGTCGTGCAAAGTTTCACATTCTAACCGCAATACCAAATGAAGATTTCGATAGAGTTGGCGAATACAACAGCGCTAAAGAACTTTGGGAAAAGTTCTTAAAACTCTACGAAGAACCAACTGAAGCCGAATCCAACTCTTTGATAGACACCGAGCTGCCGACAGAACAGTCCGAGATGGAAGAAATTACCGAGACAGCCCCAACAGCCGAAGTACATCCCGAGAGTGATGAAGGGGGAGAATCTTCGGATAAAAGCAACTCGACTGGGGGAGAATCAACTACCGGAAAGGTAAGTCAGGTATGGACTCGAACCTCTGATCAATTAAATGATTCAATCGAAAAATTGCCTGAAGAGTCTTTTAAATCAGAAATTGAACCATCGAAAGAATTTTTCGAATTAGAAAATCAATTGTCAAACTTGCCTTGCAAATTATTATTAAAAGAATTTTCCAAGTTAGAAATTTTGTCGAAAAACTTTTGTAAATTGCAAAATATTTTTTCGAAAGAATTATGCAAATTAGAAATGATGTCAAAAACCTTCTTCGAATTACAAATTACTTTCTCGAAAGAGTTTTGCAATTCAGAAAACGAGTCATCGAAAAAGTGTTTCGGATTAAGAAATCTATTATTAATAAATTCCTGCAAATTAGAAAATTCTTGCAAATTACAAAATATTCTTTTAAACGAATTTTGCACATTGTCGAAAGAATCGTTTATAGCGTCGAAAATTTTTTTCAAGTTAGAATCTATGCTATCGAAATATTTTTGTGAACTTGAAATTCAAAAAATAATAGAAATTAACATGATACAAATTGTTGCATGTTTAATATTTTTTGCTTTAAATCTGAAAAAGTGTGACTTAAGAATTTCTGATAAATTAAAATGGAAATTTAAACCTTCTGATTAAAGCATAAAATATATAAATAAATAAATACATAGAAAATTTCTCTTTATGTTATTAATTCTCTGAAATTTTCTTGCATAAAGTTTTATGTTTAGAAACTTCTTAATCTTGATGTCGAATAACTTAGAAATTTGTCTTGACTTAGAAATATTTCCCTGAAAATTATTGAAATATAGTTTCAAAATTTTTTTGTCAACCCTTAGATTTCGTTTGTACCCCATTTTTATTGTGATCAAAGGGGGAAAAGGGAAAGTATAAGTCTAGGGGGAGGTAGAAAACATTGAAAATTAAAATTTGGAATGTTTGAAATTTAATTTTTTCTATCATGTTGCATGTTATTGCAATAAACTGTTTAATTTCATATCTATTGTTGACCCTAGCTTAACTTGGGTTGATCACACCAAAAAGGGGGAGATTGTTGGAACCCCAAGGTTGTTTTGGTGTGATCAACAAGTTAAGTTAGGTTCTGCATTGTATTTAACCTTGTGTCTAAGTGTGCAGGAGCTTAGGAGCACAGGTACTCGAGCGGAAGACGCAGCTAGCGAGAAGGACGGCACGCGGTGCGTCCGAGGGACAAGGTGCTGCGGAAGAGTATACCGGCGGACGAGAAGGAAGTGCGCGCGGTGGTTCCGAGGTACGAAAGCCGGAGCGGAAGATTGCTCGGGGAGCAAGAGACGCAGCTAGCGCGAAGGTCGGCACGAGGTGCGACTGAGGGACGAAGTCTGCGGATGAGTACGCTGGTGGACGAGAAGGGACATGCGGTAATTCCGAGGGACGAGAAGCCGGAGGGAAGCACGCTCGAGAAGACCAGAAGATGGGTTCGGGTGAGCCCTATTCCGGATGTCAGAGATCACCCAAGCAAGTAGAGCCGGAGCAGAAAGACCCGGACCAGAGGCGAGCTAAACCAGAGAAGAGAGCACGGACCAAAAGTCAACTGGGTTGACTTTTGGCTCCGGGGCGCCCGGAAGGTACTTTTTCACAGGATCGAGCTTTGACTCGATCCAACCGTTGGGGGATAAATTTTATCCCCCCCAGGGCGCCCGGAACCCATCCAGGCGCCCCGACCAAGGCTATAAATATAGCCTTGGTCCAGAAGCTTTTCAACAATTACGATCATTCTATTTCCAAACACTTGTATGCTTTAGTTGTAGTTAAGCTTCTGTTTTCTGTGCCTAAACGCTGTAAGAGGCTTCTCCGCCTGAAGGAGTTTTTAAGCTTAATCTTCCTTGGATTAACAACCACATCGGTTGTAACCAAGTAAACATCTGGTGCCTCGTTCTTTTCTTTTATGCTTTTATTTATCTGCTTAATTCATTTTACAAGTGTTAGCTTAATCGTTCGAGGAAGGGTTGTCTGTTTTTAATTGACAGGTTATTTACCAACCCATCTAGCCGGCCCAACGGTCCTACACCACATACCGCCCTCTCTCCAGATCTGCAGCCATGGCGGTGTCGGGGGGATGGAATGCAACTCTGTCACCTCGTCCTCCATGGGTTAAGCCGCCTACGCTACTACCCTCTGCGTCCTCAGTCAAACACAAGGCAAGCTGTGTTGTGCATCGATCTAGGAAGGGAAAGAGGGAGATGAGAGTGAGAGAGATAGTCAGATGGCCAACGTTGAGGAGGAAAGTGGTGGATAGCGCGATATAGGTTTAGGTTTAGAGGGAAGAGTGAAATGTTGTAAATTTTGGCTAAGTATTGGTGAGAAAATTAAATTATTTTATTTTATTATAGACACCGGGTTTTAAAAACTGCTGTTAAAATCGGTGTCTATTAACGAAAAAAGGGCATTCATAGACATCGGCTTAAAACATCGATGTCTATGAGTGAAAATATGCGCTTATAGACACCGATTTTTGGAAAAACTGGTGTAAAATACTCAAAAGGCATCATTTTTTGCTTAAAACCGATGTTGTTCCACCGATGTCTATGAGGGTTTTTCTTGTAGTGTCATATAAATGACAAACGCTTATCCCAGCTCCATAAGGATGGTTTCCTGGACTCATTTGATTTTGAATCATATGAGACATGCGAGTTATGCCTACTGGGCAAGATGATCAAGACTCCCTTTAGTGGACACATCGAGAGAGCGACTGACTTGTTAGGACTTATACATAGTGATATATGTGGCCCTTTCAATATCGTTGACAGAGGTGGTTATAGGTACTTCATTACATTTACTGATGACTTTAATAGATATGGTTATGTGTATCTGATGACACATAAGTCAAAATCCTTTGAAAAGTTTAAAGAATTCAAGAATGACGTACAAAACCAGCTTAGCAAGAGTATTAAGATACTTCGATCAGATCGAGATGGAGAATACCTTAGCCATGAGTTTCATGACTATCTAGCTGAGTGTGGGATTCTATCCCAACTCACTCTTCCTGGAACACCATAGTGGAATGGTGCATCCGAAAGGAGGAATCATACCTTATTAGATATAGTACGGTCTATGATGAGTCACACAGATCTTCCTATGTATCTTTGGGGTTATGCTCTAGACACAGCAGCCTTCATTCTCAACCGAGTTCCATCTAAGGCTGTAATAAAGACACCATATAGGATATGGACTGGGAGAGATGCCCAGGTGTCTTTTATGAGGATTTGGGGTTGTGAGGCTTACATTCGACGTCAAGTCTCGGACAAATTGGGACCCAAATCCGATAAGTGCTATTTTATTGGATATCCCAAGGAAACGAAGGGATATTACTTCTACATTCCCAATCAACACAAGATAGTTGTGGCTAAGACTGGGTATTTCTAGAAAGGGATTTTGTTTCTAGAAAGACTAGTGGGAGTACGTTCGATCTTGAAGAAGTTCAAGATGTAAACCATAGCACTGAAGCCTCGATGGAAGTTGAACTGGAACCACAAAGTGTTGTGGATGATGTTGTTCGACAAGGAGTTGAGGAACAACAACCAGTTCAAGTAGACATACCTCTTCGCAGGTCTGATAGGGTACGTCATCAGCCTAAGAGATATTCATTTCTCTTGTCTGACTATGATGACGTTGTGCTCATTGAGGATGAGTCTACCTCCTATTAGGAAGCTGTGATGAGACCAGATTCCGAGAAATGGCTAGAGGTCATGAGATCCGAGATGGAATCCATGTACACTAACCAAGTATGGACTTTGGTTGATCCACCTGAAGGGGTCAAACCCATTGGGTGTAAGTGGGTCTTTAAGAGAAAGACTGGCATGGATGGACTTATTTATATGGGTCTCTTGGTAGCTAAAGGTTTCAAGTAAATTCATGGTATTGACTATGATGAAACCTTTTCTCCAGTAGCGATGTTTAAATCCATTCGGATCATGCTTGGTATTTAAGCGTACCACGATTTTGAGATCTGGCAGATGGATGTCAAAACCACGTTTCTGAATGTAAACTTGCTCGAGGATGTGTACATGACACAACCTGAGGGTTTTGTAGATCCACAGCACACTGGCAGAGTATGCAAGCTGCATAGGTCCATTTATGGACTAAAGCAAGCTTCTCGGAGCTGGAATCTTCAATTCGATGATGCAATCAAACATTTTGGTTTCATCAAGAATGAAGATAAACCATGTGTCTACAAGAAGGTTGTTAGGAGCACATTTTTCTTCCTTATTTTGTATGTGGATGACATACTACTCATTGGGAAAGGCATCCTTTTGCTGCAGTCTGTCAAGACTTGGCTAGGGACTTGTTTCTCAATGAAGGACTTAGGTGAAGTATCCCACATTCTAGGTATACAGATCTATAGAGATAGATCTAAGAGATTGCTTGGCCTAAGTCAGAGTACATACATTGACAAGGTACTACTACGGTTTTCCATGTAGAACTCCAAGAAGGGATTTCTGCCGATGTCACATGGTGTGAGTCTTTCGAAGACTCAAGGTCCCTCTTCTAGAGAGGAGAGAGACCGCATGGATCAGATCCCTTATGCTCCAGCCATAGATCTATCATGTACGCCATGCTATGTACTTGTCCTGATGTCTCGTATGCTTTGAGCATGACGAGCAGATACCAGTCAGATCCAAGTGAAAGTCACTAGATAGCGGTCAAGAATATTCTTAAGTACTTGAGAAGGACTAAAGAATATTTCTTGATATATGGAGGCGATGACGAGCTAGCTGTAAAAGGTTACAGTGATGCTAGCTTCCAAACTGACCAGGATGATTATCGATCGTAGTCTGGGTTCATGTTTTGCATAAATGGTGGTGTTGTGAGATGGAAGAGTTTGAAGCAGGACACAGTCGCAGATTCTACAACAGAGGCCGAGTATATTGCTGCATCAGAAACAGCAAAGGAGGAAGTTTGGATCCGCAAGTTCATTATTGAACTTGGGGTGGTTCCTAGCATAGCTGATCCCATAGAGCTCTATTGTGACAACAATGGAGTAATTGCACAGGCTAAGGAACCTCGCTCACACTAGCGGACCAAACACATACTACGGTGCTTCCATCTCATTCAAGAGATTATTGATAGAGGAGATGTGAAGATTTGTAAAGTACCCACTGAGGCTAACATCGCAGATCCCTTGACCCAGGCTTTGGCACAGAGAAAGCATGATGATCACACTAGGTCATTAGGCCTTAGAGCCTATACTGATTGGCACTAGTGCTAGTGGGAGATTGTTAGTTAAAGCCCTAGAGTCAATCATTTGATGATTGTTGTATGGACTCGTTGTATCATATTCTTATGTATATAAAAGCATTTGTTTATGGTTATTATGCTTACTTGTATTGGTTCCAAATAACTAAGTATAATAGCGTCCTTGAGTAGAATGTTCTTACCTATATCAATCGATTGGTTGAATCGATATTGAGATGATATAGGGAACACTACTCTTAATCATTCCTAGTCAAGTATTAGCATTCAAGGACAATGTTAATGCAACGAGACTAGCATGTAGGTCAACTCGATGACTTGATCTCACAAGTCATGGATATGGAGATATCAAGTTGACACTTGGGTATGCATTGGAGAATGTATACTAAATGACCCGCCATGAGAAAATATCATGGATCGTTATATGAGTGTCATATACTTTCTCAGGTGGTTATTAGTATGACTATTAGTCCTTGGATCTGAAGTCACTATGGTTCTCTACATAAGGAGTTACATACTTTGGCTTCGTCAAACGTCACCCGTAACTGGGTGGACTATAAAGGCGATTACTGGGTATGTAACAAATTATGCGGAGGGATGTGAGTGATGTAGATGGGATCTATCCCTCCTATATGATGGGAGTGACATCATTATTCTTGATAGAGTGAGACCACTAAGTGCATGGTCATGCCCAAATGAGTCAATATGAGATGTTGAGCTCATTAGATTGAGTGAGTCTACTTGGGATTCAAGATTTAGATTGATTAGAGGATGACATGGTCTATGCCTCATATTGATCAATCTAGATGTCAAGGATAGAAGGACACTTGTCACATATTGTGAAGAGTCACAATTAGTAGTCACAAGGTGATGTTGGATCTCAACATTCTTTTAACTTGGGTAGTAATGATGTGTTGCTAGATACCGCTCATTACTTATGCTTCTAAAAGGGTTTAGGAGCATTGCCAACGTTACAAAAACCTATAGGGTCACACACAAAGGGTAATTAGATGGAGATTAGGTTCATTTGATGAACCAAGAGGATTAGGTTCATGTGATGAACCAAATTGGATTAAGAGTAATCCAAAGTAAACTAATTGAGTTGGACTCAATTTGGTTCATGTATTAAATGAGTCTAATTTGGACTTAGACTCATTGAGCCAATTTAATTCAATGAATAGAGATTCATTAAATTAAAATTGACTTGAACCAATTGTTAGATTTGATCAACCATGGGAGAGAAGTGGTCAAGTTTGACTTGACTTGAGAGGAAGATGAAAGGTCAAGTTTGACTTGACCATTGTCACCTCATTTGTGAGTTGACATTAAGTGGGATAATGATGATATGCCATATCATCAAGATTAGAACATGTGTGTGCCACATCATAAGGGAGATCAAGAGTTGTGACTCTTGATATCCCATAGGGTTTAAAAGCCCCTTCTTGAAGTGGGCGACCACTTTAACACAAGTGAGATTTCATTTTGTTTTGAGTAACCTCCTTCTTCTTCCTCTCTACCTTTCTTCTCTCCCTCTCCTCCACCATTGCTGATCCTCTAAGGTTGCTAGCACATCTTTAGAGGTTCTCTCCATCGATTTGTTTGTGTAGATACACATAGAGGGTTGTACACTTGACAACATTGAGATCTGGTGAACCTTGGACGAGCGGGATACGCGAAGGGCTTCGCTACAAAGGTATAAGTCTCTTCCTTGTAGATCTAGTGTAGATCTAGTCTAGAAAACATATACATGAAGTTTTTACGAAATTTTATAACTTCGCACGGATCCGGTGGCATGGGATTCGAGGTTTTCGCAACGCAAAAAACAGTTTTTGCGGCCCGGAAAACCCAACAGTTAGCACTTCTCTCGCTTTTAGAACTTAGAAAGGAACACATGTTAGTTTAATAATAAAATATAAACATTAAGTAAATAAAAGAATTTACTTGGTTTGCAACCAAGGAGGTTGCTAATCCAAGACAATGAAAACTTAACTAGAAGATTTCCTTCGGTGAAGGCGGAGTAGCCTCTTACAGACATTAAAGCTTGAATAAAAACAAAGAACAAAATTTGAGTACATTATTGTATATTGAATGAAAAGCATCAGAGCACTATTTATAGCTCACTGGTGAAAATATAGCCGTTAATGATGTTGCAGGTTCCAAGCACTTGGACCAGGTCCAGTCGCCTCCACTATGGTACCTTATCCACTCTGTAATGACTCCACAATGATTTTGTGATAAGTCTCTTATCTATGTCCAAGCGCCTGGACTGGTCTAGGTGCTCGGAATGTTACTAACGTGGACATAAATTCTATCCCCACTACAATGTCTCCGAAAGGGCACATCTACTCAACCAAGTTGGTCTGAGCACTTAGACTGGTCCGCGCATTTAGAGTTCGGGCGCCTAGACTTGGTTCAAGGACCTGGACAAGTCAACACAGAGTTGACTTGTCCGGCTCCTGCTCTAGTCACTTGGGTGATTCTCCGGTCATCCAGAGTTAAGCTCATCGAAACCCAACTCCGACCTTTTCTTAGAGTGGACTTCCTTCCCGACTTCTCGTCTCTCAAAAATGTCACACGCGCCCTTCTCATCCATCGGCGTACTCTTCCATAGCTTTTCGTCCCTCGGATGCACCAAGCCCATTGACTCACTTCTCATGTCATCCTTCTCGTTCGCTATATCTTCCACTAGACTTTCTATATTCCTAAGTCCCTACACACTTAGACATAATGTATCAAATACGCAAAGTCTAACTTAACTTGGTTAATCACATCAAAACTAACATGAAGTACTTACAGATGCTACCCAATGATTGATATAAACTTATGTTTGGCAATATGAATGATTTGTAGAGATGGAAATGAATTTAGTTTTATTTTAAAAAATAAATTCACTTTGCATTTGCTAACTATAACTTGACGACCATACAGATCAAGGATAGTTGGTTATTGTTAAATGCAAGAAAACAACCTATGCCTATTGAACCTCCAGCTCCAAGTAGCCATCCTCTTTCTAAGTTCAAATTTTCTAAATTTCACTCTATTTAGACACTCTTCATCATGACCATACTACACATAGAAATTTGTTAGAACAATATAGTACTATGTTAGATGAATAATTCCAATATTTGTGAAACCATTTTAAGAAGGAGGAGTTGTTCGAGTGCATCACCAGCTTCATGGAAGTTCAAAAGAATGATTGGAAAGAAATAGAGGAATTTAGGGCAAATGTGGCAAATCCATTGGGACATCGACCTTATGTATAAATACCACAGGCACTTAGATAGAAAACATGATGCCATTATACCTAGATTTTCGAGCTTCTCTTATTATAACCCTCTACTATCTTTTTGATTTCATTAGGGCAACGAAATATGGGGGGAGTTGTATATAGTATTGGTCGCTACTCGGAATATCGTACCGGTTCCCCTATACAAAAATTTTGTGCAAGCCCCGAACCTTTCCTAACAACCTATTGTGTTCTTTAGAAATTAAACTTGGAATCGCAAACAAAACTTAACATTATTGATTCCAAATTTAGCTTATCTGTTCTTATAGGTTTAGACTTGGATCGCAAACGATGTTTAACATTATTGATCCAAATCCACCCATGTTACAAATTCGATTAAATAATTATTTTAGAGATCAGCTCCCAGGACAAACATGGCGAGGCACTTGACCTTCTTGGGTATGAGAACATCCACCACTGCCTCGACAAAGCCTTTCAAAGAAATTTAATATTTAATCTCCTTATAGTAACCATAGGTTTAACAAAAAAGAACAATCGAATCACAAGATAAAAAAAAATAAAACAAAAGAACATAAACTCGAATCACAAATTCAAAACCTAGAATCATATGCCTCTTGTGTTTGATATTTCAAAATCTATACAAAGAAAACTAGTATGATGCAGAATAGAATTACTAGTTATACCTTTCTTTATAAGCAACAATCTCTTGATCTTCTATCGTATTCCTCTTCTTATCTCGGACGTCGTATGGGCGACGATCTACTGAGACGAGAACCACCCAAGCTTCCTTCTTCTCCAAGCAAGTTTCGGCCACCACAAGAACTCTAAGAGAAGATGAGGTTCGGCCACCACCACCAAGCTCCAAGGGATTCTAGAAACAAAACCTCCTATCTCTCCTTCTTCCTCTAACAAAATTCGGCCACCAACCAAAACCCTTGAGATGAAGATGCCGCCGGCCAAGGAAGAAGAATAGGAGATGGAGAGGAAGAGAGGGGTCGGCCACCAAGGAAGAGAGGAACCATAGAAGATATCTTGTTGTTATGAGATGAGGCACCTCTACCCTCTCTTTTATATTCCTTGGTCTTGGCAAATAAGGAAAGTTTTATTAAAACTTCCTTATTTTCTTTGCCAATGAAAGGAAAGTTTAATAAAATTTCCTTTCAAACTATATATATGGTCGGTAACCTTAATCCCTCCAAACAAGGAAAATTTTAAACACAAAATTAAACTTCCTAATTTGTTTTCGAAAATTTTTAAATAAAAATTTCTTTTTAAAAAATTCCCTTCATGGTTGGTGATAAAAGGAAACTTTTATAAATTAAAATCTCTCTATTAAAACATGTGGATGATTTACAAAAAGGAAAGTTTTCTCTAAAATTAAAATCTTCCTTTCAATCTACAAATAAGGAAAGATATCAAATCTTTTCTTAATTCTTTGTAGAAACTATAAAAGGAAAGATTTAATTTTAAAACTCTCTTTTAAAATCATGAGGATGGTTTCATAAAAGAAAAGTTTTATCAAAAATTAGAAATTTTCTTTTAACTACAAATAAGGAAAGATATCAAACCTTTCTCTTAATCTATTGCAGAAAGCTATAAAACGAAATATTTAAATTTTAAACTCTCTTTTAAAACCATGGCTTCCACATAAGAAAGATTTAAAAAATAAAATCCTTTTTAATTTATTGTGGCTGGCCACACCAAGCTTGGGTTCAAGCTAGGGTCGACCACCTAATGAAACCAACTCACCTTGGTTTGGCTAGCCCTAGCTTGGGCTCCAAGCTAGGCTTGGCCGGCCACCTTAAGGTGGGTATGGGTGAGTATAATACTTTATAAATAAGAGGCTATGATAGGGACCGAGAGGAGGAATTAGTTTTGGTCTCCCGATGAAATTAAGCTTCCCGTGTTCGCCCCGAACACCAACTTAATTTTATCAATAATAATTTATTCTATTAAAGAATTATTATTGAACTACCGCACCAATCCCAAATTATATTTTGGGCTCCTTCTTATCATGAGTGTGTTAGTCTCCCTATGTTTAAGATATCGAATGTCCATTAATTAAAATGAGTTACTGACAACTCTCTTTAATTAATATCTTAGTCCAAGAGTAGTACCACTCAACCTTATCGTCATGTCGGACTAAGTCCACCTGTAGGGTTTACATGACAATCCTTATGAGCTCCCCTTGGGGACATTATCAACCTAGATTACTAGGACACAGTTTCCTTCTATAATCAACAATACACATTATAAATAATATCATTTCCCAACTTATCGGGCCTATTGATTTATCGAGCTAAATCTCACCCTTTGATAAGTCAAAGAAATAAATACTAACTACACGTGCTTGTTATTATATCGGGATTAAGAGCACACACTTCCATAATAACAAAGGTCTTGTTCTTTTATTAAGTCAGTATAAAAAGAACTTATCTTAAATGGTCCTGCTCAATACACTCAGAGTGTACTAGTGCAATTTTATAGTCAAGATAAACTAATACCAATTTACACTACGACTATTCCAATGGTTTGTTCCTATCCATCTTAGTCGTGAGCAACTATTTTTAATTTATAAAGAACTAATAACATGATCTTCTGTGTGTGACACCACACACCATGTTATCTACAATATAAATTAATTGAACAACTACACTTAGCTTATGGATGTAGATATTTGACCAATATGATTCTTATTTCTAACTAAATGTTTATACAAAAGTTAGGTTTTTAGTATACATTTCAACATATAAGTACATACTTGTTTCTTGTTTTAGTTTAGTCTTAGTTTATTTCAGCTTGTTTGTATTTTATTTTAATTAGTTAGATTTGTTCTAGCTTGTTTTCTAGTGTAGTTTAGTTTCATTTTATGGCATGTTAAGATCATTATCGATCATATTACTGTTGACTTGTTCTCAAGTAGAAATTCTAGCATGCTTGTTTTTTTACTTATGTTGTTAATCTTTAGTGCTAGTATGTTTAATGAACAATTTTTCTCTATCTTTAGTAGCATGAAGTGAGAAATGTCTTTATTGAAAATATTTGAGTGATGACCTAGTTTTAGGATCTCTTCTCACTTTACCTAATTGGATAGTAGATAACTTTATACAGTCATGATTCATAGAGCTTGTTAGTACTTGTGTTCTCATGATGATTTCTCAAACTATATTTTGGTTACTGGATGAGGCTTAGATCAAGTCAACTCGCTTGGAAAAATCTTTATCCTGACACTTACATTTGTATATATGCATTTATGTTAATGCTGCACTCTTAAAGCATAAAAAAATATTTGATTTGAATAAGGGATTAAAAATTAATTATCATGAGTGAAACGTAGCAATTTATCCCTTTGAGACTGAGTTAGATCACTGGGAAAATAAATATTATGCTTCTCTTGAATCCGAACACTTCTTTGAGACCTTGGGTAGTTTGAGAGGAATGAACTAAGTGTGTGACAGGTAAATGTCTATCACTAGGAGTATGAGGAATTCTGTTAGATGACGATTTAACTAAGTATAAAAATTTAAACTTGAAGCACTTAAGCCACTCATCGCATTGAGTATGGAGAACTTTTTCTTAGGCCACATCAAAATTACTTTGGTATCATGCTCACCAATGAAATCATTTGATAGAGTTAGATTGATTCACGAGAGATTATGATGCATTATACTAATACATAGGTTTAGATTGCAAGTTTTTGTTTGAGGACAAGGAAAGGTTTAAGTCTAGGGTATGATGCGTGTAGATTATATATTCTTTTATACATTGATTGAAGCACATTCACTTGTATTTCTTGATTATAGTTTACATTATCATACTCCATTTCATCATTTTATAAGTATAATTATCCATTTTATTCGGAGATCTACTTTTGCCTTGTTTTTATTGATAGGATATGATATGGAGTGAAAATGGATAAAGAATACACGATGCAACCTCCTTCGGAAATCAAAATGGGCAAGTCGTGCCTCTCCCTACAGCACTACACACTGGCAGGTCATGCCTTGAGGCATGATCATGTCCCTCCCTTTAGAGCTCCACACGGTCGTGTCGTGCCCAGAAGCATGGTTGTGTCCCTTCAAGGCAGAGTCACACGACCTCACCATGCCTTAAGGCAAGATCGTGTCGCATTTTTAAGCCACTGCATGCATGCCACAATCTTGCCCTGAGGCACAATAGTGTGTGTGAAAGGGTCCTCCTCCTCTTTTCTTGGTGAGGGAGTTTCCCCTTTGGGGAAGACAAATTTGGATCATTCCACTCTATTTTCAACATCTTCTCGATGATTCGTTGCAGTCTCCATCATCTGTCTGTAAGTACAGCGGGGACCGGCAAGAGGGGGGTGAATTGCCTGCAAGTAAAAATAACCCTTCTCAAAGCTTTTCAACTCTTAAAATAAAGCAACAATAAGAAATTAACTACAGAAATAAAAGGAGACAGAAATTAACTTGGTTACAACCAAGTGGGTTGTTAATCCAGGGCAGTAAGAAAAGCGCAGTAAGAAAACTCCTTCTCTGAAAGCGGAGAAGACTTTTACACTTTTGATAGCACAGTAGTTGCTATTTCGTTCGTATTCGATGTTCTCTAAAGTTGCCCGAGACCCTCTTTATATAGGGGTTCTCGAGCTTATCAGATCACCTGATCCTTCGGGATCAGGTTTGACTCGAGAGGGATCGGTCGATCGAACCTGCTGTACCTGCCCGGCTTTCCGTCCAGGTGCAGTCTCTGTTGATCGAGCTCAGGTTCGGTCGACCGATCCTTATGTTCGGTCGACCGATCGGCCAACGGTCTTCCTCTGTGCTGGCCCGATGAAAACGCTCGACTTAGTCTCTCGATAAACTTGGGTTCGGTCGATCAATTATGAGATTCGGTCGACTGATCACTTCACCGCTGGCAGATGTGTTGCTGACGTGTCACCAACGGCTGGCTTCGGTTAATGAAGGGTTCGGTTGACCGATCAATAGGTTCGGTCGACCGAACCGTTGACAAGTCAACTCCAGTTGACTTGCTCCGGTTCGGCTCCTTGGGTGATTGCGGCCATCCGGAATAGGGCTCACCCGAACCCAGTTCCCGGCCTTCTCCTCGAGCAGGCTTCCATCCGGCTTCTCGTCCCTCGAACGCCGCGCACGTTATTCTTGCTCCACCGGAGTACTCTTCCGCAGCTCTCTCGTCCTTTGGACGCACCGAGCCCGTCGGCTCCCTTCCCGTGCCGTCCTTCTCGCTAGCTTCGTCTTCCGCTCGACTTCCTGTGCTCCTAAGTTCCTGCACACTCAGACACAGGGTTCAGACAAAACGCAGGACCTAACTAACTTGGTTAATCACATCAAAACTACCACGAGGTCCAACAATCTCCCCCTTTTTGATGTGCATCAACCCAAGTTCAAGTTAGGGTAAAACAGACACAAAAAGTAATTTTGAAGAAAAATTACTAAACTAGCATTTTAGAAAAATATTAAAAATTTAAACTTTTAAATTTTCTTGTAAATTTCCTAACTCCCCCTAACTCCCCCTAAATTTGTACTTTTCTCTCCCCCTTTGATCACAGCAAAAACGGGGAAACAAGTTCTTAAGATAGAAAATTTTCTAATATGATTTCTTAGAATTTTCAAAAAGAATTTCTAAGTTAAAAATCTATTTTCTAAGTAAAAAAATTTAAAAAAAAAAATCCAAAACTTAGAAAAGTAAAAAAAAAATTGTTTGTGCACTTTCAAAGCATTTTAATTTTACTTTTAATATTTTTTCAGAAAGTTAATTAAACATTTTGTTTCAATATTTCAGCTTCCAGGTCGTGGCGAGGCACTAGGCCTTCTTGGTTATTGGAGCAACAACCACTTCCTTAGACAAAGCCTTCATAAGGAAAATGTTTAATTTTCTCTCTATAAAGCTTTTAATTTTAAGAGCTTAGTTTAGCACAGATTTTGGAACCCAATAAAGGTTCCTTCCTACAGGATTAGTCAAAAACTTAGGGGGTATATAATTCTTAGGAATTTTCCTAAGTTGACCTTGATGCTTCCTTATATACCAGTTTAATTTTCCAAAAATTTTAAGTTTTGATTTTGGAAAATTATTTTTAAACATGCATCAGTTTTCAATTTTTTAATTTCTAATTTTAAAACCTCATTTTCTGATTTCAAATATTCATTTTCCTTTTCTACTTTATCTAATTCTTTAGAAAGAGCTTTAATAAATTTAAAAGATTGAGTTGGGGTTAGATTGCGTACCTTACTTACCTGGTTTGGTGACGCTCCCCCTTCACTGCTGCTTTCTTCTTCTGATGTTCCTCCCCCTTCATCAATGCTCATTTCTGAGCTAGATGTTTCTTCTAGCTGATGGTTGGCCATCAGTGCTAGTCCTGAGAATTCTTCGACTTGACTCGGAGGATGAAGAGTCGTCCCATGTCGCCTTAAGATTTTTGTGCTTGGGTCGAGCTGGCTTCTTGCTTCTTTCCTTATCTTTCTGTTTACTCTTCAATTTTGGGCAATCATCCTTGATGTGCCCTTCTTCGTTGCAATTGTAGCATCGAATTGTCCTTCCTTTTTGATGACGTTTACTTGACTGCGATCTAAACTTGTTAGATTTAAAAAACTTATTAAAACGTCTTACCATTAACGCAGCTTCGTTTTCGTCGATTAACGCTTCGGAGTCGGGATCGTCCTTTTCAGCTCGTAGGGCAACGTTAAGGTTCGACTTCTCTACTGGTTTTTCTGCAAGTCGAGACTCGTGAAGTTAGAAAGTTGAAAACAAGTTTTCTAAACTACTTACCTCAAAGTCCTTAGAGATGTAGTAAGCATCTACTAAGGATGCCCATTCTGAATTCCTCGGGAAGGCATTGAGCGCGTATCTGATGGAATCTCAGTTGGTTACTTCTTCTCCAAGGTTCGTTAGTTGCATTATCAGCTCCTTGATTCTCGCTTGGAGGTGCGCTACCTTCTCGCCGTTGTTCATCCGGAGGTTTGTAGTTGTGTCCGGAGGATGTCGCGTCGCGCCAGCTTCGCTTCAGAGGTACCTTCGTGAAGCTCCAGGAATTTTTCCCAGAGATCTTTCGCTGAATTGTAGCTTCCGATCCGGCTTACCTCCTGAGGTGGCAGAACGCTGAGGAGGTGGAATTCAGCTTTTCCGTTGGCGACGAAATCGGCTTGCTCCTTCTTGCTCCACGTGTTTTCTTCTTTGTCTTTAGGAGCTACAAAACCATATTTCATAGTAATTAAAATATCAAAATCTGTTTTAAAGAATACCTCCATTTTTCGCTTCCATGTAGCGAAATCTCCGTCGAACTTTGGGGGATGAATGTTCGCACCGGCCATTGTTCTGATCTTTGTGCTTTAGATGGCAGTTAGTCCCTCTGAGGCTGTTGAGCTCTGATACCACTTGTATGTACAGTGGGGACCGACAAGAGGGGGGTGAATTGCCTGCAAATAAAAATAACCCTCCTCAAAGCTTTCCAACTCTTAAAATAAAGCAACAATAAGAAATTAACTGCAGAAATAAAAGGAGACAGAAATTAACCTGGTTACAACCAAGTGGGTTGTTAATCCAGGGCAGTAAGAAAAGCGCAGTAAGAAAACTCCTTCTCTGAAGGCGGAGAAGCCTTTTACACTTTTGACAGCACAGTAGTTGCTATTTCGTTCGTATTCGATGTTCTCTAAAGCTGCCCGAGACCCTCTTTATATAGGGGTTCTCGAGCTTATCAGATCACCTGATCCTTCGGGATCAGGGTTGACTCGAGAGGGATCGATCGACCGATCCCCAGGTTCGGTCGACCGAACCTGCTGTACTTGCCCGGCTTTCCATCTAGGTGCAGTCTCTGTTGATCGAGCTCAGGTTCAGTCGACCGATCCTTGTGTTCGGTCGACCGATCGACCAACGGTCTTCCTCTGCGCTGGCCCGATGACAACGCTCGACTCAGCCTCTGGATAAACTTGGGTTCGATCGACCGATCATGAGGTTCGTGTAGGACCGTTGGGCCGGCTAGAAGGGTTGGTAAATAACCTGTCAATTAAAAATGGACAACCCTTCCTCGAACGATTAAGCTAACACTTGTAAAATGAATTTAAGCAGATAAACAAAAGCATAAAAGAAAAGACGAGGCACCAGATGCTTACTTGGTTACAACCGATGTGGTTGTTAATCCAAGGAAGATTAAGCTCAAAAACTCCTTCAGGCGGAGAAGCCTCTTACAGCGTTTAGGCACAGAAAACAGAAGCTTAACTGCAACTAAAGCATACAAGTGTTTGGAAATAGAATGATCGTGATTGTTGAAAAGCTTCTGGACCAAGGCTATATTTATAGCCTTGGTCGGGGCGCCTGGAAGGGTTCCGGGCGCCCTGGAGGGGATAAAATTTATCCCCCAACGGTTGGATCGAGTTAAAGCTCGATCTTGTGAAAAAGTCACTTCCGGGCGCCCGGAAGGGTTCCGGGCGCCCCGGACAGCTCCGAGCGCCTCGGACAGTTCCGGGCGCCCCGGAGCCAAAAGTCAACCCAATTGACTTTTGGTCCGTGCTCTCTTCTTCGGTTCAACTCGCCTCTGGTCCGGGTCTTTCTGCTCTGGCTCCGCTTGCTTGGGTGATCTCTGACATCCGAAATAGGGCTCACCCGAACCCATCTTCCGGTCTTCTCGAGCGTGCTTCCCTCCGGCTTCTCGTCCCTCGGAATTGCCGCGTGTCCCTTCTCGTCCACCGCAGACTTCGTCCCTCGGTCGCACCCCGTGCCGACCTTCGCGCTAGCTGCGTCTCTTGCTCCCCGAGCAATCTTCCGCTCCGGCTTTCGTACCTTGGAACCACCGCGCGCACTTCCTTCTCGTCTGCCGGTGTACTCTTCCGTAGCACCTCGTCCCTCGGACGCACAGCGTGCTGTCCTTCTCGCTAGCTGCGTCTTCCGCTCGAGTACCTGTGTTCCTAAGCTCCTGCACACTTAGACACAAGGTTAAATACACACAGGACCTAACTTAACTTGTTGATCACACCAAAACAACCTTGGGGTTCCAACAATCTCCCCCTTTTTGGTGTGATCAACCCAAGTTAAGCTAGGGAAAAAAACATAAAACATAAACTAACTTATATTGCAATTAAGTGCAATAAGATAGAAAAAATTAAATTCCAACAGAAAATTTTAATTTTCAATTTTCTCTACCTCTCCCTAGACTTATACTTCTTCTTCTCCCCCTTTAATCACAATAAAATGGGGTTTAAAATTCTAAGGGTTTAAAGACTTAGAAAATTTTGAAAAGTTATCTGTTAAAATATTTCTAAGTCAACAATAGCTTTCTGAAAAGTTTCTAAGTTAAAAAAAACCTTTCTAAGCCCAAAAGACTTTTATGCAAGAAAATTTAAACATTTTAAAAAAAATTCTATGCATTTATTTATTTATTTAGTTCTTAATTCTATTTATCAGAAAGTTTTAAATTTCCATTTTAACTTATCATAATTTCTTAAATCAATCTTTTTTAGATTTAATGTCACAAAGATTATACATGCAGAAATTTGTATCATGTTAATTTCTATTATTGTCTGAATTTCAATTTCACAGAAATATTCAGATGGCATAGATTTTAACTTGATAAAATTTTTCGACAATATAAAAAATTCTTTCGGCAATGTGCAAAATTCGTTTGCAGGAATATTTTGTAATTTGCAAGAATTTTTTAACAATAAGAGTTTGCAGGAATCTATTAATAATAGATTTCTTAATCTGAAAATTTTGTTTGATGAATCAATTTCTAATTCACAAAACTTTTTCAGTAAAGTAATTTGTAATTCAAAATTTTTAGATCCGAAAAAAGTTTTCGATAATATTTCTAAGTTGCATAATTCTTTCGTAAAAATATTTTGTAATTTGCAACAATTATTCGACCGAAGATTTTCTAATCCGAAAAGTTCTTTCGATAATTCAAATTTTGGTTCGCAAAAATCTTTAGGTAATTTGATTAATTAAATCAGTTGTTCAGAGGGTAGAGGTCATACCTTACTTACCTCGTCGGTCGTTGGTTCTCCCCCTGTTGAATTAATTTCTTCCAAAGATTCTCCTCCTTTATCGATCTCGGGATGTACTTCGGCTGTTGGGGCTATCTTGGTAATTTCTTCCATCTCGGATTCTTCTGATGACGGCTCAATGTCTATTGAGGAGACGACTTCAACCGGTTCTTCGTAGAGCATTAAGAACTTTTCCTAAAGTTCTTTCACGCTTTTGTACTCTCCTACTCTGTCGAAATCTTTAGTTGGTATTGCGCTTAGAATGTGAAACTCTGCCCAAGCATTCGCCATGGACTCTTCACGTTGCTTCTCGTTCCAGAGGCGTATGCCGATTTTCTCTCTGTTCGTGTCTTTCGGTGTTTCATAACCTGTTTTCATTATTAAAGAAATACCAATATCAGAGTTAAGAAATACCTTCATTTGTTGCTTCCATGAAGAAAGCTCCCCCTCGAATGTTGGTGGGTAGTCGCTAGCTCCGGCCATTGTTGCTTCAGACGGCGGTTAGTCCTTCTGAGGCGTCTCGGCTCTGATACCACTTGTAGGACCATTGGGCCGGCTAGAAGGGTTGGTAAATAACCTGTCAATTAAAAACGGACAACCCTTCCTCGAACGATTAAGCTAACACTTGTAAAATGAATTTAAGCAGATAAACAAAAGCATAAAAGAAAAGACGAGACACCAGATGTTTACTTGGTTACAACCGATATGGTTGTTAATCCAAGAAAGATTAAGCTAAAAAACTCCTTCAGGCAGAGAAGCCTCTTACAGCATTTAGGCACAGAAAACAGAAGCTTAACTACAACTAAAGCATACAAGTGTTTGGAAATAGAATGATCGTGATTGTTGAAAAGCTTCTGGACCAAGGCTATATTTATAGCCTTGGTCGGGGCGCCTGGAAGGGTTCCGGGCGCCCTGGGGGGATAAAATTTATCCCCCAACGGTTGGATCGAGTCAAAGCTCGATCCTGTGAAAAAGTCACTTCCGGGCGCCCGGAAGGGTTCCGGGCGCCCCGGACAGCTCCGGGCGCCCCGGAGCCAAAAGTCAACCCAATTGACTTTTGGTCCGTGCTCTCTTCTCCGGTTCAGCTCGCCTCTGGTCCGGGTCTTTCTGCTCCGGCTCCGCTTGCTTGGGTGATCTCTGACATCCGGAATAGGGCTCACCCGAACCCATCTTCCGGTCTTCTCGAGCGTGCTTCCCTCCGGCTTCTCGTCCCTCGGAATTGCCGCGTGTCCCTTCTCGTCCACCAGCGTACTCATCCGCAGACTTCGTCCCTCGGTCGCACCCCGTGCCGACCTTCGCGCTAGCTGCGTCTCTTGCTCCCCGAGCAATCTTCCGCTCCGGCTTTCGTACCTCGGAACCACCGCGCGCACTTCCTTCTAGTCTGCCGATGTACTCTTCCGCAGCACCTCGTCCCTCGGACGCACAGCGTGCTGTCCTTCTCGCTAGTTGCGTCTTCCGCTCGAGTACCTGTGTTCCTAAGCTCCTGCACGCTTAGACACAAGGTTAAATACACACAGGACCTAACTTAACTTGTTGATCACACCAAAACAACCTTGGGGTTCCAACAGTTCGGTCGACCGATCACTTCACCGCTGGCAGATGTGTTGCTGACGTGTCACCAACGGCTGGCTTCGGTTAATGAAGGGTTCGGTCGACCGATAAATAGGTTCGGTCAACTGAACCGTTGACAAGTCAACTCCAGTTGACTTGCTCCGGTTCGGCTCCTTGGGTGATTGCGGCCATCCGGAATAGGGCTCACCCGAACCCAGTTCCCGGCCTTCTCCTCTAGCAGGCTTCCGTCCGGCTTCTCGTCCCACTAACGCCGCACACGTTCTTCTCGCTCCACCAGAGTACTCTTCCGCAGCTCTCTCGTCCTTCGGACGCACCGAGCCCGTCGGCTCCCTTCCTGTGCCGTCCTTCTCGCTAGCTGCGTCTTCCGCTCGACTTCCTGCGCTCCTAAGTTCCTGCACACTCAGACACAGGGTTCAGACAAAACGCTGGACCTAACTAATTTGGTTGATCACATCAAAACTACCACTGGGTCCAACACCGTCTACCTCCAATGTGAAGGATTGATTCTTGAAGACATTATTTTTATCTCGGGTAAACTTTCTTCTCTTCTTTGTGTTTTGAGTTGTTGCTTGCCTCTATTCATGTCTTCAAGCTATATTTCTTTGCGCATGGAGTAGATTCTTTTTATTCTAGGACATAAGGAGTAATTGTAACGTGTATTTGATATAAACTATGTGGATATGCATATTTCCTATTTCTATGATATGTTTATGCATTGTTCTTATTCGATTGAATATGTGTGTGAACTTTATGTGCTTATATGTGTTGTTTAATTGAACAAATGTATAGATCGATCACTACATAGAGGGAATACTTGAGATTGTATGACTAGAGGGCCCTTAGTACTAGAGGGTATTTGTTTAACTAGATATCTTAAGCATTCCCTTGAAATGAGGCCAAACCTCTACAAGGAAGGTCCTAATTAACACTTAATGGGTTTTCCTCAATCCATGCTAGGAAGTGACTTGTGTAATTTAGATTATATGACCGGGAGATCCTTGGTGATAGAGAGTATCCCTTTAATCGAACTTTCTACATTGCCTCGTCTACTTAATAGTACTGAGTGCTAAAGGGATAAACACTCTAGTGTGACCATCGCAGGGTAACTCTGGTACTTATTTCGAGTTTTTACGAAGCATGAACATAAAGGATAGGAGATTAGTTATTCATATTACAACAATGAGCATTACAATAAAATCAAAATCCTAGAACAACCTTCCCAAGTTAGACTTCCTCATACAACTTTCCTTACTCTACTCTTCTCTCTCCAGCTTTCTCTCTCCTTCTAGTTCACAACACCAATCAACATTTTAACTGTCTAGATAATTTACTTTATGAAATCTCTAGTGATTGCTTACTAGTTCCTATGGATCGATATCTTTTTATTACTTGACGACTTTTTCATGCACTTACAGAAACAACAACAGGGTTCGATGATGACAACAATTGTGAATCTTGCTGAGGCCAAGCTCACGCAAGAGGGAGTCAAGGCTCCCAGTCATGTGATCCTGAGTGTCTACAAGTCCCTTGTAGTCGGAGGTGTGACAAGAGGAGTGTAACTTTTTTATTTTCAAGCATATGCAAGTCCCTTTTCCTCTTTCTCCCCTGCAAATTATTTTCTCTTTTCTCCTTTACCTTTTCCTTTTCTTTTCTTTTCTTTTCTTCAGCTCAAAGGATTTATCTTCGATAGAGAATCTTTTCCCTTATCAATCTGCACCTCAAGGTAAATATAGCATTAGAAACTTATGGATCTTCCTTTGAACATGAGATAGCTTGGCTCAGCTCGACATTTGACCAACACACTAGGTAGCTTGCCTCAACTCGGCCATATCAAGCATCCCCACTTTCCCAAGCAGCATATTCATCTAGCCTTTCCGGTTTAAGTTCAATAACTTAGTGTTATCCCGACAAATTAGATAAGATTAAATCTTTTATATTTAATAATTTAAAATTCTATAATTTTTATTATCTCCAACAGAAATTATAATATACAATTAAATAAATTACATATATATGAATGCATTTGTATATTTATATATCACGGTTCATTATAATTTTAATTTTAATATATTAAACATTTAAAATGTTCCTAGAAGAGATATTTTAGTATTAATATTCTATTGTGATTATTTTTAAAAGCTGTATCACTAATACATGATTGAAAAATTGGGGCAGGATCCTTTGGTTTTGGATCTTTGGATTAGTCCCGATTCCCCTGTTCAATTATTAGTTGGATAAATTGGATCACATTTTGGTTGGATGAATTGGACCCTACCTGTTCATCCAATCAATGAATAAACAGGGTCTTTTCTGGTCTAAAAAATTCTGGACCAGAGGATCTGACCTCGAAAAATTGGACGTCTTTATTCGGACAATGGTGCCGCGACAACCCATAATTTTAATTTTTTAAATATTTACGGATAGAGTTCATCCTCGATAATTAAGAATAAATTTTTTTAATAAAAGATTGATAAAAATAATAAATAAAAATTTTAATTTATTTTAATACTGATTGTCGATGAAATTCTTTTTGTCAAACCAGATGGATCATTATTTTAATTAGTTCAGAAATTTTTATGAGTTGAGTTTTCCATTTCCGAGATTAATCAGCCGGCACGGTATCAATTAAAAAAAAATAATTAGAAAAAAAACAGGCCGCCCTAGATTTTCTTTGTTCAATAAGAATAAACTACATCCCTGATTTCATCGTCGGAATGGAAGAGGAAGATGGGAAATATGAGAAGGGGCTAGACATCGACGTTCACATCGTCGGTTCGCTTCCCACGATCATCTACATCCCTGATTTCATCTACCAATCCGAGCAATCGCAGCTTCTCCACGACGTACTACTATAATCAAACTCGCCACTTCTCTTTCAGAACGATCTTTTCTGTCTCTTCCTCAGATTCATACTGGTATGCATTTCTTTTTCCTTTCTGAGAAATTTATGTTCCTGCAGATCTACGAGGCACCAGCCTCCAGATGGAAATCGTTGAAGAACCGGAGACTGCAGAACTGGGGTGAGTCATTGCTCGTGTATTAGATTCTCCTTTGCTTCGTCTGTATACAAATTCAGTGTATTTTGCTATGATGCTGTCATATTCTGTTGTTTGTTTTTTGACGGTGGTAGGTGGCGTTGTCCACGAGAAAGGATTGCTGCCACAACCAAGTATGTTGCGCGAATTTTGTTTCCCTCCTGCATCCATGGTTTTGTTTATAATCCCTTGCATTGGAAATTTGTGGTCATTTTAATTTCTTCCCTTGTTCTGGATCAATTAATTTTTGAGTGGTTTATTTCTCTAAACTCGTTTCGAGTAATATGGCTATTGGTACATAAGGTGTTCGTTAAATTCTCCCAGTAAGAGGAGACTGTGCTTGATGACTTTCTTAGTTATTTAGCTTAGAAATATAAGATGAAGTAACCCACATGTTCATTAACATATAATGCAATTTTGTCACTATCCACAAGTACTCTACTAATCTTACCTTTATTTTGTGTCACAAAGATGTGCTTGGTTAGTATGCAATTGTGTCAAAGTCAGTTGTAGTGTGGATGCCTATCGTCATCTAGTTGGTGGAATAAAATGGGAAACACTTTGATGCAAGGCCACGAGAAACAAGACTATCTCATAATTTTCATGCTCATACTATTCAATTGGTCATTGATTAATATCTTTCTTTGGACTATTGCCTCTCACTTCTAAAACAAGGATATTTTTTCTAAATTGAACACATTCTTATGTTTATCATTTTAACATAGGTGTAGATTGTCATGTCAAAGGGTAGTGCTTGGGTGGGGAATGGCCTGGTCACATTGAGGCCTCCACTAAAATTTTAAAATAATTGTAAAATAAAAACATAAAAATAAAAAGAAAGTAATTTTTTTATTTTTTTAACTTTTGAATTAAAGTAATGTAAATTGTTTGGTTGCCTACGTCTAACTCTATTTTAGCATATTTACCTCATTTACACGTGTAGTATCCAAATCTCTGCTTAGTCCAGTTACATCTAACATGTAATTGCAATGTTGTTAAAACTTCATTGTTGAGTTCGGCGTTAAGTGTGCTCACTTGTCTTGTAGATGATGTTCTCTATCTAGCCAATGCTTCACATAGATTCACATCTCTAAGCCTTTCTTGTTCAATTAACTGCTCCTTGTTCCTAGTTCGACACTTAATTACTTGCATTGAAAAAAGACTCTCACTACTACACATATGGAAATGCTTTGCTAATCATGTGCCATAGTTGATAGGACGGGATATATCTAATTTTTCCTTTATTTTTCCCTAATCTAAAATATCTAAGTACTGATGCATAAACTCACATGCATCCCTCATTGTATTGACTTAGATGAGTACAAGTCAACCAGCTATGCGTGAGGAGATTCTATGATCCTTCTCTTTGTTGAGAGAGGCTATGACGCTCTTGAGAAGTTGATGGTGGCGCATGTCTTTGACCTGCTTGTTTACTACTGCGACATCAAATGTACATTTCATTTAATTAATTTTTTATATCTAATTTTTCTAATGACACTCGGTAGTCTCATATTCTCATAATATTCATTAATAATACCATAAAAATATTGAAAATTTGACTTTATGATCTAAAACTACAATTATGCAATATATACATATATATAACAAATACAATTACTTTAATATTTTCCTAATTTTTAATTTCTTTTCTGTAATAATCTCAAATAATTCAACATCAATTTTGTATTCATTAAATAAATCATTATTATTATTTAAATTATTAAGTAACAAATGAGAAGTAGAAGAATAAATGGTAGAAAAGTAATTGTAATAGAATATAAAAGATCTAAAAAGTTATATGCTTTTTTAGCATAAGGCTAATCAAATTCAACAATAAGATGTTAAATATATTTATCAATCACAAAAAGTAATAATATTCTAAGTATATTTTGAAGATTAAATAAAGTTCTATCTATGGGATTATATTAGAAGGGATTTTGTTATATCTTTTATTCACGTCACTATAAAAAATTTTAATATCTTCCTGCTAGAATGAGAAGAATAAATGAACAACTAGCATTTCTTACACATAAATTTAAGATGTGACAAGCACAATGAACAACATATGACTAAATATATATTTTAAACTCGTTATGGCAACATCACTGTTTGATGCATTATCAAATGAAATAGAAAAAAAAAACACGAGTTGTTGTATGCATATGCTACACTATAAGTATTTACAAATTTTATAACTATATTATGAGGTTATGCTAATCATTTAAAGTAATAATTGTTTTACAGTAAAAGTTATCATCTATTCCATTCCATGTTCAAAGTAACAAATATAAGAAAGAATTATGACTGTTACCCTAAACATCAAATGTACTCTCATATCTAAAGTTTTCAAAAGCATGTATGCGATTTTTGTTTAAAAATCCTTAGTTTCTGGAGGTTTTCTTAGATTGAGGTTGTAAATATATCTTAACAAAATATTCAAATTGTGGTTCAAACTTTATTATATATTTTGTGACTCCTTATCGAGTATTTTCATTTGAAAAAAAATAAAAGAAACCAAACTATTAGGAGTAAAAGATAGTGTTGATTTAGCTTTAGAGATTCTTTTATCATAAGATTTGGCATGGAGAGAAAGTTGGCTTGTCCAATGTGTAGAATCATGTGCAGTGATTAGAGAGGAGGGGGTAAATAGTCAAAATTTAACATAGGACAAATAAAAACTCGAGCAAAGCTTAATTAAAAGGATTAGTTGCACAATGAAATGTAAATGAATGTAAAATGGAAATAATAAAGTAAGCATGGCTAACTCAATTTTTTTAATGTAATTTAGAACCTCCAAATTTGTACTCCATAGCCTATGCACTTGTAAGGTGAGTCATCCCTCGAAAAACCACTATACTTTCTTCTTATTGGAGGTGGGGAAACATTGTACAAAATCTTTTATAGTAAGATCATATAGAAAACTTGTGTAAAAAAAATAAATGTTAATGGTAAATACCTCTAGCCTAAACAAAATAACAAACTATAAATAAATTAAAGACAATTTGAGAGTAATAGAATGATGATTTTCTTATTCTAGAATAAGCTCCCCTTGCTCTTCTATAGTCTTCTAAATGGCTTTGATAAACTTCTTTGTTTAATTTCAATTAACTCAAACTATGGCTAGTGAACTGAAATGTTGATTATGGAGGCCCTTTCTTCTAGCTACTGCCTTCCTTCATGTTACACCCCGAGGGTAAGGTTGTTTGACGAAAATCGGACAACACCTCCCTGTAATAGTGACAATTGAAACCTGGGTACATAGCCACATGTCTAAACAAGAATAATAATATCAGCCCACATGGTTGGAAACAACCACAATCACACAAGATAAATAGCAATCCACATGGTTGGATTAAAAACACAACAGAAAGTATAAATTAAACATATAAACCCAAAATAACTAACTGCGAGCTGGCTCGGCTTAACACAATAACATTAAAACAATTACAAGAAATCACAAGGCTAAACTCCATACAAAAGATACATTGATACATTACACGTACAAGTCCAAAACTAATAATGCGAGTGGAAGCAATAACGAAAGAAGTCGCTCGATGTGATATGGGATTGATGGATAGGATCTCCAAATGACTCCCATGAACATAATATATCTAGAGATTCAAAGGTATATAGTCTCATGAAAATACTTACTACCAAAGTAAGTGTGCCACTATAATCGTCTGCTAACTAAAGCATAACTGACAATAATAATCCTTCACTAACCTGCTCAACTAGGTGTGACCAATAAATCAGGAGTACATACAATACCTCCCAACTTGTACGAACAAATACATGACTGACATCTAGTAAATATATAATAAGCAATGACTGTAGGAGAACGCTCTACCTTAGATGGTCCCGTAGGCAGTCAGAGTAAACAAATAGTTATTGTCTATAGGTGAACTTGCTACTACGAATGGTCTCGTGGGCAGACAAGGTAAATAAACAGTTACTATCTGCGGGTGAACTCGCTACAACGAATGATCTCATGGGCAGACAAGGTATATATGTAGTTGTCTAGTTACGTACTCGCTACTACGAATGGTCTCGTGGGCAATCGTATATATATATCATGATCGTTAATGACTCTCTCTCAACCAAGAGTGGAAGATAATAGTCGATAGGATATAATAACGATTGCTGACGACTCTCTCAACCATGAATGAGAGATAATGGTTGATGGGATAAACAATGTAACACTACGTAGAAGGGTCTAACCTCACTAGTGGTTAGGCATGTGCCTAAATAACAGACAAGGTCACGTAGGATGCTCGATATCCTACATTACAGTATAATATGGTAACTTAGTTCAATGTTCTACAACTATGCTACCATGGGCGGAGCTTACATGGGCCAGTGTGGGCAGTTGCCCACACTGGGCCCGAACAAAAAAAATATATATATATTATTAAAAAAAATTTTTCCCTAAATCAAACCTATCGCTCTCTTTCCCTCTTCTCACGCGGTCTCGCCGAACGGCCGAAATCCCCATCAGTAGTCAGTCCTTCCTCACCGCCTCCTCTTCGACTTCATCTTCCTCCCTTAGTCCCTTGGCGCCGCACTCCATAGCAAACTAAGAAGCTTAAGGTAACCCTTAATCCTAAATATTTTTTCCTGTTCAGCTGTTCCGAACAAAAAAACCTGCAAGGCACTTCTAAGTTCTAAATTCTCAGTGCTTCCTAACTCAATGAAACTGATTTTTTTCTTCATCAGGAAAATTTGAAAATTCTATCTTGATACTATATAGCAGCGTGGACCAAACAAATCATCTTAGGGCAATCACTTTGTGCTTAACTTAGCTTGTATTTTGATAACGTTTTTTGGCCATTACCCATTAACATTGTTCCTTAAAGAATATTAGGCCTCAACTTGAATTTTATAGAGATGAGTCAGATGACTAATTGTCAAGTTTCTTTCTGGTAACAGGATGATATCTATGCTCAACTATACAAGATTTGAACTTGTCACTAAAACACTCAAGTCAGTTTCAAAGGGCAGAACTGTAGAAACACTACTTACTTAGACAATTGTATTTGCTACCATTTGCCTTGAGCTCGATTTGCCTTGTTCATAGGATAGTTAGGAACTTAGGATTACCATCAGTTGCAGGTTTCTAACAATAGACAATAGTTATGGTTTTATGGAGATAGCTAGAGACACTTCCCCTTCTCCCAACAGGTTGTCTTCATTACTACTTCAGACGGCAGTGTAACTTAAACTTGAATCAAGAATGAAATGAGTTGATAAATTTCTTAATTGACGATGTGCTAATCTGCTAGCTAATATATGGATATATTTGTTCAATGTTTCTATGCATTTTTTGTTTTATTTTTCATGTTTATTGGACTTGGAAACATCAAGGCTGTGCTCTGCGCTCTTTGTACGCGTTTGATGTTGATTTATCTGAATCCATTCCATGTCAATGTGCTTAAATCTTAGCCTTTCTGCTGGAGTTGTCAACTTGTCATACTAATAGAAAACTAAGTTCTAAGTCTGTTTCCACAACTAATATTAGTTATTTGTATATTGTTTTGTTTTCTACCATATGCTTACAAAATTAAGAGCTACTAATGTTATAGTTTGGATTGTTAATTCATTTTTTATTTTTTTTATATTAGGAAATCACTATGTCTACAATGCATAGATTTTTTAAAAGAAAAACTCTAGAACCAGAAGAACAAAATATTGGAGATGTTACAGTTGGAGAATTTGATTTTTCACAATTACCGGTAGATCCTGGACTAAGGATTCCAATTTGTTCTTATAATGCTAACATTAGGGATCAAGTTCGAAGGATATATTTGCAAAAGGGCCCATGCCAACCTTCAAGTTATGAATTCCCAAAACGAAAATTTGGAGTAAGTCAATTTAGACGGTTTAATCCTTCATGGTTTAAGGAATTTGGTGATTGGTTGGAATATAGTATAGAAAAGATGCGGCGTATTGTTTGTATTGTTATCTCTTCAAGACAACTAAGGGAAAACAAGCAGGAGGAGAGACTTTTGTTAGCGAAGGATTCACAAATTGGAAGGGTAAAGATAGATTAAATATTCATGTTGGCCAACATGATAGTGAACATCATAAAGTTCAAATGAATTGTGAAGCTTTGATGAATCAAGATGAGCACAGTCAATCAATTTTGCACAAACAGTCAAAGCAAATGCGAAATGATTATCGTATCCGTCTCAATGCTTCGATTGATTGTATCAGAGTTTTGTTGCGACAAGGGAATTCATTTCGGGGTCATGATGAGACTGAAGGTTCTCTTAATCCGGGTAACTTTCTTATTCTACTGGAATTTTTGGGTGTTCATAATAAAGAAATTAATGATGTGATATTGAAAAATGCTCCAAAAAATTGCAAATTAACATCGCCGGATATTTAGAAGGATATAGTAAG
The DNA here is from genome assembly GCF_018446385.1 of Zingiber officinale. NCBI lineage: Eukaryota > Viridiplantae > Streptophyta > Magnoliopsida > Zingiberales > Zingiberaceae > Zingiber > Zingiber officinale. The sequence continues at coordinate 60,652,301 of NC_055994.1, forward strand.
GGTTTGTGCAACTGAAACAATTAATGTTATTATCAAAGATATTGGTAATTCATTATTCTCTATTTTAGTTGATGAATCTCGTGATGTGTCAATGAAGGAGCAAATGTCAGTTGTTTTGCGCTATGTGGATAGTAGTGGGCATGTCAATGAGCGTTTTATTGGAATTGAACATGTTACTAGTACTACAGCACTCTCACTTAAAGCTGCTATTGATAAGATGTTCTCTAAATATAATTTGAGCATAACTAATGTGAGAGGACAAGGTTTTGATGGAGCAAGTAATATGCAAGGTAAATTTAATGGTCTAAAAGCACTCATTTTAAAGGAGAACCCATGTGCATTTTTATACATTGTTTTGCCCATCAGCTTCAACTAGCTCTTATAGCTGTGGCCAAGAAAAATCTTCCGATTTCTAATTTCTTTCGTATTATTGGTGATGTGGTAAATGTTGTTGGATCATCCTACAAACGTTCTGATCTTCTTAAGGAGAAACATTCAGATTTTATTATTGAGGCATTGGAGAGGGGTGAAATTTCAAGTGGTCGAGGACTTAATCAAGAAACTACCCTTCAACGTGCTGGGGATACACGTTGGGGGTCACATTACAATTCTTTGATCAGTTTGATTTCTATGTTCTCTGCTGTCATTGATGTGCTTGAAGTGATTTCAGAAGATGATTCTAGTTCTCCTGATCAAAAAACTGAGGCATTTAATTTATTGGAATCAATACTTTCATTTGATTTTGCATTTAATCTACACTTGATGAAACATGTCTTAGGGATTTCGAGTGAATTGTCGATAGCATTACAAAAGAAAGATCAGGATATTGTAAATGCAATGGATTTGGTACAAGTATGCAAACACCGACTCCAAAATATGAGAGAAGATGGTTGGGATTCATTTTTAGAAAAGGTTCACTATTTTTGTCAACAACATTACATTGATTGTCTCAAAATGGATGATATGTTCACACGTTGGGCACCACGTGGTCGTCCCCATCGTAATCCACCAGAAGTAACAAATTTACATCACTATCGAGTTGATTTATTCTATGGTGTTATTGATATGCAACTTCAAGAATTAAATGATCATTTCTCAGAGGCAAGTATAGAGTTACTTCTTTGTATAGCTTGTTTGTGTCCACAAAACTCTTTTTTGGCTTTTGACAAGAAAAAATTGTTGCAACTGGCTGAGTTTTATCCACAAGATTTCTCAAGATTTGATCTTCTCGTACTTGATGATCAACTTGAAACATATATATGTGATATGCGTTCTAACAAAACATTTCAAGGATTGAAAGGCCTTGGTGATCTTTCAGAGAAGTTAGTTATGTCAAAGAAAAGTATGGTGTATCCATTGGTTTTTAAGCTTTTGACATTAGCATTAATTTTACCGGTTGCGACCGCGACGGTAGAGAGAGTGTTTTCTGCCATGAGAATTGTGAAAGACAGGTTGCGCAATCGAATGAGTGATGATTGGATGAATGATTGTCTTATTGTCTATGTAGAGAAAGATATATTTCTAAAGGTTGATAATGAAGCTATTATACAAAAGTTTCAAAATATGAAGACTCGAAAAGAACAATTGTAAGGTAATTATGTTGTGATATTTGATTTCATAGTGCATGCTTTGTTAACAAAAGAATTAACTTCTTGACTTAAAATCTTTACAACTCTCCTTTGAAATTAATATATTCTTTAACATGCTAGTTTACTAATGCTGAATATGTCACGGTGTCACTCATGAGAATAAGGCGTCCATGTCGACTTCTCAGCGGAGAGGCGCTCGGAGGAGGGCGGCTCGGTGGTCGGCCGACAACGATGGATCGGGTGAAGGCTCGCGGAGGAGATGAGGAGAGGAGGTGTCGGCGAGAATGGGGGAGGAGAGAAAATATAATTAAGGATTATCTACTTAGGTTTAAATTAATTAAACTCTAAGTTAACTTCTCAATCAACTCCCAATTGGTTATTCCAAATAGACTTTCTTTAAGCCTAATAAATTCATCCTCTAAAACTTGTCATACAAGCTCTAATTAAATCCAGAAAAATTTCTAAAAATTCTTTAAAAAATTCCATAAGGCTATTTCTCCAATAACACTTATTATTAAATTGTCATAGCTTACAACTCAACATAACAAATGTTCAGTTAATTCAAATTTCAAATTCATTCTGATGCCTATCACTTGAATTATGGTTTATCATCTGGGTGATAACGATTCTAGTCGATTTAAAGCCAACCAAGTCACCTCTAAGCCTTTCAATCAACTCAAGTGGATTATTTTTTCTTACTAAACTAGATCAAATCTACTCAAATGCTATTTTATTTTTTGAATTCAAATAATATTTTTTTAGTTAATTGCCTAATCGACTCAAAACAGATAGATAGTAAGATAATTAGTATTTTAGTCAATTGATTGTTTTGGTTGACTCGATAAAATGTTTCCTTTTAGTCGACTAAGTTAAAACAAAAAAAAATGATAATCCCATTAGTCTCATTGACTATCTCTGGGGTGACCGGCTCGACCCCACGGAATTTTCTCATATGTCACCAGGGTAAATCGGGAAGCACACGTGGCGGCCAACCCAGAAGTCCAACATTCTTTGGTTATGCTCCCATTTGTAGGAAAAATTCTTGCAAATACGTCGTATCTGGGGTTTGAACTACGGGTACCTGGGTGACAACCTGGATGTCCTACCGCGACACCATGACCCTGGGAACCGACTAAGTTGAAACAAAGAGCTAGTTGATGGTGGACATAAAATTTTCAATTGACTTGACTATTTTGTTGATTGAACTAAACCTTTAGGTGACTGAATCTGTTTAGTAGCATCAATTACAACTTAGGAATCATTAAAAGTTAATTTTGAGAATTAATGCACATGCATGCATAGAATTAATGTGCATGCATGTATAGATATAAAATAGATGTTTGCATTGTGAGATTTCATGAATCTAGTAGATGATGATCAAATTAATTAAGCAATAACTAATGTAATTCTAGAACTATCCATGATGTCTTTATAAGATTGTAGTTGCTATGCCACAGAGATGTTCGATATCAAATAATCCATCATATTTTGATTTTCTGTATTTTATATTGTTCTCTATTTCAATATCTATCACTGGTATCGAGAGCATCTATATACTTTCCTTTCCTTTCCTGATGGCAAATACCCTCTTCCAATACTCTCCAAGTCAAGTTCCAATTTTTGATGGAGATCAGTATGATTATTGGAGTAGTTATATGGAAACATTTTTCATCTCATAGAATCTCTAGGAAGTAATTGAACAAAGGTATGAAGAACCGCCAACGGATCCTCCAACATGGACAAATGCCCAACAACAACAATATAAAGAAAATATCAAAAAGGATGCAAATGCACTACGATACATCCGGTGAGGATTTAGAAAGTCAAATTTTCCTCTCATTTTCGGCATAAAACGGCTAAGGATGCTTGAGAAGTTATGAATAAAAAATTTCAAGGTTTAGAGAAAATCACTATCATCAATTTACGGACTCTATGGACTAATTTTGATAATTTTTCCATGCAAGAACCTGAAAGGATATCTGATCTTTTTCAAAAGTTATTTAGATAGTTAACTTGATTAGAAGTTGTGGTGACACTATTGTAGAAAAAAAATAATTGACAAAATTTTAAGGATTTTATTGCAAAAATTTCAACATGTTGTTTCTGTAGGAATCTAAAGACTTGTCTACATGCACTATGTATAAACTAATGAGTTCTCTTGAAGTTCATGAGAATAGACTAGATATATAGAGGAACCAGTAGAGTAGACTTTTTAATCCAAATTGAATGTGACAGGCAAAAAGAATAAAGATCAGACAACCAAAGTATCAACATTGGAATTCTAATTCAAGAGGCGAATCAAAAGGCAAGGAGTGGAAGAAAAATTAGTCTAGCAACAAAAATTTATAACGATGCCACGTGCAAAAAGAGCAATCATGAAAGCAAAGATTGTTGGTTTCGACAATGTAATGATTGTGAAGACTTTAACTATCTTTACATCAATTGCCCGAAGAAGCAGAAAAAACAAGCCAACTTGACTGAAGATGATGAATCCTTAGGACAATCATTCTACTCTTGTATAAGTACGCAAGAAGATCGAAATACATGGTACCTCGATAGCGGGTGCAGTGGTCATATGACAAGTATAAAGTCTAGTTTTGTCTATCTAGATGATTCATTTAAATCCAAAGTGAAGTTTGGAGATGTAAAGTATGTGAAGGTGGAAGGCAAAGGTGATATTGCTGTGAAAACAAAGGGAGGTACTTCTAAATTTATCAAAGATGTACTTTATGTTCCTGAATTATCTCAAAATTTATTGAGTGTGGGTCAATTGATACAAAATGGATATATGATCACATTTAATCGGGATAGATGCACAATTATTGACAAGGAAAAGGATCAAACAATAACTGTAGTACCTATGACATTAAATAGAGTATTTCTAATGTGCATGTCTAATAAAGAAAATCTGATTTTAAAGTTTGAAGTCATAAATGATTCAATGCTTTGGCATATAAGGTATGAGCTTTTAAATTATGAGAGCCTTAAATTGTTGAATAAAGAGGCTATGACTATTGGGCTACCTTCTATTGACGTAAATGGAATAGTATGTGAAGGATGTGTTTATGGAAAAATCCATAGAATGTCATTCCTAAATTCTCATGGAGAGCTACAACTCCACTAGAATTATTGCATGTCGATAGTTGTGGTCCAACCAAAACTTATTCCTTGAACAATAGAAGATGTTTTCTTTTATTTGTTGATGATTATTCATAGGATGATGTGGGTATATTTTTCTTAAGAAGAAATCTGAAGATTTCTCTAATTTTTTTCAATTTATGGCTTATGTTGAAAGAGAAAGTGGACAAGTCATTAAAGGCTTGAGAACATATCGAGGAGGAGAATTTATTTCAAAGCCATTTGAAACTATTGTAAAGAAAAGGGCATAACGAGGCAACGACAAAGTTCTCAACAAAATGGCATTGCACAGTAGAAAAATTATAGCATTGTGGAGATGGCTCAAAGCATGTTGAAAGCGAAAAGTTTGCCCAACACCTACTAGTAGAAGCTGTTAATACAGTGGTATATCTTTTGAACATATTTCCAACTAAGGATGTCCAACAAATGACACCCTATGAAGTATGGTTCTAACGAAAATCAAAGGTTGGTCATCTTAAGATCTTTGCTTCTTTGGCTTATTATTACATTTTTCCTCATAATAGAGAAAAGTTTGACGGAAAAGGAGAGGAATGCATCTTCATTGGCTATAGTGATTATTCCAAAGGCTACAGGTTGCATAATCCCAACACTCAAGAGTTGATGATTATTTTTTTTGATGAAGGAAGTGCATGGGAATGGGAAGACAGAGAGTTCGATTCACATGCAACACCTTCTCAAGACAATGAAGTCATTTAATTTCTCTAAATCAAGAAACTCCAAGTTCATCATCAAGTCATGATTAGTTGGTTTCGGATATGACTGAGCAAGAAAGACTCGTTCATTACAAGAAATATATAAGCATGCGATGTTGCTTTTGTTGCTAGTGAGGCCCAAACTATGAGGATGCTGTTAGAGAAGTTTGGTACAAACCATGAATGAAGAAGTAAAGATGATTGAAAAAAATAACACTTGACAACTCATTGAAAAGCCACCATCCAAAGATATTATCAGCTTAAAATGGGTCTTCAAGACTAATTACAACGAAGATGACTCTATTCAAAAGCATAAGCTCGCATTGTTGCCAAGATCTATGCTCAACAGCCTAGAGATGGCTTCGGCGAGACATTTGCGCCAATTGTTCTTATGGAAACTATTTGTACGTTATGGCTATTGCTGCTCAACTGAAATTGTTGATATATCAACTAGATGTTAAATATGTGTTTTTGAATAAAATCGAAGAAGTATATGTCCAACATCCACAAGGATATGTAATTAAAGGTCAAGAAAATATGGTATATCGATTTCAAAAAGCTCTTTATGGGTTAAATCAAGCTCCACGAGTATGGAATAGCAAACTTGACAATTATTTTCATAAAAATGGATTTCAAAGAAGTCCAAGTGAGACATCATTATATGTGAAAACAAAAGATACAATAAATTTTCTTATAGCATGCCTTTATGTTGATGATTTGATATATATGGGTAATAATCTCATGATGATTGAAGATTTTAAGAAAGTCATGATGAACCAATTTGCGATGACAGATATAGGATTTATGAAATATTTTATTGGGATGCAAGTGAAGCAAGAGAATGGGAGAATCTTTGTGTCTCAAGAAAAATATGTTGCTGATTTGACGAAGAAATTCAACATGACTTGCTGCAAGGCCTCTTATACTCCTTTGGTAGTCAATGATAAGCTTTCAAAAGATGATAGAACTAAGAAGGTTAATGAAACCATCTACGGAAAGCTTGTTGGATCACTCATTTATCTCAAAAATGCAAGACCAGACATTATGTATGTTGTTAGCGTTGTCTCAAGATTTATGAGTGAGCCTAGTAAACTTTATCTTATTGCAGGTAAACATATTCTTAGATATGTGCAAGGAACTAAGAATAATGGATTTGCGTTTGAAGCTGAAAAAGATAGTGAATTGCATGGTTTTCTGATAGCGATTGGGCAGGTTTAATAGATGATCGCAAGAGTACATCAGACTATTTTCTTCATAGGAACAAAGCTTATTTCTTAGGCATCAAAGAAGCAAAATACTATGGCCATGTCTTCTACTAAGGCTGAGTATATATCAGCATGTGGAGCATCATGTGAAGCTCTCTGGTTAAGTAGAATTCTCAAGGATATAAAGCAAGAGCAATTTGCACCAACTATATTCTTATGTGACAATATGTCTGCTATTGCAATGACCAAGAACCCTGGTTTTCACAGTTGCACAAAGCACAATAAGTTACGACATCACTTCATTAGAGAGTTAGCAAACAAAGGAGAAATTGAATTAGCTTTATGCAAATCTGGAGATTAAATAGCAGATATTTTTCACAAAGCCACTTTTAATCGAAAAGTTTCTCTACTTACGTGAAAAACTTAGAGTATTAGATCTCTCAAAATTAAGAGGGAGTATTAAAAGTTAATTTTGAAAATTAATGCACATGCATGCATACAATTAATGCACATGCATGTATAGAATTAAAACGGATGCATGCATTGTGTGGTTTCATGAATCTAGTACATGATTATCAAATTAATTAAGCAATAACTAATGTAATTCTAGAACTATCCATGTTGCCTTTATAAGATTGTAGTGGCTATGCAATAAAGATGTTTCATGAATTTGATTGTAGTGGAATGCCTTGTTTCTTAGTCAACTACTGTAGGATCGAAAAGTGTTACAGGAGGTGAATAACGCTCGTGACTTTTTCATATTTTTCGCAAGAATTAGGAGAGAATAACATAGAGTAATAAACGCAACGGAATAAAATAAAACTTGACACAGGTTGGTTTTACTTGGTTTAGAGCCTGACGAGTGATGACTCCTCCAAAGCCCGCGATCGTCGATCATTTTCATTGGATAATTCCCTATAAGCTCAAAGAATTACATCGAATATAGAATTTAACTTGTATGAAAATAAAATAATATACCGACAACTTAATGAAGAAACTTGAGCGTAGTTGTCGAAGAAGCGTTTCGATGTCATACAGCAATTTTCGGAGCAGCCCGCAAGTATGAAAGTCATATAGAAGTGTTGTTTTTTCTTATCTTTCTTGTGCCTAATAGGTGAACTGAGACGCCTTCAGCTTAATTTGGATCAGCATCGAAAAGTCTGGTTCTTATGTGATTGGAGGTGCCTCCATCCAAACGTAGGCGCCTTGAGTCCTCTACGTGGCAGGCGTTAAAGCAGAGTCTATCCTCGAATCTGATCTGGGTTGAGGCGCCTCGGCTCGTAAGATTTTTCGCCTGATGTCCTTGACCTACTAATACTTCTACCAGTCTCTCGAATCAAGACTTTTTCCCCTAGCCGTAACTAGGGCTTTCCACCTGTCTAGTGTTGACTTTTATTTTGCCTAAGCTCACTTAGGATTTTCCTGCACTTAGACTTATTAGAACCACAATAATCTTTAACTTTGAACCCTTTGCTATTATCAAAATTTGGGTTCGATCATTTGATGTTTCCTATACCAACAATTTCTCCCTTTTTGATTATGGCAACACAATTCAAAGTTAAGTAAAACATATCTAATTAAGAATAACTAAAGACCTATACAAGTAAGAATTTTCAATTGTCTTTTTCAAAGTTAAAATTTCTAAGTAAAGCAACAGAGCGCTTTTTAAGGTTTTCCTAAACAACTATTTTAACTTTAAGTTTCCTCCTGAAAAGTAGCACTTAACTTCTTCTTTTTGAAAAATATTTAGCTTTGAAAATACTTAGTTTTTGAAAAAAATTTTACTTTTGAAAAAAAACTTTAATTTCCTTTTTCTCCTTTTTAAAACCTTAGCCCCCTTTTAAAAAGCTTAACTTGAAAGAGTACTTAGCCTTTGAAAAAAGCTTATCTTGAAGAAAATACTTAAGTTTCAAAAATTATATTTGAAAAAAGCTTAATTTGAGAAAGTACATAAGTTTAGAAAAACAAAAAACTTAATGTTTAATCTTGACTTTACTTTTTGACTTGACTTTGAATCTTATTCTCTCCCTTTGACATATATAAAAAAATAATGTAAAAAACTCCATTAATTCCTTAAAAAAATTGAACAACTTTTAAGTAATTGTTTTAAAAGAAAAAATTAAAAGATCCAAGTATCTAAATAATTATTTTGTTTAAGGAAAAAAAATCAAAATTAGAAATTAGGTAAAGTTAATAGCATAAGTATAACCTTTGAGTCCAAGCATGTATAAAAAATAATTAATTTTGAAAGTAATATTAATAAAATGTCAAACCCTTAGTTACTAGCTAGCTATCCGCAGATAGTAGTGTTCACTTGGTTAGTCATGTTAAGTAAGTAATTCTGCTAGTTTGACTAAGAAGAATGATTTAACTTGATCAATTTGCATTAGCATTTTTCGCCCAGACTTATGTTGATGCACTAATATAAGTATTCTGAAGTCTAGGCAAGGTCCTACGCATCTCACACGGTTCTAAGTATTTTCAATCACAAGCAAAGTAGTCCTAGTGTGTTTGTGAGATGCTGGCTGCTTAATTCTATAGGTTCATGCTTTCTAGGAAAAAAAACTAGTCTAAGTCCATAGCTCAATTTGAAAACTTTGATTTTGGAAAGATAGAGTTTAAAGTTGAAAACATATTAATTTTAAAAATCAGAAATTTTGAAAAACATATTTTTAAAGCAGAAATTAGAAATTTAAAGATAAATAAATTATAAAGCAACCTCTTAACTGTCTTCTAAGTATACTGAACTCAAGTTCAGGTAAGGGTTTAGTGAAGATACCTGCTAAGTTTGACTTAGACTTAAGATAGTCGAGTATAATATCACCCCTACCTACATGATACCTTACAAGGTAATATTTAACTCAATGTGTTTAGTCCTTGAATGGTGTATTGAATTTTTTGTTAGGTTGATTGAACTTATGTTATCAATTGAGACTTTTGAATTTTTGTATTCTAATTGATAATCTTTTAAGTGTGCATCGTCTATAAAAGTTGAGTTATACATTCCCCAATAGCTATGTACTCTGTTTCAGTAGTAAATAAGACAACAAGTGTTACTTCCTACTGCTCCAGCAGCATAGTCTGATCAGAGTACCTAATTAAGTCAAATGTGCTAGTTCTAAAGTACCAAAGTCCTACATTTAGTATGCCCTTAATATACCTAAGTATTCTTTTTACATTTATTAAATACGATTCTTTTGCACATGATTGATACCTAACACATATACCAACTGTAAATAAAATATCAGGTTGACTTGCAGTTAAGTATAATAGATTTCCTATTGCACTTCTATAATACTTTAAGTATTCTAGCTTGCCTTCTGAGTCAGAATCAATTTTTACATTAGTTGTTATTGGGTATTGATGTTTTTAGAATTTTTCATTCTAATTTTTTTAGCATATTTTGTTTGATAGACAAAAATACTCTCTTTGGTTGTTTTATTTGTAAACCTAAGAAAAAATTAAGTTCATCTACTAAATCATTTCAAATTCATTTTTCATTAATTTAATGAATTCTTTTAAGAAATTTGTATTGTTTGAGCCAAAAAATTATGTCATCTTCATAGATTTGTGATATAAAGAGATTTTTTTTCTAAGGTTTTAACAAATAATTTTAAGTCAATTTAACCTCGGTTAAGTCCTTTAGATATTAGGTATGTTGGTAATCGTTCATACCAAGCCCTAAGTGCTTGTTTTAATCCACATAACGCTTTCTTTAACCTAAGGACATGACTTGGATGGTCTAGGTCCTCAAATCTTGGTGGTTGATTTAGATAAACTTCTTCTTTAATGAATCCGTTAAGAAATGGGGACCTTACATCCATTTGATATAACTTAAATCCCTTATGTGCTGTATAAGCTAACAATATTTCGATGGACTCAAGTCTAGCTACAAGTGCATATGTTTCATCATAGTCTAGCCCTTCTACTTGGTTGAACTCCATAGCTACTAGTCTAGCTTTATTTCTTACAATTTATTCTTTGTCGTCTAGTTTATTTCTAAACATTCATTTTATTCAATTATGGATTTATTTTTAGATTTAGGTACTAGTTCCTAGACTTGGTTTCTTTTAAATTAGGCTAGTTCTTCTTGCATTGTAATTATCTAATCTGGGTCAAGTAGGGCTTCTTCTATAGTCTTGGATTCAATCTTGGAGATAAGGGCTATTTGACTTAAATTTCTATAGGATGATCAAGTTCGAACTCCTAGGTTTAGGCCACCCAAAATTTGTTCAAGTGGGTGATTGAATCTTACTTTAGGTGTTCTTATGTTAGGGTTAGTAATTGGTTCATTTGATTCACTTGAGTTAGGTCTAATTTCATCATCTTCTATGTTTTTAGTATTTCGATAATTATTTACATTAATTAAGTTAAGAAAAATAATTAGATTTAAATTTTGAAAAAAAAATTGAATTTTGAGAAATATTTAAATTTAAATTTGAGAAAATTTAAATTTGAATTTTGAAAAATATTTAAGTTTGAATTAGAAAAATATTTAAGTTTGGATTAGATCAATTGAATTAATTAGGTTTTAGGTTAGATTAAGTAATTAATTAGTTTGAGTTAGGTTAAGTAATCAATTAGTTTGAGTTAGGTTAAGTAAGTCTAAATTGATTAATCCTAACATCTCACCTATTTCTAGATTTTCAATTAGGGAGCTTTATAGGTTTTTGTGAGATGTTTGATTTTTATCTTCAATTTAAATTAAAATCTAAGGATTGATTTACATTTAAGTTACACTTAGGTTTAACAGTTAGTCGGTTAAATATTTATTTTGATAATCGACTTCCAGGCTGTGGCAAAGCACATGGGCCTTCTTGGGTATCAGAGCAACGATCACTTCTAGATAAAGTCTTTTAAGGAAATTAAATATTTAACTTTCTTTCTGAAAATCCTTGGTTTAACTAGTCAAGTGTTGATCAAGCCTAAGTCTTTATCTAACCATACTAATCTAGGCAGAAATAAGGAAAATAGTAAATCAAGCAATCAAGCAAATCTATCTCATAATAAAGATGGTCTTTCTATTGACTTTCCTTGTATCATAGCCTCAATAAGGTCTATCAAGATAATGGATTTGATCCTACGAGATCCAATATTAATTAAGTCTAACTTGATTAGTCAAGTTAGACTTGGAGACCCATGTTTTGACTAGATTTCTATTAGTTCGATTTACTAAAGACAAGTAAGATCTGAATCGATGTTTAACATTGTATCCGAGTCTGGATCAGTTATATACGACCCTTTACTTTTTAAAAATCAGATCTAGGTTCTTGGAACACAAAGTGAACCGTTCCAACGTGTCCTTAAGTCTTTGACTTGAGTTTTCAAATTAGAATTTTCTTTCTCAAGTTGTTGGACTTAAGTTGAAGTTCCAATTTGAGTTGGCTCAGTTAAAGGACTTGGGTTAGTTTATTTCTCAAGGGCTTTAACCTCCTTTTCGAGTGACTTGACCTGAATATTGGACTTGGCTAATTTTTTGGATAAATAAGAAATTAAATTGTGCAATCTAACTAATGACGAACTTACATTGGAGTTGGAATCGTCTTAACCGGATATGGATCCATGGCTTCTCTCGGACTCGACTTCCGATTTGTTCTTGGACTTGGTTTCTGCAACTCGTTCTCGGGTCGGAAGCACGAGGAAGCTTGCTTGCTCGTGTTCTTCGTCGGAGTCTTCTGATGAAGACTCATCCCATATAGCTTGTAACGTCTTTTTTTTCCGTTGCTTTTGAGCTTCCTTCAGATTTGGACAGTTTGACTTAATGTGTCCTTTCTTATTGCATCCGTAATAGGTGACTTTTGACTTGGCCTTCTACACGAATTTGAACTCAATGACTTCTCTTTGTTTGAATCACCTTCTTTATCTCTCGTTTGGTGAACCCCTTCTACTTTTTGTACAATTTTCAAACCAGGTTCACAAGCTCGGCAGTGATTTCATCATCGTCTTCTGAATCTGATTCACCTTCAAACTCGGGTTTGGTTCAGTACTTGTTCTTTGATTCCTTCATCTTGCTTATACCTGCAACTAAAGCAATACTTTTTTCGATCGAAAGTGCATTAGTCTGTTTGTGTAATTCAAACTCAAAAAATAATTCATCTAGTCTATTTAATGATAGATTCTTGGAAACTTTGTAATGCATACAAAGTATTCCTCGAAAAAGCGTTTAACGCGTACTTTATAATGTCGCGGTTCTCCATCTTTTGTCTGATCACGTGGAGATCGTTGAGCAAATTTTAGATCCGAGCGTGTAATTGGCTCGCCGGTTCACCATCCGTCCTTTAATATTATATAATTTATTTAAAATTAAGTAGTGTTTAATTACCTTTGTATAAGAGGTCCCCTCATTCAATTCAATTTGTTTTTCCCATAGGTCCTTTGCACTTGTGAACAGACTAACTCGGTTTAACTCTTTAGTCAGGCCGCATTGGAGAGTTTGAGTTGTCTTGGCGTTGGTCTCGATCTTTTTCCTTCTCGGTGTCTCCCACTTATCTCAAGGGATGAATGCTCCGTCTTCAGTGTGGAATGTGAATCTGGCTTGAATGATGATTCACATCTCCACTTGCGTCTTGAGGTGGTACTCCATCCGGCGCTTCCAGTAGTTGAAATCTTTACCGGAGAAGAGGGGCAGGAGTGCGGTACTGTAGCCTTCTTGATTGGTCATTCAAAATCTCACACACAAAGAAACGAAGAAAACTTGTTCCAAGAGTTGGACTTGAATTAGTGGTACTGTATAAAAGGTAATAAACTTGAGTGGTGTTACACCAACTTTGAGAAATGTAAAACTCGATTAAAAAATTTTTTTGATCAGAAGGGGTGGTGATAGCACCGATTCTGATCAACTCCGAAAAACTCAAAAATACCACAGAAAAAACTTGGTCGAATGGCGGTTGCATAGATTCAAAACGACCCCGCTCTGATACCAATTGTAGGATCGAAAAACGCAGGGGTGAATTACTCTTGTGGCTTTTTCACGTTTTTCGCAAGCACTCGGAGAGAATAACACGGAGCAATAAATGTAGCGAAATAAAATAAAACTTGTCACTGGTTGGTTTTACTTGGTTCGGAGTCTGTGACGACTCATACTCCAAGGCCCACGATCGTCAATTGCTTTCGTTGGGCAATTCACTATAAGCTTGAAGAATTAACCCGAATATAGAATTTAACTTGTATGAAAATAAAATAATATATCTACAACTTATTGAAGAAATTTGAGTGTAGTTGTCGGAGAAGTGTTTTGGCATCGTAGAGTAGTTTCTGGAGAAGCCCGCAAGTATGAAAGTCATATGGAAGTGTTGTTGTTTTTTCTTATCTTTCATGTCTGAAGTACTTATATGACACTGTGATTATATAGGCGAATTGAGGCGCCTCCAATGGCAAATTAAGGCGCCTCCAAGCAATTGGAGGCGCCTCTAGCTCAATTTGGATCAACATCAAAAATCCCAAGGTTCTTATCTGACTAAGGCTCCTTAAGTCCTCCACACGATAGACGTTGAAGCAGCGTCTATCCTCGAATTTGATCTGCGTGGAGGTGCCTCCTCGAATTGAGGTGCCTCCTCGAACTGAGGTGCCTTCTACACCGAGGCACCTCCATCACACAGGAGGTGCCTTTGCGCCTCAAACGAGAGGGCTTCGGCTAACTTAACCGAAGCCAGCATTTCCAATTTTGCTCCTACAACCAATGTTGGTCTAACACATAATGTTTTCTGCACCAAAGAGTTAGCACAATCAAAATAAAAATAATTTGACAGTCTAGGGATTGTCTGGTTCTGATTTTTGGATTTTCCGTGAAATCGTAGGTCGAACCAATGCCTACTGTTCCCTCAACAGAGAACGTGCCCTCACCTAGTCCTTTTAGGAGAGTTTATCTGATGCCAAATCGATCTTTTAGACTGTTTGAACTTTTACTCAACATCCAAAACTTCAAGATTTTTTGCTGGACGTTCGATTTCCTACCCGTCTAGTTTTCCGTTTGGTTTCCGCGACCTCCAGGACTTTCACCTACTGTCCTCGACCGGTAGGATTTTCCGCCCGATGTCCTCGACTTGTTAAGACTTCCGCTCAGTTCCTTGGACCAGGACTTCCTTGCCTAGCCATAACTAGGGCTTTTCACTTGTCTAGTATTCATTATTACTTTTACTTAAGCTCAGTTGGGACTTTCCTACACACTCAGTTAGACTTATTAGAACCACAATGATCCTTAACTTTGAACCCTTCGTTATTATTAAAATTTAGGTTCGATCATCTGGTACTTCCGGTACCAACAACTACATGCCAAGATAAAAAATTATCCAAAAATTCAAGGTTGCATGTTTTCTCATAGCTTCCCCTTGATATTTTTTCATCTACTAGGAGTCTTGCCTTAAAGACTTCTTGTTTACTGGGCAGGTATATGGTTAATCTTAACTGACCTACCAGGACTTCTCCCCTTAATTTTTATTGAACTTAACCAGGCAAGTATCCTACTTGGACTTTCTCTATGTACCAATTCCTATTGGACATCCTTTTTTGCTAATGTCTATTGGATTTCTCTATCTACCAGTACCTAGTCATCTTGACTTATTGATTTCTCTAACTCACTTGTGAAGATTTTTGTACCTGCACATTTGATAAATAGAAATCTACATCTCCATTCTTGATGCAATTCCTGTACTTGAAATAAAAGTAATAAAAGTAGTAGATTAATCTGAGAAAGAAGTTGAATTGTGATATTTGCAAACAAAGTGATTAAGATTTGAGCTTTTTTAGATGATATTATATCCAATAATAAAAATATGTGTTTCAAATTTATACCTTATTGATATACCCTACCGAAAATTCAATAGGCACAAAACATTTCATAAGGTAGTGTTGAAACAAGAAATGAATAATTAACATCTAGCATCTGTTACAACTTGACAGTCAAATATTCTTTTTTAATTAGTATGCACTTATATTTGAAAGTAAATCTATACTAGTACCATTTTGGTTAGACACTGAGACTTCGGTCAGCTCAAGATTTAAAATCTTGATATGGACCATTTGGACAAAGAGAAACAATCAACTCTTCGCAAGGTGGAGCTTGCAAACCTCTTTAAAACCAGGATTAAATCTTGATACGGACCATTTGGACAAAGAGAAACAATCAACTCTTCGCAAGGTGGAGCTTGCAAACCTCTTTAAAACCAGGAGCATTTAATCAGATGTTGGACCCTGAAATTATTTGATAGTGCTAAGCCGGTCATATACTATGGTTACTGCCTATGTGAAAGCTCTAATCGAAGTGTCCTTTCAGCCACTCTGAATGTATGTACTCATGATTTCAATCGAGATTTCTTTTAATTATGATAGCAGCTTAGTAGTCTTTATTTACATGGGCATTTTGTGCAACTTTGCTCTTCTCAAACCAGGTGTATTTCTTAATTTCATGTAAGTGAACTTTTAATTACTTTGTTAGCTGTATATGTGCGATAGAAGGCATCCTTATTCTTTTACCTCCTCATTCCTTTTACATTGTGGCAAAAAGGCGAAACGCTCGCCCCCAGCGCCCCCGTCGTACCCAACCCAAGGTCATCACGAGGGAGGTAAATCGCAGCATCTGAGCGAGCATGTAACGGACAGGGTGTAATACGGGGATAGGGGATTTATTCCCCAGCTGCCCCGAGGATCGACCCTGCGACCTCATTGTGGCAACATCCGTCACATACCAACTCGGATGACCCGCGGGGTCTCTCATCCCTTTTACATGCTAAACAAGCAGATAGAGAGAGAGAGAGAGAGAGAGAGAGAATGAGAAATGAATATTAGAATTGTGTTCCTGGGATGATGTATAATTGGTATAATTGTAAGAGATGTTTAGAAAAAAATTAATTGTGGAGTGGAAGAATATTTATAGGGTAATTTTATAGTGTTTTTTTAGTTTTTGTGGATATTTTGATAAATTCATAGGGCCCATTTCTACATCTAGGTATACCTGGCTGTGTGGCTCGGGTCCATTGCTTACATCTAGGTATAGAGCACTGTTGGGATTGTGTTATTTGGGAATTCTTTCATTTGTTTGTTTTCCGTGCATTCTGTCATTTGCTGGTTGATTTTGCAGTGCCATCTTGGCTCACAAAGACAACTCAGAGAATATGCCAAAAGACAGGCTTGTTTCCATCTGCAATTAACCATGTGCTCATTAATGAATATCTACCAGATCAAGGAATTATGGTTGGTTTCTATCCCAAAAAAATCTCTTACTATTGCATTGTTTTTCTTTATTCGTAAAGCTTGTAAGGAGAACAACTAACCATTGTCTCCTCAGCCACACCAAGATGGTCCTGCCTACTTTCCTGTGGTTGCAATTTTATCACTCGAGTCACCTATAACAATTGAGTTCACACCCCATCCAAGATCAAAGGACAGAGATTTGAGTGTTAGTGAAACAGCTATTGGTCAAGAGGATAGTCCATCAATCAATTCAGATGAGCATGACAGTTTCTCTATTCTTTTGATGCCTCGCAGTTTATTAATATTCAAAGATCATGCCTATACAGGTGAAACTTATTTGTTTCTTGAGATTGTGTTCTGTTGACTGCAAGTTCTTTCTGCTGATTGATAATTTTTTTTTTCTTGGTTTTCATTTGATTGTTCAGATTATCTTCACGGAATACAAGACTCTGTATCACTCAATTTGGACAAGGCGAGAATTGTGTCATCCTGATTGTTTCGTACCATAATTACTAGGATTATGTTCTTGTTAATTATTGTTCATTTACATTCTTTAAAGTGGCTGACGCTTACCCAAAGTATTAGTTGAAGCTTACTGGGTGACTTCTGTTTCCCTTTTGGTTTCAGGTTGTTAACACTGCACAAGTCATGGAACTAAAGGAGACAGAGTTGCTGCATGGTGACGTTAACATGTGCCAAAGTATCATGTTTCGCAGAACTTCAAAGAGAGTGTCGTTAACTTGCCGCTTGGTACTAAAAGTTCACAAGAACCTGTTCAAGTTTTAGCAACATCACTTGCAAACAGAGTTGATCAATCATGTTTTTTGGTATAGCCATATTGAATGCATGTTGATAAGGTTATTATTTTGTTAAGGGCTGTTCTATAACTTGAAGTGCTTTGTTTACTGTCAAGGGATAGAAAGGAGAAAGTAGAGTTTTGGGATTTTGGTACTGCTCCATCTATTCCATTTTTCAGTTGCATTTTTCTTCATTGTTAGTTGCAACCTATTCTCTGCATGCCATTCTCTCCTTTACGGTACTGCCCTCTTCTCCAGTTGTCCCTTCTTTTCCCTACATGTCTCCTACTCTTCCTCGTCCTCTGACAGCCAGAGGTTGTTGATCACTGGACCTCCTCCATTTCTTTCTCCATGGTCCACGCCCACTCTAGATCTCTTTCATGTAATCAGCCACACTAGTCTCCCGTCCTCAGATTGAAAATTATCTATAATCAAACATTAGTTGAATGGTGTTCATTTTAAACACTAAGGATGACTTAGGAATATTTTCTTCCAAAATAGATTGAGAAAATTTTGATAAGATATTCAAACAAACTCCAGGCTTTAAGTTCAGCATTTTATGCGCTAACTACTAGATCATCATTAGGAAACATATAAAGTTTACAACAAGAAAACACAAAGTTGATGAATCAGGCGGTGTAGTATTTGAAGAAAATGAGCCTTCTAAAATAACATCACCAAATAACAAAATTGAAATTGAATTTAATACATTAACTCTAAATGAGGGCAAGGTTCGAGAGAGAGTCAAAACTGACTCAGAAGATAACAAGCGTTAGAATTGAAGGTCATCACTTGAGGATATGTCAAACATTACTCAAGACCAAGATAAATTAGGACAAACGCCAACTGACTCAGAAGATGACAAGCGTTAGAATTGAAGGTCATCACTTGAGGATATGTCAAACATTACTCAAGACCAAGATAAATTAGGACAAACGCCAATCATCCTATAGATCAAATCTTAGGACACATGACCCATGGAGTAAAAACAAGATCACAATTGAGTGGAGAAAAGAGTCAATTGGCTCTAATCTCTCAATTAAAACCCAAAACAATAGAGGATGCATTGTAAGATCCAGATTGGATTCTAGTAATGTAGGATGAGCTAAATTAATTTGAGAGAAATGAGGTTTGGGTTCTAGTTTTTTAACTTGAAGAGAATTCAATTGTTGATATAAAATGGGTTTTTGGAAATAAATTTAATGATAACGGAGCAATTGTAAGAAATAAGGTTAGGTTGATAGCTAGGGGTTTTACTCAAGTAGAGGGATTGGATTACTATGAGACTTGCGCTCTTATATTTCGTCTAGAATCCACATGTCTACTTCTAGCTTATGTTGCTCACAAAGACTTTAAGCTTTATCAAATGGATATGAAATCAACGTTTTTAAATGACTTTATCAAAGAGAAAGTCTATGTAGTACAACCATCAAATTTTAAAGACTATCATAATCGCATGTATAGATGGAAAAAGGTAGTATTTGGTTGAAATAGGCCCCAAGGGTCTAGTACAAAAGATTATTCACCTTTTTAATATCAAAAGGATTTAGAAGAGGTCAAATAGATCTCACATTATTTCCAAAAACTAGCGTGACTAACATATTTGTGGTTCAAGTATACATAGATTATATCATCTTTGGAATGACAAATAAGACTTCCTAAAAGAATTCACTACCCACATGGAGCATGTTTGAGATCAATCTTGTGGAAGAACTTACCTTCTTCCTTGGACTTTAGATTAGACAAACTAAGAAAAAATATACGTACATCTAACAAAATACATTAAGAAAATAATTAAGAAATTTGGGATTGAAAATGCAAAGGAGTTAACCACTCCTATGTCTATAAATACTAAATTAGACAGTAATCCTGAAGGAAAGGAGACTTATCCTAAACTATATAGGAATGTCATAGGAAGCATACTTTGCCTTACTACTAGTCGATCGGATATATTATTCGTTGTACAAATGTGTGTGAGGTACTAATCATTTGTGAAGGAATCACATTTTATAGGTGTCAAAAAAATAGAAGTCATCTCAAAGACACATTAAATGTCAAATTACTATATCCTAGGACTGAGACCTTGGACCTTATAGACTACACCAAATTTAACTGCAAATTAGATCATAAGAGCACTAATGGGGATGTCAATTTCTGAGCTCCTCTCTAGTGAGTTGATGTAATAGAAAATAACATTGTGTAACACTCTCCTCTACTAATATTGAATACGCTACCATGAGAGAGTGTGCTATTATGGATAATGCACATCCTATTAGACTATGGTCTTGATTTAAGAAGGTTTAGTCTTGTGCTAGAATATAAGTTCAATAAAACTTGATTAAAAACTCAATGTATCATTATATAAACAAACACATTGAAGTAAAGCATCACTTCATTAGAGATCATGTAATTAGAGGTGATATTAAACTCAACCATGTTGGTTCAAGTTTAATCTAGTTAATGTTTTCACTAAGCCACTCTAAGAAAGTGGATTCAACTACTTAAGGAGAAAACTTGACATGTATTGTTTAAATTGACCAACAAGATAGAACTTGCATGCTCGCATAGAAGTAGGTCGATTTTACCTTCACGTATCTCATAAGAATTTTAGGATATAACCTTGTTACATATTGTTAAATAGGTGTAAGATGCTAGGTATATGACTCTTGATTCATTATTCTTGTTATGATATATTATTTTGGATTAAGAAGTCATGCAAGAAATTGATCATTGAGTTAACTAATCACAGGAAGACGTGTGTAATCAATGTGCACCAGAAGATCATGGTTGGACATTCCCAAAAGTTCTCAAAACGTTCGGGCACCAAAAAAAATAAAAATTTATAAAACTCAGTTGATTGTTAGAGTCAAATGATTAATTTTTAGCCAATATAGAATGTTCCTCAATCCACTCCATGAGTCAACTGATACAAATTCAACCACATAAAATGCTTGTCAGTCGATTAGTGGAATCGACTATTTATTTTTGGCTAACACAGAATGTCCTTTAGTTGACTCCATGAGTCGATTGATCAATATTTAACTACACAAAAAACCTATAAGTCGATTCATGGAATCGATTGTTCAAGGTTAGCAATCAATTGACTACTAAGATTCACTAAGTTGACTGCTTAAATTAGTTAACATCTCAAGTTTTTTAACTTGCCACGACTAATGCAGGAGTCGACTGTAGCATAATCATCAATTGATTGCTAAATTCATTTATTACAATAGTACAGATTTGACAATCGATATACTAATCGACTGTTTTTAATAAAAATAAATAAATAATAATTTCAGTTAACTCATTGATTATCTCTGAATAATCGATTTAGTTTTTTGAAAATTTTTCATCGGCCACTAGAATAAATCGAAAAGTGCACATGATGGCTAGCCCAAAAACCTAACATCCTTTAGTTACACCCCCTATTTGGAGAAAAAATTACTACAAATATGTCATAGTTGGGGTTCAGATCCCTAAGTGACAACTTAAATATCCTACTATGACACCATAGCTCCGGAGACACTAATCATCTTGCATAAATAATTAAATGTTTGAAATTTGAATTCTACGGTTAATTACATAGCTAATTCTACCAATGAACTGTTCAACCACCGAGATTTCAAAAAAATGAACAATCGACTGCTCTATTTGTGGGAGTCGACCGCTCTACTCATCCTAGTTACAAAATACAAAATAATTGACTATTGGAGTTAACTATTAATACGGATTATAACGAATGGATCTTAAAAATAATATGATAATCAAAGTCAAGATAAGATGGAAGTCAGAGTCAAGATGAGGGAGTACTTCCCATATGTCTCTGTCGATCGCCCTACATTAAAATTCTAGGATCTTGCCCGAGTGGTATAAAGTAGGACGCTCGAATAAAGCTGACTGGCCATAAAGCCGGTCGGATATAAGGGCTATAGTATTTTACTATGGAAGTCAAAAAATAATGTACATGATCAGTCGAGTAGCCGACTGAGTGTAAGGGAGCCTGACCAGGTGAAAACTTGACCAAATTCTAAGCACTTAGGCCTTTTGAAAATCCCTTAGTATGAGATCGGTCGAACAGAGGCCGATCGAATATAAGACTTTCCGTGTACGTCCGACCGGGTAAAGATCAGACAGACTTAAAGATACTTGGCCTTATAAAATCCTTAGTATAAGATCGGTCGGACAAAGGTCGATCGAATATAAGGTTCTTCATGTATGCCCAGTCGGGTAAAAATCGAGCGGGCTTAAGGACACGTGACCTTATAAATCTTTTAGTATAAGATCGGTCAGACAAAGGCCGATCGAATATAAGGCTCTTCGTGTACGCTTGGCCGCGTAAAAATCAGGCGGGCTTAAGGACATGTGACCTTATAAATCTCTTAGTATAAGATTGACCGGGCAAAAGCCGATCGAATATAAGTCTCTCCGTGTATGCTGGGTCGGGTAAAGATCGAGCGGGCTTAAGGACAAGTGCCCTTATAAATGCCCTAGTATAAGATCGACCGGACAAAGGCTGATCGAACATAAGGCTCTCCATGTACACCCGACCGGATAAAAACTGGACGGGTTTAAGGACACTTAGCCTTATAAATCTTTTAATATAAGATCAGCCGAATAAAGGCCGATCGAACATAAGGTTCTTCGTGCACGACCAGCCGAGTAATGACCGGGTGGGCTTAAAGACACTTATCCTTAAGAAATTCTACACGTCCGCTCGGTCGAACACAGGTCGACCGAGTTTAAGCTACCCAATGTCACATTGTCACATTGGCCTTATAAATCATATGATTTCTTGAATAGAGCTTTGGAAAATTGTGAGCATTATATTAATCTCTGAACATATAATATATAACAGGGCAGATTGATATAATGACAAACAATATGACCGACCTTATGGACCGGTGGAAATATATTCAGTAGATAAGCAGCAGACAACATTATGACAACCTGTCAGAACTTGTCAGGGATATTCTTTTGGGGCCTTCTTTGAAGGTTATTATCTTTCTCATATTAATTGTAACAGCATATTCTCTTAAGCGTCTCAATAAGGGCACAAAGCATAAACGATAAAAGAGTTACATATGTAGATAGGAAAAAGATTCTTTGGACTATATGAAACACCCAGGTTGTACTTTCTTTCATCTTATAACAAACTCTGATGTACCGAGGATCACCTCATGACCGCAGAGGTTATGCGAGATGGTATAAAAAGGGGGCATCTCTGTTAGCAAGGTATGTAAGCATCTGTATCTGAACCCTATCTTCTTGTAAGTATTTTCCTTGTTGTTCTGAATCCACCTTCTTGAGATCGAACTGACTTGAACGTCAGAGGACTAAGATAGAGATCTCCACCCCGGTCCTGGGTCATTAACGCTTTGTTGGATTATCTGATTATGCGTAGGATCGTTGATAAGCTTCATCACAAATCGAAAAATCTATTCATCAACCAACTATCCACTTAAATTAACACGTCATCTCTTCAGTCATCAGACAGGATCAACTATTTTAAATATGCACGAATAAAATGATCAAGAATTGACTCATGATTACTCATGTTTTTCAGGCGTAGAACTTTGAGCAATCAATCGTTGGAATCGACTGTTTGATTTTATTTTTTCAAAATAGAATGCTCTATGATCGACTATCAAAGTTGATTATAGTATATCAGTTGACTTCTAGTGATCAATCTATTGATGTCCAAAAATCTAATGTGTGGGACAAATGTCAGCCGTGCATCTCACGCTTTCACTTGCCAATGCTCCGTCCTCCCGCTCGTGTCTAAATCTTTGACTATTCCAAGTCCCATAAAATCCTAAATTCTACTTTCCATCGCAACATTTTCTTCGTCTTGGTTAATGGGAAAGGGATTCTACTAGTTTGTCTTACATCATGCTCCTAAATAATCTTATGTCATCCTATCTTTAGATTCTTTAATGTTTTGAATATTGTCCCTAGAGTATAGCGCAAACGATGGACGTATGTTATCTCTAATGTAATAATCAGGAGTCGATTCTCAGGAACTGACGATCTGATGTTTATCCTACCATGTGTCTATGACCTGTGTATCTGTATGAATCTCTCTCCATATCCGTGGGGCCGACACTAAGGGGACTGCTAAGATAGCGGATCTATTTGTTTTTAATGTTTTGGATATTTCTCATTTATTGAGTATTTGCTTGTTTCATTTTGGTTTTATTGCATCATTTTTATTATTAAATAAAAGAATAAGGGTTGTGCATCTGAGTAGGAATCCTGGTATAGAAATGTCCTATTCGGTGGTCGACAATTTCCTTACGAGGGATTACATCAACTATTTGATACTTGTGTTTTCCATACCATAAGCTTATGCCTTTTAAATGTCAATTTCATTAGGATGCTTGTATTAGTATAGTTGGTACCAACGATCAAATTTAAATTTCGATGAATAACAAATTGATTAAAATTAGATATGTTGTCATCTAATCTTTCTACTAAATATGCAGGATTTGATAGGTCTGACATTAAGCTGAAATCCAGCTAGGTCTGGAGAATGTGATAGCTGGTGTAGAAGTTTATATAGGTCAAGGGGTGATTCGATATCTAGCAGGAAGTTCGGATAGGTTCGCGGGACCTGACAGTTGGCCGAAGTCCAATTGGGTCTATGGACCTGACAACTGGCGGAAAGACCTGGTGGACTGAGGTAAAGTCAAGCGATTCTGCAAGGTAAGTAAGGTAAATCAGTGGAGGAGAGTATTCCAATGAGGATGAGTCATAATTTGGAACTTTAGGCGTATGTCTAATTTTGGTGTAGGATCAAAAAGCGCTAGAGGGGGGGTGTGAATAGTGCTCGTGACTTTCACTTTCGTTTTAAGTAAATTCAAAGTAATATGCAGCGGAAATAAAAACAATACAAACGCAAACACCAATATTTACTTGGTTCGAAGCCTGTGGCGACTCCTACTCCAAGGCCCGTACGTAAGAGTGCTTTCGATGGGCAATCACTATAAATTTGAAATATTATAAGAGAGTACAGTTGATTAGATGTAGTAATCAAAATTACACCAACAACAAAATATCTGAAATTCGAGCTCTTGGTTGTCGGAGCAATGTTAGGACTTCACTGGATTGTCTTTTGAGCAGCACACAGAAAGAAGGATTGCGATTTCTTACTATCCCTAGGCATCTACTCGAACCAGCCTTATATAGGTTGTTGAAGGCGCCTTCCAACTCCATGGAAGGCGCCTCCAACTCGGATCCTATCCCTTCCGCATCGGAGACGATGGCTTCCACGATTTGCGCTGCTTATCCACCCGAAGGTGCCTTCAAGCCCCTTCGAAGGTGCCTTCAGCCTTGCTTCCTGTGCAGCTACAGCCAAGGTGCCTGAGGCGCCTCCAATAGCCCGGAGGCGCCTCGGACACTGTTCATCCGAGCATTCTCTTGTGCAACTCCATTCCTGCAAGGCATATTAGTCTACAAACAAAGTATACCCTGCAAAACAAAGTTAGCACAATAAAATACAAATAATATAAATATTTGATAGTCATCACACTATCCGGTTCTAACTTCGGATTTCCTAGAAACCCTAGGTTGAATTGATGTCTACTGTTCCCTCATCGAAGAACGCGTCCTCACCTACTCCTCTCAGGAGAGTTTACTTGTTGCCAGATTGATCCTCCAGATCAACTAGACTTTCTGCCTAGGGTTACCACCCTCTAGAATCTAGGGTTACCACCCCCTAGGGTTTTCCTCAGCCTAGGGTTACCACCCCCTAGGGTTTTCTTCAGCCTAGGGTTACCATCCCCTAGGACTAGGGTTATCACCCCTAGGGTTTTCCACCTGCCTAACCGCAGCTGACTTTCCACCACCTAGGGCTACCGTCCCCCAGGACCTAGGATTACCACCCCTTAGGATTTTCCACTTGCCTAGAATCCACTATGACTTTTACCTAAGACAACTTAAGACTTTCCTGCAAGCTCAATGAACCTTGTTTGATAACAAATAACTTTAACTTTGAACCCCTTGCCATTATCAAAACTCAGGTTCGATCGTTGGATTCTTCCCGCACCAACAATCTCCCCATTTTTTATTATGGCAAATAGATTCAAAGTTAAGTAAAACATAATTTGATTATAAGAACATGAATGCATACAAGTTAAAAAGATGTAATATCTAGTGCAATGTTTAGAATAATTTAGAACAACTTGATGTAGCTCCCCCTAATCACTTATTCGCTTTTTAATTACTTAACTTTCACTTTTCTCTTCCCCTTTGCCATATATCAAAAATAAAAAATAGAAATAAGAAAATTTTTAGCTCCCCCTGAAAGGTAGTTCTTGAAAATATTTGCAAGGTTGTAGTTTTTGAAAGTAGACTTTAATTAAGAAGAGGGGAAAACTTAGCAAATTTTTAAGCTTTGAAAGTGATTTAGGGTTTACCAAAAACTTAGCTAGATTTAAGCTTTGAAAATAACTCAGCTTTTAAAAAAAACTTAGAATTTTAAAAGAAAAAACATTTAGCTAAATTAGAAAAGTTTTCAAAAATACTTAGTTTTTTTTTAAAAAAATTGTGTCAAGTACTTAGTTAAAAGATGTGGATAAAAGCTCAGTTAAGTATTTAGATTTAAAAGGATTTTTATAAAAAATTTAGTCAAGTACTTAAAAAAAACTTAGTTAATTACTTAGCCAAAAAAAACTTTTGATGACACTTAGCTAAGAATAATTTGATAATAACTTAGTAAATGAATTCTTTGAAAAATACTTAAAGACACTTTATCAGCTACTTAGCTTCTATCTTTTCAAAAATACTTTGTTTTTCAAAAATATTTTTAAAATTAAACTTCCTCTTCCACTCCCCCTTAATTAATGTCAAAAAATTTAATTAAGTAATTTTAGTTTGGGAATCATACAGTCCAAGCATGAGTAACAACATATTTTCAAGCATAAACATCTACTTTTAAATAAATGTCTAACCGATAGCCACTAGCTGTTTACCATGAGGTAGTAGCTTTTACATGGTTAGTCAAATTAAGTAAGTGTTCCAGTTAGTTTGACTAAGCATAGATAACTTAATTTGATTAATTTGAATTTGATATTTATTGTCCAGACTTATGTTGATACACAGACATAAGCATTCTGAAGTCCAGGCAGTACCCTATGCATCTCACACCATTCTAAGTATTTTTCATACACAAGTAGGGCAATCCTAGTGTGCTTGTGAGATGCTCTAGCTGAGACCTAGGGGAATATGCTTTCTAGGGGGTAAATACCTAGGCTAAGTCCAAATTTTTGAAAAACTAATAAAATTAGAATTTTAAAAATATTTTTCCTAGAGTTTTTAAAACCAAGTTGTTAAAAAAACAATAATGAGAAATATTTTCAAAAAATAAGCTCTATTCTACTAAGTATATTCCTATTTCTCTTCTAAGTGCATTGAACTCAAGTTCAAGTAAGGGTTTTGTAAAAATGTCAGCCAAGTTTGACTTGGACTTAACATAGTTAAGTACAATGTCACCCTTAGCTACATGATCTCTTACAAAGTGATGTTTTACCTATATGTGTTTAGTCCTTGAGTGTTGAATATGATTTTTGGTTAGGTTAATAGAAATTACATTATCAATTGAAATTTTTGTATTTTTATATTCTAATTGATAGTCCTTTAAGGTATGGATCATCCATAATAGTTGAGATGCACATTCCCCCATGGATATGTACTCTGCTTCAATAGTGGATAAAACAACACATTGTTGCTTTCTGCTTGACCAACTTACTAGACACTAACCTAGAAATTGACAGCTTCCACTTGTACTTTTTTTATCTAGCTTGCATCCGGTATATTCTGAGTCAGAATAGCCAATTAGGTCAAAGGTGCTGGTCCTAGGGTACCAAAGTCTTACATTTAGGATTCCCTTAATGTATTTAAATATTCTTTTAACATTTGTTAGATGTGATTCTTTTGCACAGGATTGGTACCTGTCACATATACCTACTGTAAATAGAATATCATGTCGACTTGTAGTTAGGTATAGTAGACTTCCTATAGCACTTCGGTAACATTTTAAATCTATTGATTTTCCTTCTAAATCAGAGTCAATTTTAACATTAGTTGTTATTGGAGTATTTATATTTTTAGAATTTTCCTTGGCAAATTTTTTAATTAGTTCCTTAGCATAGTTTGTTTGAAAAAAATATATTCCTTCTTTGGTTTGTTTGATTTGTAAGTCTAAGAAAAAGTTAAGTTCCCCAACTAAACTTATTTCAAATTCATTTCCATTAATTTGGTAAATTCTTTTAGAAATTTAATATTGGTTGAGTAAAAAATTATATCATCTACATAAATTTGGACTATAAAGATGTCTTTTTCTAAGATTTTTACAAATAAGGTTTGATTTATTTGACCTTGTTTAAATCCTTTAGATATTAGATAAGTTGATAGGCATTCATACCAAGCCCTAGGTGCTTGTTTTAGTCCATATAGGGCTTTCTTTAACTTAAAGACATGGTTTGGGTGGTCCAAATCCTCAAATCTTGGGAGTTGACTTACATATACGTCTTCCTTGATGAACCCATTTAAGAATATAGATTTTACATGAATTTGGTATAACTTGAATCCTTTATGTGCTGCATAGGCTAGCAGCATCATTATGGATTCAAGTCTGGCTACGGGTGCATAGGTTTTATCATAGTCTAACCCTTCTATTTGGCTGAACCCTTTTGCTACTAGTCTAATTTTATTTCTTACTATTTCACCCTTATCATCCAATTTATTTCTAAATACCCATTTAGTATCAACTATGGTTTTACCTATGGGTTTAGGTACAAGTTCCTAGACTTGGTTTCTTTCAAATTGGGCTAACTCTTCTTGTATTGCTAGTATCTAGTCTGGGTCAGGTAAGGCTTCTTCTATAGTCTTGGGTTCAATTTTGGAAATAAGGGCTATCTGACTTAGTTTTTTATAAGATGATATAGTTCGAACTCCTAGGGTTGGGTCACCTATAATTTGGTCAGATGGGTGATTGATACTTATATTAGGGTCAATAACTATTTCTTGTTATTCACTAGATTTAATTTGAAATTTTTCATCATCATCTATGTTTCTTGTATTAACCTTTTCTGTATTGATATTTTCATTTGTTAAATTAGTTATGTTTTTTTCTTTATAAAAAATCACATTAGTTGTTTCTTCAACTTTTAGGGTATTTTTGTTATAGACTCTATAAGCCCTACTGGTTGTGGAGTACCCTAAACAAATTCCTTCGGTTGATTTTGATGTAAATTTTCCTAAGTAGTCCTTAGTATTTAGAACGTTGACTTTACATCCAAACACCTTTAAATAATTTAAGTTGGGAATTTTATTATAATATATTTTATATGGAGTTTTATTCTGAAATTTATTGATTGAAATTCTATTTTGAATGTAACAAGTCGTATTTATTGCCTCAGCGTAGAATTGATTGTTTAGGTTATATTTATTTAACATGGTTCTAGCGGCTTCTTATAGGGTTCTATTTTTCTGTTCTACTAGACCATTTTGTTGAGAGATTCTAGGGCATGAGTACTCATGTTTCTATCCATTAATTTCATAAAATTTAGTAAATTTATGATTTTCAAATTCCCCTCCATGATCACTTCTAATTCTTTTAGTTTTAATATCTTTTTCATTTTCTATCAACTTGCAAAAGGTTTTAAAGATTTTGTAAGTTTCATCTTTAGTTTTTAGAAATTTTACCCAAGTAAATCTTGAGTAATCATCAATTATAACTAAGCAATATTGGTTTTTACTTAGTAACTTGGCTCCGTGTGAATCAAACAGGTCTAAGTGTAGGAGCTCAAGTATTGAGTTAGTTCTATTTAAGTAGGTTAACTTGTGGGTTGACTTGGTTTGTTTATCCTGTTGACAAGCATTACAGATTGTATTTTCAATAATTCTTAATTTGGATAAACCTCTAACTAAGTCATTTTGACTCATTTTTGAAATAAGTCTGGTATGAGTGTGACTCAGTCTTCCGTGCCACAACTTAGTTTCCTCTTATTGTGTCAAGAGACACCTTTGAGGAGGTTGATAGGTCAATTGTGTGTGTAGATGTTTTGTTTCCTAATTTCCTTAAGTGAAATTTCAAGATTTTTAACATTTTTAATTAAACACTTAGATTTTGAAAATGTGACTAAGTACCCAGAGTCACATAAGTGACTAATGCTAAGTAAGTTAAAATTTAATTTATCAACCAATAGTACTTTTCGAATAATAAAATTGGAACTCAGTTCGATATTACCTGTTCTGATTACCTTAAGTTTTTCGTCGTTGCCGAACGCAACTGACCCTAAGTTCTTGAGTTGTAGCTTAGTGAATTTCAATCCATCTTCAGTCATGCGTTTGGAGCATCTACTATCTAACATTCATTGATCCAAATCTTTATGTTCCTACATATACAGTATTTAATTTGGTTCAATTTGATAGATCAAAAGATAGTTTGATTGAAATTAGCTCCTTACTATTTCATCTCACCCAGTCTAGATTGTCAGACATGTTATACCTATGGGTGACTGTGAGATGGTTTTGTGTTTAATTGAATTTATTAAATCAAGTTAAGTTATGTGTTGATTAGTCTTAATAAATGAATAAGATTTAATAATAAAGATTAATTAAGATGTACTAATAGATTAATTAAAATTTGATTTATTAATTAAGATTTATTAACCAATTAATTAAAATTTGATTTATTAATTAGGATTATTTAACAGATTAATTAAAATTTGATTTATTAATTATGATTTATTAATAGATTAATTAATTAAGATTTATTAACAGATTAAGTTAAGATTTAATTTATTAATTTTAAATTCTACCTAACTCCATCTCACCCTTTTTTAAATTATCAATCAGGAAATCTTATAGGTTTTAATGAGATGGTTAATTTTATCTTTGATTTAGATTATCATCTAAGGATTGAATTACATTTGAGTTAGATTCAGGTTTTACAATCAGTTCATTAAATATTAATTTCAAAGATTAGCTTCTAGACTGTGACGAGACACTAGGCCTTCTTGGACATGAGATCATCCACCACTTCTAGATAAAGCCTTTTAAAGAATGGATATTTAATTTGCTTTTTAGAATCCCTAGGTCTAACTAGTCAAGTGTAAATCATGCCCAGGTCCTTATCTAGCTTAGTCTAAACATGTATAATAAAGGCAGTAAAAACAAGCATCAAACAAATTTATTTATCGATAAAGATGATCTTTCTATTGACTCCTCCTGGATCATAGCATCAATAGGGTCTATCAAGGTAATGGATTTGATCCTTGGGGATCCAATATTGACCAAGTCCAACTTAATTAACCAAGTTCGACTTGGGGACCCATGCTTGGACTATTTTTCTATTAGTTCTATTTACAGGTGATAAGTAAGACTTGTATCTTCGTTTAGCCTTAAATCCAAATTCAGATCTATTGTATAAGACTCTTTGTTTTCAAAGAATTAGATCAAAATTCTTGAAACCAAAGGTGAACTGTTCCAACGTATTCTTTGGTTCTTTAGCTTGAATTTTCAAATTGAAATTTTTTTCCTCAAGTTGTTGGACTTGAGTTGAACTTCCATTTTGAACTAGCTCAGTCAAAGGACTTAATTTAGTCTCCTCCTTAAGGAGTCACTACAATAAATATGACTTTCTGTAGCGTACAATTATACTATCCGTAGTGCGCATCGCATGTTGCACAACTCCATGCTGTTAAAAGTCAGAATACATTCGCAGCGTGCGACTGCAAGTTATGGAAAAGTGCATTCGCAGCGCACGGCTACGTGCTGTGGAAAAGTGCATTCGCTGCGTGCTACAATAAATTTCATTTGCAACGCGCAACTGTGCGATGTTGAAAAGTGCATTCACAACACGCAATTGCACGCTGCGATAAACTACATTTATAGCGCGTAGTTGCACACTGTGGTTATTATCATTCACAGCACGCGACCGTGCACTGCAGTTAAATGCATATAAAATAAAAAAAATTATATCACACATAATTATCAATATCGTATAATTATAACTAAAGGAATAACTGTGTTATAGGCATATGAAAATAAAGAAAATAAATATCATATAATTTTTATTTCCAATAGAAATAACTATGTTACAGGCTGATAAGGTAAAATCAATTATGAGCAACAAGCCTTTTCTCTCCTTCTATGCCTATTTGAAGTAGTGCAAGTAGTTTAAAGTTCACGTTGATTTCTGATTGCTACGCTTCTTCTATTTCTCTTGCATTGGAATACATAAAATAGCCACAACATTAATAGACCACTCAGTTCTCACCAGCTAACATTCATGAGACTAGTCCTATAAGAATCAAATGACGTAAGTTAGCATTAGATAACCAACCACTGATTCATGTGTCTAAAAAGAATCAAATGACAATTTTCTTATTCTGAAACAACGGGAGTTGGAAATACATTGATAACATAACAGAAAAAAATTTTGATAGGGAGGGGGCTCACTAACTTTCTGTGCATTTACAATTAAAGTTTGGTCGGCTTAATGCCGCCCCAACTATAAAGAAAGACTGGTAAGATGTTAACATGAGCAAGAAAAACACAAACATAAACAAGAAACAATTATCAAGCATTATAAATATATAGAGAACAAAAGTATAATGTAAGAAAAAACAATAAAATGCAATGGAAAGAGAATGAGGATTAGTAAATTTCTACACATCTTAGATACCACTTTTCTTCAAGTAACAAACTATTAGAGACATGTTATAAATTGATGACTTTGTCAATAGAAAAATAATAAAACACAAGTATTTAATCATCAATTTATGGAAACAAATTAGAAATGCAAGCAAACTTTTCGAGCTACTTATTAAGATAAGTTAGTTCCATTTGAAGATACTCCAGCCATAGATCTTTTGAATTAGGGCAAGTCCTGAGACCATTTTTCATGAGAGCATGAGCAACTGCAACATTCAAATTTTGATCAAACTTCCATGCTGAAACATAAATCCAAAGTCCAAAAAGCTTTGGATGGTATCTAATTATTTGTGCTAGGACCTGCAAATATCAAGAATATTAATACTAAGTAAATTGCCAATTATTATATGAACCTGATGTCTATCAATCCACAATGAGAGAGTATTACTTGGAGGACATGTCTAATAACCAAATATATCATTTTTAGATAAAATAAGACATAGTAAAGTTTTTTCTTCATTTAAGTTCAAAACAGCAAGCTCTAAACTATAAATTAATAAAAAATATAGTTCAAAAAGTGAATTACCATAACTCATTAACATTCCAGCAACTTATATCAAAGACATTTTGATGGAGACTAGGAATGCAACTTAAGCATCATTCTCTCATAATCAAACAAATTCAAAGACAAAAAAAAACAAAGAAGAGGGACTACAAACTTGAAAAACTTCATCTTTGTACCTGCTTCATCCTTCCATGTCTTTTGTCTCTGCAAAACTCAAGGTATTTGAATCAGAGAACTAAATCCCCCCTTACCTCATTGTGACACTCCGGTATATATCCAACATCCTTAGGACCCCTGTGATGTCAAATAAGGGCCTCTTCTATATCTTTAATTTCTTCTTCTTGTTCTTTTTAAAAATACCTTTGTCAGTGAGCTTGCCGTTTTCAGAGGCTGTGGAGGGCATCAAGTTGCTTCTCATACTCAATATATGCTATAAAATCCTACTTCAATGGGGAGTAGAGCTTGAGGCGATAACTCAAAGTCCTTACGGTGGCAAACAATCTCGAATCTCTTCACCAGAGAAGAGGCCTTGCCGCTTGAGGTCGTCAAGCTCATCAGCCATCCACTCTATCCAATACTGAAACCATAGAGGAGGCCAAAAGCGCTCCTCAGAGGTAAGAAATTGAAGCGGAAAGGGAGAAAAACAAAGCTCAGGATTCAGAAAAGGGGAGTTACCTTATAAACCAAGATCAAGATCCCTAAAGGTCTTCTAACAGCCCGGAGGAGGTGACGTGAGATGGTCGAGGAGAGCTCTCCCATCCCCTGGAACCTGAATGATAATCGTATTTGATCACCTGATACGTCTCCCTGTCCCTTCCCCTGGAACCCTAATTTAACCCCCAACTGTGTCAACTGCCTTCTCTACATCCTCCTCATTCTTGTCTTCGAGGGTAATGTGAAGGGTCGCTCCAGCCCCAGCGACGAAGGACGCAAACAGATAATGAAGATTTTGGTAGGGAGAGGGAATGAAGGTTTCGACAATGATGAGATGGAGAGGAAGTCGTCGAGGCATGTGCGAACAAAGGCTTTAGGTTTAGGAGTAAATAAAATTGAGGAATAAAATTCACTTAAGAATGATAAATAACATCTCTAAATTTTTAACAACACGTTGCATGATGTTAATATTTTATTTTAACAGTATGATTTGTACATCATAGATAATATTTATCGATAGTGTGTATTTTTTATATGCCGTCATTTATATAAATATAATAATATTAACAGCGTGCTCTGTAAGTCATTAATATTAAGTTTTAACAGTACACTTTGCACGCTATAAAAAAATCTCTTGACAGCGTTTTTTACACACCGTTATTTGTAAAAATATAATACTATCCACAGCGCACTCAATTGAGCACACATAAAAACTATTATTAATGGTGCACCCTAACTGTGTGTCGTTGATGACACGCTACGGAAAGTCATATTTGTTGTAGTGAGTGTTACCTCCTTTTGGAGTGACTTAACCCGGGCATTGGATTTGACTAACTTACGCATAAGATAATTAACTAAATTATGCAGTTTAGTTATTTGAGAAGTACTTACAGTGGGATTAGGCCCTTCAGAAATGGATATGGATCCATAGTTTCTCTCAGATTCAGTTTCCGACTCGCTCTCAGTTTCTGATACATCGACTTGTTCCCGGGCCATAAGCGCGAGGAAGCTCATCTATTAGAGCTCTTCATCAGAATCTTCAGAGGAAGACTCATCCCATGTCGCCTGCAGTGCTTTCTTCTTCTTTTGTTTCTTTGTTTCCTTTTGGTTCGGATAGTTAGCTTTGATGTGTCCCTTCTTGTTGCAGCCATAGCAGGTTACCTCGGTCTTCATTTTTGGATTTGTTTGCACCATCTTGGACTGAATCACTTTCTTGATGTTCTTCTTAGTGAATCCCTTCTTCTTCTTGTAGAGTTTTCGTACCAGATTCACCAGCTTGGCTGTAATTTCATCGTCATCGTCATCTAAGTCCAGCTCTTCTTCAAACTCGGGTTCAATTCTGCGCTTTGCTTTTGCTTCTTGCGTTCTGCTCGTACATGCAATCAAAGAAATATCTTTCTCGGCCATAGGTGTATTAGTCTGTTCATGTAATTCAAACTCTGAGAATAATTCATCTAATCTAATGGAGGAAAGTGTTGGATCTCCAAGGTTGTTTTGGTGTGATCAACAAGTTAAGTTAGGTCCTGTTGGTTTCTAACCTTGTGTCTAAGTGTGCAGGGACTTAGGAACACAGGTAGTCGAGCGGAAGACGCAGCTAGCGAGAAGGACGGCACGCGGTGCGTCCGAAGGACGAGGCGCTGCGGAAGAGTACACCGGCGGACGAGAAGGAAGCGCGCGGTGGTTCCGAGGGACGAAAGCCGGAGCGGAAGATTGCTCGGGGAGCAAGAGACGCAGCTAGCGAGAAGGTCGACGACCGAGGGACGAAGACTGCGGATGAGTACGCTGGCGGACGAGAAGGAAACACGCGGTAATTCCGAGGGACGAGGGAAGCATGCTCGAGAAGACCGGAAGTTGGGTTCGGGTGAGCCCTTTTCCGGAAGGCAGAGATCACCCAAACGAGCGGATCCGGAGCGGAAGAACCGGACCAAGGCGGGACTGAACCAGAGAAGCGGTCCCAGATAAAAAAGTCAACTGTGTTGACTTTCGGGGTCCGGGGCGCCCGGACCCCTCCGGGGCGCCCGGAACCCTTCCGGGCGCTCGGAACAGTAATTTTGACTAGATCGAGAATTATCTCGATCTGAACGTTGGGGGATAAATTTTATCCCCCCCAGGGTGCCCCGACCAAGGCTATAAATATAGCCTTGGTCCAGAAGCTTTAAAAAAAACTCAGTAATTTACATTCCAAACACTTGTGCGCTTTTGTTCTAGTTTAGCTTCTGTCTTTTGTGCTTTCACTGCTGTAAGAGGCTTCTCCGCCTAAAGGAGATTGATAGTTCGATCAACTTTCTTGGATTAACAACCACCCAGGTTGTAACCAAGTCAAATCCGGTGCCTCCTCTCTTTCTTGCTTTTTAATGTTTAAGTTAATTTTTATGCAAGTGTTAGTTTAAGAGTTCGAGAAGGGTATTTGCGTTTTGATTTTTCAGGGCTATTCAACCCCCCTTCTAGCCGGCCCATCGGTCCAACAAGTGGTATCAGAGCCGAGACGCTTCAGGAGGACTAACCGCCGAACGAAGCAACGAGATGGCCGGATCTAACATCCACCCGCCAAAATTCGAGGGGGACTTTGCAAACTGGAAGAAGCACATGGAGGTATTTTTTGGTACCGATTTTGATTTAATACTAACAATGGAACTCGGTTTTGAAGCTCCCGAGGGAAAAACAAAAAGTCAATGGACAAAGAAAGAGCAGGCCGAGTACGTGGCAAACAAGAAAGCAGAATTCCATCTGCTAAGCGTACTTCCGCCACAAGAAGTCAACCGTGTCGGCACCTACAACTCGGCAAAGGAGCTTTAGGAGAAGTTCCTTGAACTACACGAAGGAACATCCGAAGCCAAGCTTGCGAGACGGGACTTACTCCGGAACCAGCTCACCAACCTCCGTCTTGAAGAAGGTGAGACAGTCGCACATCTGCACTCCATAATAAAAGAAATCATCACCGGACTCACGAATCTCGGAGAAAATGTAAGTAACCGAGATTCGCTCAGGTACGCTTTAAATTCCTTCCCTAGAAATTCAAAATGGGCATCATTAGTAGATGCCTTTTACATTTCGAAGGACTTAGAAAAAATTTCATTAGAAGAATTTTTTTCAACATTTGAAGTGCATGAGTCAAGATGTGCAGGATTGAGGGAGCCAAAGAACAACGTCGCCCTCAAAGCTTTGAGAGACGAACCTGAATCGGAATCTTCTCTCGACGACGAGGAAATGGTAATGATGGTAAGACGATTTAAAAAGTTATACAATTCTAGAAAAACTAACCATCCACAGGGTAGACAGAAAAGAACGATCCGCTGCTACCATTGCGATGAAGAAGGGCATGTCAAGGACAACTGCCCCAAGCTGAAGAACAAAGACAAGGAAAAGGGTAAGAAGTCTATCCAAAAACGAAAGGCCCTGAAGGCGACGTGGGACGATATGTCGTCCGAATCGGAAGTCGAAGCATTCTCTGGACTCGCACTGATGGCGAGTCATCAAGACGACGACTGCGATTCAAGCTCTTCCGAAATGAGCATCGAGAGCATCGATGAAGGGGGAGACACGTCGGAAGAAAGCAGTAGCTCAGGGGGAGAAACAAACAAGATCGACAAGGTAAGTCAGGTACGATCTCTTCCTCCCGATAAAATGTTTAAATTCGTTAAACTTTTAACAAAAGATTGCTGCAAATTAGAAAGTGAAAATAAAAATTTAAAAGTAATTCTAGCTAAGTCGTGTCCCTTAGAAGAATTAGATAAAGCAAAACTAGAAAATGAAAAATTAAAGTTAGAAATTCAAAATTTGAAAATTCAAGTAGAAGACTTAAAAATCCATACATGTCTATCTAAAACCAATTTTAGAAGATCTAATAATTTAAATTGGTTCTTTAAATATCATCCTGGACAAATTAGGAACATTTCAAAAAAATATGTCCCTAAGAAACATTTGGTTAACCCAGTAGGCTGGAACCTTTATTGGGTTCCTAAATCTTGCTTAGCCTAAATCCTAAATCGAAATTAGCGCTTTCAGCGAGAAAATTAAACAGTGAATTTCTTTATGAGGCTTTGTCTAAGGAAGTGGTTGTTGCTCCAATAACCAAGAAGGCCTAGTGCCTCGCCACGACCTGGAAGCCAAAATATCGAAATAAATGTTTAATTAACTTTCTGATAAAAAGCATTAAGGTTGAATTTAAATAATGCTTTAAAAAGTTATTCAAACATTTTTAAAATTAAAAAAAAAAATTTAGAAATTTTTTTTCAAAATTTTTCTTACTTAAGATTTTTTTTTTAACAACTTAGAAAAATTCTCAAAATCACTTTTCCCAAGTTAAAAATCTTTTTCGTGAAACTAAAAATTTCTGCTTCAGTTACTTAGAAAATTCTCATTTTTTTTTCAAAGACTTAAATTTTTTTTTATTATTTTCTAAGTCTTTAAACCCTTAGATTTTTTAAAACCCCATTTTTTGTGTGATCAAAGGGGGAGAAGGATTAGTATAAGTCTAGGGGGAGGTAGATTCAAAATAATTTAATTTACCTATTCTATTTTTTTTACTCAATTGCAAATTTAGTTAAACTTATGTTATGTCTGTTTTGACCCTAGCTTAACTTGGGTTGATCACACCAAAAAGGGGGAGATTGTTGGATCTCCAAGGTTGTTTTGGTGTGATCAACAAGTTAAGTTAGGTCCTGTTGGTTTCTAACCTTGTGTCTAAGTGTGCAGGAGCTTAGGAACACAGGTAGTCGAGCGGAAGACGCAGCTAGCGAGAAGGACGGCACGCGGTGCGTCCGAGGGACGAGGCGCTGCGGAAGAGTACACCGGCGGACGAGAAGGAAGCGCGCGGTGGTTCCGAGGGACGAAAGCCGGAGCGGAAGATTGCTCGGGGAGCAAGAGACGCAGCTAGCGAGAAGGTCGACGACCGAGGGACGAAGACTGCGGATGAGTACGCTGGCGGACGAGAAGGAAACACGCGGTAATTCCGAGGGACGAGAAGCCGGAGGGAAGCATGCTCGAGAAGACCGGAAGTTGGGTTCGGGTGAGCCCTTTTCCGGAAGGCAGAGATCACCCAAACGAGCGGATCCGGAGCGGAAGAACCGGACCAAGGCGGGACTGAACCAGAGAAGCGGTCCCAGATAAAAAAGTCAACTGTGTTGACTTTCGGGGTTCGGGGCGCCCGGACCCCTCCGGGGCGCCCGGAACCCTTCCGGGCGCTCGGAACAGTAATTTTGACTAGATCGAGAATTATCTCGATCTGAACGTTGGGGGATAAATTTTATCCCCCCCAGGGTGCCCCGACCAAGGCTATAAATATAGCCTTGGTCCAGAAGCTTTAAAAAAAACTCAGTAATTTACATTCCAAACACTTGTGCGCTTTTGTTCTAGTTTAGCTTCTGTCTTTTGTGCTTTCACTGCTGTAAGAGGCTTCTCCGCCTAAAGGAGATTGATAGTTCGATCAACTTTCTTGGATTAACAACCACCCCGGTTGTAACCAAGTCAAATCCGGTGCCTCCTCTCTTTCTTGCTTTTTAATGTTTAAGTTAATTTTTATGCAAGTGTTAGTTTAAGAGTTCGAGAAGGGTATTTGCGTTTTGATTTTTCAGGGCTATTCAACCCCCCCTTCTAGCCGGCCCATCGGTCCAATAAGAGAAAGGTCCTTAGTGTTGGGATGTATACTAAAAGTCTAGCTTTTTGTATGAACATAAGAATCACATTGGTCAAATATTTGCATTTATGTTAAAAGCAGTTGTCCATTTAATTTATATTATAGATAACATAGTGTGTGGTGTCACACAGAAGATCATGCTATCAGTTCCTTATAAATTATAAATAGTAGCTCACAACCAAGATGGAATGGGACAAACCATTGGAGTGGTTGTAGTGGAATTTGGTATTAGTTTATCTTGACTATAAAATTACACTAGTACACTATGTGTGTATTGAGCAAGACCATTTGAGGTAGTTTTTTTTTTATACTGACTACATAAAAGAATAAAACCTCTGTTATTATGGATGTGCGTATTCTTAATCCTGATATAATAACAAGTACATATACTTGGTATGTATTTCTTTAATTTATCAATGGATGAGATTTAGTTAGTTAAATCAATAGGCCCGATAAGTTGGGAAATAATATTATTTATATGGTGTGTTGTTGATTATAAAAGGAAAATATGTCCTAGTAAATCTAGGTTGATGATGTCCCCTTAAGGAGCTCATAAGGATTGTCATGTAAACCTTGCAGGTGGACTTAGTCCGGCATGACAATGAAGTTGAGTGGTACTACTCTTGGAGCTAGATATTAATTAAGTGAGTTGTCAGTAACTCATCTAATTAATAGACATTCGATATCTTAAACACAGGGAGACAAATGCACTCATGATAAGAAGGAACCCATAATGTAATTTAGGATTGGTGTGGTAATTCAATAATAATTTTTTAGTGGTATGAGTTATTATTGATGAGCTTGAGTTGGGTGTTCGGGGCGAACACAGGAAGCTCAAGCTCATCGGGAGACCAAAATAAATTTCTCCTCTCGGTCCCTGTTGTAGCCTCTATAAAGCCTTGTATCCACAAAGTCCACTTCTTACCCAAGTAATGGGCCGGACACATCCTTGCTTGGAGCAAGGGGGGTCGACCAAGCATTAATTTGGAGCCTAGTAGTGGCTAGCCAAGCTTGGTGTCCAAGCTAGGGGCCGACCACATAAGAATAAAAGGGAGTTTTTAATTTTGTGTTAAAAACTTTCCTTTTATAGTCATCCTCATGGTTTTAAAAAGAGAGTTTTAACTTTGAAAATCTTTCCTTTTATAACTATCTACAAAAGATTAAAGAGATATTTTAATTTTGTTAAAATCTTTCCTTATTTGTAGTTATCTATAATGTCTAAAAGAGATATTTTAATTTTTGATAAAACTTTCCTTTTTGATAACCATGATATAAAAGAGAAGTTTCACTACAACAAAAGTAACTTTCCGCAGCGCATCATCAACAGCGTGCAGTTAAAACACGCCGTTAATAATAGTTTTTACGACGCGCCCAATTATGTGCGCTGCGGATAGTATAATATTTATACAAATGACAGCGTGTAAAAAAAATACGCTGTTAATAAACTTTTCTACGGCATGCAAAGTGTGCTGTTAAAACTTAATATTAACGGCGCGCAGAGCGTGCTGTTAATAATTATTATACATATATAAATGACGGCGTGTAAAAATGCACGCTACCAATAAATATTATAGAATTTTAACAGCATGCAATATGTGTCGTTAATAATCTTCAAACTTTTCTAATACTTTATGTTGAAACATCTCGTCTACCTAATTATTTTTCACCAAAACTTTTTATATGAAAATATTCCCACAATTATTTTTCCGCCAAAGTGCCTCACTCCCGAGAACCAAACTCCTCACGCGTGTACTACTAGAAATCACGACTATTGTTACATTTTTATACTGACATCTAATTTAAAATGTGACTATAAATATTCTTTAATGACACTTATTAAAAACAATCATTTTAAAAAATAAAAAACATCATATATTAGACACCTTATCATGACAAATTTCTAAATGTCATCTCAACCTGTTAATTTATTTTACCCTAAACTTCCCTCTCCCCCTTACCTCTGCCTCCTTTAATTTCCTTTCCTCTTCGCAGCTCTTCCCTCTCCGCAGCAAGCAAGGGGGAGCTCAACAAGATCTTCTTCCCTCTCTATAACAAGCAAGGAGGAGCCCAGCGAGTGATGATTGCTTGTCGGAAGCCTGGCGAGGCAGAGGCCCCATCGCCTGCTGCCGCATGTGAAGCGGCTAGGGCGCTTTGGACCAACTGCTCCAACACCTGTGCCATCAATGTCGTGTACTCCTCAAGCATCTCCGCTACAACCGCTACCAGTATCATGATCCCTTTTCTTCTTCTTATTCTTCACCTTGGAAGGAGTCGATCCTCCAAACAGATCCCTAATCCGTTGCTAATCTAGGAAGTTTTGATGCACATATCTACAAGATCGCCATGATTTGATTATTCACTCACATTCCCTAATCAAGCATTCTTTCCACACAATCATTGAGTTAGAATTTGTATAAACATTAAGTTTTATTTTTCATGGACAGAGGCAGGATGACTTTTTCTTGAGTGGAAGTTCAACTGATGAGGCAAAGGCAAATGATGAATGGATAGATAGAAGTACTAGGTATGTTATTTCATGAAAGCATGAGTTATTTCTAAGTTAATGGTTTTTAGTGATTGGTGTAAGATTATCTCTTTGTTGAAAACCTGTTACATTCGATAAAAGTTTTTCTTTTATAGATTTGTGCAAAATATATTGTTTAAACCATCGCAAAAGGTTTTTTTCTTATGAAATTATTGTTGGTGCAACCTCTCACATGTAATCGATCCTACAATTATATCTCACCCTATCGATCCTACAATTATATCTCACCCTGTCGACCTATTACTGTTATATTATCTCTTGTTTAACTCAATGTTGATTCTGAGGATGACATTAGATATTACTTCATGTTTGGGGAGAATAAGATCTTGTTTTTTGATTGTCTACTAATACACATCTAAATAACTTGCAACCTTCCTTTAATATGTTAGTATATGTCAATTTTAGTTGTCTTATCATATTTTACTCAAGGTTTTATAAAGAACTTGCTATGTCGAACCGAAATAAATGGACATTCTGGTGAAACTGCTAGGGGGAATAATAAGAGCATGTATGTGAATTGGGTAGTTTTGTAGTGTTTTTAGTCACTTACAACTTGCATAACTATATGTAAATCATAAGCCAAAAGCTAATCTTCATAGATGGCAGTGAATTTTTTTTTTTACCAATTATGGATTCTTCTTGTCTTCATGTTCTTATTGCTGGAAATCATTGAAGAT
This sequence comes from Zingiber officinale, assembly GCF_018446385.1. NCBI lineage: Eukaryota > Viridiplantae > Streptophyta > Magnoliopsida > Zingiberales > Zingiberaceae > Zingiber > Zingiber officinale. The sequence goes on from NC_055994.1 coordinate 60,694,665, forward strand.
AGTTTTTTTCCACAATCACCAACTTAATTTTCTGAATCTGATATCAATTCATCTTTGGTGTCCACTTTCTAATTTCTTGAGCAAAGTTTTTCTAATTGGCTATATGGAAGTAGATATATGTAAGTCACATGTTTATACATAGAAGCGGGTATATTTCCCTTATCAATTTCTCCATCAATTCATCCACACAATCATTGAGTTAAAATTTTGTATCACAAACATGCTGTAATAGGATCACTTGTATGAGCACTTAGTGTACAGAATTAGATAAATACCTAACCCTTGTTCATAGCTATGCAAATCAATTTCTCTCCTTGTAGATTTTGGAAGTATGAAATCAAATTTGGGATCAATGTGGATTTCTTATTTTATTAAGAACATTTTATTATAAACTATTTTATTCGGCTATGCAACATTTTATTAGGAACGATTTTATTAGAAAAATTGATGATTCTTGATCTTATCAAAACTTGAAATGTTGATTTAGTTTGTAACTCTGTACTTGTTCTTCCCTGAAGCTAGTTAAAGAGTCTTAATTAGCTTCTTAGTGTTATATTATGATACTTGTTCTATAGTACTGAAGCTAGAGAATTTTGCTATATTTTTTTCTACAATTTGTTCACTAATTGTTAGAATTTTGCCATAACTTGTGCCAAAATTTCTGATCTGGTGCTAACAAAGAATAGGTTACTTATTTCTAACAAGTTGCTCTTCATCTTCCAGGGTTTTCTAACAATTTGTTCATCGCGTGCTTTGACAATTTTCCTAGGCTTATCTAATACTAATTTATGTCATTTGATTCTTGTAGGACTAGTCTCATGAATGTTACCTTGTGAGAACCGAGTGGTCTATTAATGTTATGACTATTTTATGTATTCCAATGCAAGAGAGTTAGAAGAACCAACGCAGCAATCAGAAATCAATGTGGACTTTGAACTACTTGCACTACTCCAGAGAGACATAGAAGGAAAGGAATTTGTGCCATATACATTAGATGGATGGAATGATATTGATGAAGAAGTGAAGGATAGGATGTGGAAGCACGGTCGCATGATGAAATGCAGTTTCTCGATGATGTAATAGGAAGTACGGTCGCATGGTTATCTAAATTTATATTATTGTGTGATTGATACATATTATACTAATTTGTGTGAATTGTAAGTTTAATTGTTGTTATGTAATTACTAGTTTGTTAGATATTTCATATTTTGTTTTAGATCTTTAGAGTTTTTTGGTATAATGAAAAACTATGACTTTTATTAATTTTGTATGGATTTGATTTGAACTAAATTTGTTGTAAAATTTTGGTTTATTATTTTCATCAAATTATTTTTTTAATATAGTTAAGACCATTAGCAGCGTACATTTGTACGCCGCAGAAAATATTATCCGCAGCGCGCAAAGCATGCCGCGGAAAATATTATCTGTGGCGTGTTTTGTGCACTGCGGAAAATATTATCCACAGCGCACAAAGCACGCCGCGGATAATATTTTTTGCGGTGTGCTTTGCACGCTGCGGATAATATTTTCTGCGGCGTGCAAAGCACGCCGCGGATAATTTATAGCTTTCAACAGCTTTTAATTGTGCAGCACGCAATGCGCGCCGTGAAAAGTGAATTTGCGCACTGCGAAAAGCCATTTTTGTTGTAGTGTTTTAATTTTAATCTTTCCTTTTTGTAGATATTTACATGATTTAAAAGAGAGAGATTAATTTTAAAACTTTCCTTTATTGCCATGTACAATAGGAAATTTAGAAAAGAGAGATTTTAATTGTTGTTAAAATTTCCTTTTTTAAAGGGAGGTCACAAATAAGAAAGTTTTAATTATGTTTAAAACTTTCCTTTTTTGCCATGACCAAAGATTATAAAAGAGAGGAAGAGGGTACCTCATGAGTACACAACCTAAGGCTTGCCCCCTCTCCTCTTCATTGTGGCTGGCACCCTTGTTTCTTCCCTAAGGGCCGGTGGATCACATCTCCTTTAATCCTTGGTGGTCGGCTCTCTTCCTTTCTCTTCTCTTTTGCTTTCTTCCCTAAAGGCCGGCGGCACATCAAGCTCTATCACCTTGGTGGCCGATTGTTTGGAGGGGAAGAATAAGAGAAGGAAATTTCCTATTTTGACATCCCTTGGTGGCCGATTTTCTTGGAGGCAAAGAAGTGGTTCGGGTGGAGTAATCTTGGTAGATCGTCGCCCACACGACGTCCAAGAGGAGGAGAGGAATATAGCAGAAGATTAAGAGGTCATTAGCTACAAAGAAAGGTATAACTAATTAATGATTTCCGCTTCGAAAACCTCAATAGACTAAGGCTTTCAAAGAAATCAGATATTTAAACTTCTTAAGTAACCTAGGCTTAACTACGAAGACCTCAATAGAAGCACAATATCAAAACATGAAATCAAAACGAAAAAATCGATTACAAAACGATAACTAAAAACTGATAGCCTCTTGTGTTTGGTTTTTCAAGATATATACAAAAGATGAACTAGTTATGATGCAGAATTAAATAACTAGTTATACCTTTTGTAGCTTATAGACCTTACGATCTTCTATTATATTCCTCTTCTTATCTCGGACGTCGTGTGGGCGACGATCTACCAAGATGAGACTCCACCAAAACTTTCTTCTTCCTTCTAAGTTTCGGCCACAAACAATCTCCTAAAGATGAAAAACTTCGGCCACCAACCAAGCTCCAAGGGATGTTAAGAAACAATGTCTCCTATCTCTCCTTCTTCCTCTAACAAGATCCGACCACCAACAACTCCTAGAGATGAGATGCCTCCGGCCACCAAGGAAGAAGAATAGGGGAAGAAGAGGGGCGACCACCACCAAGGAAGAGAGGAGAGGAATAATAGATGTGTTGTGTCATGGGGCAACCCCTCCCTCTCTTTTATAATCCTTGGTCATGGCAAATAAAGAAAGTTTTAAACATAATTAAAAATTCCTTATTTTCCTTGCCAATGACTAAAAAGGAAAATTTAATTAAAACTTTTAATCTTTCAATGGCCGACCACATCATGTGCACTAAACAAGGAAAGTTTTAAACATAAAATTAAAACTTACTTATTTGTTTTCAGAAATTTTTAAAATAAAAATTTCTCTTTTAAGTTCCCTTCATGGTTGGTTATAAAAGGAAACTTTTATAAATTAAAATCTCTCTTTTAAAACATATGGATGATTACAATTAAGGAAAGTTTTTTCTAAAAATTAAAATCTTCCTTTTAACTATAAATAAGAAAAGATATCAAACTTTTCTCTTAATCCTTTATAGAAACTATAAAAGGAAAGATTTAATTTTTAAAACTCTCTTTTAAAATCATGGCTTCCACATAAGGAAAGATTTTAAAATAAACTCCCTTTTATTTTTTTATGTGGTCGGCCACCTAAGCTTGGGCTCCAAGCTAGGCCGACCACATCTTAATCCCATCCAAGGCTTGGTTTGGCCGGCCCTTGCTTGGGCTCCAAGCTTGGCTTGGCCGGCCACCTAAGGATGGGTAAGAAGGAGGGCTTTAGGTGGATCTAAGACTTTATAATTAAGAGGCCACAATAGGGACCGAGAGGAGGAATTGGTTTTGGTCTCCTGATGAACTTGAGCTTCACGTGTTCGCCCCGAACACCCAACTCGAGTTCATCAATAATAACTCATACCACTAAAGAGTTATTATTGAACTACCGCACCAATCCCATATTACTATATAGGCTCCTTCTTATCATGAGTGTATTAATCTCCTTGTGTTTAAGATATCGAATGTCCACTAATTAAATGAGTTACTGACAACTCACTTAATTAATATCTAACTATAAGAGTAGTACAACTCAACCTTATTGTCATATCAAACTAAGTCCACCTGTAGGGTTTACATGACAATACTTATGAGCTCCTCTTGGGGACATCATCAACCTAGATTGCTAGGACACAGTTTCCTTCTATAATCAACAACATACAATATAAATAATATTATTTCCCAACTTATCAGGCCTCTTGATTTATCGAACTAAATCTTACCCACTGATAAATTAAAGAAATAAATATTAAATATATGCGCTTGTTATTATATCAGGATTAAGAGCACACACACTTCCATAATAACAAAGCTCTTGTTCTTTTATGCAGTCAATATAAAAAGAAACTACCTTAAATGGTCCTGCTCAATACACTCAGAGTGTACTAGTGTAATTTTATAGTCAAGATAAACTAATACTAAATTACACTACGACTATTCCAATGGTTTGTTCCTATCCATCTTAGTCGTGAGCTACTATTTATAATTTATAAGGAACTGATAACATGTTCTTCTGTGTGTGACACCACACACCATCTTATCTATAATATAAATTAATTGAGTAACTACACTTAGCATATAAATGTAGACATTTGACCAATGTGATTATTTATTTCAAAATAAATGTTTACAAAAAGCTAGGCTTTTAGTATACACTCTAACAATCTCCCACTTATACTAAAAGAATATGCTACCTTAAACGCTACTATACATCTGATTCTCATTCCTTCAACATGCCAATCAAAAGCTTTCACCGGAAGGGCCTTACTAAAAGGATCTGCCAAGTTATCTGCTGATGCAATCTTGGCGACAACAGCTTCTCCTCGCTTTACGATGTCTCATATCAGGTGGTACTTGCGCTCTATGTGTTTACTCGCCGTATGGGCTCATGGTTCCTTCGAGTTTGCTACTGCACCACTATTATCACAATAAATCATGATAATTTTGGGCAAACTAGAAATCACATCTAAGTCCATTAAGAAGTTCCTGAGCCATACAACTTCTTTGGCTGCTTCAGAGGTTGTCATATACTCAGCTTCCATAGAGTCTGAAAAAGCACAAATGCTTAACACTCCTCCATAGTTATGACTTCACCTCCTAAAGTAAACACAAAACCTCGAGGTTTACTTACTATTGTCCCTATCAGATTGGAAGTCCGAATTCGTGTAACCCACAGGGAGCAAATCATCTGACTGGTATACTAGCATATAATCTCTAGTCCTTCTCAGGTACTTCAATATACGCTTTACAGCAGTCCAATATCCTTGTCCAGGGTTACTTTGATATCTGCTAACCATGTCCACGGCAAAACAGATATCCGGTCTCGTACACAGCATTGCATACATTAGGCTTCCGACTGCCGAAGCATAAGGAACTGCCTTTATGTCCTCTATCTCCTTTGATGTCTTCAGAGACATCATTTTAGATAAAGCTACTCTATGCCCAAAAGGTAGAAAAACCTTTCATGGAGTCTTGCATTCTTAAACAAGCTAGGATTGTATCGATATATGAAGCCTGGGATAAGTACAACATTCTTTTCTTGCGATCCCTTATTACTTTAATCCCTAGAATATGTGCGCAATCTCCCAAGTCCTTCATATCGAATTGTTTGGACAACCATACCCTTACTTCCGACAACACTTTAATATTATTCCAACTAACAAAATATCATCTATGTATAGTACAAGAAATACCACCACATTTCTGTTACACTTCTTATATACACAAGACTCATCCGGACATTGAATAAATCCATAAGACTAGATTACTTCATTAAATCGGATGTTCCAATATCTTGAAGCTTGCTTCAGTCCATAAATAGACCGATTGAGCTTGCATACAAGATGCTCTTTGCCTTTTGCAATAAACCCCTCTGGTTGTTTCATATGGATGTTTTCTTCAAGACTTCCGTTAAGGAAAGCTATCTTGACATCCATTTGCCAAACTTCATAATCTATATGAGCGGCAATAGATAAAAGAATCCTGATAGACTTAAGCATGGCTACCGGTGAAAAGGTTTCCTCATAATCGATTCACCCCTTTGCAACAAGCCTTGCTTTGAAGGTTTCCACCTTTCCGTCTGTCCCTCTTTTTCTTTTGTAGACCCATTTACATCCAATGGCTTTTACACCATTTGGTGGTTCTACTAGCTCCCAGACTCGATTAGAATACATAGATTCTATTTCTGAATTCATTGCTCTTTGCCAAGATATTGCATCTTTATCTTGGAGTGCTTCGTCATATGTCCGGGGATCAGGTTCATGTTCTCCAGAGATCAAGTCTGAAGACTCTCCCAAAAACATGAATCTCTCAGGTTGCCTCACAACCGTCCCACTACGACAAGGCACTGTCTGTAGTTGTGTATCATTTGTGATACGTGTTGCAGTTTCTTGTGATATTTCATCTTGCACTGTTGGTACTAAGCTAGACGTGCCCTTTCTAATTTCTTCAAGAACAATTTCACTGATAGGTTTATGGTTTATTACATAATCTTCCTCTAAAAATTAAGCATTGGTGCTAACAATAATCTTCTGACTTTTAGGATTATAAAACAAGTCACCTTTTGTTCTTTTAGGATATCCCACAAACAGACAAACTTCTGTACGTGATTCCAACTTGTTAGTATCTCCCTTTAGCACATGTGCTGGACTACCTCAAATCCGAATATGTTTCAAACTAGGCTTACACCCATCCCATAATTCTATGGGAGTAAAGGGTACTGATTTAGAAGGTACCATATTCAGAATGTACACTGTTGTTTCCAGAGCATATCCCCAAAACGAATTTGGTAATTCTAAATAACTCATCATGAATCTAACTATTTCCATAAGAGCCATATTCCTTCATTCTACCATACAATTCTGTTGGGGTGTACCAGGTGCAAATAATTGAGATTGAATCCCGGCCTCTGATAAGTAACTCCTAGACTCTCCTAAGAGGTACTTGCTACCACAATCAAACCGTAGTGTCTTGATACTTTTACCATGATGTTTCTCCGCATCAGCCTTGTACTCTTTGAATTTATCAAAGCACTCAGACTTGCGGCGCAACAAGTAAATGTACTCATATCTCAAATAGTCGTCTATAAAAGAGATGAAATATTTGAAACCACCTCTCGCCTGGATTGTCATAGGTCCACACAAATCAGAGTGAACCAATTCCATCACATCTTTTGCTCTATACCCCTTGGCCTTTAAAAGGTCTCTTGGTCATTTTACCTTCCAAGCAAGATTCACATGTTGGAAAGTTTTCCACCACCAATGGACCCAAAAGTCCATCGGCTATTAGTCTTTGAATCCTACTCAAGTTAATATGTCCAAGCCTTAGATGCCAAAAATATGTTTGATTCAATTCCAAAGGTTCCTTTCTCTTATTAGAATTAGAGGATGTATTATTAATTTCCATTTGTTGCATCGTGGGGGTTATTGGTTTTAGAGTAAATTGTCAACCAACGTACTAGAACAGATAACTTCCCTATTTTTCTTGATAACAACTTTGTTATCAAAAGAGATAGAATATCCACCCTTGAATAGTTTAGAAACTGAAATCAAGTTCTTTTTAAAACTTGGTACGTAAAGATAATTTCTCAAAATTAATATTTTATCCCTATAAACATCTCCCACTGCAACAGCTGCTACATTTGTAGTAGTGCCCATGCAGAGGGTGTTTTCCCTTTCATTTAGTCATCGAGTTTCCTGGAACTCCTGCAATGAATTGCAAACATAATTAGTGGCTCCCGTATATACACACCAGGTACCGGTAGATAACACTACTAAACATGTTTCAACAACTAATGAAATAAAATACACATTTATTGTTCTCATTTCTGAGAGGATATTCCACCTTAGTGTCCAATTTTTCCTATCACTATAATAGGGACTAGTAAGTGTATTCTCTAATATAACAACTAGGGGATTGAAAATCATTTGAAATCCTAAGAATCACAAAATATTTGGTCAAGACCAACATCTCAAAATCCCCATGAATCTTGTATGCCACGTTAGTGTGGACATATACAAATTCAAACATTTGTAAGAGGATATTTTATCCATCAATTTTATTATCTTGTCATCCTAACTTTATGATAAATAAAATTAATAGTTGGTCTATCTTCGATCAAATATTTGGTCAAAACTTTAGAATTTAAAATAATATTAATTTCTCAAACAATATCATTTAAATTCACCAAGACCTCAAATATCATGAATTTTGTATGTCACATTAGTGTGGACGTATACAAAATCAAACATTTGTAAGAGGAGGGATTTACCCATTAATTATCTTGTTAACCTAACTTTATGACAAATAAAATTTTCTCAAACACCGTAAATTTTGTATGCCATGTTAGTGTGGACGTATACAAATTCAAACATTTGTAAGAGGGGTTTTTACCCATTAATTTTTATTATCTTGTCACTTTATGACAAATGAAATTACCTCAAACACCGTGAATTTTGTATGCCACGTTAGTGTGGACGTATACAAATTCAAACATTTGTAAGAGGGAGTTTTACCCATTAATTTTATTATCTTGTCACTTTATGACAAATAAAATTACTTCAAACACTGTAAATTTTGTATGCCATGTTAGTATGGACGTATACAAATTCAAACATTTGTAAGAGGGATTTTTACCCATTAATTTTATTATCTTGTCACTTTATGACAAATGAAATTACCTCAAACGCCGTGAATTTTGTATGCCACGTTAGTGTGGACATATACAAATTCAAACATTTGTAAGAGGGATTTTTACTTATTAATTTTATTATCTTGTCACTTTATGATAAATAAAATTACCTCAAATACCGTGAATTTTGTATGCCACATTAGTGTGGACGTATACAAATTTAAACATTTGTAAGAGGGGTTTTACCTATTAATTTTATTATCTTGTCAACCTAACTTAAAGACAAATTAATAGTTGGTATTTCTTCGATCACACAAATAATAGCAGTGACTCCGTTGGGGAGGATACTATTAAATGCACCTAAGTGTATACCATTACTTGATACTTAGTCCATTAAATAGGATTGTGCCCCTTCAGTTGGAGAAGATCACATGCTCCTAAATAATTTCCTATGATCATCCATAAAGGAAGTTTGATCTAGTGACCCACAAACAAACTCATCCGTTGTGGAGGAAGGCACTCAGAGCAACATGCAAGTTTGTTTGCATCACTTACAAACCAATAATGGAGACCGTGGAATTTATTTAAAAATCCCTCTCCCACTTAGTTATTTAAGGTGAGGAATTTTAACATGCAAACACACATCACATGCACACATACATCACAACAAATAAAAAGCAATAAATATGGAAAAATAATTTTTCAACTATTATGGCCTCTTCCATCACCGTCCTCTGTGTGCTGCCAACCCTAGCTGCTGCCATCTTTAGCCACCGCAATCGGGTCTAGTTGTCGCATCTATTTTGCTTCTTTTTCCGCTGCGCCTCTGGTCCTCAAATAGTACCATGACTCGCAAGGATACGATCAACGATAAAAATAAAATTTTACATTTATCGATCCTATATTCCACGAAAGAATATATATATAATCTAGATCGAACAAAAAGTAAAATGCTAAAACTAATACATCCCCTACTGTATTTAATACATACAATCATGCATACACATAAAATGCTCTCGACATGTCCGAGGGCCCAATCACACACAAATCACATAGGCCATAATAGTTGGAGCTTACAACCACAGAGTTAATCTATTTACACATCCTACTATTATCATGCCTAAATTATGTATGACATGTGCATAATTAAACTAAAACTAAACACAGAGGCTAAACCCTAGCTCTGATACCAATTGTTGGTTGCTACACCTGGAGACCATTCTATTCCCCTGTATAAAAATTTTGTACAAGCATAGAACTTTCCTAGTTACCCTTGTTCTCTACTGAAGTTCAACTTGGATTGCAAACATAACTTAACATTATTAATCCAAGTTGTCCTTCAGAAGTTAAATTTGGATTGGGAACGATGCTTAACATTCTTACTCCAAATTTAACTGATGTGTTCTTTTTAAGTTAAATCATACAGAAGTTAATAAAATATCTATTTCAAGGATCAGCTTCCAGGTCAAAGGTGGCAAGGCACATGACCTTCTTGGATATGGGAGCATTTACCACTGCCAAGACAAAGTCTTTCAAAGAAATCGGATATTTAAACTTCTTAAGTAACCTAGGCTTAACTACGAAGACCTCAATAGAAGCACAATATTGAAACATGAAACCGAAATGAAAAAATCAATTACAAAATGATTACTAAAAACCGATAGGCTCTTGTGTTTGGTTTTTCAAGATCTTTACAAAAGATGAACTAGTTATAATGCGGAATTAAATAACTAGTTATACCTTTTGTAGTTTATAGATCTCACGATCTTCTTTGTATCCCTCTTCTTATCTTGGACGTCATGTAGGCGACGATCTACCAAGATGAGACTCTACCAAAACCTTTTTCTTCCTTCCAAGTTTAGGCCACCAACAATCTCCTAGAGATGAGGAACTTCGGCCACCAACCAAGCTCCAAGAGATGCTAAGAAACAATGCCTCCTATCTCTCCTTCTTCCTCTAACAAGATCCGGCCACCAACAACTCCTAGAGATGAGATGTCGTCGGCCACCAAGGAAGAAGAATAGGGGAAGAAGAGGGCCGACCACCACTAAGGAAGAGAGGAGAGGAATAATAGATGTGTTGTGTCATGGGGCAACCACTTTTATAATCCCTGGTCATGACAAATAAAGAAAGTTTTAAACATAATTAAAACTTCCTTATTTTCCTTGCCAATGACTAAAAAGGAAAATTTAATTAAAACTTCCTTTTAATCTTTCAATGGCTGGCCACATCATGTGCACTAAACAAGGCAAGTTTTAAACATAAAATTAAAACTTCCTTATTTGTTTCTAGAAAGTTTTAAAATAAAATTTTCTCTTTTAAATTCCCTTCATGGTTGGTTATAAAAGGAAACTTTTATAAATTAAAATCTCTCTTTTAAAACATGTGGATGATCACAATTAAGGAAAGTTTTTTCTAAAAATTAAAATCTTCTTTTTAACTACAAATAAGGAAAGATATCATACCTTTCTTTTAATCCTTTGTAGAAACTATAAAAGGAAAGATTTAATTTTTAAAACTCTCTTTTAAAATCATGGCTTCCACATAAGGAAAGATTTTAAAATAAACTCCCTTTTATTTTTTTATGTGGCCGGCCACCTAAGCTTGGGCTCCAAGCTAGGCCGGCCACATCTTAATCCCATCCAAGGCTTGGTTTGGCCGACCCTTACTTGGGCTCCAAGCTTGGCTTGGCCGACCACCTAAGGATGGGTAAGAAGGAGGGCTTTAGGTGGATATAAGACTTTATAATTAAGAGGCTACAATAGAGACCGAGAAGAGGAATTGATTTTGGTCTCCCGATGAACATGAGTTTCCCGTGTTTGCCCCGAACACCCAACTCGAGTTCATCAATAATAACTCATACCACTAAAGAGTTATTATTGAACTACCGCACCAATCCCATATTACTATATGGGCTCCTTCTTATCATGAGTGTGTTAATCTCCCTGTGTTTAAGATATTGAACGTCCACTAATTAAATGAGTTACTGACAACTCACTTAATTAATATCTAACTCCAAGAGTAGTACAACTCAATCTTATTGTCATGTCAGACTAAGTCCACCTGTAGAGTTTACATGACAATCCTTATGAGCTCCTCTTGGGGACATCATCAACATAGATTGCTAGGACACAGTTTCCTTCTATAATCAACAATACAGACTATAAATAATATTATTTCCCAACTTATCGGGCCTCTTGATTTATCGAACTAAATCTCACCCACTGATAAATTAAAGAAATAAATATTAAATATATGCACTTGTTATTATATCAGGATTAAGAGCACACACTTCCATAATAACAAAGCTCTTGTTCTTTTATGCAGTCAATATAAAAAGAAACTATCTTAAATGGTCCTGCTTAATACACTCAAAGTGTACTAGTGTAATTTTATAGTCAAGATAAACTAATACTAAATTACACTACGACTATTCCAATGGTTTGTTCCTATCCATTTTAGTCGTGAGCTACTATTTATAATTTATAAGGAACTGATAACATGATCTTCTGTGTGTGACACCACACACCATGTTATCTATAATATAAATTAATTGAACAACTACACTTAGCATATAAATGTATACATTTAACCAATATGATTCTTTATTTCAATATAAATATTTACAAAAAGCTAGGTTTTTGGTATACACTCTAACATGGAGCAGAGGGCTCGGACTAAAAAAGTCAACATGATTGACTTTTCAGTTCCGGGTGCCCATAATTGAATTCTATCCGGATCGCGTTTGATCATGATCCATTACAAAGGGGATAAAACTCTATCTCCCTCCAGGCACCTAGAACCCTTCCAGGCGCCCCGACCAAGGCTATAAATACAGCTTTGGTCCCCGAAGTTAAAAACAACCAACAATTCTTGATACAACACTTGTACACGCTTTAGTTTCCATTTAGCTTCTCATTTTCTATGCTTCATTGCTGTAAAGAGGCTTCTCCACCTGAAGGAGATCTTTAGTGCGCATTCACTTCCTTGGATTAACAACTTCTCCAGTTGTAACTAAGTAAATCCTCCGATCCTCTGTCTTTCTGTTTATTTCTTATTTTATTTAATGCAAGTGTTCCTTTAAGTCCGAGAAGGGTTTGTTTGTTTTGATTTTGTGCAGGGTTATTCAACTTCCCTTCTAGCCGGCCAATGGGACCTAACATTACTATCCTGAGTAAGATCCATAATTTTTTATATGTGATTTTACAAGATAAAATATATCATATATGCAATTTCTTCTTTCTAGTGAGTTCCATCAGAAGAGTTTACTACTCTAAGTAACTTTAGGGCTCACTTTCCAATATGAAAGTGATAAAATTCATTCTATAGGATTTTCTACTCGAGTTTTTTTACTTTATCTAAGCTCAACATCAACTGGTTTATCATCTTCTTCTACCTCTTGCCATTCAAATGTCCATTTTGAGGAACTTGCATCCTCTCAGCTCTTATATAGAAATAGATGCTTGAAGAATGAGGCATTTCTCAACTTTATTATCGAGCTCTTATATATATCCGATATTTATGACTCATACAAAAAAAAAATGATACACACTACTATTATGTGCATATCCAATAAATATACAAACAATAATTTTTGATCTTATCTTCATCCTTTTCGGATCAGACACCAAAACTTTTGCTAGACACCCCATATTCACAAATATTTATAGAATAATTGTCTTCCATTTGACAACTCATAAGGGCTCGCTCTTATCTATTTTCTTTCTAGGTACCTTATTTAAAAGGAAAATAGTTGTTAAAACAACTTCCCCCCACATGAACTCTAACAGTCCAGAGTTTAATACTTCTTTTTTCACTTGGCAATTCCATTTTACTAGGGAGTATAAAGAGTTGTTGTTTTATATCTGATTTCATATTCAACACATAGATCAGTGAATGGTGATATATGTTCACTATCTTGGTCACTTTGAACTACCTTAATCTATTTATTAAGTTAGTTTTCAACCTTATTTTTATAAAGAATAAATTTCTCTACAACTTTATTCTTACTTTTGAGAAGATACACATAATAGTATTTTTGTGTTATCATCTACAAAAGTGAGAAAGTAAGTATTCCCACCATGTATTGGTGTGCATTTTAGGTTGTACATGTCGTTGTGAATTAGGATACAACACATTGTTGAAAGTAAACTCCTTGCCCAAGGTCATCTTTAGCACAACTTTTCTGTGGCCCATGATGTCTGAGGTTGCTAAGTTCTCCATGAATAGCTTGTCCTCATCTTTGACTTCTTCAAAGTTGTGGAGCGGCTCATTGTTGCAACATATATGTCTAGTGGCATCAGTATCGATCCACCATTACTGTGGGTTTGAACTGACCAGGTTCAGTTCAGAAACCATGAAGTAGAAGTACTTATCCATTTCTGGTCCCTTGTTCAGATTCGCATCCTACTTTTTCTTTGTCTTTCTGTACTCCGAATATTTGTGACCGACTCGAACATAGTTGAAGCATTTCTCAGTGAACTTTTTGCTTATTCCTCCTCTGGGTCCCATATTAGAAGATTTGAGATTCTTCTATTTTGAGTTTTGATCGTGCTTGACTACGTTGGCTTTTATAGTAGTTTGAGAGAACAACTTTCTCTTTGAATGTAACGACCCAAATTTCCTCAATTAGAGTCCTAAAAGTAATTTAAAAATATTTAAAAATGCTATAGAAATATTCTATGGATTTTTAGAGTATTTTTATGTAATTTTTGGAGGTCGTTTGGTATTTTTACTAAACGAAGGAAGTTTCGACAAAAAAATGTCCAAGCCGAGAATTGAACCCACGACCTTTGACTCAGTCAAAACCCGACTAACCAGGTGGGAAAACAGATTTTTCTGTTTAGAAAAGGTAGCGAATTAATTTAAGATAGTTAACAGAATATTGAATTATAAAAGGGATAATTTGATCTTGGATTTGTTTGTTTAGAAAAGGTAGCGAATTTATTTAAGATAGTTAACAGAATATTATAAAAGGGATAAGTTGATGTTGGATTTGTTTGTTTAGAAAAGATAGCGAATTTATTTAAGATAAGTTAACAGAATATTGGATTATACAAGGGATAAGTTGATGTTGGATTTGTTTATTTAGAAAAGGTAGCGAATTTATTTAAGGAGTTAACAGAAATATTAAGTTATAAAAAGGGATAAGTTGATGCTCTATTTTCCCGTGACTTAAACCATTCTCTCCTTCTCTTCTACGTACGATGGCGGAGCTCGGGCAGAAAATGAAAGGGAGTTAGGGCATCATCTCCGACAGTCGGCCAAGGTCCTAGAAGCCCTTTTTGTTCGATTGTGAGTCCAAGAATCAAGGTAAGTGCTTCTCACCTGCAGTTTGAGTAGTTTCGAACCTTTGTTCTTCTTGAATTCGAAGCATGATGAGCGCTTATAGTGCAGATTTTAATTAAGCTTATAGAGCAGATTTTAATTAAGCTTATAGTGCAGATTTTAATTAAGCCTATAGTGCAGATTTTAATTAAGCTCATAGTGCAGATTTTTATTTAGGCTTATAGTGCAGATTTTAATTAAGCCTATAGTGCATATTTTAATTAAGCTTATAGTGCAGATTTTTATTTAAGCTTATAGTGCAGATTTTAATTAAGCCTATAGTGCAGATTTTAATTAAGCTTATAGTGCAGATTTTTATGTAAGCTTATAGTGCAGATTTTAATTAAGCATTGCAGTGTAGATTTTTCATTAAGCATTTCAATTACAAATTTTGAGTTCCCTATCAGTATTTTGAGTTTAAGAAAAGTATAAGAAAGATAAAGAAAAGAAAGAAAAAGGCCAAGGCCTTAAGTAGATCCTAAAGTCAAGACTTTAGGGAATTTGGCACACAAGGTGCTAAAGAAAATGCCGAGGCATTATATATTAGAAGTATTAAAAGATAACAAGTATTTTACTTTTATCAGTGGCACTGTGTTGGACTCTCTGTCCTTGGGTTGGGCTCCCATAGTCGTCCCTAGGTTTAGATAACCTAGTAGTAACGGCTCGGCCGACGGTCGACGGTCGACGACCATAGGGTCGCCAAATGGGCTGCCGAATGGGTCGGGTCGTTACAAAAGTAAAAGCACAGTTGCCGGGCCCAAGAGAAGTTGATTATTATTTTGAAATATTATAAGTATAAGTTTTAGAACAAGTAAAGCAAGTTTTACATAAGTATAAGGTATTTAAAGAATAAGTCTTTAAACAAGTGAAATAAGATTCAGAAAGTATTTAGAATTCAGTAAGCTTAGTTCTTTATGCTAGCACGATTGTATAGATTTACTTTACATGTTTAGCCTTTCAGTATGTTTCTTTCATTAGTAGATGAGCATGAGTAGATTTCCTTTTGAGCATTCAGTTTTAGATTTCAGTATATCCTCATGCATATCGAGATTTTGTGAGTTAGATAGCGCTTACTAAGCAAATTTTGCTTATAGACTACACTTCCTCTTACTGCAGATACAGGAAAGGAAAAGATATAGAAATGAAGGCGACAAAGAGGTGTTCGAAGGATGTGTGATGTCAGGACTATGGAAGCCTTGGGACTAGGAAAGAAGTTTTAGTTTAGTTTCCATTGTCTTTTGCTATGTTAGGAGTATTTGAGATAGTATTTGTTATTTTGATATGATTAGGACGTAGTAGAAGAATTGTAATCTTGTGTGATGATTTCTGGTGTTGTTTTCTTTATTTTGGATTTATTATACTGCGTGGTTGATTGATATGTGTTCCAGCCGCTTGTGGCTGAGTATATATTGCATGTATTGTTGAATATGGTCACCGGTACAGGGGAGATTTTGCCGAAATTTTTCGGTAGGGTTTCTTCGAGGATTTTAATCATACCGGTTAAGTAGAGTTAGTAGTTAAGTAACGGTCATCCTTAGAGAGTAGTAGTAGTAAGAAGGGTGGTCGTTACATTGAACTCTTGCTGTCTTCCTCAATGAGAAATCTAACAAAAAGTTCTTCCACGTTTATCTGCTTTTGCATATGCTTCATGTCACGCCCCGGGGGAGTCCCAGTCTGAAGAAATTTCGGCAGCACCTCCCCTGTACTGGTGACAATCTGAAGCATTTCTACATACATAATATATATCAGCCACAGGCGGCTGGAATATACACACAACCACACAGTTTATAATACAACCTACTCGGCTGATACAATAAAAACACAACCACGCAGTTATATGTAAAGCAGCCTACTCGGTTGTACCAAAACCAAAACACAACGGAAAATGACAGCAACCAAATACATACCAAACACAAAACTGCTAGCCGGCTAGGCTTACACAACCAACAACCAATACAAAATATCACATAACAACTTCAACACTCCAGAACAAAACCGGAGCACAAACTAAACACACTGACATATAAAACAAACAAAACATAAATGAAACCGATAGATCTTCTGAGGTGACGTGGGGACCAGCAGACAGGATACTCCAAGCGACATCATAAACAACCTGGTACCTGAAAAAGATAGTGTCCACGGGGGTGAGTTCAACAACTCAGTGAATACCAATAAACATGCCTAGTAAGATATATCTAACAACAATAAACATGGAATACAACTTCCTAATCATATATAGGAAATATGCAAAACTGAAAGGTAACTGAGGAAGTTGTACTCACAAGGAACTCCTATCTAGAACAAAAGGGTCGTCAAACCAGATACACAATATGCCTCCTGTATGCATGTCAAACAAATACATCCACCAAAATGCAGCAAATAAATGCAGCAAGTACAAGCAATAAATGCATCAATGCGTATGATGCCAATGACATGTCCTGGTCACCCCTACTCTCCAGTCAGTCGTCTCACACATGATGGTGAGACCGAGTGGGTAGGGCTGTGACAAACGTGCATTCTGACGTCACTGCTCCTGATAAGTGACCGAGTGGATGGGATGCTGTCGGAGTACACCTATCCTCCTACCCCAAATCATAAATGGGAGAGCTCAATGCTCTCATCTCCCGGTACACGATGACGGGGAGGGATCCCTGTCCTGCTACAACACTGCGTCACACTAACCCATGAGTGGACCAACGGAGCCCTTGACAAAGCACCTGCTGCAACACACCCTGCCTGAATATACCACTAACCCATGAGTGGTCGTGTATGCAGATACATGTAACTGGCGATGTGCTCAACAATAATAGACCCGACAATCGCACAGCATGCAATCATGCGAATGGTGCATGACACTAAGCATGACATTATCCTGTACCAATCCATATATATATAATGTGTACCCTAGAATAAATTGACCTAATCAATGGTCTAGGTACATCGGTCAGATAAGGAATCAAAAACCTTAGATCCTGAACATATCCACCTCCATAAAATATGTACCATCAATATACATGGATCAAAGAAAAATGGTTTAGGTACATAGATTAGACATGATATAAAAATATAGGTACACATGCCAGATAATAAAAATCCAGAATCTAGTCCTAAACTCAGTAAAGCATGGTATGTCACTTATTCTAGGAACTAAGGTTCTCATGGCAATGATCACAAGGCGTAAACATGGATACATAACCAGCGACAAACAAAACATGCTATGGGTATCAAACAGTGACATACCAAAGGCAAACATGATCATTGCTTGTAGCTATAAAATACTATGCATATCCAATTGACAATATCATAAAAGATAAGTCAAGAGGTACCCACCTCCAATGAAAGGATCGTATCCGAATAAATCCTCGTCGAGACACCATCTCGAATCAAAGTCCTGTAATACATGATATACAGATTTAGCTAATTACATATAAATTAAAGAGCTAAATCAAATCCTCACTAGCATTATCCTTAACCTTTCTTAGCTCCAAATCTGTGTACGCTACCAGAAATGAAACAATTCCTCTATTCCTTACCTCAACAAGATACACCTTTGCTATCTCTCAGTTGAAGAAAGCTCTAAAGAAGGTGTTGCTGGTGGTTTCTTGTTTGTTTTCAGCCGGAGCTCGATCACTACCAAAATGGTAGCCGAACCCATGAGATATCGCTTAAGTGTGGTAGCAAGTTATCTGCTGCTAGAACAATGGCCGAAGGTAGGGCACAATTTCAATGAATCACGAAGAAGTTGCTGCGAAAAAGAGAAACCACAGTGATTAGCCCTTCAATTCAGCACAAACATCACAATTGTATCAAAATCCCCAAATCTGCCTTACCTGAATCAGAGCCCTCGTTTCCTCTCTACTGACCACTGGTGGATGAAAAGGAACCTGCTGTGGAGAGGTATAGGGCACGGTGAAGACACCGACGGTGGTGCTCGGGTGTAGGCGAGAAGGAAACATCGGCTGGAGACTAGGGCATAGGTAAGACAGAGGAGAGGTGGCCGGAGCCTAGGCCACGACTTGACACTGGTCTCCCGATGAGCTCCTGTTGACCGCGACCAGGAGAGGAAGAAGGAAAGTGGCGCTTGGTGGCTAGCACAGAGGAGGTGGTCGTCTGCCGGCGCTAGGGCATAGAAGCAAGATCGGAAGAAAAGAGATAGTGGTCGGCGCTCGGTGCTAAGTTTCCTGTGGCCGGCGGCACTTAGCAGAGGCGAAGAGAGCGGCCGCCGACACTAAGGCAGAGAGGAACAGGAGGTTCCTCGACGGCAGAGGAGAGGGAAGAAGAGGAGAAGAAATGGAAACTATCGGGTGAGGGATTCGGTGAGGGAAAGAAAAAAATTAAGAAAAAGGAAATAGGAAAAGAAATAAAACTTTTCCTTGTTCAGTGGGGTAGCCTAAACAGGATTTTCCGAGCCCTGTTTTTATCCCCGTAACCTGAGTCATACGAGCTTTGAAAATTTCTGGAAAAATTTTCAGAAATTTTGAAAAATTCCCTTATCATTATTCGCCATTTTTCGGTATTTTACATTCTCCCCCACTAATAAAAATTTAGTCCCCAAATTTCGTTATCTTTCATCAGCAGATACTAGCAAAAGCTAAACTGTATGAATGTTGAACGGAACGATAACTCACATACCTCAAGTGAAAAGATGGGGGTATCGAGCTCGGATAATATCCTCGAGCTCCCAAGTAACACCTCGTCCAAATGATACTGTCATCCAACTTTAACCAGTCGGATAGTCTTGTTCCACAACTGACTCTCTTTCCGGTCTAGAATCCGTACCGGAGCCTCCTCATAGGTGATGTCAGGCTGAATAGGAATTGAGATATCTGTCAGCACATGTGCTGGGTCGGGTACATATCTCCTCAACATAGATACGTGGAATACGTCGTGTACGCCTATCCAGGACAATGGTAGTGCCAGCCAGTAAGCAACTGCTCCCAACGGTAACAACCTCTATCTCCTGTGGAACCACGGTATACTCCTACTGGTGACAGTGTGTCTCAAACATCTCACAGAAGACAACCAAAATACGCACTACTGAACTTCGCATATAGATGTTCCCATCGAAACATCTCTAGAACTATGCAAAAGTGGTGTACGTGACTCACCTCGGATCCGTAATAAATCACAACATCGTGAACAAAGACAATGGAAACCGATCCAAACATCCTAGATATACCAAAATCATCGAGTCCCTGAAAACATCTAAGACTCCGCAAGCCCTAACGGTAAAACCAAGACACATAATGTCTGTATCACAGACATTCTTAACGCTAAGATTCCCGACAACAAGTCAGAAATCTGATCACCAACGATATAAATCACCAAGAATAGATCCTCAGTGTGAGAGCAATGCTCCATCACAGAAAATACCACATATGTAGGAGCAACGCTCTACCACAAGAAATCCTCCATATGTGGGAGCGACGCTCCACCACAAATAATCCGAAATATATGGGAGCAATGCTCTACCACCACAAACAATAATATGTGACCAAGACATCAAACTATCCAACTAAAGACTGAACGAGATCACTCAACCACATATCACTGTGGGCAGCCAAGGGTATAACACCCTAATAAGCAAATCAAATCCATCGTCAACTCTATCAACATCCTAGTGGATCACTCACCAATAGAAGAATTAGTTGACAGGGTATGACAACCAATAACGTAATGTAGACACTCAATATTCTACATTCAACACAGGTAGAATTATCATGATGCTACCAACCATACATCTGTCACACGTGCGTACACAACATAGGTATGATCGACATAATCCTCCAATTAGTGCACACCAAACATACTCATAACACAGGTAAATAAATCAGTGTGATACCTCCAACAATACATACTGTACACGTGTGCATATATCAGCGTGGGTATAATCGATAATACACCTCAAACAATACTCCCCTAATATACATAGACATACGCCAAGAGTAAAAATCAATGTAATACTTCCAATAAATCATAATAGACATGAGTGTACACACAGAACAAATATAATCAACAAGATACCTCCCATAATACATCAAATAGAAATACACATATTACAACACGGATTAAATCGACAAGATACATCCAATAATACACCTAGCACATAGGTATAATCCACACGAAACCTACAATAACCCTAATTGAACATGTTTACACAGCGCCTATAAATGGACAGTTTAACATAGGACTTGTACTACCACAGAATCTATATCTAATGGAAAAAAAATTATTATCATATATTTTAGTGAAACAAACCAATCATGTTCTCACATATTTAACTCTAGTGACCCATTTTTCATCATATCGGGTACCCAAATATCCAAAAGATACGAGTATAAAAACTCTACTAATTCTATCCAACAATGTCTAAGGAGTATGTCAGATCTCATCTTTTAGATATTCAAATATCCACAATTAAAGAATCATAATCCAAATTTATAACCAACTTACCATGTTTCAAAGTAGTGTAGTGTGATATTCACAATGGTCGCAATAGCAAAAACAAACATACATATCTGAAATTTTGAAAGTCACGTACAGAATTCGAGCACTTAGATATATTACTAGAAGCACTTTTACTTGAAGCAATAAACAAATTCAAGACTGATATTATTTTGTTTAATCTAGATATCTTCCCTTCATATATGAGATTTAGTGCTTTTAGGGGCATTCACGTATAATTGAAGAAACACTGTGGAATGGCCAGCTATCCATCCATGGGCCAAAGTCAAAAGAGAAACAAATAAATCCCACAACTTATCCAATATATATCCTACCAAAATTAGTTTAACTAAAAACAAACATTCCAAGGTCCAAGGTGTCATGACATACAAATTTTAGTGAAATCCATATACTCTACATTCTAGTAATGATCTGAATTGGTCCTTTCAGACCTTTGATTTAAACTATTCCACCACTTCAATCCTCCCCTCCATCACTTATCAAAAAGCAAAAGAATTCTACCTTGCTTAATTTATGAATTCAAAACCATGATTCTATCAAAATTTCGGTTGACTTATTAAATGCCCTATAAGTCAGAGTATTTCTGCTAATAATGTCACGACCTGCTAAACAAGAGAACTGTAGTCTATTGTCTATAGATTGAATGCCCTCAACTAAGCATTGTTGCTTAGGTCACAATATATATTACAAATTGCAATGAGTGCGATTGCTTACAACCTCATCCAGGATAAGTCACATCACCTAAGGCTTATTCCTCATAAATATATTGAGCTTTAGAAGTGCAATCAGAACTTAATTAAATTCTCCATCGACAAATTTATGGTTTGAAAATTTCAGTTTGTTTTTGTTTCTATCAAATTGGTAAAGTGAACCATGTCTACTATTAACACTATCCTTGAAAGGATGCCTGCGTGCAATTTATTCCCCTGCCTAAGCAACTCTTCCACATAAACACAATGAAGGAAAGACTTCCCATCCAAGCAAGCGAAACACAATAGAAAAGTTAGATTGAGTGAGTTTAGACATAAGGTCTAAAGATAGAGTTCAAGAGAACTTAAATGATGGAGAGGAAGCTTGAGTGATGAAAAAGAGAGACGGATCTTTTCTTAGTGCTCAGTATTAAGTCATGTAAGCTTGTTTTGCTTAGTAAGAATAATACAAAGGTGATCGTAGGCAGCATGAGCAAAATGACAAATTCTGCCCAAGATGCTTATTAGTTATATGAAGACCTGGTCAAATGTGATGTATCACTCTTATCAAGCTACAGATTGCTGACTGAGATACTAGGATCTATCCCTTCGCTACTCATTCCCAACATCAATAGTTTAACACTAGTCTACGAGTGGACTCTCCGAATGCCTATTGATCACATATAATATATACTACAACCAAATAGACAGGTGCAAAAAGTATATTAACACATGTCATAACTATAATAGATAAAAATGCATATACCGATAGAAATGCACGATAATAATATACCAACGTACCTCCTATAGCTTGGAGATGTCCTGCCGCTGCCAGGTCCCAAAACCAGAAAAAATCACATCGAGAAAACTAAAACACGGAATCCGAAGCACAAGAAAATAAGACTCGTAAACTTGGCTCTGATACCACTAAATTGTTACGCCCCGGGGGAGTCCCTGTCCGAAGAAATTTCGACAGCACCTCCCCTGTACGGGTGACAATTTGAAGCATTTCTACATACAAAATATACATAAGCCACAGGCGGCTGGAATATACACACAATCACACAGTTTATAATACAGCCTACTCAGCTGATACAATAAAAACACAACCACGTAGTTATATGTAAAGCAGCCTACTCGGCTGTACCAAAACCAAAACACAACGGAAAATGACAGAAACCAAATACAAACCAAACACAAAACTGCTAGCCGGCTAGGCTTACACAACCAACAACCAATACAAAATATCACATAACAACTTCAACACTCAAGAACAAAACTGGAGCACAAACTAAACATATTGACACATAAAACAAACAAAACATAAATGAAACTGATAGATCTTCTGAGGTGATGTGGGGACCAGCAGATAGGATACTCCAAGCGACATCATAAACAACCTGGTACCTGAAAAAGATAGTGTCCACGGGGGTGAGTTCAACAACTCAGCAAATACCAATAGACATGTCTAGTAAGATATATCTAACAGCAATAAACATGGAATACAGCTTCATAATCATATATAGGAAATATGTAAAACTGAAAGGTAACTAAGGAAGTTGTACTCACCAGGAACTCCTATCCAGAACAAAAGGGTCGTCAAACCAGATACACAATATGCCTCCTGTATGCATGTCAAACAAATGCATCCACGAAAATGCTGCAAATAAATACAGCAAGCACAAGCAATAAATGCATCAATGCGTATGATGCCAATGACATGTCCTGGTCACCCCTACTCTCCAGTCAGCCGTCTCACACATGATGGTGAGACCAAGTGGGTAGGGTTGTGACAACCGTGCACTCTGACGTCACTGCTGCTGATGAGTGACCGAGTGGACGGGATGCTGTCGGAGTACACCTATCCTCCTACCCTAAATCATAAATGGGGAGCTCAATGCTCTCATCTCCCGGTACACGATGACGGGGAGGGATCCGTGTCCTACTACAACGCTGCATCATACTAACCCATGAGTGGACCAACGGAGCCCATGACAGAGCACCTGCTGCAACACACCCTGCCTGAATATACCACTAACCCATGAGTGGGCGTGTGTACAGATACATGTAACTGGCGATGTGCTCAACAATAATGGAGCCAACAATCGCACAGCATGCAATCATGTGAATGGTGCATGACACTAAGCATGGTAATATCCTGTACCAATCCATATATATAAAATGTGTACCCTAGAATAAATTGACCTAATCAATGGTCTAGGTACATCGGTCAGATAGGGAATCAAAAACCCTAGATCCTGAACATATCCACCTCCATAAAATATGTACCATCAATATACATGGATCAAAGAAAAATGGTCTAGGTACACAGATTAGACATGATATAAAAATATAGGTACACATGCCAGATAATAAAAATTCAGAATCTAGTCCTAAACTCAGTAAAGCATGGTATGTCACTTATTCTAGGAACTAAGGTTCTCATGGCAATGATCACAAGGCGTAAACATGGATACATAACCAGCGACAAACAAAACATGCTATGGGTATCGAACAGTGACATACCAAAGGCAAACATGATCATTGCTTGTAGCTATAAAATACTATGCATATCCAATTGACAATATCATAAAAGATAAGTCAAGAGGTGCCCGCCTCCAATGAAAGGATCTTATCCGAATAAATCCTCGTCGAGACACCGTCTCGAATCAAAGTCCTGTAATACATGATATACAGATTTAGCTAATTACATATAAATTAATTAGCTAAATTAAATCCTCACTAGCATTATCCTTAACCTTTCCTAGCTCCAAATTTGTGTACGCTACCAGAAATGAAATAATTCCTCTATTCCTTACCTCAACAAGATACACCTTAGCTATCTCTCAGTCGAAGAAAGCGCTAAAGAAGGTGCTGCTGGTGGTTTCTTGTTTGTTTTCAGCCGGAGCTCGATCACTACCGAAATGGTAGCCGAACCCATGAGATATCGCTTAAGTGTGGTAGCAAGTTATCTGCTGCAAGAACAATGGCCGAAGGTAGGGCACAATTTCAATGAATCACGAAGAAGTTGCTGCGAAAAAGAGAAACCACAGTGATTAGCCCTTCAATTCAGCACAAACATCACAATTGTATCAAAATCCCCAAATCTGCCTTACCTGAATCAGAGCCCTCGTTTCCTCTCTGCCGGCCACTGGTGGATGAAAAGGAACCGGCTGTGGAGAGGTCTAGGGCACGGTGAAGACACCGACGGTGGTGCTCGGGTGTAGGCGAGAAGGAAACGTTGGATGGAGACTAGGGCATAGGTAAGACAGAGGAGAGGTGGTCGGAGCCTAGGCCACGACTTGATGCTGGTCTCCCAACGAGCTCCTGTTGACCGCGACCAGGAGAGGAAGAAGGCAAGTGGCGCTTGGTGGCTGGCACAGAGGAGGTGGTCATCTGCCAGTGCTAGGGCACAGAAGCAAGATCGGAAGAAAAGAGATAGTGGTCCGCGCTCGGTGCTAAGTTTCCTGTGGCTGGCGGCACTTGGCAGAGGCGAAGAGAGCGGCCGCCGGCACTAAGGCAGAGAGGAACAGGAGGCTCCTCGACGGCAGAGGAGAGGGAAGAAGAGGAGAAGAAATGGAAACTGTCGGGTGCGGGATTCGGCGAGGGAAAGAAAAAAAATAAGAAAAAGGAAATAGGAAAAGAAATAAAACTTTTCCTCGTTCAGTGGGATAGCCTAAATAGGCTTTTTTCGGGCCCTGTTTTTATCCTCGTAACCTGAGTCATACGAGCTTTGAAAAATTCTGGAAAAATTTCTAGAATTTTCGAAAAATTCCCTTATCATTATTCGTCATTTTTCGATATTTTACACTTCAGTTAATTTTTGAAGTCTTTCTAGTCGGAAGGTAGCTTCTTAATGATTTTTTTCCACTTGGAAGGTTTCACTTAGCACTATGTCTTTCGAGTGAATCTCATGCAAGATCACTTGAAGCTCTTGTATTTAGCTAATCACTATTTTCGAGTCAACCATTTTGTAATCCAGGAATCAATCCATGATGAATTTCTTAGCTCCTGCATCATCCATTTGTTGGTGCGGTTAGAACTAACTATTTAACTCAAGTTTTGATGAATGACAAATAGGTTAAGTTAGGTTTGTCATTATCTAATGCTTTGATCGAGTATGCAGGCTAAGTCCAGACAGGTCGACGGGCTGACCGGATGTCTGGCACGAAGTCCAAGCGGGTCGACGGACTGACCGGACGCTTGGAAAGAAGTCCAGCTAGGTCGACGGGATGACCAGATAGCTGGCATAAAGTCCAAGCGGGCCGACGGGCTGACCGGACGCTTGGCACGAAGTCCAGCTAGGTCGACGGGCTGACCGGATAGCTGGCACAAAGTCTAGACGGGTCGAAGGGCTGACCGAACGCCTGGCAGGTAAGTAAAGGTAAGTCACTGGAGGAGAGTGGCTGTGAGGACGCATCCCAGTTAAGGGACAGTAGGCGTCGGTCCAGTTTAGGTCCATTTTGGATCCCTAAATTGAGACCCTGACTAGGTTCTGGTCTCAGGAAGACAGGACCTAACTCATAAATCTATATAAAATGTCTATACATATATTTTTTCTAACTCTATTTTGTAGATACAAATGTAGAGCTTCAAATTCTTCATGTGTAGCAACTGACAGAGCTTGATTCCGAGTTCGGAGTCAAAAGTTATGACCTTCGGAAGATGACTGTGTCAAACAAGTAGTTGGAGACGACTCGGATCAGCTAGATTCGAACTCTCCTCATCTGATCCGAATTTTTGGGATCTAATAAGCTCTGGAGACCCCTCCAAAGGGCTATAAAAGGAGGGGGTGAGCAAGCTTCAAGGATACAACTCTTAGAACGAAGAATCTGCTTCCTTGTGCTCCTGCTGCGCTGCGATCTCCGACAAGCTTTTCCTTTCTGTTCTAAGTCTTTTTATTGTCGGTAATTTTTCCTTATTAGCAATATTGTACTTAACTTGTAATCTATATTTCGAATTGCTAGTGAATTGCCCAACGAAAGTACTCACGGAGTACGGGCCTTCGAGTAGGAGTCGTCACAGGCTCCGAACGAAGTAAATCCACTGTGTTCAATTTTCTTATTCCGCTGCGTTTATACTCGTTGTTTTTCGAATCGATATTCACCCCCCCCTCTATCGACGTTTCACGATCCAACAAGTGGTATCAGAGCCGGTACCGCTCTGATTTGGTACAACCACCAATCAAACAAGGGGGTGATTTTTCTTATTTTTTTTAGGCTTTCAATTTTTTTTAATTCCAAACTGGTACTCTTACCTTTTTGGAAATATTTTTCGTTATAATTAATTTAAATTGGTGCAACACCAATTTAGCTCGTTTACTATTATTTCTATTTCCTCCCACACTACTAATCCAAGACCAAGTCTTGGCACCACTTTTTAGTTTTCTATCTTCAGCATTCAATGACTCTTCTTGAAGGACGGAACCCCCACGAACCACCACCATACGATCAAGATTTCAACTACTGGAAGCGATTAATAGAATTTTTCTTAGGAAGCCTAGATTTCGATAATGTGCTAATATTGAGAAAACCTTTTCAGGACTCGGAACTGAACAAAAATATAAGTAAAATTATTTGTGGTGTTTTACCTAACAATGTTTTATATAGACTAGAAAAGTACAAGAATGCATATGAGCTTTGGACCCAGTTGATCAAACTTCACAAGGAGCCGTTGGAGTTAGAGGATCAAGAAAAAATTGAATTCGGACTCGAGTCAGATCCAATCGAAAAGTCTACTGAATTAGGGGATGCGGCTAAGGTGAGTAATATTTACCAAAATACCCCTGCTAATAGTAGTTTAAAGAATATACATGTTAATTTGGATATTTCTGAAAATATCTGTGAAAATAGTGTAGCTGGCAATACTTGCAAAAATACCTCTAGGATATTTTATAATAAAATAAATCTAATTAATTTAGAAAATTCAGAAAATCTGAAAATAATTAATAACCCTAAAAATTCAAATTTAAATCTATACAAATCTGAAAGTTCAAATAATAATGATGATAAGGTCAATATTAATCTAAACACAATTAATAAATTGTTTAATAATTTAGACCGTATCAATCTGGAAAATCCTATCCAAACCCAAGATAATTTAATTAACAAAAAATTAAATTTTAAAGATAAGATTTATTTAATAAATTCCACTAATTATATCAACTTAAAAGATAAAGAAAATATAAGGATAAAATCAAACACTCTGATAAAATCAAAAATAAATATAACAAAATTAAAATTAAATATTAAAGATAACATATTAAACAAAGATAAACCTTTAAAGAGATATAATTTAAACAATTTGATTAATTCAAACTCAAAAATTAATAAAAACTCAATTATTAACGATAATCTATTAAATAAAGATAATTCAATTAACTTAATAAAATTAAAATTGAAAGAAAATTTAAATATTAAATACACTCTCTTAAATAAGGATAATTTAACCAATTTAATTAATTTAAAATTAAAAACTTAAATCTAAATTATAAATTAAACATTAAGACTAAATTGTATTAAAAAAAATCATAAAATCAATAATTTAGAGGGAGGTTCCAGAATAGCTGGCATCTCCAAAACTAACCTACCCGACAGGGTAACCCTAACCAACCTACCCGACAGGGTAATTATGACTAGTTAAAAAGGGTTCAAGTTTAACTTGAAAAATGATACTGGTGAAATTTTGGATGATAGTACGTTAGGGAAGCTTAGTCTATGCATGTCTAAGAAGATATGGCTTCGACCTGGTGCATTTGGCTAAGTGGAACTGACCGAAGCTACCCTTTATGGATCCTAACCAGTTAGACCAAGGTTTTCTACTAAGTCCAGTGGATAGGACTATTTGGAAAACCTTGAAGGCATGGTTACTTTAATGATGTCCAAGTGACTCACCATAGCCCAGAAGTTTATCCAAAGAATGCCTATTTGTTGAACTCAAAGCTAAACCTGAATCTAACACAAGTTAAAAACATACCCTAAAATTGAACCTAATTCATCTCACAAAATTATAGGATTCCCTGATTGAAAACATAGATAGGGTGACATGACTAAGGACCTAAATGAAATTAATTAAATTGATTAAATTAAAGTAAATTAAATTAAATCAATTAAATTAACCAGTTAGACCAAGGTTTTCTACTAAGTCCAGTGGATAAGACTATTTGGAAAACCTTGAAGGCATGATTACTTTAATGATGTCCAAGTGACTCACCATAGCCCAGAAGTTTATCCAAAGAATGCCTATTTGTTGAACCCAAAGCTAAACCTGAATCTAACACAAGTTAAAAACATACCCTAAAATTGAACCTAATTCATCTCACAAAATTATAGGATTCCCTGATTGAAAACATAGATAGGGTGACATGACTAAGGACCTAAATGAAATTAATTAAATTGATTAAATTAAAGTAAATTAAATTAAATCAATTAAATTAAATTAACATATTAAAATTAAAATTAAAATTCTTTTTAACTTAAAAATTTTACATTAAAATTAATTTAACTTAAAAATTTTACATTAATTTTTTTAACTTAAAAATTTATTTTAAAAATTAAACTTAAATCTTTTATAACTTAAAAACACTTTTAAAAACTCTTTAAAAGCTATTTTAAAAAATTCTTTTAAAAAAAACTATTTTAAAAAAAAATTCTTTAAAAATTATTTTAAAATATTCTTTTAAAAACTATTTTAAAAATTCTTTTAAAAACTATATTAAAAATTCTTTTAAAACTATTTTAAAAATTCTTTAAAAAAAAATTAAAAAAAACTATTTTAAAAATTCCTTAAAAAATATTTTAAAAATTCTTAAAATAACTATTTAAAAAATTCTTCAAAAAAAAACTATTTTAAAAATTCTTTAAAAAACTATTTTAAAATTTTTTTAAAAACTATTTTGAAAATTCTTTAAAAAACTATTTTGAAAATTCTTTAAAAACTATTTTAAAAATTCTTTAAAATTTTTTTTAAATATTACATTAAAAATTCTTTAATAAATTACTTTTAGAATTCTTTAAAAAAACTATTTTAAAAAATTCTTTAAAATTTATTTTAAAAATTCTATAAAAACTTTTAAAAATTATTTTAAAAATTATTTTAAAAACTTTTAAAAAAATCATTTTAGATTTTAAAAATTCTTTTAAAAATTATTTTAAAAACTTAAAAAAAAAAGCATATTAAAAAATATTTTAAAAAATTATTTAAAAAAAATCTTTTAAAAAATCATTTTAAAAATTATTTTAAAAACTTTAAAAAATAATTTTAGAAATTATTTTATAAACTTAAAAAAAAATTGTTTTAAAAATTCTTTTAAAAATTATTTTAAAAACTTTAAAAAATCATTTTACAAATTCTTTTAAAAACTTTTAAAAAATCATTTTAAAAATTCTTTTAAAAACTTTTAAAAATCATTTTAAAAAATTCTTTTAAATTTTACTTTTCACTTTAATAAAATTTTGTTAACTTTTAAAAAATAATAATAATAATAATAAATTTATTTTTATAGATTATTTTCACTTTAAAAATTATTATTTAGACTTTAAACTTATTTTTATTCTTAAACATTATTTTAATCTTAAAATTATTTTTAAACTTAATTTAATTTAACTGAAAATTAAAACTTAATATTGAAATTACAATTAAAAAGTTTAACTTAAACTTAAAATTAACCTTAAACTTAAATTAACCACTAATATTAATTTAAATCTAAAATCAAAACTGAATCAAACGTATGTTAATTGTCATGAAAAATATTATAAAAATCATTTTAAATCCCTTTTAAACACCGTTTTAGAAATCCCGTTAGAAATCCCTTTTAAAAAAATTAATAATAATAATAAATAAATAAATAAATAATAATAACAATAATAATAATAATAATCTTCTAAATTCATTTAAAACTTATACACCTATCTTAAAAACTTAAATTCCATTAATTTAAACATTAAACCTAATTATGTATAACTTAATTGTTTAAGTCTAACCTTAGTTGGAACTAAAATTGTCTTGAATTAAACCTTACTTAACTGTGTTTAATAACTTTAACTTCATGCTAACCTCAAACTAAATTAATCCTACTTAAAAGAAGTAAATAAAAAAATAATAATTATAACTAACACTTTCAGTAACCAACTCAATCAATTAATACGAAATTTAAATTATTTCACTAAGTATTAAATTATTAAATCAAGTAAAAAACTAATCAATAAATTATTGATAATGGTTAAATAAAATCTTATCTTATTTAACCTTAAACTAAAGCTTAAACGCCTGAATCTAAAATTAATTATTAATCAAACTCAAATAAACAATTATACCAAGGATACAGAGATAATTATGTGTTACTAAATCCCCTAGAACACTTAGATAGAAAAATGTGTTAGGGCTTTAAAAAACACACCCAAACCTTAGCATTATGTTAAGGGGATAATAAAATAAGGAAGATTAATAAATTAAAGGAGTATCAAATTCAGGGGGAGGTTTATTTTTTTAATCTCCTTAAGTATTATTTTTTTCTTTAAAGTCTCTTTAAAAAATTCTACCTCAATTTAATTTAAAAAAAAAATACTTTGAAAATCTTATATTAAAAATTCTTAGCAAATATTTTCAAAAGCTTTATTTTAAATATCATATTTAGGGGGACGATTAAATCAATTTTTTTAGACTTAGCACCAAAATTATTCTCTCAGTTTTAAAAATAATGTCTTCTCTTAAAATTCCTTTTAAAAAATCTGATATTTGGAAATCTAATTTGATAAAATCTTTTTTAAAACTAGTTTTTATAAAACTAAGATTGTAAATTGGATTTTATAAACTAAGGTTTTGAAAATAGAATCTTTTGCAAACTTAGATTTGAAAAATAAATTTTAATTAGTTTTGAAAAGTAAATTTTACAAACTTAGTTTTGAAATTTTGAGTTTGAAAACTCATGTTTGAAAAGTATTTCAAAATTGAAACTCATTCTGAAAATTTAAACCTTGATTTTGAAATTTTGGTTTTAAAAACTTAGGTTTGAAAAGCGTTCCAAGTTGAAACTTATTTTGAGAATTTAAAATCTTGAAACTTGGAAGTTAAACACTTATGTTTGAAAACTAGACTATCTAAACTTAACTTCCTGAAACTTATACTTGAAAATTAACTTTTAAAAACTCTCTCTTTGAATTTGCAAATTCATTTAATTTTGCAAAAATTATCTTTAAAAAATTACTCAAAATATACTAAGTCATGTTGCTAATTTTCAAAACTTAGTTCGGTTACAAAAGTTAAATTACTATGTGTTAAAATTTAAAACTCCCCCAAGTTAGCATATGTCCTTATTTGATGAATGCCAAAGGGGAAGGGATAGGTGGTTAAGTTAGCTAAACCAAACTGAAAATACAAACTAACTTAAAAATCACATAAATGCATGTTGTTACTTGTTTTTTCTTGCATATGTTTTCACTAACTTAACCAGGTTGTCATTCCATCAAAAAGGGGGAGATTATTGGTGCGGTTAGCACTAACGATTTAACCCACGTTTTGATGAATGACAAATAGGTTAAGTTAGGTTTGCCGTTATCTAATGCTTTGATCGAGTATGCAGGCTAAGTCCAGACAGGTCGATGGGCTGACCGGATGTCTGGCACGAAGTCCAAGCGGGTCGACAGGCTGACCGGACGCTTGGCGAGAAGTCCAGCTAGGTCGACAGGCTGACTAGATAGCTGGCACGAAGTCCAAGCGGGTCGACGGGCTGACCGGATGCTTGGCACGAAGTCTAGCTAGATCGACGGGCTGACCGGATAGCTGGCACAAAGTCTAGACGGGTCGAAGGGCTGACCGAACGTCTGGCAGGTAAGTCACTGGAGGAGAGTGACTGAGAGGACGCATCCCAGTTAAGGGACAGTAGGCGTCGGTCCAGTTTAGGTCCATTTTAGATCACTAAATTGAGACCCTGACTAGGTTATGGTATCGGGAAGACAGGACCTAACTCATAAATCTATATAAAATGTCTATACATATATTTTTCTAACTCTATTTTGTAGATAAAAATGTAGAGCTTCAAATTCTGCACGCGTAGCAACTGACAGAGCTTGATTCCGAGTTCGGAGTCAAAAGTTATGACCTTCGGAAGATAACTGTGTCAAACAAGTAGTTGGAGACGACTCGGATCAGCCAGATTCGAACTCTCCTCATCTGATCCGAATTTTTGGGATCTGATAAGTTCTGGAGACCCCTCCAAAGGGCTATAAAAGGAGGGGGTGAGCAAGCTTCAAGGATACAACTCTCAAAACGAAGAATCTGCTTCTTTGTGCTCCTGCTGCGCTACGATCTCCGACAAGCTTTTCCTTTCTGTTCTAAATCTTTTTATTGTCGGTAATTTTTCCTTATTAGCAATATTGTACTTAACTTGTAATCTATATTTCGAATTGCTAGTGAATTACCCAACGAAAGTACTCATGGAGTATGGGCCTTCAAGTAGGAGTCGTTACAGGCTCCAAACGAAGTAAATCCATTGTGTTCAATTTTCTTATTCCGCTGCGTTTATACTCGTTGTTTTTCGAATCAATATTCACCCCCCCCCTCTATCGACGTTTCACGATCCAACACCATCTTGTACTTATTGTCTAGGGATTCTCACAACTCCTTGGTCGTTCTCTTTGTGTTATACACAGTATACACAAGTCGGCAAGATATGTGAAGATGTAGTTTTGGGATAGAAACTCATAATAAGTCTATGTCTCCATTACACAGGTTTGGACATTAGTAGCATCCTTAACACGCTTGAGAGGTTCCTCTTTCAAGAACTGAGCCAAATTTAGCATGGTCAAGTAGAAGAACATCTTCTATTGCCACTGCTTGAAGTTTAACCCAGTGAATTTCTATAGCTTCTCCCCATGATTTATTGGAATATTTTCAATTGGGGTGGAGGGGATCTTCGTATGATGAGTCTGTTATATCTCAATACTTTTTGTGGTCATCTCAATAGAACGATTCTATTTTAAGACTGTTAGACAATCTTCCACGATGAAGATTGTTTGCTGAAGGTTACAGGGAGAGTTACTGAATTGAAATATACTCAATATTTAACTTTAGACCTGTTGAGATGACTTGAGTTGATAATCTTAGGATATCAAGTAGGAAAGGAGAGTTGTTTGGAAAGTTAGGCTGCTTGGAAGACTTAGCCAAGATGAGCTAGTCTGAGACCGAGCTGAACTATCTGAGTTTGAGCTGAGCTGAGATCGAGCAAAACTGCTCATGTTCGAGCTGAGCTATTTAAGGCTGAGTTGATCTATCGAGACTGAGTTGATCCGTCAAGGCTGAGCTGAACTATCGAGTGTTGAGACCGAGTTATCTTATCTGAGTTGTTGAGGCCAAGTTATCGAATCTGAGTCAATAGAGTCAAAGTCAACAGAGTTTGGCTAAGTTCGAGTAACCAAGTGCTCCTGCTGAGTCCGAGTACTCCCAAGTCAGCCAAGTCAAGTACTCATGTCTTGGTCAGAGACTAAAGGATATGGAGGATAAAGGAGATACGGTAAGTAGCACACCCTCCCCAGTTACTTGGGCATCAGCTAGCCTTAGATACGGATCAAAGGATGTCTAGATACGGATCAGATGGTGACTATATATGACACAGGAGACGACTACATATAGATGGATCAGCTTTGGATGGGGATTAGATGGTGGCTACACTAATGCATAAGATGACTATGTATTGAAGGATGTTGTGCACCTCCGAAGCACGACTGTGGCACCAACAAGGTAATGTAGACATGGCACCTTGTCAAGTCAATCATGATTTATGGTAGGTGACAAAATACAAGATTCATAGTATTAACTCCGCCTGCATCGGAACCTGCTAGTACAGTAATCGAAGGGACACAATCTAATATCGTTTAGATATAATATTTTATATTCAACTAGCTGTTAATCTCCACTGTGTATAAATAGGTTTCCTTTGTAGTGAATATGAGTAACCTTTCTGGAATAAGAAAGAGTTTTTTGCTAAACTTGCTTTAACATGGTATCGGAAAGCGGTGCCTCAACTCTCTAATCTGCTGTCCCTCTTCTCCCGTGCATGGCTGGGGCTTCTATCACAACCGAACAACTCTTTGAGCTGTTCAAAGCTATAACCAGGGATTCTCATACAGAATCATCTTCCTCCTCAATTCCTCTTCACTATAGGATTCTGCCAACTGAAACCGGAGAAATACAGCTTACCACCCAGCTGCTCAACTCTACTAATTATTCTGCCTGGTCTCGACAGGTCCAGCGAGCACTTTCTATTCGAGACAAAGAAGCTTATATTACTGGCGAACTTTCGGCACCTGAAAATGCTGATCCTCACTACAAATTATGGCACAAATGCAACAATCTGGTCGTCACCTGGTTGCTTCGGTGCATTGAACCAAATATTGCTGCATCCATCCCTGATAGTGCCACAGCTTACGAAATTTGGACAACACTGCAACAACGGTTTACAAAACCAGATGACACTCGGGTAGCTCATCTTCAACGAGAACTTGGCTCACTCACACAAGGATCTCTGTCCGTAGATGAACTTTTTGTGAAATACAATGCGCTACTCCAAGAATATAGCATCTTCCGACCAGTTCCCCAATGTTCTTGTGGAAAGTGTGATAACTCTTGCTTCAAACCGTTCAGAGAGCAAAGAGACAAAGATAACCTATTCATGTTTCTTAATGCTCTCAACTCAGAGTTCAACATCACCAGGTCACAAATGATGAATCAAAAACCGCTTCCATCCCTAGATGAAGCTTATCACTCGGCATACCAGGAGGAATAGAGGCTTAAACAACCAGTATTGCCGCTTCCGGTTGAAGCGTCTGTGCTTCGCCTCAACACTGAAACGCAATCGCACGAAATTGGATGAACGAGCCCGACGTTGCATCTTCATTGGATATCCAGCCGGAATGAAAGGATACACTATCTATGATCTTGAAACTGAAGAGATTTTTGTCTCCCGAAACGTCGTCTTTCACGAAGATGTTTTTCCCTTTGCTTCAGACTACATTTCTCGTCTAAATGCCCCGCCTCCTGAAAGGGGGCTTCCAGAAATCAACAACCCCAATGAGTCCATTAAGGAATTTCTACCTACAATTGATAAGCCTGAAACTACCAAGACAAGTCCAGCCCAACCAGAAATTCCCTCTCAAGCTATGGATAGTGAGCAGACTGAAGAGCAATCTGCAACAACTAAGAGTCATGATAACCAAGAACTTACTCCTGAGACAATAACAGAAGATGTCAGAGACCTTAGACCTCGATCTCAGCGGATTCGGCAAGTACCCAAGTATCTGAGCATCTATCAGCACGATATATCTGATCCACAAGCTAATCATAGCATGGCTTATCCCATTCAAAGATACCTGAGCTCCATCCGATTAAGCCCTTCCTATGCAGCTTTTACCTCTGTTCTTTCCACAACTATGGAGCCACAGTCATATGAGGAAGCAACACAACATGCTGAATGGATATCAGCAATGGAAGCTGAGTTAGCTGCGCTCGACGCCAACCAAACTTGGAAAGTAGTTTCGGTGCCAAAATCAATACACGATTGGCTGCAAGTGGATCTTTAAGGTAAAAATGAATGCCGATGGAACTATAGAGCGACATAAGGCACGCCTCGTTGCTAAGGGCTATAGCCAAATCAAGCACTTCGATTACAAAGAAACTTTCAGCCCCGTAATCAAGCATACGACAGTTCGACTATTTTTTGCACTTGCTGCGTCACAGTCATGGTTTCTCCGGCAACTTGACGTCAATAATGCCTTCCTCAATGGAGAGCTTACCGAGACCATTTTTATGGATTTACCACCTGGCTATCCATCTACAGTCCCGCACTCTAGTCAGGAGAAACCGGCTTGCCAACTCACCAAGGCATTATACGGCCTCAAGCAAGCCTCTCGACAATGGAACACAAAATTCTCAGAGATCCTTTTTCGATACGGCTTCCAGAAGAGCTCTGCTGACCATTCCCTTTTCACATATACTAACGGTAATCTATTCATTGCTCTTTTAGTATACGTCGACGACATTATGCTCGGCAGTACTTCTGAAACAGCGCTGGAACACCTAGTTGGATATCTTAAAGGAGAATTCAAACTCAAAGACCTAGGTGTCCCTCACTACTTCCTTGGTCTAGAGATAGCCCGATCAAAGAAAGGGATTATCCTATGCCAATGGAAGTATACATTAGACCTTCTTCATGAGTATGGTTTGCTGGGTGCAAAACCGTCTCGGACACCACTCCAGAGCAATGATCATCTTCATCATTCAGATTCAGAGAAGATTGATCCTACCATATATCGGAAATTAGTAGGTAAGCTCATCTATTTAACATTTACCCGTCCTGATTTGTGTTATACCGTGCAGGTTCTGTCTCAGTACATGAGTCAACCTACATCGAGCATTTTAAAGCAGCACTCCGAGTATTACGGTACTTAAAGGGATCCCCTGGGTGTGGCGTTTTCTACTCTAGCACCTCACCTCGCACGTTAAAGGTCTATAGTGACAGTGACTGGGCAAATGTCAAGATACTCGACGTTCTGTTTCGGGATACTGTGTGTTTCTGGGCAATAGTATTATTAGCTGGAAAGCAAAGAAGCAAAATTCTGTGGCCAGGAGCTCAACTGAGGCTGAATATCGAGCCATGTCCACAGCGACATGCGAAGTTCTTTGGATTCTCAATCTACTACGATCCTTCCATATCCCACATAATGCTCATGTCCCACTACTATGTGATAATAAGTCCGCCATTCAAATAGCCGTCCATCCAATACAGCATGAACGGACAAAACACTTCGACATAGATTGGCATTTTGTGCGTGAACAAGTTGAATGTCAGAAAATCCAAGTTTTATATGTTAGCTCTCAATGTCAATTGGCGGACATTCTCACAAAAGGTTTAGATGCCAACCAACATGAATGGATTATGGTCAAGATGTGTATGGTTAACATCCATTCTCCTCTTGAGGGGGCATGACAAAATACAAGATTCATAGTATTAACTCCGCCTGCATCGGAACCTGCTAGTACAGTAATCGAAGGGACACAATCTAATATCGTTTAGATATAATATTTTATATTCAACTAGCTGTTAATCTCCACTGTGTATAAATAGGTTTCCTTTGTAGTGAATATGAGTAACCTTTCTGGAATAAGAAAGAGTTTTTTGCTAAACTTGCTTTAACAGTAGGCAAGGGATTGTAATATGTTGGATGGTGATCTTTTAGATGTCAAGCTGGCATTTATGAAAATACA
Source organism: Zingiber officinale (assembly GCF_018446385.1). Lineage (NCBI taxonomy): Eukaryota > Viridiplantae > Streptophyta > Magnoliopsida > Zingiberales > Zingiberaceae > Zingiber > Zingiber officinale. The sequence continues at coordinate 60,732,815 of NC_055994.1, forward strand.
AAAACATGTATATTAAACCTCAGGTATTTACTCAGATTTCATACTTTATCAAATGAGCAATTATTTTTGGACATTGTATGATCGTAACTCTGATAATATATATTCATCTTTCATAAAAAAAATATATTATTGATAATAGGATGAAAATAGTGTTACGTAATTATTATAAAATATCTATTAATATTTTAAAATTTTCATATTGCATTCACTAATTCAAACTTTCTCATCACATCTACTTCAAATACCATCTCATTCATATCGACTTCATAGGGAGGATTAATTATAATGCTTGTTTTTTTTTTTCAACTTATTTAAACACAAGTTCAATTTAAATTAGAGAATATTATAAATTGCTATGAAAAATTCAAGCATTCACCTCCATAGGTTGATTTTGTTATAAGTTATGCAAAATCATTTTCATTATTACCACCTTCGTATTACATAAAAGAACAATAGAAAGAAAATACCTAAAAGTCAAAATGCAAAAGAGAAATACAGTACATCTATTATTTTTAATTGATATCGATATTCAACGTATATTGATTAAATTTAAAAATAATCGATTCAAATTTATAAAAAAAAATTATCAACCATCAAAATAAATTAAAAAATGCTAAGCTATCCATCAATTCAACGTTGTTAGATTATAAAAAATTCATCTGTTAATTTATAACTCGATTCTAAAATGTCAAAAAAAAAAATATGAAAACATCCTATTGCCCATGGGCAAATTACATCTATTTTTTTCTTATGAGAAGGAAGATCAAAAGAATAAAATTAATAAAGAAACACGGGTAGATGGGGTTAACAGAGCACGAGCAATGTGGGCGACAACAATTTGGGAGACAAATGTATACCGTGGCAACACGAGAAATGACAATGCAGGCAGCAGCAACATGAGTGGCGGCAACATGGGCAGCATGTCATGAATGTGAAGGGATGAAGAATGCATAGGTCTGAGAATTAGGGTATTAAATTTGTACTTTTGCAAATAAGTCCATAAATCACAACTAAATCCTTTAATTAATATAAGACTAGCAGTTCAAGATGAATACCTCAGTTGAGTGGGAAAAAAAAAATAAAACCGCTACACCAATGCCCCCTAGAGCCGGTCCCACGAATACGAAGAGAGGTAAAAATTGAGCGGAAAATAAAAGAATGTAATGGTAGTGTCTGTCGTTTCTAGTAACACAAATATACATAGTTACATACAAGATACCCTAACAAATTGGCCCCTTGAAATAAAATAAACAGCAGTAGCAGCTTTCTTCGGTGAAGTTGAGCCAATTGAGTCTAAAACCACTAGATCATTAGCACTAAGAACGATAATCTTGCAAGCTTGAAAATTTTTGAAGCTGCTGATCATTGGAACCTCAAGGAGCAACTCAAATAACCCACAAAATTGAAGATGAATAAAGATAAATGGCTTCAATTCTCAATCAATGCGAGGTAATAAGAACATGAAACCTGAGTTCTCTCTAATAAGCGGTGGCGGCTCGATATCAGAAATGTCAATTGGTTTCATTGACTTTGATATGTCATCAACTGAAAATGGTATGCTGCATTATCAAAAAAAGAATATGAGCAGCCAGAAGATTCTCAAATGGTAGAATAGCCATCAAAAGATCATAAAGCAATGTCAAAGATCCAGTATGGACTAGTCATTTTGCAATTCCTACCTCGAATCATCATCTAATAAGAATGAGTTGCTCACAGAATTGTTCGACTCTTCAGCCATCAGCATCCTCATACTTGATATAACCTAGTCAATTTGCAGATGGATTATTAGACATCTCACAATCTAATAGTTGTTCTCATAGCATTCTTTATGAATGTACTGGACAACAATCTTGCCTCGGGAGACACACTGTGTGTTCCATATTTATCGTCCCAATACATTGTACTTATCCGGTATAATTGTTGCACACCAAGTACCTGCAAAATAAGAAGTAAAATTTATTGGATTCTCAATAAAGGTGGTAGTGGAGAAGCGAAATAGATTAAAAATAAACCACTCACAGGACAAAGGTCATGGCTAATTTCATCCAAGGTCTTCTTTGGCTTTTGATGGATGACCTGAAAATTTCACAGATGATTTGTAGATTCTCTAATTTGAAGTTGTAGACTTTGCAATCATTTTTTTAATTTCTAATTAACAATTAAGCAACTAATTACAGCGTGTAAGACTCATGTGTGTTGATTGTAGATGAGCTGCTGATTTGGCTGATATGACATGAGATCAAACTGAATATAATTGTAAGAATATATTATTAATCGAAAGTATCAGGTCGAGCAGATAGAAGGGCACTTTATTCTGATTTATGTTCAAATTGAAGATAAATATGCACCAGAAAAGTTATACAGGGGTGAATTATTAGTCATTGTGGTTCTAAAAATATGCATTGTAAAATGAAGTGGATGTAATTACCAGGAACCCAATAGCCTGTCTTATATGCTTTAGTTCATCCCACGACGAACCTGCATACTATAACCAAGAAATGGATAAATTTGGAAAAAGATAAACAAGGTATTCTCGAGTAACCTAGTTCAACTACACGTAATTCAACATAGAGTAACTATTTTAAGCAAACAAATAAATCAACCTTCACATGCAACAAATAGTCATTGCTAATGCTGCATGTAGATCTATGTACTCAACCATGCCAATTATTTTTTTATCCAGAAACGAATACAAGTGTTAAGAAAAACTGTATAGGCATCAAGATCTCACATGCGGTACTTTCATTAATAATTCTAAACTGTTGAGAAAAACACCCATAGGATAATAACCATATGCTCTCGGATGGTGTTGTAATGCTATTATAACTTCTTTGTATAAAGCCCAATGGAAATCTCAGTACAACTGAAATTGCCAAGATTCTTTGTTGAAGAGGCTATTCATACTTGAGCATTGACCAAAAGGGTCCTACATAACCACGATGAACTGAAGGAAGAAGCTTAGAGAGCATTTGATTTGCGAGTTTTCCATTTTCATTTTCTGAAAAACGTGCATTTTCTGAAAAATAGTGTTTGATTTGTATTTTCCACATCTGTTTTCTAGAAAAAGAGATAGCATTTTCTAGAAAAGTAGAGGATATCTCAAAGTCATTTTCTAAGAAAAGGGAAAACACGCGTTTTCCAAAAATAAAAATGGAAAACGTGCAAACCAAACACTCTCTTATCTTTTATTATTCTTGCATGCCTTCCTAGACCCAAGATAACTGGAGGGCCTTGATAGGAGGCCAGTTCAACCTAAAAAAAAATAAAAGATATGTGAGGAAAGGGATCCTTTGATAGTTAAGTGTGCCAAGAGGGACTCCCCCTGCCATGTGAACTAAAGGAAGGAGGTGAGAATTTTGCCTCAATGTCAATATCATCAGAGGCAATGGACTAGCTCTGAGTCTTTTATACTGTGTGAAAGCCTAAATAAACCAATCCAAACCAGAATTTCAAGACCTTTTAGGTGGGATTTTTTTGATAATTAAGCAAGTCCAAGAGAAAGCCTCAAATAGCAATGTGAAACTAAGGAAGAGGTACTCTTGTTAGTCTAATTCCCTTTTACATACCTCTTCCTGAGGTGGAGGGCTAAACTACTAGTTGCTAACTGATAATATGAGAACTAGACAACTAAAAATTTATACCCTGCATAGTTGTTTATTCCTATTAATGTCTAATTTCTCAACGTGTTATGTAAAGTTTATCATAGAGTAAACAATTTACTGACATAAGCTAACTTAACAAATAATATTGGCCTACTTTTCATCTGACAGTCATTTAAAGAAAAAAAAAATAACCTTGAAAAAAAAATCAGAGAAGTGAAACAACGCTACAACATATTATATAAGAGTTGTTTGCCCTGGCATACAAAATCAGTAATATATTTTTATTCTGGAATAGGATAGCTACCTCATCAGTTGCTTTGTAGCACCAATGTTCCAGTTCAGCTAATCCTGCTTTAACATACTCACCATTACTAAATGAGCAACATTCTCTCCTCAAAAGAAGACTGCACAAAGAAACAGAGTTTGAAAAAAAATTTTCCATGTCAGCCACAAAATTTCTTTTAGAAGGCAGTCCAAAATGTGCACCTGTTAAATAATTGAACATTTATAAACGAGAATATCTGTGTAAAGACCTTCCGAACTAAGAATGGAGGCACCTGGTCATAAAAGGGCACTATCATGAGTAAGAGAATTGGAAATGCTAGAGAAAGTACAGTAAGGTTCGAGGATGGAGAATAAACCAACATGATTTGATTTCAATGTGTTCAAGAAATTGTCAAGACTCTTGACGATCCCTTGCCAGTGAGCAATCAATGTTTGCTGTGCAGCAGCAGTTCCAGGTGAACGAGAAGACCCTTTGACTAGACTAGCTCTTGATGTTCGAGGGGCCTGTATCATTTAATTACAGAAACAAACCCTAAAATTTGAGAAAACACCAAACCATAAAGACACTACTTAACCAGAAACAAAGCATCATGGTCAAACTTGTAACACAAAGTTAGCAGGGAAATAGCATGAATTGAAATTCAAAATCCATTATTAGGCTAGTTTTAGAGCACAAACAGCCCAAATTTACCTGAATGCAAAAACCAAGCAATGGAGATATCTCTTTCTTCAAATTATCCCGGATCATTCCATATATTTTCTCCACATAGGCAGTTAGTTGTTGCTTGAATAATAGAGCAGGATACTTTGCTTCAACTTGGCGTAATTTATCTACTCCACTTGTCAAACTCCCATTAATTAAGGCAAGGTTCACACCTTGTGGTGTACCCCTGAAACTCTAAGGAAAAAAAGATGCAGAATAAGAAAGTGCCATTACTTCTTAATGCACAAGATATATTAAATAACATATTTCCTAACTTGAGTCATCCTCCCAAAAAGAGTAGCTGATGATGAGCGGCGACGTTGGGGTGTCATGCCTGCTGCACCACTTGCTTTCAGGGTGCGTTGGAGAAGCAACAATAACATTGAAGAATTGGAAAGCCAATATGCCAATATCTCATTATTATCCTGAGTCTTAGTATAGAAAGAATAATATCACATGATCAATAAAATCAAAACAAGAAAAAATAATAGACATAATAGACCAATTTAAACCTCAATAGCATGACCAATTGTCTGAATAATACGATCAAAGACACTTGTCCGCTCCACTTCAAATGATCGCCATTGCAGAAGACATTTATAAGTAATAGAAGCAGCAACAGGTCTGTTCCCTGCAAATCCCAAGTCTTGTGCAATACACCTAATCAATAACTCTTGATTTTCCTGTAAATGCAGTAAACAAGTCAAATTGAAGTGACAGAATCAAACAAACGTGCACAATTGGAGAACCATTCTTGCAGAGAAAAGATTAGAAGTTATTCAACCTGTTGTTTCTCATTGAGGTTTCTCTGTGGCTTATCCTCTATTTCAGAACTCTCCCTCATGTTAAATGATGCACTTAGGGAATCCTAAACCACACAAATCACATCAGTTAAGAAAAAAAACATGTTCAGTTATTCTGTACAAATCTAGATTATGGACAGAAAGAAGTTTCATCTTACTGAGATAGTTCTAGTCTCCCCATTGATTGCATGACCATTTTCAGAATTCCTCTAGAATTACAACCAGAAAAATAGGTTTAATAGGACAAAATACGAGCATGATAAATGAAGTAATAATTTTGTTACATTCACCTGAAGTATCGATTTTGAACGCCCAGATAACAATCTATTGGGTGCCATGGATAAAGCCTGCTGACGCAATACCTTATTTTCTGACTCCACGTTTGCTAGCTTCTCTTCAAGCCTAATTCAGCAAGATTATAATTAATGTACCTAAAATGAACTTTGCTACTATACTCAACTGGTCAGCAGTGCAGACAACTTCAGATATTATTTTCTCCTATCATGCCGCATAAAATGAAAATTAATAATAGAAAGCATTTTTACACCAAATGGAACTCCAATCATGGCCATAACTTTTAGTGTTCATAGTCTCTTCCAACAAAACAAAGTTAATCTTCCATGGTTAACAGTAGCAATTTTTAAGAGAACTATATATTGTTACACAATCATTTAAATTTTCTCTGCATCAATCACTTGTAGAGAATAAATGATGATGCAAATAATTCAACCTCTGCGGGCTTGATTTTCAAATACACTTATTGAAATATTCCTAAAGTTCATAACAAATGCAGTAGGGGAATTCAACTTATGGGATTTTTACAGCGAAGGTCTACAACGAACTAGTATAGTAGATACCATTTACCAGATAGTTGGCAAATTGATGCTAAGGTCAACACATTTCTCAATAGGCATAATAATATCAACCTATTAAACTCTATGGAGTCCCTGATTTTCACCATAACTATGTATTTGAGAAAGAGCTACTAAACATTTTTATTAATAATGGGGAACTCCCGATACACTACAAGATAAAGGAAAAGTTAAAACCTGTGCGCAGTTTCTTTTAGTTGAAGTCTCTTTCCTTCCTCTTCAAGTAACTTCTTCTTTCTTTCTTCACTTACTTGATGATCTTCAGTGTATTTGATTTCAGCATCATCAGCTCTTTGTTTTTCAGACTGTAATGAGGCCTAAAAGAACAAGAAAATTGGATTGAAATTAATCACTATGTTCACATTGTAAAAGCTAAATTTCTGGGAGATGTGTAAAATTGAAATAATAAAAATAACTTGCCTAGAAATTTGTTTCATAAGAAAATTCTTCCAAACTAAGGATAAACATAAACAAGACCATCACATGTAGCTAATCCAGTAACCATAAACTATATAAAATCATGAAATCTGGAAAATTAAACTCTATGTCAATCCTTATCACTTATCAGCTATTGGATACATTCCTCTTGATAGATAAGAAGACACATGTTGAACCATGTTACCTCATTAAACATACATTATCTAGAAAGGAAAATACTGTGTATTTCACTTCTCATCCAATTTAAATAAACCCAATATAATCTATCAGTAGAATCAATTCCTGAAGCTACTACCTCAAGATGTGAACATGAAGGGGGAAATAAATCACAGAATTAAATGAATCTTGATTGCAATTCATTGAAAGAACATCATACCCACTAGGCTTTGCAATATAGAAAAAGTAACATTAAGCTAAAGGTATGGCCATAGATGAAGATAAGTACCTTCAAATTCTCCACCTCAGCTGTCAAGGAATCAATCTTCTCAGTATCTTGCACAAGCACAGTAGTTTCCTTGACAACAGGAGGTGCTTCTTCAATAGCCTTCCTAGCAGCCTCTCGTTCCTTGACAAGCATTGCAGCTGTCTCATCTAATTTACTTTGCAGATCTTGCAAAGTGTTTTGTAATTTTGCAATCTCTTGTCCTTTAGCTTCCTCTAAATCTGTCTGTATCATCACATGATTAACCTAACTCCACTTCAGTACAATGTTTAAAAAGTGCAACAAAATGAGTAAGAGATTACAGAAAACATATCATGAAGATCTGTGTTCCATTCATGATTATTCACTGTAGGCCAGCTCCATCATTGAAGCTGTTGAAATAGTGATTGAGATATTCAAACATTACCCGCAAACGTTTTTCCAACTGCAAACGCCATGTAAGATCTTCTACTGCCTTTTCAAGTTTATCCTTTGCTTCCTTGAGAGCACCTGTTTCTCTTGCAGCCTGAAGCAAACAAAAGAAACAGAAAAGATTTACTAATGATGGGTGGCATACCATGGATTACAAATAGTCCTCTCAAAAACAACTTTTTTTATAAAAAAAATTGAGAAGGATGTGGTTATTTTTGGAAGCATTTCCTTAATGTATGAGAGAACTAATGAAAGAATAGATATATCTGGGAATGAAACAGTTATATAATTTCTTGTTTCTCTCTTTTCTTTGCTGTCTAACTCAAGATTATAGAGTACTACTACTAAGCACAATGTACAAACACAATCATTGATATAATTCATTGTGGCAGCTCCCAAGTAGTTGGAACTAGTAGTTTCTTGTTGTTGTTATGTTTTTATAAAAGGGATGGGAAGGGAAGGGATGGATGCTTATGCTTTCCTTTTCAAATGAGGGTTCTCATATTAATGCATAGAATGTGTACCAATTTATGCCCATGAAATTTCATGCGACAGAAATGTAGTCTGGATTTATATACCTTGCGACAATTTCTAAAAAAGAGTATATAACAATAAAATTATGGAGTTGTAAAATTTTCAGTTTACAACTAATAGTTTCTCATTTTCTTAAAATTAAACAATAAGTCGATTCCAAGCATATCGCATAGTGTAAAATTATATGTACAAAACTCACAGTTGGGACCTTCTTAAAACTAACAAAAAACTTAATGAAATCCTAGTCTTAAAAGTTGTGGTTGCACCACCATGTGCAGTGAAATAAGATGCATTAATTCTCTCATTGTCTCCCAATATAAACATGTGTCAAACAAGTTTCATCAGAATATATATATATATATATATATATATATATATATATAGGGCGAGAGAGAGAGAATATGCTGCCTGACTCCCTGCACGCGACTCCGTCCGTAACTGCCTCACACTTCCGGACATCCTGCACACTCAGTCAGGCAACATATATATATATATATATTACATTAAAGACACTTAAACACTTCACCCAATGATGGTAAGATTTTTTTTAAAGGATATGCAAAGAAAACATGAAGGCTAATGAAGAAGAAAACATAAAGAACCCAATTTGAAGACATGTTTTTATCCTCATGAACCTACACATATATTCGCCAGAAAGTAAAGTACCAACCATTTTTAGCTTCCTAAGCTCTTTTCTTGCAACTCTTCCCCTCCATCGACACTGGGTGACAATTGCTGCTCTCTTCAGCCTCTTGTAGTATGAATGAGCTCTATAACAACGCCATTGAGCCTGCAAAAGAAGACAACAAGATAGAGAGGATTATAAAAAGAAGAGAGTTAATGTTATATGATCTCATTGTGAAAGAACAACCTGAATAATAGTGGCTGCCTTTGTTTGCCTCCTAAATCTAAACTCATTACGAGCAGCCAAAAATCTAAAACCAGTTTGTAGGATCAGAGCTGAATGTTTCAGCTTTTTGTAAGCGTTCTTAGCATTATATCGCCACAAATTTTTCTGAACTATAATTGCTGCATTCTCCCTTCTCATGTGCTCATACAACTTACGAGCCAATCTTCCTACAAACATAATCATGTTAGATGTTGATGAATAAAGAGCCAGAGAGTATACCAAGACATTGAGATGAGTTGAACACACTTCTCCACAATGATTGCACGTGAATGGTAGCCTTCCGTAAAGCAATAAATTGCTTCCGCAAAATATGTGTTCGTATTTGATTTTGGATAGTCTTTGCTGCTCTGTTAAGCACTTCAGCTCGTAGAGCATCTAACTCTGCCATCTGACCAGCTCTAAGGAAAACTTTTGTTTTACCTATCTGAAAATTCAGGAAGAAGTGCAATAAAGACACAAAGAGTAAAGAGTTACTGATTGACCCAAAAACTTGAAAGCCAAGGAAAACACCAAAAAAGTTTCTAGTGTGAGTTTCATGAAACAAGCTCATTCCAGATAAAAGTGGCCTGCCTACATGTGTCATAAGTATGAAATTGTAGTCAATATAGCAAATGTGGTCAATATTACTAAACTATGATAGGAAGAATTCAGAAATGATGAATTCGCAAAAATAGAAAACTATTGTGACAAATATAGTCGAGGAATTACTTGAAATCCTTTCAACCCTTTACTTTCTAGAATTTTCCTGCAAGCTGTCTTTTCATCGCTAATCATGAATGCAAAACCAAAAAAAAATAAAACTTCATAAATTCAAAGTCATAATCTAATTTAAACCCCACACACTATCATATGCAAGATTAAATAGGACTTACTTCCCAAGTAAAGTTTCTGGAGCAAGTACACCAAAACGGTGCAAAAATTCATAGAATATACGACGTGTAGGAAATCCAGCACAGCTGATCCTTATAGCCTCAAGAACACCCTAATGTCATGAATGCATAACTGTATCAAATGACATCTTTTCAATACTGAATAACATGCTCTATGATACTCACACCACAGCGTAATTGTTGCATGACATTGACATTCTCAAATATGGCAGGCTTTAAAAGGTTGTTTGGCTTCACACATCTGATGTAATGGGGTTCTGTGGAATTTAATGTTTCCATCAAAGCCTGCAGTTGTAGCTGAAGCAAATGTTCAAACTATAGTGAGAAACACTATTCCATATCAAGTGGATCTTAAAATGTTTTCAAACATGAATTTTATCAACAATAGAAGAAGATAATTATACACCTTAAATCGAGAACCAATTGATGAAAATTTAGAAGACTTGCTTGTCTCCTCAGGCAGAGAAGGAAAAAGTCCTGAAACAAATGAGCATTTTGAAGCACTCAACAAATCTTGGTGTTCTGCAACAACATAATCCTTGTTTTTGTCCAGGAACTGATCAGATTGATATAAAACCTGATAATAAAAAACAAACACATTAAATTTAAAAATGTTTTATAATAATTTTAAGCTAAATCAAGAAATCCAACCTCTCCAGCATAATGATTAATAGCAAAATCAGTGCGTGAAAGCTTGGGCTTGATGAAGCGCTTGTGTGTTTTAAATGTCTGGTAAAGTTTTTGCGCAAAGGTTTCATGTGTTGATTTTGGAAACATACTGCATTTAAGAAGATTATCAGACATAAGTTATCCATTCTAAAAAAGTTTATATCCAAAACATTTAAAATCTAGAAGAGGACAAGTGTAAAAAATAAGATAAAAAGGCAAACCATGCTTCATCAAGAAGTGCAATCACACCTCCAGGTTTCTGTCAAAAAAAAAAGGAATAGAAGAATTAGCTTCCTTGCATGAATCTCCATTCATTACAACAGTTTATAACCATTTGCATTTACAGTCTTAATCAGTTGTATAAGAAAATCAAGTGAGTTAATAAGGAAATAACATTTAAATTGAATAAAGAGAAAAACAACAGTATAAGAAGCAACACGTAAACGAGAACTCATACAAGTTTGCATGAAATAAGACATCTCATCAAATAACAAGAAAATCATGGAAATAGGAGCAATATATGAAGGAAGAGTTGGTAGCAAGGGGTTAAGAAATTTCATTGAATAAAGAGAATACTACAATAGAAGAAGCTTGCAGTTCACAAGAGGCAATTATATACCTTTAGGGACCAAATATAAAGCAAAGCAATTATGCAAATTTTATGATCTCTATGAACATCTAAGTGGAAATCTAAATCCAAGATGATCTAGGTTGAAGACCAAGACAAAAAAAACTGTTATTTTTAATTCAGTTAAAACAAGGAGGAAGAGAATTGAAGTTGTTGATAAATGGGATAATGGCACTACGAGTAAGGGATATAAGGATTAATGTAGGGGTTTTACCCATTTGTAATAGAACCTGTGAAGATCTAATTCTGCTACTGCTAACCTGATTGAAAATATCTATTGGGTTGGGTGGAATGGATTGTCTCCTAGAACTGCTGATCTTAGTAAGAACACCTTCAGAGGTGTGGTCTGCTTTGAATAACTTGTATGAGGGTAATACCCTAAGTCTAGATGGATGTAATGTAGAGTCTAAGTGTTTATATAGGAAAGTATTAAGCTGATTAAATGGGTGGTGCCTTGCCTATGGAACAAGAAGGATCATTTTCATTCCTAAGAAAAATGAAAACAGAATGACTTTGTTAAATTGTTTGTAAAAAGAATGCCGCCTCATATGATGAACATAGATTTCAATGAACCAAGGGACTCTCTTACCTGGTAGGAATATTCAATACAACATTACCGTTGTAAGATGGTGTGCTCATTCTATTTGTGACAAAACTCAAGTCTTTATGTTATTGCAAAAATTGGCAAAGTCCTTTTGATATAGTTTTCTTGAAATGCAGTTAATGCTATCATGAAACTCATGAGTCTTTCATAGAGGTTTCTAGGATGGATTAAGGCCAATCTTGCTTCACCTATTTTTTATTGCCAAGTAAATGGAATTGTTTCCAAGGAGTTTAAGGGGAATATTGGCATCAGGCTGGGGATCCTATATCACCTTACATATTTATCATGTTGCAGCAACTTCTCGCTGGGGTTCTTGGCAAAGTTGCGGACCATGCTAAAAACATTCCTTGTGTACTAGGAGTGTTTTAAATCTTGTTTGATGGTTTGTGAACCTTGTTACTAAATGCAAAAGGTTTTTCTATGCTACTCAGCAGAAGATTAATCTACAGAAACATGCTATGAACCTAGGGACTTAAACATAAATACTATATAATACTAGAGGCTTGCTTGTAATTTTACATTGATGAATAATAAAGATAGATGAGATGAGACTACCAACCGTAATAATTTTTTTCATTATATGGTATGAAAGAGAAATTAATCCTATAAATTTTGTTCCTCTCTTGGTGATGAGATGAGACTACCAACTTCACTCAAGTTATTGTATCCATAGGATAATAGCCAGTGACGAACTCACATTATATGAGACTCCTCCATTCCATCTTTATTGAACATATACACGAGGATATTGAAAGCTTATACTACCTTCTCACCCAATGAGGTTGTAACAGGCAATCTAGTGAACATGACAAACTCAAGCACCCAAACTAAGAGAAATTCAAGCAATATCAAAGATGTTTGCTACTTTGCATGGCTACCCACTGGTCATCCTTCACACACTACTCATATGGCTTAACTACAAACATGTCCTACCAATGCCACAATAATCAATAGATCTCACAATATTTCTATTTCACCTTTGTTGTGCAGCACTCGATGTCATTTATGTTTTCATTAAGATTCAATAACTAGCAAGGTGATCAGCGCAGAGCATAAGTCTCAGTAATAGTGGCAGCTAGATCTACTTCCATTTCCTTCTACTTTTTTTTTTTTACAATCCCATCACCTCTTCAGATCATCCTAGTCTTCAAAAGGCTTTGAGTCATGTGAGTTCTACTCTTGGGTTTAAGTACTTTATGGTAATCATTGATGATTATTCTCAAATAGCATGCTACTTTCTAATGAAAGAGAGCCTTAAACTTCTCTATATTTTCAACTTTTTATTTTAAAATTGTCTATTAAAGTGTTCACAATGATAATTCTAAGAAGCCTTATACTTTAGTTTTCCCTTTCGAGCTAAAGTAGCCTTCTAGCCTTCTTTCCCTTACATCCGAAAGCAAAATTACAAAGTAAGAATCATCAATAAGTTGAGATTGCTCAGGCTCTACTTATACATATGTTTAGTTTCTTTCTTTTAGATTGATGCATTTCTCACTAGGAATGGGTAATAAAACCAAACCACCCGAAAAATGCTAAATGCTTTCTATAGTTGGGTCTGGGTATCCAAAATTTTATATTTTGAGTTTGGATAAGGTGTCCAAGTATTATGCAAAAAAAAAAACTGATATTACATAATGTGAATCATATCTATATATATACACACACACCATATTAACTAAAACATATCTCACATAATGAATATATATTTTATATGCTTTATGTTATCAAGTAGTTGTAAATTAGATTAATGAATAACATAGCTACTTAATTTTAGAGAAACTGTCATTACATGTGTCTATTCTTTCAACTTCCAAGTTTCTATTTTTTTCTTCCATTGTTTATAATCTCACAAGATTGAACAATTCACCTTCATCATATCTGTTTGTCTCCATTGTGTGCCCCTTCCTTTGTTGTCTCATCTCATTCTACTTCAGCAACATAGCATCCCTCCCACATCTGACATCCTTTCAGAAATCCCTTTTTCCTTCCCCGATTCTCAGGAGATCATTGCTTGCATCTTTCCTTTATATAATTCCTTCTAGCATCCTTTCTACCTTCCACGATCTCATGAGAAAGTTGCTTGCATTTGCCTCTACCTTCTTGTCTTTTCTTCCACATTTGCAACTCAAATTTATTTGGCATACCTTCTATATTTAGCCTTCCTTCTGTCATTCCTTGTTAACATTCTCATTTAGGATGGATAGGATCCATAGTAAATAGTTAATAATGCACATTTTTCATTGTCGACACTTTTGTTTAACTACCTAAGATACTTGATATAGTGAGAAGAAATATTAAATTATTCCCTTTCTAGCCGATAATAGTGGCTTACAACTAAAAGATATCAATAGCATGTGTTTTCATATTTCTTTTTTAAGTCCACAATTTATAGTTCTTTAATATAGTTCCTGTTCATTTCATAATTTTGTAAATTTAGATGAAACTAGTTTTAAAAAAAATGTAATATTCCTAAATTTCCCAAAATCTTTAAAAATACCAAATTACCAAAACCCAAATCTACCTGAACCAAAATATTTGGGTTTGGGTTTTTTAAATTTTTTTCAGGTATGGGTATGGGTATAGAGATATCTTTATAATCTGAAATCAAACGGTTATTTTTTAAAAAGATTTAGTCTGACCCTTGGCCACCCCTACCTCTCGCTACATGCTATAATGTGAACAAGGGAAAAAATATTGATTTGAATTTTAATTTGGTTGACAATTACTTTATTTAGGTAGGTATGGTTAAATTGGGTTGGAATTTCTCAAAATTTGGTAGTAGTTTAATGGGTATCTTTTGATTTGGTAAGAGTTTATTGGCATTATTATGTTGTCTAATTAGGTATTGCTTTCCTAGTCTAGTTGGCATTAGCTTAAGATTGAATAGATGAATTTTGGGCAATTCATGTTTTGGCCAGGAGACATGTCATCAATTATAAATGTGGATTGAAAATTGTGATGTGTTGAAGGAAATGATGATTTTTGAAGCATATTTAAAATAAAAAAAAGGTGAACATCAAGTAAGAAAATCTTCTATATGAATGTATTTCCACGAACATGTAATGTTTGTCAAAGGTGAGATCTCCCAAGAATGTATTTGTTATCCAAATGGATCCAAGACTCTCGACATCTAAGGCCATAGAGTAAATTGATCCCATTATATTGCTTGGACTTGTCAGAAATCTCCTAACCAGTCTGTCTTCGTGTAAAAAGTCTAATGGATATCTTAATGAGCTCGAATATTCAGATTTAAACAATCTTAATAATCAGCAATACTCCCATTTCAACTATAACATTATCATATGAATTTCAAGCAGCATGGTAGCCACAATAGACACTATTCAGAACACTGATTGAGATACACGCACAAAGAACTACTTTGGAAAATATGCATGCTTCTGAACAGGAAACTGAGCGAGAAAGAAGGAAACTATACTACAAATAGATCTTGTGCTGGTAAAGAGAAATGAGATAACCTTCTCAATAAGATCCAGAACATCTGTGTTATCAACAAATTCAATGTAACTCCAATCTATTGCCTCTTTTGTGTATTCTTCCTGCTCCATCTTGAAAACGTGCTGAAATAAAAAGTTGCAATCCAGTAACTGTTAACTAATCATTCAAATCATTAATCCTCATTTTCCAATGAATGATCAAATTCTTCATCATCTAGGTTAAACATTACTACATAAACACGCATTAACTTGAAAAATAACTTGCTGTTATTGGAATTTTTGTCATATTGGAAAGTAATTTGGAAAATTTGCAAAAATTGCATATGATGTCTACAAAGTGAAATTGTGCTTCCTAACACACTATAATTACTAGAGCCGAGAATGAATGAACCATATAGGAAGAGCTTACTTGGTTGAAATGCTGTTGTAGTTTCTCATTTGTGAAGTTGATACAGAATTGCTCAAAGCTGTGAATAACAATTTTCAGTCAAATTTTTGAAATAGCCTAGTAACATAGACCACATCATGAATGAAATTTTGATAATCAGTAACTACCTATTCGTTTTAAAACTTTCAAACCCATAGATGTCTAAGACCCCAATCAGTGACTTAGAAGTTGGATCTTGTCCAATTGAAACATTTATTTTATCAACAATCCTGTTGGTAAAATGAAATAGATCAACAAACAATCCCACAAAAATTATAATTTTAGTATCACTAATTATTATGAAAATTAAGATAATTATGAAATTGAATCATCAGACATTTCTTTACCAGTCAAATAAGCGAGAATATATTGTTTTAGCTAAGCCATCCCTGCTGACAGCTGCAGATTGAGGATCAAGTGGCCTCTTAATGACTTCTTCAGGAGTTATCATCATACGCTTACACAATGCATCTTGCAAACCATCAACATCACACCTGATAATTGATAATTTTCACAACCTTGGAGAGACAGCATCTATAGCAAGAGTAGAAGTAAATGAGGATTTAGACTTCACATTAGAAGCTCAGCAGCCATCTTAAGATGGAACTTAGCTTTGTCATCCTTTGGAACTGATGAATCTATCTCTTGTCCCTTGGTAAAAACAATATTTCCAAGATGAAGAATGGCTGCAACAACCCTAAAAATGGCATCCTATGAAGAGAATAAAACAGAATATAATCAGATTATTCCCTTTTGTCAGTCATGATAGCTGTTATAAAAATAAAATAAAATAAAATAAAATAAAATAAATCTCTACCTGTTCTTGTGCACTGATTCCAACAATATCCATAGCCCTCCTAGTGGCTAAATATTCATAGGCATCATTCACACCAACCAATTCATAACAGTTTGATTGGTTAAGATAATGAAATGTATTTGGTTTCCCTAATTTGTACTTTTCAGTCACCTGGAATGTTATGTGGGAAAATGTTTCAACAATCACCATGACCCTCACAGCACATAGTAACATCACAAATAATAATTGTCCAAGAAAAAGAAAGACACACCTCAGTTGGTGCTGCACATAGAAGGTAAAAGCAGTGATAGTTACGCTCTGGATCAGATATCTGGCATACTCTTGACCTCTCAAGAAGGTAGGTTCGGATGGCAGCACCAGATATTCTACCTTTATTATCAAACTGAATCTCCACAAACTTGCCAAAACGGCTTCATTCATTATAAAATGAATTAGTAAAGAGTCACTGCATCATTACAAACAACTCATGTGTTACCTTGAGTTATTATTTCTCACAGTTTTTGCATTGCCAAATGCTTCAAGAACTGGGTTTGACTGAAAAAATGGTCACATATCAAACACTTAGTACTCGATGATAGCATTAGCTAGTAGGGAGCTCCAGTTCAACAGAGCATAGCAACCATCAAACCCTCAACTTACTTCAAGAACTTGCTGCTCCACTGTTCGGCCTTCAGTGGCTGCACGTCCACCCAAGTAAGCTAGATAGCGCATAAGCATCTTTGTTGTCTCAGTTTTTCCAGCGCCACTTTCACCACTAACTAAAATGGAATTGCTCTTTGTCTCATTTATCATAGCCCTGTTCATACATAACTCATAATCATACAGTTTTAAGTTAAAGAACAGAATCCTTTAAGCAACACCATTTAAGTAAAACCTGTATGCCACATCTGCTACTGCAAACACATGAGGACTTAGCTCGCCTAATGGAGCCCCTTTATACTGTGTCATCATGTGAGAATCATATAGATGGCTTAACCTTTGAAATGGATTTATAGCAATTAGAATATTTCCTGTGTAAGTCTGCCATGGAAATGCTTATCAATATTAGAACACTATACCACAAAAGTAAAACATACAATAAATGAGGTAGAACATACATAAATTTCATTCAGTTGGTATCTTGTGGACAAATTCTGCAGAACTCCCGGTTCATGCAAATATGATAGTTTTGTCATGTCATCAACCCCGCCAGGAGGGGCTTCCGTATCTTTTGGATACATTTTTGACAGTGTAGTGACAACCTAATATAACCAGAAATACATACTTGAGCCTGTCATTTGCATGTGATAAAAATATATTCTCCGAGTGAATTGGTAGGTTCCCACCTTTTTGATCCAAGATGATTTTTTTTTAAAAAAAGTGTGATTAATTCTTTTAGACTATATAGCCGTCAGTTTCTATGCTTGAGCACAATAGGGACAGCAGCATTAAGCATTCGGCTAACCTTTTTCCCATTAGAAGTCTGGACCTCGGCGTTTTCACCAGTAATTTTAGTGACCTGTCCATCAACCCATGCCAACTGTGGATCTTCAACCCACACATGAGAACCCATAATAATGTTAACGGAAGTTCCCTGCAAAAAAAAAATGAATTTTTACAATTTCCACTTCTAATCGTAAAACAAAAACAAAAAAGAACGGTGTTTTCCTTTTCCTCGGGAAAAAAAATCCCGAAAGATTGTTTCTGAGGGATGAGAAATAACAAAATGTGAGCAGAAAGAGAAGAAATGGAGGGTTTCCGTTTAGAATTACGTACCATTTTGGATCAGTTCGCATCAAGCAACTTCTCCGAGGGAGGAGGAGGGAGGATAAAGAAGTAGGTAAGGAAGGATTCGGAGGCGAAGGGGAGGCAGCAGGGCGGGGAACCCTGAAACGAGGCGAGGGGAGTAAAGGAGAAGAGGGTGGGAGTGCTTAAACCAAAAGTGATTTAGCGCGCGCTGTCCAGCCATTGGGAGAGGACGCGCGAGGGGAGCCACGAAACCTCCCGCGTGATCCGCGGTCGCCAGTGGTGCCCGTTTGCCGATGTTCCCCTTCAACCTCGCCACCTCCATCGGAGCTCACCGTCTATCGGCCTCTCCGAAACAAAATGCACCAGAAATGGTTAATGCGACAATTTTTACAAAGAACCCTATATATATTTTTTTTCATGAAACACCTATGAGAGCTCGGAACATGTTACTTTTTGACTACACCAATTAATCAAATATTCACCCCACTTTAACTTATCACTCTTTCCATCCATTTTTCATAGCATAGTTAGTTGTCAAATGACATACTTACGGAATTGCGTAACGGTTAAATCCTGATAAAAGTTAAAAAACTACTTCCTATTTCTAGGTTCGATTTTTTGATTTACTATCTTTTCAATGATATGAAATAGTCATAAAAGATTACTAAGATGATGAATTTCATTTTTTTTACATAATACTTCAATTTATTTTCATCGATTATAAAAATATTCTCAACATGGTATGGTGATGAAAGATAAAAATAATTCTCATACAATGAACGTTCAAATCTCATAATGAGAATTTTCAAACGTCCACAAAATTTAAACTACTAATAATATTGGATGACATATTAAGATCCACTTGAATTTTTTGAATTTATTTAGTGATCAAGGTTGTTCATCTCTATGATTAATCGGATCGAGGACTTGGATACTTAAATTAACAAAAAAAAATGTCTCATAAAACCTTATTAACATTTCAATATTGTCATCTCTAATGACTTCCTATGAAAGTAGCATATCTCTTCCCACTCGCACCTATCATTATTCTCACTCCCCTACTATGTTTTTTTTAGCAGATTAATGTTGTTAGCAATAAGTATTGTATAGTTAAATCATAGGAACACTAAAAATGCAATGTTGTAGGTCTAACCTTCTTTAAAATTATCATCTAATTAATATTTTATAATATTTATTTATTTTTATCCTATCTGTAATTAAAAACTCTTACGTATTTATTTAATACTATATCAAAATTTTCACAAATATATATTAATAGTTTTTATCAAAAAGTTATGGTCGGATTTGAAAAAATCAAACTGAACATAATAGTTTATGAACAATCTCTCTCTTAACTCCCTAAAATGATAAAAAGACGACCACCAAGTAAAATTCAAAGCTTGGTTGATTGACACGTTTTAGATTAAAGGGAAAGTGCAGTTTTCAGCATGCCTGTCTTAAAATTATGTCAGATTTATATCATCTTAATCTTTTTATATTTTTAAAATTTATAATTTATACATCATCGTTCATCAAAATTGTTATATGAATTTGCTTAGGCATGGACGTCCGAGCAGTTGGGCGGCAAATCTAATTTTTGGATGGATAATAAGGTTAAAGCAGTTAATTCAATGACATAGCGGAACACTTGGGATGGGCACCTTTGAATTTGCTAATGCATCTAATCATGGCTTGAATGATCTCCTCGGGAGGAACGTTAAGCCTTAAGTATTTTTTTCGTATTATTTTTTTTATACTAATCTTTGAGGGTAAGAAAAAGGGATTGTGACAAAAACTATAGTAATAAATGTTTTTGACAAAATTCACTGTTAAGAAAACTATCGTAATAAAGGATTTCGACAAAACAAAATCACCATTAACAAAACTATAGTGACAAAGGATTCTTAACCATAGCTAACCATAAGATCATAATTAATGCATTTGTAAATCATACAAAAGTATGTTTGGAGCTAAAGATGGAGTGTGGACAAGGTGAGGCGATCATGGGCGAGAGAATCAGATGGTCATGGGTGAGGGAAATTATATCATAGCTATAGGGATTTTCATAGTCAAGGCCGTCGCTTTCATGTGGAGGTTCTATGAGATTTGGAGGCGAGTGGTATTTTGGTGATCTACAATGCAAGGGTGATGGCTCCTTGCTATACATCTTCTATCAATCTTTCATGAATTTTATTTGATTCAATTGTAAGAAATTTAAATTATTTTTACTTGTAGAATGTCAAAATTTAGGACCATTTCTCTTAAGCCTTTGATGGTTAAGGTTATCTTCAAATCTTAATCCCAAATCTAGTGGGGAGCACTGATTTGGATTTGTCAATGGAAGAATAACAAGAAATTTTTGTGTGTGTGCTATGAGAGTTTCGAATTAGTGTAAAAGGGAGTACACTTTGATTAAAAAGTTAAATTATGTAAAATCTTTTGGTAATTGATGCAGGGGTATTTCTTAGGTACCACATGGCCAAGAGGGTCAATGAACAAATCAAAATGACATGCAGGTCAACAAAGGCCTAACTGCCAACTGCTGACTCCCGGCTACGCTTGGTGTCCTACTTTCGGTTACTCCCGACTGTTGATTCATAGCTACTGCCGACTCCCGACTACAATTGGTGTCCTATTGCCAATTACTCTCGACTACTGATTCCCAACTACTCTCAATTCTTGGCTACGCTCGGTGTGCTACTCTTAGTTTCTCCAAACTGCTGATTCCCTGCTACTCTTGGCTACGCTTAGTGCTCAACTCCCAGCTACTCCCGACTCTCGACTCTTGACTGTCGACTCTTGACTTACGATTCTAGGCTCCCTCAAACTATCAAGGACTGGAGCAATAAAGTGTTACGCTATTCTTGGAGGACAATGAATAATGCAGTTGTTATTGCGGGAAATGTGAAAAATGCAACTATTAACTCTGACATAAATAGGTCATAATGGGTATTTATTTCGAGGATGTAGCCATGACAATGAGAAATAGGGGCACGGGGAGAACTTACTGGAGAGATCCGGTCCTATAAAAGACAATTAACTTTCATGAGCAAAGGTATGCACACATATATTTTCAAAGCCCTAATTTTCTATAACCACTTTCTTCTTCAAAAAGAATTGACTTAGCGTCGGAGTGGCTTCGTCGGGGACTTCTCTACTTGTCATTCTAACTCATTTTCTAGGATTTCTTCATCTTTGTAGAAGGGGAACCACATCACTTTCCTAATCAGTAATAATAGTTGTGCATTGCTGATGAGTCAGACATCTTCATTCTCAAGCAGGATCAAATTGACGATATTTGTGAGAACTCTGAGTTAAGAACTAAACTGAGACGTAAGATGGATGACATCAGACGATCCAGCGTGGAAGCTAATGAAAGGTCAAACATTATCACCATGATAATAGAAGAATTCAACAAGCTTGTGGCGACTACTATATAAGCGGTGTTACAAGGGCAACCCCAACCTTTAACATCCCTGGGGATTATCCTCCTGAATGAGCAACCATCCCAACCTGCAGAGGCGGCACCGACATTACAACCGAGATCAAACTGGCTAGGAGAAACCCCTAAAGAGGCATGCCTAGTCCTTGTTAGTATTTCTATTATGATGGAGGAATCTATGGGTTTTTCAGGGGAAATTCCCCATCAGAGTCTCCCGAAAGAAAAGGTGCATGTAGCTAATAAAGCCCCAAATTCTAAAGGCCCCCCTTTTTCATCAAGAGTTCTCAAAGATGAATTACCAAGGTATTTCTGAGCCCTATAAATTGGAGAATATAATGGTGCAATAGATCCTGAAGACCACCTCTATAAATTTGAAAATGCTGCCTTATTACATCAATATACAGATAGGGTCAAGTGTCGAATTTTTCTAATGACACTGTCAGACTCGGTGCAAAGATGGTTCAATTGCCTTCTAACATCTTCCATACAGTCCTTCAAGGACTTTAAGACAATGTTCATAAGGTGTTTTTGCTGAGTCCTTAAAAGATTATCTATAGAGGTTCAATCGGATGACCATAGATGTATGTTTGGTTACTCCAGAAGTACAAGTCAGTGCATTTTCTCAGGGACTGATCGATGGAGATTTATTTAGATCCTTGGTAAAAAAAACCCCAATTGACTTTGATGGGTTATAAGCTTGGCCTATCAAATATGTTTAAGTAGAAGAAGTCCAATCTATTAAAAGAAAAGAAGTATCAACCCAAACCTCCGCACCCACTCCAGCAGATTAGAAGGCACATATACCTCCCTTGCGAAGTTAGGATTTCATGAACTGAAGGGAAAAAAGTTGTGCAAACAATAGAAAATAACCCAATTATAGAATCAAGTCGGGAGCTTATGACGGGACCTTATTATGATTTTCATTGGTCGAGTACTCAGTCCACTAGAGAATGTCAACAATATACCTGAGAGATACGATTGGTTGCCAATCAAAGAAGAGTAAGGCATGATATCAAAGAAGAGCAAGGCATAATGCACCATCCAAGAAACTTGATGGACCTTATTATCGTCAATAAAATGAGGGGTAAAAGATGGATAGTGGGCAAAATTCACAATAGCGATCTTATTCTCCTGAGCACCATTCTGACAGTACTTGACCACAGCTACCCTCGATGGACCAGGATAAAAATAATGATAAGAGCATTGGTAAGGTCGACCCTTGGGAATGATTAATATGATTTATAGAGGGGCAACAGATGGTGATTCCACCTGGCCTAGGAAGGCCCAAGGATACCGATTAGAAAATTATATGGTCAGCTCGAGTCATGGTATCGGTCTCGATCCCATGATCAACTTTGGTCCTGATGATCTACAGGGAGTAGAGGTCCCTCATGAAAATTCTCTTATAATTTGGACTCTTATTGCCAATTACATAGTCAAATGAGTATTCATTGACAAGGGAATCTCTGTTAATATTGTTTTCAAAGATGCTTCTGATCAATTGTAGTTATATGGAGAAGAGATGTACTCCATGAATACCTCTTTATTTGGATTTACAGGGCATCAGTTACAACCTATAGGGTAGATTGAGTTATCCCTTTCTTTAGGGGAAGAATCGAGAAAAAGGACTCGACGTGCACCCTTCTTGGTGGTGAATACCAAGTCAGCTTATAATGCTCTATTAGGAAGACCAATGCTAAATACTTTCCAGGCTATGGTCTCCACCTTCCATCAAAAGTCAAATTTCCAATAGAAGGCCAAGTAGGGAGGTAAAAGGGAGGCAGTTGGTGGAGAAAAAAAATGCTATGTGGATGTAATCTATGTGGACTCTCAGAAGGCTCATCGCACTCCCAACACCTTTTTTCAGGTTACTAAGAAGTCACCAGTAACTCGACCCAAGGAGGGTCATTAAGAAGTGTAAATTCACTCGACCCACACCTAAGGGGGTCGTCTGGGTGGCCAATGACCTTGTACCATGCCTTAAAGGCAAGTTGATTGCTTGTCTTTCTCATAATCATGACGTCTTCGCTTGATCACCTAAAGAAGTGGCAGGGGTCTTTCCTTTGATAATGGTTCATTGGTTGAACACTCTACCAGGAGCTCAACTTGTATGGAAAAGGAAGCAAAAATTCTCACCTAAGTAAAGTCAGGTGATCCAGGTAGAAGTAGATAAATTTCTAAAAGACAACTACATACAGAAGGTTCAATTCCTAACTTAGCTATCTAATATGGTGCTGGTCTCCAAACTAAGAGGTAAGTGGCGGGTTTACATTGATTTCCAAGACCTCAGCAAAGCTTGCCAAAAAGGATTGCTATCCACTTCCTTGCATTAATCAATTAGTGAATGTGACGGCTAGCTGTGAAATCATTTTTATACTAGACTCTTACCAGGGGTATCATCAAATCTCCTTAGCTGAGGAAGATCAAGAAAATGTCAGTTTCATCACTCCTAATGAGACATTTTATACAATGATATTCCCTTTGATTTGAAGAATGCAGGGATAACCTACTAGTGACTCATGAACCAAATTTTCAAGCATCAAATCGGGAAGAATGTGGAGGTATATGTTGATGATATTCTAATCAAATTTACAGGGACGATACCCTCATTTTAGACTTGTACCATCCTTAGGCAATACGGTCTTAAGCAAAATCATCACAAGTGTCTGTTTGAAGTCAAGATTAGAAAATTTTGGGGATATATCATCACCGAATGAGGAATCAAGGCTAATCCGGAGAAAGTTCAGGCCTTACAAAGCATGCTACCCCCTCATAATCTTAAAGAAGCGCAATGATTGGTGGGTCGTATCATGGTATTATCTCGATTCATATCTTGTATAGTTGGCTAGAGTCTGCCTTTCTTCAAGATATTAAGAAAAATGACTAAGTTCAAATGGAATGATAAATGTGATCAAACTTTTATGGAGTTAAAATAATATTTATTCCGACTACCCCTACTCTCTAAGTTGGTATCAGGAGAAATGTTGTGGATGTATTTGTCAGCCTCCGAAGAAGCAGTTACAATAGTTTTGTTAAGACAAGAGGATAAGGTATAATATCCCATCTACTTTTTTGGTCATCTATTGTACGCCCTAGGTAGTCCTTGCCAGAAGAAATTTCGGCAGCATCTCCCCTGTACGGGTGACAATATGAAATTTGACTACATCAATCCAGATACCTCGGCCAACACGGCTGGAACATATGTATAATAACAATGAAAATAATCAAACACCCACGCAATTTAATAGTAAAACATTAACCTAAACAACGATAAGATAATCATTTCAAATAACCTACTCAACTACACCCATAAAGCACAAATTCGATATCCTACTCAACTACACTCATAAAACACAAATCCGATATCCTACTGAACTACACCCATAAAACATAAATCATCAGCATGCATCTAAATGAAAACCCATCGAGAATAAGAAATCGTGCAAGATCCAAATGTCAAAAGATACAAGTTTGAAACATAGTCTATAACATAATAAGGAAACCGAAATGTGTGAACTCGTCGTGACACACAGTAGTGGGGGACTAGCGACTGGAGCCTCCTGAACAGCCTCAATCTGAAAATAGTAATAACGGGGTGTGAGTCCAACACTCAGTGGATACCTAGTTGACATGCATAGTAAATAATAACCAGCAGAAATAAATATGTGTACAGTCTCCTGGATAGAAAATGCAAAACGGCAAAGGAAGGAGTATCTGTACTAACCAGAACCTAGGAATAGGGATATCAAGGCTGTCAGACCCCGAATATCATAAATCCTGTATGTATGTCAAATAATGCATCCATCCAATATGTAGCATATAAAGTACAACAAACACAAGCAATAAATGCAAATAATGCATATGATGCCAATAACATGTCCTGATCACCCTGACGTCAGTCAGCCATCTCACACACGATGGTGAAACTGAGTGGGTAGGGCTGTGACAACCGTGCACTCTGTTGTCACTACTCCTGATGAGTGACCGAGTGGACGGGATGCTGTCGGAGTACACCTATCCTTCTACCCCAAATCACAAGTGGGGGAGCGCAATGCTCTCATCTCCCTAAGCTAGTCCAGAGGAGGGATCCCTGCCGACTATCACGCTGCATCACACTACCCATGAGCGGACCAACGGAGCCAAACAGAGCAACCTGCTGCACACACCTTGCCTGAATAAAAATCATTAACCCATGAGTGGTTGTGTGTGCAGACCCATGTAACTGGCAATGCGCTTAACAATAATGGAGCCGACTATCACACAGCATGCAATCATGCGAGATGGTGCATGATACTAAGCATAGAAGTATTCTGATCCTATATACCTCCATAAAAACATGTACCATATATGTGGATCAAATAATATGATCTAAGTACACATGTCAGGTATGGTATCTAACCAGTCCGGTATATCATAAAGCATGGCATGTCACTACCTCTATAACATAAATAATAAACATGGTATGAATGCTAAATAAGTAACAAACAAATCATGCTCGGAAATAAATAGTGACATGTCGATACAGATATAAACATAATTATTGTTAGTTGCTAAAATCTACTAAACATATCAACAAGACATATCAAAATAGATAGGTTAAGGTACCCGCCTCCAATGTAGATCGAGCTAATCAACCTCTATGTCGAAGTGCTCGTCTCGAATCTGAATCCTGTAATAAATCGTACAGTTTAGCTAAGTTTTATTGTAAACAAAATAGCTAAACCAAAATCTCTATTTACTAGGAACCCTAATTCAATCATTAACGTCGGTTAATTAAATAAACCGAATCTAATCCGAAGCTTAGATTAGATCCAACCTTTTTAACCCTAATTATCAGACAACCACTTGGGTCTATAAACAGCAAGTATAAATTCCTTCACTAATCTAATCCAATTGGTTATCTCTTCTATACTGGCATACTACAATTATCCAACATACATGAATCAGCAAAACCACTAATCCATATTTATAATTTACTACTATTGACTTGCAGCTAGAAACAATTTACTGCTGCCTCCTTGTGGCTAGTGCAATAAGCCGTAGTTAATCCCCAAATTAGATTACCTAGATCAGTACTAAGTAAATACTAAAACATCTACAAAATAAGTGGCAGTAATTTACCTTATGAGTGCCAGCCAGAAAACACTACGAGTTCTAGCGCCGATGGCTGCAATGCACTCCCGGTGAAGGATGCAGTGCGGCAATGTCTGAGATTTACACAGTGGATTGCACATCAGAGCTACAAATCGCTCCAAATCATCACCGAGTCACACTCTAATTCACAAAACATAGCTTACCTCAACTTGGTTGCTCGCGGGAACAGGGGACCGAGGAATGAGGTGTTGAGGTTAGCTGCTCATGGCAAAGGGTAGCATCGACTGTAGATTGGCAACAGTCAGCTAGATCAACAGTGGTTGCCGTCGAGATGCCTCTCAGATGATGCTCAGCAGTGATCAAGTGTCAGCCAAGGTGGTCGGTGGCAGCACAGAAGAGATCGGAGAGGGGCAGTGCCTCTCTGCAGAGATGCGGCAGAGAGGAAGAAGTGCGGCAGTGAGCAATCAGACCTAGGCTTGGGCACGGGTGTTGGGTCTTTCGAGCCGTGAAAATCGCTTTTTCGTGTCGCGAAAACCCCGAAACCCCGCCACTGGATCCGTGCGAAGAATAAAACTTTCTAAAACTTACGAGTACGAGTTTATAAACTCTAGATCTACATTAGAGTACGAGTTTTACCCTTGATGTGTGCCTTTCACGAATCCCGCTCGTCCAAGGTGCCGGTTCTCAAATTGTCAAGGTAGACAACTCTCTATGCGTATCCACACGAACAAAGAGGGAGAAAAACCAAACTAAAGTGTGCTAGCACCTTAGTAGGGTTC
Source organism: Zingiber officinale (assembly GCF_018446385.1). NCBI lineage: Eukaryota > Viridiplantae > Streptophyta > Magnoliopsida > Zingiberales > Zingiberaceae > Zingiber > Zingiber officinale. The sequence goes on from NC_055994.1 coordinate 60,760,348, forward strand.
GGCCAAGGTAGGAGGAGAGGGAGAGAAGAAAGAACTCAAGGAAGAAGAAGATGTGAATGAGCCTTGAATGAAAATAATTTCATTCTCCTTCATTTTGTGTGGCCGGCCACAATTGTAACTCCTTTACAATTAATGTGGCTGATCACATTAAATGGAAAGGAGGCTTGTAACCTCCATGATGTGGCACACACATGTGCTAGACATGATGATGTGGCATATCATCATTTGCCACTTAATCCCAAGTCACAAATGATGTGGCATAAAGTCAAGTCAAACTTGACTCTTCCTCTTCGTCTCAAGTCAAGTCAAACTTGACTTAATCTCTCTTATGGTTGATCTAATCTAACCATTTAATTCAAGCCAATTTAATATAATGAATCTAATTCATTTAATTAAATTGATTCAATGAGTCATAATCTAAATTAGACTCATTGAACACATGAATCAACTTGAGTTCAACTCAATTAAGCCAATTAAAATTACTCTTAATCCAATTTGATTCATCAAATGAATCTAATCCTCTTGGTTCATCATATGAACCTAATCTCCATCTAATTATCCTTAGTGTGTGACCCTATAGGTTCTTGTAACATTGGCAATGCCCCTAAACCCATTTAGAAGCATAAGTAATGAGCGGTATCTAGCAACACATCATTACTACCCAAGTTACAAGAATGTTGAGATCCAACATCACCTTGTGACTACTAATTGTGACTCCTCACAATATATGACAAGTGTCCTTTATCCTAGACATCTAGATTGATCAATGTGAGGCATAGACCGTGTCATCCTCTGACCAATCTAAATCTTGATCTCCAAGTAGACTCACTAAATCAAATGAGCTCAATATCTCATATTGACTCATTTGGGCATGGCCATGCACTTCGTGGTCTCACTCTATCAACAATATCAATGTCGCTCCCGTCATATAGGAGGGATAGATCTCATCTACATTACTCACATCCCTCTGTATAATTCGTTACATACCCAGTAATCGCCTTTATAGTCCACCCAGTTACGGGTGACGTTTGACGAAACCAAAGTACATAACTCCTTATGTAGGGATCCATGGTGACTTCAGGTCCAAGGACTAGTAGTCATACTAATAGCCACATGAGAAAATATATGACACTCATATAATGATCCATGATACTTTCTCATGGCGGGTCATTCAGTATACATTCTCCAATACATACCTATGTGTCAACTTGATATCTCTATATCCATGACTTGTGAGATCAAGTCATCGAGTTGACCTACATGCTAGTCTTATTACATTAACATTGTCCCTGAATGTTAACACTCAACTAGGAATGATTAAGAGTAGTGTTCCCTATATCATCTCACTATCGGTTCAACTAACCGATTGATATAAGTGAGAACGTTCTATTCAAGGACGCTATTATACTTAGTTTATTTGGCACCAATACAAGTAAGTATAATAACCAAAAACAAATGCCTTTATTTATATAAGAATATGATACAACAAGTCCATAATACAATCATCAAATGATTGGCTCTAGGGCTCTAACTAACAATCTCCCACTAGCACTAGTGCCAATCAGTGTAGGCTCTAAGCCCCAATGACCTAGTGTGACCATCATGCTTCCTCTGTGCTAGAGCCTTGGTCAAGGGATCTGCGATGTTAGCCTCTGTAGGTACTCTGCAAATCTTCACATCTCCTCTCTCGATAATCTCTCGAATAAGATGGAAGCGCCGTAGTATGTGTTTGGTCCGCTGGTGTGAGCGAGGGTCCTTCGCCTGTGCTATAACTCCATTGTTGTCACAAAAGAGCTCAATAGGGTCAGCGATACTGGGAACCACCCCAAGTTCAGTGATGAACTTACGGATCCAAACTGCCTCCTTTGCTGCCTCTGATGCAGCAATGTACTCGGCCTCTGTCGTAGAATCAGCTACTGTGTCCTACTTCGAACTCTTCCAGCTCACAGCACCACCATTTATGCAAAATACGAACCCTGACTGCGATCGATAATCATCCTGATCGATCTGGAAGCTGACATCACTGTAACCCTTTACCGCTAGCTCATCATTGCCTCCATATATCAAGAAATATTCTTTAGTCCTTCTTAAGTACATAAGAATATTCTTGACCGCTATCCAGTGACTTTCACCTAGATTTGACTGGTATCTGCTCGTCATGCTCAAAGCATACGAGACATTAGGTCGAGTACATAGCATGACGTACATGATAGATCCTATGGCTGAGGCATAAGGGATCTGATCCATGCGGCTCTCTCCTCTCTAGAAGAGGGACCTTGAGTCTTCGAAAGACTCACGCCATATGACATTGGCAGAAATCCCTTCTTGGAGTTCTGCATGGCAAACCGAAGGAGTACATTGTCAATATATGTACTCTGACTTAGGCCAAGCAATCTCTTAGATCTATCTCTATAGATATGTATCCCTAAAATGCGGGATGTCTCACCTAAGTCCCTCATTGAGAAGCAACTCCCTAGCCAGGTCTTGACAGACTGAAACAAAGGGATGTCCTTCCCAATGAGTAGTTTGTCATCCACATACAATATGAGGAAGACAACTATATCCCCTACAACCTTCTTGTAGACACAAGGCTCATCTTCGTTCTTGATGAAACCAAACTGTTTGCTTGCATCATCGAATCGAAGATTCCAGCTCCGAGAAGCTTGCTTTACTCCATAAATGGACCTATGCAGCTTGCATACTCTACTAGTATGTTGTGGATCTACAAAACCCTCAGGTTGTGTCATGTACACATCCTCGAGTAGGTTTCCATTCAGAAATACGGTTTTGACATCCATCTGTCATATCTCATAGTCATGGTATGCTGCAATAGCAAACATGATCCGATTGAACTTAAACATCGCTACTAGAGAAAAGGTTTAATCATAGTCAATACCATGAATTTGCTTGAAACCTTTAGCTACCAAGTGACCCTTATAGATAAGTCCATCTATGTCAGTCTTTCTCTTAAAGACCCACTTACACCCAATGGGTTTTACCCCTTCAGGTGGATCAACCAAAGTCCATACTTGGTTGGTGTACATGGATTCTATCTCGGATCTCATGGCCTCTAGCTATTTCTCGAAATCTGGTCTCATCACAGCTTCCTGATAGGTGGTAGGCTCATCATTTATGAGCACAACGTCATCATGATCAGACAAGAGAAATGAGTATCTCTCAGGCTGACGACGTACCCTATCAGACCTGCGAAGAGGTATGTCTAATTGAACTGGTTGTTGTTCCTCAACTCTTTGTGGAACAACATCATCCACAACATTTTGTGGTTCCAGTTCAACTTCCATCGAGGCTTCAGTGCTATGGTCCGCATCTTGAACTTCTTCAAGACCGAATGTACTCCCATTAGTGTTTCTAGAAACAAAGTCCCTTTCTAGAAAGACCCTAGTCTTTGCCACAACTACCTTGTGCTGACTGGGAATGTAGAAGTAATATCCCTTAGTTTCCTTGGGATATCCAATAAAGTAGCACTTGTTGGATTTGGGTCCTAACTTGTCTGAGACTTGACGTCGAACGTAAGCCTCACAACCCCAAATCCTCATGAAAGACACCAGGGCATCTCTCCCAGTCCATATCGTATATGGTGTCTTTATCACGGCCTTGGATGGAACTCGGTTGAGTATAAAAACTGCCGTATCTAGAGCATAACCACAAAGTAATGTCGGAAGATCTGTGTGACTCATCATAGATCGTACCATATCTAATAGGGTACGATTCCTCCTTTCGGATACACCATTCTACTATGGTGTTCCAGGAGGAGTGAGTTGGGATAGAATCCCACACTCAGCTTGGTAGTCACGAAACTTATGGCTCAGGTATTCTCCACCTCAATCTGATCGAAGTATCTTAATACTCTTGCCAAACTAGTTCTGTACTTCATTCTTGAATTCTTTGAACTTTTCAAAAGATTCTGACTTATGTGTCATCAAGTACACATAACCATATCTACTAAAGTCATCAGTAAATGTGATGAAGTACCTATAATCGCCTCTAGTAGCGACATTGAAAGGACCACATACATCACTATGTATGAGTCCTAACAAATCAGCCGCTCTTTCGCTGTGCCCACTAAAGGGAGTCTTGGTCATCTTGCCCAGTAGACATGACTCGCACGTCTCATAAGATTCAAAATCAAATGAGTCCAGCAAACCATCCTTATGGAGCTGGGATAAGCGCTTGTCATTTATATGACCTAAGCGACAGTGCCAGAGATAGGTTTAGTTCAGGTCATTTGACTTGAACCTCTTGGTATTTATGTTATAGATAGGGCTTTCAAGGTCTAGAATGTAGAGTCCGTTCATCAGAGGTGCACTACAATAGAACATATCTTTTAAATAAACAGAACAACATTTGTCCTTAATTATAAAAGAGAAACCTTTCTTGTCCAAACAAGAAACTGAAATTATGTTCTTAGCTAATGCAGGCATACAAGCCCAGAGGGCAGAGATAAAAAATAAGTCCCTACAGCAACAGCAGCAACCCGTGCTCCATTGCCTACGCGTAGGTCCACCTCGCCCTTTGCCAATGCCCTGCTATTACTCAACGCCTGCACATTAGTACAAATGTGAGAAGCACATCCGGTATCTAATACCCATGATGAAGAAATAAATAGATTGACTTCTATAACATATATACCTGAAGTGGAAGTCTCACTTCGCTTCTTCTTAAGATCTTCCAGGTACACCTTGCAGTTCCTCTTCCAGTGCCCGGTATGACCGCAGTGGAAGCAGGTAGCATCCTTGGCGACCCCTCCTTTATGCTTCAGTGCCTTGCCTTTGCCCTTGGCTTGGGACTTTCCCTTGCCTTTGGGCTTGCCCTTGCCCTTGTGTTTCTGAACCATCAGAACAGAGTGAGGCTTAGCCTTCTTAAGGTTCAGCTCAGCAGTTCTTAACATGCTAAGCAGATCGGGCAGTGACTTGTCAATTTCGTTCATATTGTAGTTTAGAATGAACTGACTATAGCTATCTGGCAATGATTGCAAGATCAGGTCAGTGGCCAGCTCTTGACCAAGTGGGAATCCCAACCTCTGTAGGTTTTCTATGTACCAAATCATTTTGAGTACATATGGGCCTACGGGATGTAACGACCCAATTTTCCTCATTAGGAGTTCTAAAAGTTCTTAAAAATATTTAGAAATACTTTAGAAATATTCTAGAGATTTTTAGAAATTTTTAGAGTATTTTTATGCAATTTTTTTTTGGAGGTCGTTTGGTATTTTTACTAAACGAATGAAGTTTTGACAAAAAAATGTCTAAGCCGAGGTTCGAACTAGCAACCTTTGACTCGGTCAAAACCTGACTGACCAAGTGTGCTGGCGGTCGTTGCTGGTAAAATAGGAAGTGAGATTTATTTAAGCAATGATTTAAAACAGAAAATAAAAGGGGAAAAAAGGCGCGGCTGAGGAATCGAACTCGCGACCTTTGACTTGGTCAAAACGCGGCTGACCGGGTGTTCCAACGAATGTTTCGTAATAAAAGGGAAGCGAAATATTCTTAAGTAATAACAGAATACCCTAGTTATAAGAAAGGAACTTAGGTTTTCCCTTTTGGCCCGAGAACCCTAATTCCTCTCTTCTCCCTCACGCGTGCGCGACGTCGGCGATTTTCTCTCGGGCGGAAACGAAACCGAGAGCACCTTCCTCCATGGGGTCTTCACACCTTCTCGGTCGTCTCGTCGAGGGGAGCATGCGGACATAGAAGAATCACCGAGAGCTCGAGTGGTCCGAACCCTAGAAGTTGTCTCTCCGGCTGTAAGTCCAAGAACGATGTAAGTAGCTTCCTCACCTGCAGTAAAAGTGGTTTCCGAATCTCCATTTCATTCTTTGCTTTCGGTAAAGTATGTGGCCTTTGAAGTTGTTGCCGTGAGCCTCAAAAGAGGATAAAGAAAGGGAAGTTGTATAGATTAGACATGTAATTTAAATCCCACCATCTTTAGGAATCGTACATCAGTTTCTGGTCAGTTATTTTCATTGAGGTATGTATTCTATGATCCTAGTTCTACACCAAAGTAGTGCTACAAAAATGTTTTTTTTATGTAGATAAAACTTATCATAATGATAAACCAATAGCCAATCCATCTAGAACTGGGACCTCAACAACATATCATGCTGCTTGGTATTTGTTTTATTAGATATAGGATGTACCAGTGCATGGTCCAGGATCCTTGAATAGAAAAATGATCAAATAAATTTTCTTCATGGATATGCTGTAATGTTATGGAATTATCAAATTGATCTACGATTACGTCATGTCAGATATTTGTTTATGTAGAGGTGACATACTGTACAATGTAAATGAGGTTTGTTACAGAAGTTTACTGATAGAAGTTTGAAATTTAAATCTGCACAGTAGTAATGCTCTTGGCATGTTATTTAAATGATCTTGAAAATGGATCTTCAAGGTATTTCACACTTCCCATGGTTCTGCCAGACAGCATAGTCAATAATCATAATCTAGTCAGCCTTCAAAATAGAGTAGCTGCTAAGACTCTTCTTTTTTTTATTAGTTGGACATTTATTAGAGCATTATCCTGCTATTGTTCACAGCAAGTGTGGTGATGAGGCCTATCAAAGTACACAGTATATACTGACATCATTTATGGGGAGTGTTATCTTGAACGAAACTCATGTTGAGAACTCATATTTGTTGTCTACTGACCATTTCCGTTTTATTCTTTCCAAGTTCCAAACATTGACGGTCATTCCAACTTTGTATGCATGGTATGCACTGCTGTTGTTTGATTTAGTGAAGTTTATCATCAAAGAAACTCTTTGTCAAGAACTTATGTCCTTTCTAGTCACCATATTTTATTCTTCCCAAGTCCCAACATTCAGAATGGCATTCCACCTATATATAAAATGTATATTAGACAGGTAAGTATGATTCAGTTACCAAGAACCTGTATTTGAAGTTACATTGTAAAATAACACTATCATTCATGAATGATAATTACATATGTTTATAGAATCAACATAAACACTCTTAAAGTGACTTACTCCATCCAGATAACTAATTTTATCATATTTTTATCTAACACTTCAAGCAGGACCATAGATACTATGTATGTGTAGTTTGTTACATGACCTGGAGAAACTCTCATAGGATAAACATAATTAGACACAACAATATTGAAACAAAAATGTAAGTCACACATAACTGAAACAGAAATTTATGTATGGAATATTGGGTCGAATAATTTCATAAAGGGTAATTACATATGTTTATATGTGCACTCATAAAAATAACTAATTCTATCTAAACCATTTATTAGCATAGTAGGCAGAATTTTGGTTTAAGCATTTTAAAGTTAGAATTTGCTTAAACATTTCAGTTTCTTTTTAAAGAAGCATTCTTTTAGAAGTATTAACAAGTATAAGAAAGATAAAGAAAAGCAAGAAAAAGGCCAAGGCCTTAAGTAGATCCCAAAGTCAAGACTTTAGGGATTTTTGGCACACAAGGTGCTTGTTAAAATGCCAAGGCATTATATATTAGAAGTATTAAAAGATAACAAGTATTTTACTTTTATCAGTGGCACTGTGCTGGACTCTCAGTTGTCCTTGGGTTGGGCTCCCATAGTCGTCCCTAGGTTTAGATAACCTAGTAGTAACGGCACGGCCGACGGTCGATGACCCGAGGGTCGCCAAATGGGCCGTTAAATGGGTCGGGTCGTTACAATAGTAAACCCTACTAGATTCGGGACTAGCTACCTTGGGTTTAGTTAGGGATGCACGCATAGCAAGTACAGTTGCCGAGCCCAAGAAGAAAATTGATTATTATTTTGAAGTATTATAAGTATAAGTTTTTGAACAAGTAAAGTAAGTTTTACATAAGTATAAAAATATTAAAGGATAAGTTTTAAACAAGTAAGATAAAAGAATAAGTTTAGAACAAGTGAATTAAGTTTTACTTTGTTTTAAAATCAGCAAGTTGAGTTTTCTTTTATGCTAGCATGTTATTTAGATTAACTTACTGTTCTTTGTTATTAGAAGAGCATGAGTAGCTTTACATGTTTAGCATTTCAGTATGTTTGTTTCTTTTACTAGTAGATGAGAATGAGTAGATTTCCTTTTGAGCATTCAGTTTTAGTTTTTAGTATATTCACATGCATATCGAGATTTTGTGAGTTAGATAACATTTACTAAGCATTTTGCCTATAGATTGCATTTCCTCTTACTGCAGATAAAGGAAGGCGACAAGGAGGTACGGGTGGTGTGTGATGCCAGGACTATGGGAGAAACTTGGGCATTTTTAAGTTTCCGCATTTTAGTAATTAATAAACATTTGAAGTTGTATTTTAAGTTCATGTCATTTGAGATTATTTTTGTTTAGATTGCATGGAGATGAGTTCTGTTTAATAAGTAGATATTTTGATGTTTGTCACTTATTTAACTGCGTGAGTGTTTGATATATATATATTCCAGCCATCTGTGACTGATGTATACTATGTATGTATCTCAGTTTAAGGTCACCGGTACAGGGGAGACTCTGTCGAAATTTTTCGGTAGAGACTCCTCGTGGTTTCGATCATACCGGTTAAGTAGAGTTAGTAGTTAAGTAACGGTCACCCTTAGAGTGTAGTAGTAGTAAGAAGGGTGGTCGTTACACGGGAGCCCCATCTGACATCTTGCATTGAAATAGTGCCCTTGAGATCTCAAATCTCTCATGCCGCGCTTGTCCTTGATACAGTTGACGAAGATGTTCAACCATATCGTAAGCGCCCATCAACTCGTGTTGCTTCTGAAGCTCAGAGTTCATGGTCGCGAGCATTAGACAGGACACATCTAATGCGTCATCTTGATGCTTCTTATAAGCATCTTTGTCAGCTCGCGGGGCATTGGCAGGAGGAGCCTCCGGAATGGGCTGCTCCAGAACATACAGTTTACGTTCCTGGGTGAGAACTATTCTCAAGTTCCTGTACCAGTTCAGGAAATTTGCTCCGTTGAGCTTGTCCTTCTCAAGAATAGAATGCAGGGAGAAAGAGTTCGTATTTGACGTCATTGTTATCTACAACAGAAAAATGTAGAAAATAAATATCATATTCTTTTAAATCATTTAATTAGGCCTTTAACTAAATTATGCTCCCACTGAATTCTATAATTCATGTGGGACAAGATCCACATCATACTACGCCTTGAGTTAGCTTTGGCTAAATCGCCCAAGACTTAGTATAATCGGTAGGTAACAATTTACCAATTACATCTCTATGCAACTCTTGTTTATAGGATCATTATCCGCAGTTATATTAAAACTTGAGTTAGCTTTGGCTAATACGCCCCAGAATTAATATAAATGTGATTTATGTCCTATCTTTCCAACCATTGGAAGAATGCCTATAGTTATACTTGATCCAACCGAGTTAACTAGGAATACTCAATCTAATTGAGTTTGTATTCACCCATGCGTTGATAAGCGGGACCAAGATTGTCCCTCCGTATCCTACCAAGATAATATGTGTTGCTCTGCTTTGGCAGATACAACAACACATGTGATCGAGGTAGTGATAAGTATCACGGTACAGTAGGCATTGAGTTGACGTGATTTAGATCTAATCTAAACGATGATGCGTATCATATACTCAATTTAGATCTAATCTAATCGTGGGGTGCATCATGTGCACGACTTAGATCTAATCTAATCGTTAGGCACTAATTAATTACTTAATCATGCATCACATATACACAAGCAATTAATTAAATTAATTTGTGATTAGTCATGGCCCTACTACAATCTTCTCAAGCCAATGAGAAGATCGGATGGTCAACCTAGGGTCAACAGCTTCTCAAGCTCCTTCCCTTTACCACCTTGTGTTGCTCGCGCCCTCCTCGTAACTCCGTCTCGAGTGGATCTTCCACGACTCCAATTTTGTACATTACAATTTTGAAACTCGAGTTACATTCGAGTCTAAACTAATTTACAATAAGAATAAATAATAGAGAAAGGCACGACGCGCAGGTCGCAAATCAAATGTACAACACGCACAACACAAATGACGACGCGCAGGCCGTAATATAAATTACAACGCATTACCAATCAGATTGGGTCGTTTTGGGCCATGACCATCACAAATTATAAATAATTCTAAATTATGTAATTTTCATAATTTTCTGTAATTTTAATACTAATTTTTACAATTTTTACGAGTAAAATTTCCCGGCGATCTCGTTTAGCGATTTTCGGGCGCAATCGTGGAACGAATCCCCTTGTGGGGCCAGCGGCAGTGCCCCTACCCGCGATCTAACCATCGCGAGTGTCCCTAAGCAATCCTACAACGCCTTAGTCTGCTGTCCCAAAAAGTTTTGGGGCGAAACCTTACCGTTTCGGAAAAAGCTTCTCGGTAGTCGAAGCCTACAAGTGTCGAAATACTTGTGTTTCGCTTCTACGAGAAAAATACCCATAAAAATCATAAAAATCTGAAATTTACAGAAAAATACAGTATTGAATTTTTGTCATAAAAACAAAAACTAAACTCGTACAAGCTTCGCACGTGGCTCTGATACGACTATTGGGTCTTTCGGGCCGCGAAAACCGCTTTTTCGTGTCGCGGAAACCCCGAAACCCCGCCACCGGATCCGTGCGAAGAATAAAACTTTCTAAAACTTACGAGTACGAGTTTATAAACTCTAGATCTACATTAGAGTATGAGTTTTACCCTTGATGCGTGTAACGACCCGCCTTCTACTGGCTAAGCTGTAAGGCCGGATCGTCACATTATACTGTTGCTAACTATTCTTAATGTGCGGAAAACTGATCTGATTTAAAATTTTTTTGCTAACTAATACAATTTCTTCTGCTAATTCCTATTAGATCTGGAATCCATGTTTAAACTACATCTTGAATACTGTTCTTGTGCTAAGGGAGGTAATCTAGGCTTCCCATATGATCAAGGGCTAAGATGAGGGGTTTCCAGCTATTATCATGCCTCCCAATCTATCGGTGGATCGATTGGAGTGGCCTGATCGATCCCTGGATCGATTCAGCGTGCTACTGTGCACAGAAAAATTTATGGATCGATCGGTTGATCGATCCAGCAACATCAATCGATCCACTGATCAATTCAGCGTACTACTGTGCACGGAGGTCCCGTTTGGATCGATCGGCTGATCGATCCGGTCTGGCTGATCGATCTAGTGATCGATCCCAGAGCTCTCTGTTCGGCACAGAACACGTCCGGATCGATCGGCTGATCGATTCAGGAGCTTACTGTTTGCGGTACAAACTCCTTAATCGATCGAGAAGCCTCCAATCGATCGGCTGATCGATTGGGGTTTCTGATTTCGTACCAGGAGTCTGATTTCATCACTGTTTCATGCCCAACTCACATGTACCAACTCTATAAGCATAAAACTAAACCACTAGGCATAACATCACTCATAGGGTGCTATTTAATATCAAACTTAATGCATACTACACAATTCATGCTACTCAAACATTCTAAAATGTAGGAAAGTAACTAAAATCAGAAATGCTAAGTTCAGGTTTGCTAGTTCCCAAGCATCTTTATTCCAAGTTCCTTTTTCACACACATCTTCATCACATTGTCCTCCAGCCTCCGCTAATCCATCTTTCCTTTAGCTTTATCTGCAGTATAACGAAAAAAAGTATCTGTAAGCGTATGCTTAGTAAGAAACCATCTACCTCACAAAAACATGCATACGATGAAATCATGCTTTTAAAACATGCTATTTGAAATATATGTTGAACACAATGAATTATAGATACTAAACATGGCATAATCACATACAACACATGGCAATCATAACTAAGCATAGTACTATCATGTGACTCCATAAGGAACTAAATTGAAGTGAAAGCTGAGCTACATTACTACTAATTGATGCTAAGCTACACTGTATTCACATAAACTATTTTGTAAAGTTTTGAAACTATTTATCATAATGTAGATGAAAATACATAATCGTGCTGCTGATGGGCCCGACAACTGTACTTGCTATGCGCGCATCCCTAACTAGACCCGGGGTTGCAAGTCCAGAATTTAGTAGAGTTACTAGGTTATCTAAACCTAGGGACGACTATGGGAGCCCAACCCAAGGACAACTGAAGTCCAGTACAGTGCCACTGAAAAGTAAAATACTGTTTTGTAGCTAATATACTTTACCTTGCTCTTACTAGGTTATCTGAACCTAGGACTAGGTTGTCTGAACCTAGGGACGACTGTGGGTGCCCACCCATTGGACCGTAGTCCCATAAAAGCTATAGCAAGACTAAATATGCTATAAAATGCTTCTGGTGCATTTATCTAAGCTATTAAAATGCCTATGTTGCATTTGACTGAGCTAAACATTTTGTCAAACATCTGGGGTGCACTAATTCACACCCTATGTGTTGAAAATCTGTATACAACTAAACTAAGGCATAAAATCATGAAAAGAGTTACTTATACTGCAGGTGAGGGGTTTCTTACCTCCTGCGCTAGATTTCTTACGATTCTAGTCGCTAGTTTTCTGGTGGAGACGATTCCCTCGACGATCCTCTTGCGTCTACGTGCTCTTCTCACGGAGAGGAACACCCTCGTGTCGGAGTCGTTGCCGGAAGGTGCCCTTACGTCTCTAGGAGTGAAACCCTAGGTCTCTCGGGGCCTTGGTGTGCTGTGAGGTGAGGAAGAGGAGGGGGCGACGTGAGGTTTGAGGAGGATTTGCCGAAACATGAAAAACTCAATCCCCACTTAAGTTTCCTAGTTATATTAAGTGGTTAATTTGGCCAACTTAAATATAAATATTATTAGTTCCCTCTTCTTTCAGCATGGCCCTGCTGGGTTCACTTGGTTACTAGAGTCCATCATAAGTCGTAGGACACAATAGGTCTCGGGTTCAATACTCGCGTAGGCTATTATACGTTCCTATTTGTTTTTGCTACTTCCGCTACTCTAAAAATTCTGTACAAATATCCTAAAATTCCAGAAAAATCATAGGGTATTTATAATAATTATTTTGAGAAATTTTCGGGCGTTACAATCCCCCATACCTTATAAAAAGTTCGTCCTCGAACTTAGAATAAATCTGGGTACTTCTGTCTCATACTAGCTTCTGTCTCCCAAGTTGCCTCTTCTGCTGTGTGATTTTGCCAAATATCTTTTACTAATGGTACTTCCTTGTTCCGCAATTTCTTAACTGCTCGGTCTATTATCTGAATAGGCCGATTGTCATAGCTGAGGTCTTCGCGGACTTGTACCGACTGGGGCTCAATCACCTGAGTGGCATCTGAGATATGCTTCTTTAGCATAGAGACATGAAATACATTATGGATAGCTGACATCTCCTGGGGTAGCTCTAGCTCATATGCTACTTTGCCAACCCTTCTAGTGATAAGGTATGGTCCCACATATCTGGGACTTAGTTTGCCCTTCTTCCCAAAACGCATTACTCCCTTCATGGGAGCTACTATGAGAAATACTGTATCCCCAACTGAAAACTCTAAGGGTCTGTGCCGTGTATCAGCATAGCTTTTCTGATGGCTCTGAGCTGTCTCTATCCTCTGGCAGATCTGCTGTATAGCTGTTGTTGTTGGGTTTTTCGGGCCGCGAAAACCGCTTTTCGCGTCGCGAAAACCCCGAATCACCCAAAGGCGTAGGATCCGTGCAAAGAAAAATTTCAAAAACACAAGTACGAGTTATAAACAACGATTTACAGTAGATCTACAAAGGAAAACACTTTATACCTTTGGTGCGTGCCCTTGCAAATCCCGCTCGTCCAAGGTACGTGTCGGATCTCCAAAGTATCAACGTAGACACTCCTCTAATGATATCCACACGAACAAGGAGTGTCTCTCACACTCAAAGGATGGAGAAGAGAGCCCCAAGTGTGCTAGCACTTTCTAGAGCTCTCGGGTAGGATTTGAAAAGGGAGAAAAGAAGAGAAAGGAAAGGAATCTCACATACTCCTCTAGGTATCCTCCTTTGTGACCTTCACTTCACCCTTTTCTTTGGACCTTAACACATTCCTCTTCACCTTGCTTGAAACTCTCGGCCAAGAAGGAGGAAAGGGAGAAGAGAATGGCTAGAGGAAGGAGATGAAATGAATGAGAGCAATCAATCAAAATTCATTCCCATTGATTCACTTGTGTGGCCGGCCACATGAGTAACTCCTACTCATTTGATGTGGCCGGCCACATTAAATGAGAATGGAGGCTTGTAACCTCCATGATGTGGCATACCATGATGATGTGGAGCATCATCATTGGTTCACATCTTGCCATCTCACTAATGATGTGGAAATTAGTCAAGTCAAACTTGACTCTTCCTCTCCCTCTCAAGTCAAGTCAAACTTGACCAAATCTCTTCCATGGTTGATCTAATCTAACCATTTGATTCAAGCCAACTTAATATAATGAATCTAATTCATTAAATTAAGTTGATTTAATGAGTCATAATTTAAATTAGACTCATTGAATACATGAATTAACTTGAGTCCAACTCAATTAGCCCAATTTGGATTACTCTTAATCCAATTTGATTCATCAAATGAATCTAATCATCTTGGTTCATCATATGAACTTAATCCACTTGGTTCATCATATGAACCCAATCTCCATCCACTTGTTCTTTGTGTGTGACCCAATAGGTTCTTGTAACATTGGCAATGTTTCTAAACTCCTTTAGAAACATAAGCAATGAGCGACATCTAGCAATACATCATTGCTACCCAAGTTACAAGAAATGTTGAGATCCAACATCACCTTGTGACTACTAATTGTGACTCCTCACAATATATGACAAGTGTCCTTCTATCCTAGACATCTAGATTGATCAATGTGAGGCATAGACCGTGTCATCCTCTGACCAATCTAAATCTTGAACTCCAAGTAGACTCACTCAATCAAATGAGCTCAATATCTCATATTGACTCATTTGGGTATGGCCATACACTTCGTGGTCTTACTCTATCAAGAATATCGATGTCACTCCCGTCATATAGGAGGGATAGATCCCATCTACATCACTCACATCCCTCTGCATAATTCGTTACATACCCAATAATCGCCTTTATAGTCCACCCAGTTACGGGTGACGTTTGACGAAACCAAAGTACATAACTCCTTATGTAGGGATCCATGGTGACTTCAGGTCTAAGGACTAATAGTTATACTAATAGCCACATGAGAAAGTATATGACACTCATATAACGATCCATGATACTTTCTCATGGCGGGTCATTTAGTATACATTCTCTAATGCATACCCATGTGTCAGCTTGATATCTCTATATCCATGACTTGTGAGATCAAGTCATCGAGCTGACCTACATGCTAGTCTTATTGTATTAACATTGTCCCTGAATGTTAATACTCGACTAGGAATGATTTAGAGTAGTGTTCCCTATATCATCTCACTATCGATTCAACTAATCGATTGATATAGGTATGAACCTTCTACTCAAGGACGCTATTATACTTAGTCTATTTGGCACTAATGTAAATAAGTATAATAACCAAACAAATGCCTTTATTGATATACAAGAATATGATACAATGAGTCCATACAATCATCAAATGATTGGCTCTAGGGCTCTAACTAACAATCTCCCACTAGCACTAGTGCTAATCAGTATAGGCTCTAAGGCCTAATGACCTAGTGTGACCATCATGCTTCCTCTGTGCCAAAGCCTTGGTCAAGGGATCTGCGATGTTAGCCTCTGTAGGTACTCTGTAAATCTTCACATCTCCTCTATCGATAATCTCTCGAATGAGATGGAAGCGCCGTAGTATGTGCTTGGTCCGTTGGTGTGAGCGAGGTTCCTTCGCCTGTGCTATAGCTCCATTATTGTCACAATAGAGCTCAACTGGGTCAGCGATGCTAGGAACCACCCCAAGTTCAGTGATGAACTTGCGGATCCAAACTGCCTCCTTTGCTGCCTCTGATGCAGCAATATACTCGGCCTCTGTTGTAGAATCAGCTACTGTGTCCTGCTTCGAACTCTTCCAGCTCACAGCACCACCATTTAAGCAAAACATGAACCCCGACTGCGATCTATAGTCATCCTGGTCAGTCTGGAAGCTAACATCACTGTAACCCTTTACAGCTAGCTCATCACTGCCTCCATATATCAAGAAATATTCTTTAGTCCTTCTTAAGTACTTAAGAATATTCTTTACCGCTATCCAGTGACTTTCACCTGGATCTAACTGGTATCTGCTCGTCATTCTCAAAGCATACGAGACATCAGGTCGAGTACATAGCATGGCGTACATGATCGATCCTATGGCTAAGGCATAAGGGATCTGATCCATACGGTCTCTCTCCTCTCTAGAAGAGGGACCTTGAGTCTTCAAAAGACTCATGCCATGTGACATCGGCAGAAATCCCTTCTTGGAGTTCTGCATGGCAAACCGAAGGAGTACCTTGTCAATGTATGTACTCTGACTTAGGCCAAGCAATCTCTTAGATCTATCCCTATAGATCTGTATCCCTAGAATGCGGGATGCCTCACCTAAGTCCTTCATTGAGAAGCAACTCCCTAGCCAGGTCTTGACAGACTGAAGCATAGGGATGTCCTTCCCAATGAGTAGTATGTCATCCACATACAATATGAGGAAGACAACTATATCCCCTACAACCTTCTTGTAGACACAAGGCTCATCTTCGTTCTTGATGAAACCAAACTGTTTGATTGCATCATCGAAACGAAGATTCCAGCTCCGAGAAGCTTGCTTTAGTCCATAAATGGACCTATGCAGCTTGCACACTCTGCTAGTATGCTGTGGATCTACAAAACCCTCAGGTTGTGTCATGTACACATCCTCGAGCAGGTTTCCATTCAGAAACGTGGTTTTGACATCCATCTGCTATATCTCATAGTCATGGTAGGCTGCAATAGCAAGCATGATCCTAATGGACTTAAACATCGCTACTGGAGAAAAGGTTTCATCATAGTCAATACCATGAATCTGCTTGAAACCTTTAGCTACCAAGCGACCTTTATAGATAAGTCCATCCATGTCAGTCTTTCTCTTAAAGACCCACTTGCACCCAATGGGTTTTACCCCTTCAGGTGGATCAACCAAAGTCCATACTTGGTTGATATACATGGATTCCATTTCGGATCTCATGGCCTCTAGCCATTTCTCGGAATCTGGTCTCATCACAACTTCCTGATAGGTGGTAGGCTCATCCTCTATGAGCATAACATCATCATGGTCAGACAAGAGAAATGAGTATCTCTCAGGCTGACGACGTACCCTATAAGACCTGCGAAGAGGTATGTCTACTTGAACCGGTTGTTGTTCCTCAACTCCTTGTGGAACATCATCCACAACACTTTGTGGCTCCAGTTCAACTTCCATCGAGGCTTCAGTGCTAGTATTCGCATCTTGAACTTCTTCAAGATCGAACGTGCTCCCACTAGTCTTTCTAGAAACAAAGTCTCTTTCTAGAAAGACCCCAGTCTTTGCCACAACTACCTTGTGCTGACTGGGAATGTAGAAGTAATATCCCTTAGTTTCCTTGGGATATCCGATGAAATAGCATTTGTCGGATTTGGGTCCTAATTTGTCTGAGACTTGACGTCGTACGTAAGCCTCACAACCCCAAATCCTCATGAAAGACACCTAGGCATCTCTCCCAGTCCATATCCTATATGGTGTCTTTATCACGGCCTTGGATGGAATTCGGTTGAGAATGAAAGCTGCCGTGTCTAGAGCATATCCCCATAGATATGTCGGAAGATCTGTGTGACTCATCATAGATCGTACCATATCTAATAAGGTACGATTCCTCCTTTCGGATACACCATTCCACTGTGGTGTTCCAGGAGGAGTGAGTTGAGATAAAATCCCACACTCAGCTAAGTAGTCACGAAACTCATGGCTTAAGTATTCACCACCTCGATCTGATCGAAGTATCTTAATACTCTTGCCAAGCTGGTTCTGTACTTCATTCTTGAATTCTTTGAACTTTTCAAAGGATTCAGATTTATGTGTCATCAAATACACATAACCGTATCTACTGAAGTCATCAGTAAATGTGATGAAGTACCTATAACCGCCTCTAGCAGCGACATTGAAAGGGCCACATACATCACTATGTATGAGTCCTAACAAATCAGTCGCTCTCTCGCTGTGCCCACTAAAGGGAGTCTTGGTCATCTTGCCTCGTAGGCATGACTCGCATACCTCATATGATTCAAAATCAAATGAGTCCAGCATACCATCCTTATGGAGCTGGGATAAGCGCTTGTCATTTATATGACCTAAGCGACAGTGCCAGAGGTAGGTTTGGTTCATGTCATTTGACTTGAACCTCTTGGTATTTATGTTATAGATAGGGCTCTCAAGGTCTAGAATATAGAGTCCGTTTATTAGAGGTGCACTACAATAGAACATATCATTTAAATAGACAGAACAACATTTGTTCTTTATTATAAACGAGAATCCTTTCTTGTCCAAACAAGAAACTGAAATTATGTTCTTAGTCAAGGCAGACACATAACAACAATCATCTAATTCTAGTACAAGCCCAGAGGGAAGAGATAGATGATAAGTTCCTACAACAATAGCAGCAACTCGTGCTCCATTGCCTACTCGTAGGTCTATCTCACCCTTCGTCAATGCCCTGATATTTCTCAGCGCTTGTACATTAGTACAAATGTGCAAAGCACATCCGGTATCTAATACCCACGATGAAGAAATAGAGAGGTTGACTTCTATAACATGTATACCTGAAGTAGAAATCTTATTTCTCTTCTTCGTAAGATCTTCCAGGTATTCTTTGGAGTTCCTCTTCCAGTGCCTTGCTTGTCCTTGATATAGGTGACAAAGATGTTCAACCATATCATAAGCGCTCATCAACTCATGTTGCTTCTGAAACTCAGAGTTCATGGTTGCGAGCATAAGACAGGACACATCTAACGCGTCATCTTGATGCTTCTTGTAAGCATCTCGGTCAGCTCGCGTGGCAGTGGCAGGAGGAGCCTCCGGAATGGGCTGCTCCAGGATGACGTTCCTGAGTGAGAACTATTCTCGGGTTCCTGTACTATCCAGGAAATTTGCTCCGTTGAGCTTGTCCTTCTTAAGGACAGAACGCAGGGAGAAAGAGTTCGTATTCGACGTCATGGTTATCTACAACAGAAAATTTGTAGAAATAAATATCATATTCTTTTAAAATCATTTAATTAGGCCTTTAATTAAATGATGCTCCCACTGAATTCTATAATTCTTGTGGGACAAGATCCACATCATACTAACCCTTGAGTTAGCTTTGGCTAATACGCCAAAGGCTTAGTATGATCGGTAGGTAACGATTACCAATTACATCTCTATGCAACTCTTGTTTATAAAATCAATATCCGCATTTATATTAAAACTCGAGTTAGCTTTGGCTAATACGCCCGAGAGTTAATATAGATGTGATTTTGACCTATCATTCCAACTATTGGAAAAATGCCTATAGTTGACTCGATCCAACCGAGTAACTAGGAATACTCAATCTAATTGAGTTTGTATTCACCCATGCGTTGATAGACGGGACCAAGATTGTCCCTCCGTACCCTACCAAGATAATATGTATTGCTCTGCTTTGGCAGATTCAACAATACATGTGATCGAGGTAGTGATAGGTATCACGACACGGTTAGGCATTTAGAGTTGGTTCGATCAAGATCTAATCTAATCGAAAAGGATGCATCTTGTGCATGACTTAGATCTAATCTAATCGCAAGGGTGCATCATGTGCACGACTTAGATCTAATCTAATCGTAAGACACTAATTAATTAATTACTTATTAAACATGCATCATATACATAAGCAATTAACTAATTAATATATTTGTGATTTAGTCATGGCCCTACTACGATCTTCTCAAGCCAATGAGAAGATCTAATGGTCAACCTAGGGTCAACAGCTTCTCCAAGCTCCTCCCTTTGACCACCTTGTGTTGCTCGTGCCCGCCTTGGAACTCCGTCTCGTGTGGACCCTCCACCGCTCCAATTTGTACATTACAATTTGAAACTCGAGTTACATTCGAGTCTAAATCTAATTTACAACAAGAATATAAGAGAAGGCACGACGCGCAGGTCGCGAATAAATAAAAACATACAACACGCGCAAATACATAACGGCACGCAGGCCGTATTATGAATTACAACACAATCCAATCATATTGGGTTTTGGGACATGACTATCACAAAATTAATATATAATTCAAAATTATATATTTTCATAATTTTCTATAATTTTAAAAATAATTTTTACAATTTTTACGAGTAAAATTTCCCGGCGGTCCCATTTAGCGGTTTCGGGCGCAATCGCGGAACGGATCCCCTTGCGGGGCCAGGGGCAGCGCCCCTACCCGCGATCTAACCATCGCGAGGGTTCGTTTGCGATCCAACAGCGCCTAAACCCGCTGTCCCAAAACGATTTGGGCCGAGACATTGCCGTTTCGGAAAAATCTTCCCGGCGGGTTCGTTTTTAGCGATTTTGGGTGCAATCGCGGAGCAAATCCCCTTGCGGGGTTAGGGGCAGTACCCCTACCCACGATCTAACCATCGTGAGTTGCTCCTTTGCGATCTAATGGCACCCAAGCCCACTGTCCCAAACGGATTTGGGGCAAAACGAAGCCGTTTTGGGAAAATCTTTCCGGTAGCCGAAGCCTACAAGTGCCGAGACACTTGTGCTTCGCTTCTACGGAAAAATTACCGATAAAAACTATAAAATCATAATTTTACAGAAAATTACAGAAACTTTAGTTTTCTTAAAACCAAAAATCAAACTCGTACAAGCCTTGCACGTGGCTCTGATACCACTGTTGGGTTTTTCGGGCCGCGAAAACCGCTTTTCACATCGCGGAAACCCCGAATCACCGAAAGGCGTAGGATCCGTGCAAAGAAAAATTTCAAAAACACAAGTACGAGTTATAAACAACGATCTACAGTAGATCTACAAAGGAAAACACTTTATACCTTTGGTGCGTGCCCTTGCAAATCCCGCTCGTCCAAGGTATGTGTCGGATCTCCAAAGTATCAACGTAGACACTCCTCTAATGATATCCACACGAACAAGGAGTGTCTCTCACACTCAAAGGATGGAGAAGAGAGCCCCAAGTGTGCTAGCACTTTCTAGAGCTCTCGGGTAGGATTTGAAAAGGGAGAAAAGAAGAGAAAGGAAAGGAATCTCACATACTCCTCTAGGTATCCTCCTTTGTGACCTTCACTTCACCCTTTTCTTTGGACCTTAACACATTCCTCTTCACCTTGCTTGAAACTCTCGGCCAAGAAGGAGGAAAGGGAGAAGAGAATGGCAAGAGGAAGGAGATGAAATGAATGAGAGCAATCAATCAAAATTCATTCCCATTGATTCACTTGTGTGGCCGGCCACATGAGTAACTCCTACTCATTTAATGTGGCCGGCCACATTAAATGAGAATGGAGGCTTGTAACCTCCATGATGTGGCATACCATGATGATATGGAGCATCATCATTGGTTCACATCTTGCCATCTCACTAATGATGTGGAAATTAGTCAAGTCAAACTTGACTCTTCCTCTCCCTCTCAAGTCAAGTCAAACTTGACCAAATCTCTTCCATGGTTGATCTAATCTAACCATTTGATTCAAGCCAACTTAATATAATGAATCTAATTCATTAAATTAAGTTGATTTAATGAGTCATAATTTAAATTAGACTCATTAAATACATGAATTAACTTGAGTCCAACTCAATTAGCCCAATTTGGATTACTCTTAATCCAATTTGATTCATCAAATGAATCTAATCATCTTGGTTCATCATATGAACTTAATCCAATTGGTTCATCATATGAACCCAATCTCCATCCACTTGTTCTTTGTGTGTGACCCAATAGGTTCTTGTAACGTTGGCAATGCTTCTAAACTCCTTTAGAAACATAAGCAATGAGCGGCATCTAGCAATACATCATTGCTACCCAAGTTACAAGAAATGTTGAGATCCAACATCACCTTGTGACTACTAATTGTGACTCCTCACAATATATGACAAGTGTCCTTCTATCCTAGACATCTAGATTGATCAATGTGAGGCATAGACCGTGTCATCCTCTGACCAATCTAAATCTTGAACTCCAAGTAGACTCACTCAATCAAATGAGCTCAATATCTCATATTGACTCATTTGGGTATGGCCATACACTTCGTGGTCTTACTCTATCAAGAATATCGATGTCACTCCCGTCATATAGGAGGGATAGATCCCATCTACATCACTCACATCCCTCTGCATAATTCGTTACATACCCAGTAATCGCCTTTATAGTCCACCCAGTTACGGGTGACGTTTGACGAAACCAAAGTACATAACTCCTTATGTAGGATCCATGGTGACTTCAGGTCTAAGGACTAATAGTCATACTAATAGCCACATGAGAAAGTATATGACACTCATATAACGATCCATGATACTTTCTCATGGCGGGTCATTCAGTATACATTCTCTAATGCATACCCATGTGTCAGCTTGATATCTCTATATCCATGACTTGTGAGATCAAGTCATCGAGCTGACCTACATGCTAGTCTTATTGTATTAACATTGTCCCTGAATGTTAATACTCAACTAGGAATGATTTAGAGTAGTGTTCCCCATATCATCTCACTATCGATTCAACTAATCGATTGATATAGGTATGAACCTTCTACTCAAGGACGCTATTATACTTAGTCTATTTGGCACTAATATAAATAAGTATAATAACCAAACAAATGCCTTTATTGATATACAAGAATATGATACAATGAGTCCATACAATCATCAAATGATTGGCTCTAGGGCTCTAACTAACAGCTGTGGTATCTGCTACAAGATCTGTCTGAAGCTCTCGTTCCTTCTGTTCACCACTCTCATACCAGCAGATTGGAGATCTACACCTTTGCCCGTAAAGAGCCTCGTAAGGTGCCATACCGATGGTGGCCTGATAGCTATTGTTATATGCAAATTCTGCTAAACTCAGATATTTGCACCAACTTCCCTTGAAGTAGAGGGTACATGCTCGGAGCATATCTTCGAGTACCTGATTTACTCGCTCCGTCTGACCATCTGTCTGAGGATGGAAAGCTGTGCTAAATTTTAACTTAGTGCCAAAGCTGACTGTACACACTCCCAAAAGTGTGACATGAATCTATTGTCTCTGTTTGAAATAATGGTTCGTGGGACTCCATGCAGTCTGACAATCTCCTTGAGATACAACTGAGCTAGCTGCTCCATGGAATATGATATCCTGATGGCTAAGAAGTGGGATGATTTAGTCAATCTGTCGACTATTACCCAGATGGCATCCAAACCATTCGTGGTTCTGGGTAGTCCCACTATGAAATCCATAGAAATATCCTCCCACTTCCACTCTGGGATCTGGATAGGCTGCAGAACTCCTCCTGGTCTCTGGTGTTCTGCCTTGACCCGCTGGCAGGTCAGACAGGTGCTGACATATCTAGCGATGTCTCTTTTCATTCCCGGCCACCAAAAACGTTTCTTCAAGTCCTGGTACATCTTGGTGGAACCAGGATGCATCGCATAAGGAGTTCCATGAGCCTCGTCTAAGATCTTCCTTCGTAGTTCCTCCTGATCTGGAACATAAAGTCTGTCACCAAAATATAATGCCCTACTATCGGATATTCTGAACTCTCCACCTCCTGATTCTGTTAACCCTTGCTTGATTTTCTGAATTTCAGGATCCTGTCCCTGAGCTGTCTGGATGTCACCAAGCAAGGTGGATTCTAACGTCATAGTAGAGAGTTGTCCCACTATAAGTTCAAGACTGAAATCTATGATCTCCTTCTGTAGGGGCGGTGACATGGCTACTAGGGATAATAAGGTAGCGCTGGACTTCCTGCTAAGTGCATCTGCCACCTTATTGGATTTTCCTGGATGGTAGAGGATGCCTATGTCATAGTCTTTGACCAGCTCAAGCCATCTGCGCTGTCGCATATTCAGATCCTTCTGAGTGAAGAAATACTTCAGACTCTGATGATCTGTATACACTCTACACTGAGCTCCATACAAGTAGTGTCTCCAAATTTTGAGGGCGAACACAACTGCTGCAAGCTCAAGGTCATGAGTAGGGTAGTTCCCCTCATAGTCCTTGAGTTGTCTGGAGGCATAGGCGATCACTTTGCCATTTTGCATCAGTACCACTCCTAGTCCCAATTTAGAGGCATCGCTATAAATATCAAAGCTGTTAGTGTTTTCTGGTAGAGTCAGAATGGGAGCACTGGTCAATCTTCTTTTGAGCTCCATGAAACTGTTCTCACAGTCCTCTGTCCACTGAAATTTTCTGTTCTTTCTAGTGAGAGCTGTCAGTGGGGAGGCTATCCTAGAGAAATCCTCTACGAATTTCCTGTAATAACCTGCTAGTCCCAAAAAGCTTCTGATCTCACTGGCGTTCTTGGGTCTTTTCCAGTTACTCACAGCCTCTATTTTACTGGGGTCTACCATAATACCATCCTTGGAGATAATGTGACCCAGAAAGGCTACCTGATCGAGCCAGAATTCACATTTTGTGAACTTAGCGTACAACTGGTTCTGCTGAAGGGTCTGTAGTACTATCTTCAGGTGTTCTGCGTGTTCTTCCTGAGTTCTGGAATAGATATGAATGTCATCGATGAATATGATAACGAACTTATCTAAGTATTCTCTGAATACCCTGTTCATGAGGTCCATGAAAGTAGCTGGAGCATTTGTCACGTCAAAGGGCATGACTACGAACTCATTGTAACGCCCGCCCTCCCTGCTAACCCTAAGGGACGGGGCTACGATACTCTACGTATAAATTTTTCTTTTTAAAATAGCGGAAGACTTAAAATAATTTTCATAGTTTTAATAAAACTTTTCTTTTAAATTTCTTTTGAACTATACTATCACATGGCATCAAAAATCATAACATCAATCCAGTGGAACCATAATGTCAAGCCACACATGTTTAGGTATCACAAGTCATAAAATACCAATGCATAGTTCTTTAAAGAAACTTTAAGCAGGTTCTTATTTATTTGGTTGCCTAGCCACTGCCACACACATCTTCGTTGCCCCTCCTGCTGCTCCTCTAACTCATCCAGCTTTTTCCTTTATCTGTGGTACAAGGAAAGTAAGCTATGAGCACTCATGGCTCAGTAAGTTCCTTTCCTACTCACTAAAACCAACAATCAGCACATAGTCAAGAATGCATCAACAAGTCATAATCTAAACTAATCATGGCATAACATAGCATTCTATTCAAGCATCTCATACATCATAATATAATCACAACTAGTCATAGCATATCAAGCATCACCATGGCCGAAACATATACATAGTACATTGCATATCAAGCATCACCATGGCCGAAACATATACATAGTGCATTGCATAAAACATAGCTAGACATGGCATAACAACAAGTATCATGATATATCAAAGCATGGCCGAAACATGTATATCAAAGCATCATACTATGGCCGAAACATGTACATCAAGGCATCATCATATCCATGGCCGAAATCTATATAGCAAGCATCAACAACTCAATGGCCGAAACATGTCTATAAGGTATAGCATGAACATAACGTAATCATACCTTATCATGGCATATCATAATCAAGAGCATAACATGAAACATAGCATAATCATAGGGTGTATGCAATATGATTTTGGAAAACATGTATCCGAAAAACATGTGTATGTCTCATGATCTTTTAAACCATTTCCTTTTACATATATACTTGAAAATAATCTCAACATAAGGGGGATCCCGGCTATGTACCACTTACATATTGCGCGCAACCTTGTAAGTCCAAGGTAGCAAGTCTTGAACCCTACGAGGCAAACATACTAGGCCCTTAGTCCTAGGGGCACTTAGGAGCCCATCCCTAACGAGGTCCTTAGTCCCCGGGGCGCTTATGGAGCCCACCCTTGGTACAACCCACTCACATATAAAGTAAAATACATGTCATACATATCATGTATCATAAAAGCATGCATCGCTTAGGCACACATCATATCATAAAAGTATGCATCACTTAGGCATACATCATGTCATAAAAGTATGCATCACTTAGGCATACATCATATCATAAAGGTATGCATCACTTAGGCATACATCATGTCATAAAGGTATGCATCACTTAGGCATACATCATATCATAAAGGTATGCATCACTTAGGCATACATCATGTCATATCAATATGCATCACTTAGGCATAGATCATAAAAACATGCATATCTTAAGCATAAAGCATATCGTCAAGCATGCATGATTTAACCACATATTATATCATGAAAGCATGCATATTTTAAGCACTAAACATAGCATCAAGCATGCATAAGTTAACCACATATCATAACATAAGCATGCATAATTTAAGCACAAAGCATATCATATCATAAAAGCATTCATATCATATCATAAGTCATAGATCACAAGCATACATATTAAGCATAAGGGTGTATCTTGTGATTATCCTATCATAGGAAACATGGTATCATATTTATCTTGGTTTTAAGCTTCCTAAACCCTTGTGGCCGAAACCCTTTAGAGCTCATTTAGGTTAAACACAACATCCAAGCATGTGGCACCTAAATTATCATCATAACATTTTCATAGGAAGCATTATAAACATGATTGACTTAGTTTCTAAGTTCCTCAAGTCCCTAATTTCATATGGCTGAAACCTTAAGGTGTGAAACAAGGTTCCATATGACATAAAAGCATGGACAACTTTAAATCATATTTATAACATTTTTACCAAGGAACAAGGTAAACACATTTGACACATTTGAATTAGTTCCTAAGTTCTTTAAGCCCTTAACATATGTCATGGCCGAAATTTAACAAGTTCTCATTAGGGCTACAAACAAGCATACAAGCATGTGAACTTGGACTAACATTATGTATAAATTCATACAAGGCATCATCCAATAGTTATGGCTGAAACAAACCCTAGCATCATTTTAGGTCATAAAACAACATATAGTAATTGAACCTTGGCTTTCTACTTATCATATTTCATGTAGGGTGACATGAGCATATTTAATTTAAGTCCTAGGGTTTCTAGGGCATCTAAACCTTCATGGCCAAGACTTACAATGGTCCATTTAGGTCATGGAAAAAATCATACAAGCATGTGACACAATCAATAGGTTATCATATTTTCATAAGAAGCATTTTAACACCTTTGGTTTAAATTCTAGGGCCTCTAGGTCATTTAAATCCTACTTGGAAGAAACTCATCGGTGTTTAAACTTGCTTCAAGTAACATAAAAACATATGAAGTCATACAAGTTTCATAGCATGTGTAAAGACAAGCATAATGAGCATACATATGAATTGTGTCTTAGGCTTTCTAGGTTTCTTTTTCTCTTTTTCTTTTATTTTTTTCTCATGGCCAAAACCTACCATTCTTTAGCTAGGTTTTTAAGTGGCCTAAAGCATGAAAAACCTAAGTAAATTTCATGGTAAAATTTACTAAGAAACATATATATAAATTTGGTTCATGAACAAACTTGGACTCTTGTGATCATACATGTCATATGTCATATAACAAATTTTTCTACACCCTAATTAAGCATGAGGGCATTAGACAACTTTCATATCTAAACATCACAGAGGTCTTGAGCATATTAAAGTTTTGTTTAAGCTTTTCTAAGCTATCCATCTCATCATGGCCGAAAACCCTAAGAAAGAGTTCATGAAGTTCTAGCAATTTTCAAACATACAACTCTTTTAAGATATTTGTATTCTATCACATGAGCATGTTTATTTAAATTTAAGGGTCTTCCTAACCCTAAACCCTTTCTTGGCCGAAACATATGAGTGGGTTTTCTTTTAGTTCAAATATCTTCTAAGCAAAAAAACTAATACATGATCCTTAATATTTCATAGGAAGAACCTTGTACTAGTTGGGTAAAACAATAAATTTCCCTAGCCTCTTAAAAATATTTTTGGCCGAAATTCTAGGGTTAAGTACTTCTATGATCAAGCATCATATAGGTATAAAAACATGAAGAAGAACCCTTTTCTATGGCATAGAAAATCTATCATGTAGTGAAGACTAGTTAAACATCACTAGATTTTTTTTTTTGAAAGCTCTTCTTAGCCGAATTTTCTCAAACTTGTTTCTAGGTTTTAAGATCTTCATAAAATCTGAAAAACACATAAAAGCCTTGTACCACAGGTGAGAGGAAGCTTACATCCTTTTTCGCTTGTGGATCTAAGGTATGGTGAAGAAGAAGTAGCCTCTTCTTCTAGTTCCTTTCCCTTGATTCCCTTGCTAAGTCCTCCTTGTATCTTAGGTTTTCTTAGGAGAAAACCTTGGCTTGGGGCCAAAAATGGAGGAGAGGGGAACTGAGGTTTCGGTGAGGGAGAGGAGAGAATGAGAAAAATGAGAGAAAATAGAATTTTCCCTTTACATATTCTCTTTTATGTCAAGGGGGAAGAGGTAGCAAACTTAGTTTTTGCTTTCCTTCTCCCTTAGCCTTTTTTTTCTATTTTATTTTTATTTTCATTTATTTATTTATCCTCATCATTCATGGTGAAATAAGGGGGAATGAATCCCCTTAACTCCTCTTTAAACATTTCGGCAAAATCAAAGAGGAAGAGGGAGAGGAAGGGAGGAAGGCAAGTTGCCTTTCTCTTGCTCTTTACTTGTTTCCTTTTGGCTAGCTTTTACTTTTACCTTTATCATGAGTTTCCCTCCTTTGCTATCAACATATTATTCCTATCCCAACTGGTTATTACCCATTAATTCTATGAAATATAATATAAGAGGTTCAAGGTTCAATCCTTGACCTCTCCCTATTTTTATTTCTTTTTATTTCCTTTTTGGTTCAACTCACTTCCTATTATTTTTCTAAGGCAAAATCCCACATTCATATATTTATCTTACAAGCTTAGTGGGTATTACACTCATAGTGTCCGTATCTGGTCCTGAAAGCCGTCTTGGGTATATCACCTTCTTTGACTTTAACTTGGTGATATCCCGATCTGAGATCTATCTTAGAGAACACTGCTGCTCCCTTTAGCTGATCAAACAGGTCGTCTATTTTGGGAAGCGGATACCTATTCTTAATCGTGATTTGGTTTAGTGCTCTGTAATCTATACACAGGCGCATGCTCCCGTCCTTTTTCTTCATGAACAATACAGGCGCTCCTCATGGTGAGTGACTAGGACGTATGAAGCCCTTGTCAAGAAGCTCCTGTAGTTGCTCCTGAAGTTCCTTCAGTTCTGCTGGAGCCATGCGGTAGGGTGCTTTGGAGATGGGATTTGTACCAGGAATAAGTTCTATCTCAAATTCTATCTCCCTGTCTGGTGCTAGGCCTGGTAACTCCTCCGAAAAGACTGCTGGGTAGTCACATACGACTCGGACCTCCTCTAGTTTTCGATCCTTGTCCTAGCTGGTACTGACTACACGTGCTAAGAATCCCATACATCCTGAATCCAGTAGTTTCTGTGCTTCCAGAGCTGAGAGAAACTTCTTGGCTCTTCTCTTTGGCTCTCCGATGTACTCAAACTGCCCTCCTACTTCGGGTTGGAATATAACTTTCTGTTTACGACACTCTATGGAAGCACCATACTTGATCAGAAAGTCCATTCCCATGATGACATCGTAGTCAGCCATATCTAGCACTATCAGATCGCCAAAAAGCTCTCTGTCTGCTATAATGGCTAGCACCGCTCTAAGCCAGTGCGTAGATGCCATGATTTCTCCAGAAGGTAGTGTCGTCAAAAACTGACCACTGAATACCTCTGGGGGTACTGCTAACTTTTCGGCAAATGCCCTGGATATATAAGAATAGGTTGCCCTAGTATTGAATAAGACAGTTGCACTTTGCTGTAATATACTAATCTGACCTGTAACAACTGTCGAGGCATTCACTACATCTTCTCTGGTCAGTGAGTAGATCCTTGCATTTGTCGCGACTGAGGGGGCTTCCAGTCTGCCTTGGTTGATGTGTGGACCATCTAAAGCAGCCTGCATTTGGTGCAACTGTGCTGGCTTGACCTCGTACTGAATCGGCTGTGGTGGAGGAAAGCTGGTCTTGTTTAGGCATTGTTTAGCCATATGCCCTTCTTGGCCACATTCAAAGCATCCTCGTGTGCCCTTGCGACAAACTCCTGGGTGAAATTTTCCACAAGTAGAACACTTGGGATAGCTGGGCTGTTTACTAGCTGGTCCTCCTTTTGGGTAACTCCCTGGTTTGCGTTTGTTGCTGGAGTTCCCTTTCCAGTTAGAGCCGTGGGATCTGTGGCCCTGGTGTTTCTGAGTACCTGAGCCTCCTTGGCCTTTAGACTCTGAGAGGACTTGCTTCTGCTATTTGACACTGTTCTGATAATGCTCGGTGGTTAAAGCACTACTCACTAGTTCTTCTGTAGTCTGCGGCCTATGGACACCGCTGGCCACATTCATCGCTATTTCCGGCCTTAACATCTTGAGCATCAACCGGACTCGTTCTCTTTCAGTGTTGACTAGTTCGGGGCATAGACGAGCTAGTCTATTGAATTTCCTCACGGCCTCCTCAACTGAAAGGTTGCCCTGACGAAATTCAGTGAACTCGTTGTAGTGGCGGTTCGTGACCCGCATGTGGAAGAACTCTTCGAAGAATTCCCTTTCGAAGTCAATCCATGTCATCTGATTCACTGGGCGCTTCGCTTTAATTTTCTCCCACTACATATGTGCATCTCCTGTCAGACAGAAAGAGGCGCACTTCACCTTCTCGTGTTCTGGCCAGTCTAGAAGCTCCATCGTACTCTCCAGTGTTTTGAATCAGGCTTGAGCATCCCATGGTTCACTAGTGCTTGAGAAATTCTCTGGCTTGATCTTCTGCCACTGGATTAGATAGGCTTCCCTCATTGCCCCTGCTGCTGGGGCTACTGGTGCTGCAGGTTGGACTGGTGGAACCTCTATCACTATTGGAGTTGCTAAATTAGGTTCTGGAGTGATAGTGGAGTGTTCTGCTGGTTAGCCTTTAAGGTGGCTATCTCCTGTTGCTGTTCAGCTAGTTGCTGCTGCAACTGAGCCACTACTGCTGTAAGATCTGGAGGAGGCACTGAGCTGCCTGCCTCATGCTGGGGCTCATTAGCTGGTGTCTTTCTAGCTGGGCGTCCTCGTACCATTTTCTAAAGAAATAGAGGACATACATAACTAGTAGAATCATATTGCATAACTATTGTTATCATGTTTAACTAGATACCATAATCACGTTAGAGGCTATCATACATAAGCATGCTTTAGTTGTCTATAATTATGAAAGAGAGAAACATAAGTAAAGTGAGAGGTATTCTTACTTGGAAGCTGTAGGTTCAATGCTGATGTGTGTGTAGGAAGTATGGAACTTTTGCTCTGATACCACTCTGTAACGACCCGCCTTCTACTGGCTAAGCTGTAAGGCCGGATCGTCACATTATACTGTTGCTAACTATTCTTAATGTGCGGAAAACTGATATGATTTAAAAAATTTTTGCTAACTAATACAATTTCTTCTGCTAATTCCTATTAGATCTGGAATCCATGTTTAAACTACATCTTGAATACTATTCCTATGCTAAGGGAGCTAATCTAGGCTTCCCATATGATCAAGGGCTGAGATGAGGGGTTTCCAGCTATTATCAGGCCTCCCAATCGATCGGTGGATCGATTGGAGTGGCCTGATCGATCCCTGGATCGATTCAGCGTGCTACTGTGCACAGAAGAATTTATGGATCGATCGGTTGATCGATCCAGCTACATCAATCGATCCACTGATCAATTCAGCGTGCTACTATGCACGGAGGTCTCGTTTGGATCGATCGGCTGATCGATCCGGTCTGGCCGATCGATCCAGTGATCGATCCCAGAGCTCTCTGTTCGGGACAGAATACGTTAGGATCGATCGGCTGATCGATTCAGGAGCTTACTGTTTGCGGTACAAACTCCTCAATCGATCAGCTAATCGATCGAGAAGCCTCCAATCGATCGGCTGATCGATTGGGGTTTCTGATTTCGTACCAGGAGTCTGATTTTAGCACTGTTTCGTGCCCAACTCACATGTACCAACTCTATAAACATAAAATAAAACTACTAGGCATAACATCACTCATAGGGTGCTATTTAATATCAAACTTAATGCATACTACACAATTCATGCTACTCAAACATTCTAAAATGTAGGAAAGTAACTAAAATCAGAAATGCTAAGTTAAGGTTTGCTAGTTCCCAAGCATCTTTATTCCAAGTTCCTTTTTCACACACATTTTCATCACATTGTCCTCCAGCCTCCGCTAATCCATCTTTCCTTTACCTTTATCTGCAGTATAAGGAAAAAAAATATCTGTAAGCGTATGCTTAGTAAGAAACCATCTACCTCACAAAAACATGCATACGATGAAATCATGCTTTTAAAACATGCTATTTAAAATATATGTTGAATATAATGAATTATAGATACTAAACATGACATAATCACATACAACACATGACAATCATAACTAAGCATAGTACTATCATGTGACTCCATAAGGAACTAAATTGAAGTGAAAGCTGAGCTACATTACTACTAATTGATGCTAAGCTACACTGTATTCACATAAACTATTTTGTGAAGTTTTGAAACTATTTATCATAATGTAGATGAAAATACATAATCGTGCTGTTGATGGGCCCGACAACTGTACTTGCTATGCGCGCATCTCTAACTAGACCCGGGGTTGCAAGTCCCGAATTTAGTAGAGTTACTAGGTTATCTAAACCTAGGGATGACTATGGGAGCCCAACCCAAGGACAACTGAAGTCCAGTACAGTGCCACTGAAAAGTAAAATACTGTTTTGTAGCTAATATACTTTACCTTGCTCTTACTAGGTTATCTGAACCTAGGACTAGGTTGTCTGAACCTAGGGGCGACTGTGGGTGCCCACCCATTGGACCATAGTCCCATAAAAGCTGTAGCAAGACTAAATATGCTATAAAATGCTTCTGGTGCATTTATCTAAGCTATTAAAATGCCTATGTTGCATTTGACTGAGCTAAACATTTTGTCAAACATCTGGGGTGCACTAATTCACACCCTATGTGTTGAAAATCTGTATACAACTAAACTAAAGCATAAAATCGTGAAAAGATCTACTTATACTGCAGGTGAGGGGTTTCTTACCTCCTGCGCTAGATTTCTTACGATTCTAGTCGCTAGTTTTTTGGTGGAGACGATTCCCTCGACGATCCTCTTGCGTCTACGTGTTCTTCTCGCGGAGAGGAACGCCCTCGTGTCGGAGTCATTGCCGGAAGGTGCCCTTACGTCTTTAGGAGTTAAACCCTAGGTCTCTCGGGGCCTTGGTGTGCCGTGAGGTGAGGAAGAGGAGGGGGCGACGTGAGGCTTGAGGAGGAGTTGCCGAAACATGAAAAACTCAATCCCCACTTAAGTTTCCTATTTATATTAAGTGGTTAATTTGGCCAACTTAAATATAAATATTATTGGTTCCCTTTTCTTTTAGCACGGCCTTGCTGGGTTCACTTGGTTACTAGAGTCCACCATAAGTCGTAGGACCTAAAAGGTCTCGGGTTCAATACCTGCGTAGGCTATTTTATGTTCCTATTTGTTTTTGCTACTTCCGCTACTCTAAAAATTCTGTAAAAATATCCTAAAATTCCAGAAAAATCATAGGGTATTTCTAATAATTATTTTGAGAAATTTTCGGGCGTTACAATGCGTGCCTTTCGCGAATCCCGCTTGTCCAAGCTGCTGGATCTCAAGTTATCAAGGTAGACAACTCTCTATGCGTATCCACACGAACAAAGAGGGAGAAAAACCAAACTAAAGTGTGCTAGCACCTTAGTAGGGTTCGGCCAAGGTAGGAGGAGAGGGAGAGAAGAAAGAACTCAAGGAAGAAGAAGATGTGAATGAGCCTTGAATGAAAATAATTTCATTCTCCTTCATTTTGTGTGGCCGGCCACAATTGTAACTTCTTTACAATTAATGTGGCCGACCACATTAAATGGAAAAGAGGCTTGTAACCTCCATGATGTGGCACACATATGTGCTAGACATGATGATGTGGCATATCATCATTGGCCACTTAATCCCAAGTCACAAATGATGTGGCATAAAGTCAAGTCAAACTTGACTCTTCCTCTTCCTCTCAAGTCAAGTCAAACTTGACTTAATCTCTCTCATGGTTGATCTAATCCAACCATTTAATTCAAGCCAATTTAATATAATGAATCTAATTCATTTAATTAAATTGATTCAATGAGTCATAATCTAAATTAGACTCATTGAACACATGAATCAACTTGAATCCAACTCAATTAGGCCAATTAGGATTACTCTTAATCCAATATGATTCATCAAATGAATCTAATCCTCGTGGTTCATCATATGAACCTAATCTCCAACTAATTGTCCTTAGTGTGTGACCCTATAGGTTCTTGTAACGTTGGCAATGCCCCTAAACCCATTTAGGAGCATAAGTAATGAGCGGTATCTAGCAACACATCATTACTACCTAAGATACAAGAATGTTGAGATCCAACATCACCTTGTGACTATTAATTGTGACTCCTCACAATATATGACAAGTGTCCTTCTATCTTAGACATCTAGATTGATTAATGTGAGGCATAAACCGTGTCATCCTCTGACCAATCTAAATCTTGATCTCCAAGTAGACTCACTAAATCAAATGAGCTCAATATCTCATATTGACTCATTTGGGCATGACCATGCACTTCGTGGTCTCACTCTATCAAGAATATCGATGTCGCTCCCGTCATATAGGAGAGATAGATCCCATCTGCATCACTTGTTAGCTAGAGCCCTAGAGCCAATCATTTGATGATTATATGGACTCATTGTATCATGTTCTTGTATATTAATAAATGCATTTGTTTGGTTATTATACTTATTTTTATTAGTGCCAAATAGACTAAGTATAATAGCGTCCTTGAGTAGAAGGTTCATACATATATCAATCGATTAGTTGAATCGATAGTGAGATGATATAGGGAACACTACTCTAAATCATTCCTAGTCGAGTATTAACATTCAGGGACAATGTTAATGCAATAAGACTAGCATGTAGGTCAGCTCGATGACTTGATCTCACAAGTCATGGATATAGAGATATCAAGCTGATACATGGGTATACATTGGAGAATGTATACTGAATGACCCGCCAT
Organism: Zingiber officinale; assembly: GCF_018446385.1. Taxonomy (NCBI): domain Eukaryota; kingdom Viridiplantae; phylum Streptophyta; class Magnoliopsida; order Zingiberales; family Zingiberaceae; genus Zingiber; species Zingiber officinale. Next base: position 60,795,462 of record NC_055994.1, read on the forward strand.
GAGAAAGTATCATGGATCGTTATATGAGTGTCATATACTTTCTCATGTGGCTATTAGTATGACTATTAGTCCTTAGACCTGAAGTCACCATGGATCCCTACATAAGGAGTTATGTACTTTGGTTTCGTCAAACGTCACCCGTAACAGGGTGGACTATAAAGGCGATTACTGGGTATGTAACAAATTATGCAGAGGGATGTGAGTGCTGTAGATGGGATCTATCCCTCCCATATGACGGGAGCGACATCAATATTCTTGATAGAGTTAGATCACGAAGTGCATGGCCATGCCCAAATGAGTCAACATTAGATGTTGAGCTCATTTGATCGAGTGAGTCTACTTGGAGTTCAAGATTTAGATTGATTAGAGGATGATACGGTCTATGCCTCATATTGATCAATCTAGATGTCTAGGATAGAAGGACAATGACATATTTTGTGAGGAGTCACAATTGGTAGTCACAAGGTGATGTCGGATCTCGACATTCTTGTAACTTGGGTAGTAATGATGTGTTGCTAGATACCGCTCATTACTTATGCTCCTAAATGGGTTTAGGGCATTGCCAACGTTACAAGAACCTATAGGGTCACACACTAAGGACAATTAGATGGAGATTTGGTTCATATGATGAAGTAAGAGGATTAGATTCATTTGATGAATCATATTGGATTAAGAGTAATCCAAATTGGGCTAATTGAGTTGGACTCAAGTTGATTCATGTATTCAATGAGTCTAATTTAGATTATGACTCATTAAATCAACTTAATTTAATGAATTAGATTCATTATATTAAGTTGGCTTGAATCATATGGTTGGATTAGATCAACCATGAGAGAGATTTGATCAAGTTTGATTTGATTTGAGAGGAAGAGAAAAAGTCATGTTTGACTTGACTTTTTACCACATCACTAGTGAGTTGGCAAGTGTGGACCAATAGGATTGCTCCACATCATCAATGTGTGCCACCTCATGGAGGTTACAAGCCTCCATAGCATTTAATGTGGCCGGCCCACATTAAATGAGGAGGTTAAACTTGTTGTCATGTCATTTAGTGAGGTGGCAAGATGTGGACCAATAGTGTTGATCCACATCATCCTATAGTGCCACCTTATGGGGGTTACAACTCTTAATGGTCTCCACATTAATTGGAATTAATGTGGAGGTTACACCTCCTATAGTGGCCGGCCACTTGATGGCTAAGGGGTTGTTTGAATTTCCTCTAATTGATTTTCATTCACTCTTCTTCTCCCTTGGGTGCTCTCTCTTCTCCTTCTCCCATTCCTTGGCCGAACACTCCATTGGTGCTAGCACACCTTGTGTTTTGGTCATCTCCTTCTACTTGTGTCTGTGTGGATACATATAGAGGTTGTCTACTTTGACAACTAGAGATCCGACGACATCTTGGACAAGCGGGAATGCGAAGGGCTTCGCTACAAGGGTAATGATCTTAACTTTAGTGTAGATCTAAAGTTTTTACAAACTCGTACAAGAAAAAGGTTTTTCGATAATTTTGTTTACGAATCTTTGCACGAGATCCATGGCTTTGGGTGACTCGGGGTTTTCGCGACGCAAAAAAGCGGTTTTCGCGGCCCGAAGAACCCAACAGTGGTATCAGAGCCACGTGCAAAGACTTGTACGAGTTCGTTTGTATTTTTATGAAAAATATACCTTCTGTGATTTTCTGTAAAAATTGAGTTTTTAGAGTTTTTATGAGTAATTTTTCCGTAGAAGCGAAGCACAAGTGTCTCGGCACTTGTAGGCTTCGGCAACCGGAAAGTTTTCTTTTAAATGGCTTCGTTTTGCCCCAAATCCGTTTGGGACAGCGGGGTCGGGTTCCATTAGATCACAAAGGAGCAACTCACGATGGTTAGATCGTGGGTAGGGGCATTGCCCCTAACCCCGCAAGGGAATTTGCTCCGCGATTGCACCCGAAATCGCTAAAAACGAACCTGCCGGGAAGATTTTTCCGAAATGGCAATGTCTCGACCCAAATCGTTTTGGGACAGCGGGTTTAGGCGCTGTTGGATCGCAAAGGAACCCTCGCGATGGTTAGATCGCGGGTAGGGGCGCTGCCCCTGGCCCCGCAAGGGATCCGCTCCGCGATTGCGCCCGAAACCGCTAAACGGGACCGCCGTAAAATTATTTTAAAATTACAGAAAATTATGAAAATATATAATTTTGAATTATATATTAATTTGTGATAGTCATGGCCCAAAATACCCAATAAGATTGGATTTGTGTTGTAATTCATAATACGACTGCGTGTCGTCATATGATTGTGTATTTTATTTTATTTTCACGACCTGCGCGTCGTGCCTTTCTCTTATATTTGGTTGTAATTAGATTTAGACTTGAATGTAACTCGAGTTTCAAATTGTAATGTACAAATTGGAGCGGTGGAGGGTCCACACGAGACGGAGTTCGAGGAGGCACGAGCAACACAAGGTGGTCAAAGGGAGGAGCTTGAGAAGCTGTTGACCCTAGGTTGACCATTCGATCTTCTCATTGGCTTGAGAAGATCGTAGTAGGCCATGACTAAATCACAAATAGATTAATTAATTAATTGTTATGTATCTGATGCATGTTTAATAATTAATTAATTAATTAGTGCCTTAACGATTAGATTAGATCTAAGTCGTGCACATGATGCACCCTTGCGATTAGATTAGATCTAAGTCATGCACAAGATGCATCCTTCTCGATTAGATTAGATCTAGATCGAACCAACTCTAAATGCCTAACCGTGCCGTGATACCTATCACTACCTTGATCACATGTATTGTTGAATCTGCCAAAGCAGAGCAATACATATTATCTTGGTAGGGTACGGAGGGACAATCTTGGTCCCACCTATCAACGCATGGGTGAATACAAACTCAATTAGATTGAGTATTCCTAGTTACTCGGTTGGATCGAGTCAACTATAGGCATTCTTCCAATAGTTGGAAAGGTAGGACAAAATCACGTTTATATTAACTCTCGGGCGTATTAGCCAAAGCAAACTCGAGTTTTAATATAAATATGGATCTTGATCCTATAAACAAGAGTTGCATAGAGATGTAATTGGTAATCGTTACCTACCGATCATACTAAGCCTTGGGCGTATTAGCCAAAGCTAACTCAAGGGTTAGTATGATGTGGATCTTGTCCCACAAGAATTATAGAATTTAGTGGGAGCATCATTTAATTAAAGGCCTAATTAAATGATTTTAAAAGAATATGATATTTATTTCTACAAATTTTCTGTTGTAGATAACCATGACGTCGAATACGAACTCTTTCTCCCTGCGTTCTGTCCTTAAGAAGGACAAGCTCAACGGAGCAAATTTCCTGGACTGGTACAGGAACCTGAGAATAGTTCTCACTCAGGAACGTAAACTGTACGTTCTGGAGCAGCTCATTCCGGAGGCTCCTCCTGCCACTGCCACGCGAGCAGACCGAGATGCTTACAAGAAGCATCAAGATGACGCATTAGATGTGTCCTGTCTTATGCTCGCAACCATGAACTCTGAGTTTCAGAAGCAACATGAGTTGATGAGCGCTTATGATATGGTTGAACATCTTTGTCACCTATATCAAGGACAAGCAAGGCACTGGAAGAGGAACTCTAAAGAATACCTGGAAGATCTTACGAAGAAGAGAAATAAGATTTCTACTTCAGGTATACATGTTATAGAAGTCAACCTCTCTATTTCTTCATCGTGGGTATTAGATACCGGATGTGCTTCGCACATTTGTACTAATGTACAAGCGCTGAGAAATAGCAGGGCATTGACGAAGGGTGAGATAGACCTACGAGTAGGCAATGGAGCACGAGTTGCTGCTATTGCTGTAGGAACTTATCATCTATCTCTTCCCTCTGGGCTTGTACTAGAATTAGATGATTGTTGTTATGTGCCTGCCTTGACTAAGAACATAATTTCAGTTTCTTGTTTAGACAAGAAAGGATTTTTGTTTATAATAAAGAACAAATGTTGTTCTGTCTATTTAAACGATATGTTCTATTGTAGTGCACCTCTGATAAACGGACTCTATATTCTAGACCTTGAGAGCCCTATCTATAACATAAATACCAAGCGGTTCAAGTCAAATGACATGAACCAAACTTATCTCTGGCACTGTCGCTTAGGTCATATAAATGACAAGCGCTTATCCCAGCTCCATAAGGATGGTTTGCTGGACTCATTTGATTTTGAATCATATGAGATATGCGAGTCATGCCTACGAGGCAAGATGACCAAGACTCCCTTTAGTGGGCACAGCGAAAGAGCGACTGATTTGTTAGGACTCATACATAGTGATGTATGTGGCCCTTTCAATGTCCCTGCTAGAGGCGGTTATAGGTACTTCATCACATTTACTGATGACTTCAGTAGATATGGTTATGTGTATTTGATGACACATAAATCTGAATCCTTTGAAAAGTTCAAAGAATTCAAGAATGAAGTACAGAACCAGCTTGGCAAGAGTATTAAGATACTTCGATCAGATCGAGGTGGTGAATACTTAAGCCATGAGTTTCGTGACTACTTAGCTGAGTGTGGGATTTTATCTCAACTCACTCCTCCTGGAACACCACAGTGGAATGGTGTATCCGAAAGGAGGAATCGTACCTTATTAGATATGGTACGATCTATGATGAGTCACACAGATCTTCCGACATATCTATGGGGATATGCTCTAGACACGGCAGCTTTCATTCTCAACCGAATTCCATCCAAGGCCTTGATAAAGACACCATATAGGATATGGACTGGGAGAGATGCCTAGGTGTCTTTCATGAGGATTTGGGGTTGTGAGGCTTACGTACGACGTCAAGTCTCAGACAAATTAGGACCCAAATCCGACAAGTGCTATTTCATCGGATATCCCAAGGAAACTAAGGGATATTACTTCTACATTCCCAGTCAGCACAAGGTAGTTGTGGCAAAGACTGGGGTTTTTCTAGAAAGGGATTTTGTTTCTAGAAAGACTAGTGGGAGCACGTTCGATCTTGAAGAAGTTCAAGATGCGAACAATAGCACTGATGCCTCGATGGAAATTGAACTGGAACCACAAAGTGTTGTGGATGATGTTGTTCCACAAAGAGTTGAGGAACAACAACCGGTTCAAGTAGACATACCTCTTCGCAGGTCTGATAGGGTACGTCGTCAGCCTGAGAGATATTCATTTCTCTTATCTGACCATGATGACGTTGTACTCATAGAGGATGAGCCTACCACCTATCTAGAAGCCGTGACGAGACCAGATTCTGAGAAATGGCTAGAGGCCATGAGATCCGAGATGGATTCCATGTACACCAACCAAATATGGACTTTGGTTGATCCACCTGAAGGGGTAAAATCCATTGGGTGTAAGTGGGTCTTTAAGAGAAAGACTGACATGGATGGACTTATCTATAAGGGTCGCTTGGTAGCTAAAGGTTTCAAACAGATTCATGGTATTGACTATGATGAAACCTTTTCTCCAGTAGCGATGTTTAAGTCCATTCGGATCATGCTTGCTATTGCAGCCTACCATGACTCTGAGATATGGCAGATGGATGTCAAAACCGCGTTTCTGAATGGAAACCTGCTCGAGGATGTGTACATGACACAACCTGAGGGTTTTGTAGATCCACAGCATACTAGCAGAGTATGCAAGCTGCATAGGTCCATTTATGGACTAAAGCAAGCTTCTCGGAGCTGGAATCTTCGTTTCGATGATGCGATCAAACAGTTTGGTTTCATCAAGAACAAAGATGAACATTGTGTCTACAAGAAGGTTGTAGGGGATGTAGTTGTCTTCCTCATATTGTATGTGGATGACATACTACTCATTGGGAAGGACATCCCTATGCTTCAGTCTGTCAAGACCTGGCTAGGGAGTTGCTTCTCAATGAAAGACTTAGGCGAGGCATCCCGCATTCTAGGGATACAGATCTATAGAGATAGATCTAAGAGATTGTTTGGCCTAAGTCAGAGTACATACATTGACAAGGTACTCCTTCGGTTTGCCATGCAGAACTCCAAGAAGGGATTTCTGCCGATGTCATATGGCGTGAGTCTTTCGAAGACTCAAGGTCCTTCTTCTAGAGAGGAGAGAGACCGCATGGATCAGATCCCTTATGCCTCAGCCATAGGATCGATCATGTACGCCATGCTATGTACTCGACCTGACGTCTCGTATGCTTTGAGTATGACGAGCAGATACCAGTCAGATCCAGGTGAAAGTCACTGGATAGCGGTCAAGAATATTCTTAAGTACTTAAGAAGGACTAAAGAATATTTTTTGATATATGGAGGCAATGATGAGCTAACTGTAAAGGGTTACAGTGATGCCAGCTTCGAGACCGATCAGGATGATTAAAGATCACAATTGAGGTTTTGCAAGGCGAATGGAAGTGCTCACATGAGCGGCCAAGCACATTCTACAACGCTTCCATCTCATTCAGAGATTATCGAGAGAGGAGATGTGAAGATTTGCAGAGTACCTACAGAGGCTAACATCGCAGATCCCTTGACCAAGGCTTTGGCACAGATGAAGCATGATGGTCACACTAGGTCATTTGGGCTTAGAGCCTACACTGATTGGCACTAGTGCTAGTGGGAGATTGTTAGCTAGAGCCCTAGAGCCAATCATTTGATGATTGTATGGACTCATTGTATCATATTCTTGTATATTAATAAAGGCATTTGTTTGGTTATTATACTTATTTGTATTAGTGCCAAATAGACTAAGTATAATAGCGTCCTTGAGTAGAAGGTTCATACCTATATCAATCGATTAGTTGAATCGATAGTGAGATGATATAGGGAACACTACTCTAAATCATTCCTAGTCGAGTATTAACATTTAGGGACAATGTTAATGCAATAAGACTATCATGTAGGTCAGCTCAATGACTTGATCTCACAAGTCATGGATATAGAGATATCAAGCTGACACATGGGTATACATTGGAGAATGTATACTGAATGACCCGCCATGAGAAAGTATCATGGATCGTTATATGAGTGTCATATACTTTCTCATGTGGCTATTAGTATGACTATTAGTCCTTAGATCTGAAGTCACCATGGATCCCTACATAAGGAGTGATGTACTTTGGTTTCGTCAAACGTCACCCGTAACAGGGTGGACTATAAAGGCGATTACTGGGTATGTAACAAATTATGCAGAGGGATGTGAGTGATGTAGATGGGATCTATCCCTCCCATATGACGGGAGCGACATCAATATTCTTGATAGTGTTAGACCACGAAGTGCATGGCCATGCCCAAATGAGTCAACATTAGATGTTGAGCTCATTTGATCGAGTGAGTCTACTTGGAGTTCAAGATTTAGATTGATTAGAGGATGACATGGTCTATGCCTCATATTGATCAATCTAGATGTCTAGGATAGAAGGACAATGACATATTTTGTGAGGAGTCACAATTGGTAGTCACAAGGTGATGTCAGATCTCGACATTCTTGTAACTTGGGTAGTAATGATGTGTTGTTAGATACCGCTCATTACTTATGCTCCTAAATGGGTTTAGGGCATTGCCAACGTTACAAGAACCTATAGGGTCACACACTAAGGACAATTAGATGGAGATTTGGTTCATATGATGAACTAAGAGGATTAGATTCATTTGATGAATCATAGTGGATTAAGAGTAATTCAAATTGGGCTAATTGAGTTGGACTCAAGTTGATTCATGTATTCAATGAGTCTAATTTAGATTATGACTCATTAAATCAACTTAATTTAATGAATTATATTCATTATATTAAGTTGGCTTGAATCATATGGTTGGATTAGATCAACCATGAGAGAGATTTGATCAAGTTTGACTTGATTTGAGAGGAAGAGAAAAAGTCATGTTTGACTTGACTTTTTGCCACATCACTAGTGAGTTGGCAAGATGTGGACTAATAGGATTGCTCCACATCATCAATGTGTGCCACCTCATGGAGGTTACAAGCCTCCATAGCATTTAATGTGGCCGGCCCACATTAAATGAGGAGGTTACACTTGTTGCCATGTCATTTAGTGAGGTGGCAAGATGTAGACCAATAGTGTTGATCCACATCATCCTAGAGTGCCACCTCATGGGGGTTACAACTCTTAATGGTCTCCACATTAATTGGAATTAATGTGGAGGTTACACCTCCTAGAGTGGCCGGCCACTTGATGGCTAAGGGGTTGTTTGAATTTCTTCTAATTGATTTTCATTCACTCTTCTTCTCCCTTGGGTGCTCTCTCTTCTCCTTCTCCCATTCCTTGGCCGAACACTCCATTGGTGCTAGCACACCTTGTGTTTTGGTCATCTCCTTCTACTTGTGTCCGTGTGGATACATATAGAGGTTGTCTACTTTGACAACTAGAGATCCGGCGACATCTTGGACAAGCGGGAACGCGAAGGGCTTCGCTACAAGGGTAATGATCTTAACTTTAGTGTAGATCTAAAGTTTTTACAAACTCGTACAAGAAAAAGGTTTTTCGATAATTTTGTTTACGAATCTTTGCACGAGATCCATGGCTTTGGGTGACTCGGGGTTTCCGCGATGCGAAAAAGCGGTTTTCGCGGCCCGAAGAACCCAACATCACTCACATCCCTCTGCATAATTCGTCACATATCCAGTAATCGTCTTTATAGTCCACCCAGTTATGGGTGACGTTTGACGAAACCAAAGTATATAACTCCTTATGTAGGGATCCATGGTGACTTCAGGTCCAAGAACTAGTAGTCATACTAATAGCCACATGAGAAAGTATATGACACTCATATAACGATCCATGATACTTTCTCATGGCGGGTCATTCAGTATACATTCTCCAATGCATACCCATGTGTCAACTTGATATCTCTATATCCATGACTTGTGAGATCAAGTCATCGAGTTGATCTACATGCTAGTCTTATTGCATTAACATTGTCCCTGAATGTTAACACTCAAATAGGAATGATTAAGAGTAGTGTTCCCTATATCATCTCACTATCGGTTCAACTAACCGATTGATATAGGTGAGAACGTTCTACTCAAGGACGCTATTATACTTAGTTTATTTGGCACCAATACAAGTAAGTATAATAACCAAAAACAAATGCCTTTATTTATATAAGAATATGATACAACAAGTCCATAATACAATCATCAAATGATTGGCTCTAGGGCTCTAACTAACAACGGGAGCGTCGACGGTGAAGTCGGCGTCGCCAGAAGAGAGGAAGAGGGAAAGTGGTAGTCGAGGAGATGGCTAGGGCTTCCTTCGGCCACTCCTTTTGTACCGGAGGGGAAGAGAGGAGCCGACGCGGGGGCGACGACGTCGGTTGGGAGAAGGGTAACGACAACGGCGTGACGCGAGGCGCGGGGGAAGAGGAGGAGAAGAAATTGGCACACGGTAAGGAAAAGGAAAGAAAAAGAGGAAAAGAAATATTTAAATAAATTAAATATTTCCTCGTTAAATGGGGTAGCCTAAACATGCTTTCTTGGGACCCAATATTTATCCCCGTAAATTCATCATATGAGCTTCGAAAAATTCTCGAAAAATTTCTAAAATTTTTGAAAAATTTCCTTATGGTTGTTCGCCCTTTTTCGATATTTTAATTCTCCCCCACTAATAAAAATTTGGTCCCCAAATTTCGTTATCTACCATCAGCAAGTACTAACAACAGATAGATAGTATAACTACTGAACGGAAATTAACCCACATACCTCAAGTGAATAGATGGGGATATCGAACTTGGATCGTCTCCTCGAGCTCCCAGGTAACCTCCTCATCGGAATGATATTTCCATCCGACTTTAACCAACCGGATAGTCTTGTTCCACAGCTGACATTCTTTGTGGTCCAAAATCCGTACCAGAATCTCCTTGTAAGTGTCTTTAGGCTGAAGTGAAACTGGTATATTAGACAGCACATGAGTTGGGTCGGCTATATATCTCCTCAGCATAGATACATGGAATACGTCGTGCATGCCTGCCAGAGCCGGTGGTAGCGCCAAGTGATAAGCTACTGCTCCAATCCTTTCCAAGATCTGGAAAGGTCCAATATATCGTGGAGCTAGCTTACCTCTGAGGCCAAATCTCTTCACCCCTTTTGTGGGTGAAACTCATAGAAAAATATGGTTGCCAGTAGAGAACTCCAGGGGTTTGTGTCTCCGATCAGCATAACTCTTCTGGCGGTCCTGCGCCTCTAACATCCTCCGTCTGATGGTACGGACCAACTCTGCCTCCTACTGAGCTCTATGAGGTCCTAATAGCTGGGCCTCCCCAACCTCATCCCAGAGGGTGGGAGTCCGACAAGGCCTACCATACAACGCTTCAAACGGTGTCATCTGGATAACTGAATAAAAGCTGTTGTTGTAGGCGAACTCTACCAATGGCAAATGGTCCTCCCAACTATCTCCAAAATCCAATACACAAGACCTCAGCAAGTCCTCTAGAGTGTGTATTGTCCGCTCTGATTGTCCATCTGTCTGCGGATGGAAAGCTGTACTGAAACAGAGCTGAGTGCCCAAGGCCTACTATAGACTCTGCCAGAATCGAGATGTGAACCGAGGGTCTCTATCTAAAATAATACTCAATGGAATACCATGCAATCTGATGATCTCCCGGCAATACAGATCTGCCAATCGATCCAGGGAATTAGTCTTCTGGATCGCTAAGAAGTTCGTGGATTTGGTTAATCGATCAGCGATTACCCAAATCGCATCATGGCCTCGTCGTGTCCTAGGCAAACCCACCACAAAATCTATAGTAATGTGATCCCATTTCTACTCAGGAATAGGAATCCGCTGAAGTAATTCAATAGGTCTCTGGTGCTCAGCCTTCACCTGTTGACAAACAAGACATCTAGCTATGAATTCCACAATATCTTTCTTCATACCGTTCTACTAGTAGGAACACCTTAAATCTCGATACATGCGGGTCCCTCCTGGGTGGATCGCAAATCGAGAGCGATGAGCCTCTTGAAGTAGCTCCTGTAAGACCGGGTGAGACTGAGGTACGCATAATCTACCTCGAAAGTATATAATACCCTCCAGATCTCGTGAGAATCGGTCTTCTCAGATCCTAGTCCTGATTGAAGATCTGATGTACTAATTTCGGATTCTCCCAACTGGTGACAGCCTCGATCTTCTGAGGGTCTACTGAAATACCTCGGCTAGAAACCACGTGACCCAAAAAATCGACTGAAGATAGCCAGAAGGCACACTTGCTGAACTTCGCATACAACTGATGTCGTCGAAGAGTCTCCAGGACTGTGCGAAGATGCTGCGCATGCTCCTCTTTGAAACTCGAGTAGATCAAAATGTCGTCGATAAAAATGACAATGAACTGATCTAGATACTTCAGAAAGATGCGGTTCATCAAATCCATAAATACCGCTGGAGAATTGGTAAGCCCAAATGACATTATCAAAAACTCATAATGATCGTATCTGGTACGGAAAGTTGTCTTCTGAATATCAGATTCTTTGACTCTCAGCTGATGATATCCAGACCGCAGATCAATCTTAGAATACACTGAGGTACCTCTGAGATGATCAAACAAATCCTCAATTTGTAGTAAGGGGTACTTATTTCTGATGGTCACTACATTCAGCTATCTGTAATTAATGCACAACCTCAGAGTACCTTCCTTTTTTTGACGAATAGTACTGGAGAACCCCATGGAGAAACACTAGGATGAATGAATCTCCTATCCAATAACTCCTGGAGTTGGACCTTTAGCTCGTCCAACTCTTTCGGTGCCATACGATATGGAGCTTTTGATGCTGGCGCGGTCCCCAGAATCAACTCAATAGCAAACTCCACTTGCCTTCGGGGAGGCAAGCCCGGTAGTTCATCTGGAAATACATCGGGATACTCTTGGACCATCGGAACGTCTGAGAGCTGGGAACTACTGCTGTCGTCAATATTAATCATAGACACAAGAAATCCCTGACAGCCATGTGACAACAGCTTCTGAGCTTGAATCACTGAAATGATCGATATGCCATCGTCCCTGATGCCAGTGAAATCCCACGAGAGTTGGTTTGGAGGTTGGAATGTGACCACCCTCGTCTGGCAATCAATCGTGGCATTATATGCAGACAACCAATCTATACCAAGGATAATGTTGAACTCGACCATTTCCAGCACTAATAAATCAACCATAAGTATCATGTTGCCAAAATCTAACGGGCAACCTTTGACCTCTTGAGTGACATCTAATGAATCACCAGATGGTAGGGTGACGGTCAGTCGCTGCGGTCTAAGAGTAGGTAGTCTACCTATGTCCCTCATAAAGACACAGGAAATAAAAGAATGCGAGCTACCAGTATCTATCAGCATATCAGCGGATAATGCATAAAGTAAAATCATACCGTGAAAAACAGATCTGTCGGCCTGCTGCGCATCCTCTCTGGTAACCACATGAATATGTCCAGTCTCTGGTGGTGGTGGAGGTGGTAGTGCTACCAAAGGCTGCGACTCCTGAGTCTGAGTCTGCTACTGTGACGGTGCCGGGTACTGAGCCAGAGATGGATAGGTAGGCTGCGACTGATACTGGATCAGTGGCTGGGGCTGTGACTAGTACTGGACCAGTGGCTGTGGCCAATACTTCCCCTGAGTCAGATACTGTGGTCTCGGAACAAAGCTTTATGGTACTATGAGGGCACCGGAGTGCTCCTGTCCATGCATGCCATATGTAGCTGTTGCCGAGGGAGTTGCCCTCTGCTGGCTATGCGAAGATTGGGCTCTCCGTCCTCCTCGATAAGCTCTTATTTGACTGGGCTATCCTCTATGACCAAACACTCGGGAAGCCATATTCTGAGCCTTTAACGAACAATCCTGGCTCAGGTACCCGGGTAGTTTACAATAATAGCAAACCGACTGTCCTAGGGAGCAGGCTGTGGTGACGTGGTCTCTGGACCCACATCTGGTGCAGTGAGTGTCGCTGGCAGGTTGTTTCTGGTTCTGCTGAGAAGACCAGGAACGTCCTGATGAAGATCGCCCTGACTTCTGAGGCTGACCAGAAACCCCAGAAGTACCCTGACCTAACCGACTACGACCACTCTGTTGCTGTCTAGTCACCTGTGGTGACGGGGTCTGTCCTGATGTCTGACCCGCATGCTTCCTTTTTCTGTCCGGAAACACTCTCTGCTGAGCTGACTCAATCATGAGGGCTCTATCCAACATCTCTAAATAGGATGAACTCCCAAATCCAGCAAGCTTTACTTGCAGATGTCCATCTAGTCCCTGGACAAACTGATGCATACGGGAACTGTCCTCAGCAACTAATTCTGGACAAAACCTAGCTAACCGATTAAACTCGGCATTATATGTAAGGAATTAGGGCACTAAACACATGAAAGCGCAGCGGAAAACATTAGTTCCTTTCCAATAGATCTATGCGAAAGGAAACCATATACTAAGTATTACTTATTTACATGAGAAAGTTATACCTTTGTTGCGTGCCCTTCGCAATCCCAATTCCAACGTGTCTTTAGATGTGGATCTTAGCGCGATCAAGTGGTCGCACCTCTATGGTATCCACACGAACAAGTCTGGTTTGTCTCACAAACTCACAAGGTGGAGAATGAAACAACCAAAGGTTGTGCTAGGAACCTTTCTTGGAGGTTTCGACCAAGTGGAAGAGAGGAGGAGGAAGAAGAGCTAGAGCACCAAAAACTCATCATGAAAATGAATCCAAAACCCCCCTTTTTATAGATTCATGAAGTTGCCTCATGCCTTAATGTCAATTATCTTGATTGACATTAATATTTGTCTTCATCCAATGAATCCAATGCATGTGCAATTCAAATGATTCACTCTTCATCCAATGAATTCAATGCATGCAATGCATGCAATGCATGAGCAATTCAAATTGTTCACTCTTCATCCAATGCATCCAATGCATGAGTAACTCAAGTTATACCCTCCTCTTTCTTCATGAATTCAAATTTCATAAAATCATATAATGAGTCCAACTCATTATTCATTAATTAATTCATGAAATCATATAATGAGTCCAACTCATTAATCATCAAATAATTCATGAAATCATATAATGAATCCAACTCATTAATCATTAAACCAATTGATTCAATGAGTCTAATTTGAATTGGACTCAATCCAATAGTTAGATTTAATTGAGTCTTACTCAATGAGTCCAATTTGAATTAGACTTAATCCAATGATTCATCATATGAATCCATCTCCATTGACTTGTTCTTTGTGTGTGACCCAATAGGTTCTCGTAACCTTGGAAATGTATCCAAATCAACATTTAAATACATAAGCAATGAGTGACATCTAGCAAGGCATCATTGCTACCCAAGTGACGAGAATGTCGAGATCCGACTTAACCTTTCCGTGACTATTATCTTGTATGACTCAATCCTTCTATCCTCGATATCTAGATTGATCAATGAGGCAAAGACCATGTCATCCTCTTATCAATCTTTATGTTTCTTGATCTCTAAGTAGACATACTCAATTAAATAAGCTCAATATCACATATTGACTCATTTAAGCATGACCATGCATTCTTGTGTCCTACTAATCAAGGGGCTCAATATCGACTTAACCTGGCGAATATGCCGCAGGTGGCACTGTGAATACCGTAGGAGTAGGTACGACGAGTACGGTCGGGGTAGGTACCTCTGAAACCATCGGAGTTTGAGAACCCGACGCGCTCGTAGTACCATGAGGAGTCTGTCCCTGACCGGCAGGTTCAACCCCAGTAAATGTCTCTGGCGACTCTGCCGCCAGGGACTCCAACATCCTCTTACGTGGCCATCCTGCACCACATCTCAACACGGGAGCACATGCACCTCGCATCATATCTGTTGTATTATGATGCAAATATTACTACAAGTAACAAAAATGATAAAATTATCTTTTTACCTATTTGCTATCAGGAGATGTTTCGTCACTGTCCACTCCACATATATATTGTCGGAATCCCGTATAAGAAAATCGACGAAAATCCATACAAATCCAAAAGATAAATAAATACCCAAGTTAACTAGCAAACTTGGGCTAACTCTCAAATCCAAAACACAAATATCCGAAACATGAAAAACAGATATCGCAAACCTGCTTTGATTCCAAATAAATTGTCACTCCCCAGGTAGTCCTTGCCAGAAGAAATTTCGGTAGCATCTCCCCTGTACGGGTGACAATATGAAACTTGACTACATCAATCCAGATATCTCGGCCAACACGGCCGGAACATATGTATAATAACAATGACAATAATCAAACACCCACGTAGTTTAATAGTAAAACATTAACCTAAACAACGATAAGATAATCATTTCAAATAACCTACTCAACTACACCCATAAAGCACAAATTCGATATCCTACTCAACTACACTCATAAAACACAAATCCGATATCCTACTGAACTACACCCATAAAACATAAATCATCAGAATGCATCTAAATGAAAACCCATCGAGAATAAGAAATCGTGCAAGATCTAAATGTCAAAAGATACAAGTCTGAAACATAGTCTATAACATAATAAGGAAACCGAAATGTGCGAACTCGTCGTGACGCGCAGTGGTGGGGGACTAGCGACTGGAACCTCCTGAACAACCTCAACCAGAAAATAGTAATAACAGGGTGTGAGTCTAACACTCAGCGGATACCTAGTTGACATGTATAGTAAATAATAACCAGCAGAAATAAATATGTGTACAGTCTCCTGGATAGAAAATGTAAAACGGTAAAGTAAGGAGTATCTGTACTAACCAGAACCTGGGAATAGGGATATCAAGGTCGTCAGACCCCGAGTATCATAAATCCTGTATGCATGTCAAACAATGCATCCATCCAATATGCAGCATATAAAGACAATAAACACAAGCAATAAATGCAAATAATGCATATGATGCCAATCACATATCCTGGCCAGTCCAGAGGAGGGATCCCTGTCGACTACCACGCTGTGTCACACTACCCATGAGCGGACCAATGGAGCCAAACAGAGCAACCACACACCCTGCCTGAATAAAAACTACTAACCCATGAGTGGTTGTGTGTGCATACCTATGTAACTGGCGATGCGCTTGACAATAATGGAGCCGACTATCGCACAGTATGCAATAATACGGGATTGTGCATGTCACTAAGCATAGAAATATCCTGATCCTATATACCTCCATAAAAACATGTACCATATATGTGGATCAAATAATATGATCTAGGTACACATGTCAGGTATGGTATCCAACCAGTCCGGTATATCATAAAACATGGCATGTCACTACCTCCATAACATAAATAATAAACAAGGCATGAACGCTAAACAAGTAACAAACAAATCATGCTCAGAAACAAATAGTGACATGCCGATGCAGATATAAACATAATTATTGCTACTTGCTAAAATCTATTAAGCATATCAACAAGACATATCAAAATAGATAGGTTAAGGTACCCACCTCCAATGTAGATTGAGCTAATCAACCTCTATGTCGAAGTGCTCGTCCCGAATCCGAATCCTATAATAAATCGTACAGTTTAGCTAAGTTTTATTGTAAACAAAATAGCTAAACCAAAATCCCTATTTACTAGGAACCCTAATTCAATCATTAACATCGGTCAATTAAATAAACCGGATCTAATCCGAAGCTTAGATTAGATCCAACCTTTTTAATCCTAATTATCAGACAACCACTTGGGTCTATAAACAACAAGTATAAATTCCTTCACTAATCTAATCCAATTGGTTATCCCTTCTATACTGGCATACTACAATTATCCAACATACATGAATCAGCAAAACCACTAATCCATATTTATAATTTACTACTGTTGACTTGCAGCTGGAAACAATTTATTGCTGCCTCCTTGTGGCTAGCGCAATAAGCCGCAGCTAATCCCCAAACCAGATTACCTAGATCAGTACTGAGTAAATACTAAAACATCCACAAAATGAGTGGCAGCAATTTACCTTATGAGTGCCAGCCAGAAAACACTACGAGTTCTAGCGCCGATGGCTGCGATGCACTCCTGGCGAAGCATACAGTGCAGTGATGTTTGAGATTTACACATTGGATTGCACATTAGAGCTACAAATCACTCCAAATCATCACCGAATCACACTCTAATTCACAAAACATAGCTTACCTCAACCTGGTTGCTCACGGGAACAGGGGACAGAGGAATGAGGTGTTGAGGTTGGCTGCTCACGGCAAAGGGTAGCATTGACTGTAGATCGACAACAGTCAGCTAGATTAGCAGTGGTTGCCGTCAAGATGCCCCTCAGATGATGCTCAGCAGCGATCAAGCGTCAACTAAGGTGGTCGGCGGCAACACAGAGGGAAGGGAGGTCCGGCGAATCAAATCTAGGGCTCAGATTCCCCTTCTCTTGAACGAAGGCCAGCCCGTGCAACAGTGTGGCAGTGAGCGATCGGACCTAGGCTTGGGCATGGGAGCGCCGGCGGTGAAGTTGGCGTCGGCAGAAGAGAGGAAGAGGGAAAGTGGCAGTGGAGGAGATGGCTAGGGCTTCCTTTGGCCACTCCTTTTGTACCGGAGGGGAAGAGAGGAACCGACGCAGGGGCGGCAACGTCGGTTGGGAGAAGGGTAACGACAACGACGCGACGCAAAGCACGGGGGAAGAGGAGGAGAAGAAATTGGCGCATGGTAAGGAAAAGGAAAGAAAAAGAGGAAAATAAATATTTAAATAAATTAAACATTTCCTCGTTAAATGGGGTAGTCTAAACAGGCTTTCCCGGGGTCCAATATTTATCCCCGTAAACTCGTCGTACGAGTTCTAAAAAATTTCTAAAATTTTTGAAAAATTTCCTTATGGTTGTTCGCCCTTTTTTGATATTTTACATCTATTAAAGGAGACAGAAAGCAAGTATACCAATTTGGAGAAGTTGGCATGATGGCTTGCCTTAGTTGCTCAAAGGCTGAGATCTTACTTTTTAGCCCATTCGATTACTGTCCTAACTAATAGTAATTTGTAGTGAGTACTCATTAACCTAAAAGCCTTAGTATGATTAATCAAATAAACTACTGAGTTGACCGAATATAACATCTAATACTAGCCAAGAACTGCTATTAATGCTCAAGTCATAGCTGATTTTCTTATGGAAGTACAGGGTAAAATTGTAGGATCGATAAACTAGAGGGGGGGGGGGTGAATAGCGCTCATGACTTTTATATTCGTTTAAAAACTTTTGAGAGATAAGCAGCGAAATAAAGAAAGAAAGAAAGACAAACAATAGCTAACACTTTGATTTATTTGATTCAGAACCTGTAACGACTCTTACTCCAAGGCTCGCACATGAGAGTACTTTCGATGAGAAATCCACTAGTAGTTCGAAGAAATATTATAAATTTATGTATAAGAACTACAATTATAAAATTTTAAACAAATACCGATAACTTGTAAAGATTTAAAGTCACGAGCCTTCGATTGTTGGAGTAGCGTTTAGGAATTGTCGAGTCCTTTCTAGAGTAGCGCGCAGGAGGGAAACTTGTTCAGAATGTTATTATTGAGGTGATAGTCGAATCCTTTTTCTATAGCCCACTCCGGGTGTCCCCACAAGGCTAACGTGGTGTACTCTTGTCGAAACTCGATCTTTAAAATTATCTATCTCCGAGTATCCAAACTGTGACGTAGGTCCACCAATCATCACGCTCCAACTCGCTGTGAAGATCGATATTCAGTCATCCAGGTACCTGGAGCAACTCCAAGCACTCGGACTGTGACGACACCTGACCAGGCACCCTATTGCTTGGCGAAGGCATCTCAGGCGCCCGAAGCAGCTCTGGGCACCCGGACTTCGGGTGCCCAAACCACCATTTTCTTCCAACTTCTTTTTTGCAAAACAAGATTAGTCCAGACAAATAATATTTAAAGAATAACAAGTTTTGATAGCCTTCAGACTGTCTGGTCCTGACTTCGATTTTCACAGAAACTCTAGGTCAGACCGATGTCTGCTGTTCTCTCTTCCGGGAACACTTCCTCACCTATTCCTCTCAGAAGAAATTACCTTTTGGCAGATGGATCCTCCAGACTGTCTGGACTTTTGCTCAGCATTCGAAATTTCAAGACTTTATGCTAGATGTCCACTCCACGACCCATCTAGTCTTCCACCTAGTGTTTGTGACCCCCACGATTTTTACCTAGAGTCCTTGACTCTGGGATTTCATCGTAAGTTTTTGACCCGCCAAGACTTTACCCAGTCCCCTAGACCAGGTCTTTATTGCCTAACCACAACTAAGACTTTCTACCTGGCTAGCCTCAACTAGGACTTTTCCTTTGCCTAAGATTACTTAGGACTTTTCTGCAAACTTAGTCACACTTGTTAGATCACAAGATAGCTTAACTTTGAACCCCTTTGCTATAATCAAAACATAAGTTAGATCGTCTAGTACTCCTTGCACTAACACAAATGGCTGAAGATATCTAGAAAGTTTTATGTGGATGCCTTCTCTAATCGACAGGGTAGCGGAGTGGGAGTTCTACTGATATCTTCTCGAGAGGAAGCATTGACTCTTTCTATCCGGCTAGTGATGTGAATCCAAAGAGAAAGATATCTCAAGAACCCACAATGAATGGAAGAAGAAAGAAAGAACTAAATCGATAATATTGATGAAAAGAACCTCGGCCCATGCTTAGGAAAGCATGAACCTTGGTATAGAAGATGGAAGACGCCACAACCTTGGGATGGAGGTTGATAAGTCTTCAAACGCCATAAGGAGATACCTTGATAAGTTCTAATTCAATGAAGAACCAACAAGTGAGAGCCTCACCACGCTTTGGATTGAAAATATGTCAAAGATACATGTGTGGCCGTCACCCCCTTTATTTATAGCTATAAGGTGATAAAAAAACCCTAAAAGGCCAAAAGAAAGCCCATTTAGTAAAGACCTATATAGACTACTTAGCCATTTTAAAATTATGGCTTTATTACAACCTAAATAAAAGTAGAAATTAAGTCTAAATTGAGCCTACATATCTTTACTACATAGACATGAGACTTAAGTGCTAATTAAATTCATCTAAGGCTTGAATTATGTTGACTATGCCGAATGACTTACTCTTGGTCAAACCTTCTTCAATGGTAGCTTTGGCCTTGACATCTTCAATTAGTACATTAAGTACTTCCTTCATCTTTCTAGCCTTAGTCTTTGTAATTGAGCCTCCATTGATGCATAATGGATCAACATTAACATCTCGAGTGCGTTGACCATGATTCATATCGTTAGCTTATTTCTCTCTTTCTTTGACTCAATCATTCCCCCTTTTCCCAAAATGATTCATCCTCGAATCTTGATCACCTACATCAAAGGGAGAAAGATCAGAAACATTAAATGTAATACTCACATTATACTCACCTGGTAAGTCAAGCTTGTATGCATTATCATTGATTTTAGCAATGACTTGAAATGGACCATCTCCTCATGAATGCAACTTAGTACGACGTTTAGTAGGGAATCTTTCCTTCCTCATATTAACCCAAACCCAATCTCTGAGTTCAAAGATCACTTTCTTTCGTCCCCTGTTGGCTTGCATAGCATATTGTTTAGTCCTCTTTCAATTTGCAATCGAACTTTTTCATGCCGTTGCCTCACAAACTCAGCTTTTCTAGTACCATCTAAACTGGCACGCTTAGAGACAAGCAAAGGTGACAAATCTAAAGGAGTTAAAGGGTTGAACCCATATACCCTTCAAAAGGTGAAAAATTAGTAGTAGAATGCACAAAACTATTATAAGCAAATTCAACATGTGGTAAATAATCTTCCCAAACTTTTAAATTCTTTTGAATGATAGCTCTCAATAACGTAGATAAAGTTTGATTTACTACCCCAGTTTGCCCATCTGTTTGTGGATGACAAGTTGTAGAAAACAAAAGCTTTAATCCCAATTTTTCCAATAGTGTCTTCCAAAAGTAGCTTAGGAACTTTGCATCACGATCTGAAACTATGCTCCTCGGTACTCCATAACGCCACATAATCTCCCTAAAAAATAGATCATCAATATGTTAGTAAGAGCTCCAGAGCCAATCATTTGATGATTGTTGTATGGACTCATTGTATCATATTCTTGTATATAAATAAAGGCATCTGTTTTGGTTATTATACTTACTTGTATTGGTGCCAAATAACTAAGTATAATAGCGTCCTTGAGTAGAGGGTTCTTACCTATATCAATCGGTTAGTTGAACCGATAATGAGATGATATAGGGAACACTACTCTTAATCATTCCTAGTCAAGTATTAACATTCAGGGACAATGTTAATGCGACGAGACTAGCATGTAGGTCAACTAGATGACTTGATCTCACAAGTCATGGATATAGAGATATCAAGTTGACACATGGGTATGTATTGGAGAATGTATACTGAATGATCCGCCATGAGAAAGTATCATGGATCGTTATATGAGTGTCATATACTTTCTCATGTGGCTATTAGTATGACTACTAGTTCTTGGACCTGAAGTCACCATGGTTCCCTACATAAGGAGTTACATACTTTGGCTTCGTCAAACGTCACCCGTAATTGGGTGGACTATAAAGGCGATTACTGGGTATGTAACAAATTATGCGGAGGGATGTGAGTGATGTAGATGAGATCTATCCCTCCTATATGACAGGAGAGACATCGATATTCTTAATAGAGTGAGACCACTAAGTGCATGGCCATGCCCAAATGAGTCACTATAAGATATTGAGCTCATTTGATCGAGTGAGTTTACTTGGAGTTCAAGATTTAGATTGATTAGAGGATGACACGGTCTATGCCTCACATTGATCAATCTAGATGTCTAGGATAGAAGGACGCTTGTCATATATTGTGAGGAGTCACAATTAGTAGTCACAAGGTGATGTTGGATCTCAACATTCTTGTAACTTGGGTAGTAATGATGTGTTGCTAGATACCGCTCATTACTTATGCTTCTAAATGGGTTTAGGAGCATTGCCAACGTTATAAGAACCTATAGGGTCACACACAAAGGGCAATTAGATGGAGATTAGGTCATTTGATGAACCTAAATGATTAGGTTCATATGATGAACCAAATTGGATTAAGAGTAATCCAAAGTAGGCTAATTGAGTTGGACTCAATTTGGTTCATGTGTTAAGTGAGTCTAATTTGGACTTAGACTCATTTAATCAATTTAATTCAATGAATAGAGATTCATTAAATTAAAATTGACTTGAACCAATGGTTATATTAGATCAACCAAGGGAGAGAAGTGGTCAAGTTTGACTTGACTTGAGAGGAAGATGAAGGGTCAATTTTGACTTGACCATTTGCCACCTCATTGGTGAATTGACATTAAGTGGTCCAATGATGATGCTCCACATCATCATGGTTGCTTAAGTGGAATGCCACCTCATGGGAGTTACCAAGAGTTGTGACTCTTGGCATCCCATGGAGGTTACAATTCCCCTTAAAGTGGCCAGCCACTTTTGATGAGGAGTTAGTGCATTTTGTGTGCTTGTGTAAGTAACTCCATCATCTTCTTCCTCTCTAGTTTTCTTCTTGCTCTCCCTCTCCTCCATTACTGATCTCTAAGGTTGCTAGCACATCCTTAGAGGTTCTTCTCCATCTCTTGCTTGTGTGGATACACATAGAGAAGTGTCTATTTTGACACTTTCGAGATCCGACGAACCGAGGACGAGCGGGATTGCAAAGGGCTTCACATCAAGGGTAAATTCCTTCTCCTTATTGATCTAGTTTAGAACTAGTGTAAGAAACTCGTACTCATAATGTTTTTCGAAATTTTAATCTTCGCACGGATCCGGTGGTTGGGGTTTCGGGGTTTCCGCAACGCAAAAAGTGGTTTTTCCGGCCCGAAAAACCCAATAGTGGTATCAGAGCCACGTGCGAAGCGAGTACGAGTTTGGTTTGTATTTTTATGAAAAATTACAGTACTGTACTTTTCTGTAAATTTCTGATTTTTATATATTTTATGGGTATTTTTCTCGTAGAAGCGAAGCACAAGTGTTTAGACACTTGTAGGCTTCGATTACCGAGAAGATTTTTCCAAAACGGCAAGGTTTCACCCCAAATCGTTTTGGGACAGCGGACTAAGACGCTGTAGGATTGCTTAGGGACACTCGCGATGGTTATATCGTGGGTAGGGGTACTTCCTCTGACCCCGCAAGGGGCTTCGTTCTGCGATTGTGCCCGAAAACCGCTAAACGGGACCGCTGGGAATTTTTACGCATAAAAATTGTAAAAATAGTAGTAAAAATTACAGAAAATTATAGAAATTACATAATTTAGAATTATATGTTATTTTATGATAGTCATGACCCAAAAGACCCAATTTGATTGGAAAGAATGTGTTATAATTCATAATATGGTCTACATGCCATTTTGTGTGTTTGCGCGTGTTGTACTTGATTCACAGTCTGCGCGTCATGCCTTTCTCTATTTAGTCTTGTTGTAAATTAGTTTAGAGTCGAATGTAAATCGAGTTTTACCATTGTAATGTACAAAATTGGAGCGGTGGAAGGTCCACTCGAGACGGAGCGCGAGCAACACAAGGTTGTCAAAGGAAGGAGCTTGAGAAGCTGTTGACCTTAGGTTAACCATCCGATCTTCTCATTGGTTTGAGAAGATCGTACTAGGGCCATGACTAATCATAAAATATTTAATTAATTACTTGTGTGTGTATATATGATGCATGCTAGATTAAGTAATTAATTAGTGCCTTAACGGTTAGATTAGATCTAAATCGAGTACAAGATGCACCCTTAACGATTAGATTAGATCTAAATCGCGTATATGATACACATCATGGATTAGATTAGATCTAAATTGCGTCGACTCTAAAATGCCTACCATGTCGTGATACTCATCACTACCTTGATCGCATGATGTTGTTGAATCTGCCAAAGCAGAGCAACGCATACTATCTTGGTAGAGTGCGGAGGGACAATCTTGGTCCCGCCTATCAACGCATGGGTGAGTAAAACTCAATTAGATTGAGTATAACTAGTTAAATCAAGTTTAACTGTAGGCATTTATCCAATAGTTGGAAGATAGGACAAAATCACGTTTATATTAACTCTTGGGCGTATTAGCCAAAGCTAACTCGAGTTTTAATATAAATGCGGTTCTTGATCCTATAAACAAGAGTTGCATAGAGATATAATCGATAATTAGTTACCTACCGATCATACTAAGTCTTGGGCATTTTAGCCAAAGCTAACTCAGGGCATAGTATAATGTGGATCTTGTCTCACATGAATTATAGAATTCAGTGGGAGCATCATTTAATTAAAAGGCTTAATTAAATAATTACTAGAATATGATGTTTATTTATTTTCTACATTTTTATGTTGTAGATAACCATGACGTCAAACACGAACACCTTCTCTCTGCGTTCTGTCCTTGACAAGGATAAGCTCAATGGAGCAAATTTCCTTGACTGGTACAGGAATCTGAGAATAGTTCTCACCCAAGAATGTAAACTGTACGTTCTAGAGCAGCCCATTTCGGAGGCTCCTCCTGATAAAGATGCTTACAAGAAGCATCAAGATGACGCATTAGATGTATCATGTCTAATGCTCACGACCGTGAACTCTGAGCTTCAGAAGCAACATGAGTTAATGGGTGCTTATGATATGGCTGAACATCTTCGTCAACTATATCAAGGACAAGCGAGGCACGAGAGATTCGCGATCTCTAAGGCACTGTTTCAGTGCAAGATGCAAGATGGGACTCCCGTAGGCCCCTATGTACTCAAAATGATTGGGTACATAGAAAACCTATAGAGGTTGGGATTCCCACTTGGCCAAGAGCTGGCCACTGACCTGATCTTGCAGTCTTTGCAAGAGAGCTACAGTCAATTTGTCATGAACTACAACATGAGCGAAATTGACAAGCCACTGCTCGAACTACTTAGTATGTTACGAACTGTTGAGCTCAACCTTAAGAAGGTTAAGCCCAACTCTATTCTGATGGTTCAGAAACACAAGGGCAAGGGCAAGCCTAAAGGCAAGGGAAAGTCCCAAGCCAAGGGCAAAAGCAAGGCACTGAAGCCTAAAGGAGGGGTTGCCAAGGATGCTACCTGCTTCCACTGCGGTCACACCGGGCACTGGAAGAGGAACTGCAAAGTCTACCTGGAAGATCTTAAGAAGAAGAGAAGTGAGACTTCCACTTCAGGTATATATGTTATAGAAGTCAATCTATCTATTTCTTCATTATGGGTATTAGATATCAGATGTGCTTCTCACATTTGTACTAATGTGCAGGCGCTGAGAAATAGTAGGGCATTGACAAAGGGCGAGGTGGACCTACGAGTAGGCAATGGAGCACGGGTTGCTGCTGTTGCTGTAGGGACTTATTTTCTATCTTTGCCCTCTGGGCTTGTACTAGAGTTGGATGATTGTTGTTATGTGCCTGCTTTAACTAAGAACATAATTTCAGTTTCTTGTTTGGATAAGAAAGGTTTTTCATTTATAATAAAGAACAAATGTTGTTCAGTTTATTTAAATGACATGTTCTATTGTAGTGCACCTCTGATGAACGGACTCTATATTCTAGACCTTGAAAACCCTATCTATAACATAAATACCAAGAGGTTCAAGTCAAATGATTTGAACCAAATCTATATCTGGCACTATCGCTTAGGTCATATAAATGACAAACGCCTATCCTAGCTCCATAAAGATGGTTTGCTGGACTCATTTGATTTTGAATAATATGAGACATGCGAGTCATGCCTACTAGGTAAGATGACCAAGACTCCCTTTAGTGGACACAGTGAGAGAGCGACTGACTTGTTAGGTCTTATACATAGCGATGTATGTGGTCCTTTCAATGTCACTACTAGAGGTGGTTATAGGTACTTCATTACATTTACTGATGACTTCATTAGATATGGTTATGTGTACTTGATGACACATAAGTCTGAATCCTTTGAAAAGTTCAAAGAATTCAAGAATAAAGTATAAAAACAGCTTGGCAAGAGTATTAAGATACTTCGATCAGATCGAGGTGGGAAATACCTTAGCCATGAGTTTTGTGACTATCTAGCTGAGTGTGGGATTCTATCCTAACTCACTCCTCGTGGAACACCATAGTGGAATGGTGTATCTGAAAGGAGGAATCGTACCCTATTAGATATGGTACGGTCCATGATGAGTCACACAGATCTTCCTACATTCCTTTGGGGCTATGCTCTAGACACGACAGCCTTTATACTCAACCGAGTTCCATCCAAGGATGTAATAAAGACACCATATAGGATATAGACTGGGAGAGATGTTCAGGTGTCTTTTATGAGGATTTGGGGTTATGAGGCTTACGTTAGACGTCAAGTCTCGGACAAATTGGGACCCAAATCCAACAAGTGCTATTTCATTGGATATCCCAAGGAAATGAAGGGATATTACTTCTATATTCCTAGTCAACACAAGGTAGTTGTGGCTAAGACTGGGGTTTTTCTAGAAAGGGATTTTGTTTCTAGAAAGACTAGTGGTAGTACGTTCGATCTTGAAGAAGTTCAAGATGTAAAAAATAGCACTGAAGCCTCGATGGAAGTCGAACTGGAACCACAAAGTGTTGTGGATGATGTTGTTCCACAAGGAGTTGAGGAACCACAACCAATTCTAGTAGAAATACCTCTTCGCAGATCTGATAGGGTACGTCGTCAGCCTGAGAGATACTCATTTCTCTTGTCTGACCATGATGACGTTGTGCTCATAGAGGATGAGCCCACCACCTATCAGGAAGCTGTGATGAGACCAGATTCCGAGAAATGGCTAGAAGCAATGAGATCCAAGATGGAATCCATGTACACTAACCAAGTATAGACTTTGGTTGATCCACCTGAAGGGGTAAAACCCATAGGGTGTAAGTGGGTATTTAAGAGAAAGACTGACATAGATGGACTTATCTATAAGGGTCGCTTGGTAGCGAAAGGTTTCAAGCAGATTCATGGTATTGACTATGATGAAACATTTTCTCCAATAGCGATGTTTAAGTCGATTTGAATCATGCTTGCTATTGCAGCATACCATGACTATGAGATATGGTAGATGAATGTCAAAATCGTGTTTCTGAATGGAAACCTACTCGAGAATGTGTACATGATACAACCTGAGGGTTTTGGAGATCCATAGTATACTGGCAGAGTATGCAAGCTGCATAGGTCCATTTATGGACTAAAGCAAGCTTCTCAAAGCTGGAATCTTCGATTCGATGATGCAATCAAATAGTTTGGTTTCATCAAGAATGAAGATGAACCTTGTGTCTACAAGAAGGTTGTAGGGGACATAATTGTCTTCCTCATATTGTATGTGGATGACATACTACTCATTGGGAAAGACATCCCTTTGCTGCAGTCTGTCAAGACTTGGCTAGGGACTTGTTTCTCAATGAAGGACTTAGGTGAAGCATCCCACATTCTAGGCATACAGATCTATAGAGATAGATCTAAAAGATTGCTTGGCCTAAGTCAGAGTACATATATTGACAAGGTACTCCTACGGTTTGCCATGCAGAACTCCAAGAAGGGATTTCTGCCGATGTCATACGGCGTGAGTCTTTCGAAGACTCAAGGTCCCTCTTCTCGAGAGGAGAGAGACCGCATGGATCAGATCCCTTATGCCTCAGCCATAGGATCTATCATGTACGTCATGCTATGTACTCGTCCTGATGTCTCGTATACTTTGAGCATGACAAGTAGATACCAGTCAGATCCAGGTGAAAGTCACTGGATAGCGGTCAAGAATATTCTTAAGTACTTAAGAAGGACTAAAGAATATTTCTTGATATATGGAGGCGATGACGAGCTAACTGTAAAGGGTTACAGTGATGCCAGCTTCCAGACCGACCAGGATGATTATCGATCACAGTCAGGGTTCATGTTTTGAGTTCGAAGCAGGACACAGTAGCTGATTCTACGACAGAGGCCGAGTATATTGCTGCATCAGAAGCAGTAAAGGAGGCAGTTTAGATCCGCAAGTTCATCACTAAACTTGAGGTGGTTCCTAGTATCGCTGACCCTATTGAGCTCTATTGTGACAACAATGGAGCAATTGCGCAGGCTAAGGAACCTCGCTCACACCAGCGGACCAAACACATACTACGACGCTTCCATCTCATTCCAGAGATTATCGAGAGAGGAGATGTGAAGATTTGCAGAGTACCCTCAGAGGCTAACATCGCAGATCCCTTGACCAAGGCTTTGGCACAGAGAAAGCATGATGGTCACACTAGGTCATTGGGGCTTAGAGCCCACACTGATTGACACTAGTGCTAGTGGGAGATTGTTAGTTAGAGCCCTAGAGCCAATCATTTGATGATTATTGTATGGACTCAATGTATCATATTCTTGTATATAAATAAAGGCATTTGTTTTGGTTATTATACTTACTTGTATTGGTGCCAAATAACTAAGTATAATAGCATCCTTGAGTAGAGGGTTCTTACCTATATCAATCGGTTAGTTGAACCGATAATGAGATGATATAGGGAACACTACTCTTAATCATTCCTAGTCAAGTATTAACATTCAGGGATAATGTTAATGCGACGAGACTAGCATGTAGGTCAACTAGATGACTTGATCTCACAAGTCATAGATATAGAGATATCAAGTTGACACATGGGTATGCATTGGAGAATGTATACTGAATGACCCGCCATGAGAAAGTATCATGGATCATTATATAAGTGTCATATACTTTCTCATGTGGCTATTAGTATGACTACTGGTCCTTGGACCTAAAGTTACCATGGTTCCCTATATAAGGAGTTACATACTTTGGCTTCGTCAAATGTCACCCGTAACTGGGTGGACTATAAAGGCGATTACTGGGTATGTAACAAATTATGCGGAGGGATGTGAGTCATGTAGATGAGATCTATCCCTCCTATATGACGGGAGAGACATCGATATTCTTAATAGAGTGAGACCACTAAGTGCATGGTCATGCCCAAATGAGTCACTATAAGATATTGAGCTCATTTGATCGAGTGAGTCTACTTGGAGTTCAAAATTTAGATTGATTAGAGGATGACACGATCTATGCCTCATATTGATCAATCTAGATGTCTAGGATAGAAGGACGCTTGTCATATATTGTGTTGAGTCACAAGGTGATGTTGGATCTCAACATTCTTGTAACTTGGGTAGTATTGATGTGTTTCTAGATACCACTCATTACTTATGCTTCTAAATAGGTTTAGGAGCATTGACAACGTTACAAGAACCTATACGGTCACACACAAAGGGTAATTAGATGGAGATTAGGTCATATGATGAACCTAAATTGGATTAAGAGTAATCCAAAGTAGGTTAATTGAGTTGGACTCAATTTGGTTCATGTGTTAAGTGAGTCTAATTTGGACTTAGACTCATTTAATCAATTTAATTCAATGAATAGAGTTTCATTAAATTAAAATTGACTTAAACCAATGGTTAGATTAGATCAACCAAGGGAGAGAAGTGGTCAAGTTTGACTTGACTTGAGAGGAAGATGAAGGGTCAATTTTGACTTGACCATTTGCCATCTCATTGGTGAGTTGGCATTAAGTGGTTCAATTATGATGCTCCACATCATCATGGTTGCTTAAGTGGAATGCCACCTCATGGGAGTTACCAAGAGTTGTGACTCTTGGCATCCCATGGAGGTTACAATTCCCCTTAAAGTGGCCGACCACTTTTGATGAGGAGTTAGTACATTTTGTGTGCTTGTGTGAGTAACTCCATCATCTTCTTCCTCTCTAGTTTTCTTCTTGCTCTCCCTCTCCTCCATTACTGATCTCTAAGGTTGCTAGCACATCCTTAGATGTTCTTCTCCATCTCTTTCTTGTGTGGATACACATAGAGAAGTGTCTACTTTGACACTTTCGAGATCCGGCGAACCGAGGACGAGCGAGATTGCGAAGGGCTTCGCTTCAAGGGTAAATTCCTTCTCCTTGTAGATCTAGTTTAGAACTAGTGTAAGAAACTCGTACTCGTAATGTTTTTTGAAATTTTAATCTTCGCACGGATCCGGTGGCTGGGGTTTCGGGGTTTCCGCAACGCAAAAAGCGGTTTTTGGGGCCCGAAAAACCCAACACAATATGGGTAGCTTCATCTGTTTTCCTACAAGGAATAAAATGAGTCATTTTAAAAAATATGTCCACAATGACAAAAATAGAATCCATACCTCGTTTAGACCTTGGTAGTCCTACAACAAAGTCCATGGAAATATCAACTCAAGATTCACTAGGAATTGATAAAGGTGTATACAATCCATGAGGTAAAGATTTAGATTTTGCTTGCCTACATGTACTACACTTCTCACAAAACTTGACTACATCTCATTTCATGTGTGGCCAAAAGAAATGCTCTACCAACACTTTTAGAGTTTTTCTTACTCCAAAATGTCCCATTAGTCCCCTACCATGAGCTTCTTGGATTAATAATTCTCTTAATGAATAATTAGGGACACACAACCTATTCACTCTAAAAAGAAACCCCTCATGCCTATAAAACTTTCCAAATGCAGCATGCTCACAAACATCAAACATATTTCCAAAGTCAAGATCATTAGAATATAGATCTTTAATGTATTCAAATCCTAACAATTTAGTGTTCAAAGTAGAGATCAAGGTATACCTTCGAGACAAAGCATCTGCAACAATATTTTCCATACCTTGTTTATATTTGATCACATAAGGGAATGATTCAATAAACTCCACCCATTTTGCATGACGTCTATTCAACTTACTTTGGCTCTTCAAATGCTTCAACGATTCATGATCAGTGTGAATGACAAACTCTTTGGGCCACAAGTAATGCTGCTAAGTCTCTAAAGCCTTACCAATGC
Organism: Zingiber officinale; assembly: GCF_018446385.1. Lineage (NCBI taxonomy): Eukaryota > Viridiplantae > Streptophyta > Magnoliopsida > Zingiberales > Zingiberaceae > Zingiber > Zingiber officinale. Next base: position 60,826,232 of record NC_055994.1, read on the forward strand.
ATACATCTCCTTGTCATAAGTTAGATAGTTCAAAGCTGCTCCGCTGATTTTCTCACTAAAATAAGCAAGAGGTCGACCTTCTTGTATTAGCACAATTCCAATACCTATTCCTGATGCATCACACTCAATTTCGAAAGTTTTAGCAAAGTTAGGTAATGCCAGTAATGGTGTAGAACTTAGCTTCTCTTTAAGTAAGTTGAAAGCTGAAACTTGTTCACTATCCCAATGAAACCCAACATTCTTTTTAACAACTTCAGTCAAGGGTGCAACTATGAAACTAAAATTTTTAACAAACCTCCTATAGAAACTTGCCAACCCGTGAAAGTTACGTACCTCAGTTATCGTTTTTTGTGTTGGCCACTCACGAATTGCCTTAACCTTTTCTTCATCAACTGTTATTCCCTTAGCAATAAAAATATAACCAAGAAACTCTATTTGGTTAGTGCAAAAAGAACATTTTTGAAAGTTAGCATATAATTTTTCATTTCACAAAACAAGTAGAACTTTTTGTAAATAATTGACATGTTCATCTAAATTCTTACTATAAATTAAGATGTCATCAAAATATACTACAACAAAGTTTCCAATATAATCACGCAAAATATGGTTTATTAATCTCATGAAAGTACTAGGTGCATTAGTTAGCCCAAATAGCATGACTAACCATTCGTACAAACCATACCTAGTCTTAAAAGTAGTTTTCCATTCATCTCCCCCACACATGCGAATTTGTTGATAGCTAGATTTCAAATCAATTTTAGAGAAAATGCAAGAACCATATAATTCATCTAGCATATCATCTAATCTAGGAATAGGATGATGATACTTTACCGTAATTTTGTTGATAGCCCTGCAATCAATGCTTATTCTCCAAGTTCCATCCTTCTTAGGCACAAGTAAAACAGGAACTGAACAAGGACTTAAACTTTCTTGGGCATACCCTTTTCTTATTAACTCTTTAACTTGCTTTTGAAGCTCCTTCATCTCCATAGGATTGCTCCTATAGGCTGGTCGATTAGGAATGACTGCTCCTGGATTGAAGTCAATTTGGTGCTCTATTCCCCTAAGTGGTGGCAATCCATCATGAACTTCTTCAGGAAAGATATCTTCAAATTCCTGCAAAAGAGATTTAACAACACTAGGAAAAGAAGGGTTAAGGTTGTTAGTGTTGAAATAAGTCTCCTTGTACAAAAGTACAATCATCGGCTGTTGAGAATAAAAAACTCTCTTAACCTTTCTTTTTTTTTTTGTGCATAAAAGCTCCCTTTTTTACTCTCTTGCTCTAGATTTTTTGTTTCTTTTTCATTTTTTTTTCACTCCTCTCATCCTCACTTTTTCTTTTCTCACACTCCTTTTCTTTTCCATTTTTTTTTCTCTCACAATCTTTTCTTTTTTCACTCTTTTTTTTATCCTCAATTGATCTTCATATACTTGCTTAGGAGTTAATGGTACAAGAGTTACAAGTTTACCTTGCATCTTAAAAGAATATTTATTTGTGAAGCCATCGTGTATGACCCTCCTATCAAATTGCATGGTCTACCTAAAAGCAAATGACTTGCATGCATTGGTACTACATCACAAAGAACATCATCATGATACCCACCAATAGATAATGAAACTAACACTTACTTAGTGACCTTAACTTCCCCGCAATCATTCAACCATTGTAGTTTATAAGGTCTAGGATGTTTAGTGTAGATAAGCATAATTTCTCAACCAAGATAGTACTAGCAATATTAGTGCAACTTCCCCCATCTATAATCATACTACATACCTTGTCTTTGATGTGACAACATGTATGAAATATGTTGTCTCGTTGTTCTTCATCTTCTTCTTTCACTTGCACATTTAGAGCACACCTAGTGACAAGGGCTTCACCTTCGACGGGATACTCTTCTACATCACTTTCCATCAATGGTGGCACGACATTATCATCTTCGGACTCACTCTCAGTTTCAATATCACCATTTTCTTTCAAAAGAATAATTCTTTTGTTTGGATATTGTGAAGCAATATGTCCTCTTCCCAAACATTTAAAGCATTTAATATATCTATTTCTTGAAGATTGGATAGGTTCTTTACCTTTGACCAATGGAGAACCAACATCTTTATTCTTTAAAAACTCGATCTTACTCTTTGATGTAAATTTATCATCTCTTTTGTTCCAACTAGATTTCCAAGTGGATGAATTTTTACCATGCTTAATTAAACCCTTCCTTTTGAGTTGCCTTTCAACTTTCATGAGCATATGCACCATATCTTCCAGCTCCACATAATGTTGCAACTCCACTACATTTGCAATTTCTGAATTCAACCCTTGTAAAAATCTTGCCATGGTTGCTTCTCGATCCTCCTCCACATTGACTCGAATCATGGCAATCTCCATCTCCTTGTGATATTTCTCCATAATTTTCGATCCTTGGGTTAGACTTTGTAGTCATTGGTACAAATCTCGATAGTAATGTGATGGCACGAACCTCTTTCTCATAATAGATTTCATCTCTTTCCAAGTGCCAAGGGGTCTCTCATTGTTTCTTCTCCTGCTTAGAATAATTTGATCCCACCAAATAATAGCATAATCAATAAATTCAATAGCAGCTAGTTTTACCTTCTTCTCTTCAGAGTAGTTGTGACAATCAAATACTAATTCAACTTTCTTTTCCTACTCCAAATATACGTCTGGATCGCTTTTGCCTTGAAATGAAGGAATCTTCATTTTGATATTTCCCAAGTTGCTATCAAGATAATCATTCATTCTTCCTCTTCTACCACCAATTCTAGCATGACCAGATCCGCCACTAGAAACTCTATTATCAATGTCCTCAGATACAGCATCATCATCATCATCATTGTTGTCATCACGGTTATAGTGCCTTGAATTTCATGTAGGAACTCTACCAGCTTGCCTATTTTGCAATCCCAAAAGTACAACATCTTGTGTCTCTAATCTGTCAAGGATTTGATTGAATCTGATTTCCATACGTTCCAAGTGTTGTCTCAAGACTCGTTGTTCAAGTGTTTCTCTAAGTCTTGCTTCCTCTCCACTTGTCGCTATTAATACAATCTGTTGACACTCAATCACTCAACTCACTAATGTTAGTTCTTTAAAGAAATTAGAATTGTGGCAATTTCCCTATCAGCGATCGTTGACTAATTTAAACTCCCAAGGGTATTAGGATAAAATATATGAATTGATATAAAAATACAAGTTGCAAAATTGAAAATTGATATTAAGGACTGAAAGGAAATTTGCTAGAAGGCAGAACTTAAAAGGAAAATACGGTATTAGAAAATGCAAGTATACTAGGCAAGACTTTAAAGGAGATGCGGAGTATACTAGGCAAGACTTTAAAAAAATATGGAATTGGAAAATACAAGTATACTAGGCAAGACTTTAAAGGAGATGCGGAGTATACTAGGTAAGACTTTAAATAAAATATGGATTGGAAAATGCAAGTATACTAGGCAAGACTTTAAAGGAAATGCAGAATTGGAAAATGCAAGTATAGAAATAACAATTCTCTATACCCACCTTCTTTTTTTTTCCTCTCCTTTTTTTTTTATTTTAGGCCTTTTTTTGCTGAAAATATTTTTTTTTTAAAATTTTGGCCTCTTTTTTTGATTACAACAAGATGACTAAAACTCACTAAAATTGAGATGATAACAATAAGTAGATAATGTTGAACAAAATAAACAAAGATTCAAGCAGAAAAGAAAAAGGATAATGAAATTGATTTAGAAAAACCAAAGCTCTGATACCAAATGCTGTGAATCCAAAGAGAAAGATATCTCAAGAACCCACAACGAATGGAAGAAGAAAGAAAGAACTAAATCGATAAGATTGATGAAAAGAACCTCGAACCAATGCTTAGGAAAACATGAACCTTGGTATAGAAGATGAAAGATGCCACAACCTTGGGATGGAGGTTGATAAGTCTTCGAACGCCACAAGGAAATGCCTTGATAAGCTCTAATTCAATGAAGACCCAACAAGTGAGAGCCTCACCATGCTTTGGATTGAAAATATGTCAAAAATACATGTGTGGTCATCACCCCCTTTATTTATAGCTATAAGGTGACCAAAAAATCCTAAAAGGCCAAAAGAAAGCCCATTTAGTAAAGGCCTATGTAGACTACTTAGTCATTTTAAGCTTATGACTTTATTACAACCTAAATAAAAGTAGAAATTGTGTCTAAATTGAACCTACATATCCTTACTACATAGACATGAGACTTAAGTGCTAATTAAGCTCATCTAAGGCTTGAATTAGGTTGACTATGCTGAATGACTTACTCTTAGTCAAACCTTCTTCAATGGTAGCTTTGGCCTTCACATCTTTAATTAGTACATTAAGTGCTTCCTTTATCTTTCTAGCCTTAGCCCTTGTAATTGGGCCTCCATTGATGTATAATGGATCATCATTAACATCTAGAGTGGATTGACCATCATCCATATCATTAGCTTGTTGCTCTCTTTCTTTGACTCCATCAGCTAGATTTTTGGACGTCCAATAATTAGGCCAAGTACAAAGCTTTATTGTCAGGACTATAAGCTGCTGAGTAGGTAGGAGCTTCTTGAATCATAATCTACTCAGACTCTCAGTTGGTGGCTCATCAGATAGCTGGGAATTTCAAGATTAGAAATGAGAGGCTACAAGGTTATATCAAAGCTAAGGGGCTGAGCACATACTATATCGCTCACGTTCTTTTGGTGTTTGGGCAAAGAGTTTAAGTTAGGTTCACCCTTATTATTTGATATGTGTATGTGAGAGTGCAGGTATGCAGGATACACATGTGACTTAGGTTGATGGCTTCGGGTCTGATGAAGGATGGAGCATTCGAGCGACGTGGACAAGGCAGCGAGGACAAGGGCCGAGGGAAGCGACTTCGAGGCATACGCGAAGAATGACATTGGGGACGAGCCGTGGGCTTGTATGCATCCGAGGGATGAGAGCCAAAGGAAGTAGGCTTGAAGGCAAGAGGTCAAGACTGCAAAGAAGCGTCAAGTGAGTCATAAGGGTGAGTGTACGAGTGCACGAGAGATTGTACTTGGAGTAAAATCCTAGTCCTAAGGTTTTAATGCAGCGTTACTGTAGCAGTACTGTAACGTTAATGTAGCAGTACTGTATCGTTACTATAGCAGTCGACTGTATATTTTAGCTGGTTCAGTCGACCGTGCAGTCGACTGGGAGCGAACAGAATGCTTTTGTTCGTTCGGTCAGTGTGGAGCAGCCGACTACTAGTTTTAGCAGTCGACTGGTATTGAGCCGTTGGGATGTAATGATCGAATTTCCACAGAGGGCAGTCGACTGGTAGGCGGGGTTTTCAACCCGCGACCTATATAACCAAGGCTTGAAAGCTTGGTTATAACTGATGAAATAGAGGTGGTTAATCTCTATTAGTAGTCTACCTGTGCCCTAGCGTTAAAGGAGTCCTTGGTGAGAGTTGTGGTGAGGTTTCTCCACCCACAAGGAGGTTGAGCTAGCCGAAGTTTGTCGGGGACTAATCCACCGACGGATTGAGGGATTGTCCACCTTACGGACTTGCCATGGAGTAGCAGCAAGTTATCTCCGAACCACGTAAATGAACATCTTAGCGGTTTGCATTTCCTTTCTTAGTTTTAGTCTTTCTACTTGTTTGTTTGTATTTCCTCTTGCGCACTAACATTGTATAAAGAAGCGAGGATTTGAGGGTGCCATCTATCTAACCCTCGTTCAAGTCGGCCGACCGATCCCTTACAAGTGGTATCAAAGCGAGCCGCTCTCTACCAGACTAACCACTGAGGAAGCAAAGATGACCGGCTTGATAGAACCGCCAAAGTTTGAAGGCAGAGGCTTATGGGACTTCACATATTGGATGATGAAGATGGAGGTCTTCTTCAACACGGATTGGGACATCATGATGGTGGTCAAAGAGTCGTTCTAAGTTTTGAAGGATAATAAGGGAAAGAGACTCCGACCGCGTCATTGGACGGAGGAACAAACCTCATGGTCAAAGGTAAATTCAAAGATAATATCAATTTTAATTGATATTTTACCTAATGATATGATGAGTCGTGTAGGTGAATATGAGAACACCCATGATTTGTGGAGCAAGATAAAGAAGGGTCCATGGGAAAAACCTTTGTCTACACATGAGGAGGAAAAATCTGAAGAAACGGATGAAGAAGCTCAAGTAGAGAAGGATCAATCGGATGTGGAGACCAATTCAACATCAAAAGAAGACGAGGAAGTGAATCTGGTCACATTTGAGGAAAAGGATGAAGAAAGGCCATCCACAAGTGTGGATGAGGAAGATATAACATCTACATCCTCAAAGGTTGAAGAAGAATCTAAGACAAGTGAAGAAGAAGAAGAAGAAATCTTGGAAGAAGTCAACCTAGTGAGCACCTCCACCGAAGCAAAGTCAAAAGATCACATTGTGTGCTTCGGATACAATGAAAGGGGACACTGCAAAAGTAGATGTCCAATGGGTAAGAAGGTAACTCCTAAACCCACTCAAATTATTTTAGATACTAATTTGAGTTGTAGGAATAATGGTGCCAAGAAGAAGAAGGAGAAGAAGCACATTAGATGCTTCACTTGTGGTGAAATAGGGCATTACCACACCAAATACCCAAGGAAGCGAGAGCTCAAAAAGTTGGGGGCATTTAAGGATGTGGGAAAAGAAGTGGAAGAAGAATGGAGCCTCATGTCAAGGGGGAGCTCCAAAGGTAAAGGGTAAGGTAAACCCTAATTTAAATTTGAAGTCAAATTTAAATTCCTCCATGCATGTTAGGAAAAATAATGTTAATCATTATATGCCGATACAAAATTTTGGTTTCAAATATCATGATAGGAGTAGGGTAATTGTAGATCGAAACCCTAGGAGACCTATTCATGAAAAATCTAGAAATAGTAGACCTAAGGAGACCCAAGGTATTAATCCCAAGAAGGAGAGACATATGCCTAGAAAGGGTAGGTCTAGGAATGTCCAATTTGGATAAATTAACTCTAGGGTTAGGAACCTAGAGAAGGAGAATCAAGCCTTAAGGGGAAAGCTTGATAAGTTAGAACAATTCCTTAAGAGATTCAATGTTGGATCTAAGGAATTAAATATGATGTTGGGTAGCCAAAGCCCCAACCATGATAGATCGGGCTTGGGATACCGATCTATTCTCTCCAAGGCTAATGAGAGATTATATGCTAGGGTGGAAAATGATCATGGCAAGGGAGAGTCCTCCAAAGCTAAGGGAAAGTCTTAAGCTAGGGTTACATATGACTATAGCAAGGAGAAGCCAATAAATGACAAGGGAAAGCCATTTAAAGGTAAGGAAAAATTAATCAAGGACAAAGTGTCCAAGGTTAAGAAAGTTAGGTTTATAGGTCAAGTGTCTCTGGAGGTGCACCGATGTGGCCTAGCCATTGTGGATGATGTTGGATCGAGAAGCGCTAGAGGGGGGGGGGTGAATAGCGTTCGCGGCTATTTCGTTCGATTATCGGAATCGTAAAACGTTCGTCGAGTAATTAACGCAGCGGAATAAAAAGAAACAAACACACAAGGACACAGTCGTTTACTTCGTTCAGAGCCTAGATCGACTCCTACTCGAAGGCCCACGATTCTTGGTCGCTTTCCGTGGGCAACAACTAAAATATCGTGAATAAGTACAAGTAGAAATAAGTATAACTGAAATTGAAATAATACCGACAATAGAATAATAATAGATGAAGCTTTGGGTCGTCGGCGACTGCAACAACACTTTAGAATCGACTCTTGAGCAACACACAGCAGAAGGAAAGCTTGTAAATTATTTTCTTGAGCTGCTGGTCGAGTTCCCTTATTAAGGGTGTTCAAGGCGCCTTCCACTGTTCACCAAAGCGCCTTGAATGAGCCGAGTCAGCCGCGGAGATAAGGGCTGAACTGGTCGAACCTTATCAGGTTCAAGGCGCCTTAAGCCTCTCCAAGGTGCCTTCGTCAAGCTGTCCAAGGCGCCTTGGCTTCCTTCAAGGCGCCTCCAAGCTTGCTTCGCAGCCAGTTCAGGTTTTGCACCTGAGGCGCCTCCAAGCTCCATGGAGGCGCCTCGGACAATGTTCATCCGAGGTTAATCTTTGTACTTTGGTCCCTGCAAGATACGTTAATCCCAAATATACCCTGCAGCACAAAGTTAGCACATAAAACATAATAGATATGATAATGACAGTCTCTGGACTGTCCGGGTCTGACTTCGGATTTCCGACCGGAAATCCTAGGTCGACCCGACGCCTACTGTTCCCTCTACGGGGAATGCGTCCTCACCTACTCCACTCAGGAGATTTACCTGTTGCCAGTGCGATCCTCCAGATCGACTGGACTTTTGCTTAGCACTCGACGCTTCTGGACTTTCTGCTGGACATCTGCTTCCCGGCTAGTCCAGTCTTTCACCTGGTTCGCGACACCAGGACTTTCCACCTAGGGTTACCACCCCCTAGTACTTTTGGCTGAAGCCATCGACTTGCCAAGACTTTCCGCATAGGGTTACCACCCCCTATGACCTAGGGTTACCACCCCCTAGGGTTTTCCCTTTGCCTAACCGCAGCTAGGACTTTCCTGTAATACTCAAGCAGACTTGTTAGATCACAAAACATCTTAACTTTGAATCTTTTGCCATTATCAAAACACGAGTTCGATCGTCGGATGCTTCCCGTACCAACAATCTCCCCCTTTTTGATTATGGTAACTCAAATTCAAAGTTAAGTAAACAGATATCAAATAACGAATAGATGCAAATGAAAACATTTAAAGCAAGCTTAGCAATTTTGCTAAAGTAAACTCTATGAATTTAAAGTATAGCATCGAGTTTAGGCTCCCCATTAATTGTTACTCCCCCTTTAATATTCATTATTTTAAATTTGAATTTGCTACTCTCATTTTTGAATTTGAATTTGATAATTATTTGAGTATTTGAATTTACAATTTGCTACTCTCCCCCTTTTGTTAGCTAGAGCCCTAGAGCCAATCATTTGATGATTGTATTTTGGACTTGTTGTATCATATTCTATATATAAATAAAGGCATTTGGTTTTTGGTTATTATACTTACTTGTATTGGTGCCAAATAAACTAAGTATAATAACGTCCTTGAGTAGAAGGTTCTTACCTATATCAATCGATTGGTTGAATCGATAGTGAGATGATATAGGGAACTGTTAGCTAGAGCCCTAGAGCCAATCATTTGATGATTGTATTTTGGACTTATTGTATCATATTCTATATAAATAAAGGCATTTAGATTTTGGTTATTATACTTACTTGTATTGGTGCCAAATAAACTAAGTATAATAATGTCCTTGAGTAGATGGTTCTCACCTATATCAATCGGTTAGTTGAACCGATAGTGAGATGATATAGGGAACACTACTCTAAATCATTCCTAGTCGAGTATTAACATTCAGGGACAATGTTAATGCAATAAGACTAGCATGTAGGTCAACTCGATGACTTGATCTCACAAGTCATGGATATGGAGATATCAAGTTGACACATGGGTATGCATTGGAGAATGTATACTGAATGACCCGCCATGAGAAAGTATCATGGATCGTTATATGAGTGTCATATACTTTCTCATGTGGCTATTAGTATGACTATTAGTCCTTAGATCTGAAGTCACCATGGATCCCTACATAAGGAGTTATGTACTTTGGTTTCGTCAAACGTCACCCGTAATTGGGTGGACTATAAAGGCGATTACCGGGTATGTAACAAATTATGCAGAGGGATGTGAGTGATGTAGATGGGATCTATCCCTCCCATATGATGGGAGCGACATCAATATTCTTGATAGAGTGAGACCACTAAGTGCATGGCCATGCCCAAATGAGTCAACATGAGATTTTGAGCTCATTTGATCGAGTGAGTCTACTTGGAGTTCAAGATTTAGATTGATTAGAGGATGACATGGTCTATGCCTCATATTGATCAATCTAGATGTCTAAGATAGAAGGACAATGTCACATATTGTGAGGAGTCACAATTAGTAGTCACAAGGTGATGTTGGATCTCAACATTCTTGTAACTTGGGTAGCAATGATGTATTGCTAGATGCCGCTCATTGCTTATGTTTCTAAAGGAGTTTAGAAACATTGCCAACGTTACAAGAACCTATTGGGTTACACACAAAGAACAATTGGATGGAGATTAGGTTCATATGATGAACTAATTGGATTAGGTTCATATGATGCACCAAAGATTGGATTCAAATTAGACTTATTGAGTTAGACTCAATTAGATTCAATTGTTGAATGAGTCTAATTTAAATTTGATTCATTGAGTCAATTTATATTAATGAATTGAGATTCATTAAATTAAAATTGACTTGAATTAAAGGTTGGATTTAACTCAACAAGGAAGACAATTGTGTTGGGTTTTTCGGGCCGCGAAAACCGCTTTTCGCGTCGCGGAAACCCCGAATCACCCAAAGCCGTAGATCCGTGTAAGGAAAAATTTTGAAAACACAAATACGAGTTTTATACTACGATCTACAGTAGATCTACAAAGGAAAAACCATTTTACCTTCGATGCGTGCCCTTGCAAAATCCCGCTCGTCCAAGGTACTTGTCGGATCTCCAAAGTATCAAGGTAGATACTTCTCTAGTGATATCCACACGAACAAGGAGTGTCTCTCACACTCAAAGGATGGAGAAGAGAGCCCCAAGTGTGCTAGCACTTTCTAGAGCTCTCGGATAGGATTTAAATGGAGGGAAAAAGAAAGAAGAAAGGAAACTCTTACACTCAAGAAGTAGTCTCCTCTTTTGTGACCTTCACCCTTTCTTTCTTCTCTTGGAATACAACTCAACCACCTTCTCTCCCTTCATGGAACCCACGACCAAAAGAGAGGAGAAAGCAAGAGAGAGCTAAGGAGGAAGAAGATGGAATGAATGAGAATGAATTGCATTCACTCTCCTTCATGTGTGTGTAACCCCCTTCCCATTTAATGTGGCCATTAAAGAGGGGATTTGTAACCTCCATGAGGTGTCACACACATGTGCAACCATGACGATGTGGAGCATCATCAATGGTCCACCTTATGCCAACTCACAAATGAGGTGGCAAATGGTCAATTCAAAATTGACCTTTGATCTTCCTTCTCAAATCAAGTCAAACTTGACCAAATCTCTCTTATGGTTGATCTAATCTAACCATTTGATTCAAGCCAACTTAATATAATGAATCTAATTCATTTAATTAAATTGATTCAATGAGTCATAATCCAAATTAGACTCATTGAACACATGAATCAACTTGAGTCTAACTCAATTAGCCCAATTTGGATTACTCTTAATCCAATTTGGTTCATCACATGAATCTAATCCAATTGGTTCATCACATGAACCTAATCCAATTGGTTCATCATATGAACCTAATCTCCATCCACTTGTTCTTTGTGTGTGACCCAATAGGTTCTTGTAACGTTGGCAATGTTTCTAAACTCCTTTAGAAACATAAGCAATGAGCGGCATCTAGCAATACATCATTGCTACCCAAGTTACAAGAATGTTGAGATCCAACATCACCTTGTGACTACTAATTGTGACTCCTCACAATATGTGACAAGTGTCCTTCTATCCTAGACATCTAGATTGATCAATGTGAGGCATAGACTGTGTCATCCTCTGACCAATCTAAATCTTGAACTCCAAGTAGACTCACTCAATCAAATGAGCTCAATATCTCATATTGACTCATTTGGGTATGGCCATACACTTCGTGGTCTCACTCTATCAAGAATAGCGATGTCGCTCCTGTCATATGGGAGGGATAGATCCCATCTACATCACTCACATCCCTCTGCATAATTCGTTACATCCTTTATAGTCCACCCAGTTACGGGTGACGTTTGACGAAACTAAAGTACATAACTCCTTATGTAGGGATCCATGGTGACTTCAGGTCTAAGGACTAATAGTCATACTAATAGCCACATGAGAAAGTATATGACACTCATATAACGATCCATGATACTTTCTCATGGCGGGTCATTCAGTATACATTCTCCAATGTATACCCATGTGTCAGCATGATATCTCTATATCCATGACTTGTGAGATCAAGTCATCAAGCTGACCTACATGCTAGTCTTATTGCATTAACATTGCCCCTGAATGTTAATACTCGACTAGGAATGATTTAGAGTAGTGTTCCCTATATCACCTCACTATCGATTCAACTAATCGATTGATATAGGTATGAACCTTCTACTCAAGGACGCTATTATACTTAGTCTATTTGGCACTAATATAAATAAGTATAATAACCAAACAAATGCCTTTATTAATATACAAGAATATGATACAATGAGTCCATACAATCATCAAATGATTGGCTCTAGGGCTCTAACTAACAAATTGGTCAAGTTTGACTTGACTAAGTAGAAGTTGAAACATCAAGTTTGACTTGATGTATTGCCACATCATAAGGATGACTCATCCTTGCCACATCACCTCCACCTCATGAGACATGCCACCTCATGGGGGTTACACCCTCCCCTTGGTTTTAATGTGGCCGGCCACATTAATGGGGAGGTTACAAGATATGGCCGGCCACACATTAGTGGTGGAGGTTTTGGTTGTGTGTGATTATGGTGCATTCACTTCATTCTTCCTCCTCCTTGCTTCTTCCTCCTCTCCCTCTTGCTGTTGCCGTGGGGTTTTGGAAGAGGAGAAGGTGTTGAGTTTCATCCAAGAAAAGATAAGAGAGTGTGAAGGACACAAGAAGAGGATACTACTAGTTGAGTATGTGAGAGTCTTCTTGTTTTTCTCTCTTTTCTCCCTTTTCAAATTCTATCCGAGAGCTCTAGAAAGTGCTAGCACACTTGGGGCTCCCTTCTCCATCCTTGAGTGCTAGAGAGCACTCCTTGTTCGTGTGGATATCACTAGAGAAGTATCTACCTTGATACTTTGGAGATCCGACACGTACCTTGGACGAGCGGGAATTTTGCGAGGGCACGCTTCAAAGGTAAAAGCTCTCAACACATAGATCTAAAGTTTTGAAACTCGTACTTGTATTTCATTCGGTTTTTTCCTTGCACGGATCTACGGCTTTGGGTGATTCGGGGTTTCCGCGACGCGAAAAGCGGTTTTCGCGGCCCGAAAGTATCAGAGCCACGTGCAAGGCTTGTACTAGTTTAATTTTTGTTTTATGAAAACTAAACCTTCTGTGATTTTTTGTAAAATTTAGTTTTTATGTTTTATGGGTAATTTTTCCGAGAAGCGAAGCACAAGTTTCTCGGCACTTGTAGGCTACCAGGAAGTTTTTCCTTAAACGGCTTCGTTTGCCCCAAATACGTTTGGGACAGCGGGCTTGGGTGCCATTAGATCGAAGGAGCAACTCACGATGGTTAGATCGTGAGTAGGGTACTGCCCCTCCCCGCAAGGGATTTGCTCGCGATTGCACCCGAAATCGCTAAACTACCGAGAAGATTTTTCCGAACGGCAATGTCTCGACCCAAATCGCTTTGGGACAGCGAGTTTAGGCACTGTTGGATCGCAGGAACCCTCGCGATGGTTAGATCGCGGGGAGGGGCGCTGCCCCGGCCCCGCATGGGGATCCGTTCCCTAAACGGGACCGCCGGGAAATTTTACTCATAAAAATTATAAAAAATTAATTTTAAAAATTATAGAAAATTATGAAAATATATAATTTTGAATTATATATTAATTTTGTGATAGTCATGGCCCAAAAACCCAATATGATTGGATTGTGTTGTAATTCATAATACGGCCTGCGTGCCGTTATGTGTTTGCACATATTGTATGTTTTTATTTTTTCGCGACCTGCGCGTCGTGCCTTTCTCATATATTCTGGTTGTAAATTAGATTTAGACTCGAATGTAACTCAAGTTTCAAATTGTAATGTACAAATTGGAGCGGTGGAGGGTCCACACGAGACGGAGTTCCGAGGCGGGCACGAGCAACACAAGGTGGTCAAAGGGAGGAGCTTGGAGAAGCTGTTGACCCAAGGTTGACCATTCGATCTTCTCATTGGCTTGAGAAGATCATAGTGGGGCCATGACTAAATCACAAATAGATTAATTAGTTAATTGCTTATGTATATGATGCATGTTTAATAAGTAATTAATTAATTAGTGCCTGACGATTAGATTAGATCTAAGTCGTGCACATGATGCACCCTTGCGATTAGATTAGATCTAAGTCGTGCACAAGATGCATCCTTTTCAATTAGATTAGATCTTGATCGAACCAACTCTAAATGTCTAACCATGCCGTGATACCTATCACTACCTCGATCACATATATTGTTGAATCTGCCAAAGCAGAGCAATACATATTATCTTGGTAGGGTACGGAGGGACAATCTTGGTCCCGCCTATCAACGCATGGGTAAATACAAACTCAATTAGATTGAGTATTCCTAGTTGCTCGGTTAGATCGAGTCAACTATAGGCATTCTTCCAACGGTTGGAAAAGATAGGTCAAAATCACATCTATATTAACTCTCAGATTAGCCAAAGCTAACTCGAGTTTTAATATAAATGCGGATATTGATTTTATAAACAAGAGTTGCATAGAGATGTAATTGGTAATCGTTATCACCGATCATACTAAGCCGTATAGCCAAAGCTAACTCAAGGGTTAGTATGATGTGGATCTTGTCCCACAAGAATTATAGAATTTAGAGCATCATTTAATTAAAGGCTTAATTAAATGATTTTAAAAGAATATGATATTTATTTCTGCAAATTTTCTGTTATAGATAACCATGACGTCGAATACGAACTCTTTCTCCCTGCGTTCTGTCCTTAAGAAGGACAAGCTCAACGGAGCAAATTTCCGGGACTACAGGAACCCGAGAATAGTTCTAACTGTACGTTCTGGAGCAGCCCATTCCGGAGGCTCCTCCTGCCACTGCCACGCGAGTTGACTGGGATGCTTACAAGAAGCATCAAGATGACGCCTTAGATGTGTCCTGTCTAATGCTCGCAACCATGAACTCTGAGCTTCAGAAGCAACATGAGTTGATGTGTGCTTACGATATGGTTGAACATCTTCATCAACTATATCAAGGACAAGCAGGGCACTGGAAGAGGAACTTCACAGGATACTTGGAAGATCTTAACAAGAAGAGAAATAAGATTTCTACTTCAGGTATAAATGTTATAGAAGTCAACCTCTCTATTTCTTCGTCGTGGGTATTAGATACCGGATGTGCTTCGCACATTTGTACTAATGTACAAGCACTGAGAAATAGCAGAGCATTGACAAAGGGCGAGATAGACCTACGAGTAGGCAATGGAGCACGGGTTGCTGTAGGGACTTATTTTCTATCTCTGCCCTCTGGGCTTATACTAGAGTTAGACGATTGTTGTTATGTGCCTGCATTGACTAAGAACATTATATCAGTTTCTTGTTTGGACAAGAAAGGATTCTCGTTTATAATAAAGAACAAATGTTGTTCTGTCTATTTAAACGATATGTTCTATTGTAGTGCACCTCTAATGAACAGACTCTATATTCTAGACCTTGAGAGCTCTATCTATAACGTTAGTACCAAGAGGTTCAAATCGAACGATATGAACCACACCTATCTCTGGAACTGTCGCTTAGGTCATATAAATGACAAGCGCTTATCCCAGCTCCATAAAGATGGTTTGCTGGACTCATTTGATTTTGAATCATATGAGATATGCGAGTCATGCCTACGAGGCAAGATGACCAAGACTCCCTTTAGTGGGCACAGCGAGAGAGCGACTAATTTGTTAGGACTCATACATAGTGATGTATGTGGCCCTTTCAATGTCGCTGCTAGAGGCGGTTATAGATACTTCATCACATTTACTGATGACTTCAGTAGATATGGTTATGTGTACTTGATGACACATAAGTCCGAATCCTTTGAAAAGTTCAAAGAATTCAAGAATGAAATACAGAACCTGCTTGGCAAGAGTATTAAAATACTTCGATCAGATCGAGGTGGTGAATACTTAAGCCATGAGTTTCGTGACTATTTAGCTGAGTGTGGGATTCTATCCCAACTCACTCCTCCTGGAACACCACAGTGGAATGGTGTATCCGAAAGGAGGAATCGTACCCTATTAGATATGGTACGATCTATGATGAGTCACACTGATCTTCCGACATACCTTTGGGGCTATACTCTAGACATGGCAGCTTTTATACTCAACTGAGTTCCATCCAAGGCCGTGATAAAGACACCATATAGGATATGGACTGGGAGAGATGCCCAGGTGTCTTTCATGAGGATTTGGGGTTGTGAGGCTTACGTTCGACGTCAAGTCTCAGACAAATTAGGACCTAAATCCGACAAGTGCATTTTCATTGGATATCCCAAGGAAACTAAGGGATATTACTTCTACATTCCTATTCAGCACAAGATAGTTGTGGCAAAGACTGGAGTCTTTCTAGAAAGGGACTTTGTTTCTAGAAAGACTAGTGGGAGCACGTTCGATCTTGAAGAAGTTCAAGATGCGAACAATAGCACTGATTCCTCGATGGAAATTGAACTGGAACCACAAAGTGTTGTGGATGATGTTGTTCCACAAGGAGTTGAGGACCAACAACCAGTTCAAGTAGACATACCTCTTCGCAGGTCTGATAGGGTACGTCGTCAGCCTGAGAGATACTCATTTCTCTTGTCTGACCATGATGACCTTGTGCTCATAGAGGATGAGCCTACCACCTATCAGGAAGCTGTGATGAGACCAGATTCCGAGAAATGGCTAGAGGCCATGAGATCCGAAATGGAATCCATGTACACCAACCAAGTATGGACTTTGGTTGATCCACCTGAAGGGGTAAAACCCATTGGGTGCAAGTGGGTCTTTAAGAGAAAGACTGACATGGATGGACTTATCTATAAGGGTCGCTTGGTAGCTAAAGGTTTCAAGCAGATTCATGGTATTGACTATGATGAAACCTTTTCTCCAGTAGCGATGTTTAAGTCCATTCGGATCATTTTTGCTATTGCAGCTTACCACGATTACGAGATCTGGCAGATGGATGTCAAAACCGCGTTTCTGAATGGAAACCTACTCGAGGATGTGTACATGACACAACCTGAGGGTTTTGTAGATCCACAGCATACTAGTAGAGTATGCAAGCTGCATAGGTCCATTTATGGACTAAAGCAAGCTTCTCGGAGCTGGAATCTTCGATTCGATGATGCAATCAAACAGTTTGGTTTCATCAAGAATGAAGATGAACCTTGTGTCTACAAGAAGATTGTAGGGGATATAGTTGTCTTCCTCATATTGTATGTGGATAACATACTACTCATTGGGAAGGACATTCCTATGCTTCAGTCTGTCAAGACCTGGCTAGGGAGTTGCTTCTTAATGAAGGACTTAGGTGAGGCATCCCGCATTCTAGGGATACAGATCTATAGAGATAGATCTAAGAGATTGCTTGGCCTAAGTCAAAGTACATACATTGACAAGGTACTCCTACGGTTTGCCATGCAGAACTCCAAGAAGGGATTTCTGTCGATGTCACATGGCGTGAGTCTTTCGAAGACTCAAGGTCCCTCTTCTAGAGATGAGAGAGACCGCATGGATCAGATCCCTTATGCCTCAGCCATAGGATCGATCATGTACGCCATGCTATGTACTCGACCTGATGTCTCGTATGCTTTGAGCATGACGAGCAGATACTAGTCAGATCTAGGTGAAAGTCACTGGATAGCGGTCAAGAATATTCTTAAGTACTTAAGAAGGACTAAAGAATATTTCTTGATATATGGAGGCAGTGATGAGCTAGCTGTAAAGGGTTACAGTGATGCTAGCTTCCAGACCGACCAGGATGACTATAGATCGCAGTCGGGGTTCGTATTTTGCATTAATGGTGGTGCTATCAGCTGGAAGAGTTCGAAGCAGGATACAGTAGCTGATTCTACAACAGAAGCCGAGTACATTGCTGCATCAGTGGCAGCAAAGGAGGCAGTTTGGATCCGCAAGTTCATCACTGAACTTGGGGTGGTTCCTAGCATTGTTGACCCCATTGAGCTCTATTGTGACAACAATGGAGCTATAGCACAGGCGAAGGAACCTCGCTCACACCAGCGGACCAAACATATACTACGGCGCTTCCATCTCATTCGAGAGATCATCGAGAGAGGAGATGTGAAGATTTGCAGAGTACCTACAGAGGCTAACATCGCAGATCCCTTGACCAAGACTTTGGTACAGAAGAAGCATGATGGTCACACTAGGTCATTTGGGCTTAGAGCCTACACTGATTGACACTAGTGCTAGTGGGAGATTGTTAGCTAGAGCCCTTGAGCCAATCATTTGATGATTGTATTTTGGACTTATTGTATCATATTTTACATAAATAAAGGTATTTGGATTTTGGTTATTATACTTACTTGTATTGGTGCCAAATAAACTAAGTATAATAATGTCCTTGAGTAGATGGTTCTCACCTATATCAATCGGTTAGTTGAACTGATAGTGAGATGATATAGGGAACACTACTCTAAATCATTCCTAGTCGAGTATTAACATTCAGGGACAATGTTAATGCAATAAGACTAGCATGTAGGTCAACTCGATGACTTGATCTCACAAGTCATGGATATGGAGATATCAAGTTGACACATGGGTATGCATTGGAGAATGTATACTGAATGACCCGCCATGAGAAAGTATCATGTATCGTTATATGAGTGTCATATACTTTCTCATGTGGCTATTAGTATGACTATTAGTCCTTAGACCTGAAGTCACCATGGATCCCTACATAAGGAGTTATGTACTTTGGTTTCGTCAAACGTCACCCGTAACTGGGTGGACTATAAAGGCGATTACCGGGTATGTTACAAATTATACAGAGGGATGTGAGTGATGTAGATGGGATCTATCCCTCCCATATGACGGGAGCGACATCAATATTCTTGATAGAGAGAGACCACTAAGTGCATGGCCATGCCCAAATGAGTCAACATGAGATGTTGAGCTCATTTGATCGAGTGAGTCTACTTGGAGTTCAAGATTTAGATTGATTAGAGGATGACACGGTCTATGCCTCATATTGATCAATCTAGATGTCTAGGATAGAAGGACAATGTCACATATTGTGAGGAGTCACAATTAGTAGTCACAAGGTGATGTTGGATCTCAACATTCTTGTAACTTGGGTAGCAATGATGTATTGCTAGATGCCGCTCATTGCTTATGTTTCTAAAGGAGTTTAGAAACATTGCCAACGTTACAAGAACCTATTGGGTCATACACAAAGAACAAGTGGATGGAGATTAGGTTCATATGATGAACCAATTGGATTAGGTTCATATGATGCACCAAAGATTGGATTCAAATTAGACTTATTGAGTTAGACTCAATTAGATTCAAATGTTGAATGAGTCTAATTTAAATTTGATTCATTGAGTCAATTTATATTAATGAATTGAGATTCATTAAATTAAAATTGACTTGAATCAAAGGTTGGATTTAACTCAACAAGGAAGACAATTGGTCAAGTTTGACTTGACCAAGTAGAAGTTGAAACATCAAGTTTGACTTGATGTATTGCCACATCATAAGGATGACTCATCCTTGCCACATCACCTCCACCTCATGAGACATGCCACCTCATGGGGGTACCACCCTCCCCTTGGTTTTAATGTGGCTGGCCACATTAATGGGGAGGTTACAAGATGTGGCCGGCCACACATTAGTGGTGGAGGTTTTGGTTGTGTGTGATTATGGTGCATTCACTTCATTCTTCCTCCTCCTTGCTTCTTCCTCCTCTCCCTCTTGCTGTTGCCGTGGGGTTTTGGAAGAGAAGGTGTTGAGTTTCATCCAAGAAAAGATAAGAGAGTGTGAAGGACAAAAGAAGAGGATACTACTAGTTGAGTATATGAGAGTCTTCTTGTTTTTCTCTCTTTTCTCCCTTTTCAAATTCTATCCGAGAGATCTAGAAAGTGCTAGCACACTTGGGGCTCCCTTCTCCATCCTTGAGTGCTAGAGAGCACTCCTTGTTCGTGTGGATATCACTAGAGAAGTATCTACCTTGATACTTTGGAGATCCGACACGTACCTTGGACGAGCGGGAATTTTGCGAGGGCACGCTTCAAAGGTAAAAGCTCTCAACACATAGATCTAAAGTTTTGAAACTCGTACTTGTATTTCATTCGGTTTTTTCCTTGCACGGATCTACGACTTTGGGTGATTCGGGGTTTCCGCGACGCGAAAAGCGGTTTTCACGGCCCGAAAAACCCAACAGGATCACTACTCTTAATCATTCCTAGTCGAGTATTAACATTCAGGGACAATGTTAATGCAATAAGACTAGCATGTAGGTCAACTCGATGACTTGATCTCACAAGTCATGGATATAGAGATATCAAGTTGACACATAGGTATACATTAGAGAATGTATACTGAATGACCCGCCATGAGAAAGTATCATGGATCGTTATATGAGTGTCATATACTTTCTCATGTGGCTATTAGTATGACTACTAGTCCTTAGACCTGAAGTCACCATAGTTCCCTACATAAGGAGTTATGTACTTTGATTTCATCAAACGTCACCCGTAACTGGGTGGACTATAAAGGCGATTACTGGGTATGTAACAAATTATGCGGAGGGATGTGAGTGATGTAGATGGGATCTATCCCTCCTATATGACGGGAGAGACATCGGTATTCTTGATAGAGTGAGACCACGAAGTGCATGGCCATGCCCAAATGTGTCAATATGAGATATTGAGCTCATTTGATTTTGTGAGTCTACTTGGAGCTCAGGATTTAGATTGATCAGAGGATGACACGGTTTATGCCTCACATTGATCAATCTAGATGTCTAGGATAGAAGGACACTTGTCATATATTGTGAGGAGTAACAATTAGTAGTCACAAGGTGATGTTGGATCTCAACATTCTTGTAACTTGGGTAGCAATGATGTATTGCTAGATGCCGCTCATTTCTTATGTTTCTAAAGGAGTTTAGAAACATTGCCAACGTTACAAGAACCTATTCGGTCACACACAAAGAACAAGTGGATGGAGATTAGGTTCATATGATGAACCAATTGGATTAGGTTCATATGATGCACCAAAGATTGGATTCGGATTAATTAAAATTAGACTTATTGAGTTAGACTCAATTAGATTCAATTGTTGAATAAGTCTAATTTAAATTTGATTCATTGAGTCAATTTATATTAATAAATTGAGATTCATTAAATTAAAATTGACTTGAATCAAAGGTTGGATTTAACTCATCAAGGAAGAAAATTGGTCAATTTTGACTTGACCAAATGGAAGTTGAAACATAAAGTTTGACTTGATGTATTGCCACATCATGAAGGTTGACTCATCCTACATGGCATGACTAACCTTGCCACATCATCTCCACCTCATCAAGGTGAGCCACCTCATGGAGGTTACACATCCATTCCATTTAATGTGGCCGACCACATTAAATGAGGGGAGTTACAACATGTGGCCGGTGTTACGCTCCGCAAGTGTACGGAAATATCGCAAGTAATATAAAAGATTATCGTATCCACAGGGACTGGAATAAGTACTAGAAATGTCTCAATGCGAATTAGCTAAACAACTATCCAATCGTTTCAAACGCAAAGTAAGGGTAAACAAATCTAATATTAAAGATCAACAAACAAGAGTTTAGTATTTTGGGTTATGATAAAGGGAGATTCTAGGAGTTTCGGTTTCTTTGTAAGATTTCTTGAATGTAAATGGTTCACCAATTCTTTTCCCTCAATTATCAAACACTTGTAGAAAGTTGCCGGTTCTCTCTTGCAATAGATAACCGGCTAAGGACTGGGAAATGTATCTAAATATGATCAATTAGATGTGAACCTACGTTGTCCTTACACAGAAGCGCACCTATTACTATGCCTTCCTCGGATATCAACATAGAAGCCCACAACTTATTAATCTATCAAGATACAAGAAACTAATCACAAAATCCATCATACTCTCTTGAATATTCCTATTTCCTCTTCAAGATTATCTCTCAAACGTCCTTACACGGGCTTGCACCTATCACGTGGATCGCTCGGATGATCAAGTGAGAGTTTATCTCTACAAAGTCTACAAGAAATCCAAACAATCAATCAAGAATGAGAATTAAGCACAAATCACCATTAATCATTCAAGATCTAATTGATACAAGCAAGACAATGTCATTGAAACAAGAAATGGCAAATCCATAAGAAATTACATCAATCCATCATACAAATACTCCCTTAATCCTAGAATACAAGATCTACTCCATGAATCGAGGAAGAAAACCCGAAGAAATAAAGATTACAAGCATTTCTTAAATCCCCAATCCAAGAAACCAAGAAGAGGGGGAAAGAGAAAACTTATCTATGAAGAAAGCCTCGTCTTCGGATCCAATCCTTGCTCCCGAGTCGAAATCGTCAAGAACTCCCTTAGAATCGCCCAAAAATCCTCCCAAGAATGGGAGGAAACCACCAAATCTTGCCTTCTCCCAAAGGGGGAGAGATCCCCTTTCAATTCATGAAGGAAGGTTTAAATAGAGGAGGAAATCGGGCGCCACACGGCCCCACGACACGGCCGTGTGAGATTCACACGGCCATGTCCAGTTCCTTCTCTGCTAAAGCTGCACGGCCGTGTGACTCCACACGGCCAGGACCCTTCTGCTCTCTGGAAATGCTACACGACTGTGTGGTGCACACGACCACCACCTGCTTGGTCTCTGGAAACTTCACACGGCCGTGAGATGCACACGGCCACCACCTGCTTGGCCTCTGGAAACCTCACACGGCCGTGTAGATCCACACGGCCATGTAAGGCATCTGCTCTGATTTCTTCAAATCAAGACACGGCCGTGTGAGATTCACACGGCCATGTCCTCTTCCCTTCCTGTTAAGACTATACGGCCATGTGTGGTACACGGCCTGATGCTCTCTCCCTTCAATTACTTCCAAACTTGCCTGAGGACGCATAATCTTCACCAATTTCGACTCCTGTGTACAGAAAATGCACAAAAAGCAGATCTCCGAACCAAAAGAGTAAATATGCTAAAAGGAAAGCTGGAAGTATAAAAATGCATTGATCAAGCATGCTCAAAGTATGTAAATGTGCGTAAAAACATGCATAAAAGAGTATATAATCTACGCACATCAGCCGGCCACACTAATGTGGGTGGAGGTTTTGTTTTGTGCTATTGATGTGAATTCATTGTGGCATCTTCTTCCTTGGGTTCTTCCTCCTCCTTTGCTGCTGTTGCCGTGGATTCCAAGCAAGGTGAAGGTGAGTGAGTTGAGTTCCAAGAGAATAGGGTGGAGTGAAGGTCACAAAGGAGGGTACCTAGAGGAGTGTATGAGATTCCTTTTACTTTCTCTCCTTTCTCCCTTTTTAAATCCTACCCGAGAGCCCTAGAAAGTGCTAGCACACTTGTGGTGCTCTCTTCTCCATCCTTGAGTGTTAGAGAACACATCTTGTTCGTGTGGATACTTCTAGAGGATTGTCTACGTTGACAATCTCGAGATCCGGCGTACCTTGGACGAGCGGGATACGCGAAGGGCGCGCATCAAAGGTATAACCCTTTTCCATGTAGATCTAGGAGTAGATCTCGGTATAAACTCGTATTCGTAGTTTTTTAAAATTTTTCTTTGCATGGATCCATTGGCTTTGGGGCTTTCGGGGTTTCCGCGATGCGAAAACGCGGTTTTCGCGGCCCGAAAAACCCAACACCTTTGCCATATATCAAAAGTAATCAAAATAGTCATTCGATTTTTAAAAAGGGATAACAAGATTTTGATAACACTTAACATTTTATAATTTTCTTTTCTTACCTTTTAGCTAAGTGAAATAAAGATATAAAAGTTAATAAGGGTTGATTTTAAAGGATGATGTTAGCCCTTTGGAAAATTATAAAACTACTAGAAGGTGGAACCTTTTGACAGTCTTTTAACTAAGTTGAAAAAGCGAGTAAAACTATATGTAGAAAAGTACTTGTTTAGATTTTGAAAATTTGTTAGTGAAATCATTTGAGCCAAATGATTTTTGACAAAACATTTTTGAAGTCAATTTTTACTTAGTAGAATTTTTTGAGTTAAATTTTGCAAAACTATGCTTTACTTAAGAAAACAAGAATTTACAAAGTTAGATTTCAAAGTGGGCTAAGTTTTAAATTTTGAAAATAGCTACGTAGATAGAAGTTGGAACTTAGCTAAGCTCTTTGCAAGTATTGGATTTTGAAAACTATAGCTTAGGTTAAAAAAAAACTTAGCTTAATTTTAAACAATACTTATTAAATTTTAGGACAAGGAGGGAGTGGAGTAGCTAAAAATTTGGTTTAGGTTATTTATTCAAAGTCAGTTGGT
Source organism: Zingiber officinale (assembly GCF_018446385.1). Taxonomy (NCBI): domain Eukaryota; kingdom Viridiplantae; phylum Streptophyta; class Magnoliopsida; order Zingiberales; family Zingiberaceae; genus Zingiber; species Zingiber officinale. The sequence goes on from NC_055994.1 coordinate 60,850,549, forward strand.
CCTTAAGTCCAAGCATGAGTCAAGTTCAATAGATTTCAAATTATCCAATTTTACTTTAAGAGGTATCAGTGCCCTAAAGATCAAACATGCTTAACCTGGAAATTGAGTATCCTTTACCAACTGTCTAACCTTTAGCTACTTGATGATTGCCTAGAGGGCAACAACTTTCACTTGGTTAGTCAAGTTAAGTCAATTTGGTCCAGTTAGATTTGACTAGAGCTGGAAAACTTGACTTGATTGATGTATATTACGTGTTTAACGCCCAGACTCATATTGATGCACAGATATAAACATTCTTGAGTCAAGGCTGTACCCTATGCAGCTCACGTCATTCTATGTCTTACAAGCACAAGCAAGGTATACCTAGGTGTTTGTGAGATGCTCTGGCTTAAGTTTAGGGGAACATGATTTCTAGGGGGAAAACTTAGGCTAAGTCCGAATTTTGAAAATTCTAAGAAATTGGAATTTTGAAAACTATTTTTCCTAGAATTTTTAAAATGATAAGTAAACCCAGATTATTTGAAACTAAGTAAGTTGTTGACTAACAAGCATGCAAATAAGTAGATATCACTTCAAGAAAGTCTAACAAAACAAATAGATAGTGAAGTGTAGGTGTCCATAGTCAACAGTCCATAGTACAATGCATAAAAGGGTGATATCAAAGAGTAGGATCATCTACTCGAGGAGCATCAGCTGGCTGGTCATCAGCAGGAGGTGCATGGGGCTGCTCAGGTGCTGGCTGACCTAGACGTCGTATCTCGTCACGGAGGGAGGTAAATCCGGTAGCCATCTCAGATCGAATGGAGAGATTATTCGTCGTGTCTGGATGGACTCGACCTCGAGTCGAGCAAGTCTGTCCTCGACGGAGAGTGGCGTAGAGGTCGAAAGTCCAGCTGAGGTGGATGGCCCGGTAGACGGGGAAGGAACCGCGAAAAGATCCTCAGCTAAGAAATCGACCCACTCCTCTCCCTCGCCTGGTATATCCTCGGCCTCTGGAGCGATAGGGGCAGCGGCTAGCTGTGGTCGTCCTGTCCAGGCTAGAACTCCATCAGCGGTGATATCAGCACTATCTAGTCTACAACTGCGGGATCCTAGCTCGTCATATATGGTTAGAGGGATGACTGTCCCTCTGGTCACATCTATACCCTCTATGGTCGAAAAGAAGCGTGTCAAAATATGACAATAGGGCATGTGAACTATCTTGGAAGTGACTGTCCCAGATGCACAAATGATGTTCTGGAACATATGCAGGGCTATATCGATATCTAATCGATGACACAAGGCGTACAAGAAAAATAAGTGGGAAGACCTCATCTTCGGGACATCCCGAGATGAGATCGACAAAATACATGCTGTCAGGACCCTATACATCACATAGTCCTGAACCCGAAGAGAGACTGACCTGAACTCAGTCAGGCCAAGAGGTCTCTCTTCCCCGAAGAAATACGTATAGATAGTATCTAACGTAATATGGGAGTAGGGATCGCCAAATGGTAGGTCCCTACTGGGGTAGCATAGGAAAGTAGACTCTGAAGCCCTAAGTCCTAGGGTGGTGCATAACAAAGTGGGAGTGAGCTCAATGTCAGCGCCAGCAACTCTGGTGGTGTACGTTCTATCATCAACCCTTTCAAGGTTGTGATAGAACTGTGCACATAATTCTTGATTTACTGTATCAGTGCAGTAAACCAGTTGGTCCAGCTGATAGTGCTCTATCATCTGGATAGATGGCTGGCAAAACTAGGTTAAAAAGGACCTATTCACATATCTAGGTTTGATAGGTTCAAAAGTGTAACTAGCAAAGGTATCCCTAAGATGTACAGTAGGGAATCTGATATCTGCTGATGGAAGTCTTGCTGGGGTAGGATCAACGTGACGACGCTTTCTATTTTCAATGATTTTACCAAAATTGGCAAAAATAAGCATGAATCTTATGTAAAACTTGATCGGGAAGGGTTGAGATTATACCTAGGAGGCATTGCTAGGTGTTGAGGAAAGATCAACGGGTTGAAGGCGCCTTGGTTGCCAGAAATCGCACGTAGAAGTCGGGGATTGAAGGCGGCAGAAAATAAACAGAATGCGTTCTGTTCGTTTTCTGAAGTCAAGGATTGAAGGCGCCTTAAGCAAATTAAGGCGACTTAAGTAAATTTTTGGAGGCGCCTCGGATCGATTCGAGGCGCCTTAAGATGATGCGGCGGGAATTTTCTCGCCGCGCTTGGGGGTGCCTTCCCGTGTGGGAGGCGCCTCCATGAGGCGCAATGTGTCCACCTTTTTTTTTTGTTTTTATTAAATGATTAAGGTTAATTAAATTTTGAAGGTTTTAATTGAAAACAAAAAAAAAAATTGAAGATAAATTTTAATTAATTTTGAAGTTAATTAATTTTGAGAATTTATTTAATTAATTTAGAAGATAATTTTAAGTTAGTTAATTTAGAAAAATAATGAAAATAATTTTAAGTTAATTAATTTTGAAAGTAATTTTAAAATTAATTGATTTTGAAAATAATTAAATTTGAAAATAATTTTAAGTTAATAAATTTTGAAAATAATTTTAAGTTAATAAATTTTGAAAATAATTTTAAGTTAATTACATTTGAAAATAATTTTAAGTTAATTAATTTGTAAATGATTTAAGTTAATTAATTTTGAAAATAATTTTGAAATTGATTTTAATTAAGTTTTACTGATTTTTAAAATAATTTTGAAATTAAGTTTTAAAGTTTTTTAAAATAATTTTGAAATTAAGTTTTAATGATTTTTAAAAGAATTTTGAAATTAAGTTTTAAATATTTTAAAAGAATTTTGAAATTAAGTTTTAAAATAATTTTGAAATTAAGTTTTAAAAAGATTTTGAAATTAGGTTTTAAAAAGATTTTGAAATTAAGTTTTAAAATAATTTTGAAATTAGGTTTTAAAAAGATTTTGAAATTAAGTTTTAAAAGGATTTTGAAATTAAATTTTAAAATAATTTTGAAATTAGGTTTTAAAAATATTTTGAAATTATGTTTTAAAATAATTTTGAAATTAAGTTTTAAAAGGATTTTGAAATTAAGTTTTTAATAAGATTTTGAAATTAAGTTTTTAAAAAGATTTTAAAATTAAGTTTTAAAATAATTTTGAAATTAAGTTTTAAAAGGATTTTGAAATTAAGTTTTTAAAAAGATATTGAAATTAAGTTTTAAAATAATTTTGAAATTAAGTTTTAAAGGATTTTGAAATTAAAGTTTAAAAGGATTTTGAAATTAAGTTTTAAAAAGATTAATTGTTTATAGAATTTGAATTAATTATAGTTTTGAGTCTAATTTTGAATTTTAACTTCCTTAGTCATCTCACCCGATCTAAATTTTCAATCAGGTAATCCTATAATTTTTGTGAGATGAATTGAGGTTCAATTTAAGGGTTTTGTTTAACTTTGTGTTAGATTTAGGTTTAGCTTTGGGTTCAACAAGTAAGCATTCTTTGGATAAACTTCTAGGTTATGGTGAGTCACATGGAACTTATTAAAGTAACCATGCCTTCGAGGTTTTCCAAATAGTCCTACCCATTGAACTTAATACTAAACTTTGGTCTAACTGGTTAGGATCCATTTAAGGGTAACTTCAGTTAGTTCCACTTGGCCAAATGCACTAGGTCGAAGCCATATCTTCCTAGACATGCGATGCCCAAGCTTCCCTAACGTACTATCATCCAAAAACTTCACCAGTGCCGTGGGTCAAGTTAAACCTAGCCCATTTTTTCTAACCTTAATTACCCTGCTGGGTAGTCTACTCTTGTTTACCTATTTCGGGTAGATTAAGTTCGGTTACCCAGTCGGGTAGTTTAGTTGGAGGTGCCAGCTATTCTGGATCCTCCATCTATATTTTATTTGATTTGAATTCAAATTATTTTGAATTTTTAAGTGAATTTTTAATTTAAGTTCGAATTTCTAATTTGATTTTGAATTTTTTAATTTAATTTCAAATTTTTAATTTGATTTTGAATTTTGAATTTATAATTTAATTTCAAATTTTTAATTTGATTTTGAATTTTGAATTTATACTTTAATATCAAATTTTAAATTTAATTTTGAATTTTAAATTTTGTAATTTCGTTTTATTAAGATCATTTTTCTTTTTGCTCCCTCTGGATCATAGCCTCGATATGGTCTATCGAGGTAGTGTATTTGATCCTTCAGGACCCAATATTGGCCAAGTCCAATTTGATTGACCAATTTAGACTTGGGGACCCATGCTTGGACTGACTTACTATTGGTTTGTTTGTTAAAGACAAATAAGATTTATATTTCTTTTTGGTATTATATCCTAGCCTAATTTTATTATAGACGGCTCTTTGTGACCCAAGAATTAGGTCGAGGTTCTTGGATCCTAAAGAAAACCGTTCTAATGTTAACTTTAAATCCTTGATCTGATTTTTCAGACTGGAATTTTCTTCCTCAAGTTTTTGGACCTGAGTTAAATCTCCAGTCTGAACTGAGTCAGGCAAGGATTTGGAGTTAGTCACTTCTTTAAGGACTGCTATTTCCTTTAGAAGTGACTTTAGTTTAAGGTTTGATTTAGCTAATTTGCGAAGTAAATAATTAACTAAGTTATTAAGTATAGGAATACTTACAGCGGAGTCTGGCCCTTCGGAAATGGATGTGGATCCATGGCTTCACTCGGACTCGGCCTCTGACTCGCTCTCGCTCTTGGATTCGACGATCTGGTCCTGGGCCATCAACACGAGTAAACTCGTCTGATCGAGTTCATCGTCGTCATCCTCCGAAGAAGATTCGTCCCACGTCGCCTTCAGGGCCTTCTTCCTTCTTTGCTTTTTTGCTTCCTTTTGGTTAGGGCGGTTGGCTTTGATGTGCCCCTTTTGGTTGCATCCGTAGCAGATTACTTCAAATTTTACCTTAGAACTCGGTTGGACCTCCTTGGATTGTACCGCCTTCTTCAGGTCTTTTTTGTTGAAGCCCTTCTTCTTCTTGTAGAGCTTCTTCACGAGGTTCACGAGTTTGCTGGTCAGTTCATCTTCTTCTTCTGAGTCGGGTTCGTCTTCTGATTCCGGTTCAGTTTTTCGTCGCAATCTCGGTTCCCGTGTTCGACTGGTACCTGCAACCAAAGCAACCCCCTTCTCGGTTGGCTGTGTATTAGTCTGCTCATGAAGTTCAAACTCAGAAAATAACTCATCTAATTTTAAACAAGACAAGTCCTTGGAGACTTTGTAGGCATCTACCATTGATGCCCACAATATACTCCTCGGAAATGAGTTTAGAGCGTACCTTATGACGTCCCGATTCTCGACTCTCTGCCTGATCGCATGAAGAGAGTTGAGGATGTCTTGAATCTGTGCGTGGATCGAACTCGCCGTCTCTCCTTCCTGCATTTTTAGATTGTACAGTTTATTAAATAATAAGTCACGCTTACTTACCTTGGTTTCCGAGGTGCCCTCGTGGAGTTCGATCAGCTTTTCCCAAAGCTCCTTTGCTTATGAGAATGGACCGACTCTGTTGAGCTCCTCTTTGGTCAGTCCACACTGGAGGGTGCAGGTAGCTCTAGCGTTGGCTTCCACTTTCTTGATGAAGGAGGGTTCCCAGTCTTCGCAGGGAGTAGGTTTGCCATCAGTGTCAGTCGGTAGTTGAAATCCAGTTCGGATGATCATCCACATTTCGAACTAGATTTTTAGAAACGTCTCCATCCGTCCCTTCCAGTACCCGAAATCTTCTTCGGAGAAGAGCGGGGGACGGACAGTGCTGAAACCCTCTTGATGGGCCATTGAGAAAATATGCAAAAAGGAATAAGAAAAAAAAATATGTCCCAAGACTATGTCTTGGATTAGTAGTGCGGGAGGATAAGGATAAGAAATAATGAACTCGAGTGGTGTTGCACCAGCTTCGAGTAAAAACCGATTCGTAAAATAATTAGAATGTAGCTAATTAGCTAATTCTAATTGACTCCGAAAACATAGAAAATAACCACGAAAAAAATGCGTGATTGGTGGTTGCACCATATCAACGTGACCCCGCTCTGATACCAATTGTTGGATCGAGAAGCGCTAGAGGGGGGGTGAATAGCGTTTGCGGTTATTTCGTTCGATTATCGGAATCATAAAACGTTCGTCGAGTAATTAACACAACGGAATAAAAAGAAACAAACACACAAGGACACAATCGTTTACTTTGTTCGGAGCCTAGATCGACTCCTACTCGAAGGTCCGCGATCCTTGATCACTTTCCGTGGGCAACAACTAAAATATCGTGAATAAGTACAAGTAGAAATAAGTATAACTGAAATTGAAATAATACCGACAACAGAATAATAATAGATGAAGCTTCGGGTCGTCGGCGACTGCAACAACACTTTAGAATCGACTCTTGAGTAGCACACAGCAGAAGGAAAGCTTGTAAATTGTTTTCTTGAGCTGCTGGTCGAGTTCCCTTATAAAGGGTGTTCAAAGCGCCTTCCATTGTTCACCAAGGCGCCTTGAATGAGTCGAGTCAGCCGCGGAGATAAGGGTTGAACTGGTCGAACCTTATCAAGTTCAAGGCGCCTTCAGCCTCTCCAAGGCGCCTTCATCAAGCTGTCCAAGGCGCCTTGGCTTCCTTCAAGGCGCCTCCAAGCTTGCTTCGTAGCCAGTTCAGGTTTTGCACCCGAGGCGCCTCCAAGCTCTATGGAGGCGCCTCGGACACTGTTCATCCGAGGTTAATCTTTGCACTTTGGTCCCTACAAGATACGTTAATCCCAAATATACCCTACAGCACAAAGTTAGCACATAAAACATAATAGATATGACAATGACAGTCTCTGGACTGTCCGGGTCTGACTTCAAATTTCCGACTGGAAATCCTAGGACAACCTGACGCCTACTGTTCCCTCTACGGGGAACACGTCCTCACCTACTCCACTCAGGAGATTTACCTGTTGCTAGTGCGATCCTCCAGATCGTCTGGACTTTTGCTCAGCACTCGACGCTTCTGGACTTTCTGTTGGACATCCGCTTCCCGGCTAGTCCAGTCTTTCACCTGGTTCACGACACCAGGACTTTCCACCTAGGGTTATCACCCCTAGGACTTTTTCCTGAAGCCATTGACCTGCCAAGACTTTCCGCATAGGGTTACCACCCCCTATGACCTAGGGTTACCACCCCCTAGGGTTTTCTCTTTGTCTAACCGCAGCTAGGACTTTCCTGTAATACTCAAGCAGACTTGTTAGATCACAAAACATCTTAACTTTGAATCCTTTGCCATTATCAAAACACGAGTTCGATCGTCGGATGCTTCCTGCACCAATAGATGAGTCACCTAGGAAGGTGGCTAAGGTTAAGAGCTCTAGGGGGAGCTTTAAGAGGTAAGTTGGGACCTATGACCAATGGATCTCAAGTGGGTTTTACTTGGGATTCTAGGGGAGTCATGGAGTATGCCAAATGGTTTGGAGACGGACTGAAGTCTCATACCTAGGGAATTGACACACATGAGTTATGTTTCATACTTAGAAATATGACATTGGGGTCATATAGCATGATAATCGGTTTTAGATGTATAGATGCCATATAAACCAATGCTAGTGATGCATTATGGGTTAGTATGAGAAAATACATCAAGAGGAAGCCAAAACTAGGACTTTGAATCAAGGTTCAATTGAATCATTTAGCTAGTTTAGAGTTTTGTGTCAATCATGGGATATGTGATAAATATTTTTTTTTATTTTTTTTCCTAATAGACATTGATAAAATAGACCCCTCCATAAAATTTGAGAATTTTTGGAGGTCTGTGGAATTTCTGGCGCATTTCTGAAGTTGGCCAGAAAAGGTTGATTTTTGCATGAATATTGTACCAGTTGATTGATACAGTTAGCAGTCGACTGGTAACAGTGTTTTTGAGCACAGAATGTCTCTATAAGCTCGTTTTCATGGGGGCAGTCGACTGGTACTTCTTGCAATCGACTGATACCAATCTGAAAGTGTTTTCAGCACTAGATTTTGATCGGATCAGCTCGTATATGTGTATGAAATCCATGGGGGATTAATACATGAGTTTAGGGTCAATTTGGATGACAAGTTTTCAACAATTGGGTTATTGTTCGAAAGCTTTTTGGATGTTAGGCAAAGGGGGAGAAGTAAGGTTTAGTTGGGAAAACCTTAGTACCTATGCGTAGGGGGAGCCTTAGGATAGGTTCTTAAATAGCCCTGTGATAAAATCCTAGCTCAATGGGGAGCCTAGGTGTAGGGGGAGCCTTGGCATAGGTTCCAATGCATGGTGCATTTTTCATTCGGCGTTGTAAGTCCAAGTGTGTAGCCTTGGCATCGTAAGTCCATTGGGCAGTGTAAGTCCAAGTGTGTAGCCTTGGCAACGTAAGTCCATTTGTTTTAGCATGTTTATTTTCTATTACGTTTTCCCTAACTTAAACATATTGCCAAACATCAAAAAGGGGGAGATTGTTGGAGCAATCCCAATGGTCCGTGGGACCATGTGTTTTGATGTTTGGACAAAGGGTTTAAGTTAGGTTCACCCTTGTTATTTGATATGTGTATGTGAAAGTGCAGGTATGCAGGATACACATGTGACTCAGGTTGATGGCTTCGGGTTCGATGAAGGATGGAGCATCTGAGCGACGTGGACAAGGCAGCGAGGACAAGGGCCGAGGGAAGCAACTTCGAGGCATACGCGAAGGATGGCATTGGGGACGAGCCGCGGGCTTGTATGCATCCGAGGGACGAGAGCTAAAGGAAGTAGGCTTGAAGGCAAGAGGTCAAAGCTGCAATGAAGCGTCAAGTGAGTCATAAGGGTGAGTGTACGAGTGCACGAGAGATTGTACTCGGAGTAAAATCCTAGTTCTAGGGTTTTAATGCAGCGTTACTGTAACAGTACTGTAGCGTTAATGTAGCAGTATTGTAGCATTACTGTAGCAGTACTATAGCATTACTGTAGCAGTCGACTGTATATTTTAGCAGTTGACTGGTGCAGTCGACCGTGCAGTCGACTGGGAGTGAATAGAATGCTTCTGTTCGTTCGGTCAGTGTGGAGCAGTCGACTGCTAGTTTTAGCAGTCGACTGGTATCGAGCTGTTGGGATGTAACGGTCGAATTTCCACAGAGGGCGGTCGACTACATGTTTTGGCAGTCGACTGGTAGGCAGGGTTTTCAACCCGCGGCCTATATAACCAAGGCTTGGAAACTTGGTTATCGCTGACAAAATAGAGGTGGTTAATCTCTATTAGTAGTGTACTTGTGCCCTAGCGTCAAAGAAGTCCTTGGTGAGAGTTGTGGTGAGGTTTCTCTACCCGCAAGGAGGTTGAGCTAGCCAGAATTTGCCGAGGACTAATCCACCAACGGATTGAGGGATCGTCCACCTTACGGACACGTCGTGGAGTAGGAGTAAGTTATCTCTGAACCACGTAAACGAACGTGTTAGCGGTTTGCATTTCCTTTCTTAGTTTTAGTCTTTCTACTTGTTTGTTTGTATTTCCGCTTGCGCACTAACATTGTAGAAAGAAACGAGGATTTTGGGGTGCCGTCTATCCAACCCCCCTTCAAGTCGGCCGACCGATCCCTTACACTTTTCAGGGCCTAAACTCTCCCAACTTAGACATAGTTAAGGTCGAAATCCTTCTAGTTGCGGTATCAACCTTACCCCTACTAAGGAGTCGAGCATATGCCATATCATCCGTGTCCTTTTCAGGGCCCAAACTCTCCCAACTTGAACATAGTCGGGGTTGAGATCTTCTTGGCTGTAGTATTAATCTTACCCCTAGAAAAGGGTCGAGCATATAATGTATCACCCACCTTCTTTTCAGGGCCCAAACTCCTCCGACTTAGACATAATCAGGGTCGAGATCTTTTCGATTGTGGTATAAACCTCACCCTTGCTAGGGGGTCAAGTATATACCACATCACCTGCATCCTTTTCATGGTCCAAACACTCCCGGCTTAGACATAGTCAGGGTTGAGATCCTTCCGGCTGTAGTATCATCCTTACCCTTGCTAAGGGGTTGAGCATATGCCATATCGTCCACATCCTTTTCTGGGCCCAAACTCCTTCAACTTGGATATAGTCAGGGTTGAGATCTTCTCGACTATGGTATCAAACTTATCCCTGCTAAGGGAGAGCATATAACGTATCCCCATGTCCTTTTCAGGGTCCAAACTCCATTGACTTAGACATTGCCGGGGTTGAGATCTTCTCAAGTACAGTATCAACCTCACTCCTACTAAAGAGTCGAGCATATACCATATTTCTAGTGTCCTTTTAAGGTCTAAATTCTCCTAACTTAGACATAATCGGGGTCTAGATCTTTTCAATTGTGGTATCAACCTCACCCCTATTAACGGGTCAAGTATATATCGTATCATTCGCGTTCTTTCTAGGGCTCAAACTCCCCCGACATGGACATAGTCGGGGTCAAGATCCTTCCGACCGTATATTAACTTCACCCCTACTAAGGGGTCAAGCATATACTATATTACCCGCCTTCTTTTCAGGGCCAAACTCCCTCGACTTAGATATAGTCGGGATTAAGATTCTTCCGACTGCGGTATCAACCTCACCTCTGCTAAGGGGTCAAGTATATATTGTATCACCTGCATCCTTTTCAGAACCCAAACTCCCCTGACTTGGATATAGTCGAGGTTGTAATCTTCTCAAGTGCGGTATCAACCTCACCCTTGCTATGGGATCATGCATATACCGTATTTCCCATGTCTCCAAATTCTCCTAACTTTGACATAGTCAGGGTTAAGATCTTTCTAGCTGTGGTATCAACCTCACCTCTGTTAAGGGGTCAAGCATATATTGTATCACCTATATCTTTTTCTGGGCTTAAACTCCCCTGGCTTGGACATAGTCGGAGTGGAGATCTTCTCGACTATGGTATCAACCTCACCCCTGCTAAGGGGTCAAGCATATACCGTATTCCCATGTCATTTTAAGGAGCCAAATTCCCCTGACTTGGATATAATCATGATCGAGATCCTTCTAGCTACGCTATTAACCTCACCCTTGCTAAGGGGTCGAGCATATACCATATTGCCTACGTCTTTTTTTAAGGCCCAAACTCCTCTGATTTGGACATAGTTAGAGCGAGATCCTTTCGGCGGTAGTATCAACCTCACCCCTGCTAGGAGGTCAAGCATATACCATATCATTCACGTCTTTTTTAGGATTTAAACTCTCTCAACTTAGACATAGTCGAGGTTGAGATCCTTCCTGCTATAATATCAACCTCACCCCTATTTAGGGGTCGAGTATATACCGTATCATCTGCACTTTTTTAGGGCCCAAACTCTCTCAACTTAGACATAGTTGGAGTCGAGATCCTTTTGGCTGTGGTATCAACTTCATCCTTGTTAAAGTGTCGAGTATATACTGTATAACCTATATTCTTCCCAAGGCCTTGCCTCTATCGATGTCCTAACTCTAGCGCAATATCAATTTATTTAGCTACTAGGTAGTCATTCATATTGAGCTATTCGTTCTTATTTGAGATACAGTTTTGCCTAAGGCGGGCAGTTGGCATAGCATTAGTGAAGTGAGGAAAAGATAGTAAATCTAGGCCGGGATGTGGAAATCCCCCAGATCAAGTTCATATAAGTTAGTTATAAAAGGATGCATTGAATAACAAGAAAAATCATGAGAAGTCTGTTATCCCCCTCTAGAATGATATATGAGATTTTGAAAAATTAAATTGGTGGTAGAGGCTAGTCAACAGGAAGGTGGCCTGATTCCTGTAGCTGCTTGAAAGTTTCATCCACATCATGTTGTACCATTTGAGCTAAGCGGGTCCCAATCATAGTATAAAACTCTTTTGATTTAAGAAATTCCTTTTTCTTTAAAGACCAACACTCCTTCTCGGCGGCTAGGTACTCTTGTAGCTCCGTAGTTAAGTTGGTCAATTGATCTTGTTGAGTGTTTAAGGTAGCCTGTAGCTCCACTTGGGAGACTATTAAGGTGGTATTTTCTGTTTGATAGACTTTGTATTCAGAACGAGCATTATTTAGGTCGAGAAGTTATTTTTCGGCCATTGCTTGGGTGGCTTATGTCACTTGGCATGCAAACTTTGAGGCTCTTCACAGCACATTCTCGACTCTTGCCAGGGTTGTCTTGGCTTCGCTGTGGGCAAATTCCAACTCGCACAGACGATCCTCATCCAAAGTTTTATTCAATCTAGCTTCCTCCTGCGTAGCAGCCAATTCAACCTCTTGTAGATTCAGTCTCTTTTGGTTGGCTTCTAACCCTTCATTAGCATTGTTGATGTCAGTTGTCGCTATCGACGTCCGCCACCACTGTCGTTAGCTTAGCTTGTCCTTGGGCCACTAGGAGTTTCAACTTCTTTATCTCCCTCCACTGCTTTTTCATCCCCTATTCCAATGCCTTAGCCTAGGTTTCAAGGGTGTCAATTTGTCTCTGTCGTTGGCCTGCATCATGTTCAGCTCATAGCTTGCTCATCATGGCCTCAACAAGGTTTGATCAAAGCTACCAAATTTTGGATAGAGCAGTAAGGGGGTTCTCCTCTAGCTCCTTCAGACAGGCTAATTCTCCTTGAGAGGTAGTAGCATCTACGCTGGAGGTGACAAGATGAGCCTTCAAATCATTCACTTGGGCTTGGAGATCACGACGACATTGCTACAACTCGGGTAGCTGTTGGCTAAAAATGACCAGTCAAGACATATGATCAACCTCGATATTTGATAGATCATCAACCAGGTTCTTGTAAGAGAGGCTCTCAGTAGCAGTTTCACCATCTGCCACCGCTTGGCCATGAGACCAGTAAAAGTCACTGTATATTGAAAGTCCTTAGGGCTTTGAGGTCCTAAGAAGACCCTTACTCCATTAGGACCAGCTCTCGCATGTACGGGGAAAATAGAATGCTCGATAGGAGGGTGAGAGGTGTTAGAACTGGGATCTACTCGGTGAAATAACATCAGAGCGGAGGCCACAAGGGTAATAGCGGTAGATGATGGCGAAGTATGGGAGCAGGGAGGCCCTGGTAGGGGAAACCTAGGCTAAACAACCTAAACGGTAGGATCTAATGATGGAGCCTCAACTCAAGAAATTTGAGAATGAGAGGATGGCACGACCTATGCTGGTAAAGAGGATCAAAGGATGATCTAAGGGGAATGACTTCTCTTCTAATTTATGCGAAGAGGGGTTCCAAACTCTCTAGATAATACTAGATTGGGATTGGAAAGAGTGGGAATCGTCTCTTGTAGAGTGTTCATGCGTAAAGAGTCATCTCCTCCAAGGGTTACTAGAGTAGATTCTTCCAAAGTTAAGGGGGGAGCGATTGTTGTGATGGATGCTGGACTAGGAACGACTACTGTAGGGGTCTCCATCCTGGTCAGATGAACAATCTCGGTACCCTGTGCCTCCAATTCAGTGTTAGTCATTTTGAGGGCACTTTCAAAAGTAACCTTCAACATGGTGGCAACTGTAATAAAATAAGTATTTTCAATTAGAAAACAAAAGTCAAGGAAGGGGGAAGGATGGTACCAAAAGATAGTTGAAGAGGAGTTGGAAGAGGGCTGAGCCCGAACATGTGAAGCAACCCCTCCTCAAGTAGAGAAATGCTGTCGAAAGTTGCTCAAATGCACAGAAGTAGCCTCATACTAGGTGATTGTCTCTTACGGGAGGAGTGGGTAAATTCCTTTGCCAATGACTCAGCCAAGACATGGGAATAGGAGGCCAAATGAAGAAAAATTGAGGTTTTCACCCTTTATAAGAAGTAGGAAGGTTCTTAAGTAGATCATGACCCACTCGAGAGAAGAAGAAAAATACTCCATCTTCCATTTTCTTGGGATAAAGAAACAGTGAAAAAGACGAGCGCACAGAGGTATGTGATATAAACGGAACAAAATAACTATTCCGATCAAGATGTGAAAAGAGTTGGGCCATAACTGGGACAAGGGAATGTAGAAAAACTATGACATTTTAGATAAAAAAAGATGAACGGGGAAGCATAATCCACTTATTAGGTGACTGCTGAAGAAGGCACATCTTAGTGGTAGACAATCGGGGTGATCATTACTATTAGAAAGTATCAAAACATGATTATCTGGAATCTCATAGGTGGTTCTTAGGTGATATAAGAAAGCATTACTAAAACAAGACTTTACAGATCGGTACCAGGGAACATATGAGAAGGAAGACCTTGCCACCATCACAAAATGATAATAAAGAACTAAGAGCAGACTAGTGAACATTCGAACAACAGAAAAAGCTAGGAACTTACTCTGGTATGAAAATGCAAGGAACCTGAATTAGAAGCAAAGACGAAGGCCGACGGACATGAGCAAGGTTGCATAAAATGATAAGGGCTCCTCCACCATATTTATACTAGTTAATGTTCAATTAAAACCTTTGGATCAAGATCAGGAAGGGAGTAAGGAGATGATATTAGCCGTTTGATCAAACTCATATTACAAGAATGAAATAATTATTATGTTGAAGATAGACTGTTCTTCTTCTTCACTAAGGGTCACATCATATTAATTTGATATAACCTCATGGATAAATTTATTCTATGGGATTGGAGGTCAAGGCTGGCAAGGCAGGAGCATTTAAAAAGCATGTTAATAATTAAAATGAGGATCTCACTAAAGATGAACTAAAGATTTTCTTATCCACATGTACAACAAACTAAATCAAGACCTAGTCATATAGTGTCGTAGTTCAGTCAATCGGACTCGCACTTCGTTTGATTAAACTTAAAGGAGGTATTAGTGATGTAAGGGTATTTCCTAGGTGCCACATGGCTAAGAGGGTCAATGATCAAACTAGAATGGAATGCAGGTCAACAAAGGCCTGATTGCCGACTGTCGACTCTCGACTCCCGACTATGCTCAATGTCATACTCTCAGTTACACCTAACTGTTGATTCCTAGCTATTACTGACTCCCAGCAATGCTCGATGTCCTACTCTTAGTTATTCCCGATTGCTATTTCTCATCTACTCCTATCTCCTAGCTACGCTTAGTGTCCTACTCCCAATTACTCCCAACTGCTGATTCCCAACTACTCCCGACTCCTGGCTACACTTGGTGCTCGACTCCTAGCTACTCCCTACTCCCGACTCCCGACTGTCGACTCTCAACTTATGATTCCAAACTCCCTCAAACTATCAAGGACTAGAGCAACAAAGTGTTACGCTGTTCCCGGAGAACAATAAAATACAATCATTATCGCGAGAAAGATAGAAAATACAACTATTAACTTCGACATAAATGGGTCGTAATGAACATTTATTTCGGGAATGTCGCCATAATAGTGAGAAATAGGGGGCACAGAGAGAATGTATGAAGTAGATCTAATCCTATAAAAGGTAGTTAACTCTTATGAGCAAAGGTTGTACACATATACTTTCAAAACCCTAATTTCCTGTAACCTCTTTCTTATTTAAAAAGAACTGACTTGAGCATCAGAATGACTTTGCTGGGGACTTCCCTAACTATCATTATGACCCGTTTTCTAAGATTTCTTCTTCTTCACAGTGACAAAACCCATAATCAAAATCGAACCATACTCTAATACCAATAAACTTATCACGCCCTGGGTATACTTATCCGCCAAAATAGACGATACCTGTTAGTGATAATATAGGAAATAATTGATACCAAACCAATTAAAGCCAACACAAATACTAATACAATATAAAAATAACTAAGTTCTTAAATTTCTAATGCATATATGTATGTATGAACATGTAAACATACTAACTAAACAAGCTAAAACCAACATTCCATACGGAAAGAAAACCATAAATACAAGACTGAAAATAACCTAAACAACTCGAAATGAAATCCAAACTATAGTGGGATCGAAAGCCAAGGCCTCTGAGCGACATGACACATCCTATACTTGCTAACTTGGAAGTAAAAGGAAATTCAAGGGGTAATGAGTACAATGACTTAGTGGGTATAAGAAAAATAGTGCATGAACAACATTGTGTGAGGAGATCAAAGGAAGCAGTCTTAGGTAATAATAGTTACCACAAAAATAAGAGTAACAATATAATCATCTACTAACAAAAGTATAAAAAATAATATAACCCTTCACTAAGTTGCTCCACCAGGCATAACCAATAAATTGGGAGTATCTACAATACACTTAAAAACCATCTACATAAACTTAGCACATAATAAGCGTATAACATACATATAATAAGTTCTGAATGCACGCCACAACATGCTACCACGATTGAGTCTCATGGATAGTTAAGTTATCCACTATTTACATGTGACAATACACGCTACCACTATTTGGTCTAATGGGCAGATAAGATGAGATAGTTATCTAGCTGCTTAGCTTCTGACTACGGGCGATAATACATGTTACCACCATCTAGTCTAGTGGGCAGTTAGAGCAGTACCTAGTCTAGTGGGTAGATAAGATGTGTATCTATCTAGCTATGGACTACGGGTGACAACACGCTACCACTATTTGGTCTAGTGGGTAGTCCAGATGTAAATGTATACACAACAATAATAACCAAACAAGCGAAAATAATCACATCCAAGGATAAATCTCTACAAGCTACACTATGATATTGCAAAGATAATGATATAAGTATAAACAATAAATAACATGGATAGTAAAAACTGCATGAATATCAAGTAGAATAATAATAAGATCAAACAACTAAGTATCAATTTCAAAGAAAACATAGAGTGGAGTCGAGGTAAATATATAACCAATGTGAAATCAAATACTCATGCACTAAGATTAAAGAAACTATAGAGGTTAAAGACGAACTATTCACCTCAAATACCAAATATCCTAACCATCTTCAAATGTGATGCTCTATCTTGAGTTCAAATCCTATAAGTAATAATACGCAAACTATTTAAGTACTAAACTATTACAAATAACAAAACTTGATAACTAATTTATTCCCTTGTTCCTTAGAATTAGTCATTTTAATTTCTTACTAGATTTTGTAGGAGTTCATAACTGATTGATAGTCCTAAAGCTAATCAATCAATGAATTAATTACTTTTTCTATATGCTTAATAAACCTATAATTAAGTCCATCTCTCCTCTAACTTTATGAATTTCTCAAACCAATTTAGTAATCATATTCAATTAAACCTTACTATTAACATGCCCCAATTTAACTCAATTACCTTGTTAACCTAACAATCATTAATTGATGAATTTATTAACCAAATGTAATTATAATTAAAGTAATACTACTACTAATCATGGATATACTCCATTAATTGAAGCTAATATGATTTAATCAACCTTCTAATTCAATCAAACTCATCAACGTATTAATCGATTAATTAATGATACTATGAAACAATGAGACCTTTTCTTTTCCTTCTTCTCAATGGCACGACGGTGAGGCGATGATGAGCATAAAATATATAGAGATTTAATATGTTTTCATGCTTTTTGGATCAACTTTGCATATATGAATTCCATGATATTATACTTTTATGCTTCTTTGTTATGATTTTCTACTCCTAGATACTGCTTTTATATCATTTTGATGACAAGGGCAAACGATGGAGTGAAATGGAGAGTTAAAGATCAAGAAGTGAAGCCCCCATGGCCGGACACAGGTGCCCGTGCCCGACTTTGCTTCTGCGACTTGGTGGTTCGTGCCTAGTGGCATGAGCCATGCTAGATTCGGCTGCCTTGCCACGGGCGATCGTGCCCAGTGGCACGGCCGGTGGCAGGCTCGACTTCCTTTCCACGACTAGCCCGTGCCTAGTAGCATGGGTCGTGCCCTGCTCTGCCGCCTCGTGATAGCAGTTCATGCCCAGTGGCACGGGTCGTGCCCCACTAGATTTGGAGCTCCTAGGTGTGACACGACCACCCGTGCTCAGTGGCATGGACTATGTCGTACTATCGACTTCATCCCCTATAAAAGGGGATCCACCCCATTAGGGGAGGGGGCTTGGACCAGAGGGCTTGGACCTCCTTCTTAGAAAGGGGTTTCCCTTCTAGGAAAAACCCTAAAAGCTTCATCTTCGTCCATTCGCCCGATTCATCTTCCTCTGGCACAAGGAAACACCCCAAAGGCATCGACAATCTCTTGATAAACATTTCTTCTTCTCTATCTCATGTTTGATTATAAGTGTACTTTATATTATGTCTTTGGTTTATAAATCCTTCACAATGGAGTAGATCTCCCAATTCTAGAAGTAGGTAGTAGTTATGATGTGATATGATGTATAAGCTATGTATTTAAACATTTCCTTGTGCTATGATATGTTTATTGACATGTTCTATGTGTGATATGTCTTGTATGTGTTTGATGAAATGTATGTGAGGCCAACTAATGTAGATGTAGAGTTTTGCACATCGTGTAAAGGAGGTGCTTTGGATTGATGGTCGAGACCCTGTGATTGAGGTTATCCTAAATTTCTACAACATCCCTTTAAAACGGAGGGTAATTCCTTACAAGGGAAGCTAATTAGAGTTTGTGAGTTTTCCCCATATTAATGTTAGAAAGTAATTTATGTAATCTATTGATTTTATGACTCGGGGGGGGGGGGGGGGGGGGGCCTTAGTGATAAAGAGTGACCCTTTAACCGGACTTTCTAGGTTACCTCTTCTACTTAATAAAATTAATCTACTATTAGGAAGTATATTAGATTACTCTAACGATTATATGACCGGGGCCTCTAGGGTAACCCTTTAACTGGACTTTATAGAGTTAATTTTTTACTTAATGTCGTTTGAGCTTGAGTAAACTCCCTGGTGCGATATTCGTGGGGTTGTGCCAGACTTTAGTTATATGCCCTATAAGAATGTAAGTATGGAGTTACATAGATGAACAATACATATGGACATTATCTAGTATTATAATAAAACCAAAATCCTAGATTCAACCCAAACTCAACTTTACCTTGTCTCACTTACGCTCACTCTCTCTACTTGTAACGCCCGCCCTCCCTGCTACTCAAAGGAACGGGGCTACTTACTTACTTAACTATTCCAAGATACATGCATATTTAAAATTTCTTTCTTATAACATAAAGCAGCGGAAATATCAAAAAGTTATACTGGAATATAACATAAATACAAATGGTTCATGTCAAATATAACAAAATATTATAGCAGGTCTTATTTGTCTCAGCCGAGCCACTGCCACACACACCTCCTTGCCTCTCCTGTAGCTCCCTTAGGTCATCCATCCCTTGCCTTTATCTGTGCTACAAGAAAGTAAGCTATGAGCACACGAGCTCAGTAAGATTCTTTCCTACTAAAAAAAACCGTATCTCAAGCAAAATCATATGAGCATATCATCAATGAAGACATAATCATCTAATAATATTTAATGTGAGCATAGTTCCTTATCATAACATATCCTTATGAATCATGTTTCTAACATATCATAAATAAGGGATCATGTGAGGTGAATCATGAGAAACATAACATATCACCAGGTTATATAAAACTTAAAAGAAACATATCATATATGAATGGGTGCATTATGCAAAATATCCTTTTTTAAAACATATGTCATGTCGAGTGCAAGATGTCTTTAAACATATCTTTTAATACTTAAACATAATATCATCATCATGAGGGCCCGGCTTGTACCACATACATACATAAATGCGCGTAATCCCTAGGACAGGGTAGCTAGCTCCGAACCTACTAGGGATCTAGACCCGTTCATAGTCCGTCGGCCTAGGGGCGTACTAAGGAGCCCATCCCTTTTTACTAGACCCGTTCATAGTCCGTCGGTCTAGGGGCGCTTATGGAGCCCACCCTTGGTACAAGCCATACAAAGTAAAGTACATGTCATGCATATCATATCATCATAACTGTCATATCATATCATCATAGATGTCATGCTCTTGTCTTAACATGAAGAGTGCTCTTAATCCCAACTTAAGGGAAGCAAATCTTTGTCATTTTCTTATCATATCATAAGGCATACATTCTTGACACATAGTCATCATATAAAACCATTATCATGCTTGGTTCATAAGCTTACGTAAATGAGCATGCAACATATTTGAAATCATACATGCTTGAGTACATAGTCATCTTAAGAATTATATCATGCATAATTCATAACATACATAAATAAACATGTTACTGGTCTTGTCATAAATCATGCATACTTAAACATAAAACATATCATAAGCGTCATCATCATGCATAATTCATGAGCATCCTTAACTAAGTACATAAATTATCGTAGGCAACCATAATCATACATGGAAAACATTTACTAGTATCTCCTAGTTCATATTCTAGTATTTGAGACACCTAGCAAAGTCATGATTGGGTCTCTAACCCTAGTTTCATAAGGTGGCCGAGAGTCACCATGCTAAGTTTTAGGTTACAACTACATATAAGCATGTGAACCTTAAATCAAATTCATGTCATAAGCTAATAAGAATATCATGAGCATAGGTAGTAGGTTCTAGGCTTCCTAGCCCTTTTAACTTAGTTGTGGCCGAACCCCTAAAAGCATGGAATTAAGTTCTACATGAGCATAAAAATAACAAACTACCTTCATATCATATCATAAGGAAAATTCATGGGCTTGCTAAGTTTAAGTTTAAACTTTCTTGAATCCTAGATTATAGTTATGGCCGAGAGTTCATAAAAAGTAACTTCTAAGCAACATACAACATGAATACTTAGCTAATTTCATAACATATCATAAGAAGTCTATGAACATACTAAATTAGGTTTGGAGCTTCATGAACCCTAAGAATTCATCATGGCCGAAACTTCATCAAATAGGAAATGAACTTCTAAGCAATATATAAGTATGAATTTCTAGCAAATTTTATAACATATCATAAGAAAGTCTATGAGCATACTAACTTAGGTTTTGAGCTTCATGAACCCTAAGAAATTATCATGGCCGAAACTTCATCAAATAGGAAATGAACTTTTAAGCAACATATAAGCATGAATTTCTAGCAAATTTTATAACATATCATAAGAAAGTCTATGAGCATACTAACTTAGGTTTTGAGCTTCATGAACCCTAAGAAATTATCATGGCCGAAACTTCATCAAATAGGAAATGAACTTTTAAGCAACATATAAGCATGAATTTCTAGCAAATTTTATAACATATCATAAGAAAGTCTATGAGCATACTAACTTAGGTTTTGAGCTTCATGAACCCTAAAATGTTATCATGGCCGAAACATCATACAACTAGGAAATGAACTTCTAAGCAACATATAAGCATGAATTTATAGCAAATTTTATAACATATCATAAGAAAGTCTATGAGCATACTAACTTAGGTTTTGAGCTTCATGAACCCTAAAAAGTTATCATGGACGAAACATCATACAACAAGAAGTAGACTTCTAAGCAACCTATGAACATGAATACCTAGCCAATTTGATAACATATCACAAAGAAGCCTATGAACATGCTAAATTAGGGTTGGAGCATTATGAAACCCTAAAACTCTATCATGACCGAAACTTCATAAGCTAAGAAGTAAACTTCTAAGCAACATGCAAACATGAATCTCTAGCTACTTTCATAACACATCATAAAGAAATCCATGAGCATGGTAAATTAGGTTTTAAGCTTCATGAACCCTAAAATTTCATCATGGCTGAAACTTCCTCAAGCAAGAAATAACTTCTAAACAACATATAAACATGAATCTCTAGCAAATTTTATAACACATCATAAATAAATCCATCAGCATGTTAAATTAAATTTTAAGCTTTATGAACCCTAAATTTTCATCATGGCCGAACCTTATAAAAAGAGAAGGCCAATAACCTATTAATAAGAAGATCAAACTTAAACATCATACAACATAATTTTTTTTTAACTAAATTCATATCATAACCTACTAAGATTCATGAGCATGGTTTCTTCTCTTTTTATTTTTAATTTCAAGAGTTCAAATCTTTCGAAAATACCGTAAGCGATTTGTACCACAGGTGAGGGAATACTTACATCCTTATTTGATTTACTTAAGGGGAAATATCTTGCTTGTGGAGCCTTCCTAGAGAGGGGTCCTCCTTTGTTTTTGGATCTCGGCAAGGAGAGGTGAGGAGAGATCTTGGTCACGGTGAGGAGGAGGAGGGAGGAGGAAGAGGAGAAAATGAGTTTTCCTCTTTAATTTCCCTTTTATTCATCATGAGAGAAGGAAGGGAAAATGTACTTTTCCTTCTCCTTTCTTTTATTTCTCCTTAATGAAAAGAGGAAGCAAGAATCCTCTTTTCTTTTGAGAGGGAGAAGGCAACTATAACTTCTCCTTCTCAATGAAAAAAACTCTTTTCTTACTCTTAACTATATTGTTACTTCTCTCTTTAATAATAACTTCTCTTGGTCTATTGGTTAACACCTACATATATCTAGTAAGAGGTCCAAGGTTCAAGCCTTGGTCATCTCTTTTTGGTTCTATTTTATTTTATTATTTTCGCACATTTACACAATAGGCCTATTTTTTATTCATGATAAAAAAATATATCTAAAATCTTGCTAAGTACTCCATTGGTGTTACTATCCCCCATACCTCATAAAAGTTTGTTCTCGAACTTAAAATAGCTCCGGGTACTTCTGCCTCATATCGTCTTCTCGCTCCCATGTGGCTTCTTCGAACCGTTGATTTTGCCACAGGACCTTTACTAATGGTACCTCTTTGTTCCGTAGTCTTTTGATACTTCGATCCAATATCTGTACCGGTTGACTTACATAACTTAGATCCTCTTGCACTTGTACAGTTTGTGGTTCGATCACCTGGTCCATGTTCGGGATACATTTCTTTAACATCGAAACATGGAACACATTGTGGATAGTTGACATCTCCTGAGGTAGTGCCAGATCGTAGGCCACCTTGCCCACTCTTTTCAGAATTTGATATGGGCCTACATAACGCGGGCTTAGTTTTCCTTTCTTTCCAAACCTCATTACTCCTTCATAGGAGCTACCTTAAGGAACACTGCATCTCCGACACTGAATTCTAAGGGCCTTCATCTTTTATCTGGATAATTTTTTTGTCGGCTCTGAGCTGTTTCTATTCTTTGGCGGATGTTCTGTATAGCACGGGTGGTGTTGTCAATAAATTCTGTTTGAACTCCCATCTCCTTCTTTTCACCACCTTCGTACCAGCATATAGGGGACCTACATTTCCTTCCATACAGAGCCTCGTAGGGGGCCATTCCAATAGTAGCCTGATAACTATTGTTGTAGGCGAATTCCGCTAAACTTAAATATCGGCACCAACTCCCTTTGAAATCTAAGGCGCAAGCCCGTAGCATGTCTTCTAGTACTTGATTTACCCTTTCTGTTTGTCCGTCGGTCTGAGGGTGGAAGGCAGTGTTGAACAATAGCTTGGTGCCAAGGGATTTTTGAACACATTCCCAGAAATGTGAAATAAAATGACCATCTCGGTCAGAAATAATGGTCTTAGGAATCCCATGTAATCTGACAATTTCTTTGGCGTATAATTGAGCTAATTGCTCAACAGAATAGGTCATCTTAATTGCTAGAAAGTGGCTAGATTTTGTCAATCTGTCCACGATTACCCATATAGCGTTGTAACCATTTGTCGTCTTGGGTAAACCCGAGATGAAATCCATAGAGATATCTTCCCACTTCCATTCTGGAATTCGGATTGGCTGTAGTAATCCTCCAGGTCTCTGGTGTTCTGCTTTAACCTGCTGGCAGGTCAAACAGGTACTGACATACTGAGCCACATCTCTTTTCATACCGGACCACCATAATTTCTTTTTCAGATCTTGGTACATCTTAGTGGAACCCGGATGCATCATATAGGGTGTTGCATGGGTTTCTTCCAGTATCTTCTTTCACAGCTCTGGATCCTCAGGAATACATAATCGGTCCCTGAGATATAATATTCCACTATCCGCGATACGAAACCCGTCATTCTTTCCCTCTAAGGTTTCTTGCTTAATTCTTTGGAGGCTTTGGTCACTAGTTTGCTTCTCTAATATATTGTCGAATAATGTCGGTGCTAAGGTCAAGGTGGAAAGTTGCCTGGACATGTTTTCGACCCAGTGACGCGTAATGTTTCTCGGCTTCCCAATAATTTTGACTATCGATTCGCCTTCAGTATTAGATAACGATTTACTTTCAATATCAGATAAGACTTTAGTATACTGACTAAGGTTAGGCAGCTGACCTGTGAAGACCGTAGAAGCATTGGCCGTATCCTCCTTGGTGATGGAGAAAATTCTGGCACTCGTCGCTACTGGCGGAGCTTCCAGTCTCCCTTGGCTTATCTACGGGCCTTGTATTGCAGCTTGCATCAGGTGTAGCTGTGGAAGCACACCTTTGTTCTGGACCTGCGGAGGGATAGGTGTCTGGATCTGAGTAGGGCAGTTCTGAGCCATATGTCCTTTCATTCCACAGTTGTAGCACCTGTTAGTACCTATATGGCATATCCCCGGGTGCTTCTTTCCGCAAGTAGTACATTGAGGGAACATGAGTTGCTTGCTTGCTGGACCACTCTTGGAATCACTCCATTGCTTCCTCTTGCCACTGTGATTTCCTTTCCAGCTGGTTCAGTTACTTTGTGATTTCTGTCCCCCTGACTGAGTCTGATTCTTGCCCTCATTCATTGCCTTCTGATAGTGTTCTGTGATCAGAGCGCTGCTGATTAATTCTTCGACAGTCTGCGGTCTATTAACTCCGCCGACCACGTTCAGGGCTATCTCAAGTCTGAGCATCTTCAGCATAAGTCTGACCCTTTCTCTCTCTGTACTGACCAACTCTGGGCACAGGCGTGCTAGGCGGTTGAATTTCTTAACGGCTTCATTGACTGATAGATCACCTTGCCGGAACTCGGTGAATTCATCATAGTGTTTATTTGTGACTCGCATATGGAAAAATTCTTCGAAAAATTCTATCTCGAAGTCTGTCCACGTCATCTGATTTACTTGTCTTTTTGCCTTCTCTCTGTCCCACCACATCCTGGCATCTCCGGTAAGGCAGAATGATGCACATTTGACTTTCTCGTGTTCAGGCCAATCCAGTAACTCCACTATGCTCTCCACAGTCTTGAACCAGGCCTGTGCGTCCCATGGTTCACAGTTTCCGGAGAAAGCTTCTGGCTTCAGTCTCTGCCACTGAATCAGATATGCCTCCTGACGAACCACTGGGGCTGGACCTACCGGTGGTGCAGGTGCCGGTGGTACTGGAACAGCTGTAGGTATTACTGGTACTATATTCTGGTGTCCTGGCGGGGTAACAGGATTCCCCTGTTGATTCAGCAGAGCAGTGATCATTTGCTGCTGTTCCGTCACTTGACGCTGGAGCTCGGTAACTACATGCATCAGATCAGGTGGAGGTGTTGTTTCCTCTGCTCTGGTATTATGTCTTCTAGCCATCCTTATCTTCATTAATGACAACAGAGCTAGCGTAAGTTATTACCATTCCTAACCAGACTAACGAAAGGTTAACGTCATTTCTAACTATTTGTAAGTTTGTTGCGTTATCATCCCTAACCTACCATCATGCAACCTAAACTAAAACTGTGACCTAAAAGAATAAAGTAAGCATGTATATTGAGCATAAGCATCATATATAAAATAATTAAATAAACTGAGCATAAGCATCATAAATAAAATAAGTAAATTGAGCATAAACATCATAAATAAAATAAATAAACAAACTGAGCATAAGCATCATAAAAGAAATATACTAAGCATAAAAAAAATTTCTTACTTGGAGCGGCAGAAAGAGACTCGATGTGTGTGCAGTGGGAAGGCTAACCTCGATCTGATAACAAACTGTAATGCCCGCCCTCCCTGCTACTCAAAGGGACGGGGCTACTTACTTACTTAATTATTCCAGGATACATGCATATTTAAAATTTCTTTCTTATAACATAAAGCAGCGGAAATATCATAAAGTTATACTGGAATGTAACATAAAAACAAATGGTTCATGTCAAACATAACAAAATATTATAGCAGGTCTTATTTGTCTCAGTCGAGCCACTGCCACACACACCTCCTTGCCTCTCCTGCAGCTCCCTTAGGTCATCCATCCCTTGTCTTTATCTGTGGTACAAGAAAGTAAGCTATGAGCACACGATCTCAGTAAGATTCTTTCCTACTCACAAAAAACTGTATCTCAAGCATAATCATATGAGCATATCATCAATGAAGACATAATCATCTAACAATATGTAATGTGAGCATAGTTCCTTATCATAACATATCCTTATGAATCATGTTTCTAACATATCATAAATAAGGGATCATGTGAGGTGAATCATGAGAAATATAACATATCACCAGGTTATATAAAACTTAAAAGAAACATATCATATATGAATGGGTGCATTATGCAAAATGTCCTTTTTTAAAACATATGCCATGTCAAGTGCAAGATGTCTTTAAACATATCTTTTAATACTTAAACATAATATCATCATCATGAGGGCCCGGCTTATACCACATACATACATAAATGCGCGCAATCCCTAGGACAGAGTAGCTAGCCCCGAACCTACTAGGGATCTAGGCCCGTTCATAGTCCGTCGGCCTAGGGGCGTACTAAGGAGCCCATCCCTTTTTACTAGACCCGTTCATAGTCCGTCGGTCTAGGGGCGCTTATGGAGCCCACCCTTGGTACAAGCCATACAAAGTAAAGTACATGTCATGCATATCATATCATCATAATTGTCATATCATATCATCATAGATGTCATGCTCTTGTCTTAACATGAAGAGTGCTCTTAATCCCAACTTAAGGGAAGCAACTCTTTGCCATTTTCTTATCATATCATAAGGCATACATTCTTGACACATAGCCATCATATAAAACCATTATCATGCTTGGTTCATAAGCTTACGTAAATGAGCATGCAACATATTTGAAATCATACATGCTTGAGTACATAGTCATCTTAAGAATCATATCATGCATAATTCATAACATACATAAATAAACATGTTACTGGTCTTGTCATAAAGCATGCATACTTAAACATAAAACATATCATAAGGGTCATCATCATGCATAATTCATGAGCATCCTTAACTAAGTACATAAATTATCGTAGGCAACCATAATCATACATGGAAAACATTTACTAGTATCTCCTAGTTCATATTCTAGTATGTGAGACACCTAGCAAAGTCATGATTGGGTCTCTAACCCTAGTTTCATAAGGTGGCCGAGAGTCACCATGCTAAGTATTAGGTTACAACTACATATAAGCATGTGAACCTTAAATCAAATTCATGTCATAAGCTAATAAGAATATCATGAGCATAGGTAGTAGGTTCTAAGCTTCCTAGCCCTTTTAACTTAGTTGTGGCCGAACCCCTAAAAGCATGGAATTAAGTTCTACATGAGCATAAAAATAACAAACTACCTTCATATCATATCATAAGGAAAATTCATGGGCTTGCTAAGTTTAAGTTTAAACTTTCTTGAATCCTAGATTATAGTTATGGCCAAGAGTTCATAAAAAGTAACTTCTAAGCAACATACAACATGAAGACTTAGCTAATTTCATAACCTATCATAAGAAGTCTATGAACATACTAAATTAGGTTTGGAGCTTCATGAACCCAAAGAATTCATCATGGCCGAAACTTCATCAAATAGGAAATGAACTTCTAAGCAACATATAAGCATGAATTTCTAGCAAATTTTATAACATATCATAAGAAAGTCTATGAGCATACTAACTTAGGTTTTGAGCTTCATGAACCCTAAGAAATTATCATGGCCGAAACTTCATCAAATAGGAAATGAACTTTTAAGCAACATATAAGCATGAATTTCTAGCAAATTTTATAACATATTATAAGAAAGTCTATGAGCATACTAACTTAGGTTTTGAGCTTCATGAACCCTAAAAAGTTATCATGGCCGAAACATCATACAACTAGGAAATGAACTTCTAAGCAACATATAAGCATGAATTTCTAGCAAATTTTATAACATATCATAAGAAAGTCTATGAGCATACTAACTTAGGTTTTGAGCTTCATGAACCCTAAAAAGTTATCATGGACGAAACATCATACAACTCGGAAATGAACTTCTAAGCAACATATAAGCATGAATTTCTAGCAAATTTTATAACATATCATAAGAAAGTCTATGAGCATACTAACTTAGGTTTTGAGCTTCATGAACCCTAAGAAATTATCATGGCCGAAACTTCATCAAATAGGAAATGAACTTTTAAGCAACATATAAGCATGAATTTCTAGCAAATTTTATAACATATCATAAGAAAGTCTATGAGCATACTAACTTAGGTTTTGAGCTTCATGAACCCTAAGAAATTATCATGGCCGAAACTTCATCAAATAGGAAATGAACTTTTAAGCAACATATAAGCATGAATTTCTAGCAAATTTTATAACATATCATAAGAAAGTCTATGAGCATACTAACTTAGGTTTTGAGCTTCATGAACCCTAAAAAGTTATCATGGCCGAAACATCATACAACTAGGAAATGAACTTCTAAGCAACATATAAGTATGAATTTCTAGCAAATTTTATAACATATCATAAGAAAGTCTATGAGCATACTAACTTAGGTTTTGAGCTTCATGAACCCTAAAAAGTTATCATGGACGAAACATCATACAACAAGAAGTAGACTTCTAAGCAACCTATGAACATGAATACCTAGCCAATTTGATAACATATCACAAAGAAGCCTATGAACATGCTAAATTAGGGTTGGAGCATTATGAAACCCTAAAATTCTATCATGGCCGAAACTTCATAAGCTAAGAAGTAAACTTCTAAGCAACATGTAAACATGAATTTCTAGCTACTTTCATAACACATCATAAAGAAATCCATGAGCATGGTAAATTAGGTTTTAAGCTTCATGAACCCTAAAATTTCATCATGGCCGAAACTTCCTCAAGCAAGAAATAACTTCTAAACAACATATAAACATGAATCTCTAGCAAATTTCATAACACATCATAAATAAATCCATCAGCATGTTAAATTAAATTTTAAGCTTTATGATTTTCATCATGGCCGAACCTTATAAAAAGAGAAGGTCAATAACCTATTAATAAGAAGATCAAACTTAAACATCATACAACATAATTTTTTTTTTAACTAAATTCATATCATAACCTACTAAGATTCATGAGCATGGTTTCTTATCTGTTTATTTTTATTTTCAAGAGTTCAAATCTTTCGAAAATACCATAAGCGACTTGTACCACAGGTGAGGGAATACTTACATCCTTATTTGATTTACTTAAGGGGAAATATCTTGCTTGTGGAGCCTTCCTAGAGAGGGGTCCTCCTTTGTTTTTGGATCTCGGCAAGGAGAGGTAAGGAGAGATCTTGGTCACGGTGAGGAGAAGGAGGGAGGAGGAAGAGGAGAAAATGAGTTTTCCTCTTTAGTTTCCCTTTTATTCATCATGAGAGAAGGAAGGGAAAATGTACTTTTCCTTCTCCTTTCTTTTATTTCTCCTTAATGAAAAGAGGAAGCAAGAATCCTCTTTTCTTTTGAGAGGGAGAAGGCAACTCTAACTTCTCCTTCTCAATGAAAAAAACTCTTTTCTTACTCTTAACTATATTGTTACTTCTCTCTTTAATAATAACTTCTCTTGGTCTATTGGTTAACACCTACATATATCTAGTAAGAGGTCCAAGGTTCAAGCCTTGGTCATCTCTTTTTGGTTCTATTTTATTTTATTATTTTCGCACATTTACACAATAGGCCTATTTTTTATTCATGATAAAAAAATATATCTAAAATTTTGCTAAGTACTCCATGGGTGTTACACTACTCTCTCTTCCCTTCTCTTTTTCTCTTCTCTCAACAACACTCACTCTTTCTCAAGCGCTATGAACCAACCTTCGAACGTCTAGATAATTTACTATGCAAAATCAACTAGTGCTTAATCATCAATCCTTGTGGATTCAATCTTTTTATTACTTGCAAACATAATCGTGCACTTGAGATTTCCTGTTGGTTGCTACTCGGAATACCGTTCTAGTTCCCCTGTACAAAAATTTTGTACAAGCATAGAACTATCCTAGCTACCCATGTGCTCTACTGAAGTTAAATTTGGATTGCAAACGATGCTTAACATTATTAATCCAAATTATCCTTCAGAAGTTAAACTTGGATTGGAAATGATACTTAACATTTTTACTTCAAGTTTAACCGATGTGATCTTCCTAAGTTAAACCATATTACAGAAGTTAATCAAATATCTATTTCAAAAATCAGCTTCTAGGTTAAACATGGCGAGGCACTAGGCCTTCTTGGGTATGGGATCATCCACCACTTCCTAGATAAAGCCTTTTAAAGAAATCAGATATTTAACTTCTTATAGTAAACTAGGTTTAACTATAGAGACCTCAATAGAAGCACAATATCGTAAACATGAAATCGAAAAATAAAATCGATAATAAAACGATAACCTAAAATTGATAACCTCTTGTGTTTGATTTTCAAGATCTATACAAAAGATGAATTAGTTATGATGCAGAAACTAATAACTAGTTATACCTTTTATAGCTTATACACCTCTTGATCTTCTGCTGTATTCCTCTCCTTCTCTTGGACATCATGTGGGCGACGATCTTCCAAGATGAAATCCACCCAAGCTTCTTCCTTTGCTTCCAAGTTTCGGCCACCAACTAACCTCCAAGGGATGCTAGATAAGAGAGCTTCCTTTTCTTCTTCTTCTCCTTCAAGCAACCGGCTACCAAGAGATCACTACACTTAATGCCACCGGCCTCTAAGGAAGAAAACAAAAGGAGAAGAGAAAAGGAATAAGGGTCAGCCACCAAAGGATTAGAAGAGAGGAATAGAAGATGTCTTATCTCATGAGGCACCCCTCCATCTCTTTTATAATCTTTGGTCTTGGCAAAAAAGGAAAGTTTTAAACATAATTAAAATTTCTTTATATTCCCTGCCAATGACTATAAAGGAAAGTTTTAAAATAAAAAATTAAAACTTTCTTATTTGTTTCCAGTAAGAAATTTTTAATAAAAAAATTTCTCTTTTAAATCCCTTGTTGGTTATAAAAGGAAAATTTTATAAATTAAAATATGTCTTTTAAAAACATGTGGATGGTTACAAAAAAGGAAAGTTTTATCAAAAATTAAAATCTTTCTTTTAACTACAAATAAGGAAAGATATCAAACCTCTCTCTTAATCCTTTATAGAAAGCTATAAAAGGAAAGATTTTAAAATTTAATAACACTATTTTAAAACCATGGCATCCACAAAAGGAAAGATTTTAAAATTTAAAATACCCTTTTATATTTTATGTGGTCGGCCACCTAGCTTGGGCTCCAAGCTTGGCCGACCACAACTTGGCTCCATCCTTTGGCTTGGCCAGCCCTAGCTTGGGCTCCAAGCTTGGCTTGGCCGACCTCAACAAGATGGGTAAGAAGCTTGGCTTTAAGAAGACATAAGGCTTTACAAATACAGGCTACAATAGGGACCGAGAGGAGGAATTGGTTTTAGTCTCCCGATGAGCTTGAGCTTCTCGTGTTCGCCCCAAACACCTAACTCAAGTTCATCAATAATAACTCATATCACTAAAGAGTTATTATTGCACTACCGCACCAATCCCATATTACAATATGGGCTCCTTCTTATCATGAGTGCATTAGTCTCCCTGTGTTGAAGATATTGAATGCCCACTAGTTAAATGAGTTACTGACAACTCACTTAATTAATATCTAGCTCTAAGAGTAGTACCACTCAACCTTATTGTCATGTCGGACTAAGTTGACCTACAGGGTTTACATGACAATACTTATGAGCTCCTCAAGGGGACATCACCAACCTAGATTACTAAGACACAGTTTCATTCTATAATCAACAACACACCATATAAATAATATCACTTTCCAACTTATCATGTCTATTGATTTAACGAACTAAATCTCACCCTTTGATAAATTAAAGAAATAAATATTAAGTATACGTGCTTGTTATTATATCATGATTAAGAGTACGCACTTCCATAATAACAGAGGTTTTGTTCTTTTATATAGTCAGTATAAAAGGAAACTACCTCAAATGGTTCTGCTCAATACACTCATAGTGTACTAGTGTAATTTTATAGTCAAGATAAACTAATACCAAATTACACTACAACCACCCCAATGATTTGTCCCATTCCATCTTGGTTGTGAGCTACTATTTATAATTTATAAGGAACTGATAACATGATCTTCTGTGTGACACCACACACCATGTTATCTAGAATATAAATTAAATGGACAACTACACTTAACATAAATGTAGACATTTGACCAATGTGATTCTTATTTTAAAATAAATGTTTATACAAAAAGCTAGAATTTTAGTATACATTCTAACAATCTCCCACTTATACTAAAAGACTATGCTGCTATAAATGCTGTCATACATCTGATTCCCATCCCCTCAATATGCCGATCAAATGATTTCGCCGGAAGGGCCTTAGTGAAAGGATCTGGAAGGCTATATGCTAATGCAATCTTGGCGACAATAACTTCTCCTCGCTTTACGATATCTCATATCAGGTGGTACTTGCGCTCAATGTGTTTACTCATCTTATGGGCTCGTGGTTCCTTCGAGTTTGCTACTGCACCATTATTATCACAATAAATTGTGATGATTTTGGGCAAACCAGGAATCATATCTAAGTCCATCAAGAAGTTTCTGAGCCATACAGCTTCTTTGGCTGCCTTAGAGGCTGCCACATACTCAGTTTCCATGGTGGAATCTGAAACGCATTTCTGCTTAACACTCCTCAGTGCTATGGCTCCACCTCCTAAAGTAAACACATAACCTGAGGTAGACTTACTATTGTCCCTATCTGATTAGAAGTCAGAATTAGTATAACCCACAGGGAGTAAATCATCTGCTTGGTAAATCAACATATAATCTCTAGTCCTTCTCAGATACTTTAATATATGCTTTACGGCAGTCTAATGTCCCTGCCCTGGATTACTTTGATATCTACTAACCATGCCCATGGAAAAACATATATCCGGTCTCATGCATAACATTGCATACATTAGGCTTCCTACAGTTGAAGCATAAGGAGCTGCCTTCATGTCCTCTATCTCCTTTGATGTCTTAGGGCACATCTCTTTAGATAAAGGTACTCCATGTCAAAAAGGTAGAAAACCTTTCTTGGACTTTTGCATGCTAAAACGAGGTAGAATAGTATCGATGTATGAAGCTTAGGATAAACACAACATTCTTTTCTTGCGATCCCTTATTACTTTGATCCCAAGAATATGTCCGCATTCTCCCAAGTTATTCATATCAAATTGCTTGGACAATCATACCCTTACTTCTGACAACACTTTGACATTGTTGCCAATTAACAAAATGTCATCTACGCATAATACAAGAAATACCATCACGTTTCCGTTACACTTCTTATATACATAAGACTCATCCAGACACTGAATAAATCCATAAGACTGGATTACTTCTTTAAACCGGATGTTCCAAGATCTTGAAGCTTGCTTCAGTCCATAAATAGACCGACTGAGCTTACATATAAGATGCTCTTTACCCTTTGCAATAAACCCCTCTGTTTGCTTCATATGGATATTTTCTTCAAGACTTCCGTTAAGTAAAGCTGTCTTGACATCTATTTGCCAAACATCATAATCCATATGAACAGCAATAGATAAGAGTATCTGGATAGACTTAAGCATAGCTACTGGCAAAAAAGTTTTCTCATAATCGATTCCCTCTTTCTGAGTATACCCCTTCGCAACAAGCCTTACTTTGAAGGTTTTCACCTTCCCGTCTGTCTCCCTTTTTCTTTTGTAGATCTATTTACATCCAATAGCTTTTACACCATTTGATGGTTCTACTAGCTCCCATACTTTGTTAGAATACATAGATTCTATTTTTGAATTCATTGCTCTTTGCCAAGATGCTGCATCCTTATCTTGGAGTGCTTCGTCATATGTTCGAGG
Organism: Zingiber officinale; assembly: GCF_018446385.1. Lineage (NCBI taxonomy): Eukaryota > Viridiplantae > Streptophyta > Magnoliopsida > Zingiberales > Zingiberaceae > Zingiber > Zingiber officinale. The sequence continues at coordinate 60,884,392 of NC_055994.1, forward strand.
ATCAGGTTCATGTTTACCTGGGATCTGTTGGTGTGGTTAGCACTAATGGTCTGACTTAGGTTTTGATGAATGACAAATTAGGTTAAGTTAGGTTTGTTGTTGATCTAACACTCTGACCGAGTGTGCAGGCGAAGTCCAGACAAGTCGACGGGCTGACTGGATGTCTGGCACAAAGCCCAGCTAGGTTGATGGGTCGACCGGATAGCTGGCACGAAGTCCAAGTGGGTCGACGGGCTGATCGGACGCTTGGAACGAAGTCCAGCTAGGTCGACGGGCTGATCGGATAGCTGGCATGAAGTCTAAGCGGGTCGACGAGCTGACTGGATGCTTGACACGAATGCCAGCTAGGTTAACGGGTTGACCGGATAGCTGGCACGAAGTCCAAATGGGTCGAAGGGCTGACCGGACGTCCGACAGGTAAGTAAAGGTAAGTCACTGGAGGGGAGTGACTATGAGGATGTGTTCCCGGGAAGGGAACTTAGGCGCCGATCCCACTTAGAACCATTTCGAAACTCTAAGTCGAGATCTTAACTAGATTCTGGTCTCGGAGAGACTGAATCTAAGTCATACTCTTTATGTTAAAATTACAAACTGTGCTAATACTTTGTTTTGCAGGATATACATTATATATTTGCCTCGAACTAACCTTGTCTTGCAGGAGAAGGAATCTTATGAAGAAAGGCGGTCCGGGTGCCCAGAGGGGATTCGGGCGCTCGGAAGGGATCCGGGTGCCCAGAGGCAAAGTTTATCCTCCTCGCGTCGTCGCTACATGGAGCCTCCTGGTTGGGTCGGCTACGTCATGGTTGAGGCGCCCTAAAGGTTCCAAGCGCCCCGAGCCTCCTATATAAGGAGGGTCAAAGGCGGAGCTCCTACAACAACTCAGAATTGACAATCTGCTTCCTCGTGCTGCTGCGACGCTGTGATCTCCGACAAGCTTTCCTTTTCTGTTCTAATTCTTTTTATTGTCGGTAATTTTCTTTATTAGCAATCTTTTACAGAATTTTGTAATCTATATTCGAATTGCTAGTGGATTACCCAACGAAAGTACTCAACGAGTACGGGCCTGGGAGTAGGAGTCGACACAGGCTCCGAACCAAGTAAAAAGGTTCTGTGTTAGCGTTGCATTTACTTTTCCGCTGTGCTCACTCTTTTCGACGAAAGATTTTGATATTCACCCCCTCTATCGACTTTCACGATCCAACAAGTGGTATCAGAGCAGGTACCGCTCTGATTTGGTGAACCACTAATCAGGCAAAGGGGGTGATCTGTTTTTAAAATTTTTTTTCTTCTTCTTTCGAACTTTCAGTTTTTCGTATAATTCCAAACTGGTATTATTACATTTTTGGAAATTTCTTTCCGTTGTAATTAAATTTAAATTGGTGCAACACCAATTTATTTGTTTTTTTATTTCTTCCCGCACTACTAATCCAAGACCAAGTCTTGGAACCTCTCTTGTTTATTTTCCTGTGTGCAGATTAAAATGTCGCAACTTGAGGGCTTCAACACAGTGCGACCTCCCCTGTTCAACGAGGATGATTTCCCGTACTGGAAGAAGCGAATGGAGGTGTATCTCAAGAAAGACTTCGACCAGTGGCTTAGCGTCACAAAAGCATATAAACTGCTAGTTGATAACTCCGGAAATCTGCTTAATTCAGAACAATGGACGTCAGACATAAAGAAGAAAGCATCAATGGAGAACAAGGCGATCAACACGTTACAATGCGGATTGACAAGGGAAGAGTTGAACCAGGTCGGACCGCATCAGAACACGAAAGAGCTATAGGATAAATTGATAAAGATGCACGAAGGAACTAGCGACGCTAAGGTAACAAAAAAGGATTTGTTGTTAAATAAAATATTTAATATAAAAATGCAGGAAGGAGAAATGGGGAGTCAGCTGAACGCGAGGATCAAGGATATCCTCAATGGGCTCCAAGCAATAGGCCATCAGATGGAAAACAGAGACCTAATCAAGTATGCATTAAACGCGTTTCCACGCAACAATTTGTGGGCATCTATCGTGGATGCCTACAAAATCTCTAAGAACTTATCTAAACTTAAATTAGATGAATTATTTTGTGAATTAGAGTTACATGAGCAGACTAACGCTAGAGCCGAGAAAGGTGTTGCGTTATTTGCAGGTTCCTCCAAAGAAAAGAAGAACAAGCTGAACCTGAAGAAGATTCTGACCAAGATTCCGAAGATGAAGAGCACCTGGTGAACCTGGTAAGGAAGATGTTCACCAGGAGGAAGAGAAGCTTCAGCAAGAAGGACCTTCAGAAGATCAATTCTCCAACAGAATCAAAGAACATGACATGCTTCAGATGCAACAAGAAGGGGCACTACAAGAACGAGTGTCCGAGATTGAAGATCGACAAAACGAAGCCGACCAAAAAGAAGGCCCTCAAAGCGACGTGGGACGACTCCTCTTCGGATGAATCGGAGGCCGAAGATCAGAAGCACCAGAGCCATCTCGCGTTGATGGCCCATGAAGCAGAGTCAGAAGACGGATCAGAAGACGGGTCCGAACCCGAATCGAGTCACGAGTCCGTACTCGTTTCCGAAGGTTCCAAAGAGGTATACCTAACTTTAAATTGAAAGTTTTTTAAAATCATTTCTTGCTTAAATAATAAATTAGTTAAATTAGAAAGTGAAAACAAATTACTCCTCGAGGAGAATCAAAACCTCAAGGAACAAATTGTAAATAATAATCCAACTCAAGATCTAACACTTGAGGAGGAGAATCTATTACTAAAATCAGAAATTAATGATTTAAAAGAAATGTTAGAAAAATTTACAACAAGATCTAAAAACTTAGATCTAATTTTAAATAATCAAAAAGCATGTTATAACAAAATCAGACTTGGATACAAGTCAAACTCAAATAAAACTTTTAAATCATTAATAACCCAACACAAACTAACGAGTAAAGCCTGGGTTCCGAAAGCGTGTTTGATCACACAAGTAGGACTTAACCAATATTATATCCCTAAAGATAAAATATATTATGTAAAGTCAAATAAACCAGAATACAAACTTGAACAAAAAAAATTCAAAATCTAAATATTTTAAAACTCACCAAAACTTAAACTATCACCAAGTAAATTATAATTATAAAAGAAATAGACATAAACCTATAACTAAAAATTTAATTAACGGCCAATAATTCAGGGGGAGGCTCCAGAATAGCTGACACCTCCAAAACTAACCTACCCGACAGGGTAACCCTAACCAACCTACCCGATAGGGTAATTAGGACTAGTTAAAAAGGATTCAAATTTAACTTGAAAAATGGTACTGGTGAAGTTTTGGATGATAGTACGTTAGGGAAGCTTAGTCTATACATGTCTAGGAAGATATGACTTCGACCTGGTGCATTTGGCTAAGTGGAACTGACCGAAACTACCCTTTATGTAAGATATCGGAAAATTAAAATAGATAGGGTTATTTGGGAAATAGCCTTATAGAATTTTTCCGGAATTTTTAGAAATTTTCTGGGATTTTTTCAGAGCTCGTAAGAAGGGTTTTGAGGGGATCAATTTCGGGTACAGATAAGGCCTGTTTGGGATACCCGTTTGGGTGAGGAAATGTTTATAATTATAAATTATTTTCTTTTCCTTTAATTCCCTTCCCAAGCACCGTTTCCCCAAACCCGACGCCGATCCCTCCCCTCCTCCCTTCCCCGACCTCCCTTCCTTCTCCGATCTCCCTCGCAGACGAGCGACGCCGATGAGAGTGAGGCTCTAGCTCCGGCGATCTCCCTTTGTAGTCATCGACCCTCAAGCTCAAATCCAGCCGAAGCTTTTCTTCTCGCTCTGATCTCTCTGTTCTTCACGGGGACGAACCGACACCGACGATCGCCGGAGTAGATCTATTGCCAGGGCATCAAGGGTGAGCTATCTTGTTATTCCTTGATTTCCCGTAAGCCTCAGCGCCAAATCTTCCCTTGATTCCTCCTCTTCCTTTGGTGGCGTTGTGCCCTAGCGGGATCTTGAAGGTAAGAGATCTACCTAGGTTATGATTCGAGTAGGTGTTCTTCTTCTTGGATTGATTTGGGTGGTCTTCTAAGAAGCTGAGATTGTATTTTGGTTCCAGCCACCTCAACTCTGTTGGGGATTGTTTTCTCCATCGAAGCTGTGATCCTCTCCGGTGATTGAAGTCTCGGTGAAGAGGTGGAGTGTTTGAGGTGATGCATGACAGGTGTTTGATGAAATGCTTTGTGCTCTTGTCTCCTTTGTTTGTGCCGGTGTCGCCCTATCCTCTGCCCTAGCTCATTGCCGCAGCGACAACCTGATTCCATCTAGGAGAGATCTTGGATATGGTATACGGGTAAGTCAAGCTCAATATTGATTAACATGGATTGATTTCATACTTTGATGTTGAGATTAACTATGCGACTGATCAGTGTTGCTCCGATGAGGATTAAATATGGGAGGTTAGCTGATCAGAGATAGAGTTTCAGTGTAGGGATCTATTTGAGGTGTTGTTGCTAGAACAGTGGGCGTTCACTGCAAGGAAATGTTGTCGGGCAGTGAAACATTGGAGAAGGGGTTGTTGACATGGAGTTAAGGTAAGGTTAAGAGTTGATCTTGTATTTTGTTATAGGGTAATTGATGGATTTATGTGATTTGGTTGTTAGGTTAGTAGGAGATGGAAATGTGGGCAACAGTGAGCATCACACCTGTGGCTTCCAATAGTGGGTTGCTCGGATCACATGCTAACAGTGGAGTGCAATGGAATTGGGTAAGTTGTGCTCTAAATTGATTACATTATGTAATGAATTAGATTAAGGAATTAATTGGGATGTGAATTAGACTAGGAAATGATTGAGTTGATTGAGGATTGTTGGATTTTGCGGTTGATCATGGTTTAATGATTTAGTTGATAGGTTATTGTGGGTTGATATCATTTGTGATGTGGATGGGATGAATTATTGTGGATTAAGAATTAAGGTGATTTTATTGCTGTATTGGTTTGGATTAGTAGGGATGGATTGTAGGAATTTTAATTAAGTTGTATTGGATTGATTAGTAGATTTAGAAGGATTTATGATGAGTTTGGATTAATGTTTGATTGATGATGAATTATGTGAATTGAATTGGATTAATTCATGAGGAGATTTGATTAGTGATGATTGTGGATTATGGTTGGATTTAGAAAGAGTAGAGTTTAAGGATGAACCTATCATCTACTTTGATTTGGATCATTGGGTAGAAACTAAACAGAGTTACCTAATCGATGTAGGATTAGGTTTTGAGTTTAGTTTGTTGTTGATTATGTGAGTAGCTAAATATATTATGTAATCGCAGGACTTGGATTCGGGACGAGCGTCTCGACGTGGGATTTCCGGACACGATCTACGTATTAAGGCGGGTATTTCTTCCTTGCCTCTGTGTAGATTTTATTGAGCTTAGTGCATGGTTTTATGAGATGGTTTAGGATGCTTTATCTTATATCGTGCTCGTTTGTTGCTTTCCTGCTTGATACCGATGCTTGACCCTTGTGATGATCTATTTAATTCTTATACAGTCTACACTTTGGATTATCTATACTCTGTGGTATTTGTGTACATGTAGAGTATGTATGGTAGGGATTACTTCATTGGCGGTATTCATATGAGGCTTATCCATCCGTATGTCGGGTATACTTCTGTCCGGTGTGATGATTGGAGTTGTGGTGATTGTATGTCTGTGGTTTATACCCGTGTTTGATGTGTTTTTACTGGAGGATACATGTTGATTGTACACGTGGGGTGGTGTAGGTGTGTCTGTTGAGGTTATTGGAGATCTTTGGTTGACTATACAGGTGGGGTTATATACATATGTTTGGTGGGATATATGGAGATATCATGATGATTATACTCATGTTGTGGGACACTTAGGTGGATTTAGAGTTGCATGGATGATGACGGTGTCCGTATCATGATTATATATGTATATCATCATGTTCATCATTCATGTCATACTGACGACTATCGTCTCCCTTGTAGTTGAGAGGGTTGTCAGTCTTTTATAGCCGTCCATTCGGCCACTGATGGAGAGTGGTAGTTTGGAGTGGAGCTAGTCCTGTCGCGCTTACTCAGCTGCTCAGTGTTCTGTCAGCCTCGACCACTCTGGAGTAGTGAGTCTTGAGGGTACAGTGTCAGAGGGCTAGAGATGTGAGTGGTCAGGGACCCTTAGCTAGGTGGTTATATAACTACTTAGCTGACCGTCCGCTTCGGCCGCCTATAGCGGTGTTTGTTCTGGAGGCTAGTACGGTTTGTCACAGACCCAAGCCTCTCGGCCATACAGGGGTCGTGGTGTCTAGAGAGGTGGCGGGGGTGACCATGGAGCATGCATGCACATTGACTTTTGATGCGCGGTGCATCTTTGGAGATATATTTGCATACATGCCTAGTAGATACTAGTTGCATGTGTTTGTGGTATGTTGCATTTGTTTGCGATATGATTGTTGCATATGGTTGTCATGCTGCATACATGTCATTTATTTTACATGTATTTGCAGTCGTATTTATATTGCACAGGTGTCACGGGTGTGTCTGTTGCAGATCCAGTGAGGTTACTGATCTTGGTATCTTGCGTCGATTTCAGATTGGGTATGTATTTACCATTATGTCAGTAGTGGTTTGTGCGGTTCGTATGTCAGTTATGATTATGTCGGGTTACTACGTCAGGTATGTTCAGATGCATTGGTTATGATAGTATGATCATGTTCTTTGTTTTCCTACTGAGACTGTATACTTTTGATCTCCATGTTTGTTATTGACCATGCACTATCTTGTCTACTACCCGCTGAGTTACCTATACTCACCACCGCATGTATATCTTTATGTTTTCAGGTAGATGGTTGGAGTGTCGCTCGGAGTATCCTGTCTGCCGGGTCCTACGTCACATCCGAAGGTCGTTTTTGGTTTTGTATATGTTTTATTTGTATTTGTTGTATTCGGGGGGTTGTTGTATTTGTGTTGTTGTGGTTGTGGTATAAAGCCTAGCCGGCTAGCAGTGTGTTGATTGTGTTGTATTGGGCTTTCCTTCGTTTTTCCGCTGTGTTTTGGTACAGCCGTGTAGGCTGTTATATATATAACTGCGTGGTTGTGATTGTTTCATTCCAGCCGTGTGGGCTGTTATTATAACTGCGTGGTTGTGTATATAAATATTCCAGCCGCATGTGGCTGATGTATTTTGCTTGTAGTGATGCTTCAGATGGTCACCAGTACAGGGGAGATGCTGCCGGATTTTTGTCTAGCAGAGACTCCTTTGGGGGCGTGACAATTTAGTGGTATCAGAGCGGGTACGATGCCTGCTTTGTTTTGTTTTGGATTTTCGAGATTTATCTGATACCAATATTTGGTATCAGAGTAGGTACGATGCCTATTATTCCTGTTTTGGATGTCGTGATTCGGTTTTCTTGATGTGACTTTCCGAGTTTTGGGACCAGGCAGCAGCAGGACATCTCCAGGCTATAGGAGGTATGTTTGCATATTGTTATCATGCATTTCTGTTGGTGTATGTATTGTTGCTCATATAGTTATGACATGTGTTAGTACTTTTGTTAGTACTTGCCTATTTGTTTGTACCATACATTTCATGTGTAGGGTCAATCACTGATCACGGTTGACCTACTGGAGATCAAGGATTTACAGTCTCAGGGGATTTCCTCATATCATACTGCTAGTTGGTTGAGAATTAGAGTCCCATACTAGTCTTGGTTACTATTAGCTAGATGGTGGATGATATCTGTATACCCATGTTGACTCAGTTAGTAGAGTACCGGTTTACTCCTGTTGATGATTGATTTACTTGGTTGACTTGTGTAGTTATGGTTTGACTGATTTACCCTTGTTGACTTGGGTAGTGGTGTATCGATTTACCTTAGTTAGTTTCATCAGTGGATGATTAATTTACTCTTATTGGATCGGTTAGGAGATGATCGATTTATTTTGTTGGTCCGACCAGTAGGGGACTGCCTTACTCTGTTTTTAGAGATTCCTATCTGTGGGATGTTTCATACTCGGTTAGATATTTTGACTTGTACCGGGGTAGAAAGGACTGAATTGGCCGTATACCAATATCGGCTTAGTCAGTCTGTAGAGGATTGTCGTATCCGATTCCATGGGGACTTTGACTATGGACTGTCTGTACCTGGTAGGATGACTTAGCAGATACATTCAGATAGGATACCGCACGATGTGGAAAAGTGTAAAGCTACCTGCGTAACACTTATGAGATACATCCAGTACTAGGGTGTAGGAGTTGAGGAGTACCTTTGGATATATGATTTGTACTGGCGTGAGAGAGTTGAAGTTAGCTGCTTAACCTTTATGTGACCCAGTACCACGTGAAGGAAGAAGGAGAGAATGTTTTGGAGATCAGGTCGTCACTTAGCGATTTCCTTGAGATGTGTTGGAGAGAGAGTAGTTCTTTACCTCTTTCGGTAGCATGGTGATTTATAAGGCGATGACTAGTAGACTCGCCTATCGTTGTTCTATGGGAGATCCTGACTCATGGAACTATTGGATATGATTAGATATCCTTGATGTACCTAGTGAACTACGACCTGTAATGATACGGAGGTAGTGGTATTAGTTGAGTAATACCTAGGAGGTCCGTCTGTAACTAGGTATGATTTCAGATGACGATCTTCGAGGGGTAGAGCGTCGATTGACAGATATTTTGATCAGTTGTTTAGTTGTAGTGTTCCTCTATGTTTGTGTTCATTGCTTGATACTGGAGGTTACTGAACCTCAGATGGAGCAATCACAGTAATAAGGGGTACAAGACAATGGTTAGACGACTTAGCTAACATTGTCTCCATCAAGTAACTCAAGACCTTGACCACGTGATCATTGTACCAGATCTTGTAGTCTATTTATCATATTAGAAGGTTTGACCTTTTATCGATATTGGTCGAGGGACACTTATGGGATGATTATGAGAGTTGTGGAGATACTTTCTAGATGGGTAGACTCTTAGTCAGGAGATTGGGTGACCCTATGACTTTGGATTGACATTCTTTTACTGTGGATATTTGATTATCGGAAAAAATGAGATGATGAGATTTGGCAGACCTTCTTGGATACGTTTAGTTTGTTAGTAGTGGGGGTTGAAGGTTGGATACTTTTCTTTGACTCTATCTTTGTTTATGAGACTATCTGGTATGACTGATTGATGTTGAGGATGATTTGTGATTAGTGGACATTATGAGACCAGGTGTGGTGATATGTGGTCTTTGATGATCTATTGGTAGATATTTGACTTGATCTATTATTTGGTGTTTTATGTTGATAGTGACATGGAGTGTAGTATGTCTGTGATATATATGGATTTGGTGATTTGTAGTGGGTGATTCGATCACAGACTCGTTGTTGGAGATCTTACGATTGAGTGAGCCTGTTGTATGTACATTATGAGTCCTTGGTGTTACCATTTAGGCATGTCGTGCCTTAGATCTTGTTATGGACTCGATGTACTTGGTATTCCTTGGGTGTGTAGATCAGTTTTCATTGTCTCCATTGACGATGTTGTGATCTATTTTCGATCCGAGGTGGATCATGTACACTAGCTTTGCATAGTTCTAGAGATGTTTCGACGGGAACATCTATATGTGAAGTTAGTAGTACGTATTGTGATTGTCTTTTACGAGTTTTTGCGACACGTTGTGGTTAGTAAAGGATAGCGCTGGATCCACAGGAGATAGAGGTGGCTATCAGTTGGAAGTAGGCGTAGTCTATACCGGAGATTCGCTGTTCCTTCCTTGATCTGGCTAGATATTATCGGAGATTGATTGAGGGTTTCTCCAGTATTGTTATACCGTCGACTGGACTATTCAGGATGAGTATGAAATTTTCCTGGATAGACACTTACGAGATCAGTTTCAGGAGTTGAAACGAGAAGTTGTTAACTGCACTGTCTTAGTTATACTTTCTAGTGTAGACGGATTTGTACTCTACACATATGTATCGTACCCGAGGTTTGGTGCAGTTCTGATGTAGTATGAGCGGAGTAGTCTCGTGCCACTAGTTTGAATTCTCATGAAATGAGAATTTATTTTTATTTCTGTGGGAGATTATGTGTGTTTCTGAGTCACTTCTTATCCGGAAGGAGTTACTATAGGAAACACATTGATCTGGATTTGCGATACAGATGTTGGGAGGTCTGATGATAGTGGATTCTGATATTCAGAGGTAGTTGATTTATCCCGGAGTTGGCTAGATTGCAGGGTGGGAGTAGCGGGAGTAGGGTGAGTTCATAGCTCACAGAGTTGTCGCTATTCATTTGGAGGTGGATTGTCATGTTGGGAGATATGTTTATGATACTGGGGTGGAGTAGTACATGAGGATGATGTTTGGTTATTATACTTGGAGTGAGTGGTATATGAGTATGTGATTTAGAGGTTACCCTTGGATAAGGATCCCTGAGTTGACCAGTAAATTTGGGGACCAAATTTTTATTAGTGGGGGAGGATGTAAGATATCGGAAAATTAAAATAGATAGGGTTATTTGGGAAATAGCCTTATAGAATTTTTCCGGAATTTTTAGAAATTTTCTGGGATTTTTTCAGAGCTCGTAAGAAGGGTTTTGAGGGGATCAATTTCGGGTACAGATAAGGCCTGTTTGGGATACCCGTTTGGGTGAGGAAATGTTTATAATTATAAATTATTTTCTTTTCCTTTAATTCCCTTCCCAAGCACCGTTTCCCCAAACCCGACGCCGATCCCTCCCCTCCTCCCTTCCCCGACCTCCCTTCCTTCTCCGATCTCCCTCGCAGACGAGCGACGCCGATGAGAGTGAGGCTCTAGCTCCGGCGATCTCCCTTTGTAGTCATCGACCCTCAAGCTCAAATCCAGCCGAAGCTTTTCTTCTCGCTCTGATCTCTCTGTTCTTCACGGGGACGAACCGACACCGACGATCGCCGGAGTAGATCTATTGCCAGGGCATCAAGGGTGAGCTATCTTGTTATTCCTTGATTTCCCGTAAGCCTCAGCGCCAAATCTTCCCTTGATTCCTCCTCTTCCTTTGGTGGCGTTGTGCCCTAGCGGGATCTTGAAGGTAAGAGATCTACCTAGGTTATGATTCGAGTAGGTGTTCTTCTTCTTGGATTGATTTGGGTGGTCTTCTAAGAAGCTGAGATTGTATTTTGGTTCCAGCCACCTCAACTCTGTTGGGGATTGTTTTCTCCATCGAAGCTGTGATCCTCTCCGGTGATTGAAGTCTCGGTGAAGAGGTGGAGTGTTTGAGGTGATGCATGACAGGTGTTTGATGAAATGCTTTGTGCTCTTGTCTCCTTTGTTTGTGCCGGTGTCGCCCTATCCTCTGCCCTAGCTCATTGCCGCAGCGACAACCTGATTCCATCTAGGAGAGATCTTGGATATGGTATACGGGTAAGTCAAGCTCAATATTGATTAACATGGATTGATTTCATACTTTGATGTTGAGATTAACTATGCGACTGATCAGTGTTGCTCCGATGAGGATTAAATATGGGAGGTTAGCTGATCAGAGATAGAGTTTCAGTGTAGGGATCTATTTGAGGTGTTGTTGCTAGAACAGTGGGCGTTCACTGCAAGGAAATGTTGTCGGGCAGTGAAACATTGGAGAAGGGGTTGTTGACATGGAGTTAAGGTAAGGTTAAGAGTTGATCTTGTATTTTGTTATAGGGTAATTGATGGATTTATGTGATTTGGTTGTTAGGTTAGTAGGAGATGGAAATGTGGGCAACAGTGAGCATCACACCTGTGGCTTCCAATAGTGGGTTGCTCGGATCACATGCTAACAGTGGAGTGCAATGGAATTGGGTAAGTTGTGCTCTAAATTGATTACATTATGTAATGAATTAGATTAAGGAATTAATTGGGATGTGAATTAGACTAGGAAATGATTGAGTTGATTGAGGATTGTTGGATTTTGCGGTTGATCATGGTTTAATGATTTAGTTGATAGGTTATTGTGGGTTGATATCATTTGTGATGTGGATGGGATGAATTATTGTGGATTAAGAATTAAGGTGATTTTATTGCTGTATTGGTTTGGATTGGTAGGGATGGATTGTAGGAATTTAAATTAAGTTGTATTGGATTGATTAGTAGATTTAGAAGGATTTATGATGAGTTTGGATTAGTGTTTGATTGATGATGAATTATGTGAATTGAATTGGATTAATTCATGAGGAGATTTGATTAGTGATGATTGTGGATTATGGTTGGATTTAGAAAGAGTAGAGTTTAAGGATGAACCTCTCATCTACTTTGGTTCGGATCATTGGGTAGAAACTAAACAGAGTTACTTAATCGACGTAGGATTAGGTTTTGAGTTTAGTTTGTTGTTGATTATGTGAGTAGCTAAATATATTATGTAATCGCAGGACTTGGATTCGGGACGAGCGTCTCGACGTGGGATTTCCGGACACGATCTACGTATTAAGGCGGGTATTTCTTCCTTGCCTCTGTGTAGATTTTATTGAGCTTAGTGCATGGTTTTATGAGATGGTTTAGGATGCTTTATCTTATATCGTGCTCGTTTGTTGCTTTCCTGCTTGATACCGATGCTTGACCCTTGTGATGATCTATTTAATTCTTATACAGTCTACACTTTGGATTATCTATACTCTGTGGTATTTGTGTACATGTAGAGTATGTATGGTAGGGATTACTTCATTGGCGGTATTCATATGAGGCTTATCCATCCGTATGTCGGGTATACTTCTGTCCGGTGTGATGATTGGAGTTGTGGTGATTGTATGTCTGTGGTTTATACCCGTGTTTGATGTGTTTTTACTGGAGGATACATGTTGATTGTACACGTGGGGTTGTGTAGGTGTGTCTGTTGAGGTTATTGGAGATCTTTGGTTGACTATACAGGTGGGGTTATATACATATGTTTGGTGGGATATATGGAGATATCATGATGATTATACTCATGTTGTGGGACACTTAGGTGGATTTAGAGTTGCATGGATGATGACGGTGTCCGTATCATGATTATATATGTATATCATCATGTTCATCATTCATGTCATACTGACGACTATCGTCTCCCTTGTAGTTGAGAGGGTTGTCAGTCTTTTATAGCCGTCCATTCGGCCACTGATGGAGAGTGGTAGTTTGGGGTGGAGCTAGTCCTGTCGCGCTTACTCGCCGCTCAGTGTGCTGTCGCCTCGACCACTCTGGAGTAGTGAGTCTTGAGGGTACAGTGTCGAGGGCTAGAGATGTGAGTGGTCGGGACCCTTAGCTAGGTGGTTATATAACTACTTAGCTGACCGTCCGCTTCGGCCGCCTATAGCGGTGTTTGTTCGGAGGCTAGTACGGTTTGTCACGGACCCAAGCCTCTCGGCCATACAGGGGTCGTGGTGTCTAGAGAGGTGGCGGGGGTGACCATGGAGCATGCATGCACATTGACTTTTGATGCGCGGTGCATCTTTGGAGATATATTTGCATACATGCCTAGTAGATACTAGTTGCATGTGTTTGTGGTATGTTGCATTTGTTTGCGATATGATTGTTGCATATGGTTGTCATGCTGCATACATGTCATTTATTTTACATGCATTTGCAGTCGTATTTATATTGCACAGGTGTCACGGGTGTGTCTGTTGCAGATCCAGTGAGGTTACTGATCTTGGTATCTTGCGTCGATTTCAGATTGGGTATGTATTTACCATTATGTCAGTAGTGGTTTGTGCGGTTCGTATGTCAGTTATGATTATGTCGGGTTACTACGTCAGGTATGTTCAGATGCATTGGTTATGATAGTATGATCATGTTCTTTGTTTTCCTACTGAGACTGTATACTTTTGATCTCCATGTTTGTTATTGACCATGCACTATCTTGTCTACTACCCGCTGAGTTACCTATACTCACCACCGCATGTATATCTTTATGTTTTCAGGTAGATGGTTGGAGTGTCGCTCGGAGTATCCTGTCTGCCGGGTCCTACGTCACATCCGAAGGTCGTTTTTGGTTTTGTATATGTTTTATTTGTATTTGTTGTATTCGGGGGGTTGTTGTATTTGTGTTGTTGTGGTTGTGGTATAAAGCCTAGCCGGCTAGCAGTGTGTTGATTGTGTTGTATTGGGCTTTCCTTCGTTTTTCCGCTGTGTTATATATATAACTGCGTGGTTGTGATTGTTTCATTCCAGCCGTGTGGGCTGTTATTATAACTGCGTGGTTGTGTATATAAATATTCCAGCCGCATGTGGCTGATGTATTTTGCTTGTAGTGATGCTTCAGATGGTCACCAGTACAGGGGAGATGCTGCCGGATTTTTGTCTAGCAGAGACTCCTTTGGGGGCGTGACACTTTATAGATCCTAACCAATTAGACAAACGTTTTGTACTAAGTCAAGTGGATAGGACTATTTGGAAAACCTCAAAGGCATGGTTACTCTAATGATGTCCAAGTGACTCACCATACCCCGGAAGTTTATCCAAAGAACGCCTATTTGTTGAACCCAAAGCTAAACATGAATCTAACATAAGTAAAAACCAAACCTTAAAATTGAACCTAAGTCATCTCACAAAATAATAGGACTCCCTGATTGTAAACATAAATCGGGTGAGATGACTAAGGACTCACCTAAATTTAAATTAAAAATTAAATTAAAAATTAGATTAAATAATAAAAAATTAAATTTAAAATTTAAATTTAAAACTAAATTAAAAATTAAAACTTAAAAATTAAAAATTAAAAATAAAAAAAATTAAAACTTTAAATTAAAAATTAAAAATTAAAATTAAAAATTAAAAATTAAATTAAAAATTAAAAATTAAAAATTAAAATTAAAAATTAAAAAATAAAAATAAAAATAAAAATAAAAAATAAAAATAAAAATAAAAAATAAAAATAAAAATAAAAATAAAAATAAAAATAAAAATAAAAATAAAAATAAAAATAAAAATTAAAATTAAAATTAAAATTAAAATTAAAAATAAAAATAAAAATAAAAATAAAAATAAAAATAAAAATTAAATTAAATTTTAATTAATTTTAAATTAAAAATTAAATTAAAATTAAGTCAAAATTAACCTTATTTCATTTAATTTAAATTTTTTAAATAAAATTTTATTTTAAAAATTAACTTAATTTTTTTTAACTTAAAAATTTATTTTAAAAATTAACTTAAATTTGTTTTAACTTAAAAATTTACTTTAAAAATTAAACTTAAATTTTTTTTAACTTAAAAATTTACTTTAAAAATTAAACTTAAATTTTTTAACTTAAAAAATTATTTTAAAAATTAAACTTAAATTTTTTTTAACTAAAAAATTTACTTTAAAAATTAAACTTAAATTTTTTAACTTAAAAATTTATTTTAAAAATTAAACTTAAATTTTTTTAACTTAAAAATTTACTTTAAAAATTAAAATTAATTTTTTTTAACTTAAAAATTTATTTTAAAAATTAAATTTAAATTTTTTTAACTTAAAAATTTACTTTAAAAATTAAAATTAAAAATTTTTTAACTTAAAAATTTTCTTTAAAAATTAAAATTAATTTTTTTGAAGTTAAAAATTTATTTTAAAATTTAAAATTAAATTCTTTTATCTTAAAAATTTATTTCAAAAATTAAACTTTAATTTTTTTAAATTAAAAATTTACTTTAAAAATTAAACTTAAATTTTTTAACTTAAATTTTTTAAAATTTAAATTTAAATTTTTTTAACTTAAAAATCTATTTTAAACTTAAATTTTTTTTACTGAAAAATTTATTTTAAAATTAAACTTAATGTTTTTTAAAATTCTTTTAAAAATTATCTTAATTTCAAAAATCTTGTTAACTTAAATTTTTGGTTACTCAAAAACCTTTTCAAAAATTCTTTTTAACTTAATTTGTTTACTCAATTTTTTTTTTTCAAAAATTCCTTTTAACTTAAATAATTTTATTTTAAATTAATAAAAAAAGCCCGAGTCGAAAACCAGGGGCGGGCGCCCCTTGTAATCTGACCCGGGGCGCCCGGAAGGGGCTCCGGGCGGCCCGCCCCACTTGACCCCGGGCGCCCGGGAGGTACCCGGGCGCCCGGAACACTCTATATAAGCGGGCACCCCCTTCTTTTGCACCTTATCTGCTTCACTCTCGCCAAGTTCTAACCGAACTTTACTATGAGAGCAATTAAAATCAAAATTTTCTTTCAGTTAATACGCTGCTGCGAATCAATCGAGGTCGTCATTTTTAAATAATATTTTGCGATGGCTCCTCGGTAAAATTCTCTTCCCTTGTCTAGATATTTAATTTGTTGCATGCTAGTTTGTTTGTTACTTAAGAATTTTTTTTTAATGTAGAAAACGTTCTAGATCTGGTGCTGGGCCCTCGACTGCTAGCATAGATCCTAGGTTCCCGACTGACGAACTTAGGGTTAAGTTTGATTCAACCATTTACGTAGCCATTAGGACTAAGTGTCTAGATAGAGCGTTCTTCTTATGTTCTTGTGTTCCAGTTATAGAGGTGATTAGCCACTATAACCTACGGAACCTTGTTTACTGTACCGATTCAGTAAACATAGATTTATGTGCTGAATTCTATAATAACTTAGTGAGGGTAGATGATCTCACTTACGTTATAGGGTAGCTGGTACAGATATGACACTATCCTCTACCTATCCAGGACTTCTTAGGATTACGACCATCTACGTATCGTTTTCAGTGTTACCCCCTAGGGATATACCATTTGGTGATCCCTACTCACACATCACCCTAGATACGATTTATTCGTATTTTTTCGGAGGGGAGCGTGTACCCACTGTCACTATGTTTAGGTTAGTTGACCTTCGAGTTCATGACTATGCACTGTATAGGGTCTTAGTTTACTGCATACTACCATTATCCACTCGCGACATAGTGATGATGCATCCATTCCATTCCTTTCTGTTCTACGCACTTTGCCATATACTAGACATAGATATTAGTCTATATATATTTCAGACCATTATCTACGCAGCTGGATATGTCACCAACGCTCGAGTTCATATGCCATATTGTCATATTTTGACGGCATATTTTGCTCACCGCCAGATTAACGTCACTCGAGGTAATGTTCGGGCCATAACTGAGTTCAATGTCATAGGATCTAGGAATTTCTCATTAGCGGGTGTCCATGTAGATGAGGATGACGGCATCATGTCTTGGCGGAAGGGGCCACAGCACCGGCCAGACCTAGATGCCTAGGAGGCAGTAGAGCATGATGAGTTTATGGTTGCGCTATTCGGTGACGATGCTCCAGCTCTGGCACCAGCTCCACCTCCAGGCTGAGCACCCCATCTTGCACAGCGCACTCTAGGAGATCGAGTTGCTGGACTCGAGCTATCCATGACGAGTCTTCGGCAGGAGGTCTCAGACCTGAGACGAGACGTGAGACAGTACATCTTGGACCTGTGACGAGACATGCGAAGGATATCGCGGATCTTCGACACGATCTATCGAGTTCCCGCGAGGATGCCCGGACTCGTCACGCTGAGTTGATCGAGATGTTCTGTTCCTTCGGAGCCAGACCACCCGGATCACACCCCTCCTCTTCATCTTGATAGACATCTCGATCATTATGTATATTTTATCATTGTACCTTGACCTTGAGTTATGACATTTTGGGCTTCACCTACTTAGGTATATCTTAATATAATTGATTCTGGCTTGTCTTATATACTAGGAATTTTAAAATTGGTTTTAAAATGGTTATTTTCAAATTCTAAGGCAAAATACTTTTATGTTTTCAAAATTTCCTATTTTTAGAATTTCAAAAAAATTTTTGCCTTAGATTAGAATAATTCCTTAGAAATCATGTTCCCCTAAGACTAGTATTTGAGCATCTCACCAACACCATAGGATTCCCTTGTTTGTGATTGCCAAACATAGAAAGGGGTGAGATGCATAGGCAGATTGCCTGGACTTAAGATGCTTATTTCAGTGCATCGACATAAGTCCAGACGTTAAATACAAAATAGACATTGATCAAGTTAAGTTATTTAGTTTAGTCAAACACTAACTGATTACAATGCACTTAACTTGACTAATCAAGTGAAAGCTGCTATCTTCTGATAGTTAGTAAGTACCTAATTGGTTAGACAGTTGTTTTAGATGTCAGGTTTAGGGGGAGGATTAAATCAACTTATTTTCATACTTAGTACCAAAATTATTTTCTCCGCTTTAAAAGTAATGACTCTTAAAAATATTTTAAATCTAATCCTTGGAAATCTAATTTGATAAAATCTATCTTTTAAAACTAGCTTTTATAAAACTAAGCTTTTAAATTGGATTTTATAAACTAAGGTTGTGAAAATAGAATCTTTTACAAACTTAGATTTGAAAAATAAATTTTAATTAGTTTTGAAAAGTAGATTTTTCAAACTTAGTTTTGAAATTTTGGTTTAAAAAGAGTTTCAAAGTTGAAACTTATTTTTAAAATTTAAAACTTGATCTTCAAATTTGGAACTTATACACTTATGGTTGAAAACTAGACTATCTAAACTTAGCTTTCCTAAACTTATACGTGAAAATTAGCTTTTAAAATTTTTGATTGGAAAATTCTCTTTGAGTTTGCAAATTCATTTTGAAAATTAAATTAATTTTGCAAAAATTATCTTTAAAAATTACTCAAAATGTACTAACTCATCACTAAGTTATCTTGCTACAATTAGCTACTTTTCTAAACTTAGCTATTTTCTAAAGGCTAAAAGCTAATGCTTTAAACAAGTTTTCAAAAGTTTAAACTCCCCCAAGTTAACTTAACATCATTTCTTGCAACTTTTACTTTGTTTGTATTTTGTAATATTGATTACTTGACTTATGTTCTTATTTGGTGAATGCCAAAGGGGGAGAGATATGTGGTTAAGTTAGAGCAACAAAATATCAAATTTAAAATCTAACTTAAATATCCCTATAAATACTTGCTTTTTCTTGCATATTTTTTTCACTAACTTAACCAGGTTGTCATTCCATCAAAAAGGAGGAGATTGTTGGTGCGGTTAGCACTAACAGTCTAACTCAGGTTTTGATGAATGACAAATTAAGTTAAGTTAGGTTTGTTGTTGATCTAACACTTTGACCGAGTGTGCAGACGAAGTCTAGACAGGTCGACGGGTTGACCGGATGTCTGGCACGAAGCCCAGTTAGGTCGACGGGCTGACCGGATAGTTGGCACGAAGTCCAAGCCTGTCGACGGGCTGACCGGATGCTTGGCATGAAGTCCAGCTAGGTCGACGGGCTGACCGGATAGCTGGCATGAAGTCCAAGCGGGTCGACGGGCTGACCGGGCGCTTGGCACGAAGTCCAGCTAGGTCGACGAGCTGACCAGATAGCTGACACGAAGTCCAGACGAGTCGAAGGGCTGACCGGACGTCTGGCAGGTAAGTAAAGGTAAGTCACTAGAGGGGAGTGACTGTGAGGACGCGTTCCCGGGAAGGGAACTTAGGCGCCGATCCGACTTAGAACTATTTCGGAACTCTAAGTCGAGATCTTGACTAGATTCCGCTTTCGAAGAGACAGAATCTAAGTTATATTCTTTATGTTAAAATTATAAACTATGCTAATACTTTGTTTTGCAGGATATACATTATATATTTGCCTCGGACTAACCTTGTCTTACAGGAGAAGAAGTCTTCTAAAGAAAGGTAGTCCGGGCGCCCGGAGGCAAAGTTTATCCTCCTCGTGTCGTCGCCACGTGGAGGCTCCTGGTTGGGTCAGCTACGTCATGGTTGAGGCGCCCTGAAGGTTCTAGGTGCCCCGAGCCTCCTATATAAGGAGGGTCAAAGGCGGAGCTTCTACAACAACTCAGAATTGACAATCTGCTTCCTCGTGCTGCTGCGACACTGTGATCTCCGACAAGCTTTCCTTTTCTGTTCTAATTCTTTTTTTTTATCGGTAATTTTCTTTATTAGCAATCTTGTACTAAATTTTGTAATCTATATTCGAATTGCTAGTGGATTGCCCAATGAAAGTACTCAATGAGTACGAGCCTTGGAGTAGGAGTCGACACAGGCTCCGAACCAAGTAAAAAGGTTCTGTGTTAGCGTTGCATTTACTTTTCCGCTGTGCTCACTCTTTTCGATGAAAGATTTTGATATTGACCCCCCTCTATCGACTTTCACGATCCAACAGGATCAAGTCCGAAGACTCTCACAAAAACATGAATCTTTCAGGTTGCCTAACAGCCCTCCCACTACGACGAGAGACTGTCTGTAGTTGTGTATCATTTGTGATACGTGTTGCAGTTTCTTGTGATATTTCATCTTGCACTATTGGTACTAAAGTAGACGTGTCCTCTCTCATTTCTTTTAGAACAACTTCTCTCATGGGCTTGTGGTTCATTACATAGTCCTCTTCTAAAAATCGGACATTAGTGCTAACAATGACCTTCTGATCTTTAGGACTATAAAACAAACCACCTTTCATTCCTTTAGGATAACGTATAAACAAGCGAACTTCTATACGAGATTCCAACTTATCAGCATCTCCCTTCAGCACATGTGCTGGACTACACCAAATCCGAACATGACTTAGACTAGGCTTACGCCCATTTCACAATTCCGTGGGAGTAGAGGGTATTGATTTAGAAGATACCAAGTTCAGAATGTACACTGCCATTTCTGAAGCATATCCCAAGAATGAATTTGGTAATTTTGAATAACTCATCATCGATCTAACCATTTCCATAAGAGTCTTATTCCTTCGTTCTGCCACACCATTCTGTTGGGGTGTACCAGGTGCAAATAATTGGGATTGAATCCCAACCTCTGATAAGTAATTCCTAAACTCTCCTGAGAGGTACTCGCCACCATGATTAGACCGTAGTGTCTTGATACTTTTACCATGATGTTTCTCCACATCAGCCTTGTACTCTTTGAACTTATCAAAGCACTCAGACTTGCAACGCATCAAGTAAATGTACCAATATCTCAAATAGTCATATATAAAATACACAAAATATTCGAAACCACCTCTCACCTAGATAGTCATAGGTTCACACAAATCAGAATGAACCAATTCCAACACATCTTTTGCTTTATACCCCTTGGCCTTAAAAGGTCTCTTGGTCATTTTTCCTTCCAAGTAATATTCGCAGGTTGGAAAGTTTTCCAACATTAATGAACCCAAGAGTCCATCGGCTATTAGCCTTTGAATCCTACTCAAGTTAATATGAACAAGCCTTAGATGCCAAAGATATGTTTGGTTCATCTTTGAAGGTTCCTTTCTCTTATTAGAATTAGAGGATGTGTTATTAATTTCCATTTGTTGCTTTGTGGGAGTTATTGGATTTTAGAGTATACAAATTGCCAACTAATGTACTAGAACAGATAACTACCCTATTTTTCTTGATAACAATTTTGTCATCAAAAGAAACAGTATATCTATCCAAAAATAGTTTAGAAACTGAAATTAAATTTTTCTAAAACTTGGTACATAAATACAATTTCTCAAAATCAAAGTTCTATTCCTATCAAATGATAAGTAAACATCTCCCACTACAACAACCACCACTTTTGTAGCATTGTCCATGTAGACGGTTATCTCTCTTTCATATAGTTGTAGGGTTTCTTGGAACCCCTTTATTGTTCTCTTTCCTACGAGGACAATTCGCCTTCCAATGTCTAGACTGCTTGCAAATGAAGCACTTGCCCTTTAGCTTCTTCACTCCTGCTTTTAGTCCAGTACCTAGAGATCGATTCACTTTCTTTGCCAAGCCAGCTTGTTTCTTTTTCTTCTTCTTGCCTTTCGACTTAGAAGTAGAAACATTTTCAGCATAGTGGATTTGAGAATTATGACGAAATAGCCCTTCTGCTGCCTAAAGTTCTGTCAGTAGTTCCGCTAATGAATAAATCCTTTTATTCATATTGTAGTTCAGGCAGAACTGCTCAAAACATTTGGATAGTGTTTGGAGAATAATATCGACCTGGGTTTCCCCATCGATTTCAGCTCCAAGGACATGTATCTCATTCAAGTAAGCAATCATTTTGAGGATATGATCTCTTACGGGTGTCCCTTGACATGGTGGTTGTCATTAAGTTTCACATAGCCTCTTGCCTACCCGATTCTGGTGTCCGAAGAGTTCCTTGAGATTGTACATTATGTTATAAGCAGTAGGAATGGACTGATGCTAATGTTGTAACACATTTGACATAGAAGCTAAAATGTAACACCGCGCCATCTCATCTGCCTTGACCCATTTTTTATGATACTCAATCTCCTCTTTACTAGAATCACTATTAGGCTCATTAGGGAAGACCTCTAATAGTACAAACTTATAGCCTTCAACAGTTAGGACAATGTCCAGGTTTCTTTTCCAATCTATGTAATTGGGACCAGTAAGTTTGTTCTCTTTCAGAATAATAGCAAGTGGGTTGAAAGTCATCCTAAGAATCACAAAATAAGTTTTGGTCAAAACTTAAGAATTTAGAATAATATTGATTCCTTAAACAATATCATTTAAATTCACCAACACCTCAAAATACAGTGAATTTTGTATGCCACGATAGTGTGGACGTATACAAATTCAAACATTTGTAAGAGGAGATTTTACCCATTAATTTTATTCTTATCAACCTAACTTTATGACAAATAAAATTAATAGTTGGTATTCCTTCGATCACACAAATAATAGCAGTGACTCCGATGGGGAGACTACTATTAAATGCGCCTAAGTGTATACCATTACTTGATACTTAGTGCATTAAATAGGATTACGCTCCTTCAGATGGAGAAGATCACACACTCCTAAATAATTTCCTATAATCATCCATAAAGAAAGTTTGATCTGCAAACAAACTCATCCGATGTGGAGGAAGGCGCTCAGAGCCAACGCGCAAGTTTGTTTGCATCACTTATAAACCAGTAATGGAGACTGTGGAATTTATTTATAAATCCCTCTCCCACTTAGTTATTTAAGATGAGGATTTTAACATGCACACACACATCATAGCAAATAAAAGCAATAAATATGGTAAAAATAATTTTCCAACTATTATGGCCTCTTCCATCATTGCCCTCCTTGTGCTGCCAGCCCTAGCAGTCATCAAAACAAGTGACTAGCCCTAGGGCTTATGTCGTCGCACCCATCGAGCTTCCTTTTCTGCTGCGCCTTTGGTCCTCGAATAGCACCACGCATCACAAGGATACGATCCACGACAAAAATAAAATTTTACATATATCGATCCTATATTCCACAAAGGAATGTACATAAACTCTAGATCGAAAAAAATGTAAAATCCTAAAACTAATATAGCTCCTGCTGTATTTAATAAATACAATCATGCACACACATAACATGCCCTTGACATGTCCGAGGGTCCAATCACACACAATCATAATAGGACATAATAGTTAGAGCCTGCAACCACAGAGTTAATCTATTTGCACATCATACTATTATCCTGCCTAAAATATGTATGACATGTGCATAATTAAACTAAAAACCAAACATACAGAGGTAAAACCTAGCTCTGATACCAATTGTTGGTTGCTATTCGGAATACCGTTCTAGTTCCCCTGTATAAAAATTTTGTACAAGCATAGAACTATCCTAGCTACCCCATGTGCTCTACTGAAGTTAAATTTGGATTGCAAACAATGCTTAACATTATTAATCCAAATGGTCCTTCAGAAGTTAAACTTGGATTGGAAATAATACTTAACATTTTTACTCCAAGTTTAACCGATGTGATCTTCCTAAGTTAAATCATATTACAGAAGTTAATCAAATATCTATTTCAAAGATCGGCTTCCAGGTTAAACATGACGAGGTACTAGGCCTTCTTGGGTATGGGATCATTCACCACTTCTTAGACAAAGCCTTTCAAAGAAATCAGATATTTAACTTCTTATAGTAAACTAGGTTAAATTATAGAGACCTTAATAGAAGCACAATATCGTAAACATGAAATTGAAAAATAAAATCGATAACAAAATGATAACCTAAAACCGATAACCTCTTGTGTTTGGTTTTCAAGATCTATACAAAAGATGAACTAGTTATGATGCGGAAACTAATAACTAGTTATACCTTTTGTAGCTTATAGACTTCTTGATCTTCTGCTGCATTCCTCTCCTTCTCTTAGACGTCGTGTAGGTGACGATCTTCCAAGATGAAATCCACCCAAGCTTCTTCCTTTGCTTCCAAGTTTCGACCACCAACTAACCTCCAAGGGATGCTAGACAAAAGAACTTCCTTTTCTTCTTCTTCTCCTTCAAGCAACCGACCACCAAGAGATCACCACATTTAATGTCACCGACCTCCAAGGAAGAAAACAAAAGGAGAAGAGAAAAGGAATAAGGGCCAACCACCAAAGGATTAGAAGAGAGGAATAGAAGATGTCTTATCTCATGAGGCACCCTTCCATCTCTTTTATAATCCTTGGTCTTGGCAAAAAAGGAAAGTTTTAAACATAATTAAAACTTCTTTATATTCCTTTCCAATGACTAAAAAGGAAAGTTTTAAAACAAAAAATTAAAACTTCCTTTAATGCTTGTCATGGCCGACCCTATACTTATGCTCCAAACAAGGAAAGTTTTAAACATAAAATTAAAACTTCCTTATTTGTTTCCAGTAAGAAATTTTTAATAAAAAAAAATTCTCTTTTAAATCCCTTGTTGGTTATAAAAGAAAAATTTTATAAATTAAAATATTTCTTTTAAAAACATGTGGATGGTTACAAAAAAGGAAAGTTTTATCAAAAATTAAAATCTTTCTTTTAACTACAAATAAGGAAAGATATCAAACCTCTCTCTTAATCCTTTGTAGAAAGCTATAAAAGGAAAGAATTTAAAATTTAAAAACTCTATTTTAAAACCATGACTTCCACAAAAGAAAAGATTTTAAAATTTAAAATACCCTTTTATATTTTATGTGGCCGACCACCTAACTTGGGCTTCAAGCTTGGCTGACCACAACTTGGCTCCATCCTTTGGCTTGGCCGACCCTAGCTTGGGCTCCAAGCTTGGCTTGGCCGACCACAACAAGATGGGTAAGAAGCTTGGCTTTAAGTGGACATAAGGCTTTATAAATAAGAGGCTACAGCAGGGACTGAGAGGAGGAATTTTTTTTGGTCTCCCAATGAGCTTGAGCTTCCCGTGTTTGCCCCGAATACCCAACTCAAGTTCATCAATAATAACTCATACCACTAAAGAGTTATTATTGCACTACCGCACCAATCCCATATTACAATATGGGCTCCTTCTTATCATTCGTGCGTTAGTCTCCCTGTGTTTAAGATATTGAATGCCCACTAATTAAATGAGTTACTGACAACTCACTTAATTAATATCTAGCTCCAAGAGTAGTACCACTCAATCTTATTGTCATGTCGAACTAAGTCCACCTACAGGGTTTACATGACAATCCTTATGAGCTCCTCGAGGGGATATCACCAACTTAGATTACTAGGACACATTTTCATTCTATAATCAACAACACACCATATAAATAATATCACTTCCCAACTTATCAGGCCTATTGATTTAACGGACTAAATCTCACCCTTTGATAAATTAAGGAAATAAACATTAAGTATACATGCTTGGGTCTAGTGGCTAGCGCATGAGGTGTTGCCATAATGAGGTCTGGGGTTCGAATCTCGGCAAAGCCGAGGTAAATACCTCCCTTATGTGCTAGTCACTATTCCAAAGGCTACTAGCCGCCCGTGATTTACCTCCTCTGTGTTGGCCTTGGGACGGGTTGACGGGGGCGCTGGGGGCGAGCATATTCGCCTTTTTTTGCCATAATTGTTATTATATCATGATTAAGAGCACACACTTCCATAATAACAGAGGTTTTTTTCGTTTATATAGTCAGTATAAAAAGAAACTACCTCAAATGGTCTTGCTCAATACACTCATAGTGTACTAGTATAATTTTATAGTCAAGATAAACTAATACCAAATTACACTATAACTACTCCAATGGTTTGTCCCATTCTATCTTGGTTGTGAGCTACTATCTATAATTTATAAGAAACTGATAACATGATCTTCTGTGTGACACCACACACCATGTTATCTACAATATAAATTAGATAGACAACTACAGTTAACATAAATGTAGACATTTGACCAATGCGATTCTTATTTCAAAATAGATGTTTATACAAAAAGCTAGACTTTTAGTATACATTCTAACATTTCCCATATCAAGTTTTTAGCCTGGGGGTTGTTTCGATCAACATTAGTTGATTAGCATATGAGTTACTCTATACTTGTTAATAGATTTTTTATTTACTTGTTTGTTTTTATTTCTGCATTTTTATTTCTTGTAATTTATATTTTGCATTTTAATTTTTCTAATAATTCAATTTTTTTAATAAGATATAATGAGCACTAACATGACAAGTAGACATTTAGGAGATTTTTTCACATCCATTTCTATAAGATTCAAATCTCCCATTGTGTAACCCTAAATTGAAGCACACAACTTCCAACTAGACCCAGAATTAATCTTCATGATACAAGGTCATAAATATAGAAGAGACATTTCAGAGAACCCATACTTGCACCTTGAAGTATTTCTTGAATATCATAACATGATGAACTGTGAAGTAGTTTCAACAAATGTCATTTGGTTGATGACATTCTCCTTTAGTATTAAGGATAAAGCAAGAACTTGATTTTATTCTCTCCCTTCACAAAGCATAACAAGTTGGGAACAATTTGAGTGGCGATTCTTGAATTATTTTTTTTCCTCTAAGTAGAACTAGGGATGGCAATGGGTAGGATTTTATATCCTCCATACCCATCTCCATTTATTATATCTATATCCATACCCATCCCCATGCCCATCAGGTATTTAACTTTCATACCCATCCCCATACCCATCGGATTTTCGGGTATCCATATCATACCCATCATCCTATTACTCCCGACCATTCACATTTTTTTTAAAAAATATTTCAATGTACTTGTCAACTCTTCATCGTCTCACGCTCCTTCGATCGGGTGAACATTTCTCGTGAAAAAGAAGATAAGATACGTGTTGATGATCTCTTTTAAGAATAAAAGAAGATAAGATGGATATATATATATATATATATATATATATATATATATATATATATATATATATATATATATATATATATATATATATATATAAGCCTCATTTTTTATTTAGAAAGAAAAAACTTTATCCCGCTTTCCGTCTTAGAAAAAAAAGATTTAGTTTGTCTCCGGTCATCAACACGTATCTTATCTTCTTTTTCACGAGAAATGTTCACCCGATCGAAGGAGTGTGAGGGTAGGATTTTACCATATCCACCTTTATACCCATACTTGAAATACTGATACCCGAATACCCATTTACTATAATCAGGTATAAAAATTTCCTCCAAATCCTCCTCCATTCGGGTCGGTTGTTGGATTACCCATCGGATTTGGGTGAAATTGCCATTCCTAAGTAGAACAGTGTACATAAGCAATTGTATCATAAATTTTGCTCAGGTAGATGGAGAATCACTATTTGAAGCATATACAGATTTAAAGGCTTATTTTATTTAATTAGTGGACATTCGATATCTTAAACACAGGGAGACTAATGCACTCATGATAAGAAGGAGCCCATATTGTAATATGGGATTGGTGTGGTAGTGTAATAATAACTCTTTAGTGGTATGAGTTATTATTGATGAACTTGAGTTAGGTGTTCGGGGCGAACATGAGAAACTCAAGCTCATCAGGAGACTAAAATCAATTCCTCCTCTTGGTCCCTGTTGTAGCCTCTTATTTATAAAGCCATATATCTACGCAAAGTCCAACTTCTTAACCAATATTAGGGGCCAACCACATCCTTGCTTGGAGCCCAAGCATAGGGCCGGCCAAGCCAAGCTTGGAACTCAAGCTAGGGCCAGCCAAGCCTTGCTTGGTGCCCAAGTAAGGGGCCAACCATATAAGAAGAGAAAAGGAAAATTTTATTTAAAATAAAATTTTGATGCTATCCACATGGTATTTTAAAAGAGAGTTTTAAATTTTAAAATCTTTCCTTTTATAACTTACTACAAAGGTTTAAAAGAGAGATTTGAAATCTTTCCTTATTTGTAGTTATCTATAATGTTTAAAAGAAAGATTTTAATTTTTGATAAAACTTCCCTTTTTTGTAACCATGATTTAAAAGGAGTTTTATTTTTAAAACATTTCTTTTATAGATATCCACAAAAATATTTAAAAGAGAAGATTTTAATTTTATAAAACATGCCTTTTATAGCTATCCACAAAAGGGATTTTTAAAAGAGAGATTTTAATTTTTGTTTAAAATCTTTCCTTGTTTGGACATGATATGAGGCCGGCCATGTAAAGGAATAAAAGGAAGTTTTAATTTTTTATTTTAAAGCTTTCCTTTTTTATATTCACCAAGTGTTATAAAAGAGAGGTAGAGGGTGCCTTCATGGTAGAATAACATCTTTTGTTCCTCTTCCTTTTTCCTTGGTGGCCGACCCTCTTCCTTCTTTCTTCTCCTTTTGTTTTCTTTCTTGGAGGCTGGCGGCATCAAGCTTGGTTTTCTTTTGGTGGCCGGTTGCTTGAAGGAGAAGAAGAAGAGAAGGAAGCTCTCTTGTCTAGCATCCCTTGGAGGTTAGTTGACATCCAAGAGGAGAAGAGGAATATAATAAAAGATCAAGAGATCTATAAGCTACTAAGAAAGGTATAACTAGTTATTTGTTTCCGCATCATAACTAGTTCATCTTCTTTGTATAAATATTGAAAAACCAAACACAAGAGGCTATTAGTTTTAGGTTATCGTTATGTTATCGATTTTATTTTTCGATTTCATGTTTCAATATTGTGCTCCTATTGAGGTCTCTATAGTTAAACCTAGTTTACTGTAAGAAGTTAAATATCCGATTTCTTTGAAAGGCTTTGTCTAGGAAGTGATGGATGACCCCATACCCAAGAAGGCCTAGTGCCTCGCTATGTTTAACCTGGAAGTCGATCTTTGAAATAGATATTTAATTAACTTCTGTAATATGGTTTAACTTATGAAGAACACATCGGTTAAACTTGGAGTAAAAATATTAAGTATCGTTTCCAATCCAAGTTTAACTTCTGAAGGACAATTTGGATTAATAATGTTAAGCATCATTTGAAATCCAAATTTAACTTCAGTAGAGCACATGGGTGTTGGGATTTAGCGCGCCAAAGACGCGAAAATGTAATGAAAAAATTACTAGATCCTTATCATCTAGCAGATCCATGCGAAGGGAAGAAATATTTTCTGAAAACTGTTGGTGCGGGAAGCATCCGACGATCGACCGTTGTTTTGATAATGGCAAAGAAATTCAAAGTTAAGTTGTTTTGTGATCTAAGGTACTTAATTGAGTGTTTCAGGAAAGTCCTAACTGCGGTTAGGCAGGTAGAAAACCCTAGGGGGTGGTAACTCTATGCGGAAAGTCTTGGCGGGTCGAGAGCTTCAGGCAAAAGTCCTAGGGGGTAACCCTAGGTGGAAAGTCCTGGTGTCGCGAACCAGGTGAAAGACTGGACCAGCCGGGAAGCGGAAGTCCAGCAGAAAGTCCGGAAGCTTCAAACACTGAGCAAAAGTCCAGTCGATCTGGAGGATTGCACTGGCAACAGGTAAATCTCCTGAGTGGAGTAGGTGAGGACGCGCTCCCCGTAGAGGGAACAGTAGGCGTCGGGTCGACCTAGGATTTTCGGTTGGAAATCTGAAGTCAGCCCCGGACAGTCCAACGACTGTCAATTATATCTATCATATTGTTTCTGTGCTAACTTTATTTTGCAGGGTTTGTGTTTGTGACTAGCACAATTTGCAGGAACAAAGATGCAACTTAGACCTCGGATGAACAGTGTCCGAGGCGCCTCCATGGGACTTTGAGCGCCTCGGGTGCTAGCCGAGGCCAGCTGTCCAAAGACGCTGGAGGCGCCTCGGAGGTCACTGGAGGTGCCTTGGACCAGGCGTTGGAGGCACCTTGGAGTAGCTTGGAGGCACCTTCAATGGGATAAGGTGTGACCAGATCAGAGTTGATCCATGCGTGCGACTCGGCGGCCTGGAGGCGCCTCTAGCACTATTTAAAAGGGGACTTCGAGCAGCAGCTTAGGACAAGTATTCACAAGCAATCCTTCTGCGTTCTAGTGCTAACAAGTTCATCCTGAAGTGCTGCAGCAACCTTCCAACGACCCGGAGCTCTGTGTTTTTTAGAATCTGTCGTTCGGTATAATTTACATTCTGCACTTGTTGTAATTTTAATCTGTAATATCTTTCGAGCTTATAGTTGTTTTCCACCAGAAGCGATCAATGATCGCGGGCCTTGGAGTAGGAGTCGCCACAGGCTCCGAACCAAGTAACTCTTCTTGTCCTTGTGTGTTTGTGTTGCTCCCTTTTCTTTATTCCGCTGCTTAAACTCGTGCGATTTACGAATTTGAAAATAGTGAAAGCCACGACCGCTATTCACCCCCCTCTAGTGCTTTCGATCCAACAAAAACTATACTAAGCTACATGATAGGATTATACCTTTGTTGCATGCCCTTCGCAATCCCGACAGCAACCTTTCTTTAGATGCATATCTCAGTGCGTTCAAGCGTCCGCGCCTCTACGGTATCCACATGAACAAGCCTTGTCTTCGCTTGTCTCACAAACAAAGCAAGATGGAGAAGAAATCACAAGGTTGTTCTAGCAACCACAATGGTGATTTCGGCCAAGACAGGGAAGGAGGAAGAAGAAGAATGCCAAGGGTCTCAACACTTGTTCATCTATTCAAAATTATCATCCGAATGATATTTATAACCATCCTATGGTATACCAAGAGTCTCCACCATTTCATCTTCTAATCTAATTGCTCAAAATCAACCATTCAATCCAATGGTTCAATTTTGACCATTCAACTTCCTTGGTGAACACAAGTTCACCCAATGAGTCCAACCCATTGATTCTCAAGCAACTCGACTCAATCCAACAATTGGATCCCTTTGAGTCTAACTCAATGAGTCAAATTCGGATTACACTTAATCCATTGATTCATCACATGAACCCATCTCCATATCAACTTGTTCTTTGTGTGTGACCCTATAGGCTCTCGTAACATTGGCAATGTACCCAAATCAATATTTGTGATACATAAACAATGAGTGACATCTAGCAAGGCATCATTGCTACCCAAGTGACGAGAAAGTCGAGATCCGACCTAATCTGTCCATGGCTATCATCATGTATGACTTGGTCCCTCTATCCTTGATATCTAGATTGATCAATGAGGCATAGACTGTGCCATCCTCTTATCAATTTTTATGTTTCTTGATCTCCAAGTAGACACACTTAAACAAATGAACTCAATATCTCATATTGATTCATTTATGCATGACCATGCTTTCTAGTGTCCTACTAATTAAGGGGCCCACAGATATCACTTTCGTCATATGGAAGGGATAGATCCCATCTACATCACTCACATCCCTTCGCATAATTCATTGCATACCCAGTGATCGACTTTATTGTCCACTTGTTACAAGTGACGTTTGCCGATACCAAAGTACACAACTCCTTATGTAAGGAACCGTAGTGACTTCAGGTCTAAGGACTACTATTCATACTAATAGTCACATGAGAATGTTTATGATACTCATATAATGATCCATAAAACATTCTCATAGCGGGTCATTCAGTATATATTCTCTAATATATACCCATGTGTCAACTTGATATCTTATATCCATGACTTGTGAGATCAAGTCATCCGTTGACCTACATGCTAGTCTCAACGCATTAATATTGTCCTTGTATATTATTGCTCGACTAGGAATAGTTAAGAGTAGTGCTCTTTACAATATCTCACTATCAATTCAACCAATTGATATATTATAGATAAGAACCTACTACCCAAGGACATTATTATACTTATTCAATTGGCACTAAACTGAAATAAATATAATAACCATAATAGTATAGAGAACACTACTTTTAACTATTTCTAGTTGAACATTAATATACAAGGACAATATTAATGCGTTGAGACTAATATGTAGGTCAACGGATGACTTGATCTCACAAGTCATGGATATGAGATATCAGGTTGAC
Organism: Zingiber officinale; assembly: GCF_018446385.1. NCBI lineage: Eukaryota > Viridiplantae > Streptophyta > Magnoliopsida > Zingiberales > Zingiberaceae > Zingiber > Zingiber officinale. The sequence goes on from NC_055994.1 coordinate 60,916,372, forward strand.
ACATGGGTATGATTAGAGAATATATACTGAATGACCCGCCATGAGAATGTTTCATGGATCATCGTATGAGTGTCATAAACATTCACATGGTGGGTTATTCAGTATATTATTCTCTAATATATACCCATGTGTCAACCTAATATCTCATATCTATGATTTGTGAGATCAAGTTATCCGTTGACCTACATGCTAGTCTCAAAGCATTAATATTATCCTTGTATATTAATGCTCGACTAGAAATAGTTAAAATTAGTGTTCTCTACAATATCTGACTATCAATTCAACCAATTGATATACTGTAGATAAGAACCTACTACCCAAGGACATTATTATACTTATTCAATTGGCACTAAACTGAAATAAATATAATAACCATAACCTTTGCCTTTTATTAATTGATATATGATACAAAATGAGCCATTTTCAATCATCTCATAATTCATACTAGGGCTAATACTAACAATGGGTAGCTAGGATAGTTCTATGCTTGTACAAACTTTTGTACAGGGGAACTAAAACGGTATTCAGAGTAGCAACCAACAATTGGTATCAGAGCTAGGTTTCAGCCTCTGTGTGTTTGTTTTTAGTTTAATTATGCACATGTCATACATATTGTAGGCATGAAAATAGTAGGATGTGCAAATAGATTAACTCTGTGGTTGCAGGCTCTAATTATTATGGCATATTGTGATTTTGTGTGATTGGACCCTCGGACATGTCGAGAGCATTTTATGTGTGTGCATGATTGTATTTATTAAATACAGCAGGAGTTGTATTAGTTTTAGGATTTTACATTTTGTTCGATCTAGACTTTATGTACATTCCTTTGTGGAATATAGAATCGATATATATAAAATTTTATTTTTGTCGTGGATCGTATCCTTGTGAGGCGTGGTGTTATTTAAGGACCAGATGCACAGCGGAAAAGGAAGCTCGATGGACGCGACGACATGAGCCCTAGGGCTGGCGGCTAGTTTTGACGACTGCTAGGGCTGACGGCACACGGATGACAGTGATGGAAGAGGCCATAATAGTTGGAAAATTATTTTTCCATATTTATTTCATTTATTTGCTGTAATGTGTGTGTGTGCATGTTAAAATCCTCATCTTAAATAACTAAGTGGGAGAGAGATTTTTAAATAAATTCTACGGTCTCCATTACTGGTTTGTAAGTGATGCAAACAAACTTGCGCGTTGGCTTTGAGTGCCTTCTTCCACATCGGATGAGTTTGTTTGCGGATCACTAGATCAAACTTCCTTTATGGATGATTATAGGAAATTATTTAGGAGCATGCGATCTTCTCCATCTGAAGGGGCATAATCCTATTTAATGGACTAAGTATCAAGTAATGGTATACACTTAAGTACATTTAATAGTATCCTCCCCATCGGAGTCACCGCTATTATTTGTGTGACCGAAGGAATACCAACTATTAATTTTATTTGTCATAAAGTTAGGTTGACAAGAATAAAATTAATGGGTAAAACCTCCTCTTACAAATGTTTGAATTTGTATGTATTCACACTATCGTGGCATACAAAATTCACGGTGTTTTGAGGTGTTGGTGAATTTAAATGATATTGTTTGAGGAATCAATATTATTCAAAATTCTTATGTTTTGACCAAAACTTATTTTGTGATTCTTAGGATTTCAAATGACCTTCAACCCACTTGTTGTTATTATGAAAGAGAACAAACTTACTAGTCCTAATTACATAGATTGGAAAAGAAACCTAGACATTGTCCTAATTGCTAAAGGCTATAAGTTTGTACTGTTAGAGGTCTGCTCTAATGTGCCTAATAGTGATTCTAGTGAAGAGGAGATTGAGTATCATAAGAAATGGGTCAAGGCATATGAGATGGCATGGTGTTATATTTTAGCTTCTATGTCAAATGTGCTGCAACATTAGCATCAGGCCATGCCTACTGCCTATAACATGAGGTACAATCTCAAGGAACTCTTCGGACACTAGAATCGGGTTGCTAGGCAAGATGCTATGAGAAACTTAATGACAGCCACCATGTTAGAGGGGACACCCGTAAGGGTGTTGGTTGTAACTCGAAATATCGTACCGGTTCCCCAGTACAAAAATTTTGTACAAGTCCTAAACCTTTTCTAACAACCTATTATGTTCTTTAGAAATTAAATTTGGAATCGCAAATAGAACTTAACATTATTTATTCCAAATTCAATTTATTTATTCTTAGAGGTTTAGATTGGATCGCAAACGATGCTTAACATTATTAATCCAAATCCACCTATGTTACAAATTTGATTAAATATTTATTTTAGAGATCGACTTCCAGGTTAAATATGGCAAGCCACTAGACCTTCTTGGTTATGGGAGCATCCACCACTTCCTAGACAAAGCCTTTCAGCGAAATTCAATATTTAATCTCCTTATAGTAACCCTAGGTTTAACCAATAAAAACAATCAAATCATAAGATTGAAAAACAAAAGAAACACAAATTTGAATCATAAATCCAAAACCTAGAAACATTAGCCTCTTATGTTTGGTATTTCAAGATCTAAACAAAAAGATGAACTAGTTATGATGCGGAAACTAATAACTAGTTATACTTTTTGTAGCTTATAGACCTCACAATCTTCTATCGTATTCCTCTTCTTATCTCGGACGTCATGTGGACGATGATCTACCGAGACGAGAATATACCCAAGCCTCCTTCTTCTCCTTGTAAGTTTCGGCCACCAACAATCTCCTAGAGATGAAGAACTTCGGTCACCAACCAAGCTCCAAGGGATGCTAGGAAACAATGCCTCTTATCTCTTCTTCTTCTCCAAGCAAAATCCGGCCACCAAGATCTCTCCAAGAAGATGATGCCGCTGGTCACTTAAGAAGAAGAATAGGGGAAGAGGAAGAAGAGAGGGCCGACCACCGCCAAGGAAGAGAGGAATACTAGAGGATATCTTGTTGTGAGGTGAGACACCTCTACCATCACTTTTATATTCCTTGGTCTTGTCAAATAAGGAAAGTTTTAATAAAAAACTTCCGTATTTTCCTTGCCATTAAAAGGAAAATTTAATTAATAAAAAAATTCCTTTTCTATTATTAATGTGGTCGGCCACCTCAAATCCTCCAAACAAGGAAAGTTTTAAACACAAAATTAAAACTTCCTAATTTGTTTCCGAAAATTTTAAAAATAAAAATTTCTCTTTAAAAACTCCCTTCATAGTTGGTTATAAAAGGAAACTTTTATAAATTAAAATCTCTCTATTAAAACATATGGATGATTATAATAAGAAAAGTTTTTTCCAAAATTAAAATAATCCTTTTAACTATACATAAGGAAAGATATCAAATCTTTCTCTTAATCTTTTGTAGAAAACTATAAAAAGAAATATTTAAATTTTAAAACTCTCTTTTAAAACCATGAGAATGGTTACAAAAAAGGAAATTTTTATCAAAAATTAAAATCTTTCTTTTAACTACAAATAAGGAAAGATATCAAACCTTTCTCTTAATCTTTTGTAGAAAGCTATAAAAGGAAAGATTTAAATTTTAAATTCTATTTTAAAATCTTAGCTTACACATAAGGAAAGATTTTAAAATAAACTCCTTTTATTTATTTTTATATGGCCGACCACCTAAGCTTGGGCTCCAAGCTAGGGCCGACCAGCACTTGGACCATCTAAGGCTTACCTTGGCCGACCCTTGCTTAGGCTTCAAGCTTGGCTTGGTCGGCCACCTAAGGATGGGTAAGAAGGTGGGTATAAGTAGTTATAAGACTTTATAAATAAGAGAATGCGACAGGGACCGAGAGGAGGAATTGGTTTTGGTCTCCCGATGAACTTGAGCTTCTCGTGTTCGTCCCGAACACCCAACTCAAGTTCATCAATAATATCTCATTCCACTAAAGAGTTATTATTGAACTACCACACCAATCCCATATAACTATATGGACTCCTTCTTATCATGAGTGTGTTAGTCTCCCTATGTTTAAGATATAGAATGTCCACTAATTAAATGAGTTACTGACAACTCACTTAATTAATATCTAGCTCCAAGAGTAGTACCACTCAACTTCATCGTCATGTCGGACTAAGTCCATCTGCAGAGTTTACATGACAATCCATATGAGCTCCTCTTGGGGACATCATCAACCTAGATTCCTAGGACATAGTTTCCTTCTATAATCAACAACACATACTATAAATAATATTATTTCCTAACTTATCGGACCTATTGATTTATCGAACTAAATCGCACCCTTTGATAAATTAAAGAAATAAATACTAAATATATGTGCTTGTTATTATATCAGGATTAAGAGCACACACTTCCATAATAACAAAGGTCTTGTTCTTTTATGCAGTTAGTATAAAAAGAACTTTCCTTAAATGGTCCCGCTCAATACACTCAGAGTATACTAGTGTAATTTTATAGTCAAGATAAACTAATACCAAATTACACTACGACTATTCCAATGATTTGTTCCTATCCATCTTAGTCGTGAGCTATTGTTTATAATTTATAAGGAACTAATAACATGATCTTCTATGTGTGACACCACATACTATGTTATCTACAATATAAATTAATTGAACAACTACACTTAGCATACAAATGTAGACATTTGATCAATGTGATTCAAAATAAATGTTAACAAAAAGCTAGGCTTTTAGTATACACTCTAACAAAGGGATCATATCCTCAAAATGATGGCTTACTTGAATGAGATACAAATCCTTGGAGCTGAAATCAATAGGGAAACCTAGGTTGATATTATTCTCTAATCGCTACCCAAAAGTTTTGAGCAGTTATGCCTGAACTATAATATGAATAAAAGGATTTATTCATTGACGGAACTACTGAAGGAGAGATACCTGGTGTGTAGATATAAGAGCCACTGATCATGTCTGCAATTCATTGCAGGGGTTCCAGGAAACTAGATGATTATATGAAGGAGAGATAAACGTCTACATGGGCAATGCTACGAAAGTGATGGCTGTTGCAGTGGGAGATGTTTACTTATCATTTGATAGGAATAGAACTTTGATTTTGAGAAATTGTCTTTATGTACTAAGTTTTAGAAAGAATTTAATTTTAGTTTCTAAATTGTTTTTAGATGGATATTCTATTTCTTTTGATGATAAAGTGGTTATCAAGAAGAATAGGGTAGTTATATGTTTTGGTACATTAGTTGGCAATTTGTATACTCTAAATCCAATAACTCCCACAAAGTAATAAGTAGAAATTAATAACACATCCTCTAATTCTAATAAGAGAAAGGAACCTTCGAAAATGAACCAAACATATCTTTAGCAATAGGATTCAAAGGCTAATAGCCGATGGACTTTTGGGTTCATTGGTGGTGGACAAATTTCCAACCTGCGAATCTTGCTTGGAAGGAAAAATGACCAAGGACCTTGTAAGGCCAAGGGGTATAAAGCAAAAGATGTGTTGAAATTGGTTCATTCTGATTTGTGTGGGCCTATGACTATCCAGGCGAGAGGTGGATTCGAATATTTTGTCTCTTTTATAGATGACTATTTGAGATATAGGTACATTTACTTGATGCGCCACAAGTCTGAGTGCTTTGATAAGTTCAAAGAGTACAAGGCTGATGTGGAGAAATGATATGGTAAAAGTATCAAGATACTATGGTCTGATCGTGGTGGCGAGTACCTCTCAGGAGAGTTTAGGAATTACTTATCAATGGTTGGGATTCAAGCCCAATTGTCTGCACCTTATACACCCCAACAGAATGGTGTGGCAGAATGAAAGAATAAGACTCTTATGGAAATGGTTAGATTGATGATGAGTTCTTCAGAATTACCAAATTCGTTCTGGGGATATGCTCTAGAAACGACAGTGTATATTTTGAACTTGGTACCTTCTAAATCAGTACCCTCTACTCCCACAGAATTTTGGAATGGGCGTAAGCCTAGTCTGAGACATGCTCGAATTTGGGGTAGTCCAACATATGCGCTGAAGGGAGATGCTGATAAGTTGGAATCTCATACAGAAGTTTGCTTGTTTATAGGTTATCCTAAATGGATAACAGATGGTTTATTTTATAGTCTTAAAGATCAGAAGGTTATTGTTAGCACTAATGCTCGATTTTTAGAAGAGGACTATGTAATGAACCACAAGCCCATGAGTGAAATTGTTCAGAAGAAACGAAAGAGAACACGTCTACTTTAGTACCAACAATGCAAGATGAAATATCACAAGAAATTATAACACGTATCACATATGATGCACAACTACAGACAATGCCTCATCGTAGTGGGAGGGTTGTTAGGCAACCTGAAAAATTCATATTTTTGGGAGAGTCTTCAGACTTGATCCCAGGTAAACATGAACCTGATCCCCGAACATATGACGAAGCACTCGAAGATAAAGATGCAGCATCTTAGCAAAAAGCAATGAATTCAGAAATAGAATCTATGTATTCTAACAAAGTCTGGGAGCTAGCAAAACCATCAAATGATGTAAAAGCTATTGGATGTAAATGGGTCTACAAAAGAAAAAGAGGGACGGATGGGAAGGAGGAAACCTTCAAAGCAAGGCTTATTGCGAAGGGGTATACTCAGAAAGAGGGAATCGATTATGAGGAAACCTTTTCGTCGGTAGCTATGATTAAGTCTATTCGGATACTTTTATCTATTGTTGCTCATATAGATTATGAGGTTTGGTAAATGGATGTCAAGACAGCTTTCCTTAATAGAAGTTTTGAAGAAAACATCCATATGAAGCAACCAGAGGGGTTTATTACAAAGGGCAAAGAGCATCTTGTATGTAAGCTCAATCGATCTATTTATGGACTGAAGCAAGATTCAAGATCTTGGAACATCCGGTTTAATGAAGTAATCCAATCTTATGGATTTATTTAGTGTTCAGATGAGTCTTATGTATATAAGAAGTGTGACAAAAACATGGTGGTATTTCTTGTACTATACGTAGATGACATTTTGTTAATTGGCAATAATGTCAAAGTGTTGTCAGAAGTAAGGGTATGATTGTCCAAGCAATTCGATATGAAGGACTTGGGAGAATGCAGACATATTCTTGGGATCAAAGTAATAAGGGATCCCAAGAAAAGAATGTTGTGCTTATCCCAAGCTTCATACATCGATACTATTCTAGCTCGTTTTAGCATGCAAAACTCCAAGAAAGGTTTTCTACCTTTTCGGCATGGAGTACCTTTATCTAAAGAGATGTGTCCTAAGACATCAAAGGAGATAGAGGACATGAAGGCACTTCCTTATCCTTCAGCTGTAGGAAGCCTAATGTATGCAATGTTATGCACGAGACCAGATATCTGTTTTGCCATGGGCATGATTAGTAGATATCAAAGTAATCCAGGGGAGGGACATTGGGTTGCCGTAAAGCATATATTAAAGTACCTGAGAAGGACTATAGATTATATGCTGATTTACCAAGCAGATGATTTACTCCCTGTGGGTTACACAGATTCTGACTTCCAATCAGATAAGGACAATAGTAAGTCTACCTCAGGTTATGTGTTTACTTTAGGAGGTGGAGCCATAGCATGGAGGAGTGTTAAGAAGAAATGTGTTTCAGATTCCACCATGGAAACTGAGTATGTGGTAGCCTCTGAGGCAGCCAAAGAAGCTGTATGGCTCAGAAACTTCTTAATGGACTTAGATGTGATTCCTGGTTTGTCCAAAATCATCACAATTTACTGTGATAATATTGGTGCAGTAGGAAACTCGAAGGAACCATGAGCCCATAAGGTGAGTAAACACATTGAGCGCTAGTACCACCTGATACGAGATATCGTAAAGCGAGAAGAAGTTATTGAAGACAAGATTGCATCAGCAGATAACCTGCCAGATCGTTTCACTAAGGCCCTTCCGGAGAAAGCTTTTGATTGGCATGTTGAGGGGATGAGAATCAGATGTATGACAACATTTATGGCAACATAGTCTTTTAGTATAAGTGTGGGAGATTGTTAGAATGTATATTAAAAGTCTAGTTTTTTGTATAAACATTTATTTTCAAATAAGAATCACATTGGTCAAATGTCTACATTTATATGCGAAATGTAGTTGTTCATTTAATTTATATTGAAGATAACATGGTGTGTAGTGTCACACAGAAGTTCATGTTATCAGTTTCTCATAAATTATAAATAGTTGCTCACAACCAAGATGAAATGGGACAAACCATTGGAATGGTTGCAGTGTAATTTGGTATTAGTTTATCTTGACTATAAAATTACACTAGTACACTCTGAGTGTATTGAGCAGAACCATTTGAGGTTGTTCTTTTTATACTAACTGTAAAACAGAACAGGACCTCTGTTATTATAAAAGTATGTACTCTTAATCATGATATAATAACAAGCACGTATACTTAATATTTATTTTTTTAATTTATCAAAGGGTGAGATTTAGTTCGTTAAATCAAAAGGCCCGATAAGTTGGGAAATGATATTATTTATATGGTGTTGTTGATTATAGAATGAAATAGTGTCCTAGTGATCTAGGTTGGTGATTCCCCCTTGAGGAGCTCATAAGGATTGTCATGTAAACCCTGCAGGAGGACCTAGTCCAGCATAATAATAAGGTTGAGTGGTACTACTCTTAGAACTAAATATTAATTGAGTTGTCAGTAACTCATTTAATTAGTGGATATTCGATATCTTAAACACAAGGAGACTAATGCACTCATGATAAGAAGGAGCCCATATTGTAATATGGGATTGGTGCGGTAGTGCAATAATAACTCTTTAGTGGTATGAGTTATTATTGATAAATTTGAGTTAGGTGTTCGGGGCGAACATGGGAAGCTCAAGCTCATCAGGAGACCAAAACCAATTCTTCCTCTTGGTCCCTGTTGTAGCCTCTTATTTATAAAGCCTTATATCTACCCAAATCCCAGCTTCTTAACCAAGCTTAGGGGCCAACCACATCCTTGCTTGGAGCCCAAGCAAGGGGCCGGCCAAGCCAAGCTTGGAGCTCAAGCTAGGGCCAGCCAAGCCTTGCTTGGTGCCTAAGCAAGGGGTCGACCATATAAGAAGAGAAAAGGAAAATTTTATTTAAAATAAAATTTTGATGCTATCCACATGGTATTTTAAAAGAGAGTTTTAAATTTTAAAATCTTTCCTTTTATAGCTTATTACAAAGGTTTAAAAGAGAGATTTGAAATCATTCCTTATTTGTAGTTATCTATAATGTTTAAAAGAAAATTTTTAATTTTTGATAAAACTTCCCTTTTTTGTAACCATGATTTAAAAGGAGTTTTATTTTTAAAACTTTTCTTTTATAGATATCCACAAAAGGATTTAAAAGCGAAGATTTTAATTTTATAAAACACACCTTTTATAGCTATCCACAAATGGGATTTTTAAAAGAGAATTTAATTTTTGTTTAAAATCTTTCCTTGTTTGGACATGATGTGGCTGACCATGTAAAGGAATAAAAGGATGTTTTAATTTTTTGTTTTAAAACTTTCCTTTTTTACATTCACCAAAGATTATAAAAGAGAGGTAGAGGGTGCCTTCATGGTAGAATAACATCTTTTGTTCCTCTTCCTTTTTCCTTAGTGGCCGACCCTCTTCCTTCTCTCTTCTTCTTTTGTTTTCTTTCTTGGAGGTCGGCCGCATCAAGCTTGGTTTTCTTTTAGTGGCCGTTTGCTTGAAGAAGAAGAAGAAGAGAAGGAAGCTCTCTTGTCTAGCATCCCTTGGAGGTTAGTTGGTGGTCGAAACTTGGAAGCAAAGGAAGAAGCTTAGGTGGATTTCATCTTGGTAGATCGTCACCCACACGACATCCAAGAGGAGAAGAGGAATACAATAAAGATCAAGAGGTCTATAAGCTACTAAGAAAGGTATAACTAGTTATTTGTTTCCGCATCATAACTAGTTCATCTTCTTTGTATAGATCTTGAAAAACCAAACACAAGAGGCTATCGGTTTTAGGTTATCGTTTTATTATTGATTTTATTTTTCAATTTCATGTTTCGATATTGTGCTCCTATTGAGGTCTCTGTAGTTAAACCTAGTTTACTGTAAGAAGTTAAATATCTGATTTCTTTGAAAGGCTTTGTCTAGGAAGTGGTGGATGATCCCATACCCAAGAAGGCTTAGTGCCTCGCCATGTTTAATGTAACGACCACCCTTCTTACTACTACTACTCTCTAAGGGTGATCATTACTTACCTACTGACTCTACTTAACCGGTATGATCGAAACCACGAGAAGTCCTTATCGAAAAATTTCGGTAGAGTCTCCCCTGTACCGGTGACCATAAACTGAGATACAAACATAGTATACATCAGCCACAGGTGGTTGGAACATATAACAAACTCTCACGCAGTTAAATAAGTATCAAACATTACTCACATCACAAATAACCCAAACATACATACGTACTAAACAAAGTACATCTTAGCATGCAATCTTGAACAACAATAATCTCAAATAACATGAATCTTAAAGTACAACTTCAAAAGTTTTTTAATCACTAAAATGCGGAAAACTCAATAACATCCTAAGTCTCTCCCATAGTCCTGGCATCACACATCATCGAACACCTCCTCGTTGCCTTCCTTGGCTAAAACTTTTCCTTTCCTGTATCTGCAGTAAGAGGAAATGCAATCTATAAGTAAAATGCTTAGTAAGTGCTATCTAACTCACAAAAATCTCGATATGCATGTACATATATCTATAACATGAACTAACTGAATGCTTACTGAAGACTACTCATGTTCATCCAATAGTAAAGGAATCAAACAGGCTGAAATGCTAAACATGTAAAGCTACTCATGCTCTTCTAATAGCAAAGCATAGTAAGCTAATCTAAATAACACACTAACATAAAAGAAAACTGAACTTGCTGATTTAAAATAAAATGAAACTTATTTCATTTGTAATAAACTTATTCTTTTATTCCACTTGTTTAAAACTTATACTTTAATACTTTAATACTTTAATACTTATGTAAAACTTATTTTACTTGTTCAAAAGCTTATACTTATAATACTTCAAAATAATAATCAATTTCTATTGGGCCCAGGCATAGTACCATCTTATGCGCGTTCCTTAATAGGTTGGGGTAGCGAGCCACCAATCCTAAAAGAGCAGACCTCGGTCTACCAGGGCCAAAACCTCAGAATTGGACACCTGGATTTATTTAACGACAACCTCGGAAGTTGGGTGCTAGCCTCTTCAAAGTAAAATATCTTATTATCTTAATTATCACTTCTTTAAATGCCTTGGCATTTTAGCAAGCACATTGTGTGCCAAATCCCTAAGTCTTGACTTTGGGATCTACTTAAGGCCTTGACCTTCTTTTTTCTTTTCTTTATCTTTCTTATACTTGTTAATACTTCTAAAAGAATACTTCTTTAAAAAGAAACTGAAATGTTCAAGCAAATTCTAACTTTGAAATGCTTAAACAAAAATTCTGCCTACTATGCTAATAAAATTCTGCATATTAAGCTTAATAAAATTCTATTCTAAGATTGGATTTATGCACACAACACTTATCAAAATCTGCAAGCAATACTTATGAAAGTCTACATACCATACAAGCTTAAACTAAATCTAAAATTTGTTGGAATTAAAACCTATACTGCATGCTTTGAATTAAGAGATCTAAACTAGTTGACTCTAAACATATGCGAAGCTTGCTAGAATAAACGGTAGTAAGGAAACATATCTAAACCTCATGTTAGAATAGAGAAACTCAAATCTGTATCCTAGAATGAGTATAACAAGAAAACAAATCAACCTCAAGTCGACTATATCATCGACCAAAACCAATCTAAGGTCAAGTCATTGTCTAAGTCAAAGTTTACCCAAAACCCAAATCACAAGTCACTTGTGGACTCTCAATTAATTAGACTTGTCTAGAGGTTGGGACTTCAGAACTGCCTCATTTCCTAAGACGTCTTGCTTCTAGGACTTCTTTTGCTAAGAAGCCTCACTTTTAAGACCTTTTCAACTTCCAGATATCCATGCTATCTCAAACCACTCCTATAAAATCCAAAACTTACTAGGCCTACAAATCTATGTGAGCATGAAAAGTCCCCTAACTTCTAAGGGTAAACAAATGGTAGAACATGAGTCAAATTTTAGCACAACATCCAAGTGAATAACTTCTAAAAACAGTGATTAAACTACTGTAAATCTGAAACATACAAGTTTTATAAGTTGAATTGAGCATAGAAAAGGTCTTCTACCTTCTAAGGGAAACCAATTTAGAAGCATGGAACAAAATATAGTGTCACATCCAAATGTATAACTTCTAAAAACTGAATTTAAACTACTCCTATAAATCTGAAATTCGCAAGTTCTATAATCCAGATTGAGCATCAAATGGTCCTCCATCTCCTATAGGAAAACAACATAGAAGCATGGAAACAAATGTAGTGCAATGTCCAATTGAAAAACCCCTTCAAAACAGTGATTAAACTATCCCTAAAAACTGGAATCTACAAGTCACTTATACTTTAAATAGAAGGGTTGTCCTTGCCCATTAAATAACACTAAAAAGGTCTAAACTAGTTAGAACTTGAAACTCTATAAAACTTATACTATAAAATATTAATCTTTTCCTATCAAGACCTTGGTCTCTCTTTACTTATAACTACTCATAATCTTCTAAAAAGATTTAATAAAACACATGCTTTAAATTAAAGAACTATTATTGTTTATTAAGGAAGTAGCAAACTTCAAATCTGCACCCTAAAAGTGGAGGATTGCATCTTCGTGATATGCATGTTGTTTATGCCCACGGCAGTAATAGAAAGACTATAAACTATATGCTTAATATTAGAAGGTTGTGCAAGCTTATTATAAAGGTTGTTCTTGCCTATTAAGGAAGCGAAACTCCTCTACACACTTAAGGAAACAGGGTTGTTCGGGTTCATTAAAGCTCGAAAGTCTAGAATTTCAATGCACAACATATGGGCTGGAAGATCTAAACTACTTGCTAGGATGATCGGTTGTTCATGCTTCAAGAATAGCAACAAAAGAAAATAACAGAATCTATCTTGTTGAAACTTGGAATCCTGTAAACAAAACTTGAGAAAAGGAAAACACAACCTTGCAACTAATAAAGGTTTGCTAACAAGAACCTACAACATAGTTGTTCTTCATGAAACTACATGTATAAAAGTTTCCTACACAACTGAACTACCAACCACATGCCAATCTAATCAATTCATTCATTTTCTCAACTAACAACTGAATTGAAATTACACAATAGCAAGGAAATTAAATTATGAGGTTGTTCATGCTTGCTATGTGGTAAGAACAGAATTTCTAAATTTCCCCAGCTATGTGTACTTATTAAACTATAAGGAGGTCAAATCTGTAATGAAATCAAAGCTAAACCGCATACTCTAATCTATGCCCAGAAAACTCCTAAACAATCTACATACTTTAAATTAACTGTTTGTGCACATTAATTAGCAAGGTAAAATTGAAACTGAAATCCTAAACTGCCCTGACTTCATAAATGGCATGAAAGATACAACCAACAAGCTTAAGGTAAAATCATCAAGGAAATCAAAACCTAAGCTTAAGATCTGTTCATGTTGAGAAAATTAGCAAGGAAATCCAAACCCAATGCATGACACAAACCCAAATCCGAACAGCAAGCTAAAGGAATTGTTCATGCCCCTTTTTTTTCTTCCTAACACCAATCTGATTTGCACAGCAAGGTCACGAACCCGAATTACTCAACAAGACTTAAGCCGAATACAAAGCTTTAAATCTGAAAACTAGGGTTCTATGGCTAACTCAATCTTTACAGCAATAAGGGGGGAAAAATCACGGAACAACTATTACTGCAGGTGAGGAAGCTACTTACTTCGTGTTCTTGAACTCACAGCGAAAGAAAATGGCTCAAACACTTCTAGGGTTTCAGTTGGCCTTCTATTTTGGCCTCCTCTTCGTGCTCACGTTCCTTCTTGACGAGGAGATCACAATTGTAACGGCCCACCTTCTACTAACTAGGCTGTAAGGTCGGACCGTCACAATATGCTGTGCTAGGCTATGTTTTAAGGTGCGGAAATGTGATCTAATTTAAAATTTTGCTAAACTCATGCCAATTGCTACTAAAGCTGATCTTATGCTGAAAAGTACCTTTTTAAAGGTTGTACCTATACTCAAAAGAGAGGATCTATCCTTCACATATGATTAAGGACTGAACTTAGGTACTTCCAACCGAAACAGGCTTTCCAATCGATTAGCTGATCGATTGGGACGTTCGGATCAATTCACGGATTGATTCCGATGGCTACTGTGCTCAGGTTAATATTCTGGATCGATCGGCTGATCGATCCAGACTGATCAATCGATCCAATGATCGATTCTAGAGCTCTCTCTGTTCGCGGGAGTGATTTCCCGATCGATCGAGCGATTGATCCCCAAACTCTCTGTTCGCGACAGAACGCGACTGGATCGATCGGCTGATCGATCCAGAAGCTTACTATTCACGACAGAATGCGACTGGATCGATCGGCTGATCGATCCAGAGGCTTACTGTTCACGGAACCAGGCTCCCAATCGATCCTCTGATCGATTGAGGGCCCCCAATCGATCCACGGATCGATTGGGGTTTCTGATTTCGCAGTAAGCTCTGATTTCAGCACTGTTTCGTGCCAAACTCACATACACAAGTTCTAATATAACTGGAAAACAATCTAACAATGAATATTTAGTATTCTAAGCATAGCCTAATGCATAGTTTACTAGTTCATGGCATTTAAACATACTAAAGTGCGGAATGAATAAAAACTACAGAGTTATAATGCTTAAACCAAAACTGGCTAGATCCCTAAGATCTATATTCCAAGTTCCACCCACACACATCTTCCTTGCATTGACCTCCAGCCTCCGCTAGTCCATCTTTCCTTTACCTTTATCTGCAGTATAAGGAAAAAAGTATCTGTAAGCTTGAGAGCTTAGTAAGAAACCATCTACCTCACAAAACATGCATGCGATACGATTTATGCTTTGAAAACATGTTATTTGAAATATGCACTGAATATGCTAAAGCATAGCATGGCAGACAAAACATAGACATAAGAAACTGATCATGGCATAAGTGCTAATCATAACTATCACATTGTATCAATAGAAAACTGAACTGATACAGAAGCAGAGCTAAGCTAATATGAAACTGATGCTAAAGCTGTACTGAATTCACATAACTATGTTGTGAAGTTTTGAAAACTATATTCATAAGTAGATTAAAATAATAATCATGTTGCTGTTTGGGCCCGGCAACTGTACTTGCTATGCACGCATCCCTAACTAGACCCGGGTTTGCAAGTCCCAAATTTAGCAGGGTTACTAGGTTATCTAAACCTAGGGACGACTATGGGAGCCCAACCCAATGGATATCTAATTCAATACAGTGCCACTGCTAAAATAAAATACTAGTTATAGCTAAATTCTTCTTATTTTGCTATTTCTAGGTTATCTGAACCTAGGGCTAGGTTGTCTGAACCTAGAGGCGACTATGGGAGCCCACCCATTGGGCCGTAGTCCCATATAAGCTATACTAAAGCTAAACATACTGAATGAATGCTTCTATTGCATTTAGCTAAGCTAGTAAAATGCTTAAGTTGTATTTTAACCGTGCTAATAATTTAATCGAACACTTGGTATGCGCTAATTCACATCCTTTGTGCCGAAAATCTACATACTACTAAACTGAAGCATAAAAATTCATACGGAACTACTTATACTGCAGGTGAGGGGTTTCTTACCTCCTGTGCTAGATTTCTTACGATTCAAATCACTAGATTTCCGGAGAAGACGATCCTTTCGACAATCTTCTCGCGTCTATGCGTTCCTCTCCCGGAGGGGAGCGTCCCCGTATCCTAGATGTCGCCGGAAGGAGCCCTTGGGACCCTAGGGATGGAGCCCTAGGCGTGCTTGTGGTTGGCGCCGAGAAGAGGAACGGGAGAAGAGAGGGGCGGCTTGCAAGGGTTTTGGGAGAGGAAAAAAAAATCACGAATAAAATCTCATAACTCCTCTTTTAATTTCCTATTTATATTAAGTGATTAAATTCACCCGACTCAAATATAAATATAATTGTTTCCCTTCCCTTTCAGCACGGCCCTACTGGGTTCACTTGGTTACTAGAGTCCGCTATAAGTCGTAGGACCCAATAGGTCTCGGGTTCAAAACCCGCGTAGGCTATTCTACGATTCTATTTATTTTTGCTACTTCTGCTACTCTAAAAATTCTGTAAAAATATCCTAAAATTCAAGAAAAATACTAGGATATTTCTAATAATTATATTGAGAATTTTCGGGTGTTACAACAACGGTAAAGAAGATCCCCGGAGTTAACCACCCGCTGGCCGCCGGAATGATGCCCTAGATCCCCTGCTGCGGTTTCGCCCGAGATGAGGAACGACGTCGTCGCGAGAGAGGAGAAAAGGAGAGAAAGATTAGGGTTGAGCAAATACCTAAGTTCTCTTTTCTTATAACTAGGGTTTCAATTATAACTTATATATATCTCGTTCCATATTCGTTCACAAAACACTTGCAGAATAGTTGGTTAGCTGCGTTTTGATCGGGTCAAAGGCCGCTGGTTTGAATCCTCAACCGAACCCTTTTTCCCATTTATTTTCTATTTTAAATCATTGCTTAAATAAATTTCACTTCCTATTTTACTAGCAACGACTGCCAGCACACTTGGTCAGCCGGGTTTTGACCGAGTCAAAGGTCGCTGGTTCGAACCTCAGCTTGGATATTTTTTTGTCAAAACTTTCTTCGTTTAGTAAAAATACCAAACGACCTCCAAAAATTACATAAAAATACTCTAAAAATTTCTAAAAATCTCTAGAATTTTTCTATAGCATTTTTAAATATTTTTAAATTATTTTTGGGGCCCAAAATGAGGAAATTTGGGTTGTTATAATTCCCCATACCTTATAAAAAATTCATCCTCGAACTTAGAATAACTCTGTATATTTTTGTCTCATACTGTCCTCACGCTCCCAAGTAGTTCCTCATGCTTCTGATTCTGCCAGATGACCTTCACTAGTGGCACTTCTTTGTCCCTTAGTCTCTTAACTTCTTTGTAACACCTAGCTAAACCAAGGAAACTTCTGATCTCTCTAACGTTCTTGGGCCTATGCCAATTATTGACTACCTCTATCTTGGCAGGATCCACTTGGATGCCTTCTTTAGAATAAATGTGACCTAGAAACGCCACCTAATTTAACCAAAACTCACACTTCGAGAATTTGGCATAAAACTGCTTCTGCTGTAGGGTCTGTAGGACTATTCTCATATGCGTGCCATGCTCCCCTAGGGTTCTGGAATAGACTAGAATGTCGTCGATGAACACGATGACAAATTTGTCAAGGTATCCTCTGAACACTCTGTTCATCAAGTCCATGAAGACTGTAGGTGCATTAGTCACATCAAAAGGTATGACTACGAACTCAAAGTGTCCGTATTTGGTCTTGAAAGCTGTTCTGGGTATATCACTTTCCTTCCTTTCAACTGACGGTACTCAGAGCGTAGGTCTATCTTAGAGAACACTGTGGCCCCCTTTTAGCTGATCAAATAGATCATCTATTCTCGGAAGAGGGTACTTGTCCTTAACTGTTACTTTGCTCAGCGCTCTAAAATCTATGCACATCCACATAGATCCGTCTTTCTTCTTAACGAACAACACTAAAGCTCCTCGGGGTGAATGACTAGGGCGGATGAAACCCTTGTCAATTAGCTCCTGAGTTTTTGTAACTCTTTTAGCTCTACTAGAGAAATTCGGTACGGAGCTTTTGAAATTGGGCTGGTGTCAGGAACTAATTCAATTTCAAACTCCACTTCTCTGTTGGGAGGTAGTTCAGGTAACTCTTCTGGAAATACTTCTGGATACTCACAGCCTACCCGAACGTCTTCCTGCCTGGGTCTTTCTTGTTCTTCTGTGCTCGGTCCTCAGTACGAACAGTACGGGGGCATTCTCTTCTTGACATCTAGTTATGCAGAGAAAAAGGTCTGACATCTTCTCTATCCTTTCTAAACATACTTATGTATATGAATATAAGAGAAACAAAACTTTTATCTTACTAAATTGCAAATAAGCAATTACTCCATACTGCAAATAATAAAGAAAGCATAAAAGGAAAACATAAATACTTTCTTACTTGAAGACGACAAAGATGGTGTTGATGTGTGATGCTGGAGAATGAGAACTGCTCTGATACCAACTGTAACAACCACCCTTCTTACTACTACTACTCTCTAAGGGTGACCGTTACTTACCTACTGACTCTACTTAATCGGTATGATCGAAACCACGAGAAGTCATTACCGAAAAATTTCGGATGAGTCTCCCCTGTACCGGTGACCATAAACTAAGATACAAACATAGTATACATCAGCCACAGGTGGCTGGAACATATAACAAACTCTCACGCAGTTAAATAAGTATCAAACATTACTCACATCACAAATAACCCAAACGTACATACATACTAAACTAAGTACATCTTAGCATGCAATCTAGAACAACAATAATCTCAAATAACATGAATCTTAAAGTACAACTTCAAAAGTTTCTTAATCACTAAAATGCGGAAAACTCAATAACATCCGAAGTCTCTCCCATAGTCCTGGCATCACACATCATCGAACACCTCCTCATCACCTTCCTTTGCTAAAACTTTTCCTTTCCTGTATCTGCAGTAAGAGGAAATGCAATCTATAAGCAAAATGCTTAGTAAGCGCTATCTAACTCACAAAAATCTCGATATGCATGCACATATATCTATAACATGAACTAACTGAATGCTTACTGAAGACTACTCATGTTCATCCAATAGTAAAGGAATCAAACAGGCTAAAATGTTAAACATGTAAAGCTACTCATGCTCTTCTAATAGCAAAGAACAGTAAGCTAATCTAAATAACACGCTAGCATAAAAGAAAACTAAACTTGCTGATTTAAAACAAAATGAAACTTATTTCATTTGTTCTGAACTTATTCTTTTATTCCACTTGTTTAAAACTTATACTTTAATACTTTTATACTTATGTGAAACTTATTTTACTTGTTCAAAAGCTTATACTTATAATACTTCAAAATAATAATCAACTTCTCTTGGACCCAGGCGTAGTACCATCTTATGCGTGTTCCCAAATAGGTTGGGGTAGAGAGCCACCAATCCTAAAAGAGCAGACCTCGGTCTACCAGGGCCAAAACCTCGGAATTGGCATTTTAGCAAGCACCTTGTGTGCCAAATCCCTAAGTCTTGACTTTGAGATCTACTTAACGCCTTGGCCTTCTTCTTTCTTTTCTTTATCTTTCTTATACTTGTTAATACTTCTTTAAAAAGAAACTGAAATGTTCAAGCAAATTCTAACTTTAAAATGCTTAAACCAAATATCTGAATACTATGCTAATAAAATTCTGCATATTAAGCTTAATAAAAATCTGTTCTAAGATTTGAGTTCTGCACACAACACTTATCAAAATCTGCAAGCAATACTTATGAAAGTCTACATACCATACATGCTTAAACTAAATCTAAAACTTGTTGGAATTAAAACCTATACTACATGCTTCGTATAAAGAGAGCCAAACTAGCTGACTCTAAACATATGCGAAGCTTGCTGGAATAAATGGTAGTAAGGAAACATATCTAAACCTCATGTTAGAATAGAGAAACTCAAATCTATATCCTAGAATGAGTATAACAAGAAAAAAAATCAACCTCAAGTCGACTATATCATCGACCAAAACCAATCTAAGGTCAAGTCATTGTCTAAGTCAAAGTTTACCCAAAACCCAAATCACAAGTCACTTGTGGACTCTCAATTAATTAGACTTGTCTAGAGGTTGGTGTTAGGATGTATACTAAAAGTCTAGCTTTTGGT
The DNA here is from genome assembly GCF_018446385.1 of Zingiber officinale. Lineage (NCBI taxonomy): Eukaryota > Viridiplantae > Streptophyta > Magnoliopsida > Zingiberales > Zingiberaceae > Zingiber > Zingiber officinale. The sequence goes on from NC_055994.1 coordinate 60,936,217, forward strand.
ATAAACATTTATCTAGAAATAAGAATCACATTGGTCAAATGTCTACATTTATGATAAATGTAATTGTTCAATTAATTTATATTGTAGATAACATGGTGTGTGGTGTCACATACAGAGAATCATGTTATCAGTACCTTATAAATTATAAATAGTAGCTCACGACCAAAATGGAAAGGAACAAACCATTGGAAGGTCGTAGTGTAATTAGGTATTAGTTTGTCTTAACTATATAATTACACTAGTACACATAGAGTGTATTGAGTAGGACCATTAGAGGTCGTTTCTTTTATACTGACTTTATAAAGGAACAAAGACCTCAGTTATTATGGAAGTGTGTGCTCTTAATCGTAATATAATAACAAGCACATATATTTGATATTTATTTCTTTAATTTATCAATGGGTGAGATTTAGTTCGATAAATCAATAAGCCCGATAAGTTGAGAAATGATATCACTTATAGTGTGTGTTGTTGATTATAGAAGGAAACTGTGTCCTAGTAATCTAGGTTGAAAATGTCCCCAAGAGGAGCTCATAAGGATTGTCATGTTAAACCCTACAAGTGGACTTAGTTCGACATGATGATGAAGTTGAGTGGTACTACTCTTGGAGCTAGATATTAATTAAGTGAGTTGTCAGTAACTTACTTAATTAGTGGATATTTGTTATCTTAAACATAGGGAGACTAACACACTCATAATAAGAAGGAGCACAAAATATAATTTGGGATTGGTGCGGTAGTTCAATAATAGTTCTCTAGTGGAATGAATTATTATTGATGAAATTAAGTTATGTGTTCAGGGTGAACACGGGATGCTTAATTTCATCGGGAGACCAAAACCAATTCCTCCTCTCGGTCCCTATCGTAGCCTCTTGTATATAGAGATTTATACCCACCACATACCCACCTTCTTACCCATCCAATGGGGTCGGCCAAGCTAGCTTGGAACCCAAACTAGGGCCGGCCAAGACCAAGTGGATGAGCCAAGTTGGTGGCCGGCCAAAGCTTGGGTCCCAAACTTAGGTGGCCGACCACTAGAATATTAAAAAGGATTTTTATTAAAATTATTTCTTTTGTGGATATCATGTTTTTAAAAGAGAGTTTAAAAATTAAAAATTTCCTTTTATAGCTTTCTACAAAAGATTAAGAGAAGAGATGAATCTCTTTCCTTATTTATAGATTAAAAAGGATGATTTTAATTTTTGGTAAAAACTTTCCTTATTTGTAAATCATCTACATGTTTAAAAGAGAGTTTAAAATTTGAAATCTTTCCTTATTTGTGATTAAAAGGTGGATTTTAAATTTTAAGAAAACCTTCCTTTTTAACCATGTTCATGATTTAAAAGAGAGTTTAAAAATTAAATATTCTTTTTTATAAGTTTCTACAAGAGATTAAGAAAAGATTTGATATCTTTCCTTATTTGTAGATTAAAAGAGATTTTAATTTTTAGAGATAACTTTATTTTTATCCACATGTTTAAAAGAAAGATTTTAATTTATTAAATTTCCTTTTTATAAACCAATCATGAAGGGATAAAAATTATTAGAGAAATTTTATTTTTTCCGGAAACAAATTAGGAAGGTTTTAATTCTTGATTGAATTAAATTTCCTTTGCTTAGATTATTGTGGCCGACCATGTTGATTAATAAAAGAGAAATTGATTTTATATCAATTAAATTTATTTTTCATGGCAAAGGAATTAAGGAAGTTTTTATTAAAATTTCCTTATTTGCCAAGACCAAGGATTATAAAAGAGGGTGTAGAGGTGCCTTCATGACAAGAACTGTAACACCCTACCCTCCTCACTATTGGACTATGAGGGAGGAGCACTACTGGACTACTAACTTTACTTAACTAACATTGCACACATGTTGATAGTAATTTCTAAAACTCTCGAAGAACTCAAAACATACAATTAACTAGCAGCGGAAGACTAAATGACTCATCTAATACATTCTACTCAACTCTTTGTTAATAAATTCTTATGCTAAATCCCAAGGCTTCTATAGTCCAGGCATCACACATCCATCCGCACCTCCTTGTCGCCTTCCTTTGCTATGACTTTTCCTTTCCTTTATCTGCAGTAAGAGGAAAATGCATCTATAAGCAAAATTGCTTAGTAAGCGCTATCTAACTCACAAAACTCGAATATGCATGTGAATATACTGAAATCTTAAAGCTGAATGCTCAAAAGGAAAACTACTCATGCTCATCTACAAGCAAAAGAAACATACTGAAAAGCTAAACATGTAAAACAAATCTATACAATCATGCTAGCATAATCTTACTGAATTTTAAAACAGAATAAAACTTAATTCATTTGTTCTAAACTTATTCTTTTATCTCACTTGTTTAAAACTTATCCTTTAATACTTTTATACTTATGTGAAACTTATTTTACTTGTTCAAAAACTTATACTTTAATACTTCAAAATAATAATCAACTTTCTTCTTGGGCCTAGGCGTAGTACCATCTTATGCGCGTTCCCTAATAGGTTGGGGTAGCGAGCCACCAATCCTAATAGAGCAGACCTCGGTCTACCAGGGCCAAGACCTCGGAATTGGACACCTAGATTTGTTTAACGACAACCTCAGAAGTCGGGTACTAGCCTCTTAAATAAAGTAAAATACTTGTTATCTTTTATTACTTCTAATATATAATGCCTCGGCATTTTCTTTAAGCACCTTGTGTGCCAAAATCCCTAAAGTCTTGACTTTGGGATCTACTTAAGGCCTTGGCCTTTCTCTTTCTTTTCTTTATCTTTCTTACACTTGTTAATACTTCTAATAAAAGAATGTTTCTTTAAAAACTGAAATGTTTAAACAAATTCTAACTTTGAAAAGCATAAACAAAAATCTGCATACTATGCTAATCAAAATTCTGCATACTATTCCAATCAAGATTCTGCATTCTATGCTGCACTATTTTTGCATACTATGCAAACATAAAATCTGTTAGTTAGAGCCCTAGAGCCAATTATTTGATGATTGTATGGACTCATTGTATCATATTCTTGTATATTAATAAAGGCATTTGTTTGGTTATTATACTTATTTGTATTAGTGCCAAATAGACTAAGTATAATAGCGTCCTTGAGTAGAAGGTTCATACCTATATCAATCGATTAGTTGAATCGATAGTGAGATGATATAGGGAACACTACTCTAAATCATTCCTAGTCGAGTATTAACATTCAGGGACAATGTTAATGCAATAAGACTAGCATGTAGGTTAGCTCGATGACTTGATCTCACAAGTCATGGATATAGAGATATCAAGCTGACACATGGGTATACATTGGAGAATGTATACTGAATGACCCGCCATGAGAAAGTATCATGGATCGTTATATGAGTGTCATATACTTTCTCATGTGGCTATTAGTATGACTATTAGTCCTTAGACCTGAAGTCACCATGGATCCCTACATAAGGAGTTATGTACTTTGGTTTCGTCAAACGTCACCCGTAACTGGGTGGACTATAAAGGCGATTACTGGGTATATAACGAATTATGTAGAGGGATGTGAGTGATGTAGATGGGATCTATCCCTCCCATATGACGGGAGCGACATCGGTATTCTTGATAGAGTGAGACCACTAAGTGCATGGCCATGCCCAAATGAGTCAACATTAGATGTTGAGCTCATTTGATCGAGTGAGTCTACTTGGAGTTCAAGATTTAGATTGATTAGAGGATGACACGGTCTATGCCTCATATTGATCAATCTAGATGTCTAGGATAGAAGGACACTTGTCATATATTGTGAGGAGTCACAATTAATAGTCACAAGGTGATGTTGGATCTCGACATTCTTGTAACTTGGGTAGTAATGATGTGTTGCTAGATACCGCTCATTACTTATGCTCCTAAATGGGTTTAGGAGCATTGCCAACGTTACAAGAACCTATAGGGTCACACACTAAGGACAATTAGATGGAGATTTGGTTCATACGATGAACCAAGAGGATTAGATTCATTTGATGAATCAAATTGGATTAAGAGTAATCCAAATTGGGCTAATTGAGTTAGACTCAAATTGATTCATGTATTTAATGAGTCTAATTTAGATTATGACTCATTAGATCAATTTAATTTAATGAATTAGATTCATTATATTAAGTTGTCTTGAATCAAATGGTTTGATTAGATCAACCATGAGAGAGATTGAGTCAAGTTTGACTTGACTAGAGAGGAAGAGGAAGAGTCAAGTTTGACTTGACTCTTTGCCACATCATGAGTGAGGTGGCAAGATGTGGACCAATAGTGTTGTTCCACATCATCTTGCTTTGCCACCTCATGGAGGTTACAAGCCTCCATTGCATTTAATGTGGGTTGGCTACATTAAATGAGTGGAGGTTACTCCTTTGCCACATCATTGTGAGGTGGCAAGATGTGGACCAATGGCAATGGTCCACATCTTCATGATGTGCCTCATCATAGGAGTTACACAACACCTCTTAATGGCCTCCACTTAATTGTAATTAAGTGGAAACGGGGTTACACAACAAAAATGTGGCCGGCCACTTTAGAGGTGGGAATGAAATTCATTTTTCATTCAACTCCTCATTTACTCCTTCTTCTTCCTTGGGTTCTCTCCTTGTTCTCCCTCCTCTTCCTTGCCGTGACCTATCAAGGTGCTAGCACACCTTTGTTTAGGTTTTCTCCATCAAGAATTGTTCGTGTGGATACTTCTAGAGGACCGACGCTTGACGGTCTAGAGATCCGGCAACTCCTTGGACGAGCGGGAACGCGAAAGGGCACGCTTCAAGGTATATTCTTAACACATAGATCTAGGAGTAGATCTAAAATATTTAAAACTCGTACTCGTAATTTGTCGTTCGGCTTTCCTTGCACGGATCTACGGCTTTGGGTGATTCGGGGTTTCCGCGACGCGAAAAGCGGTTTTCGCGGCCCGAAAAACTCAACAAAATCTGCACTATAAGCTTAATTAAAATCTGCACTGTAAGCCTACGTAAAAATCTGCACTATAAGTTTAATTAAAATCTGTACTATAGGCTTAATTAAAAATCTGCACTATAAGCGCTTAATTAAAATCTACAATATAAGCTCTACATAAAAATCTGCATTATAAGCTTAATTAAAATCTGCACTATATGCTTAATTAAAAATCTGCACTATAAGCGCTTAATTAAAATCTGCAATATAAGCTCTACATAAAAATCTACATTATAAGCTTAATTAAAATCTGCACTATAGGCTTAATTAAAAATCTACACTATAAGTACTTCTTATGCTTCGAATTCAAGAAGAACAAAGGTCCGAAACTACTCCTACTGCAGATGAGAAGCACTTACCTTGCTTCTTGGACTCACAACCGAACAAAAAGGGCTTCTAGGACCTTGGCCGGCCGCCAAAGATGATGCCCTAACTCCCTTTCATTTTCTGCCCGAGCTCCGCCGTCGTACGCAGAAGAGAAGGAGAGAATGGTTTAAGTCACAGGAAAACAGAGCATCAACTTATCCCTTTTTATAACTTAATATTTTTGTTAACTCCTTAAATAAATTCGCTATCTTTTCTAAACAGACAAATCCAACATCAACTTATCCCTTTTATAATCCAATATTCTGTTAATTATCTTAAATAAATTCGCTACTTTTTCTAAACAAACAAATCCAACATCAACTTATCTCTTTTATAATATTCTGTTAACTATCTTAAATAAATTCGCTACCTTTTCTAAACAAACAAATCCAAGATCAACTTATCCCTTTTATAATCCAATATTCTATTAACTATCTTAAATAAATTCGCTACTTTTTCTAAACAAAAAAATCCATTTCACACTTGGTCAACCGGGTTTTGACCAAGTCAAAGGTCATGGGTTCAATTCTCGGCTTGGACATTTTTTTGTCGAAACTTCCTTCGTTTTGTAAAAATACCAAACGACCTCCAAAAATTACATAAAAATACTCTAAAAATTTCAAAAAATCCCTAGAATATTTCTATAGCATTTTTAAATATTTTTAAATTACTTTTAGGATTCTAATTGAGGAAATTTGCGGCGTTACAAGAACTCTATTCTATTTTTCTCCCTCTTTTTCTTCCTTGGTGTGGCTGACCGTCCTCTCCTCCTCTCTTCTCTTTGATGGCTGAACCTCATCCTTCTTGTGGAGATTCATATGGTGGCCGGATCAAGTTTAGAGAAGAAGAAGAAGAAGGAGAGAAAGAAAGCTTTGTTTCTAGCATCCCTTGGAGTATGGTGGTGGTGGCCGAACCTCTTCATCCTAGGAGAAGTTTTGATGGCCGAAACTTGCAAGGAAGAAGAAGGTGCTTGGTGGTTCTCGTCTCAGAAGATCGTTGCCCACACAACGTCCGGGATTAGAAGAGGAATACGGTAGAAGATCAAGAGGTCATTAAAAGTTCAAAAAGGAAGGTATAACTAATATAGTTTTCCGCATCATATTAGTTTTATCTCCATGTAAAATACCAAATACAAGAGGCATGCGATTCTAGTATTTCGAATTTGTTTTCGATATTTTGTTCTTTTGTTTTTCTTTTCCTTGTGATTTGATTATTCTTTTCGGTTGACCTAAAGTTATTTAAGGAAATTAAATATTAGCTTTCCTTAAAAGGCTTTGTCTAGGCGGTGGTGGTTGTTCCCATATCCAAGAAGGCCATGTGCCTCGCCATGTAGTCCTGGAAGCCAATTTTGGAAATTAATATTTAATGGAATTAATAACCTAGGTGATTTGGATCGAAAGTGTTAAGTTCCGCAGGAGATGCAAGTCTAAACCTAAAAGAACAAATAAATTAAACTTTGGATCAAACGTGTTAAGTTCCGCAGGTGATCCAAGTTTAATTTAAAAGAACACATGGTAGCTAGGAAAAGGTTCAGACCTTTGTACAAAATTTTTGTACAGTGGAACCATTAGGCTTTCCGAGTAGCAACCAACAATTGGTATCAGAGCTAGGGTTTTGCCTCTGTGTATTTGGTATTAATTTAATTATGCACATGTCATACATAACTTAGGCAGGATAATAGTAGGATCTGCTAACTTTGTGGATACAGGATCCAACTATTATGGCTTATAGATATTGTGTGTGTGATTGGACCCTTGGACATGTCAAGGGAATTTTATTGTGTGTGCATGATTGTATTATAAAATATAGCAGGAGCTGTATTTAGTTTTATTAGGATTTTATTTTTTGATCTAGATACATGTACATTCCTTCGAGAAATATAGGATCGAAAAATGTAAAATTCTATTTATGTCGCGGATCGAATCTTGTAAAGCGTGGAACCTTTTGAGGATCAGAGGCGCAATGGAACAAGGAGCAAGATGGATGCGACAACTAGACCCAGTGGCGGTGGCCAAAGATGGCAGCAACTAGGGATGGCGACACACGGAGGACAGCAATAGATAAAAGCCATAAAAATTAGTTTTTCTATTTATTGCTTTTTATGTTGTGCTGTGTGTGCTTGTTAGTATGTATGTTAAGTAGGCTTCATAGTCAAAATTCCTCACTTTAAATAACTAAGTGGGAGAGGGATTTATTTTTAAATAAATTCCATGGTCTCCATTACTGGTTTATAAGTGATGCAACAAGCTTGCGCGTTGGCTCTGAGTGCCTTCCTCCATATCGGATGAGCTTGTTTGCGGATCACTAGATTAAACTTCTATTTTGGATGACTATAGGAAGTTAACTAAGAGCGTGTGATCTTCCCCATCGGAAGGAATACAATCTTATTAATGGACTTAGTGTCAAGTAATGGTATACACTTAGGCACGTCTAATAGTATCCTCCCCATCAGAGTCACTACTATTATTTGTGTGACCGAAGAAAACCAACTATTAATTTGTCAAATAAATAGGTTGACAAGATAATAAAATTAAAAACTCCTCTTACAAATGTTTGATTTTGTATACGTCCACACTATCGTGGCATACAAAACTCACGGTGTTTGAGGTAATTTTATTTTGTCATAAAGATTTATTGACAAGATAATTAATGGGTAAAATCCTCCTCTTACAAATGTTTAAATTTTGTATACGTCCACACTATCGTGACATGCAAAATTCACGGTGTTTGAGGTGTTGGTGAATTTAAATAATATTGTTTGAGGAATCAATGTTATTTTAAATTCAAAAGTTTTTGACCAAATATTTGATCAAAGAAAGATCAACTATTAATTTTATTCGTCATAAAGTAAAGTTGACGAGATAATAAAATTAATGGATAAAATCTCTTCTTTGATTTTGTATACATCCACACTATCGTGGCATACAAAATTCATGGGGATTTTAAGGAATTGATCTTGACCAAATATTTTTGTGATTCTTAGGATTTAAAATGTTTGTCAATTCCCTATTTGTTATACTATAGAAAAGACTTAGTAGTCCCAATTGTAATGATTGGAAATAGAACTTGGACATTAAGGTAGACTATCTTCTTAGAACTAAGAACAATATAAGTGTATTTAATTCATTAGTTGAAACATGTTTAGTAGTGTTATCTACCAGAACCTGGAGTGTAGATACAGATGTCATTAATCATGTCTGCAATTCATTGCAGGGTTCTAGGAAACCCGACAACTAAATGAAAATAAAAACACCGTCCACATGGGCACTGCTGTAAAAGTGACAGTTGTTGTAGTGGGAGATATTTATCCTTTGATAAGAATAAAATATGGATTTATCTTTACGTACCAAGTTTAGAAAGAACTAGTTTCTAAACTATTCAAAGAACTTGATATTCTGCCTCTTTTAATAACAAAGTTGTTATTAAGTAAAAGAGGGAAGTTATCTGTTCTGGTACGTTGGTTGGAAATTTATAAATCCAATAACTCCCATGATGAAACAAATGGAAATTAGTAACACATCTTCTAACTTTAAGAGAAAGCAACCTTCAGAAATAAACCAATTATATCTTTGGCATCTAAGGCTAGGTTATATTAACTTGAGTAGGATTCATTGGTAGCTGATGAACTTTTGGGTTCATTGGTAGTGGAAATCTTTCCAACCTGCGAGTCTTACTTGGAAGGAAAAATAACCGAGAAGCTTTTAAGTATAAGGGGTATGGAGCCAAAGATACATTGGAATAGGTTCATTCTGATTCCTATGACAAGAGTTAGTATCGAATATTTTATCTATTTTATAGACAACTATTCAAGATACAAATACATTTACTTAATGTGCCACAAGACTAAGTACTTTGATTAGTTCAAAGAGTACAAGGCTGATGCGGAGAAACGTTAAAGTAAAAGTATCAAGTCACTATGGTAAGATCGTAATGGCAAGTACCTCTTGGGACAATTTAGGAGTTACTTATCAAAAGTAGGGATTCAATCCCAACTAACTGCACCTGGTACACCCTAACAGAATAGTGTAGTAGAGAGAAGGTATAAGGCTCTTATGGAATAATTAGATCGATGATGAGTTATTACCAAATTTTTTTTTAAGGATATACACTGGAAACGGAAGTGAACATAGTACCTTCTAAGTCAGAACTCTCTACTCCCATAGAATTGCAGATTGGGTGTAAGTCTAGTCTGAAGCATATTCGGATTTGGGTGGTCTAGAACATGAGAGACACTATAAAGTTGGACAGGAATTCACTTGTTTATGGGTTATCCTAGAGAAATGAAAGTAGGTTTATAGTCTTAAAATCAGAAGGTCATTGCTAGCATCAATGATCAATTTTTAGAAAAAGGACTATGTAATAAACCACGTGCCCATAAGTAAATATGTTCTTAAGGACATGTCTAATCTAGTACCAACTGCACAAGATGAAATATCACAAGAAACTGCAACACGTATCATAAATAATACACAATTACAGACAGTGTCTCATCGTAGTGGGAGGGTTGTCAAACAACCTAAAAGATTCATGTTTTGGGAGAGTCTTTTGGACTTGATCCCAAATGAACATGAGTTTGATCCCGGACATATGATGAAGCACTCCAAGATAAAGATGCGGCATCTTGGAAAAGAGCAATGAATACAGAATTAGAATATATGTACTCTAATAAAATCTGGAAGCTTGTAGAACCACCAGATGGTGTAAAAGCCATTAGATAAAAATAGGTCTACAATAGGAAAAGATGGATAGACAGGAAGGTAGAAACTTTCAAAGCACAGCTTGATGAAAGAGGAAACTTTTTCACTGGTAGCCATGCTTAAGTCTATCTGGATTCTTTTATCTATTTGGCAAGTGGATGTCAAGATAGCATTCCTTAATGGAAGTTTTGAAGAAAGCATCCATATAAAGTAACCAGAAGAGTTCATTGCAAAGGGCAAAGAGCATCTTGTGTGCAAGCTCAATCAGTCTATGGACTGAAGCAAAGCTTCAAGGTCTTGGAATATCCGGTTTATCAAAATAATCCAGACATATGGATTTATTTAGTAACTGGATAAGTTTTGTGTATACAAAAAGTATGATAGAAATGTGGTGGTATTTCTTGTACTATACGTAGATAATATTTTTGGTAGTTGGAAACAATATCAAAATATTGTCAGAAGTAAGGGTATGGTTGTCCAAATAATTCGATATGAAAGACTTGGGAGAATGTATATATTCATGGGATCAAAGTAATAAGGGATCGCAAGAAAAGAATATTTTACTTATCCCTAGCTTCATATATCGAAAAAATCCTTGCTCATTTTAAGCATGCAAAACTCCAAGAAAGGTTTCTTACCTTTTTAGCATGGAGTAACTTTATCTAAAAGAGATGTCTCCGTAGACATCAAAGTAGATAGAGGAAATGAAGGCAGTTCTTTATGCTTCGGTTGTGGGAAGCCTAATGTATGCTATGCACAAGTTCAGAAATCTGTTTTGCCAAGGGCATAGTTAGCAGATATCAAAGTAACCTTAGACAAGGATATTGGACTGCAGTAAAGCATATATTAAAGTACCTTAGAGGCACTAGAGATTATATGCTAGCTTACAAGGCAGTTAATTTGGTCACTGTGGATTGCACGGATTTTGACTTCCAATCGGATAGGGACATTAGTAAGTCAACCTCGGGGTTTTGTGCTTACTTTAGGAGGTAAAGTCATAACTATGGAAGAGTGATAAGCATAGGTGTTTTTCTGGACTCCACCATAGAAGCTGAGTATATGGCAAACCTCTGAGGTAGTCATAAAAGTTGAATGACTCAATAACCTTAAGATAGACTTAGATATGATTTCTGGTTTGTCCAAAGATTATTACAATTTATTGTAATAATAGTGGTGCAGTAGCAAACTTGAAGAAACCATGAGTCTATAAGGCAAGTAAACACAATAAAGTGTAAGTACCACCCAATACGAGAAATCGTATAAACGAGGACAAGTTGTTGCTGCCTAGATTGTATCAGATGATGACCTATAGATCTTTTCACTAAGGCCCTTAAGGCAAGAGCTTTTGATGGGCATGTTGAAAGGTTGGGAATCAGATGAATGGCAACAGATATAGCAGCTTAGTTTTTTAGTATAAGTGGAAGATTGTTAGGATGTATACTAAAAGTCTAGCTTTTGGTATAATCATTTATCTAGAAATAAGAATCACATTGGTCAAATGTCTACATTTATGATAAATGTAATTGTTCAATTAATTTATATTGTAGATAACATGGTGTGTGGTGTCACACACAGAGAATCATGTTATCAGTACCTTATAAATTATAAATAGTAGCTCACGACCAAAATGGAAAGGAACAAACCATTGGAAGGTCGTAGTGTAATTAGGTATTAGTTTATCATAACTATATAATTACACTAGTACACTTAGAGTGTATTGAGTAGGACCATTAGAGGTCGTTTCTTTTATACTGACTTTATAAAGGAACAAAGACCTCAGTGATTATGGAAGTGTGTGCTCTTAATCCTAATATAATAACAAGCGCATATATTTGATATTTATTTCTTTAATTTATGAATGGGTGAGATTTAGTTCGATAAATCAATAAGTCCAATAAGTTGGGAAATGATATCACTTATAGTGTGTGTTGTTGATTATAGAAGGAAACTGTGTCCTAGTAATCTAGGTTGAGAATGTCCCCAAGAGGAGCTCATAAGGATTGTCATGTTAAACCCTGTATGTGGACTTAGTCCGACATGACGATGAAGTTGAGTGGTACTACTCTTGGAGCTAGATATTAATTAAGTGAGTTGTTAGTAACTTACTTAATTAGTGGACATTTGTTATCTTAAACACAGGGAGACTAACACACTCATAATAAGAAGGAGCACAAAATGTAATTTGGGATTGGTGCGGTAGTTCAATAATAGTTCTCTAGTGGAATGAACTATTATTGATGAAATTAACTTGTGTGTTCGAGGCGAACAGGGGATGCTTAATTTCATCGGGAGACCAAAACCAATTCCTCCTCTCGGTCCCTATCGTAGCCTCTTGTATATAGAGATTTATACCCACCTTCTTACCCATCCAATGGGGTCGGCCAAGCTAGCTTGGAACCCAAACTAGGGTCAGCCAAGACCAAGTGGATGAACCAAGTTGGTGGCCGGCCAAAGCTTGGGTCCCAAGCTTAGGTGGTCGACCACTAGAATAATAAAAAGGATTTTTATTAAAATTATTTCTTATGTGGATATCATGTTTTTAAAAGAGAGTTTAAAAATTAAAAATTTTCTTTTATAGCTTTCTACAAAAGATTAAGAGAAGAGATTAATCTCTTTCCTTATTTGTAGATTAAAAAGGATGATTTTAATTTTTGGTAAAAACTTTCCTTATTTGTAAATCATCTACATGTTTAAAAGAGAGTTTAAAATTTGAAATCTTTCCTTATTTGTGATTAAAAGGTGGATTTTAAATTTTAAGAAAACTTTCCTTTTTAACCATGTTCATGATTTAAAAGAGAGTTTAAAAATTAAATATTCTTTTTTATAAGTTTCTATAAGAGATTAAGAAAAGATTTGATATCTTTCCTTATTTGTAGATTAAAAGAGATTTTAATTTTTAGAGATAACTTTCTTTTTATCCACATGTTTAAAAGAAAGATTTTAATTTATTAAATTTCCTTTTTATAAACCAATCATGAAGGGATAAAAATTATTAGAGAAATTTTATTTTTTCCGGAAACAAATTAGGAAGGTTTTAATTCTTGATTGAATTAAATTTCCTTTGCTTAGATTATTGTAGCCGGCCATGTTGATTAATAAAAGAGAAATTGATTTTATATGAATTAAATTTATTTTTCATGGCAAAGGAATTAAGGAAGTTTTTATTAAAATTTCCTTATTTGCCAAGACCAAGGATTATAAAAGAGGGGGTAGAGGTGCTTTCATGCCAAGAACTCTATTCTATTTTTCTCCCTCTTTTTCTTCCTTGGTGTGGCTGGCCTTCCTCTCCTCCTCTCTTCTCTTTGATGGCCAAACCTCATCCTTCTTGTGGAGATTCATATGGTGGCCGGATGAAGTTTAAAGAAGAAGAAGAAGAAGAAGGAGAGAAAGAAAGCTTTGTTTCTAGCAACCCTTGGAGCATGGTGGTGGTGGCCGAACCTCTTCATCCTAGGAGAAGTTTTGATGGCCGAAACTTGCAAGGAAGAAGAAGGTGCTTGGTGGTTCTCATCTCGGAAGATCGTTGTCCACGCAACGTCCAGGATTAGAAGAGGAATACGGTAGAAGATCAAGAGGTCATTAAAAGTTCACAAAGGAAGGTATAACTAATATAGTTTTCCGCATCATGTTAGTTTTGTCTCCATGTAAAAATACCAAATACAAGAGGCATGCGATTCTAGTATTTCGAATTTGTTTTCGATGTTGTGTTTTTTTGTTTTTCTTTTCCTTGTGATTTGATTGTTCTTTTTGGTTGACCTAAAGTTATTTAAGGAAATTAAATATTAGCTTTCCTTAAAAGGCTTTGTCTAGGCGGTGGTGGTTGTTCCCATATCCAAGAAGGCTATGTGCCTCGCCATGCAGTCCTGGAAGCCAATTTTAGAAATTAATATTTAATGGAATTAATAACCTAGGTGATTTGGATCGAAAGTGTTAAGTTCCGCTGGAGATGCAAGTCTAAACCTAAAAGAACAAATAAATTAAACTTTGGATCAAATGTGTTAAGTTCCGCAGGCGATCCAAGTTTAATTTAAAAGAACACATGGTAGCTAGGAAAAGGTTCAGACCTTTGTACAAAATTTTTGTACAGTGGAACCATTAGGCTTGCCGAGTAGCAACCAACAGTTGGGACTTCAGAACTGCCTCATTTCCTAAGAAGTCTTGCTTCTAGGACTTCTTTTGCTAAGAAGCCTCACTTTTAAGACCTTTTCAACTTCCAGATATCCATGCTATCTCAAACCACTCCAATAAAATCCAAAACTTACTAGGCCTACAAATCTATGTGAGCATGAAAAGTCCCCTAACTTCTAAGGGTAAACAAATGGTAGAGCATGAGTCAAATTTTAGCACAACATCCAAGTGAATAACTTCTAAAAACAATGATTAAACTACTATAGATCTGAAACTTACAAGTTTTATAAGTTGAATTGAGCATAGAAAAGGTCTTCTACCTTCTAAGGGAAACCAATTTAGAAGCATGGAACAAAATATAGTGTCACATCCAAATGTATAACTTCTAAAAACTGAATTTAAACTACTCCTATAAATCTGAAATTCGCAAGTTCTATAATCCAGATTGAGCATCAAATGTTCCTCCATCTCCCATAGGAAAACAACTTAGAAGCATGGAAACAAATGTAGTGCAATGTCCAATTGAAAAACCCCTTCAAAACAGTGATTAAACTATCCCTAAAAACTGGAATCTACAAGTCACTTATACTTTAAACAGAAGGGTTGTCCTTGCCCATTAAATAACACTAAAAAGGTCTAAATTAGTTAGAACTTGAAACTCTATAAAACTTATACTTCTTATACTTTAAAATATTAATCTTTTCCTATCAAGACCTTGGTCTCTCTTTACTTATAACTACTCAAAATCTTCTAAAAAGATTTAATGGAACACATGCTTTAAATTAAAGAACTATTCTTGCTCATTAAGGAAGTAGCAAACTTCAAATCTGCACCCTAAAAGTGGAGGACTGCACCTTCATGATATGCATGTTGTTTATGCCCACGACAGTAATAGAAAGACTATAAACTATATGCTTAATATTAGAAGGTTGTGCAAGCTTATTATAAAGGTTGTTCTTGCCTATTAAGGAAGCGAAACTCCTTTGCACACTTAAGGAAACAGGGTTGTTCGGGTTCATTAAAGCTCGAAAGTCTAGAATTTCAATGCACAACATATGGGCTGGAAGATCTAAACTACTTGCTAGGATGATCGGTTGTTCATGCTTCAAGAATAGCAACAAAAGAAAATAACAGAATCTATCTTGTTGAAACTTGAAATCCTGTAAACAAAACTTAAGAAAAGGAAAACACAACCTTGCAACTAATAAAGGTTTTGCTACCAAGAACCTACAACATAGCTGTTCTTCATGAAACTACATGTATAAAAGTTTCCTACACAACTAAACTACCAACCACATGCCAATCTAATCAATTCATTCATTTTCCTCAATCTAACAACTGAATTGAAATTACACAATAGCAAGGAAATTAAATTATGAGGTTGTTCATGCTTGCTATGTGGTAAGAACAGAATTTCTAAATTTCCCTAGCTATGCGTACTTATTAAACTATAAGGAGGTCAAATCTGTAATGAAATCAAAGCTAAACCGCATACTCTAATCTATGCCCAGAAAACTCCTAAACAATCTACATACTTTAAATTAACTGTTTGTGCACATTAATTAGCAAGGTAAAACTGAAACTGAAATCCTAAACTGTCCTGACTTCATAAATGGAATGAAAGATACAACCAACAAGCTTAAGGTAAAATCATCAAGGAAATCAAAACCTAAGCTTAAGATCTGTTCATGCTCAGAAAATTAGCAAGGAAATCCACACCCAATGCATGACACAAACCCAAATCCGAACAGCAAGCTAAAGGAATTGTTCATGCCCCTTTTTTTTCTTCCTAACACCAATCTGATTTGCACAGCAAGGTCACGAACCCGAATTACTCAACAAGACTTAAGCCGAATATAAAGCTTTAAATCTGAAAACTAGGGTTCTATGGCTAACTCAATCTTTACAGCAATAAGGGGGAAAAAATCACGGAACAACTATTACTGCAGGTGAGGAAGCTACTTACTTCGTGTTCTTGAACTCACAGCCAAAGAAAATGGCTCAAACACTTCTAGGGTTTCAGTTGGCTTTCGATTTTGGGCTCCTCTTCGTGTTCACGTTCCTTCTTGACGAGGAGATCACAACGGTATAGATGATCCCCGGAGTTAACCACCCGCCGGCCGCCGGAATGATGCCCTAGATCCCCTACTGTGGTTTCGCCCGAGAGGAGGAACGGTGTCGTCGCGAGAGAGGAGAAAAGGAGAGAAAGATTCGGGTTCAGCAAATACCTAAGTTCTCTTTTCTTATAACTAGGGTTTCAATTATAACTTATATATATCTCGTTCTATATTTGTTCACAAAACGCTTGCAGAACAGTTGGTTAGCTGTGTTTTGATCGGGTCAAAGGCCGCTGGTTCGAATCCTCAACCGAATCCTTTTTCCCATTTATTTTCTATTTTAAATCATTACTTAAATAAATTTCACTTCCTATTTTATCAGCAACGACTGCCAGCACACTTGGTCAGCCGAGTTTTGACCGGTCAAAGGTCGCTGGTTCGAACCTCAGCTTGGACATTTTTTTGTCAAAACTTTCTTCGTTTAGTAAAAATACCAAACGACCTCCAAAAATTACATAAAAATACTCTAAAAATTTCTAAAAATCTCTAGAATTTTTCTATAGCATTTTAAAATATTTTTGAATTTTTTTTGGGGCTCAAAATGAGGAAATGTGGGTTGTTACATTTAACCTGGAAGCTGATCTTTGAAATAGATATTTAATTAACTTCTATAATATGGTTTAACTTATGTAGAACACATCGGTTAAACTTGGAGTAAAGATGTTAAGTATCGTTTCCAATCCAAGTTTAACTTCTGAAGGACAATTTGGATTAATAATGTTAAGCATCATTTGCAATCCAAATTTAACTTCAGTAGAGAACATGGGTAGCTAAGATAGTTCTATGCTTGTACAAATTTTTGTACAGGGGAACTAGAACGCTATTCCGAGTAGCAACCAACACCACCTACGTCTTCAAGTGGTATTGCATCCGGCCTTTCTAGTATCTAAAATCCTCACCACAGAAGAGGGTTGGGCGTGCAGTACTATAGCTTTCTTAATGGGCCATTTGAAATAAACAATCTTGCAAAAATAAAAATGGAAAAACTTATTCCAAGATTTGGTCTTGGATTAGTAGTGTGGTATGTAAAAGATAATAATCTCGAGTGGTGTTGGACCAACTTCGATAAATGAAAATTTTGATTATAATTCTGATTGGAATGGGTGATAGTATCGATTTTGATTGACTCCAAAAATCTCAAGATGCAAAACTAGAAAAAAGGCATAGATGGGGGGTGAATAGCGCTCATGGCTTTTCACATTTTTCATAAATCGATCGATAGAAAACACAACAAAAAGTAAAATAAAGAAAAGAAATACCTAACACTTTTCTTTTACTTGTTTCGGAACCTGTGATGACTCCTACTCTAAGGTCCGCACTCATTGAGTGCTTTCAATGGGCAATCTACTAATAGTTCGAATAAGGTTATACAATTTAAGTACAAGAACTATAATAATTTAAATATTGTAAATAAATTATATTGACAACTTAAAGAAATGAAGTTTTGAGCTTTCAATTGTTGGAGAAGCATTTTGGCATGGTAGAGTCATTTTTGGAGCAGTGAGAAGGAGAGAAAGTTCTTCAAATTCATGTCATGAAGGTGTTGGTCAAACCTTCCTTTTATAACCCCATTCAAGTGCTTGGCCTCCTCCCTGGGCACCCCCATAGGACTGATGTGATGTGCTATCATCAAAACTTCATTTGTTAAGTTTTATCGATCTTCGGATGCTCGGACCAGTCCATGAGCCTAGACCGCTGATGTGGATAGTCCAATCGAAGTGTGACACTGTAGCTTGAAGATGAATTTTACCTAGTCCGGGCGCCTAGATCGTTCGAATGCCTTATGTGACATCGATTGTCACCCAACGACTTCCCTCTCAACCACTAACTCGGGTGCCCGGAGCAACTCCAGGCGCCCAAAGGTCCGGGCACCTGGACCTAGTCCAAGCTCCTAGATTCCCTATTTTCCGTCTTTCAATAACTTGAACCAAGGAGTTAGAAACAAGCAATAATATGTAAAGTAAAGTCATATTTAATAGCCTCCTGACTGTCCAATCTTCATTTTAAGTTTCGCTAAAACTCTAGGTTAGACCGACACCTACTGTTCCCTCAAAGGGGAACATGTCCTCACCTACTCCTCTTAGGAGAGTTTATTTTTTACCAAACTGGTCCTCCAGACCATTTGGATTTTTGGTCAGCTCCTAAGTGCTGCATGCTCTTCACTCCATGAGGTTGGCAAGGCTAATTCATAGTCTTCATCAAATGATCTTCGTTTGCGTCTTTAGAATCCTTTGCCACTCCAACTTGCTCCTGAAAGTGAAAACAAACACCAAGCAAATCTATGGATGTAAAATAGTAATTATACTGAAATATTATAGAAAAGGGTGAAAAAGCATAGATTATAGCCAAATGAATACAGAAAGATGTGCGTTAAACGATATAAAGTAACATATATAATATACGCAAATCACTAAGACGTCAGGACTTTCTACTAGATGTCTGAACCTCGACTCATCTAATCTTTCGCCTGGTGTCCATGACCCCCAATACATTCACTTAGTTTTCAAGACCCTAGGATTTTTGTCCAACGTCCTCAACTTACCAAGACTTCACTTAGTCCCACGGACTAGGACTTCCTTGTCCAGCCACAACTAGGACTTTCCACCTGCCTAGTGTCCACTAGGACTTTCACCTTGCCAAGATCACTTAAAACTTTCTTGTACACTCAGTCAAACTTGTTATAATAATAATAAGACTTAACTTAGAATCCTTTTCCAATATCAAAACTCAAATTTGATCATCTGGTGCTCTTTGCACCAATAAGTTTTACATATGTACATATTTATTGATTGTTTTTCATTTTAGTTTAGTTGCATTTATTTCAGTGTAGTTTTATTTATGGCATGTGTAGTGCATTAGTTATCACATTATTATTGACATGTTCTTAGATTAAAAATTCTGGCATGCTTGTTCTGGACTCATGTTGTTGGAATTCATAGTGCTAGTATGTTTAGTGATCTACATTTCTCTATCTTTAGTAGCATAAAGTGGCCAGTGTTTTTATTGAGAAAATTTGATTGCTAAACAAGTTTTAGGATCTCTTTTCACATTATCCAGTTTTGATAGTAGATAACTCTAGAAATAGTTATGATTTATAG
Organism: Zingiber officinale; assembly: GCF_018446385.1. NCBI lineage: Eukaryota > Viridiplantae > Streptophyta > Magnoliopsida > Zingiberales > Zingiberaceae > Zingiber > Zingiber officinale. Next base: position 60,955,581 of record NC_055994.1, read on the forward strand.
AACTTAATTAATACCTATATTTCCATGGTAATTTCTTAATTATATTTTAGTTATTAGATAAGGCTTGAATCATATCAACTCATTTGGAAACATCAATATCCCTATATTTACATTTATACAGTTGCATTTGTGTTAGTGCAACATCTTTAAAGCACCAAAAAAAATATTTGAATAAGAGATATAAAAAATAATTATCGTGAGTGAAAACTAGCAAGGTACCCCTTTGAGACCGAGTTCGGTTACTAGGAAATAACTGCTATGTTTCTCTTAATTTCGAGCACTCCTTTGAGACCTTATGTAGTTTGAGAGGAATGAACCATGCGTGTGACAAATAAGTGTCTATCGTAGGGAGGATAAGAAACATAGTTAGATGATGACTTAATTAGGCTTAGAGATTGGTACTTAAGAAATTTAGGTCATTCATGGCACTGTGTAACGCCCCATCGGGTACACTAAGTACAAAAGACTTCTACTTAAGCCACACTCAAATTATGTTATTATCATGATCATAATGAAACTATTTGATAGAGTTAGATTGATGCACTGAGGATTATGATGCACTTATCAACACATGAGTCTAGATTATAGGTTTTTGTCTAAGGATAAGGAAATGTTTAAGTATGGGGATATGATATGTAAGTACCCCAGGAAATGTTTGTCCCTTGGCGACCAGCTAGAGAAGGGTGAATAGCCTGCACAATAAGAAAACAAAAAGTCCTTTCTCAACTTATAGCTTTACCAATATTAACACTTGTATAAAACAAATAAAAACTAAATAGAGAAAAGAAGAGGCACAACTATTTACTTGGTTACAACCGGGGAGGTTCTTAATCCAAGGATGATGAAAAGCTCAACATTATCTCCTTCAAGCGAAGAAGCCTCTTATAGTAATCAAAGCTCACAATCACAAAGCTAAATAGACAAGTAAATGATTACAAGTGTTGTTTCTCTCTTTTTTAGTTGTATTTTAGCTTCTAGGAGTAGGGTTGTATTTATAGCCCTGGTCAGCATGCTTAGAAGGGTTCCAGGCGCCTGGAGGGGATAAAACTTTATCCCCACCACAACGGATCACATTTGACGTGATACAGATAACATTCATGGTTCAGGCGCCCGGACCAAGTTCGAGGGCCCGGACCATCCAGGCGCTTAGATTCAATCTAGGTGCCTGGACCCAAGTTAAGAACTTGTTAACTTGTTTGGTCCAGGTTCTTGCTCCGGCTCTACTCGCTTAGGTCCAGGTCTTCCGCTTCGACTCCAACTCCACTTAGGAAATCTTGGCCTTCCGAAATAGGGCTCAGTTGATCCCAACTTTCGCCCTTCGAGCAAGCTTCCATTGCGGCTTCTCGTCCCTCAGAAATGTCGTGCGCCTCCTTCTCATACGCTCGCGTACTCTTCCGCAGCACCTCATCCCTCGAACGCACCAAGCTCGTCGGCTCTCTCCCATGCCGTCCTTCTCCCTAGCTACATATTTTACTCGACTTCCTGTGTTCCTAAGCTCTTGCACACTTAGACATAGGGTTAAACACCAATAGGACCTAACATAACTTGGTTGATCACATCAAAACCACCTTAGGGTACCAAAAATCTCTCCCTTTTTGATGTGATCAAACCCAAGTTAAGTTAGGATAAACAAATAGCAGCTATAATTTTAAAAATTAGAATTTTAAATACTACCCTCCCTCTAGACTTAATCTTTATTACTTCCCCTTTTGATAACATTCAAAATGGGGTACTAAAAAAAATTCTACTTAATAATGATAAAAAGCCTAAGGGTTATTTAAAAAATATAAAAGTTTAAGAAAAAAAAACTCTGAGTTTTAAAAAAACTTTGAAGTGTTTTGCAAAAAAAAAAAATTACCAAGGACTTGAAAATTTTCTAACTGTTTACAAAAAATTTAAAAGCATCATGTGAAATAAACAATTCATAATTTAATTTTTTATAGTTGATTGCTAAGTAAAGAAAAACTAATTTCTTGTGGAATTTTGACAAACATTAATAGTATTATCTAATTATAATTAAATGTTTAACAGTTAGCCAATTAAACATTCATTTCAGTAACTAGCTTTCAGGTTGTGGTGAGGTACTATACCTTCTTGGTTATTGGAGAAACGATCACTTTCTAGACAAAGCCTCTTAAAGAAATTAAACATTTAATTTTCTCTCTAAAAGCCCTAATTTAAAAGACATTCAATTCAAATATGATTTTGAAACCCAATATAGGTTCCTTTCTACTGGGTTAATTAAAAATATCTTAGGAATATATGTCTGTGAGATTTTTCTAATTTGTCCCTTATGATATTTGAAGTACCAATTTAAATCTTTGTATTTTGTAATATTTTGATTATTTGAGCATGCATGAATTTTCAAGTTTTCTATTTCTTTTTACAATTTTTCATTCTCAATTTTAATTTTATCGAAGTCCTCTAATCGACAAGTAGTAGCTAAGATTGATTTTAATTCTTTATTTTCTTTTTCTAACATACAACAATTCTTTGATAACAACTTTACAAATTTGAATAAATTATCAGGAGAAAGAGATCATATCTGACTTACCTTGTCGATCCCGTTATCTGAATCTCCCCCAGAGGTACTGCTATCTTCCGATGTCGCTCCCCCTTCATCGATGCTCTCGATGCTCATTTTAGACGAGCTTGCTTCATCTTTGTCTTTTTGATGACTTGCTACTAATGCAAGTCCGGCGATGGCTTCGATCTCTGATTCAGATGATGTGTCATCCCACGTCACCTTTAGATTATACTTGGGTAGGACTGACTTCTTATTCTTTTCCTTGTCTTTGCCTTTGTCCTTCAATTTTGGGCAGTTATCTTTGACATGCCCTTCTTCATTACAGTAATAGCATCTTACTTTCCTTTTTCTTCTTGTACCCTTCACTTTATTAAATTTGTTAGATTTAAATAATTTTTTAAATCTACTTACCATTAATGTCGTTTCATCATCATCAAGAGAAGATTCTAAATCTTGTTTGTCCATCTTTGCCTTTAAGGCAATGTTGTGCTTTGGCTCCTTCTTCAGATCTACATATCTTATTTCATGGACTTCAAAAGTTTAAAATAATTTTTCTAAAGTACTAGTTTCTAGATCTTTAGATATATAATAGGCATCTGCTAATGATGCCCATTCAGTATTTCTAAGGAATGCATTAAGCGCGTACCTCAGTGGATCTCAGTTGCATACCTTTTCTATGAGATTCGTGAATCCGGTGATGAACTCCTTGATCCTTGAGTGAAGGTGTGCAACTGTTTGCCTTTTTTCTAGTTTTATATTGCTGGTATGGGTTCTTAGCAGATCCCGTCTCGCTAGTTTTACCTCCGAGGTTTTTTTGTGTCATTCCAGAAATTTCTCCCAGAGCTCCTTAGCAGACTCATAGGCTCTAATCCGGTTGACTTCCTATTGTGGTAAGACACTTAGCAGATGGAACTCTGCTTTGCCAATTGCAACGAAGTTGGCTTGCTCCTTCTTGGCCCATTTGTCTTTTTCTTTGTCTTCAGGTGCTACAAAACCAAATTCCATTATCAAGAGTAAATCAAAATCTGTCTTAAAAAATACCTCTATCCTTTTCTTCAAGTTCATGAATTCTCCCTCAAATTTTGGTGGGTAGATGCTCGGTCCGGCCATCTTGTGTGCTTCGTTCGGTCATTAGTCCTCCTGCAATGACCTCACTCTGATACCACTTATTGATCCATTGGCGACCGGCTAGAGGAGGTGAGTAGCCTGCACAATAAGGAAACAAAAATTTCTTTCTCAACTTATAACTTTACTAATATTAACACTTGTATAAAACAAATAAAAACTAAATAGAGAAAAGAAGAGGCACAACTATTTACTTAGTTACAACCAGGGAGGTTGTTAATCCAAGGATGATGAAAAGCTCAATATTGTCTCCTTCAAGCAGAGAAGCCTCTTATAGCAATCAAAGCTCACAATCACGAAGCTAAATAGACAAGTAAATGATTACAAGTGTTGTTTCTCTCTTTTTCAATTGTATTTTAGCTTCTAGGACCAGGGTTGTATTTATAGCCCTGATCAGGGCCCCTGGAAGGGTTCCAGGCGCTTGGAGTGGGATAAAAATTTGTCTCCGCCTCAACGAATCGCGCTTGATCCGAATAAGATTCATGGTCCGAGCGCCCGGACCAAGTCCAGGCGCCAAAACCTAAGTTAACAACTTGTTAACTTGTTTGGTTCGGGTTCTTGCTCCTGTTCCACTTACTTAGGTCCAGGTCTTCTGCTCTAACACCGGCTCCACTTGGGTGATCTTGGCCTTCTAGAATAGGGCTTACTCGAACCCAACATCCGCCCTTCGAGCAAGCTTTTGCTGCGGCTTTTCGTCCCTCATAAATGTCGCGTGCCTCCTTCTCATCCGCTCGCATACTCTTTTGCAGCACCTCATCCCTTGAACATAACGAGCTCGTCGGCTCTCTCCCGTGCCATCCTTCTCACTAGCTGCGTTTTTTGCTCAACTTCTTGTACTCCTAAGCTCCTGCACACTTAGACATAGGGTTAAACACCAATAGGACCTAACCTAACTCTGTTGATCACATCAAAACCACCTTGGGGTACCAACAGTTTAGTTAGGTCGTATTGTATTTGATCCTTGTGTCTAAGTGCACAGGAGCTTAGGAACACAAGAAGTCAAGAAGAAGATGCTGCTAGCAAGAAGGATGGCAAGGGAAAGAAGCCAATGGGTTTGGTGCATCCGAGGGACGAGATGCTGTTGAAGAGTACACTGGTGGACGAGAAGGGCATGCACAATGTTCGATGTATGAGAAGCTAGGAACAAAGCCTACTCAAGGAGAAGGTTATAGTTGGATTTGGGTGAGCTCAACTCTAGTTAGCTGGAGAATCACTTACATGAAGAACTAAGCGAAGAGATCAGTTTTTGAGCTAAGTAGCCCTATGGAAGAAGCCTTCCATGGATGGAAGGCGCCTTCGATGAATAGTACAAAGACGTCTTCCAACCTATTGAAGGTGCCTTCCCTAAGTGTTAGCCGAAAATAAAATTTTATTTCGGTGATAAGATTGTCCACGATGGAGGTGCCTTCCACCCTATTGAAGGAGCCTTCCCACTTCGGATATAATTTTCCAAGGGCTATAAAAAGACCCTTGGAGCTAGGAATAATCCAATAACTTGAACAACATGTATTGTACACTTTCCTAGTCTTTCTTTTGAGCTATTAGCTTCTGTAAGAGGCTTCTCCACCTACAACAAAGAAGAATTCTACTGGAGATTTCTTCAACACCTTGGATTAATAACCACCTACGTTATAACCAAGTAAATAAAATTGTCCTCTTACTTTCTTTTATTTAGTTGTTCAATTAATTCATTATTATTATTATGCTAGTCTAATCTAATCAAAGGATAGAGAAAGGTATTTGTTTTCTTTATAGACAATTCACTCCTCTCTTGCCAGCTTCGTTACACCAACAATTGATATCAGAGCTAGAATTGTAAGGAACTAGATGCGCTAAACACGCAAACGCGCAGCGGAAAATACTAGTTCCTCTAGAAGATCCATGCGAAGGGAAACAAAAACTTATAGTAAATTAGATCTAAAACATAATGGAGTATACCTTTGTTGTGTGCTCACGGACTCCTGACAGCTTGGATCTTAGCACAAACACACGCTCGCGCCTCTATGGTATCCACATGAACAAGGGTTCGTTTGTCTCACAAACTCACTAAGTGGAGATGCCTACCACCTAAGGTTGTTCTAGCAACCTTAGAAAGAGGATTCGGCCAAGAGGAGAAGAGAGGGAGGAGATGATGAAGAAGTTATGAAAAATGAGAAGAAAAATGGCTTAAGTATTTTCATTGGATGAAAATACTTAATGATCATTAATTCCATTAATGAGCCTTAATGCTCATTCACTCTCCATTAAGGACCACATTTGAAAACTCCTCATTTTCAAAACTCCTCATTTTCAAATCAATTTCAAAAATTGAATTGAATGAAATGATTCATTGAATTCAAAATTTAATGAATGCCTCCATTAAGTCTCACTTGAGTCTAACTCAAGTATAATCCACTTGAGTCTAACTCAAGTATAATCCACTTGAGTCTAACTCAAGTATAATTCAATTCAATTGAGTTTTACTCAATTAATCCTCATACAATTCAAATTCAATGAATCACTATTTCATTAATTTGAATTAACTTTCTCTAGTCTAGTTTGAATTGGACTTAATCCAATAATTAGATTCAATTGAGTCTAACTCAATAAGTCCAATTCAGATTAGTCTTAATCCAATTATTCATCATATGAATATATCTCCAAATCTACTTGTTCTTTGTGTGTGACCCAATAGGTTCTCGTAACGTTGGCAATGTACCCAAATCAACATTTAGATACATAAGCAATGAGTGGCATCTAGCAAGGCATCATTGCTACCCAAGTGATGAGAAGGTCAAGATCCGACCTAACCTGTCCGTGGCTATTATCTTGTATAACTTTGTCCCTCTATCCTTGATATCTAGGTTGATCAATGAGGCATAGACCGTGTCATCCTCTTATCAACCTTTGTATTTCTTGATCTCTAAGTAGACACACTCAATCAAATAAGCTCAATATCTCATATTGACTCATTTGCACATGACCATGCTTTCTTGTGTCCTACTAATCAAGGGGCCCACAGATATCGCTTCTGTCATATGGAAGGGATAGATCCCATCTACATCACTCACATCCCTCCGTATAAATCATTGCATACCCAGTGATTGACTTTATTGTCCACCTTGTTACAGGTGACGTTTGCCGATACCAAAGTACACAACTCCTTATGTAGGGAACCGTAGTGACTTCAGGTCTAAGGACTATTCATACCAATAGTCACATGAGAATGTTTATGCCACTCATATAACGATCCATGAAACATTCTCATGGCGGGTCATTCAGTATATATTCTCTAATATATACCCATGTGTCAACCTGATATCTCATATCCATGACTTGTGAGATCAAGTCATCCGTTGACCTATATGTAGGGGTGAGCATTCAGTTAATTCAGTTAATTTGATATTAATTTTGTATAAATTCTTTTTATTGTTATTTTAAACAAATTTAGTTAATTCAGTGTTAATTGAAATAACTAATTCGGTTAATTCAGTTTTAGTAAAACTTTGATTTGATTCGGTTAGCCAACACTAAATCGGTTTTCAGTTAATTCGGTTAATTTATGGACCGAATTAACTGAATGCTCACCCCTACCTATATGCTAGTCTCAACGCATTAATATTGTCCTTGTATATTAATTCTTGATTAGGAATAGTTAAGAGCAGTGTTCTCTACAATATCTCACTATCAATTCAACCAATTGATATACTGTAGATAAGAACCTACTACCCAAGGATATTATTATATTTATTCAATCGACACTTAACTGAAATAAATATAATAACCAACTTTGCCTTTTTATTTATAATGAAATATGATACAATAATGTGCCCTTTACAATCATCTTATAATTGGTATTAGGGATAATACTAACAAGAATGCCTCAGAAGGACTAATCACCGACTGAAGCACCAAGGCGATGGCTGGACCGAGCATCTACCCGCCGAAGTTTGAGGGAGAATTTGCGTTATGAAAAAATTGCATGGAGGTATTTTTTAAAATTGATTTTGAAGTTTTATTAATAATTAAATATGATTTTAAAGATCCAAAAGATCAAAAAGATGAACAAAAAGAAGAGTACTTTTGGACAAACAAAGAGCAAGAGGACTTTGTGGTGAATGGACAAGATGAATTCTACCTACTAAGTGTATTGCAACTTAAGAAATCTACAGGATTAGCGCCTAGGCATCAACAAAGGACCTATGGGAAACGTTCTTGGAGCTATACAAAGGAATGTCTGAAGCAAAGCTCGCAAGACAGGATCTTCTTCGGAACCAACTAGCAAACCTCCGGCTAAGAGAAGGAGAATCAGTAGCACAACTGCACACTAAACTAAAGGAGTTGATAACCAAACTCATAAATCTCGGAGAAAAGGTAACAAACTGAGATTCCCTAAGGTATGCATTAAATGTTTTTCCAAGGACACCTGAATGGTCCTCAATTGTTGACTCATATTATATTTATAAAGATCTAGAGGTAAGCACATTAGAAAGTTTATTTCCCACTTTAGAACTTCATGAATCTAGATGTGCAGAATCAAAGGAGCCCAGATAGAACATCACCTTGAATGCAAGAATGGACTATTCAGATTATGAAGCATCAATCGATGAAGACGAAGCAACCCTAATAGTAAGAAAATTTATTAAATTTATTAAATTTAATAAAGTGCAGGTTAAGAAACATTCTTAGAGAAAAAGAAAGGTTCGATGCTACAACTACCAAGGAGAATGACACATTAAGGATGACTGCTCTGAATTGAAGAAGAATGAGAAGGACAAGGGAAAAAGACCTACAAGATCAAAGTACAAGAATCTAAAGGTCATATGGGGGAAATCATCATCCTTCGAGTCCTAGATCAAAGCTTACGCCAGATTAGCTCTAATGGTAGACCACTAAAGAAAAGATGAAAGCAGCTCAGAGATGAACATTGATGAAGGGAGAGTATCATCAGAGGAAAGCTAAGATGAAGGGGGAGCATCAAAACATGAGGTAAGTGAGGTACATGCACTATCTCTCAAGTAATCTTTTAAATTAATCAAAATGTTATCTAAGAATATAGTACAATTAGAATGAGAGACTGCTAGGTTAAAATTAAACTAAGCAAATTCATGCCCCTTAGATATGTTTGATAATTTAAAGATAAAAAATGAAAAATGAAAAATAGAAATTGAAAAGTTGAAAAATGACCATGTATGTTCAAACGATTTTGAAAACCCAAAATTTAGAAATTATGGTAGAATCAACTAGTACATTAAAAATCACCAGAGACAAATTATGAAATTTCCTAAAAATTATGTACCTCCCAATTTTTAGTAAATTCAGTAGGCAAGAACTTATATTAGATTTCAAAATCTTTTTTCGATTAAACTCTATTTTTTTAAAATTATTAGGATAGAAATTGTCTCAATTAGAAAAAAATTTATGTTCGTATTTCGAGTCGAAAACTTTTTCAATGTTATCTAATCTATAAACAAAAATTTTTCAAATTTTGTTTACTGTTGATTTATTTTTTAAAAAGTATTAACAAAAATCATATTTTGAAATTTAAAAGACTTAAATTTTAATAATCTTATTTTTCTATGATAAAACATAATATTCTCTATCCTCACAAATATTTTTGAATTATTTTGAATAATGTCTGACTTATTACAAATTATTTTCTAAAAAAATAATTATTAATATTAAAAATTCAAGAAAATAGAATATGTTTGAAAATCATTTCTAAAAAATATTAGCCTACTAGTAATGTTTGTAATTTACCCCTAGAAACTTTTTTTATATTTGTTTAACTATTTATTATACTTTTTTCTATTTTTTTAAGTGATTAAAGGGGGAGATATAGTATAAGTTAAGGAGGAGTTAAGATTTTTTTTGGGGTTTTAAATTTTTATTTATTTTTCAAGCAATTTTTAATATACTTTAGTCATGTTATTGCATTTTTAACCCTAACTTGAACTTGGGTTGATGCACATTAAAAAGGAAGAGATTGTAAGTACCCTAGGATAGTTTTGATATGATCAACCAAGTTTAGCTAGATATTTTTATATTTGATCCTTGTATCTAAGTATACAATAGCTTAAGAATACAAGAAGTCGAGCAAAAGACGCAGCTAGCGAGAAGGATGACATAGGAAAGAAGTTGAGGGTTTGGTGCATCCAAGGGAAGAGATGCTGCAGAAGAGTACACCAATGGATGAGAAGGACATGTGCAACATTCGAGAGATGAGAAGCTGAGAAGGAAGCTTACTCGAGGAGAAGGTTAGAATTGAGTTTGGGTGAGCTCAACTACGGTTAGCCGGAGAATCACCTACGCGAAGAAATCAGCTTTTAGGCTGAGTAGCCTTGTGGAAGGTGCCTTGCATGGCTTGAAGGTGCTTTTGATGAACAGTGCGAAGGTGCCTTATAGCCTATTGAAGTTTCCTTCCCTAGCTATTAGCCAAAGATAAAATTTTATCTTCAGCGATAAGATTTTCCATGCTGGAGGTGCCTTCCACCCTATTGAATGTGCCTTCCAGCTCCAGGTAGAATTTTCCAAAAGCTATAAAAAGACTCCTGGAGCTAGGAATAATCCAATAACTTGAACAACAAGTATTATACACCTTCCTAGTCTTTCTTCTGAGCTATCAACTTCTATAAGAGGCTTCTCCGCCTGCAACAAAGGAGAATTCTAGTGGAACTTTCTTCAACGCCTTGGATTAACGACCACCTAGGTTGTAACCAAGTAAATAGAATTGTCCTCTTACTTTTGTTCATTTAGTTGTTCAATTAATTCATTATTATTATTGTGCTAGTCTAATCCAAACAAAGGATAGAGAAAGAGGTTTATTTTTTTTTATGTATTTCACCCCCCCCCTCTTGTCAGCCCCGCTGCACTAACATGATATGTGTACAATATATATATTTGTATGCATTATTTGACACACATTTACTTATATTTCATGAGCATGGTTTACGTTATCATGCCCTATTTCATCATTATATCAGTATAATTATTCTTTTTATTCAAAAATATGCTCTTTGTATATTTTTATCGACATGATACATTTTGGAACAAAAATAGAGTAAAAATGAACATTGGAGCAGTTTTGAAGGAAAAAAAGCAAACATGGTCATGCCCCTTGGCACGCCCATGTTTCAACAGCTGACATAGCCATGTCTCACGAAACACAGCCATGTCTCCCTGGAGCTAGTCACAGTTTGTCCTAAAACATACACGATATGGTTGTGCCCAAGAGGCACGGTCGTGTCTCGTTCTAGAGGTTCCCAAGGCCCAACCGTGCTTCATTTTCAAGAGCATCCCATGGCCCAGTCATACCTCCTTTTCCCATGGCCTACATGCACTTGTTGGATTGTAAAGACGCTAGAGGTGGGGCGAATAGTGATCAGCCCTTTTTCAAAAGTCGAGAATACACAGCGGATAAAAAGTTAAGGAGAAAGAAGTGAGAAAGAAAAACACAAGCACGAGCTAATGCAAGTAATCTTTTACTTAGTTCGGAGCCTTCAACGACTCATACTCCAAGGCCTACCCTTGTTGAGTGCATTCATTGGGCAATCCATTAGTAGATAGAATAATACAATAATGAAGTACAAGTGAACAAAAAAGAGGTTAGAGACAATAAATAGAGTAAGGAGAACTTGATCAACAGTTGTTGGAGGGGCATTACAGTTTTGTAGGAGATTTTTTGGAGCAGTGCATAGGAATGAAAGTCATAACACTTAATGTTCGGAAACTACTGGTCAAAGGTTGCTTTTATAGCCCCATCCGGGCACTTAGATCCCCTCCCAAATACCTAGACTGTGCTGACATGGCGAACTCTCATCGAAACTTCATCCTCAAAGTTTATCCACCTCCAAGTGCTCGAACCCCCTCTGGGTACCTGGATTGTTAACATGGATTCGACCAATTGTTGTGCTCCAACTCAGCTCCTAGATGAATTTTCTAGTCTAGGCACCTGGACCAAGGTGCTTAGACCGCCTAGGTGCCTAGCCAGGCACCTTCTTGGTGAAGATGGTCTAGGCACCTGTATCAACTCTGGGTGCTCGAAGTCCAGGCACTCAAATCCCTTCCGGGTGCCCGGACCACTCTTTTTCACCCTCTTCTTTTCTGCAAAAAAGAGTTAGTTTAGGCAACTAAAATATGTTTATCTTGCAAAATAAAGTTAACATAATACAATAAGGTAATAGTAGTAGTAGTAATTAGATCCTATCTCCTTGAGACTAAGATCTAGTCAAGGTCTCAGCTTAGGTTTCCCAAATGAACCTAATCTAGATCGACGCCTACTATTCCCTTAATTGGAAACATATCCTCACTAAATCTCTCCTCTAGTTGCTTACCTTTTACTTACCAACTACAGTCGCTTGACTTGCCTTTAACCTACCAGGTTTTCTCGCCAATTATTAGGTTCGCAGATCCAACTAGACTTCGGTCGATTGTCAGGTCCCATAGACTCAACTAGGCTTCCCACCATATATTGGGTCACTCCTTGACCTATCTCGACTTTGGACCAACATCGAGTCCCATGTACCTAGCTAGTTTTCAACCTAATATTAGGTCTTCTAGACCCGTCAATTCCTCCAGACTTGGTAAAGTAATTAGATCATAAACACTCTAACTTTAATCCACTTGTCATTCATCAAAACCTGAGTTAGATCATTAGTACAAATTGCACCAACAATCTTCCCCTTTTTGTTGTAATGACAACCTGAGTTAAAGTTAGAAAAAATAATATTGAAAGATAATATGCAAAATATAAACAAATGATCTAAGTTAGTTTTTAATTTTATTTACTTAATCAAGTTTGTTTGTTCTTTTTCAACATTAACCTTTACCCTCCCCTCCCCATTTGGCATTCATAAAAAAAACTAAGGTAAAAGAAAGACAAGCATAATATGTGATAAGTAATGTCAGATATTAATGAAGAAATATAACTGAAAATAAGCACTTTGTATGTATCAGATTCAGGGAGAGGTTTGAACAGAAGTTTAGTTTAGCAAAAAATAAATTGCAAATGTATTTAAGAGCATTTTCTAAGTTAGGCTTTGCTAAAATTGTTTTCCAAGTAAGGTTTTGTCATAGAATTTTCCAAGTATTTTTTTTCAACGTTTTCTGAGTAATCATTTTCAAAAATTTCTAAGTAGACTTTTTCAAAAATAATTGTAACAAAGAAAAAAAATTCTAAGTAAATATTTGTAAAGGAACAATATTCTTAATAAATATTTTCCAATAATTTAATAAGTAAAGATTTTCATAGTAAGTTAAAAAAAAATTTAAAGTAATATTTTTAAAGTAATTTTAAAGAAAAAATTTCTAAGAAAGATTGTCAAACAATAGAAAAATTTCCTACGAAAGATTGTCAAACTAGATTTTCTAAGAAAGATTGTCAAAGTAATTTCAAAGAAAATTTTTCTAAGCAAGATTTTCAAAGTAATTTTAAAGAAAAAAATGCTTTCAAAAATTTTTAGGTAAATGTTTCAAAAAAAAATTAGTAAATATTTTCAAAAAATTTTAGATAAGAAATATTTTCAAAATAATTTTAAGAGTATGGATTCAAAATAATTTTTCAAGTTTTAAAAATGATCTAATTTTTCAAAACTTTCAAAATTATGTATTTTTCAAAGCAAATAATTTTTTGAGATGTTTTCTAGGTCAAGATTTTTCAAGAAAAATTTCTTAAGTAAACATTTTAAAATTTTTGACAAATGATTTGAAATTAGATCCTCCACCTGAATTTGATATCTTTATTTGAAAATAATCATTTAACTACCAATATCCTTAGTACATGTCTAACTGTTAGTTACTAACTATCTATCAGAAAATAGTAGTATTCACTTGATTACTCACATTAAGTAAAATTTGATCAACATGATCAATGTATTATTGTATTTATAGGCCAGACTTATTTTGATGTACTAATATAAGCATCTAAACTTAAAGCCAAAGGTCTATGCATCTCACGTCATTCTATATTCTTGAATACATAATCAAGATAGACCTAATGTGTTTATGAGATACTCATTCTCTAGACCTGTAGAATCATGCTTTCTATGTAACAACCCAAATTTCCTCATTTCAAGTCTTAAAAGTAATTTAAAAATATTTAAAATGACTTAGAAATATTCTAGAGATTTTTAAAAAATTTTAGAGTATTTTTATGTAATTTTTGGAGTTCATTTGGTATTTTTACCAAATGGAGGAAGTTTTAAAAAAAATAAATAGGTTTGGCCGAGGTTCGAACCCGCGATCTCCTGCCGAACCAACTCTTAAGCGAATCCGGCTGACCAAGTGTTCCACAGGTATTTCGTGAAAGAGTAAGGCGCGAAATATTCTTAAGCAAAAGTTGATAACAGAAATAACCTAGGTTATAAAAAGGGAATCATATTCTCTCCCCGAACCCTAACTCCTTTACCTCACCTTTCTCTCCCGACGGCGCGGCTTCTCTCGGGCGAAATCCACAGCAGGAGCTAGGGCTTCTCCGGTGGCCGGCCAAAGGGAACTCCGCGAGCTCTTTTCATATCCGAGCTCCTCTCATCAAGAAGGAAGCAGTGAGCACGAAGAGGAGGCCAAAATCGCAAGCCAACCGAAACCCTAGAAACATTAGAAGTCCTTCCCTTCGGTTGTAAGTCCAAGAACACCTCGGTAAGTTACTACTCACCTGCAGTAGGAGTAGCTGTCGAATTCTGTTTTCCTATCTTGCATTCTTTGTCACTGTAAAGACTTGGTATTGCCATGAATCTCTAAAAATCTGAGTAGATTTTCTGAGCATGTAGTCTAGTTGTGTATGCTGTGTAAATAACATGAAATAATTGCTGTTTAAACATGTAGTTAGATTTTCTTGGCTATGTTTTATCAAGGCCGATCAGTATCACATTAAGAATTTCTGCTTAGAGTTTGTGATGTTACGGCAAGAAGCAAGAACAACTCTTCTATTCCAATCACACAATTTCGATTTACTTGAACAATAATAGCTATTTAATTTAGGCGTGCAAATATGGGTTGTTTGCTTATTTGCTGAACAGGAACAATCATGTAGCATTTTAGATTTTCTTGAATTGCAGTAAGCATAAATGAATTCATATGTATACAAGCATGCAATTTCAGATTCTGTTAGTATTTCTGTTTTCGAACCCTTTGATGTCCGAACAAGCATGAATAGCCATATATGTTGCATCTTAGTTCTAGTTTATGGTTTCTAGATTACTGGCTATCTAGACTCAATTATTATTGGAAAGATTCTTACCTTGGTTTCAGATTTTATATACATGCGTATATGAGAGGTTATAAGTGAGAAAGGACCAAGGTCCTAGTTGGATTTCAAATTTCAGAATTTGGAAAAAAAATCCACAGCACGCCAAGTGCTTTATAGAAGCATTAATAGATATAAAGAAATGTATTTTATTTTAAGAGGCTAGTACTCGACTTCCAAGGTTGTCGTAAAATAAAATCCAGGTGACCAATTCTAAGGTCTTGGCCCTGGTAAGACCAAGGTCTTTAGCCTCGTAGGACTGGTGACTAGCTACCACAGTCTCTATTAGGGGGCGCACATTGGTACTAACCTGGGCCCAAGAGAAGCTTTATTATTAATTTGAAGTATAAGAGTATAAGTTTTGGAATAAACGAAATAAACTTTATGTAAGTTTCAAAATTCAACAAGTTTTTATTCCTTTTGTTTCAAATTCTGCAGGTTAGCTCATTTAGATTCCTTTCAGCAAGTTAGCTAATTTCAATTGTAGTTTTCCTTGCTTAAACTGGGCACGAACAACTATACATAGTGATTTTGTAGCTTAGTTTTCCTTGCTAATTCCACGAACATGATTAGCTTTAAGTTTAGTATTTTAATCATGGATTTCCATGAGTTTCGAACAGGAACAACCTCTGTTTCTTTTTAGCATGCAGTTTGTACCTTACTTGCTATCTAATGCGCATGAGTAACTTCTTATCCTATCTTCCAGATTTTGTGCATGTGCATACTTGAGTTTTGTGAGATACATTAGTACTTACTAAGCAATTCACTTATAGTTGCATTCCTCCTACTGCAGATAAAGGAAAAGCTAAGGTATATGAAGGAAGGCGGCAAGGTGGAGGTAGCGGTGATGGTGTGTGATGGTTGGAATCATGAAAGCGTGGGACCTTGCTAAGGATTTAATTGGATTCTTGCTAAAAATTTGTTAAGAGTTTATTAAGAGTCTTTCTTCTAATTGCTAGAGAAATTAGAGGTTGCACATGCTACTTTGTATTACTGGATTTGATTTATTTGGCGTTACCAGTTTTGTTCCTCCCTATTGCTGGAATTGGTTTATTTTAGTTTTGCTGAATTAATTGTCTTTCGATTTTGATGGAATTGGCTACTTTTGTTACTGCTGTCGTTGTGTTAATTTGATGTTGGAAAAGGACCAGAAAAGGCAGTTTAGTGCTTATGGAAGAAATAACCGTTAACTACTTTACTCATCTTTCTTTTGTATCAGTAGGTTGTCAGCATTAATGTAATCATTAACCTTATTTTAGTTCATGTCAATAGTAGATATCAAGTTATGTGAAATTCTTGTTGGAGTTGATCCTAATACATTAGTAATCGGTTCTGTTAGAATAAGGTGCAGCATGTTAGAATTTAACTGTTTTGGGAAGTCTCCTTATCACAAATGCTAAGTTTGTTAGTTCTATTAATGGAGTTTGTCTCTTGGAGGAAACTTTATTGAACCGTGGCATGTATTGGTCGTTTAACAAGTTCCAGTTGATTAGCTACTTGAGTACTTCACCATGCTCCTTTATGGATTTCATGCTTTGTGATACTTGTCGAAATGAAAAGAACATAACAGCGAGAAAAGCTTTCCATCCGATTTATTTTCTTGAACCAGTTATATTTTTGTATTGTTATTGTTAGGCTCGGCAACATTTGCTAGAAAGTAGAGTAAGTAGAGTTAGAAGTTAAGTAACGTTCACCCTTATTAGTAGAGGAGGGTGGGTGTTATAGTTGGTATCAGAGCAGTTCCCATTCTCTAACATCACACACACATCAGCATCAGCCTTACCGTCTTCAAGTAAGAAAGTATTTAAGTTTTTCCTTTTATGCTTTCTTTATTATTTGTAGTATGGAGTAATTGCTTATATGCGCTTTAGTATGATAGAAGTTTTGTTTCTCTTTTATTCATATACATAAGTATGTTTAGAAAGGATAGAGAGGATATCAAGTCTTTTTCTTTGCATAATTAGATGGCAAGAAGAGGACGTCCCTGTACTGCCCGTACTTAGGAACCAGCTCAGGAGAACGAAGTGCCCAGAGCAACTGAGCCCAATCTCTCTGAAGTTATTGCTCAACTCTAGAAACAGGTAGCAGAGCAGCAACAAGTGATTTTCAATCTGATGGCAAATCAGCAAACAGTTCCTCCCACTCCTCCAACAGTAATTGTGGAGACTCCAGTGGTTGTTGGGATTTTCGGGCCGCGAAAACCGCTTTTCGCGTCGCGAAAACCCCAAAACTCCCTAGCCAACAGATCCGTACAAAGAAATTTTTTTCGAAAACCTACGAGTACGAATTTACCTAGATCTACACTTAGATCTACAAGGGAAAAAAGGTTATACCTTTGAAGCGAAGCCCTTCGCAATCCCGTAAGTCCAAGGTACGCCGGATCTCAAGATTATCAACATAGACAATCCTCTAGAAGTATCCACAAAAGATGTGTTCTCTAACACTCAAGGATGGAGAAGAGAACACCACAAGTGTGCTAGCACTTCTTGATGCTCTCGGATAGGATTGGAAGATGAAGAAAGGAAAAGAAGAGAACACACTCCTCTAAAACTCTATGCGACTTTCACTAACCTTTTTTCTGGGATTAGACTCACTCTCCTTTCTTCTCCCTTGCTTGAAACCCACGACCAAGAGAAGAGAAGGAGCAAAAAGAGAGCTTGAGGACGAAGATGAAGAGAAAAGAAGAGAACACTCATTGAACACATGAATCAACTTGAGTCCAACTCAATTAGCCCAATTAGGATTACTCTTAATCCAATTTGATTCATCACATGAATCTAATCCTCTTGGTTCATCATATGAACCTAATCTCCATCCACTTGTTCTTTGTGTGTGACCCAATAGGTTCTTGTAACGTTGGCAATGCCCCTAAACTCATTTAGAAGCATAAGTAATGAGCGGTATCTAGCAAGACATCATTACTACCCAAGTTACAAGAATGTTGAGATCCAACATCACCTTGTGACTACTAATTGTGACTCCTTACAATATATGACAAGTGTCCTTCTATCCTAGACATTTAGATTGATCAATGTGAGGCATAGACCGTGTCATCCTCTGATCAATCTAAATCTTGAACTCCTAGTAGACTCACTAAATCAAATGAGCTCAATATCGTATATTGACTCTTTTGGGCATGGCCATGCACTTCGTGGTCTCACTCTATCAAGAATATCGATGTCTCTCCCGTCATATAGGAGGGATAGATCCCATCTACATCACTCACATCCCTCTGCATAATTTGTTACATACCCAGTAATCGCCTTTATAGTCCACCCAGTTACGGGTGATGTTTGACGAAACCAAAGTACATAACTCCTTATGTAGGGAACCATGGTGACTTCAGGTCTAAGGACTAGTAGTCATACTAATAGCCACATGAGAAAGTATATGACACTCATATAACGATCCATGATACTTTCTCATGGCGGGTCATTCAGTATACATTCTCCAATGCATACCCATGTGTGAACTTGATATCTCCATATCCATGACTTGTGAGATCGAGTCATCGAGTTGACCTACATGCTAGTCATATTGCATTAACATTGTCCCTGAATGTTAATACTCGACTAGGAATGATTAAGAGTAGTGTTCCCTATATCATCTCACTATCGATTCAACGAATCAATTGATATAGGTAAGAACCTTCTACTCAAGGACGTTATTATACTTAGTTTATTTGGCACCAATACAAGTAAGTATAATAACCAAAAACCAAATGCCTTTATTTATATATAGAATATGATACAACAAGTCCAAAATACAATCATCAAATGATTGGCTCTAGGGCTCTAGCTAACAATCTCCCACTAGCACTAGTGCTAATCAGTGTAGGCTCTAAGCCCCAATGACCTAGTGTGACCATCATGCTTCCTCTGTGCCAAAGCCTTGGTCAAGGGATCTGCGATGTTAGCCACTGTAGGTACTCTGCAAATCTTCACATCTCCTCTCTCGATGATCTCTTGAATGAGATGGAAGCGCCGTAGTATGTGTTTGGTCCGCTGGTGTGAGCGAGGTTCCTTCACTTGTGCTATAGCTCCATTGTTGTCACAATAGAGCTCAATAGGGTCTGCAATGCTAGGAACCACCCCAAGTTCAGTGATGAACTTGCGAATCCAAACTGCCTCCTTTGCTACCTTTGATGTAGTAATATACTCGGCCTTTGTCATAGAATCAGCTACTGTGTCCTGCTTCGAACTCTTCCAGCTCACAGCACCACCATTTATGCTAAACACGAACCCTGACTACGATCGATAATCATCCTGGTCGGTCTGGAAGCTAGCATCACTGTAACCCTTTACAGCTAGCTCATCATCGCCTCCATATATCAAGAAATATTCTTTAGTCCTTCTTAAGTACTTAAAAATATTCTTGACCGCTATCCAGTGACTTTCACCTGGATCTGACGGGTATCTGCTCGTCATGCTCAAAGCATACGAGACATCAGGTCGAGTACATAGCATGGCGTACTTGATAGATCCTATGGCTGAAGCATAAGGGATCTGATCCATGCAGTCTCTCTCCTCTCTAGAAGAGGGACCTTGAGTCTTCGAAAGACTTACGCCATGTGACATCGGCAGAAACCCCTTCTTGGAGTTCTGCATGGCAAACCGAAGGAGTGCCTTGTCAATGTATGTACTCTGACTTAGGCCAAGCAATCTCTTAGATCTATCTCTATAGATCTGAATCCCTAGAATGCGGGATGCCTCACCTAAGTCCTTCATTGAGAAGCAACTCCCTAGCCAGGTCTTGACAGACTGAAGCATAGGGATGTCAATCCCAATGAGTAGTATGTCATCCACATACAATATGAGGAAGACAACTATATCCCCTACAACCTTCTTGTAGACACAAGGCTCATCTTCGTTCTTGATGAAACCAAACTGTTTGATTGCATCATCGAAACGAAGATTCCAGCTCCGAGAAGCTTGCTTTAGTCCATAAATGGACCTATGTAGCTTGCATACTCTGCTAGTATGCTTTGGATCTACAAAACCCTCAGGTTGTGTCATGTACACATCCTCGAGTAGGTTTCCATTCAGAAACATGGTTTTGACATCCATCTGCCAGATCTCGTAATCGTGGTAAGCTGCAATAGCAAGCATGATCTGAATGGACTTAAACATCGCTACTGGAGAAAAGGTTTCATCATAGTCAATACCATGAATCTGCTTGAAACCTTTAGGTACCAAGCGACCCTTATAGATAAGTCCATCCATGTCAGTTTTTCTCTTAAAGACCCACTTACACCCTATGGGTTTTACCCCTTCAGGTGGATCAACCAAAGTTCATACTTGGTTGGTGTACATGAATTCCATTTCGGATCTCATGGCCTCTAGCCATTTCTCGGAATCTGGTCTCATCACAGCTTCCTGATAGGTGATAGGCTCATCCTCTATGAGCACAATGTCATCATGGTCAGACAAGAGAAATGAGTATCTCTCAGGCTGACGACGTACCCTATTAGACCTGCGAAGAGGTAGGTCTACTTGAACTAATTGTTGTTCATCAACTCTTTGTGGAACAACATCATACACAACACTTTGTTGTTTCAGTTCAACTTCCATCGAGGCTTCAGTGCTATTGTTCACATCTTGAACTTCTTCAAGATCGAACGTGCTCCTACTAGTCTTTCTAGAAACAAAGTCCCTTTCTAGAAAGACCCCAGTCTTTGCCACAACTACCTTGTGCTGACTGGGAATGTAGAAGTAATATCCCTTAGTTTCCTTGGATATCCAATAAAGTAGCACTTGTCAGATTTGGGTCCTAACTTGTCTGAGACTTGACGTCGAACGTAAGCCTCACAACCCCAAATCCTCATGAAAGACACCTAGGCATCTCTCCCAGTCCATATCCTATATGGTGTATTTATCACGGCCTTGGATGGAACTCGGTTGAGTATAAAAGTTATCGTGTCTAGAGCATAGCCCCAAAGATATGTCGGAAGATCTGAGTGACTCATCATAGATCGTACCATATCTAATAAGGTACGATTCCTCCTTTCGGATACACCATTCCACTGTGGTGTTCCAGGAGGAGTGAGTTGGGATAGAATCTCACACTCAGCTAGGTAGTCACGAAACTCATGGCTAAGGTATTCTCCACCTCAATCTGATCGAAGTATCTTAATACTCTTGCCAAGCTGGTTCTGTATTTCATTCTTGAATTCTTTGAACTTTTCAAAGGATTCTGACTTATGTGTCATCAAGTACACATAACCATATCTACTGAAATCATCAGTAAATGTGATGAAGTACCTATAACCGCCTCTAGCAGTGACATTGAAAGGGCCACATACATCACTATGTATAAGTCCTAACAAATCAGTCGCTCTCTCGCTGTGCCCACTAAAGGGAGTTTTGGTCATCTTGCCTCGTAGGCATGACTCGCATATCTCATATGATTCAAAATCAAATGAGTCCAGCAAACCATCCTTATGGAGCTGGGATAAGCGCTTGTCACTAAGCGACAGTGCCAGAGGTAGGTTTGGTTCATGTCATTTGACTTGAACCTCTTGGTATTTATGTTATAGATAGGGCTCTCAAGGTCTAGAATATAGAGTTCATTCATCAGAGGTGCACTACAATAGAACAGATCGTTTAAATAGACGGAACAACATTTGTTCTTTATTGTAAACGAAAATCCTTTCTTGTCCAAACAAGAAACTGAAATTATGTTCTTAGTCAAGGCAGGCACATAACAACAATCATCTAATTCTAGTACAAGCTCAGAGGGTAGAGATAGATAGTAAGTTCCTACAGCAATAGCAACAACCCGTGCTCCATTGCCTATTCGTAGGTCTACCTCACCCTTCGTCAATGCCCTGCTATTTCTCAGCACCTGTACATTAGTACAAATGTGCGAAGCACATCCGGTATCTAATACCCACGATGAAGAAATAGAGAGGTTGACTTCTATAACATGTATACCTGAAGTAGAAATCTTATTTCTCTTCTTCTTAAGATCTTCCAAGTATTCTTTGGAGTTCCTCTTCCAGTGCCTTGCTTGTCCTTGATATAGGTGACAAAGATGTTCAACCATATCGTAAGCGCCCATCAACTCATGTTGCTTCTGAAGCTCAGAGTTCATGGTCGCGAGCATAAGATAGGACACATCTAATGCGTTATCTTGATGCTTCTTGTAAGCATCTCGGTCTGCTCGCGTGGCAGTGGCAGGAGGAGCCTCCGGAATGGGCTGCTCTAGAATGTACAGTTTACGTTCTTGGGTGAGAACTATTCTCAGGTTCCTGTACTAGTCCAGGAAATTTGCTCCGTTGAGCTTGTCCTTCTTAAGGACAGAACGCAAAGAGAAGTTGTTCGTGTTTGACGTCATGGAAATTCTACAACAAAAATAAATGTAGAAATAAATATCATATTCTTTTAAATCATTTAATTAGGCCTTCAACTAAATGATGCTCCCACTGAATTCTATAATTCATGTGGGACAAGATCGACATCATACTAACCCTTGAGTTAGCTTTGGCTAATACGCCCAAGATTTAGTATGATCGGTAGGTAACGATTACCAATTACATCTCTATGCAACTCTTGTTTATAGGATCAAAATCCGTATTTATATTAAAACTCGAGTTAGCTTTGTCTAATACGCCCAAGAGTTAATATAAACGTGATTTTGACCTATCTACCAACCATTGGATAATGCCTATAGTTAAATTCGATCCAATTGAGTTAACTAGTTACTCAATCTAATTGAGTTGTACTCACCCATGCGTTGATAGGCGGGACCATGATTGTCCCTCCGCACCCTACCAAGATAATATGTGTTGCTCTGCTTTGGCACATTCAACAACAACATGCGATCGAGGTAGTGGTAGGTATCACGGCATGGTAGGCATTACGAGTTGACGCGATTTAGATCTAATCTAAATGATGATGCGTATCATATACTCGATAGATCTAATCTAATCGTGGGATGCATCATGTGCACGATTTAGATCTAATCTAATCGTTAGGCACTAATTAATTACTTAATTAAACATGCATCACATACACAAGTAATTAACTAAATTTTGTGATTATGTCATGGCCCTACTACGATATTCTCAAGCCAATGAGAAGATCGGATGGTCAACCTAAGGTCAATAGCTTCTCAAGCGCCTTCCTTTTGACCACCTTGTGTTGCTCGCGCCTTCCTCGTAACTCCGTCTTGAGTGGACCTTCCACCGCTTCAAAATTTACATTACATTTTGAAACTTGAGTTACATTCGAGTCTAAATCTAATTTACAACCAGAATATAAATAGGGAGGCATGACGCGCAGGTCGCGTATCAAATACAGCACACACAAACACATGACGGCACGCAGGCCGTATTATAAATTACAACACAAATCCAATCATATTGGGTCTTTTTGGGCCATGACTATCACAAAAATAATATATAATTCTAAATTATATATTTTTCATAATTTTTTGTAATTTTTCATAATTTTTACAATTTGTATGAGTAAATTTTTCCCGGCGGTCCCGATTAGCGATTTCGGGCGCAATTGCGGAGCAAATCCTATTGTGGGGTTAGGGGCAGTACCCCTACCAGCGATCTAACCATCGCGATTTGCTCCTAAGCGATCCTACAGCGCCTTAGCCTGCTGTCCCAAAAATTTTTGGGTCAAAACATTGCCGTAACGGAAAAATCTTCTCGGTAGTCGAAGCCTACAAGTGTCTAAACACTTGTGCTTCGCTTCTACGAGAAAAATACCCTTTAAAACTATAAAAATCATGAAATTACAGAAATTCACAGAATGTTTATTTTTCATAAAAACCAAAATAAACTTGTACACTCCTTCACACGTGGCTCTGATACCACTGTTGGGATTTTCGGGCCGCGAAAACCGCTTTTCGCGTCGCAGAAACCCCAAAACTCCCTAGCCAACAGATCCGTGCAAAGAAATTTTTTTTGAAAAACTACGAGTACGAGTTTACCTAGATCTACACTTAGATCTACAAGGGAAAAAAGGTTATACCTTTGAAGCGAAGCCCTTCGCAATCCCGCAAGTCCAAGGTACGCCGGATCTCAAGATTGTCAACATAGACAATCCTCTAGAAGTATCCACACGAACAAGATGTGTTCTCTAACACTCAAGGATGGAGAAGAGAACACCACAAGTGTGCTAGCACTTCTTGATGCTCTCGGATAGGATTGGAAGTTGAAGAAAGGAAAAGAAAAGAACACACTCTTCTAAAACTCTATGTGACTTTCACTAACCTTTCTTCTTAGATTAGACTCACTCTCCTTTCTTCTCCCTTGCTTGAAACCCACGACCAAGAGAAGAGAAGGAGCAAAAAGAGAGCTTGAGGAAGAAGATGATGTGAATGTGAGTGAATGAAAAATTCATTCTCATTCAAAAGCAAAAAGGTAACCCCCATTCTCATTAAATGTGGCCATTAAAGAGAATAGATTTGTAACCCCCATGAGGTGGAACACTTTGATGATGTGGCACATCATCATTAGTCCTCCTAATGCCAAATCACTAATGATGGGGCAAATAGTCAAGTCAAACATGACTCTTCCTCTTCCTCTCAAGTCAAGTCAAACTTGACTTAATCTCTCTCATGGTTGATCTAATCCAACCATTTAATTCAAGCCAATTTAATATAATGAATCTAATTCATTTTATTAAATTGATTCAATGAGTCATAATTTAAATTAGACTCATTGAATATATGAATCAACTTGAGTCCAACTCAATTAGCCCAATTAGGATTACTCTTAATCCAATTTGATTTATCACATGAATCTAATCCTCTTGGTTCATCATATGAACCTAATCTCCATCCACTTGTTCTTTGTGTATGACCCAATAGGTTCTTGTAACGTTGGCAATGCCCCTAAACTCATTTAGAAGCATAAGTAATTAGCGGTATCTAGCAATACATCATTACTACCCAAGTTACAAGAATGTTGAGATCCAACATCACCTTGTGACTACTAATTGTGACTCCTCACAATATATGACAAGTGTCCTTCTATTCTAGACATCTAGATTGATCAATGTGAGGCATAGACCGTGTCATCCTCTGATCAATCTAAATCTTGAACTCCAAGTAGACTCACTAAATCAAATGAGCTCAATATCTTATATTGACTTATTTGGGCATGGCCATGCACTTCGTGGTCTCACTCTATCAAGAATATCGATGTCTCTCCCGTCATATAGGAGGGATAGATCTCATCTACATCACTCACATCCCTCTGCATAATTTGTTACATACCTAGTAATCGCCTTTATAGTTCACCCAGTTACGGGTAACGTTTGACGAAACCAAAGTACATAACTCCTTATGTAAGGAACCATGGTGACTTCAGGTCTAAGGACTAGTAGTCATACTAATAGCCACATGAGAAAGTATATGACACTCATATAACGATCCATGATACTTTCTCATGGCGGGTCATTCAGTATACATTCTCCAATGCATACCCATGTGTCAACTTGATATCTCTATATCCATGACTTGTGAGATCGAGTCATCGAGTTGACCTGCATGCTAGTCTTATTGCATTAACATTGTCGCTGAATGTTAATACTCGATTAGGAATGATTAAGAGTAGTGTTCCCTATATCATCTCACTATCGATTCAACCAATCGATTGATATAGGCCAGAACCTTCTACTCAAGGACGTTATTATACTTAGTTTATTTGGCACCAATACAAGTAAGTATAATAACCAAAAACCAAATATCTTTATTTATATAGAATATGATACAACAAGTCCAAAATACAATTATCAAATGATTGGCTCTAGGGCTCTAGCTAACAGTGGTAATCGAGGTTCCACCAGCTACCCTGGGAGTCATCACAGCACCTCAGAGAGAAGAAGCTTACCTCATACAATGGCTGAAACTGAAACCAGAGAGCTTCTCAGGCACGACTGAGCCTTGGGATGCCCAGGCTTGGTTCAAAACACTAGAGAGCACAATGGAGCTTCTTGACTGGCCAGAAGTCGAGAATGTCAAGTGCGCCTCTTTCTGCCTGTCAGGAGATGCCCGTATGTGGTGGGAGAGGATAATGACCAAGAGGGCAGGCAATCAAATGAGCAGGGCTGATTTTCAGTCAGAGTTTTATGAAGAGTACTTCCACCTACGGATCACCAACAAGCACTATGAAGAATTTATAGAGTTCAAACAAGGTGACCTATCAGTGGAAGAAGCAGCCAAGAAGTTCAACAGACTAGCTCGTCTCTGCCCAGAGCTAGTAAGTATAGAGAAGGAGCGAGTCAGACTGATGCTCAGAATGCTGAGACTACAGATAACACTGAATGTGAGTAGTGGAGCTCACCGGCCCTAGACTGGTGAAGAGCTGATCATTAGGGCATTAGTTGCTGAGCACTACCTGAACAACATCAAAGCACAACGAGCGCAACACAAGCCAGTGAAGATAGAGGACAAGACAGTGGGGAGTCAGAAACCCCCGTCGAGAAATCAGAACTAGATAGCCAAGGGTAATAAAAGAAAGCAGTGGAACTCAGGAGGTAACCAGAAGGGAGGACCAGCAAATAAGCAGACCAATTTCCCTCCCTGTCCCAAATGTGGGAGAACACATCCAGGAACCTATCTTTTGGGTAAGACTGGATGTTATTCCTGTGGTCAGGAAGGACACATGGATAAAGAGTGTCCTAACAAGCTCAAAGCACCTCAGCCACAGCCAGTGCAATATGGAGGTAAGCCTGCACAGTTGCACTACATGGAAGTAGCATTAGAGGGACCCTATATCAGTCAGGGAAGGTTGGAAGCTCCACCAGATCCAGCCTTTGACAACGGCAGAGTATTCTCCCTCACTAAAGAGGAAGCTACTAGTGCCTCCACGGTCGTAACAGGTCATGTAGTTATTTTTCAGCATTCAGCTACTGTACTATTTGATACTGGGGTGACCCATTCTTTTATATCAGTATTCTTTGCCAAAGAATTTTAGATACTTATAGAGCGTATGAACTCCAAATTCTTGACGTGCCACGCCCCAGAGGAGTCCCTGTCTGAGAAAATTTCGGCAACATCTCCCCTATACGATGGACAATCTGAAACTTTTCTACATCCTCACATACCTCAGCCACAGGCGGCTGGAATAATAAAAACAATAAAAATACAACCACACATTCCACGCAGTTTATATAACAAGTAAATAGAAAGATAATACCCTGACTCGAAATCAACCCTACTCCACTACACTCGTAAAGCTCAAATCCGATGAACTCACCTCTTCTGTCGTCCAGGCAGGCATGTAGTAGAATAAATCCAAATCCAAATCCATCGACATAATAAAATCCATACTATGTCCATAAGTAAAATAATCCAAAACATAACAAGTTCAAAATAGTCTAGAACAGAAACGAAACCAAAAGAAAACCAATCATATCCTCGAGGTCTACAGGGACCAGCATCTGGAACTCTCTCCTGACAGCATCAACCTGAAAATATCAACAATGGAGGCGGGGTGAGTCCAACACTCAGCAGGTACAATTGATATGCAAAGTAAAGAAATAACACCTAGCACTAATCATGCGTACAGTCTCCTGATAAAAATAAAGATAAATGCAAACCGAAGTAGACAGGAGAGAATCTGTACTAACCAGGACCCGGTATAAGGACAAACAGTCCGAAAGGTATAGAAGACCTGTATGCATGTCAAACATAGGTATCCAAACAATATGCAGCAAACACAATCACAAACAATAAATGCATCATGCATATGATGCCAATGTCACCCCTGACGCCAGTCAGCCAACTCATAACAAAAGTGGGACCGAGTGGGTAGAGCTGTGACAACCGTGCACTCTGCATCACTACCCCTGATGAGTGACCGAGTGGACGGGATGCTGTCGGAGTACACACGTACTCCTACCCCAAATCATAAATGGGGGAGCGCAATGCTCTCATCTCCCGGTACGCTATGACGGGGAGGGATCTCTAACGTGCTACACGCTGCGTCACACTACCCATGAGCACCGGAAGAGCCAAACTGACGTGCTACCACGCTGTGTCACGCTACCCATGAGCGTCACAACGGAGCACCGAACAGTGATGAAACTGGCAATGTGCTCAACAATAATGGAGCAATCTATCGCACAGCATGCGATCATGCAAATGGTGCATGTCACTAAGCATGGTAATATACTAAACCAACCTCTGGACATATAACAATGGGCACCATAGTGAATAAATCATATCAAGATATACTGATCAATAAGGTATCAAACCTAGGTCCTGAACATGTGAAACATGGTTATATCACTACCCATGAGCATGAAAAATCAGGTACGAGATCAATACGAGATGCAAACAAACAACCAATCAAACAGGTAACATGTATTGGGCAGTGATTAACCGAAAGAAATAAGAAACACAATTAATGCAACATGTTAATTTCATTACTAAGCATATCAAAGACAATAAGTCAAAAGTACCCGCCTCCGAAAATAGAAAGGTCCAATCTGACTCCGAGATACTCGTCTCGCGTCAAAGTCCTGTGTTAAATCACACAGTTTAGCTAATTTAATTTATAAACAAATAGCTAAACTAATTTCTAATCCACTGACCAGTTAGGGTTAGTTTCATTAACCCCAACTACACCGTTATACAACTTCTAAACCTAAATCAATAATTATCCACAACACGTATCAAATCCATACACTTACCTCAATTCACAACCGAACAGGATGCCGGAACTAAGTGGATGTTGCGGTTGGAAATGAGATTGCTGCCAACACCAGAAAATCCACAGAACAGCCGTTTTCTGGTGGAACCCTTCACCGAACAGAACAAGATCAGATCACAATTCACTCCTGCAATCCAGCACAAAGATCACAATTGTATCAAAATCCCCAAATCTGCCTTACCTGAATCAGGGCCCTCGTTTTCTCTCTGCAGGCAACTGATGGACGAAAAGGATCCGGCTGTGGAGAGATCTAGGGCACGGTGAAGACAGAGGAGAGGTGGTCGGAGCCTAAGCCACGACTTAACGCTTGTCTCCCGACGAGCTTCTGTTGACCGTGCCCAGGAGAGGGAGAAGGCAAGTGGCGCTTGGTGGCTGGCACAGAGGCAGTGGAGATGGGTTGGCGGCGGTGTTAGGTCCAAAGAAGAGAGGCGCTGCTCCGTGCGTCGCTGGCGTCTAGGGCACGAAGCACGGCAGTGACAATGTCGGCTAGGCAAAGAAACTTGGTCGGCTGTCGGTGCTCGGAAGAGGAGAAGGGCTGGCGCTAGGGCACAAGTGACGGCGACCGGCGCTGGAGTTTGTCTAGGGCAGAGGAAGAGAGGGGTTCGGCTCGGGAGAGAAGAGCAGGAAGAGATGAAGAACTGCCTTGAGCGGTTAGGGCAGAAGGTTTGCGCGGGGAAGAAGGCTCGGGCGTGCAGGGGTTTTCGGCGAGGAAGAGAGGAAGTAAAGAAAAAAAAACAAGAAAAGGGAAAGTAAATAAAGAAAAGGAATTAAGAAATTCAACTTTTCCTCATTTAAATGGGGTAGCCTAAACAGACTTTTCCGGACCCCGTTTTTATCCCCATCAACTCGTCCGTACGAGCTCCGAAAAATTCTCGAAAAATTTCCAAAAATTCCGAAAAATTCCCTTATCAATATTTGCCTATTTTCAGTATTTTACATTCTCCCCCACTAATAAAAATTTGGTCCCCAAATTTCATTATCTACCATCAGCAAGTACCAACAACAGATATAAAGGATAAATGCTGAACGGCAAACAAATCACATACCTCATGTAAAAAGATGGGGATATCGAGCTCGGATAGTATCCTCGAGCTCCCAGGTAGCCTCCTCGTCCGAATGATGCTGTCATCCGACTTTAACCAGCCGGATAGTCTTGTTCCGCAACTGACGCTCTTTCCGGTCCAGAATCCGTACCGGAATCTCCTCATAAGTAATGTTAGGCTGATCTGAAATTGGAATATCTGTCAGCACATGTGTCGAGTCAGATATGTATCTCCTCTGCATAGATACATGGCAAACGTCGTGTACGCCTGCCAAGGATGACGATAGTGCCAGCCGGTAAGCTACTGCTCCAATCCTCTCCAAGATCTGGAAAGGTCTAATGTATCGCGGAACTGGCTTACCTCTGAGGCCAATCTCTTCGCCCCTTTCGTGGGTGAAACTCACAAAAATACATGGTCGCAAATGGAGAACTCTAAGAGTCTCCGACTCCGGTCAGCATAACTCTTTTGGCAGTCTTATACCTCTGACATCCTTTGTCTAATAGTACGGACCAACTCTGCCTCATGCTAGGCTCTATGAGGTCCCAACAACTAGCCTTCCCAACCTTATCCAGAGGGTGGGTGTCCGACAAGGCCTACCATACAACACTTCAACGGTGGCATTGGGATAGTCGAATGCAAACCGTTGTTGTAGGCGAACTCTACCAATGGCAAATGGTCCTCCCAACTGCATTCG
The DNA here is from genome assembly GCF_018446385.1 of Zingiber officinale. Classification (NCBI taxonomy): domain Eukaryota; kingdom Viridiplantae; phylum Streptophyta; class Magnoliopsida; order Zingiberales; family Zingiberaceae; genus Zingiber; species Zingiber officinale. Next base: position 60,985,866 of record NC_055994.1, read on the forward strand.
AAAATCCAATACACAAGACCTCAGCAAGTCCTCTAGAGTCTGAATGGTCCGCTTTGACTATCCATCTGTCTGAGGATGGAAAGCTGTACTGAAACAGAGCTGCGTGCCCAAGGCCTGCTGCAAACTCTGTCAAAAACGAGACGTGAACCGGGGGTCTCTATCCGAAATAATAGTCAACGGGACACCACGTGATCTGATGATCTCCCGACAAAACAAATCTTCCAATCGATCCAGGAAATCAGTCTTCCGAATCGCTAACGAGTGCGCGGATTTGGTTAATCGATCAACGATTACCCAAATCGCGTCATGGCCTCGTTGAGTCCTCGGCAAACCTACCACAAAGTCCATGGTAATATGTTCTCATTTCCACTCAAAAATAGGAATCTGCGGAAGTAAGCCGGCAGATCTCTGGTGCTCAGCCTTCACTTGCTAACAGACAAGACATCTAGCTACAAAATCCGCGATGTCTTCCTTCATGTCGTCCTTCATGTCATTCCACCAATAGAAATACCTCAAATCTTGGTACATATGGGTACCGCCTAGGTGGACAACAAATCGAGAGCGATGAGCTTCCTGAAGTAACTCCTTTAAGACCGGATGAGACTGAAGTACGCAAAAAATCTGCCTCGGAAGTGTATAACACCCTCCTCGTCTCGTGTGAACTCGGTCTGCTGCCTGGAAGCTATCTGGCTGCAAATAAACTGTGAATACTGATCAGCAGCCTAGGCTCTCGTATCCTCATCCTAATCAAGGATTGAGCAACCATGATAACCAAAAATACCTTGCTCTGTCTGTCCCTGCTCCTCAAGGTCAAATTCCTAGAAACTTAAAAATCAAGTCTGTGACCACAACTCGGTGGTAAGCTAAAATCCCTCTGGTCTTCTGGCTAAGTGCATCGGCAACCACATTAGCTTTTCCCGGGTGATAGCTAATGGTACAATCATAATTCTTCAGGAACTCCATCCATCTCCTCTGTCGGAGATTAAGTTCCTTCTAAGTAAACAGATATTTGAGACTCTTATGGTCAGTGAGAATCTCAAATGTAACGTCATATAAATAATGTCGCTAAATCTTCATGGCAAAAATAATGGCGACTTACTCCAGATCATGTACAGGGTAGTTCTTCTCATACTCCTTCAATTAACGAGAAGCATAGGAGACTACCATATCGTGCTGCATCAGAACAACGCTCAAATCCTGAAGAGATGCGTCGATGTAAAGTACAAATCCATCCTCTCCAGAAGGTAAAACCAAAACTGGAGCCGACACTAGTCTTCGCTTCAGCTACTAGAAGTTGGTCTTGCCATCCTCAGTCCAAGTGAACTTCACGTCTTTCCTGGTCAGGCATGTAAGTAGCATAGCAATCCATGAGAAACCCTCAACGTATCTCAGGAAATATCGAGCCAAATAGAGAAAGTTGCGAGCCTCTTCTATAGACTCCATCTACTCCCAACGGTAACAACCTCGATCTCCTGTGGAACCACGGTATACTCCTACTGGTGACCGTGTGTCTCAAACATCTCACAGAAGACAACCAAAATACGCACTACTGATCTTTACATCTAGACGTTTCCATCAAAACATCTCTAGAACTATACAAAGATGAAGTGCGTAACCCACCGTGGATCCGAAATAGATCACAACACCGTCAACAAAGACAATGGAAACCGATCCAAACATCCTGGGAATACCAAAATCATCAAGTCTCTGAAAACTTCTAAGGCTCCCCAAACCCTAATGGTAAAATCATGACACATAATGTCCATATCACAGACATTTCTAACCATAAGATCCCTGACAATAAGTCTGAAATATGATCACCAACGATATAAATCATCTAAGCAAAGATCCTCCAGTGTGAGAGCAATGCTCCATCACAGAAAATACCATATATGTGGGAGCAACGCTCTACCACAAGAAATCCTCAATATGTAGGAGTAACACTCCACTACAAATAATCTATAACATGTATCTGCAATAGATATGGGAGCAATGCTCCGCTACAAGCAATCCGAAATATGTATATGTGGGAACTCCGCTCCACCACAAACGATCCATAAGTGTCCAAGGCACCTAACTATCCAACTAGAGGCTGCACGAGATCACTCAACCACATATCACTGTGGGCAGCCAAAGGTATAAACAACCTTGTAAACAAATCAAATCCATAGTCAACTCTATCATCATCCTAGGGGGTTGGTCACCCACTAATAGGAGAATTAGTTGACAGGGTTATACAACCAATAACATAATGTAGACACTCAGCATTCTAGATTCAACATAGGTAGAATCATCATGATGCTACCCACCATACACCTGGTACACATGCACACACAACATATGTATAATCGACATAATCCTCCAATTTGTACACACCAAACACACTCATAGCACAAGTATAAATCAGTGTGATACCTCCAACAATACCTGTCAAACCCGTGTGCATATATCAACATAGGTATAATCAACAATACACCTCAACAACACTCACATGACATATGTACACCTATGCCAAGAGTATAATCAACGTAATACTTCCAACAAATCATAATCGACACGAGTATACTCTCAAAACAATCATATAATAAACGAGATACCTCAAATATTACACCCAACACATCTGCACATATCACAACTCATATTAGATCAATAAGATACATCCAATAAAACACTCAAACATATGTGCACATTCCACAACATAATTTTTAATTGACAAATACCTCTAAAAAAACAATCAGACATGTATGTCTAACCACTCGGGTATAATCTACTAGAAACCCACAATAATCATATGTATAAAGGTATATGACCCAAAAGATAAAGTCAGAATTCAAGAACATCAAGACACTCTCATTTTTTATCCTCAAAAATATCAGCCCACATAATATCAGATGAATAAGTCTCTAATCCCCATGAGAGCAAGTTAACATTCAAAACATCAAATCATTATTTATCAACATAGTCCAATATCAGAGGAAGTAAACATCAATTTTATCATCCTGTTAACTAACCACAACTAACCAGATTTATTAAAATCTCATAGGCACTCTAAACCATAAACTCTCTAGCACCCGATTTATAATCTGATCACCAACTATAAACATCAAACCTGTGAATATCATACATGACACTCACTATGTCACCATCAACAACAACCCAAATAATAGATCATCAAAATAGTTATACACTAATAGATCATCAAACAACCAAATAACATTTACTCTCATAAATCATTAGAAATCAACACATCACAATATCTGATCTTCCAATATCCCTCAACCTCAAATCATTCTCAACAATGATCAAACATGATAACTCTCCAATGACCAATTTTTCATCGTATCGGATACCCTAATATCCAAAAGATACGAGTATAAAAACTCTACTGGCTAAGTCTGTAACGCCCACCCTTCTTACCCAAGGGCGGCGCTACGATCTTATACTACTTACGTACATGCTTTAGTTATACTATAACAGCGGAAAATTTTAAATCATTCCTTTTATTTAAATAAGCATGATATCACATATTCCGATTAGTTCGAATGTGCATATATTGATCATATAACTAAAAATATTAATTTGTCCGAATCGTTCTTGCCGAGCCACCACCACACACATCACTATCTGCTCCTCCTGCTGCTCCGTCGTTCCGAATATCCGTCCCCCATATCTGCGGTACAAGGAAAGTAAGCTATGAGAACTCATGGCTCAGTAAGTTCCTTTCCTACTCACTAAAACCGAATTCATATCATTGCATATCAATATCATGCGAGGTATCATAAGCATACGACATACAAGGGTATCATATTCATATTCATATCATAATATCTCATGACATTATATCTAATCATCAGATAATTCAAGCACATATGTAGTCAATGCATCATGAATTTAAAAACTTATACTTATAAGTACTTGAAATTAATATCATCATCATTTGGGATCCCGGTTTGTACCACATACTTAATGCGTAGGTCCAAGGTAGCAAGTCTTGAGCCCTACCATGCATACATACTAGGCCTGAGTCTTACTCGATCGACCTAGGGCACTCAAAGGCCCATTACTGACGAGGCCCGAGTCTTACTCCATCGACCCCGGGGTGTTTACGGAGCCCACCCTTGGTACAAACCATAAAAATAACTTATCATGCATAACTATCATATCATGTCCTTAACCATCTTTCATGCATTTATTCTTTTCATTTCCTTTCATTATGTATGGCATTTTCTATGCTATCACATATCATAATATAACTTCATTTCTTTTCATTATGTATAGCATTTTCTATGCTATAACACATCATGGCATATTTCATAATATAACTTCATTATGCATATCATTTCGTAACTAAAGCAATCATGCATTCTAACTTATTATCATATCATTTTCATACAGCATGGCATAGACATATTTAATTTTTGTTCTAGGGTTTCTAGGGCATCTATCCCTTCATGGCCGAACACATAATGATTCATTTAGGTCATACAAACATGTATCACCTTCACACATTATCAAGTTTTCATAAGAAGTACTTTTAACCCCTTAGGTTTCATTTCCAAGGCCTCTAGGTCCTTTAAACCTTACTTGGCCGAAATTCATAGAATATAAACTTCCTTTAAGTGGCCTAAAGCATGGGAAACCTAAGTAAATTTCATAGCAAGATTTACTAAGAACATCATACACAAAGTTGGATCGTAAACAAGCTAGGACTCTTGTGATCTTACATGTTATAAATCATGTAACTAATTTTCTACATTCCAATTAAACATGAGAGCATTAATAATCTTTCATAACATAATATCACAGAGGTCATTGAGCATATTAGAATTTTGTTTAAGCTTCTCTAAACCATCACCTTACCATGGCCGAAATATTAAGAGTAAGGTTCATGAGTTTCTTTCAACATACAAGTATACAACTCTTAAGAACTTTATATCATGTCATATAAGCATAGTTATTTTAAATTCAAGGTCCTCCTAACCCTAAATTCTTTCTTGGTCGAACCATGAGAGTGGGGTTCTTTTGGTTCCAATCAACTTCCAAGCAAGAAAACCATAGGAAGGTCCTTAGCATTTCATAGAGGGAACCTTGCACTAGATTGGTTAGACAATAATTTTCCTAACCTATTTACAATATTTTTGATTGAAATTCTAGGGTTACATACACCTCTGATCATGCATCATATATGTATAAAAACTTTCTTTCAAGGCATAGAAAAAGAATCCGAAAATCACATGAAAGCCTTGTACCGCAGGTGAGGGGAAGCTTACTTTCTTTGCTTAAGTTTCCTAGAGTTGAGAACTTGCTTGTGGACCTTTCTTCCTTGCTTGCTTTGCTCGGCACCAATGGAGGAAGAAGTGGCTAGGTCTTTTGGTGGAGGGGAGGAGGAAGAAGAGGAGGCTTCTTCCTATTGTGTTGCTCGACAACAAAAAGAAAGAAAGAAGGGGGAGAGTTGTTGCTCTCGGCAACAAGAGGAAAGAGGGAGGGAGAGTGCTCGGCACAAATGGAGGAGAGGAGGAGAGTGAGTTGAGGATGAAGCCCTCCATGCCTATTTATACTAAAGTGAGGGGAGGAAAACTTGACTTGATTCATCCTCCTCATTTACTTCTCCTCTTAATGAGAAAGAATATGCTAGAGAAATGCTTCTTGAGTTTCTCTCTTTTCTTTCTCTTAATTTCTCTCCTTTCTTTCCTTTAATTATAATTCCCATCTCTCCTCTTACAATATTCACTCCTATCACACTTGGTTAACACATGCATGCATCCACAAGAGAACCAAGGATCAAATCCTTCTCCTAACATATTTTTGTACAAAATAATTCATGTATATGCATTATGCATAAATATTTCATACATGCATATATAATATCTCATATCTCTTTTGTTTACATTAATTCCTTGCATTATAAATCATGTATAGAACTTTATATTCTCAACTTTATTTTCTTTCATAAAGTTTTTAATCATCTAAATCCTTCCCATCGTAACATTCAACGTAGACTATCTACACATTCTTTTCATTACATTCGTACTCTCATTGCCCTTACTTTATCTAGGCTTTCTAGGGGTGTTACAAAGTCCACAGGAATATATAGGTATCATCCATTACCCAGCTAACAATAGCAGAGGCTGATATGTGCCTCCATCTCCTAATAGTAGTAACAGAAGCTAAAACTACTGATGGTATGATATGAAAAATCACCAGAGACTATAATCCTTGATCTCTATTAGGGTCGACCAAGATCAGTGGCTAACCCATCACATGTAATATGGCTACAACAACCAGACAGGAAATAAAGATAAAGTGCTAATAGATGTCCTAACTATCATAAAATAAACATCATACCTATTTGCCGTCTGGAGATGTTCCATCTCTGTCCAGTCCCCAACTTCTGACCTCAAAATTTCGAACGAGAAAATCGCCGGAAATCCATATAATCCGAAACGGAAGTCCGAAATATAACCATAAGGAAAATCCGTACAAACCGAAATAGACATCCAAAAATCCAGAACACCAAAAGCAGGTATCCATAACCTGCTCTGATACCAATAAATTGGTATCAGATAAATCTCAAAAATCCAAAACACGGAAATCCAACAAGCGTCGCCCAACTCTGGCGCTCTGATACCAAGTAAATAAATTGGTATCAGGTTATCCCAAACATCAAAAATACGAAAACAAAAGATCATATACCTGGGCTCTGATACCACTAAATTGTCGCGTCCCAGAGGAGTCCCTGTCCGAGAAAATTTTGACAACATCTCCCCTGTACGGTGGATAATCTGAAACTTTTCTACATCCTCACATACCTCAGCCACATGCGGCTGGAATAATAAAAACAATAAAAATACAACCACACATTCCACGCAGTTTATATAACAAGTAAACAGAAAGATAATACCCTGACTCGAAATCAACCCTACTCCACTACACTCGTAAAGCTCAAATCCGATGAACTCACCTCTTCTGTCGTCCAGGCAGGCATGTAGTAGAATAAATCCAAATCCAAATCCATCGACATAATAAAATCCATACTATGCCCATAAGTAAAATAATACAAAACATAACAAGTTCAAAACAGTCTAGAAAAGAAAAGAAACCAAAAGAAAACCAATCATATCCTCGAGGTCTGCAGGGACCAGCATCTGGAACTCTCTCCTGATAGCATCAACCTGAAAATATCAACAATGGAGGCGGGGTGAGTCCAACACTCAGCAGGTACAATTGATATACAAAGTAAAGAAATAACACCTAGCACTAATCATGCGTACAGTCTCCTGATAAAAATAAAGATAAATGCAAACCGAAGTAGACAGGAGAGAATCTGTACTAACCAGGACCCGGTATAAGGACAAATAGTCCGAAAGGTATAGAAGACCTGTATGCATGTCAAACATAGGTATCCAAATAATATGCAGCATATAAATGCGGCAAACACAATCACAAACAATAAATGCATCATGCATATGATGCCAATGTCATGGTCACCCCTGACGCCAGTCAGCCTACTCATAACAAAAGTGGGACCGAGTGGGTAGAGCTGTGACAACCGTGCACTCTGCATCACTACCCCTGATGAGTGACCGAGTGGACGGGATGCTATCGGAGTACACACGTACTCCTACCCCAAATCATAAATGGGGGAGCGCAATGCTCTCATCTCCCGGTACGCTATGACGGGGAGGGATCTCTAACGTGCTACACGCTGCGTCACACTACCCATGAGCGGACCAACGGAGCACCGGAAGAGCTAAACGCGTCACGCTACCCATGAGCGTCACAACGGATCACCGAACAGTGATGAAACTGGCAATGTGCTCAACAATAATGGAGCAATCTATCGCACAGCATGCGATCATGCAAATGGTGCATGTCACTAAGCATGGTAATATACTAAACCAACCTCTGGACATATAACAATGGGCACCATAGTGAATAAATCATATCAAGATATACTGATCAATAAGGTATCAAACCTAGGTCCTGAACATGTGAAACATGGTTATATCACTACCCAAGAGCATGAAAAATCAGGTACGAGATCAATACGAGATGCAAACAAACAACCAATCAAACAGGTAACATGTATTGGGCAGTGATTAACCGAAAGAAATAAGAAACACAATTAATGCAACATGTTAATTTCATTACTAAGCATATCAAAGACAATAAGTCAAAAGTACCCGCCTCCGAAAATAGAAAGGTCCAATCTGACTCCGAGATACTCGTCTCGCGTCAAAGTCCTGTGTTAAATCGCACAGTTTAGCTAATTTAATTTATAAACAAATAGCTAAACTAATTTCTAATCCACTGACTAGTTAGGGTTAGTTTCATTTGTTGGAACCCCAAGGTGTTTTGATGTGTTCAAACAAGCTAAGTTAGGTCCTGCGTTTGTTTAACCCTTGTGTCTAAGTGTGCAGGAGCTTAGGAACACAAGAAGTCGAGCGGAAGACGCGGCTAGCGAGAAGGACGGCACGGGAGAGAGCCGACGGGCTCGGTGCGTCTGAGGGACGAGGTGTAACCCGAAACAAAATAAGGATGAGAAAAGCCGAAGAATCTGGAATTAGGAGATTTTGATAGAATTTTTCGGATAGCGGAAGTAGTGAAAATAAACAGAAACCGAAAACGGCCTAAGCGGGGAGTGATCCCGAGACCTATGGCTTAGGGATAATTCTAGTAACCAGTGAACCCAGCAGGGCCGTGCTGAATTTGACCAGAATCACGATTTTCGCTATCTGACCGTTGGGGGATAAAGTTTACCCCCCCGGGGGTGCCCGGACCAGTACTATAAATAAAGTACTGATCCGTACATTAAAAGCAACTACTTGTAATTCAGTGCTTTCATTTGTGTTATTTCCTTCTGTGCTTTCAGAGGCTACTCCGCCCAGAGGAGAATCAATTAGTGCGCCTTCTTTGCCTTGGATTAGCAATCCTCTGATTGCAAACCAAGTAATTCCTCTGTCTATTTTCTGTTTTAATTAGTCTCTACCTTTTTAATTACAAGTTCTTTTAAGTTAGTTGAATATCCGAGAAGGGTTTTTTGGTTTTATTTTGTAGGGCAATTCCCCCCTACAAGTGGTATCAGAGCAAGGCGCTTCAGAAGGACTAACCGCCGATCGAAGCAACAAAGATGGCCGGACCAAGTATCGTCCCACCAAAATTCGAGGGGAACATCGCAGACTGGAAGCGTCGTATGGAGGTATTCCTAAAAATAGATTTTGAAATTCGATTTATTATGAAATATGGTTTTGTAGCTCCAATAGATAAAGATGGAAAAAAAAAGAAGAGAGCGATTGGACAAAGAAGGAGCAGAATGAGTCGGTAGCAAACAGCCGTGCGGAACATCACCTGCTGAGCGTGTTACCGCCTCAAGAGGTCAACCGCATAGGAAACTACTCATCTGCTAAAGAACTTTGGGAGAAGTTCTTGGAACTCCACGAAGGCATGTCCGAAGCAAAGCTCGCGAGAAGGGACATCCTCCGCAACAAACTGATGAACATCCGTCTGGAGAAAGGTAAAAGAACTAGTTACTGGTCTCGAAAATCTTGGTGAAACGGTAACAAACCGGGACACTATACGCTACACACTCAATGCGTTTCCAAGAACTCCGGAATGGACATCAATCATCGATGCTTACTACATCTCAAAAGACCTGAAGGTAAGTACTTTAGAAGAGTTGTTTTCTACCCTTGAATTACACGAAACTAGATGTGCAGAGATATCAAAGGACACAACCAAGACTATGGCGTTGAACGCAACCAATAAGGATGAACCCGAGTCAGACTCCGAAGATGATCAAGAAGCGTACATGGTAAGAAACTTTAAAAAGTTTTTTAGATCTAATAAATTTAAAATGCAGAATAACAAGAATAAAAAAGGCAGAAGAAAGGTACGGTGCTACCAGTGTCAGAAGGAGGGACATCTAAGGGAAGACTGCCCAGAACTCAAGAAGGTCAAAATGAAGACATCCAAGAAACACAACCTAAAAGCAACTTGGGACGACACTTCTTCATCCGAATCAGAAGCTCAAGAATATGCTGGGATAGCGCTGATGGCAAGTTACGAAGGGAAAAGCTCATCAGAACCTAGCATCGATGAAGGGGGAGTGACCTCAGATGAAGGCAACGAAGCAGGGGGAGATTCAGGCTTCAAGTCCTATATGGTAAGTGAGGTATGCCTTTTACCCCCTGATCAACTTTATTCTGGGATTAAGGCAATGACTAAATCCATGTATAAATTAGAAAATCAAAATATCAAATTAAAAGATGAAATTTTTGAAACAAAAAGAATTTTAGCAAAATCATGTCTTATAAAGGATTTTGATAAATTGAAAATTGAAAATGAAAAACTAAAAGAAGAAATAGAAAGATTGAAAAAATATAAAAGTTCAAATATTTCTACTTTTAGAAATTATAGAGGTTTAAATTGGTATTATAGATTTCATCAAAGTCAAATTAGAAATATATCAAAAATATATGTACCTAGGAAATACTTGGTTAACCCTGTAGGTAGGGACCTCTACTGGGTTCCAAAAACCTGTTTAATTTAAACTTAAACTTAGCATTTTCAGCAAGGAAATTAAACGACTAATTTCATTATGAGGCTTTAGCTAAGGAAGTGGTTGTTGCTCCAATAACCAAGAAGGCCTAGTGCCTCGCCACGACCTGGAAGCCAAGTATCGAAATGAAAAGTTTAATTGACTAACTGAAAAAGCATTAATTCAAATTACTTAATGCTTTAAAAGAGAGTTATTCAATTTATGTTAGAAAAATAAAAAATTTAAATTTTTTTTAACTTAGAAATTTTTTTTATCTTAGAAATTTTTATGAAAATTGACTTAGAATTTTTTTAAGTTATCTTAGAATTTTTTTTATTGCCTTATAACTTTTTCTTAAAATTGACTTAGAATTGTTTCTTATGAATATTAACTCAGAATTTTTTAAATTAGAAAATTTTTTTTTGAATGTTGAGATAAGTTTCAAAACTTAAATTTTTTTTCAAACGAAAAATTCTGAAAAGTGTCTTTACTAAATATTTTACACTTAAAAGTTCTTGTCTGAATTTACCTTAGACTTGTTTATAACCCCAATTTTTATGTGATCAAAGGGGGAGAAGTATGTTAAGTCTAGGGGGAGGTACTATAATTTTTCAATTGAAAAATTATTTGGACTTATTGTTTTTATTGCATATGGTTACCCTAACTTAACTTGGGTTGCTCACATCAAAAAGGGGGAGATTGTTGGAATCCCAAGGTGTTTTGATGTGTTCAAACAAGCTAAGTTAGGTCCTGCGTTTGTTTAACCCTTGTGTCTAAGTGTGCAGGAGCTTAGGAACACAGGAAGTCGAGCGGAAGACGCGGCTAGCGAGAAGGACGGCACGGGAGAGAGCCGACGGGCTCGGTGCGTCTGAGGGACGAGGTGTCCGCGGAAGAGTACACCGGTGGACGAGAAGAAGGTGCGCGGCGCTCGAGGGACGAGAAACCGGGAAGGAAGGCTGCTCGAGGAGAAGGCCGGAACATGGGTTCGGGTGAGCCCTATTCCGGAAGGCCGAGATCACCCAAGCTAGCGGAGCCGGAGCGAACAGACCCGGACCGAGACTGGGACTTAACGGAGAAGTGATCCCGGACAAAAAGTCAACCATAGTTGACTTTTTGCTCCAGGGCGCCCGAAACCATTCCGGGCGCCCGGAGCTGTCCGGGGCGCCCGGAGCATGATTTTGACCAGAATCGCGATTTTCGCAATCTGACCGTTGGGGGATAAAGTTTATCCACCCGGGGGGGCCCGGAACCACTTTCAGGCGCCCCGACCAGTACTATAAATAAAGTACTGATCCGTACATTAAAAGCAACTACTTGTAATTCAGTGCTTTCATTTGTGTTATTTCCTTCTGTGCTTTCAACGCTGTAAGAGGCTACTCCGCCCAGAGGAGAATCAATTAGTGCGTCTTCTTTGCCTTGGATTAGCAATCCTCTGATTGCAAACCAAGTAATTCCTCTGTGTCTATTTTCTGTTTTAACTAGTCTCTGCCTTTTTAATTATAAGTTCTTTTAAGTTAGTTGAATATCCGATAAGGGTTTTTTGGTTTTATTTTGTAGGGCAATTCACCCCTCCCCTCTTGCCGGCCTCCAAAGGGACCTACATCATTAACCCCAACGACACCGTTATACAACTTCTAAACCTAAATCAATAATTATCCACAACACGTATCAAATCCATACACTTACCTCAATTCACAACCGAACAGGATGCCGAACTAAGTGGATGTTGTGGTTGGAAATGAGATTGCTGCCAACACCAGAAAATCCACAGAACAGCCGTTTTCTGGTGGAACCCTTCACCGAACAGAACAAGATGAGATCACAATTCACCCCTGCAATCCAGCACAAAGATCACAATTGTATCAAAATCCCCAAATCTGCCTTACCTCAATCAGAGCCCTCGTTTTCTCTCTGCAGGCAACTGATGGACGAAAAGGATCCGGCTGTGGAGAGATCTAGGGCATGGTGAAGACAGAGGAGAGGTGGTCGGAGCCTAAGCCACGACTTAACGCTTGTCTCCCGGCGAGCTTCTGTTGACCGCGCCCAGGAGAGGGAGAAGGCTAGTGGCGCTTGGTGGCTGGAACAGAGGAAGTGGAGATGGGTTGGCGGCGGTGCTAGGTCCAAAGAAGAGAGGCGCTGCTCCGTGCGTCGCCGGCGGCTAGGGCACGAAGGACGGCAGTGACAATGTCGGCTAGGCAAAGAAACTTGGTCGGTTGCCGGTGCTCGGAAGAGGAGAAGGGCTGGCGCTAAGGCACAAGTGACGGCGGCCGGCGCTGGAGTTTGTCTAGGGCAGAGGAAGAGAGGGGTTCGGCTCGGGAGAGAAGAGCAGGAAGAGATGAAGAACCGCCTTGAGCAGTTAGGGCAGAAGGTTTGCGCGAGGAAGAAGGCTCGGGTGTGTAGGGGTTTTTGGCGAGGAAGAGAGGAAGTAAAGAAAAAAAACAAGAAAAGGGAAAGTAAATAAAGAAAAGGAATTAAGAAATTCAACTTTTCCTCATTTAAATGAGGTAGCCTAAACAGGCTTTTCCGGACCCCGTTTTTATCCCCATCAACTCGTCCGTACGAGCTCCGAAAAATTCCCGAAAAATTTCCAAAAATTTCCTTATCAATATTTGCCTATTTTCGGTATTTTACATGATGACCCTACCTTCTGGGGAAGTCATGGAGTCCACTCAGTGGCTTCGGGTTGTACCAGTCAGAATTTCAGACCGAGAGCTATATGTTGATCTGGTAGTCCTCGCCATGCAGGATTTCGATATCATTTTGGGTATAGATTTCCTCAGAAAGTACAGTGCTTCAGTGGATTGCCGCAGAAGGAAAGTGATCTTTAGTCCAGAGGGTGAACTAACCTTTGCATTCATAGGAGTGCCAAGGAGGAGGACCCAGAAGCTTCTCTCTTCTCTGACAGCTCACCAGATGTTAGCTAAAGGGTGTGCTGGTTTTCTTGCACACATTGTGAATGCAGGAGAACAAGAAAGACCCAAGCAAGAAGATGTTCGGGTAGTCTGTGAGTATCCAGAGGTATTCCCAGAAGAGCTACCTGGACTACCTCCTAGTAGAGAAGTGGAGTTTGAGATTGAATTGGTTCCCGGTACCGGTCCAATTTCAAAAGCTCCATACCGCATGTCTCCAGCAGAGCTGAAAGAGTTACAAGAATAACTTCAGGAGTTGCTTGACAAAGACTTCATCCGCCCTAGTCATTCACCATGGGGAGCTCTTGTGTTGTTTGTCAAGAAGAAGGATGGATCTATGCGGATGTGCATCGATTATAGGGCTCTGAATCAAGTGACAATCAAGAACAAGTACCCACTGCCCAGAATCGACGACTTATTTGATCAATTGAAAGGGGAAATAGTGTTCTCTAAGATAGACCTGCGCTCTGGGAACCATCAGTTGAAAGTGAAGGAAAGTGATATACCCAGAACAGCTTTCAAGACCAGATACGGACACTATGAGTTCGTAGTCATGACTTTTGGTGTGACTAATGTACCTGCAATTTTCATGGACTTGATGAACAGAGTGTTCAGAGAATACCTTGACAAATTTGTCATTGTGTTCATCGACGACATTCTAGTCTATTCCAGAACCTCAGAGGAGCATGACACGCACTTGAGAATAGTACTGCAGACCTTACAGCAAAAACAACTTTATGCTAAATTCTCGAAGTGCGAGTTCTGGTTAAATCAGGTGGCATTTCTAGGTCACATCATTTCTAAAGAAGGCATCCAAGTGGATCCTACCAAGATAGAGGCGGTCAACAACTAGCATAGACCCAAGAACGCCAGGGAGATCAGAAGCTTCCTTGGTCTAGCCGGGTATTACAGAAAATTCGTGGAGGACTTTTCCAGGATAGCCTCTCCACTTACAACCCTGACCAGAAAGAACAAGAAGTTTGAATGGTCAGACAAATGTGAGCAGAGTTTCCAAGAGCTAAAGAAGAGACTGACCAGTGCCCCCATCTAGATAGTTCCAGAAAGTGACAAGAGTTTTGACATCTATAGTGATTCTTCTAAGATGGGCCTAGGAGCTGTACTCATGCAAGAAGGAAAAGTTATAGCTTATGCTTCCAGACAACTCAAAGACTACGAGAAAAACTACCCCACTCATGATTTTGAGCTAGCAGCTGTGGTCTTTGCATTAAAACTCTGGCGACATTATTTGTATGGAGTTCAGTGCAGAATCTTCATAGACCATCAGAGTTTAAAGTATTTCTTCACCCAGAATGATTTAAACATGAGACAGCGCAGGTGGCTAGAGTTGGTCAAAGACTATGACTGTGAAATCCTCTACCACCCAGGCAAAGCTAACAAAGTGGCAGATGTACTAAGCAGAAAATCCAGTGCATCTCTGATGTCTTTGTCATCATTAGCCCTACCACTGCAGAAGGAACTGTTAGATTTCAGAGTCGAAATTGTTGAAGGGCAACTCTCTGCATTGACCTTAGAGTCAACCCTGCTTGAGGATATACGGAGAAAGCAAAGTGAAGATCCAGACATCCAGAAGATCAAGCAAGGGATACAAAAAGAAGATACAGAGTTTCAAGTATCAGACAGTGGAGTTCTTTATCAGGGGAACTGCCTTTGTGTCCCCAATGATGAAGAACTGAGAAAGAAAATTTTAGAGGAAGCTCATAGCACACCATACTCCATGCATCCTGGTTCTACCAAGATGTACCAAGACGTGAAACAGAGGTTCTTGTGGTCTGGACTCAAAAGAGATATTGCAAAATATGTCAGTACCTGCCTGACATGTCAGAGGTTCAAAGCAGAGCACCAGAGACCAGGAGGAGTTCTACATCCTCTCCCAATACCAGAGTGGAAGTGGGAAGACATATCCATGGACTTTATAACAGGTCTTCCAAGAACCACGAATGGATATGGCGCGACATGGGTAATAATGGACCGATTGACCAAGTCTACTCATTTTCTAGCCATCAAGATGTCCCATTCTATAGAACAGTTGGCGCAGCTATACGTTAAGGAGGTGATCAGACTTCACGGAGTTCCTAAATCTATTGTTTCTGATAGAGATGGGTGTTTCACCTCTCACTTTTGGGAGCATGTTCAGAATGCACTAGGCACCAAACTCAAGTTTAGCACAGCCTTCCATCCTAAGATTGATGGACAGACAGAGCGGGTAAATCAGATTTTAGAAGATATGCTCAGAGCTTATGCGCTAGATTTCAAGGAAAGTTGGTGCAAGTATTTGTGCTTAGCTGAATTTGCCTACAACAATAGCTATCAGGCCACCATCAAGATGGCACTATATGAGGCATTGTATGGCAGGAAGTGCAGGTCACCCATTTGCTTGCAAGAAGCAGGTGAAAGAAAAGAAATGGAAGTAGAGCTAGGCATCCAGATAGAGATGATAGATGAGACCACTCAGGCTATCCAGAAGATCAGACAGAGAATTGAGACTGCCCAGAGTAGACAAAAAAGTTATGCTGACACACGCAGTAGGCCACTTGAGTTCCAAGTAGGGGATTCAGTTTTTCTCAAGGTCGCTCCTATGAAGGGAGTGATGAAATTTGGCAAGAAGGGAAAATTAAGTCCCCGCTACGTAGGACCCTACCTGATCACAGAAAGGATTGGGAAAGTAGCTTACAAGCTAGACTTACCCCAGGACATGTCGGCAATACATAACGTATTTCATGTCTCTATGCTAAAGAAGTGTCTCCACGACCCTAGCCAAGTGATTCAGCCTCAGTCAGTGCAGATCCAGGAGGATTTTAGCTATGAGAGCAGACCTACACAGATAGTGGACAGAGCAGTCAAGAGACTAAGGAACAAGGAAGTGCCACTAGTGAAGGTCATCTGGCAGAATCAGAAGCACGAGGAAGTTACTTAGGAGCGTGAGGACAATATGAGACAGAAATATCCAGAATTATTCTAAGTTCGAGGACGATCTTTTTATAAGGTATGGGGAATTGTAACAACCCAAATTTCCTCATTTCGAGACTTAAAAGTAATTTAAAATATTTTAAAATGCCTTAGAAATATTCTAGAGATTTTTAGAGTATTTTTATGCAATTTTTGTAGTTCATTTGATATTTTTACCAAATGGAGGAAGTTTCAAAAAAATAAATAGGTTTAGCCGAAGTTCGAACCCGCGATCTCCGGCCGAACAAACTCTTAAGCGAATCCGTCTGACCAAGTGTTCCGTAGGTATTTCGTGAAAGAGTAAGGCGCGAAATATTCTTAAGCAAAAGTTGATAACAGAAATAACCTAGGTTATAAAAAGGGAATCATTTTCTCTCCCCGAACCCTAACTCCTTTACCTCACCTTTCTCTCCCGACGGCGCAGCTTCTCACGGGCGAAATCCGCAGCAGGAGCTAGGGCTTCTCCGATGGCCGGCCAAAGGGAACTCCCCGAGCTCTTTTCGGATTCGAGCTCCTCTCGTCAAGAAGGAAGCCATGAGCATGAAGAGGAGGCCAAAATCACAAGCCAACCGAAACCCTAGAAGCATTAGAAGTCCTTCCCTTCGGTTGTAAGTCCAAGAACACCTCGGTAAGTTACTACTCACCTGCGGTAGGAGTAGCTGTCGAATTCTGTTATCCTATCTTGCATTCTTTGCCGCTATAAAGACTTGGTGTTGCCATGAATCTCTAAAAATCTGAGTAGATTTTCTGAGCATGTAGTCTAGTTGTGTATGCTATGTAAATAACATGAAATAATTGCTGTTTAAACATGTAGTTAGATTTTCTTGGCTATGTTTTATCAAGGCCAATCAGTATCACATTAAGAATTTCTACTTAGACTTTGTGATGTCACGGCAAGGAGCAAGAACAGCTCTTCTATTCCAAGCACACAATTTCGGTTTACTTGAACAATAATAGCTATTTAATTTAGGTGTGCAAATATGGGTTGCTTGCTTATTTGCTGAGCAGGAACAGTCATGTAGCATTTCAGATTTTCTTGAATTGCAGTAAGCATAAACGAATTCATATGTATACAAGCATGCAATTTCAGATTCTATTAGTATTTCTATTTTCGAACTCTTTGATGTCCGAACAAGCATGAATAGCCATATATGTTGCATCTTAGTTCTAGTTTATGGTTTCTAGATTACTGGCTATCTAGACTCAATTATTATTGGAAAGATTCTTACCTTGGTTTCAGATTTTATATACATGCGTATATGAGAGGTTATAAGTGAGAAAGGACCAAGGTCCTAATTGGATTTCAAATTTTAGAATTTGGAAAAAAAATCCACAGCACGCCAAGTGCTTTATAGAAGCATTAATAGATATAAAGAAAAGTATTTTATTTTAAGAGGCTAGTACCCGACTTCTAAGGTTGTCGTAAAAGAAAATCCAGGTGACCAATTCCAAGGTCTTGGCCCTGGTAAGACCAAGGTCTATACCCTCGTAGGACTGGTGACTAGCTACCACAGTCTCTATTAGGGGGTGCACATTGGTACTAAGCCTGGGCCCAAGAGAAGCTTTATTATTAATTTGAAGTATAAGAGTATAAGTTTTGGAATAAACGAAATAAACTTTATATAAGTTTCAAAATTCAGCAAGTTTTTATTCCTTTTGTTTCAAATTCAGCAGGTTAGCTAATTTAGATTCCTTTCAGCAAGTTATCTAATTTCAATTGTAGTTTTCCTTGCTAAAACTGGGCATGAACAGCCATACATAGTGTATTTTGTAGCTTAGTTTTCCTTGCTAATTCCACGAACATGATTAACTTTAAGTTTAGTATTTTAACCTTGGATTTCCATGAGTTCCGAATAGGAACAGCCTCTGTTTCTTTTTAGCATGCAGTTTATACCTTACTTGCTATCTAATGCGCATGAGTAACTTCTTATCCTGTCTTCCGGATTTTGTGCATGTGCATACTTGAGTTTTGTTAGATATATTAATACTTACTAAGCAATTCGCTTATAATTGCATTCCTCCTACTGCTGATAAAGGAAAAGCTAAGGTATATGAATGAAGGCGGTAAGGTGGAGGTAGTGGTGATGGTGTGTGATGGTTGGAATCATGAAAGCCTGGGACCTTGCTAAGGATTTAATTGGATTCTTGCGAAAAATTTGTTAAGAGTTTATTAGGAGTCTTTCTTCTAATTGTCAGAGAAATTAGAGGTTGCACATGCTACTTTGTATTGCTAGATTTGATTTATTTGGCGTTGCCAGTTTTGTTCTTCCCTATTGCTGGAATTGGTTTATTTTAGTTTTGCTGAATTAATTGTCTTTCGATTCTGCTGGAATTGGCTACTTTTGTTACTGCTGTCGTTGTGTTAATTTGATGCTGGAAAAGGACCAGAAAAGGCAGTTTAGTGCTTATGGAAGAAATAACCGTTAACTACTTTACTCATCTTTCTTTTGTATCAGTAGGCTGTCAGCATTAATGTAATCATTAACCTTATTTTAGTTCCTGTCAATAGTAGATATCAAGTTATGTGAAATTCTTGTTGGAGTTGATCCTAATTCATTAGTAACCGGTTCTGTTAGAATTAGGTGCAGCATGTTAGAATTTAACTATTTTGGGAAGTCTCCTTATCACAAATGCTAAGTTTGTTAGTTCTATTAATGGAGTTAGTCTCTTGGAGGAAACTTTATTGAACCATGGCATGTATTGGTCGTTTAACACGTTCCAGTTGATTAGCTACTTGAGTACTTCACCATGCTCATTTATGGATTTCATGCTTTGTGATACTTGCCGAAATGAAAAGAACATAACAGCGAGAAAAGCTTTCCATCCAATTTATTTTCTTGAACCAGTTATATTTTTGTATTGTTATTGTTAGCCTCGGCAACATTTGCTAGAAAGTAGAGTAAGTAGAGTTAGAAGTTAAGTAATGTTCACCCTTATTAGTAGAGGAGGGTGGGTGTTACATTCTATGGGTTCGATCTAGACTAAGGCCAAAATAATTTTGCAATTGTAAAGAAATGGAAAATTTTTAGAAAATATAAGTAAATAATTTTCCTAAAATTTGCAAATCACTTGAACATTTGTTTGATAACAAGAGTCCTAGTCTATTGTGTGCATTCTCAGTCATCTTTGTAGGTTATTGAATTTAAATTCTAGTAGTCTATCAGCCAAATTTGACTTGGACTCAACATAGTTGAGTTCAATGTCTCCTTTAGCAACATGATCTCTAATGAAGTGATGTCTGATTTTAATATGTTTGGTTCTAGAATGAAGCACTAGATTTTTGGTTAAGTTGATTGAACTAATTTTATCAATATGGATTTTTACATTTTTATATTGTAAGTTAAAGTCTTTTAATATGTGCATCATCCATAACAATTGTGTACACACTCACCCATTGCTATGTACTCGGCTTCAGTAGTAGATATAGCAACATAATGTTATTTTCTTCTAAATCAGCTGACAAGTGATGGTCAAAGTAATTGACATCCACCAGTTATATATGTATGATCTAGTTTATAGCCAGCATAATCTAATTCAGAGTAACCTTAGTTTAAAATTAAGTGTTCTAGGATACCAAATTCCTATATTTGGTGTGTCCTTCAAGTATCTAAAAATTCTTTTTGTATTAGTTATATGGGATTCCTTATCACAAGTTTGGTATCTAACACATATACTAACTGCAATAAAATATAGGGTTTGGTATCTAACACACATACTAACTGTAATAAAATATTTTCAAAATTAAAGATATTTGACTTAGGTTTTATAAAGATGATCTAGCTTAAACTCTTAGGTCTGGTTCACCTATAACTTGTTCAATTGGTTGGTCACCTATAACTTAAGTTTGTTCATTTTCTTATGGTTGATTTTGTTCATTTCCGTATTCATCTATTGGATTTTCACTTGCTCCCCCTAGATTAGTGCTAGCTCTAATGAAATCAATTAGTTAATATTGAGATTGAGTTAAGTTAGATTATTTAGCAATTTCGTCGAATTTTACATTGGTTATTTCCTCAATTCTTAGAGTAGTTTTATTATAAATTCTATATCCTCCACTATTTAGGAAATATCCCACAAAGATTCTATTTTCTACTTTTGAGGTAAATTTTCCTAAGTATTCACTTGTGTTTAATATGTAAGCAGGGCATTCAAATACCTTAAAGTATTTAATATTTGGTAGTTTATTATAGTAAACTTTAAATAGGGTTTTATTATATTTCTTATTTATTATTGTTCTATTTTGTACATAGTAGGTTGTACTAACAGCTTCTGCCAAGAAATATTTTGGTAGTTGATATTCATTAAGAATTGTCCTAGTAGCTTCTTGGAGAGTTCTATTTTTTCTTTCAACTATTCCATTTTATTGAAGTATATTAGGACACAAGTATTCTTAATGTAACGACCCGCCATCTACTGGCAAGGCTGTAAGGCCGGACCGTCACATTATGATGTGCTAAGCTATATCCATGACCATTACTAAGTCTAGGTGCGAAAAGCTGTACCAATTTAAAACTTTGCTAAGCTAATACAAGTTCTTGGTCCTACATGTGCTAAGGGATGCAATCTAAGGTATTCATGACATACCCTACATCCTCTATGGTCAAGGAGCTGAATTACAAGGCCTCTTGGTCAAAGCCCAGCTTCCCAATCGATCCAGATTGAACTCAATCGATTGCAAGCTGTTGGATCGATCCATGGATCGATTCAGATTGCTACTGTGCTCGGGGTAATACTCTGGATCGATCGGCTGATCGATCCAGACAGGCCAATCGATCTAGTGATCGATTCCAGAGCTCTCTGTTGCGGGAGCGAATTCCCGATCGATCGAACGATCGATCCCGGAACTTTCTGTTTGCGACAGACTGCGACTGGATCGATCGGTTGATCGATCCAGAAGCTTACTGTTCGCGACAGAATGCGACTGGATCAATCGGCTGATCGATCCAGAAGCTTACTGTTCGCGGAACCAGCCTCCCCAATCGATCCGCTGATCGATTGGGGTTTCTGATTTCGCAGCAAAGCTCTGATTTCAGCACTGTTTCGTGCCCAAATCACATGTACAAACTCTAAACTAACCGAAATGCATTCTAACATCAATTACCTATCATTCTAAACATGGCATGGTGCATATTTCACTAGTTCATAACTTTTAAGCAAACTGAAATGCGAAAACTAAACATAACAAGGTTCTAATAGTTAGACTTGCTAAATCCCTAATATCTTCATTCCAAACTCCTTTTCCCACACACATCTTCGTTGCATTGTCCTCCAGCCTCCGCTAGTCCATCTTTCCTTTACCTTTATCTGCAGTATAAGGAAAAGAGTATCTGTAAGCTTGAGAGCTTAGTAAGAAACCATCTACCTCACTAAAACATGCATACGATGCAATTTATGTTTTTAAAGCATGCTATTTGAAATATATGTTGAACAGGTAAGAGCATAGCATGGCATACAAACAAACTAGTCATGGCAACAAGTGCTAACATAAGCTATCATATGGTATCAATAGACAACTAAACTGATACAAACAAACAAACTGAATTGAGCTAATTTTAAGCTAATGCTAAAGCTGTACTAAATTCACATAACTATTTGTGAAGTTTTGAAAACCATTTTCATAAATAGATTAAAATAAAAATCATGCTGCTGTTTGGGCCCGACAACTGTACTTGCTATGCGCGCATCCCTAACTAGACCCGGGTTTGCAAGTCCCGAATTTAGTAGGGTTTACTAGGTTATCTAAACCTAGGGACGACTGTGGGAGCCCAACCCAATGGACATCTAGTCCAGTACAGTGCCACTGCTGAAAATAAAATACTGGTTATAGCTGAATTGTTCTTATCTTGCTATTTCTAGGTTATCTGAACCTAGAGCTAGGTTGTCTGAACCTAGAGGCGACTGTGGGAGCCCACCCATTGGACCGTAGTCCCATAAAAGCTGTAATAAACTGAACATGCTATAAAAATGCTTCTATTGCATTTACTGAACTATTACAATGCCTAAGTTGCATTTTAGATGGGTTGCACCTACTATCGAGCACTTGGTGTGCGCTATTGCTCACCCTATGTGCCAAAAATCCATATACTACTAAACTAAATCATGAAATCATACGAAAACTACTTATACTGCAGGTGAGGGGTTTCTTACCTTCTGCTCTAATTTTCTTACGATTCTAATCGCTAGATTTCCGGAGAAGATGATCCTTTCGACGATCTTCTCGCGTCTATGCGTTCCTCTCGCGGAGGGGAGCGTCCTCGGGTCGGAGTTGTTGCAGGAAGGAGCCCTTATGACCCTAGGGATGAAACCCTAGCCTTTCCTTGGCTTTTGCGTGAAAAGAGGGTGCGGGAGAGAGGGGTTCGGCGGTGAGGGTTTGAGGGAGAAAGAAATCCCGATCAAAATAAAACCTCACTTAATCCCTTCCCTATTTATATTAACTGGGTAATTCGGCCCAACTCTAACATAAATATAGTTGTTTCCCTTTCCTTTCAGCACGACCCTGCTGGGTTCACTTGGTTACTAGAGTCCACTATAAGTCGTAGGACCCAACAGGTCTCAGGTTCGATTCCCGCTTAAGCTATTTTACGTTCTACTTATTTTTGCTACTTCCACTACTCTAAAAATTCCATAAAAATATTCTAAAATTCCAGAAAAATCATAGAATATTTCTAATATAATTTTGAGAATTTTCGGGCGTTACAATCCCCCATACCTTATAAAGAGTTCGTCCTCGAAATTAGAATAACTCTGGGTATTTCTGTCTCATATTAGCTTCTGTCTCCCAAGTTGCCTCTTCTGTGGTGTGATTTTGCCAAATAACTTTTACTAATGGTACCTCCTTGTTCCGCAATTTCTTAACTGCTCCGTCTATTATCTGAATAGGCCGACTGTCATAGCTGAGGTCTTCGCGGACTGGTACCGACTGGGCCTCAATCACCTGGGTGGCATCTGGGATATGCTTCTTCAGCATAGAGACATGAAATACATTATGGATGGCTGACATCTCCTGTGGTAGTTCTAGCTCATATGCTACCTTGCCAACTCTTCTAGTGATAAGGTACGGTCCCACATATTTGGGACTTAGTTTGCCCTTTTTCCCAAAACGCATTACTCCCTTCATGGGAGCCACTCTGAGGAATACTGAATCCCCAACTGAAAACTCTAAGGGTCTGCGCCGTGTATCAGCATAGCTTTTCTAGCGGCTCTGAGCTATCTCTATCCTCTGGCGAATTTGCTGTATAGCTGCTATGGTATCTGCTACTAAATCTGTCTGAAGTTCTAATTCTTTCTGTTCACCACTCTCATACCAGCAGATTGGAGATCTACACCTCCGCCCTTAGAGAGCCTCGTAGGGTGCCATACCGATAGTGGCCTGATAGCTATTGTTGTATGCAAATTCTGCTAAACTCAAATATTTGCACCAACTTCCCTTGAAGTCTAGGGCACATGCTCGGAGCATATCTTCGAGTACCTGATTCACTCGCTCCGTCTGACCATCTGTCTGAGGATGGAAAGCTGTGCTGAATTTTAACTTAGTGCCCAATGCTGACTGTACACACTCCCAGAAGTGTGACGTGAACCTACTGTCTCTGTCTGAGATGATAGTCCGTGGGACTCCATGCAATTTGACAATCTCCTTGAGATACAACTGAGCTAGTTGCTCCATGGAGTAGGATATCCTGATAGCTAAGAAGTGAGCTGATTTAGTTAACCTGTCAACTATTACCCAGATGGTATCAAAACCATTCGTGGTTCTGGGTAAGCCCACTATGAAATCCATGGAAATATCTTCCCACTTCTATTCTGGGATCTGGATAGGCTGCAGAACTCCTCCTGGTCTCTGGTGTTCTGCCTTGACCCTCTGGCAGGTCAGACAGGTGCTAACATATCCAGCGATGTCTCTTTTCATCCCGAGCCACCAAAAACGTTTCTTTAGATCTTGGTACATCTTGGTGGAACCTGGATGCATCGCATAAGGAGTCCTGTGAGTCTCATCTAAAATCTTCCTTCGTAGTTCCTCCTGATCTGGAACACAGAGTCTGTCGCCAAAATATACTGCCACACTATCAGCTATTCTGAACTCTCCACTTCCTGATTCTGCTATCCCTTGCTTAATTTTCTGAATTTCAAGATCCTGTTTCTGAGCTTTTTGGACGTCATCAAGCAGGGTAGATGCTAATGTCATAGTAGAGAGCTATCCCACTATGAGTTCGAGACCAAAATCTGTGATCTCTTTCTGTAGGGGTGGTGACATGGCTGCTAGTGATAGTAAGGTGGTGCTGGACTTCCTGCTAAGTGCGTCTGCCACCTTATTGGCTTTTCCTGGATGGTAGAGGATGTCTATGTCATAATCTTTGACCAACTCAAGCCATCTACGCTATCGCATATTCAGATCCTTCTGAGTGAAGAAGTACTTCAGACTCTGATGATCTGTATACACTCTACACTGAGCTCCATACAAGTAATGTCTCCAAATTTTGAGAGCGAACACTACTGCTGCAAGCTCAAGGTCATGAGTAGGGTAATTCTTCTCATATTCCTTGAGTTGTCTGGAGGCATAGGTGATCACCTTGCCATTTTACATCAGTACTGCTCCTAGTCCCAATTTAGAGGCGTCACTATAAATATCAAAGTTGTCGGTGTTTTCTGGTAGAGTCAAAATGGGAGCACTGGTCAATCTCCTTTTTAACTCGCTGAAGCTGTTCTCACAGTCCTCTGTCCACTGAAATTTTATGTTCTTCCTGGTGAGAGCTGTCAGTGGGGAGGCTATCCTGGAGAAATCCTCTACAAACTTTCTGTAATAATCTGCTAGTCCCAAAAAGCTTCTGATCTCACTGGCGTTCTTGGGTCTTTTCCAGTTACTCACAGCTTCTATTTTACTAGGGTCTACCATGATACCATCCTTTGAGATGCTGTGACCCAGGAAGGACACCTGATCTAACCAAAATTCACATTTCGTAAACTTGGCATACAGCTGGTTCTGCAGAAGGGTCTGCAATACTATTTTCATGTGCTTTGCATGTTCTTCCTGAGTTCCTGAATAGATAAGGATGTCATCGATAAACACAATAACAAATCTATCTAAGTAGTCCCTGAATACTCTGTTCATGAAGTCCATGAAAGTAGCTGGAGCATTTGTCACGCCAAAGGGCATGACTACGAACTCATAATGTCCGTATCTAGTCCTGAATGTTGTCTTGGGTATATCCCCTTCTTTAACTTTCACCTGATGATAACCTGATCTGAGGTCTATTTTAGAGAACACTGCTGCTCCGTTTAGCTGGTCGAACATGTCATCTATTCTAGGAAGAGGATACCTGTTCTTGATCGTGACTTGGTTCAGCGCTCGGTAATCTATACACAGGCGCATGCTCCCGTCCTTCTTCTTCACGAACAATACAGGTGCTCCCCATGGTGAGTGACTAGGACGTATGAAGCCCTTGTCAAGTAGCTCCTGTAGTTGCTCATGAAGTTCCTTCAGTTCTGCTGGAGCCATACGGTAAGGTGCTTTGGAGATAGGATTTGTGCCGGGAACGAGTTCTATCTCGAATTCAATCTCCCTGTCTGGTGCTAGGCCTGGTAACTCTTCAGGGAACACTACTGGGTAGTCACATACAACGCGGACCCCTTCTAGCTATTGGTCCTTGTTCTGACTGGTATTGACTACATGTGGTAGGAATCCCGTACATCTTGAATCCATTAATTTTTGTGCTTTTAGAGCTGAGAGAAACTTCTTGGCCTTTCTCTTTGGTTCTCTGATGTACTCAAATTGTACTTCTGTTTCAGGTTGGAATACGACTTTCTGTTTACGGCACTCTATAGAGGCACCGTATCTGATCAAGAAGTCCATTCCAAGGATGATATCATAATCAGTCATATCTAGCACTATCAGATCACAAAAGAGCACTCTGTCTGCTATAATGACTGACACTGCCCGGAGCCAATGCGTGGACGCTATAAATTCTCCCGAAGGTAGCGTCATCAAAAACTGACCACTGAATACCTCTGGGGGTACTGCTAACTTTTCGACGAATGCCCTCGATATATAAGAATGGGTTGCCCCAGTATCGAATAAGACAGTTGCACTTTGCTGTAAAATACTAATCTGACCTGTAACAACTGTCGAGGCATTCGCTACGTCTTCTCTGGTTAAGGAGTAGATCCTTGCATTTGTCGTAGCTGGAGGGGCTTCTAGTCTGCCCTGGCTGATGTGTGGACCATCCAAAACGACCTGCATCTGATGTAGCTGTGTTGGCTGGCCTCCGTACTGTATCGGCTGTGGTTGAGGAAGACTTGTCTTGTTCGGGCATTGCTTAGCCATATGCCCTTCTTGTCCACATTCAAAGCATCCTCGTGTGCCCTTGCAATAAACTCCTGGGTGAAATTTCCCACAAGTAGCACATTGGAATAACTAGGCTATTTACTGGCTGGTCCTCCCTTTGGGTAACTCCCTGGTTTGCGCTTGTTGCTGGAGTTCCCTTTCCAGTTAGAGCTGTGGCCCTGTTGTTTTTGGGTACCTGAGCCTCCTTGCCCTTTGGACTCTGAGAGGACTTGCTTCTGCTGCTTGATGTTATTCTGGTAGTGCTCGGTGGTCAAAGCACTGCTGACTAGTTCTTCGGTGGTTTGCGGCCTATGAACGCCGCCAGCCACGTTCATTGCTATTTCCGGCCTCAGCATCTTGAGCATCAACCGGACTCATTCTTTTTCGGTGCTGACTAGTTCAGGGCATAGACGAGCCAATCTATTGAATTTCTTCACGGCTTCCTCAACTGATAGGTTGCCCTGATGAAACTCAGTGAACTCGTCGTAGTGGCAGTTTGTGACCCGCATGTGAAAGAACTCCTCGAAAAATTCTTTCTCGAAGTCGGCCCATGTCATCTGGTTCACCGGGCGCTTCGCTCTAATTCTCTCCCACCACATACGTGCATCTCCTGTCAAGCAGAAGGAGGCGCACTTCACCTTTTCATACTCTGGCTAGTCCAGAAGCTCCAATGTTTTGAACCGGGCTTGAGCATCCCATGGTTCACCGGTGCTAGAAGTTCTCGGGCTTGACTCTCGCCACCGGATCGATAGGCTTCTCTTTGCCTCTCTTTGGGGCTACTGTGTCAGAGGTTGTGGTGGAACCTCTATAACCACTGGGGTTGCTATGACAGTGGGGGTATTCTGCTGATTAGCCTTTAAGGTGGCTATCTCCTGTTGTTGTTCTGCTAGCTGCTTCTGTAACTGAGCCACTACTGTTGTAAGGTCTGGGGGAGGCACTGAACTGCCTGTCTCATGCTGGGGCTCAGTAGCTAGAGCCCTTCTAGCTGGGCGTCCTCTTGCCATTTCTAAAGGAACAAAGGACAACATAACTAAATGTTCATGTCACATAGCCAATACTATCATGTTAGTTACTATCATAGATAAGCATACTTTAGCTATCTACAAACATGAAAGCAATAAACATAACAAAGTGAGAGGTATTCTTACTTGGAAGCTGCAGGTTCAATGCTGATGTGTGTGTAGGAAGTATGGAACTTTGCTCTGATACCACTCTGTAACGACCCTCCTTCTACTGGCTAGACTGTAAGGTCGGACCGTCACATTATGCTGTGCTAAGCTATATCCATGACCATTACTAAGTCTAGGTGCGGAAAGTTGTACCAATTTAAAACTTTGCTAAGCTAATACAAGTTCTTGGTCCTACATGTGCTAAGGGATGCAATCTAAGGTATTCATGGCATACCCTACATCCTCTATGGTCAAGGAGCTGAATTACAAGGCCTCTTGGTCAAAGCCCAGCTTCCCAATCGATCCAGATTGAACTCAATCGATTGCAAGCTGTTGGATCGATCCATGGATCGATTCAGATTGCTACTGTGCTCGGGGTAATACTCTGGATCGATCGGCTGATCGATCCAGACAGGCCAATCGATCAAGTGATCGATTCCAGAGCTCTCTGTTCACAGGAGCAAATTCCCGATCGATCGAACGATCGATCCCGGAACTTTCTGTTTGCGATAGAATGCGAATAGATCGATCGACTGATCGATCCAGAAGCTTACTGTTCGCCACAGAATGCGACTGGATCGATCAGCTGATCGATCCAGAAGCTTACTGTTCATGGAACCAGCCTCCCCAATCGATCCGCTGATCGATTCAGCGCCCCAATCGATCCGCTGATCGATTGGGGTTTCTGATTTCGCAGCAAAGCTCTGATTTCAGCACTGTTTCGTGCCCAAATCACATGTACAAACTCTAAACTAACTGAAATGCATTCTAACATCAATTACCTAGCATTCTAAACATGGCATGGTGCATATTTCACTAGTTCATAACTTTTAAGCAAACTGAAATGCGAAAACTAAACATAACAAGGTTCTAATAGTTAGACTTGCTAAATCCCTAAGATCTTCATTCCAAACTCCTTTTTCCACACACATCTTTGTTGCATTGTCCTCCAGCCTCCGCTAGTCCATCTTTCCTTTACTTTTATCTGCAGTATAAGGAAAAGATTATCTGTAAGCTTGAGAGCTTAGTAAGAAACCATCTACCTCACTAAAACATGCATACGATGCAATTTATGTTTTTAAATCATGCTATTTGAAATATATGCTGAACAGGTAAGAGCATAGCATGGCATACAAACAAACTAGACATGACAACAAGTGCTAACATAAGCTATCATATGGTATCAATAGACAACTAAACTGATACAAACAAACAAACTGAACTGAGCTAATTTTAAGCTAATGCTAAAGCTGTACTGAATTCACATAACTATTTGTGAAGTTTTGAAAACTATTTTCATAAATAGATTAAAATAATAATCATGCTGCTGTTTGGGCCCGACAACTGTACTTGCTATGCGCGCATCCCTAACTAGATCCGGGTTTGCAAGTCCCGAATTTAGTAGGGTTTACTAGGTTATCTAAACCTAGGGACGACTGTGGGAGCCCAACCCAATGGACATCTAGTCCAGTACAGTGCCACTACTGAAAATAAAATACTGGTTATAGCTGAATTGTTCTTATCTTGCTATTTCTAGGTTATCTGAACCTAGAGCTAGGTTGTCTGAACCTAGAGGCGACTGTGGGAGCCCACCCATTGGACCGTAGTCCCATAAAAGCTGTAATAAACTGAACATGCTATAAAAATGCTTCTATTGCATTTACTGAACTATTACAATGCCTAAGTTGCATTTTAGATGGGCTGCACCTACTATCGAGCACTTGGTGTGCGCTATTGCTCACCCTATGTGCCAAAAATCCATATACTACTAAACTAAATCATGAAATCATACGAAAACTACTTATACTGCAGGTGAGGGGTTTCTTACCTTCTGCTCTAATTTTCTTACGATTCTAATCGCTAGATTTCCGGAGAAGATGATCCTTTCGACGATCTTCTCGCGTCTATGCGTTCCTCTTGCGGAGGGGAGCGTCCTCGAGTCGGAGTTGTTGCAGGAAGGAGCCCTTATGACCCTAGGGATGAAACCCTAGCCTTTCCTTGGCTTTGGCGTGAAGAGAGGGTGTGGGAGAGAGGGGTTCGGCGGTGAGGGTTTGAGGGAGAAAGAAATCCCGATCAAAATAAGACCTCACTTAATCCCTTCCCTATTTATATTAAGTGGGTAATTCGGCCCAACTCTAACATAAATATAATTATTTCCCTTTCCTTTCAGCACGACCCTATTGGGTTCACTTGGTTACTAGAGTCCACTATAAGTCGTAGGACCCAACAGGTCTCGGGTTCGATTCCCGCTTAAGCTATTTTACGTTCTACTTATTTTTGCTACTTCCACTACTCTAAAAATTCCATAAAAATATTCTAAAATTCTAGAAAAATCATAGAATATTTCTAAAATAATTTTGAGAATTTTCAAGCGTTACACTTAATGGTACTCATTTTCTAAGCAAAATTTAGCAAACCTATGATTTTAAAAATTTTCACTGTTATCACTCCTAATTCTTTTAATTTTTGAGTCTTTTTCATTTTTAGTTTGTTCAAAAAAATTACTAAATATTTAAAATGTTTCATCTTTATTTTTTTAAAAAATTTTACCCAAGTGAATCTTGAGTAATCATTAATTAATACTATATAGTATAAATTTCTATTAATAGATTTAATCTCATGTGGGTCAAATAAATCTAAGTGTAATAATTCAAGTATTGAATTGGTTTGACTTTGATTAGTTAGTTTGTGGATTTATTTGGTCTGTTACCCTTGTTGGCAAGCATTACAACTTTTTGAATCTAAGTTAGGTAGTTTTGGTAGTCCTCTAACTAAACCACTTAATTTGGTGAGGTTTCTAAAGTGAGTGTGAGATAGTCTTCTATGTCATAGCTAGGTTTCCTCTTTTTGTGCCAAGTGACACATAAGTGAGGAGCTGGCTAAGTTAATTATTTTTAATTTTATTGTTGGGTCTTTCATATGTTTAATTAAATATTTAGTAGATGTAAACCTAAACCTATACTCTGAATCACATAATTGACTATCACTAAGAAAGTTGGATTTAAAATTTTCAATAAGTAGTACTTTATTAATAATAAAATTAGATTCTAGTCCAATGTTACATATTCCAATTATCTTAAGTTTCTTATTATTTCTAAAGGCAACTATTCCTTATCTTTTGAATATCAAGTTTGTGAACATTGTTTGATCCCTAGTCATATGTCGAGAGCAACCACTGTCCACTATCCATTTAGATTACTATAAAAAAAGTAGGAGCAAAAAAGTTTAGCTTAAGTGTTAACTTAACTTTATTTATTTTGTTTTTAATTTTAACTTAAGTTTAAATTTTAATTTGATTTAAAGTTTTAAGTTAATTTAATTTTAATTAATTTTAATTTTAATTGTAATTTTATTTAATTAATTTAATTTTATTTAATTTATCCTTATTTATCTCACCTAGTCTGAGTTTTCAGATAAAAAAATCCTATGGTTTTATGAGATGAGTTAAGTTGAATTTCAGGGTTTAGTTTAACTTATGTTAGATTCAAGTTTAGTTTTGAGTTCAACAAGTAGATATTCTTTGGATAAACGTCTAAGATGTAGTGAGTCACCTGGATATCATTAGAATAACCATGCCTATGAAATTTTCTAAATAATCTAGCCCACTAAAGTTAGTACAAAACATTGGTCTAACCAGCTAGGATTAGTAAGGGGTAGCTTTAGTTAGTTCTACTAATCCAAATACACCAAGTTGAAGCCATATCTTCCGAGATATGCATAGATAGAGTTTTCCTAATCTACTATCATCCAAAATTCTCTAGTGTTATTTGTTAAGTTAAACTTTTGTCCATTTTAACCTAGTCTTAATTATCCAGCTGGATAAATTATTATTTTAGAGGTACCAACTAATTTAGAGTCTTTCCCTAAATTATTGAAGCTTGGTTTCAGATTTTAGTTTTGTGTCAATTTTCTTTATAGTTATAATAAACTTGATTATAGTTGGTGTTAGATTAATTTCATATTTACTTGATTTAAGCTTAGTTTTTAATTTCATTTTATTTTTTAGGTTTGCATTTAGTTTAGAAGGATTAATTTTTGATATTAAGGTTGAGTTATTTGGTTCTAGGTAGTATATTTTATTTTTAGGAATATAGTACTGATTGAATTCTACTTACTTGGTTAGACAAACTTTAGTTAGTTTCTTGTTTTGTCTTATAAGTGATATAAATGTTTTGTTTGTTGAGCTAAACTTGTATCCGAATCTGGATTAATTATATATACTTCATTGAAATACAAATATCATATCTAAGTACTTGGATCTAGTTGTGAATTTTAATAACAATTATTTTAAATTAGTTACTTCAATTTTTAATTTAGAGTTTCTTCCACATGTCTTTCGACCTGAGCTGGGTTAGTGTTTTTTGTTTGGGAGTAAAGTTGCTCCTTAAGGTGTTGATTTTCCTTAAAGACTATGCTATTTTATTTTTCAGATTTAATTAATTGTTTTTTAAGAGTGGTAATAATTTTAAAGAATTTTCATAATTAAAATAAATTGTACCTAGTTAAAACCATCAGAAATGAGTACAAACTCATGGCTTGACTCATTTTCAAACTTGTCATCTTGATCTGCCTCACTTTCTAATTCTGATCTGAATGCTATTAGCACGAGGTAATTGTGATGCTTTCGATCTTTGATGTCCGATTATTCAGAACACGCTTCATCCCAAGCCATCTTTTTCATTCCTGTATTTTGATGTTAAGTAATTTATTCAAAGGTGAATCCTTTTCGGTTACCTATGCCTCATTTATTCCTTCGTGTAACTTAATGAGTTTTTCCCAAAGTTCCTTTGCATTTTTGTGTGGCCCGACGCTGTTCAGTTCCTCCTTTGTGAGTCCACACTGGATCGTGTTCAACGCTTGGAAGTCAGTTTGCATATTCTTTTTCATCTCCGGATTCTAGTTTTCTAGGTCTATAAGAATTTCGGTGTTGTTTTTGATCGGAGACTTGTATCCTTTGTGGATGCTAAACCATTGGTTGAAGTCTATCTTCAGGTACACCTTCATCAATTTCTTTCAATATGGAAAGTCATCCCTATTAAAGAGGGAGGATGAATGGTGTTGTATCCCTCATTTTGGGTTATTAATTTCTGGAAGAGAAACTTAGAAATGTTGCCAAGACTTAGTCTTAGGTTAAGTAGTGTGAGAGAAAAGAAAGACCTGATTGGTGTTGCACCAATTCAAGATATTGTAGAAAGAGATGAGAAGACTTGTCCAAAGAGGTAATTGCACCAATTTGGATTATATTAAAAAGCTCAAAATCGAAAAGGAAAGATTAAAAGAAAGTTTGAAAGTCACCCGCATGATTGGTGGTTGCACCAATTCAGAGTCAACCTGACTCTGATACCATTTGTTGGATCGTAAAGACGCTAGAGGGGTGAATAGCGATTGCCTTTTTTTCAAAAATTGAGAATACACGATGGATAAAAAGTTAAGGAGAAAGAAGCAAGAAAGAAAAGACAAGCATCCGCTAACACAAGTAATGCTTTATTTGGTTCAGAGCCTTCGATGACTCCTACTCCAAGGCTTGCACTCATTGAGTCTTTCGTTGGACAATCCACTAATAGTTCGAATAATACAATAATGAAGTACAAGTGAACAAAAAAAAAGGTTATTGACAAGAAAGAAAGTAAGGAGAACTTGATTATTGGTTGTCGAAGGAGCATTACAGCTTTATAGAAGCTTTTTCGGAGTAATGCGTAGGAATGAAAGTCGTAGTACTTGATGTTTTGAAGCTGCTGGTCAAAGGCCACTTTCATAGCCCCATTCGAGTGCCTAGATTCACTCCCGAGGACCTGGATTGTGCTGACATAATGAGTTCTGGTTGAAACTTCATCCTCGAAGTTTATCCACCTCGAGGCGCTCGGACCCCCTCCGAATGCCTAGACTGTTGATGTGGGTTTGTCCATTCATCGCACTCCAACTCAGCTCTTGGATGAAATTTTTTGGTCAGAGTGCCTAGACCAGATTCGGGGGCTCGAACCACCAAGATGTCTGGCTAGGCACCTGAAGGCGCTGGAATTCCGTTCTGTTTCAAT
This sequence comes from Zingiber officinale, assembly GCF_018446385.1. NCBI lineage: Eukaryota > Viridiplantae > Streptophyta > Magnoliopsida > Zingiberales > Zingiberaceae > Zingiber > Zingiber officinale. The sequence goes on from NC_055994.1 coordinate 61,019,801, forward strand.
TTCCCTGTACAAAAAATTGTACAAGAATAGAACTTTTCCTAGCAACCCACATGTTCGATCAGTTATACATTTGATCAATCAAGCAAGTTATTGAATGATCAAAGCACACCTTGATCGAAGTACAAGATCGTTGGCCTCTTGTGTTGGTATTCCAAAAAATAATACAAAGAAAACTAACTAATTACACAACGGAAATAAAGAACTAGTTGTACCTTTTGTTTATAGCTAAAGACCTCTTGATCTTCTGTCATATTCCTCTCCTTTTCTTGGACATCGTGTGGATGACGATTTACCAAGACAACACCACCCTTCCTCTCTTTGGATCCAAACCACCGGCCACAAAAGGAGGCTCTAGGATGGGGCACCTTCTAATCTTCTTCCTTCTCTTCTTCTTCCTCTTCTTCTTCCTCTTCTCCAATCCGCCGGCCACCAAGTAGGAGGGAGCGCCGAACACCAAGAAGGAGGGAGGAGATGAGGGGCGCCGACCACAAGGGGAAGGATGTGTGCCGCCGACCCTAGGAGGAGAGAAGAGAATTGTGGGAAAATTAGGTTTTAGGGGTCACCACCTACTCCTTTTATAACCTTTATCGTCGGTTACAAATAAAGAAAAAAAATAATAGAATTCTATTAAGAATAATTCTCCCTTTCTATAACCAAGTTAAACCAAACCATATGGGTGGATGCGAAGCTTTATATAGAGGCTACAACAGTGACCTAAAGGAGGAATTGGTTTAGGCCTCCTGATGGGCTTTGGCTTCCTGTGTTCGGCCCGAACACCCAACCCAAGTCCATCAATAATAACCCATACCACTAAAGGGTTATTATTGAACTACAGCACCAATCTCATATTACAATATGGACTCCTTATGTTAGAATGTATACTAAAAGCGTAGCTTTTTGTATAAACATTTATTTTGAAATAAAAATCACATTGGTCAAAATGTCTGCATTTAGTTAAATGCAGTTGTCCATTTAATTTATATTGTAGATAACATGGTGTGTGGTGTCACATAGAAGATCATGTTATCAGTTCCTTATAAATTATAAATAGTAGCTAACAACCAAGATGGATTGGGACAAACCATTGGAATGGTTGTAGTGTAATTTGGTATTAGTTTATCTTGACTATAAAATTACACTAGTACACTATGTGTATATTGAGCAGGACCATTTGAGGTTGTTTCTTTTATACTGACTGCATAAAAGAATAGAACCGCTGTTATTATGGATGTGTGTACTTTTAATCCGATATAATAACAAGCACATGTACTTAGTATTTATTTCTTTAATTTATCAAAGGGTGAGATTTATTCGTTAAATCAATAGGCCTGATAAGTTGGGAAATAATATTATTTATATGGTGTGTTGTTGATTATAGAAGGAAACTGTGCCCTATTTATTAGGATGATAATGCCCCCTTGAGGAGCTCATAAGGATTGTCATGTAAACCCTATAAGTGGACTTAGTTTCGACATGACAATGAAGTTGAGTGGTACTACTCTTAGAGCTAGATGTTAATTAAGTGAGTTGTCAGTAATTCATTTAATTAATGGGCATTCGATATCTTAAACATAGGAAGATTAACGCACTCATGATAATGATAAGAAGGAGCCCATAATGTAATATGAGATTGGTGGTGTAGTTCAATAATAACTCTTTAGTGGTATGAGTTATTATTGATGAACTTGAGTTGGGTGTTTGGGTTGAACACAGGAAGCTCAAGCTCATCAGGAGGCCAAAGCCAATTCCTCCTCTAGGTTCTTGTTGTAGCCTCTATGCATAAAGTCTCGTATCCAACCAAGTCCATTTCTTACCCAAGTAATGGGTCGGCCACCTCCTTGCTTGGTGCCCAAGCAAGGGTCGGCCAAGCTTTGCTTGGAGCCCAAGAGGTGGTCGGCCAAGCTTTGCTTGGAGCCCAAGAGGTGGCCGACCAAGGCTTGCTTGGTGCCCAAGCAAAGGGTCGGCCATAAGGGAATTAAAAGGGAGTTTTAATTTTTTTTTAAATCTTTCCTTTTATAGCCATCCTCCAAGGAATTTAAAAGAGATATTTTAATTTTAAAATTTTTCCTTTTATAGCCATCCTCCAAGGGATTTAAAAGAGAGATTTTAATTTTTAAAACTTTCCTTTTATAGCCATCTACAAAGGGATTTAAAAGAGAGATTTTAATTTTAAAATCTTTCCTTTTATAGCCATCCTTCAAGGGATTTAAAAGAGAAATTTAATTTTAAAATCTTTCCTTTTATAACCATCCTCCAAGAGATTTAAAAGAGAGATTTTAATTTTTAAAACTTTCCTTTTATAGTCATCCACAAAGGAATTTAAAAGAGATATTTTAATTTTAAATTCTTTCTTTTTTTGTAGCCATCCACAATGGTTTAAAAGAGAGATTTTAATTTAAAATTTATCCTAAATTGTTGCCCAAATAAGGGTCGGCCACACATAATAGGAAGGTTTTAATTTTAAATCTTTCCTTTTTTGCATTCACCAAGGATTATAAAAGAGAGGTAGATGGTGCCTTATGGTAGAACACAACCTAAGTCTCTTTTTTTAATCCTTGTTGTGGCTGGCCCTCTTCCCTTTCAATTCTCCCCTTGTTTCCTTTACCAAGGGTCGGCGACATCAAGAGGCTCCATCTTCTTATGGCCGGTTACTTGGAGGAGAAGAAGAAGAGAAGGAGACTCCCTATTCTAGCATCCCTTGGTGGCCGAAAGTCTTGGAGGCAAAAAGTGGTTTGGGTGGTGTTGTCTTAGTAGATCGTCGCCCACACGACGTCCAAGAGGAGGAGAGGAATACAATAGAAGATCAAGAGGTCTTTAAGATACAAAAAAAGGTATAACTAGTTAATTGTTTCCGCTGTGTAATAGTTTAGTTTTCCTTTGTATGGATCCTGAAATACCAACACAAGAGGCTAGCGATTTTGTGCTTCGATTGAGGTCTCTGTAGTTAAACCTAGGGTTTGTGGGACCGTTAGATTCGATAGAGGGGGGGGTGAATATCGATTCGAAAAAGACGAGTATAAACGCAGCGGAAAAATAAAGTAGACACAGATGTTTTTACTTCGTTCGGAGCTTGTGACGACTCCTACTCGAAGGCCCGTGGTCCTTGACCACTTTTGTTGGGCAATCACTAACAAGTCGAAATATGATTACAGAATAAGTACAGGAAATGCTAGTAATAATAAAGCAATACCGACAAAGAAAAAATCAAATAAACACCGGAGGAGCACTTTTGTCGGAGCGTTGTTGACGTCGCACTTGAACGTCGAGCAGCAAGACCAGCAGTAGAAGAGTTCTCAGTAAAAATTGATTTTTGAAGCTCCTGTCTGGGGCTTCTTTTATATGCTATTCCGGGCGCCTGGATCCCTTCCGGGCGCCTGGAGTGTGACGTAACTGCTCAAACCAAGATGCTCCACGTGGCAACGACTTGGCTGGATAAAATTCGCCTTCCGGGCGCCCCGACCACCTTGTTCCAGAAAGACTCCTTTTTCCTGCAAAACAAAGTTAGTCCGAGGCAAATATACATCCTGTAAAACAAATTGTTAGCACAGTTAAAGTTCAACAGATGGATAAAGAGAGTATGACTTAGATTCCGTCTTTCCGAGACTGGAATCTAGTCACGATCTCGACTTAGACATCCGAAATGGATCTAAGCCGGATCGACGCCTAATGTCCCCTTCCCGGGAACGCGTCCTCACATTCACTCCCCTCCAGTGACTTACCTCACTTACCTGCCAGACGTCCGGTCAGCCCGTCGACCCGTCTGGACTTCCGGTCAGCCCGTCGACCCGCTTGGACTTCTCGCCAGCTATCCGGTCAGCCCGTCGACCTAGCTGGACTTCTCGCCAAGCGTCCGGTCAGCCCGTCGACCCGCTTGGACTTCTCGCCAGCTATCCGGTCAGCCCGTCGACCTAGCTGGACTTCTCCTGCACACTCGATCAAAGTGTCAGACAACAACAAGACTAACTTAACCTATTTGTCATTCATCAAAACCTAGGTTAAATCGTTAGTGCTAGCCGCACCAACAATCTCCCCCTTTTTGATGGAATGACAACCTGGTTAAGTTAGTGAAAGCATATGCAAGAAACAACATGTATTTGTGTGGTTTTAAAGTTAGTTTGTGCTTTTAAATTGGTTTAGCTAACTTAACCACCTAACCCTCCTCCCCCTTTGGCATTCATAAAAAAAAATGAACAAAGGTAAATAATCATAGTGAAGAGTTACTGTAACAGGTAATCAAATTTTGAAAGATAAAATTGCAATTTTTAACACCAAGTCAAAAAAATAGTCAAGTTGACTCTCAAGCGTGTGGAATAGGTTTTTCAAATTTACGTTTTATGTTTAAGTAACATCTACTTTTCAAAAAGGTAAATTTTTCAACTTCGATTTTTCAAAACAAAGCAAAAATTAAATAATTTTTCAAGAAATAAAATTTTTTCCAAAATTAATTTTTAAGGCTAATTTGATAAAGGCTAAATTTGGAAATAGTGAATTTTTCAAATCAGGTTTGAAAATTGGGTGGGATCAAACTTTCACATTTTTCAAATACTTAGTTAAATTTAAATTTTGTAAATCAATGTTCAAACATAGGTTAGGTTTTAAAAGGCATTTTTCAAACACACAAAATTTGAGTTAATTCTCCCCCTGAACTTGATATTTAACTTTAACCAGTTGTCTAACCAATTAGGTACTAACTAGCTATCAGAAGATAGTAGCTTTCACATGGTTAGTCAGATTAAGTTGATTACAAGCAGTCAGGTTTTTGACTTGACTGATTAACTTTAATCTGATTAATATCTGAGTTGTATTTAACGTCCAGACTTATGTTGATGCACTGAAATAAGCATCTTAAGTCCAGACAGTTGGCCTATGCATCTCACCCCTTTTTATGTTTGTCAAACACAAGCAAGGTAAACCTAGGGTGTTGGTGAGATGCTCAAAAACTAGTCCTATGGGTACATGCTTTCTAAGGATTCAAAACTAGTCTAAGGCCAAAACTGTTTTTGAAAATCTAAAAATGGTAAGTTTTTGAAAACATACAGTTTTAACTTATAAGTTAAAAAACTAGTTTTTAGAAAAAATTATAGTCTACCGAGATAGAACATAATCAATGTAGGTCTGAAATATCACTAGATAAATCCAAAATATTTTACAAGTAGTGTAGCTACAGAAGTAGGTCATCACTAAAGCTACTGAGATGATGAAGGGGGTGGTCCAGATCCCAAGGATCGAAGAAGTGCCATCAGCTCAGTGTGTCGGGTGTCTCCGGCAGCTCGTAACTCGGCAACCTCTCGTCGTATGTCCCGATGAAAATCAGAGTTCTCCTGCTGGAGACTCGCCATAGCTCTACGGTCGGCTAGAGTGCGGGGAGCGTGTCGTGGTGCTCGAGCTGGGGGTGGTGGTGGAGCCGGTGCGGCTTCCTCTGGAAATAGTGCGAGCATGAACTCGTCCACCTGTGCGTCTGGATCGGGCTGGTGCTGTGCCCCCCTCCGCCAAGACATAGTCCCGTCATCTCTATCTATATGGATGTCGGCTAGGGAAAAGTTCTGAGCGGCTATAACATCGAACTCGGTCATATGGGCAGCGTCTCCCCTAGTGACATCAATGTGCAACGAGGACATATAGGCTGTCAGAATGTGACCAAATGGCATATGGACTCGACTGTCAGTCACAAATCCAGCTGAATAGATGATGGTGGAGAAGATATGTAGGCTGATGTCAATGTCTAACCTATGAATCAGGGCATAAAGTAAGAACGAATGGAATGGGCGCATCACAGCGATGTCCCGAGTAGTCAGTGGTAAAATGCAAAGGACTACAACCCTATAAAGAGCGTAGTCCTGGACTCGAAGTTCTACTGACCTAAACTGTGTCACAGTGGGATCTCTCTCTCCCCCGAAAAAATACGAATAAATCGTATCGAGAGTAATATGTGAGTAGGGATCTTCGAACGGTAGATCCCTCGGAGGATAGCACAAAAAGGAGCAAGTAGATGGACGCAACTCTAAAAACTCTCGGATAGTCGTAGGGGAAAATATGATATCAGTGTCTGCTGCCCTAGTGGTATAGGTGAAATCGTCTACTTTTACTAGGTTATTGCAAAATTCGGCACACAGACTTATGTTTATTGGACTGGTACATTCGACAAGGTTCGTTAAGTTATAGTGGCCTATAACCTCTAAAGCAGAGGGACATGACCTTAGAAAGAACGATCTATCTATGCAGGTAGTCCTAATGGCCTTATAAATGGTGGATTCAAACTTAATCCTAAGTTCGTCAGTGGGAAACCTAGGGTCTGTACTAGTATTGGAGGGTCCAGCACCAGTATTTGTTCGTTTCCTACTGTATATAAATAAAAGAATATTCTAAGAAAAAATTGAGAAGACAAATTCTAATAAGATTTTAGAGAGGGGAAGTATTTTATTTACCGAGGAGCCATCGAAAAATATAGATTTGACGACCTCGGTTGAATCGCAACAGCGTCTTCACCGCAAGAAAATTTTGATTTAGAGTACTTTCGCATTGAGGTTCAAAGTGAACCTTGGCAAAAGTGAGAATTGGTGGGGCAAAGGTTGGGGGCGCCTGCTGCCCCTTATTTATAGGGGACTCCGGGCGCCCGGATCCCTTCCGGGCGCCCGGGGTTGCTAGGGCGGGGCGCCCGGAACCCCTTCCGGGCGCCCCGGAGGGGAATATCAGGGGCGCCCGCCCCTGGTTATTTTTTTTTTTTTTTTTGAAATTAGGTTTGAAGTTAAGTTTTGAGTTTGAATAAAATTTTGAAATTAAGTTTAAAATTAAAATTTTGAAATAAATTTTTAAGTTTAAAATTTTGAAATAAATTTTTAAGTTTTTAAAATTTTAAAATTAATTTTTAAGTTTAAATTTAAAATTTTGAAATTAATTTCTAAGTTAAAATTAAAATTTTGAAATTAATTTTTAAGTTTAAATTTAAAATTTTGAAATTAATTTTTAAGTTAAAATTAAAATTTTGAAATTAAATTAAGTTTAAAATTAAAATTTTGAAAATAATTTTTAAGTTTAAAATTAAAATTTTGAAAATAATTTTTAAAATTAAAATTTTGAAAATAATTTTTAAGTTTAAAATTAAAATTTTGAAATTAATTTTTAAGTTTAAAATTAAAATTTTGAAATTAATATTTAAGTTTAAAATTAAAATTTTGAAAATAATTTTTAAGTTTAAAATTAAAATTTTGAAAATCAATTTTTGAATTTAAAATTAAAATTTTGAAAATAATTTTTAAGTTTAAAATTAAAATTTTGAAAATAAGTTTTAAGTTTAAAATTAAAATTTTGAAAATAATTTTTAAGTTTAAAATTAAAATTTTGAAAATAATTTTTAAGTTTAAAATTAAAATTTTGAAATTAATTTTTAAGTTTAAAATTAAAATTTTGAAAATAATTTTTAAGTTTAAAATTAAAATTTTGAAATTAATTTTTAAGTTTAAAATTAAAATTTTGAAATTAATTTTTAAGTTTAAAATTAAAATTTTGAAATTAATTTTTAAGTTTAAAATTAAAATTTTGAAATTAATTTTAAGTTTAAAATTAAAATTTTGAAAATAATTTTAAGTTTAAAATTAAAATTTTGAAATTAATTTTAAGTTTAAAATTAAAATTTTGAAATTAATTTTAAGTCTAAAATTAAAATTTTGAAATTAATTTTTAAGTTTAAAATTAAAATTTTGAAATTAATTTTTAAGTTTAAAATTAAAATTTTGAAAATAATTTTAAGTTTAAAATTAAAATTTTGAAATTAATTTTAAGTTTAAAATTAAAATTTTGAAATTAATTTTAAGTTTAAAATTAAAATTTTGACATTAATTTTAAGTTTAAAATTAAAATTTTGAAATTAATTTTAAGTTTAAAATTAAAATTTTGAAAATAATTTTTAAGTTTAAAATTAAAATTTTGAAATTAATTTTAAGTTTAAAATTAAAATTTTGAAATTAATTTTAAGTTTAAAATTAAAATTTTGAAATTAATTTTAAGTTTAAAATTAAAATTTTGAAAATAATTTTAAGTTTAAAATTAAAATTTTGAAATTAATTTTAAGTTTAAAATTAAAATTTTGAAATTAATTTTTAAGTTTAAAATTAAAATTTTGAAATTAATTTTTAAGTTTAAAATTAAAATTTTGAAAATAATTTTTAAGTTTAAAATTAAAATTTTGAAAATAATTTTTAAGTTTAAAATTAAAATTTTGAAAATAATTTTTAAGTTTAACATTAAAATTTTGAAAATAATTTTTAAATTTAAAATTAAAATTTTGAAATTAATTTTTAAGCCTTATTCATCTCACCCGATCTATATTATCAATCAGGGAATCTTATGATTTTGTGAGATGAAATTGGTTTGATTACAGAGTTTTGGTTTAACTTGTGTTAGATTCAGACTTAGCTTTGGTTTCCACAAATAGGCATTTTTCGGATAAACTTCTAAACTTTGTGAGTCACAAGGACATCATTAGAAATAACCAACCTTTCGAGGTTTTCCGAATAGTCCTATCCACGGAACTTAGTACTAAATCTTGGTCTAACTGGTTAGGATTCGTTTAAGGGTAGCTTCGGTCAGTTCCACTTGGCCAAATGCACCAGATCGAAACCATATCTTTCTAGACATGCGATGCCCAAGTTTCCCTAACGTACTATCATCCAAAAATTTCACCAATACCATGATTCAAGTTAAACTTGGTCTCTAATTCTAATTGCCCTGCCGGGTTTGTTAGTTTTGGGTTACCCTGTCGGGTAAGTTAGTTTTGGAGGTGCCAGCTATTCTGGAGCCTCCCCCTGAATTATTGGCCATTAATTTAAGTTTTGATTTTAGGCTTGTGTCAATTCTTTTTATAGTTATAGTTAACTTGGTGATGATTTTGTTGTTTTTTAAACTGTTTAGATTTTGAATTTGATTTAGGTTTGTATTTTGGATTTTGGTTTGGTTTATTTAATTTTATGTAATGTATTTTTTCTTTAGGTATATAATATTGATTAAGTCCTACTTGCGTGGTTAGACACGCTTTCGGAACCCAAGCTAGATTGGTTGACTTGTATTGGGTTATTAATGATTTGAAGGTTTTATTTGAATTCGACTTATATCCTAGTCCGGTTTTATTATAACATGCTTTTTGAGTATTTAGGATTAAGTCTAAATTTTTTGATCTTGTTGTGAATTTTTCTAACATCTCCTTTAAATTGTTTATTTCATTTTTTAATGATAAATTCTCCTCCTCAAGTGTTAGATCTTGAGTTGGATTTGAATTTTTTAATTGTTCCTTGAGGTTTTGATTTTCCTCAAGAAGTAATTTGTTTTCATTTTCTACTTTGGTTAATTTACTATTTAAACAAGAAATGATTCTAAAAAACTTTTTGTTTAAATTAAAATATACCTCATTCGAGCCTTCGGAAACGAGTACGGACCCGTGGCTTGTTTCGGGTTCAGACCCGCCTTCATCTTCCGACTCATTTTCAGTTTCGGCTTCGCGGGCCATCAGTGCGAGGTGGCTCTGATGTTTCTGCTCTTCTTCCTCTGATTCGTCCGAGGAGTCGTCCCACGTTGCTTTGAGTGCTTTCTTTTTTGTTGGTTTTGGTTTGTCGAACTTTAGTTTTGGGCATTCGTTCTTGTAATGTCCCTTTTTGTTGCAGCCGTAGCAAGTCACGTTCTTTTGTTCTGAGGGAGAGCTGATCTTTTGAAGATCCTTTTTGCTGAAGCTCCTCTTTCTCCTGGTGAACATTTTTCTTACCAAGTTCACCAGGTGTTCTTCGTTTTCGGAGTCTTGGTCAGATTCTTCTTCAAATTCAGGCTTGCTTTTCTTTTCTTTGGAGGACCCTGCAAATAGAGCTATACCTTTCTCGGCTCTAGCATTAGTTTGTTCGTGTAATTCTAATTCACAGAAAAGCTCATCTAATTTTAAGTTAGAAAGATCCTTAGAAATTTTGTAGGCATCCACTATTGATGCCCACAAACTATTACGTGGAAAGGCGTTTAATGCGTACCTTATTAAGTCTCTGTTCTCCATCTGGTGGCCTATCGCATGGAGCCCGTTGAGGATGTCCTTGATCCTCGCGTGTAGTTGATTCGCCGTTTCACCTTCCTGCAATTTTATATTAAAAATTTTATTTAAGAGAAGGTCTCGTTTTGTTACCTTGGCATCGCTCGTTCCCTCGTGCAGCTCGATCAACTTGTCCCATAGCTCTTTAGCGTTTTTGTGTGGACCGACTCTGTTCAGTTCTTCTCTTGTCAATCCGCATTGTAGAGTGTTGATCGCCTTATTTTCTGTTGATGCTTTTTTCTTGAGATCTGCTGTCCAGTCTTCAGGATCCACTAGATTCCCGGCGTTGTCCACTGGAATTTTGTAGGGTCTCGTGATGCTCATCCACTGGTCGAAGTCTGTTTTGAGGTAGACCTCCATGCGCTTCTTCCAGTAAGGGAAGTCGTCCCCGTTGAAGAGTGGAGGTCGCACTGTGCTGAATCCTTCTTGTTGGGACATTCTGTGCACAGGTAAATAACCAAAAAAAACCCAAGACTTGGTCTTGGATTAGTAGTGCGGGAAGAGAAAAATAGAAAGGAATCTAGATTCGTGTTGCACTAATTTAAATTGATTAGAGAAATATTAAGTTAACGAAACAACAGTTTTAAAGTTAAAAAAAAATTCACCCCCTGTCTGATTGGTGGTTGCACCAAATCAGAGCGGTACCCGCTCTGATACCACTTGTAGGACCGTTAGATTCGATAGAGGGGGGGGGGGGGTGAATATCGATTCGAAAAAGACAAGTATAAACGCAGCGGAAAAATAAAGTAGACACAGATGTTTTTACTTCGTTCGGAGCCTGTGACGACTCCTACTCGAAGGCCCGTGGTCCTTGACCACTTTCGTTGGGCAATCACTAACAAGTCGAAATATGATTACAGAATAAGTACAGGAAATGCTAGTAATAATAAAGTAATACCGACAAAGAAAAATTAAATAAACACCGGAGAAGCACTTTTGTCGGAGCGTTGTTGACGTCGCACTTGAACGTCGAGCAGCAAGACCAGCGATAGAAGAGTTCTCGGTAAAATTGATTTTGAAGCTCCGTCATGCGGGCTTCTTTATATGCTATTCCGGCGCTGGATCCTTTGCACGGACGCTCAAACCAAGATGCTCCACGTGGCAACGACTTGGCTGGATAAAATTCGCCTTCCGGGCGCCCACGCCCGGACCTGCTTTCTCCAGAAACTCCTTTTTCCTGCAAAACAAAGTTAGTCCGAGGCAAATATACATCCTGTAAAACAAATTGTTAGCACAGTTAAAGTTCAACAGATGGATAAAGAGAGTATGACTTAGATTCCGTCTTTCCGAGACTGGAATCTAGTCACGATCTCGACTTAGACATCCGAAATGGATCTAAGCCGGATCGACGCCTAATGCCCCCTTCCCGGGAACGCGTCCTCACATTCACTCCCCTCCAGTGACTTACCTCACTTACCTGCCAGACGTCCGGTCAGCCCGTCGACCCGTCGACCCGTCTGGACTTCTCGCCAAGCGTCCGGTCAGCCCGTCGACCCGCTTGGACTTCTCGCCAGCTATCCGGTCAGCCCGTCGACCTAGCTGGACTTCTCGCCAAGCATCCGGTCAGCCCGTCGACCCGCTTGGACTTCTCGCCAGCTATCCGGTCAGCCCGTCGACCCAGCTGGACTTCTCCTGCACACTCGATCAAAGTGTCAGACAACAACAAGACTAACTTAACCTTTTGTCATTCATCAAAACCTAGGTTAAATCGTTAGTGCTAGCCGCACCAACAGGGTTTACTATAAGGAGTTTAAATATTCAATTTCTTTGAAAGACTTTGTCTAGGAAGTGGTGGATGATCTCATACCCAAGAAGACCGAGTGCCTTGCCAACAACCTGGAAGTCAATCCTTGAAATAGATATTTAATCAACTTCTGTAATATGGTTTAACTTCTGATAAACACATGGGTTGAACTTGGATTAATAATGTTAAGTTTCATTTTCAATCCAAGTTTAACATCTGAAAAGTGTTAGGGCCTCCGGATGGCTAGAGAGGGGGGTGTGAATAGCCTCCTTTAAAAACTCAATCAATTTCCTCACAAGAGTTTGTTAGCACAGCGGAAATAAGAAAAATGAAAACTGATGCAAGGAAAAGGGACAACCCACCACTAACAAAATGATGTACGAGGTTCGGGGATAACTTGCCCCTACTCCTCAGCGTGTCCGTAAGGTGGACGATCCCTTGATCTTTTGGTAGATCACACCCCGGACAAAATCCGGCTAAGTATTTCTCCTTCTCGGTAGAGTAACCTCTCCACAAAGTCACAAAGATGATTTGAAATGAAGCACAAGACTTACAGAGATTTGTGGCTGAAAGAATGAACAAATGAACTTACAGCCACGATGAAAGCAACGCGCAAAGACAGAAGGATTCCTCAGCCAAGAGCTCAACAACACAACACACTTGCTTCGGTCGACAGAGAGTTTTTCCAGAATCTTTTGTTACCAAAACCTCTCTTCTTCCTTCTTCTTATCCCTCTGCTTTCTCACTGTCTTCAGCCAGAGCCGAATCGCTGTCACCTGTATCGTATCACTGCAACCAACTCAGGCGTCGCCAATCACTCTTCCTCCTCATCTGGTTCTCTGAACTCACACCAATACCATCCATGGTCTTCACTGGTGTCTCTGAGCTCGAACCAATAAGCAAGAGTCAAGCTGTTGCCAACTGATCGCAGCCAGTGAACGTTGACGCTCGAATTGCACCACTTGCAGTGAAACACAGCAGAAAGGGAATTTGTTCTTATTCTTCTGATGGAGCTTAATTTGAAATTAAGCACTGGCACGACACCTGCAACCTATAACTCAAAAATCTCACAGCAGATGATTTGATCAGTGAATCGAAATCGAGAAAGCGAGAACGACATTGTTGTGGATCGGTCAAGCGACCGATCCATAGTTTTCCGGACGATCGGGACACACCGATCGGTCGGATATGCGCTTGATCGACCTCAAGGTCAATCGAGCTCAATGGTCCTCCACTCTGTTCTAGGAATGTGTCGAGTGAGCACCGAATCGGTGTGTACCCCATGAGACCGAACAGGCATCCTACCGATCGGTCCACGACCGATCGAACTATAGCGAGACCCATACATGTCTTCTGTACTCGAATATTCTGTGTGGTTACTGATCGGTCCACCGACCGATCAGATACCTAAGGTATCACTGGATCAGTCGACAGACCGATCCAGACAACCAAAGTATCACTGGATCGGTCTGTTGATCGATCCAATGCCTCTGTTGGGTTTTAGAGCTTCCCAGCCCTAAACCCTAATGTCTTCCTGGTCCAGAGAACGATCTACCGAGCCCTCTCCGACTTCCACATCCGGTCCAGAGACTGAGCTACCGAGCCCTCTCTGGCCTAGTCCGGAGAACGAGCTACCGAGCCCTCTCCGACTTCCACATCCGGTCCAGAGACTGAGCTACCGAGCCCTCTCTGACCTAGTCCGGAGAACGAGCTACCGAGCCCTCTCCGACTCCGTCCGGTCCAGAGAACGAGCTACCGAGCCCTCTCCGACTTCGTCCGGTCCAGAGAACGAGCTACCGAGCCCTCTCTGACCTAGTCCGGAGAACGAGCTACCGAGCCCTCTCCGCATGATCAACCTTGATCATTAATCAGTCTGAGTTTAATTAATATCTGATACAAACTTAAATCAGTGTCAACATCAAAACAACAGCCAGGTCAGACTGTATCAACAATATCCCCCTTTTTGTTGTTTGACAACACGATTTAAGTTTAGATCAGAAATGTTCATATTTCAATTTTAGGGGAATCAAGATCCTCCCCCTAAAGTCAAACCTCATATATCAATTTTAAGGGAATCAAGATCCTCCCCCTAAAGCCAAACTTTCATTTATCTCTAAACTTAGTTATTCTCTCCCCCTTTGTCAAACACCGAAAAGGTGCGAATTAGGTAAGAAAACGTTAAAGGGCTCCCCCTTAACCCATACTGTCTTTTTCTTAATCCACCTAAAATGCCCTCTAAGTGTATTATAAGATAGTAATAAAGAGATAAGAGACATACAAGACATGACATATGAACAGCAAATTAATAGCCAATAGGAAGTGAAATATAAAGAAAAACAAGGAAATGAACAGCATAAATAGATGTAATCAGCAAGTATCCAGGTCAGACATAAATATCCAACAAACAACATCCAAAACATAGATAGTCAAAATGACATCATAGAACAATGCGTATCAATCAGCCACCTCATCATGAGGAGCATCAGCATCATCAATGGGAGGAGTGGGTCCCTGAGGTGGCATGCCGCTGCTCGAGGATGAATAGCCCGGGAAATCCTGCGGAGGTGGGTATCTGGCCATCCATCCCATAATCACCTGATGTGTCGCCAACTGCTGACTGCGTAACTCATCGTAGCGCTGGTCAATCCGGACGCGCAGCCCGTGGAGCTCAGCAACCAGCAGCTCGGCGATCTGCCAGCGCAGATCAGGGTCTGCCTCTCCATCGTCAGCAGCAGCAGCAGCAATAGGAGCAGCCGCAACCTGTCGTGGAGGTGCCCGTGGTAGCTCACCTAGTGCTCTCCCATCCTTCCACCGAACATCCCCATTTTGTCCTATGATGCCAGACTTGGAAAATGCCCGCTTCCCAAGTCTGCAGTCCTGCCTGACCATCTTGACTATTCTACCCTTAGAGACATCAATCTGAAGGGTCTCGAGCCAATCTGTAATTATATGCCCATAAGGCATATAAACAGTGAAGCTGTTTGGCTCACTATAGGAGATGATCGAAGAGTAGATGCTGGACATGATGTCAAAGTCGAGACGCCGACGCAATCCATAAAGCATCAGGCAATGATATGGTCGGATTTCAGACAAAGGTTTAGATGTGATTGGCAGAAGGCAGTTTGTGACAATCTTAAATAGAATGTAATCTTGGGCAGATAATCTTAAGGCTGCAAAAGTAGGAAAATCAACATCTAATTCATCTAGCCCACCCGGTCTCAGATGTCTAAAGAAATACTCATAAATAGAGTCAGATGTGACATCAAAAGGTGAGGGTAAGGGATCTGGTAAGTCAGGATATATCGAAAAGATATTTTCGGAACACCTCCGGCAACCTAGATAGTCAAAGAAAGCTGAGAAACTGAAATCAAGAGTCTGCTTAGCAACTTTTGTTTTATAACTTACATCATTAGTTTGATGAAGGTTGTTATAAAACTCAGATACTAAGTCATAATTGATATCTCGTTCTAAATAGACAAGTGTATCAAGTTTTTAGTAGGCAATGATTTCGGACACTGTTGGACAAAATTCGTCCATGAATTTTTGATCCACAGACCTACAGGGGAGTAATTTAAAGGTTCTTTGTTTAAAGGCTTCCACAAAATGGTGGTTTGGAAATCTCCCGGAGACAGATGATTGAGGTCGGGAAGGAGCCTTAGACTTCGACTTCTCAGGTGACTTAGACTTAGAGGTTCCTTCACCCACTAGTTTCTTCCTAAGGGTTAACAAAGTGATATAATGGGGCAAGTAAGTGAGCACCGGAGCCACCAACACCCGAAACAAAAAGCACATATATGGTGAGAAATGAAACTGAAATGCCAAGTTCTAGAGAAGTATGGGGTTACCTTGGTGCCATTGAAGTGTCTTTTGGCTAGGGCTTTGGCTAGGGTTCCGGTGTGCAAAGAGAAGAGAAGAGGTGAGGTGTAGAAAAGTGTCGGCTAGGGCTTCAGCGTGAAGGGAGAAAAGAAAAGATCGGGAAGCTTTAAGGGAGATGGGTGTCCATGTGTCGAAATAATCGGACGGCTGTCCGATCAGGTGACATCAGGAGCCTCCTGATTGGTCCCTGGACCGATCCGGGAACCAGACCGATCAGGAGACGATCAGTAGTGTGAGATCTCGGAAAATTTAAATAAATAGGGTTATTGCAGAAATAGCCTTATAAAATTTTTTCGGAATTTTTAGAGATTTTCTGGGAATTTTTCGGAGCTCGTACAACGGGTTTTGCGGGGATTAGTTTCGGGTACGGATAAAGCCGAGTTGGGATACCCGTTTAAATGAGGAAATGGTTATTTATATAATGCCTTTTTCCTTATTTCTTTTCCCCCAAAACCGCCGATCCCTACTTGCCTTCCCCGATCTCCCCTCTTCCTCTTCCTCTCTCTGTTCTCTCGCGGACGGGCGACGCCGAAGCAAGCCGAGAGCTCCAGTGATCTCCTTCGGCCGGCATCGACGCCTAGTAAGCCCAGATCCAGCCGAAGCCTCCTCCTCCTCGCTCTAATCTTTCTGAAGACTCTCACGGGGACGAACCGACGCCGAGCGTGGACGAGTCGACGCCGACGATCGCCGGTGTAGATCTATCTGCGGAGCTTGCCGGAGATCAATCAAGGAGACAAGGATCATCTTGATTTCCTCTGCTCAACCCTTCCCCGATCTTTCTTCTCGTTTCTGCCGACCCTCTCTCCCCCGATCCGATCGCCGGCTTGAATGCCCTAGGGTTTCGAAGGTAAGCAACTGGTTCCTTCTTTTCCCTCTCTGGTTGCGATCTTGGAGGTTAGGGCTTGTTTCGGTTTTGATCCTTGTTGGAATTGTGATATCTTCTTTCGGTTTTGAGCTAGGAAGGAGAGATCGGATCCAATTACGTGCTGTAACCCACAGATCGGTTCTGGGATGTTTCCTTCTTTGCTGTGATTGAGGTTTCGGTTGAAGTGGGGGAGGATTTCAGCAGAGTTGCTGTGGTTTCTTTGATCCAGCAAGGAAATTCCTCTCATTGTGCTGTCGGCAGAGGCTTCAGATCAGTGAGGTGAGTTCTATTCCCTGTGAGCTACTTAGATGTGGATTATGGTTGTATTAATTGATACGTAAGGTATTGGTTTAGGGTTAAATTGTATTACTATACGAATTAGGTTTATGGGTTGATAGGATCTCCTAATCTAATGGGTGATTAGGGATTAGGTAACTAATCCTAATCGACCATTGGATTTAGTTAAGCTAAGTGTGATTGTTTAGTTGGATATTGGACTGTATCTAATCTAATGGGGAAACCCTAATCAATTGTTAGATTAGTTTAGGAAGGATAATGATGACGTGATTAGGGTTTTACCCTAATTTAGTTTTTTAAAATTTTATTTAGCTATTTCATTTAAATTTAGCTAAATGAAATATATATGTTGTTTGACACAGGACTCTGATTCGAGACGGGCGTCTCGACTTCGGATTTGGATTGTACCTGCTATTTGAGGCGGGTACCCTTTGACTTATCTTGTTGATATTGTCTTGTGATATGTGCAGTTTATATATGTTTACTAGTAATTGGTAGATCTTTCTCTTCTCTGGTTATAGTTTATTCTATACCTGTAGGCGATTATTAGCGATTGGTAGTTAGCATATTCCCTGGTTTAGTTACTTGATACTTGATACATGTTGCTACGATTAACATCTATACCTTAGTCTAGCATGCTTTTCTTTCTTGCTATGCTTATCTGTGTTCATAGAGATGCATATCTATAGTGCTCTACTCTACTGGATTAGTTGCTTTACATGTGTGATACATGCTCTTGGATTCATGATACTTACATCATTGTTATATGTGATGTCTTTGGATTTATGCTGTTTATATCATGGTTATATATACGCGTTTACCTTTTGGGCACACACATATATGGAGGAGGCTATGTTCAGGTATGTCATATTGTAGCCGCATGCACCATATCGCATGATTGCATGCTGGGCGATTGACGACTCCATTGTTGTTGAGCTCGTCGGCCGGCTATATGGACCTCTACACACGTGACCACTGCATGGGTAGTGGCACAGCACTTAGGGTGTGTATGGTAGGTTGCTCTGTAGTGCTCCGCTGGTCCGCTCATGGGTAGTATGACTGCAGCGTGGTAGCAGGCAGGGGTCCCTCCCCGTCATTGTGTACCGGGAGATGAGAGCATTGCGCTCCCTCACTATGTCTGAGGTAGGAGGATAGGTGTACTCCGACAGCATCTGGGTCAGTGATGGCAGAGTGCACGGTGTCACAGCCCTACCCACTCGGTCTCACCATTGTGTGTGAGATGGCTGACTGGTTGACAGGGGTGACCATGTCATATTGCATCATATGCACGGATTGCATTCGTTATGATTGATGCATTTTGGTGATTGCATATGATTGACATGCATACAGGATACATGCTTTTGCTCTGACTATTTTTATCTCTGTATGTTGACAGTCAGTTGCCCAAGCCTCGCAGGTGAGTACAGTTTATTTCAGTTATGCATTTTCTTATTATTCTTGCTATAGACTGTACTTTATGCCTATTGCTGGTTATTACAGTTTATTTCAGCTATGCATATCTGTTATACTGTTAGGAGACCGTACCGTAGGTGGTACTGATAGGAGACTGTACTATAGGCTTTATGGTTTAGGAGGCTGTACCTTAGGATATTACTGGTAGTTATATATTGCTGTACATGTCTATTGGATTACCTGCTGAGTTCATTGAACTCACCCCGTTTTTATTACCATTTCAGGTTGAGGCCGTCGGGGAGATTCCAATCGCTAGCCCCATTATCGCGAGGATTTTCTTTGTCGGATTATATTTTACTTTTGCACCTTATATACTTGTATTGTGGGTTTGTATTGTGGACTTTACATTGAACATTCGGGTTTGCTACTTTTGTTTTCCACTGCGGTTGTATTTTCATTACTTCATGGATTTGTTTTCTTCGTTGTAGTGGAATAGGCTGTTTACATATATCTTCGGGGTTCTATATCGTCTTTCCTTATTAAACTGCGTGGATTGATCATATATTATATCTGTGTGGAATGTTGATATAAACTGCGTGGTTTGTTTCTTAATTGTATTGTATTATTCCGGCCGTGTGTGGCCGAGGTATAGAGATATATGTATACTGAGTTTCATATTGTCCGTCGTACAGGGGAGATGCTGCCGAAATTTCTTCGGACAGGGACTACCTGGGGTGTGACAAGTAGTCGCTGATCGGTCCCTGGACCGATCAGGGAACCTTCTGATCGGTCTATAGACCTATCAGAAGGTGATCAGTAGCCCTCTGCGTACCAGACTGACCTATCGGTCCCCAGACCGATCAGGGAACTTCCTGATCGGTCTGTAGACCGATAAGAAAATGATCAGTAGCGGGCTCTGCGTGCCAGGCTGACCTGATCGATCCCCGGACCGATCAGATTACACACAGAAGAGCTGGAGAGTCGACCAATCCACCTTCTCCTGATCGGTCTATAGACCGATCAGTGTCTGATACTGAAATTTCTCCAGTAATTTCAGTAACTGAGATTTGTAGAGGTGTTCAATAATTCGTAGAAGTTTCTCCAGGAAAACTTCCAAGTTCAGTACCTAGAACCTGAAGAATCTACAGGCATAACTATTTCCTAGAGATTATGGTCTGAAATTGTTTATAGCCCGAAAGCTTCAGACATTTAGAAAACAGACAACTTAAGGCTTGAAAACTGAAATTTTCGACCTTATTATGTTCAGTTTCAAGTTTGTCAAAATATAACCAACTTGCTATCATTCTTTCAAGGACTTGTCCTAGTTTCAATCAAAATCATGAAAAGTATCGTTCAAATGTATCAATCAACACATCAACCAAAGTTACATAATTACTAGGTAAAGGTCCAACCAAGTTTCCTTGGTTGGAATATGAGTAAGATTTAGGAACCAAATACACATGAATTATGTAATGGTCTTCCCCATACTCAATTTATGTCTTTTCAACCTAATTATTCAAGGGATGCATGATACATTTTGAATAATTCGGCTGATCCTAGCATCTCACCCCATTTCTAGCAAACAAAAATAATTTGTTGAACCTTATAGTTTGTGTGAGATGTCCCCAAGTTGCCCAAATTAATTTCCCAATTTCTCTTGCTGTTTTAATTGTCCTTATTGATCATGATGGGTCCCAATGGCTTATTGAGCCAAACACATTCCCAATTCTCTCCTCAAATGATTAAATTCATTTTTCGGAAGAGGTTTGGTGAAAATATCGACTAGGTTTGACTTTGACTCAACATATGTGAGTGCAATGTCTCCCCTAGCTACGTGATCTCTAATGAAGTGATGACGTACTTCAATATGTTTGGTCCTTGAATGATGGACTGGAATTCTTGTTAGGTTTATTGTGCTGATGTTGTCACACAACACTTGCACTCCCTTATATGAAAGCCCATAATCTTCTAGGGTGTGTATCATCCACAACAATTGTGATACACTCTCTCCCATGGCAATGTATTCAGCCTCGGTTGTGGAGAGAGCAACGCAATGTTGCTTCCGACTTGACCAACTAACCAATGATGAACCTAAAAATTGGCAACCCCCACTAATGCTTTTCCGATCCAATTTGCACCCAGCATAATCGGAGTCTGTATAACCTATCAAGTCAAAAGACTCCGTACGAGGGTACCATAGACCTACTCGAATTGTGCCCTTAAGGTATCTCAGAATTCTCTTAACTGCAATCAAATGAGATTCCTTGGCACAGACTTGATATCTAGCGCACATGCCCACAGCAAAAAGTATGTCAGGTCGACTAGCCGTGAGATATAGAAGACTACCAATCATGCTCCTATATTGCGTCAGATCAACTAGTTTTCCATTCTCATCATTGTCAAGGCGAGTGTTTGTCTCCATTGGAGTGGATACTTCGTTAGAGTCACTCATTTTGAATTTCTTGAGCATCTCTTGGGTGTATTTTGTCTGATGGACATAAATGTCATCTTGAGTTTGTTTAATTTCGAGTCCAAGGAAGAATGTCAATTCTCCCACCAGGCTCATCTCAAACTCACTTTCCATGTGAGTGATAAATTCATTCAAATAGCCCTTGTTATTTGAGCCACAAATTATGTCATCGACATATATCTGGGCTACAAATATGTTTTCACCATCTCTACGCAGAAATAGTGTTGGGTCTATTTGACCTCTTACAAAACCCTTTTCTAGTAAGTAAGTTGACAACCTTTCGTACCATGCTCGAGGTGCTTGTTTAAGCCCATAAAGAGCTTTCTTGAGCTTGTACACGTGGTTTGGAGCTTTGGTATTCACAAACCCCGGTGGTTGTTCAATATAGACCTCTTCTTTAATGAAACTATTTAAGAAGGTTGATTTAACGTCCATTTGATAGAGCTTGAAGCCTCTATGTGCAGCAAAAGCTAGCATTAAATGAATGGACTCTAATCGAGCCACGGGAGCATAAGTCTCATCATAATCGAGGCCTTCGACTTGACTATAGCCCTTGGCTACAAGTCTTGCCTTGTTTCTTATGACTTCTCCCTTTTGGTTTAACTTATTTTTGAAGGCCCATTTGGTTCCAATAATGGTGGTCTTCTTAGGTCTAGGAACTAAGTCCCACACTTGGCTCCTTTCAAATTGACCTAACTCATCTTGCATAGCTATGATCCAATCAGGATCGTGCAATGCCTCATCAACTAATTTTGGTTCGATTTCTGAGATCAAAGCGACCTCATTAGACTCATTCCTAAAGAATGATCTAGTCCTAACCCCTTGTTGAATGCCTCCCACAATCTGGTTTTGGGGATGACTAGAGGCTATCCTAGATTGCCTTGGTGTTGGCGGTGCCTCATGAGTGATCTCACTAGACACAGGCAAGGGCTCAGTATCAGGTAAAGGATCAGACTGAGCCCTCTCTTGCCTTTGCTCATCGTCATCGGAGTCAACTTCGACTCTTTCTATGTTTTGATCATTTAAACTTAGATTTCTAAGTTCAAATTGAATTTCTCCTACATCCCTTGATTGATCATTTGATTTAGGGATTTCTTCAAATGCTACATCCGAGGACTCTTCAATCAATTTAGTCCTATTGTTGTAGACTCGATAGGCTTTGCTGGTGAGAGAGTACCCGACTAGTATCCCTTCGTCAGCCTTAGCCGTGAACTTTCCAAGATGATCCTTGGTGTTCAAGATAAACACCTTACAACCAAACACCCTAAGATGTTTAATTGTAGGGGGTTTCCCAAACCAGAGTTCATGGGGAGTCTTTCCTAAAAACCTATGTATCAAGACTCGGTTTTGCACATAGCAAGCAGTATTTACCGCTTCAGCCCATAAGTAGCTCGGTAGTGAGTACTCATTGAGCATGCTTCGTGCAGCCTCTTGCAAGACTCGGCTCTTTCTCTCAACAACCCCATTTTGTTGTGGGGTCCTTGGAGTAGAGAACTCATGCCTATATCCTTTTTCTTGACAAAATTCTAAAAATCTATGGTTTTGAAATTCTCCACCATGATCACTTCTAATTGTTTTAATTGTTGTTGATTTTTCATTTTCAGTTCTTCTACAAAAAGAAACAAAAATATCTATGGTTTGATCCTTATTTTTAAAAAAGAAAGTCCATATATATCTAGTAAAATCATCAATGATTACTAAACAGTATCTACTTCCATTCAATGAAATAACATTACTGCAATCAAACAAATCCATATGCAATAAATCTAAAGCAGTAGATGTACTTACAGCGCTTTTACCTTTATGAGCCGCTTTTGTTTGCTTACCCTTTTGACATGCATCAAATAATTTTGTCTTTTGATACTTGATGCTTGGTAAGTCTCGCACTAATCCTTTGTTGGCCAGCTTTCGAATATTCTTCATGTTTACGTGGGCCAACCTTCTATGCCACAGCCATGATTCTTCTTCTTTTGACATGAAACACTTAGCAGAGGCATTAGTAGCACTTTTAAAAGATACTTGGTAAATGTTATCTACCCTTGTGCCTACTAGTACCGTGTCAAGTGTGTCAATGTGTTTGACCAGACATTGACTTGAATGAAACTCAATTGTGTAACCTGTATCACACAATTGGCTGACACTTAGGAGATTAAAAGTCATCCCCTTGACTAGAAGGACATTTTTGATTTGGAGACATTCGGATATTTGAATATCTCCAACTCCTATAACCTTAAGGCTACCATTATTACCAAAGGACACATTACCTCTATTTTTGTTTTGAAGGGTAGTAAAGAGTGACTTGTCCCCGGTCATGTGCTTGGAGCATCCACTATCAACAAACCAAGTTGATAGATGCTCCCCCTTGACAAATGCCTACAAGACACGAAAGATAGATGTTTTAGGTACCCAAATCTTGGGACCTAATGCATCTACAATGAAAGACCTAGGAACCCATGCCTTGGTCACACCCTTCCTAGTCTCATGAACCCTAGAAGCATGTGATCTATGAAATTGGGTTCTAGACACTAAGGAAATGAAACTAGACTCCTTAGGTTGATATCCTAATCCAGCCTTGTTGTAGACCGCCCTTTGGGCATTTAGAATCATATCTAAGGTCTTAGAGCTAGTTGAGAATTTCTCAAGCATTTTCTTGAGTTTCTCAACTTCACTCTTTAAGGCTTTGTTTTCATCCTCAAGAAGCTCTTGATGAAGGTCATCAACCTCATCTTCCCTAAGAGTCTTCAAGTGTTCTACTTCTTCTTTTAATGATTTGATTTCAGTTTTTGATTTCTTAAGCAAAGTTGATAAATGTGCAATAGTTTTATAGCATTTTTCTAAATGTGGAGAAGTTACCTCTTCATCATTCGAAGATGATGAAGCCGCGGCTGATGTATCACTTCCGAAATCCGATTCCTCCCTTGCCATGAGCGCTAATTGACGAGTGCTTTTCTCCTTCTCTTCCTCCGATGAGCTTGAGGAGGATTCATCCCAAGAAGCTTTGAGAGCTTTCTTCTTCTTGGCCCTTTCTTCCTTCTTCTTGAGTTTTGGACACTCGCTCCGATAGTGTCCTTTCTTGCTACACTCATAACATGTAACATTAGTCTTATCAACATTTTGATCAATAGACTTACCTTTCCCTTTGTATCTCCGGCTCCTTCTCATGATTCTTCTCACGAAGTTGACCATCTCGCTTGATGATGATCCACCTTCATCATCGGACTCGAAGGAGGATGAGGATGTAGGAATTTCTTTCTCCTTCTTCTTTTCTTTCTTCCTTCTTCCATCCTTGCTCTTTTCTCCTACAACTAAAGCAATACCTTTCTCTTTTTGACCCTTGTTAGCAAGTTCATGAAGTTCCATTTCACAAAAGAATTCATCTAACTTAACAATTGAAAGGTCCTTGGAGACCTTGTAGGCATCTACCATAGATGACCACAAGGCACTCCTCGGAAAGGCTTTAAGAGCGTACCTTACAAGATCGCGATTTTCTACGCATTCATCTACGGAGTGAAGACCATTGATGATCTCTTTGAACCTTCCGTGTAGTTCACTTACTGTTTCGCTCTCCTTCATGGTGAGATTTTGTAGTTGGTTTAGGAACAAGTCTCTCTTGGCGATCCGAGAGTCTCGGGTTCCTTCTTGGAGCTCGATGAGCTTGTTCCACAAATCCTTTGCACTCACAAATGGACCTACCTTCACAAGTTGATCTTTGGCTATCCCACATTGTAGGGTGACCACCGCCTTGGCATCGGCTTGTCCTTTGCGAGTTTGCTCGGCGGACCACCTTGATGACTCTAGTTCCTTACCTTCTTCATCCTTCGGAGGTGTGAAACCTTCCTTGACCAAGAACCACATAGAGATGTCGGTCTTGAGATAATACTCTATACGGTTCTTTCAATATTGGAAGTCTGCTCCGTCGAAGTAGGGTGGACGATTGGTGCTAAAACCTTCCTTCATAGCCATCTTCTTGCTCTTTAGGGTGTTAATCCGGATGAAGAGCGCCTTGCTCTGATACCACTTGTTAGGACCTCCAGATGACTAGAGAGGGGGGTGTGAATAGCCTCCTTTAAAAACTCAATCAATTTCCTCACAAGAATTTGTTAGCACAGCGAAAATAAGAAAAATGAAAACTGATGCAAGGAAAAGGGACAAACCACCACTAACAAAATGATGTACGAGGTTCGGGGATAACTTGCCCCTACTCCTCAGCGTGTCCGTAAGGTGGACGATCCCTTGATCTTTCGGTAGATCACACCCCGGACAAAATCCGGCTAAGTATTTCTCCTTCTCGGTGGAGTAACCTCTCCACAAAGTCATAAAGATGATTTGAAATGAAGCACAAGACTTACAGAGATTTGTGGCTGAAAGAATGAACAAATGAACTTACAGCCACGATGAAAGCAACGCGCAAAGACAGAAGGATTCCTCAGCCAAGAGCTCAACAACACAATACACTTGCTTCGGTCGACAGAGAGTTTTTCCAGAACCTTTTGTTACCAAAACCTCTCTTCTTCCTTCTTCTTATCCCTCTGCTTTCTCACTGTCTTCAGCCAGAGCCGAATCGCTGTCACCTGTATCGTATCACTGCAACCAACTCAGGCGTCGCCAATCACTCTTCCTCCTCATCTGGTTCTCTGAACTCACACCAATACCATCCATGGTCTTCACTGGTGTCTCTGAGCTCGAACCAATGAGCAAGAGTCAAGCTGTTGCCAACTGATCGCAGCCAGTGAACGTTGACGCTCGAATTGCACCACTTGCAGTGAAACACAGCAGAAAGGGAATTTGTTCTTATTCTTCTGATGGAGCTTAATTTGAAATTAAGCACTGGCACGACACCTGCAACCTATAACTCAAAAATCTCACAGCAGATGATTTGATCAGGTGAATCAGAAATCGCAGAGAAACAGCAGAAAACAAACGACATTGTTGTGGATCGGTCAACAGACCGATCCATAGCCTTCCGGACCGATCAGGACACACCCTGATCGGTCTGGGATTATGCTGATCGGTCTGTGAACCGATCAGCCTATGGGTGGATCGGTCCACAGACTGATCCCCCTATGGTTCTGAGTCTTCGTGGCTTGTTACTGATCGGTCACCAGACCGATCAGATAACCCATAGAAATCTTCTGTGTGGTTACTGATCGGTCCACAGACCGATCAGATAACCCACAGAAAGCTTCTGTGTGGTTACTGATCGGTCCACCGACCGATCAGATAACCCACAGAAAGCTTCTGTGTGGTTACTGATCGGTCCACCGACCGATCAGATACCTAAGGTATCACTGGATCAGTCGACAGACCGATCCAGACAACTAAAGTATCACTGGATCGGTCTGTTGATCGATCCAATGCCTCTGTTGGGTTTTAGAGCTTCCCAGCCCTAAACCCTAATGTCTTCCTGGTCCAGAGAACGATCTACCGAGCCCTCTCCGACTTCCACATCCGGTCCAGAGACTGAGCTACCGAGCCCTCTCTGGCCTAGTCCGGAGAACGAGCTACCGAGCCCTCTCCGACTTCCACATCCGGTCCAGAGATTGAGCTACCGAGCCCTCTCTGACCTAGTCCGGAGAACGAGCTACCGAGCCCTCTCCGACTCCGTCCGGTCCAGAGAACGAGCTACCGAGCCCTCTCCGACTTCGTCCAGTCCAGAGAACGAGCTACCGAGCCCTCTCTGACCTAGTCTGGAGAACGAGCTACCGAGCCCTCTCCGCATGATCAACCTTGATCATTAATCAGTCTGAGTTTAATTAATATCTGATACAAATATAAATCAGTGTCAACATCAAAACAACAGCCAGGTCAGACTGTATCAACAAAAAGCACATGGGTTGCTAGGAAAAGTTCTGTGCTTGTACAAATTTTTGTACAGGGGAAACAGAATGAAATTCTGAATAGCGCCTACACCTTCTTATCATTAGTACATTAAACTCCCTGTGTTTAAGATATCGTATGTCCATTAATTAAATGAGTTACTGATAACTAAATTAATTAACATCTGATTCCAAGAGTAGTACCACTCAACTTTATTATCTTGCCTAACTAAGTCCACCTGCAAGGTTTACATGATAATCCTTATGAGCTCCTCAAGGGGGCATCATCAGCCCAAATAATTAGGGCACAGATTCCTTCTATAATTAACAACACACCATATAAATAATACTATCTCCCAACTCATCGGGCCTATTGATTTAATGAATAAATCTCACCCATTGATAAGTTAAAGAAATAAATACTAAGTATACGTGCTTATTATTATATAAGAATTAAGAGGACGCACATCTGTAATAACAGAGGTTATGTTCTTTTATGTAGTCAATATAAATCGAACAACCTCAGATGATCCTTCTCAATACACACATAGTGTACTAGTGTAATTTTATAGTCAAGATAGACTAATTCCAAATTACACTACAACCGTTTCAATGGTTTATCCGTATCCATCTTGGTTGTGAGCTACTATTTATAATTTATAAGGAACTGTTAACATGATCTTCTGTGTGACACCACACACCATATTATCTACAATATAAATTAAATGGGCAATTACATCAACATATATATAAATATAAAATTCAAACATTTGACTAAAGTGATTCTCATTTCAAAATATTTTAAAACAGATGTTCATACAAAAGCTAGGCTTAGAGTATACATCCAAACAACACCCGCCCAACAAAGCTAGTCTAGGTACCTATATTAACTCTAGGTGCCCAAATCCCTTCCCGGAGCCCAGACCACTCTTTTTCAACCTCTTCTTGCCTGCAAAAAAGAGTTAGTCCAGGGAACCAAAATATGTTTATCCTACAAAACAAAGTTAGCATAATACAATAGGTAATAGTAGTAAGTAGATTCTGTCTCCTCGAGACTAAGATATAGTTAAGATCTCAACTTAGGTTTCTTGAATGAACCTAAGCTGGACTGACACCTATTGTTCCCTCAACCGGGAACTCATCCTCACTGGATCTCCCCTCCAGTTGCTTACCTTTTACTTTCTAACTATAGTTGTTTGACTTTTCTTTCACCCAACAGGTCTTCCCGCCAGTTGTCAAGTCCACAAATCTAACTGGACTTCGGCCAATTGCTAGATGCTACAGATGTAACGACCCAAATTTCCTCAATTAGAGTCCTAAAAGTAATTTTAAAATATTTAAAAATGCTATAGAAATATTCTAGGGACTTTTAGAAATTATTAGAGTATTTTTATGTAATTTTTGGAGGTCGTTTGGTATTTTTACTAAATGTAGGAAGTTTCGACAAAAAAAATATCCAAACCCAGAATTGAACCCACGACCTTTGACTCGGTCAAAACCCAATAGACCAGGTGGGCAAACGAATTTTTCTGTTTAGAAAAGGCAGCAAATTTATTTAAGATAGTTAACAGAATATTGGATTATAAAAGGGATAAGTTGATCTTGGATTTGTCTGTTTAGTAAAGGTAGCGAATTTATTTAAGATAGTTAACAGAATATTATAAAAGGGATAAGTTGATGTTGGATTTGTTTGTTTAGAAAAGGTAGCGAATTTATTTAAGATAATTAATAGAATATTGGATTATAAAAGGGATAAGTTGATGTTAGATTTGTCTGTTTAGAAAAGATAGCGAATTTATTTAAGGAGTTAACAGAAATATTAAGTTATAAAAAGGGATAAGTTGATGCTCTGTTTTCCCATGACTTAAACCATTCTCTCCTTCTCTTCTGCCTACGATGGCGGAGCCCGGGCAGAAAACGAAAGGGAGTTAGGGCATCATCTCCAGTGACCGGCCAAGGTCCTAGAAGCCCTTTTTGTTCGGTTATGAGTCCAAGAATCAAGGTAAGTGCTTCTCACCTGCAGTAGGAGTAGTTTCAAACCTTTGTTCTTCTTGAATTCAAAGCATGAGAAGCGCTTATAGTGCAGATTTTTAATTAAGCCTATAGTGCAGATTTTTAATTAGGCTTATAGTGCAGATTTTAATTAAGCCTATAGTGCAGATTTTAATTAAGCTTATAGTGCAGATTTTTAATTAAGCATATAGTGCAGATTTTAATTAAACTTATAGTGCAGATTTTTATGTAGGCTTATAGTGCAGATTTTAATTAAGTTTGTAGTGCAGATTTCTTAGAGCTTAAAATGTAGATTTCTTTAGAGCAGATTTATTTAGAGCTTGTAGTACAGATTTCTTAAGAGCTTATGGTGCAGATTTCTTTAAAGTTTATAGTGCAGATTTTTGGTGGAATTTATAGTGCAGATTTTTTGTGGAACTTGTAGTGCAGATTTTTGGTGGAACTTATAATGCAGTTTTTAAAGAAAAAAATTATAGTGCAGTTTGGTTAAGTATTATAGTGCAGAATTTATGTTTGCATAGTATGCAGAAATAGGGTAGCATAGAATACAGAATCTTGATTAGTATAGTATGCAGAATTTTGATTAGCATAGTATGCAAATTTTTGTTTATGCATTTCAAAGTTAGAATTTGTTTAAACATTTCAGTTTTTAAAGAAGCATTCTTTTATTAGAGGTATTAACAAGTATAAGAAAGATAAAGAAAAGAAAGAAAAAGGTCAAGGCCTTAAGTAGGTCCCAAAGTCAAGACTTTAGGGATTTTGGCACACAAGGTGCTCGTTAAAATGCCAAGGCATTTAAAGAAGAAGTAATTAAGATAAATCATCTTATAAATCAGTAATTTACTTTTATCAATGGCACTGTGCTGGACTCTTAGTTGTCCTTGGGTTGGGCTCCCATAGTCGTCCCTAGGTTTAGATAACTTAGTAAACCCTAGTAGATTCGGGACCAGCTATCTCGGGTCTAGTTAGGGATGCGCGCATAGCAAGTACAGTTGCCGGGCCCAAGAAGAAATTTGATTATTATTTTTATCTATTATGAAAATAGTTTTCAAAACTTCACAAATCAGTTTTAGATTTATTTTATTCACATGCATATTCGAGTTTTGTGAGTTAGATAGCGTTTACTAAGCAATTTTGCTTATAGTTGCATTTCCTTTTACTGCAGATAAAGGAAAGGAAAAGTTATAGCAAAGGAAGGCGACGAGGAGGTGCGGATGGATGTGTGATGCCTGGACTATAGAAGCCTTGGGATTTAGCATAAGAATTTATTAACAAAGAGTTAAGTAGAATGTATTAGATGAGTAATTTAGTCTTCCGCTGCTAGTTAGTTGTATGTTTTGAGTTTTTTTAGAGTTTATGTATTGATCTTTACATGTGAACAACTCTAATTAAGTAAAGTTAGTAGTCCAGTAGCGCTCCGCCCTCACAGTCCAGTAGTGAGGAGGGTGGGGTGTTACAGTTGGTATTAGAGCAGTTCCTATTCTCCAACATCACACATCAGCACCAACCTTGCCGTCTTCAAGTAAAAAAGTACTTAATTTTTAGTATGCTTTTCTTTATTCTTTACAGTAAAGAGAAATTCTTAGAAGTATTAGATTATATGTAAAGAATAGGGAGATGTTTAGAAGTGCTTATAAAGTTAAGAATTCTGCTTAGTTTCTTTTACATAACAAGATGTGTTCTGGGATGGTGGTATGATCCGGGGACCTAAGCCCGGTGAGCGCGCCAGAATCAAACAAGATGTGTTCTGGGATGGTGGTATCATCCGGGGACCTAAGCCCGGTGAGCGCGCCAGAATCAAACAAGATATGTTCTGGGATGGTGGTATGATCTGGGGACCTAAGCCCAGTGAGCGCGCCAGAATCAAACAAGATATGTTCTGGGATGGTGGTATGATCCGGGGACCTAAGCCCGGTGAGCGCGCCAAAATAAAGGGGAACTCCGGTCCTAAGTTCGGACCCCTTCCAACCTAGCGCTAGAGTAGTTGTCTGATCAACAACTTATGTTATGGTACTACTAAGTGCAACTAGGCCACCACAATAGTATGTTTATGAGTATGCATCCAAGTGTGTTCAAGTCATATTATGTTTATATTTACATTTATGTTTAGGTCTACGTTATGTTCATGTTATGTTTTTGCCTATGCATATGGACATGCTTGTGATCGAGTCTATCATTATGTTTAGTTCATCTACCATGCTTACATTTATGCTGTCATGCTTATGTCACTGCTTATGCTTATGTTCATTGTATGTAGGTTAGGAGGTCCTAAGATACCTTTGATGTGGTTTTCCTTAGTACATTAGATTATGGACGCTAACTAATGCATGTACAAGGTAGAGAACATGCTATAGAATTATTCTAAGTTCGAGGACGAACTTTTTATAAGATATGGGGAATTGTAACGACCCAAATTTCCTCAATTAGAGTCCTAAAAGTAATTTTAAAATATTTAAAAATGCTATAGAAATATTCTAGGGACTTTTAGAAATTTTTAGAGTATTTTTATGTAATTTTTGGAGGTCGTTTGGTATTTTTACTAAATGTAGGAAGTTTCGACAAAAAAAATATCCAAGCCCAGAATTGAACCCACGACCTTTGACTCGGTCAAAACCCAATAGACCAGGTGGGCAAACGAATTTTTCTGTTTAGAAAAGGCAGCAAATTTATTTAAGATAGTTAACAGAATATTGGATTATAAAAGGATAAGTTGATCTTGGATTTGTCTGTTTAGAAAAGGTAGTGAATTTATTTAAGATAGTTAACAGAATATTATAAAAGGGATAAGTTGATGTTGGATTTGTTTGTTTAGAAAAGGTAGCGAATTTATTTAAGATAATTAACAGAATATTAGATTATAAAAGGGATAAGTTGATGTTAGATTTGTCTGTTTAGAAAAGATAGCGAATTTATTTAAGGAGTTAACAGAAATATTAAGTTATAAAAAGGGATAAGTTGATGCTCTGTTTTCCCATGACTTAAACCATTCTCTCCTTCTCTTCTGCCTACGATGGCGGAGCCCGGGCAGAAAACGAAAGGGAGTTAGGGCATCAT
The DNA here is from genome assembly GCF_018446385.1 of Zingiber officinale. Taxonomy (NCBI): domain Eukaryota; kingdom Viridiplantae; phylum Streptophyta; class Magnoliopsida; order Zingiberales; family Zingiberaceae; genus Zingiber; species Zingiber officinale. The sequence goes on from NC_055994.1 coordinate 61,051,409, forward strand.
CTCCAGTGACCGGCCAAGGTCCTAGAAGCCCTTTTTGTTCGGTTATGAGTCCAAGAATCAAGGTAAGTGCTTCTCACCTGCAGTAGGAGTAGTTTCAAACCTTTGTTCTTCTTGAATTCAAAGCATGAGAAGCGCTTATAGTGCAGATTTTTAATTAAGCCTATAGTGCAGATTTTTAATTAGGCTTATAGTGCAGATTTTAATTAAGCCTATAGTACAGATTTTAATTAAGCTTATAGTGCAGATTTTTAATTAAGCATATAGTGCAGATTTTAATTAAACTTATAGTGCAGATTTTTATGTAGGCTTATAGTGCAGATTTTAATTAAGTTTGTAGTGCAGATTTCTTAGAGCTTAAAATGTAGATTTCTTTAGAGCAGATTTATTTAGAGCTTGTAGTACAGATTTCTTAAGAGCTTATGGTGCAGATTTCTTTAAAGTTTATAGTGCAGATTTTTGGTGGAATTTATAGTGCAGATTTTTTGTGGAACTTGTAGTGCAGATTTTTGGTGGAACTTATAGTGCAGTTTTTAAAGAAAAAAATTATAGTGCAGTTTGGTTAAGTATTATAGTGCAGAATTTATGTTTGCATAGTATGCAGAAATAGGGTAGCATAGAATACAGAATCTTGATTAGTATAGTATGCAGAATTTTGATTAGCATAGTATGCAAATTTTTGTTTATGCATTTCAAAGTTAGAATTTGTTTAAACATTTCAGTTTTTAAAGAAGCATTCTTTTATTAGAGGTATTAACAAGTATAAGAAAGATAAAGAAAAGAAAGAAAAAGGCCAAGGCCTTAAGTAGGTCCCAAAGTCAAGACTTTAGGGATTTTGGCACACAAGGTGCTCGTTAAAATGCCAAGTCATTTAAAGAAGAATTAATTAAGATAAATCAGCTTATAAATCAGTATTTTACTTTTATCAATGGCACTGTGCTGGACTCTTAGTTGTCCTTGGGTTGGGCTCCCATAGTCGTCCCTAGGTTTAGATAACCTAGTAAACCCTACTAGATTCGGGACCAACTATCTCGGGTCTAGTTAGGGATGCGCGCATAGTAAGTACAGTTGTCGGACCCATCAACAACATGATTATTAATTTTATCTATTATGAAAATAGTTTTCAAAACTTCACAAATCAGTTTTAGATTTATTTTATTCACATGCATATTCGAGTTTTGTGAGTTAGATAGCGCTTACTAAGCAATTTTGCTTATAGTTGCATTTCCTCTTACTGCAGATAAAGGAAAAGAAAAGTTATAGCAAAGGAAGGCGACGAGGAGGTGCGGATGGATGTGTGATGCCTGGACTATAGAAGCCTTGGGATTTAGCATAAGAATTTATTAACAAAGAGTTGAGTAGAATGTATTAGATGAGTCATTTAGTCTTCCGCTGCTAGTTAATTGTAAGTTTTGAGTTTTTTTAGAGTTTATGTATTGATCTTTACATGTGAACAAGGATAGTTAAGTAAAGTTAGTAGTCCAGTAGCGCTCCGCCCTCACAGTCCAGTAGTGAGGAGGGTGGGGGGTTCAGTTGGTATCAGAGCAGTTCCTATTCTCCAGCATCACACATCAGCACCATCTTTACCGTCTTCAAGTAAGAAAGTATTTAATTTTTAGTATGCTTTTCTTTATTCTTTACAGTAAAGAGAAATCCTTAGAAGTATTAGATTATATGTACAGAATAGGGAGATGTTTAGAAGTGCTTATAAAGTTAAGAATTCTGCTTAGTTTCTTTTACATAACAAGATGTGTTCTGGGATGGTGGTATGATCCGGGGACCTAAGCCCGGTGAGCGCGCCAGAATCAAACAAGATGTGTTCTGGGATGGTGGTATCATCCGGGGACAGAATCAAACAAGATATGTTCTGGGATGGTGGTATGATCCGGGGACCTAAGCCCAGTGAGCGCGCCAGAATCAAACAAGATATGTTCTGGGATGGTGGTATGATCCGGGGACCTAAGCCCGGTGAGCGCGCCAAAATAAAGGGGAACTCCGGTCCTAAGTTCGGACCCCTTCCAACCTAGCGCTAGAGTAGTTGTCTGATCAACAACTTATGTTATGGTACTACTAAGTGCAACTAGGCCACCACAATAGTATGTTTATGAGTATGCATCCAAGTGTGTTCAAGTCATATTATGTTTATATTTACATTTATGTTTAGGTCTACGTTATGTTCATGTTATGTTTTTGCCTATGCATATGGACATGCTTGTGATCAAGTCTATCATTATGTTTAGTTCATCTACCATGCTTACATTTATGCTGTCATGCTTATGTCACTGCTTATGCTTATGTTCATTGTATGTAGGTTAGTAGGTCCTAACATACCTTTGATGTGGTTTTCCTTAGTACATTAGATTATAGACGCTAACTAATGCATGTACAAGGTAGAGAACATGCTATAGAATTATTCTAAGTTCGAGGACGAACTTTTTATAAGATATGGGATATTGTAACGATCCAAATTTCCTCAATTAGAGTCCTAAAAGTAATTTTAAAATATTTAAAAATGCTATAGAAATATTCTAGGGACTTTTAGAAATTTTTAGAGTATTTTTATGTAATTTTTGGAGGTCGTTTGGTATTTTTACTAAATGTAGGAAGTTTCGACAAAAAAAATATCCAAGCCCAGAATTGAACCCACGACCTTTGACTCGGTCAAAACCCAATAGACCAGGTGGGCAAACGAATTTTTCTGTTTAGAAAAGGCAGCAAATTTATTTAAGATAGTTAACAGAATATTGGATTATAAAAAGGATAAGTTGATCTTGGATTTGTCTGTTTAGAAAAGGTAGTGAATTTATTTAAGATAGTTAACAGAATATTATAAAAGGGATAAGTTGATGTTGGATTTGTTTGTTTAGAAAAGGTAGCGAATTTATTTAAGATAATTAACAGAATATTAGATTATAAAAGGGATAAGTTGATGTTAGATTTGTCTGTTTAGAAAAGATAGCGAATTTATTTAAGGAGTTAACAGAAATATTAAGTTATAAAAAGGGATAAGTTGATGCTCTGTTTTCCCATGACTTAAACCATTCTCTCCTTCTCTTCTGCCTACGATGGCGGAGCCCGGGCAGAAAACGAAAGGGAGTTAGGGCATCATCTCCAGTGACCGGCCAAGGTCCTAGAAGCCCTTTTTGTTCGGTTATGAGTCCAAGAATCAAGGTAAGTGCTTCTCACCTGCAGTAGGAGTAGTTTCAAACCTTTGTTCTTCTTGAATTCAAAGCATGAGAAGCGCTTATAGTGCAGATTTTTAATTAAGCCTATAGTGCAGATTTTTAATTAGGCTTATAGTGCAGATTTTAATTAAGCCTATAGTGCAGATTTTAATTAAGCTTATAGTGCAGATTTTTAATTAAGCCTATAGTGCAGATTTTAATTAAACTTATAGTGCAGATTTTTATGTAGGCTTATAGTGCAGATTTCTTAGAGCTTAAAATGCAGATTTCTTTAGAGCAGATTTATTTAGAGCTTGTAGTGCAGATTTCTTAAGAGCTTATGGTGCAGATTTCTTTAAAGTTTATAGTGCAGATTTTTGGTGGAATTTATAGTGCAGATTTTTGGTGGAACTTGTAGTGCAGATTTTTGGTGGAACTTATAGTGCAGTTTTTAAAGAAAAAGATTATAGTGCAGTTTGGTTAAGTATTATAGTTCAGAATTTATGTTTGCATAGTATGCAGAAATAGGGTAGCATAGAATACAGAATCTTGATTAGTATAGTATGCAGAATTTTGATTAGCATAGTATGCAGATTTTTGTTTATGCATTTCAAAGTTAGAATTTGTTTAAACATTTCAGTTTTTAAAGAAGCATTCTTTTATTAGAGGTATTAACAAGTATAAGAAAGATAAAGAAAAGAAAGAAAAAGGCCAAGGCCTTAAGTAGGTCCCAAAGTCAAGACTTAGGGATTTTGGCACACAAGGTGCTCGTTAAAATGCCAAGGCATTTACAGAAGAAGTAATTAAGATAAATCAGCTTATAAATCAGTATTTTACTTTTATCAATGGCACTGTGCTGGACTCTTGGTTGTCCTTGGGTTGGGCTCCCATAGTCGTCCCTAGGTTTAGATAACCTATTAAACTCTACTAGATTCGGGACCAGCTATCTCGGGTCTAGTTAGGGATGCGCGCTTAGCAAGTACAATTGTCGGGCCCAAGAAGAAAGTTGATTATTATTTTTATCTATTATGAAAATAGTTTTCAAAACTTCACAAATCAGTTTTAGATTTATTTTATTCACATGCATATTCGAGTTTTGTGAGTTAGATAGCGTTTACTAAGCAATTTTGCTTATAGTTGCATTTCCTCTTACTGCAGATAAAGGAAAGGAAAAGTTATAGCAAAGGAAGGTGACGAGGAGGTGCGGATGGATGTGTGATGCCAGGACTATAGAAGCCTTGGGATTTAGCATAAGAATTTTGTTGGTGCGGGAAGCATCTAACGATCGAATCTGAGTTTTGATAATGGCAAAGGATTCAAAGTTAAGGTGTGTTGTGATCTAACATGTTGAATGAGTATTTCAGGAAAAGTCCTAACTGCGGTTAGGTAGGTGAAAAACCCTAGGGGGTGGTAACCCTAGGTCCTAGGGGGTGGTAACCCTAGGTGGAGAAAAGTCCTAGCTGCGATTAGGCAAAGGGAAAAACCCTAGGGGGTGGTAACCCTAGGTCATAGGGGGTGGTAACCCTATGCGGAAAGTCTTGGCAGGTCGATGGCTTCAGGCAAAAGTCCTAGGGGGTGGTAACCCTAGGTGGAAAGTCCTGGTGTCGCGAACCAGGTGAAAGACTGGACTAGCCGGGAAGCGGATGTCCAGCAGAAAGTCCGGAAGCGTCGAGTGCTGAGCAAAAGTCCAGTCGATCTGGAGGATCGCACTGGCAACAGGTAAATCTCCTGAGTGGAGTAGGTGAGGACGTGTTCCCCGTAGAGGGAACAGTAGGCGTCGGGTCAACCTAGAGTTTCCGGGGGGAAACCTGAAGTCAGACCCGGACAGTTCGAATGCTGTCAAAACTTTCATTATTATCATTCATTATGTTTCTGTGCTAACTTTGTTTTGCAGGGTATGTGTTTGGGACTAACACATTTTGCAGGAACAAAGGAGCAAGTTACAACTCGGATGAACAGTGTCTGAGGCGCCCCCATGGAGCTTGGAGGCGCCTCAGGTGCGAACCAGGAAAAGCCAGCGCAGAAGGTTGGAGGATGGAGTTCAAGGCGCCTTGGGTCGAAGGTTGAAGGCGCCTTGGGTAGGCTGAAGGCGCCTTGAACTGGATGAAGTTCGACCAAGTCTGTGCTGATCTCTGCGGGTGACTCGGCCTGTTTAAGGCGCCTTGAAGGGCTTCAAGGCACCTTGAACACCCTTTATAAGGGGTCTCGAGCAGTAGCACCAGTACAATGAATTCCAAGTGATCTTTCATCAACGTGCTGCTCCAAAAGACGTTCCGAAGTGCTGCTACAAGTGTCCGATGACCCTAAGCTTCAGATTTAACATTTCTTGTTGTCGGTATAATATTTATAGCTTTTATTTGTACTCATAAGTGTAATCTTTTAACGAGCTTATAGTTGTTGCCCACCGGAAGCGATCAAGGATCGCGGGCCTTCGAGTAGGAGTCGATCAAGGCTCCGAACGAAGTAAAAATCCTCTTGTCTCTGTGTGCTTACTTTGTTTTATTCCGCTGCTTAATTACTCCGATAGTTTTACGAATCGAACGAAATAGCCACGAGCGCTATTCACCCCCCCCCCCCTCTAGCGCTTCTCGATCCAACAAATTTATTAACAAAGAGTTGAGTAGAATGTATTAGATGAGTCATTTAGTCTTCCGCTGCTAGTTAATTGTAAGTTTTGAGTTCTCCGAGAGTTTTAGGATCTTCTTCCCCTTGCCTATAAAAGGGGATCTTCTTCCCCTTTTGAGGGGAGAAGGTTTTTTCCTTTAAGGAAAGCCATGAGGTCTAAATTTATGGTAGATCCCGATGAATCTTCAATGATCCAAGGTCAAATTCATCATCCCGTCCATCATCTAAGCAAGGATATCTTCCCAAAGACTATGATTTCTCCTAGCTGAGCTTTCTCTTCTTTACTCATCTAGTTTTGAGTTGTAGATTATTTTCTTTGATGCCTTTGAGTTTTAATTACCTTATTATGGAGTAGATATTTAAATTCTAGGACATAAGGAGTAATTGTAAAGTGATGTTGATATAAACTCTATGGATTTGCTAATTTCCTAATTCAATGACATGTTTGCCTTATTCTTGTTTGATTGAATGTGTGTATGTATGATGAATGCTTGCTTTATGTGTGTTTGATTGAATAGATGTAAAGGATTGATCACCACATAGGGGAGATGTGCTAGATTGTATGACTGGAGGGCCCTTAGTGATAGAGGGTATCCCTTTAACCGGACTTTCTAGAGTATTACCTTGAAATGGAGACCAATTCCTTCAAGGGATTATCTAATTAGAGCTTAATGGGTTTTTTCTCAATTCTATCTCAGGAAGTGATCTATGTAATTTAGACTGTATGACCGGGGGCTCTCATGTGACAGAGGGTATCCCTTTAATTAGACTTTTTACGTTACCTCCTCTATTAAATCTAATGGGATAAACACTCAGATGTAACTGTCATGGGGTTGAATCAGTATTTAGTTAGAATCCCTACAAGAGTATATGCATAAAGGATAGGAGATGAACAATTCATAGTATATCAACTAGCATTACAATGAAACCAAAATCTTAAAATCGTTTCCCAACCAATTTGCCAATCTCACATCATCTGGACCTCTTATTCTCATCTCTCTCTCTCTATCTTAATCTCTTGTTCTCTCCTCAATCACTGTGATTTAGCTCCTCCGTGTTGACCTAGGATAGGCTAACACAGGCGCTAGGGGCGAGCACTTCGCCTTTTTTCACTTATTCCTAATATTTCAAACAATATTTAATAGTCTTAATAATTTACTTCGTAGACTCAGCTAATGTTTAATCCACATCTCCTATAGAATCGATATTTTATTAATTGGAGATATAACAATGCATTTATAGTGCAACAACAAATAATGCCCACTCTCTCATTAACGTGTGCATTCACTACACATGTCCAACAATAGGCACCTACAAATGATGCACATGAAATGCACCTCATTTAGTGTATTTATTCTCTGTGAATCACAAACTTGTTTTTAGATTAATAGCATGTGTCTAAATTATTTTTCATATAGATTCTTAGATAGCCATCATGTTTCTTTATTGTTATAACCTCATATTAGACTCCAAACTTGTTTAAGTTTTTTAAATTAAGATTTCACTGAACAAGTTATCACCATAGGTGTCAAAAGGTGATTCGCTCATCTCCAGTGCCTCCGCTAGCCCATCATCAGGCTAATATGGAAGAGATAAATCACGGGTAGGTACTAGGCTTGGATAATTGAATAGCACATAGGGGTGGACAAGCACCTGACTACTAGCAAGAAAATAAAAATCATTATCACCATAACTATGTAGAAGAATAAATAGTCCTATACTTTTCATATATACATAGCCAATTATGTTGGACGTTGAGAAAATGAAGGGGCGTTGCTTCCCTTTTATCTCCCTCATTGCTGCAAATGTCAAGGAGACGAAGGAGTGTCCCTTCCCCATTGTCTTCCTTGCTCAGCTTATATAATAATGCGTCCAAGAGAAATCGAAAGGGGAGAGGGTGATCAGTGTGTGCACAGAACGATGATAAACAGTATTAATTATTGTTCATCTGTCAAAAACACAATACTGTGTTTTGAGAAATTTTTGATTTTATTAAATTAAAAATAAAAAGAAAAAAACTTTCTCAAAACACGTAAAAAAATCAAACAAACAGTATGTTTGATTAAAATTTAATTAAATATATTTATTAATTAATTAAATGCATATAGAAAATATTATTAATTAATAAATATATATTTAATTAATTTATGGTTCAATTAATTAAAAATTGAACTAGATCATCTTGTCCAATCAAATCCAGGTTTGGTTCAAACTATTGGTTAGTTTAATCAGACCAGTTTGATTCAATAATACATAGATCTAGTTCAAATCATTGGTTGCCAAATCAGTTTATTGTTGAATTAAGTGAGATAATTTAATTACACAAGTTGGGTTGATCAAATATGATCAGATTAATTCTATTGTGTCAGATTTGATCAAAAAGATTAAATTTGTTCTAATAGGTTAGACTTAATTCAATGGGTATTGGATTGATCAAATGGACCTAAGTTTGATCAATAAGTCTGAAATTGACTTAAATTAGCTTAGATTAAAATAATAATAGAACATAGGTCAGAAATCTTTGTCCAATTAGATTAGTTCTAATAAGGACAATGGACTAAACTTAGGATCCGGATTCCTAATCGACTGGTCCAATGAGTTAGTCAACTTAAACTCCTAAAAATTAAGATGATTTATTTTTCTTGATTTATAATAATGGTTCTATGCCTGTATAAATTGAATTAAACTGATTTTATACTGACTTATTTAATTTCAATTTTTCAGATGGCACAGACGATTACCATATTTACTCATCGCGAAGTACGACGAAACCATCTCCTGAAGGAGATTCAAGACAAAGAGTATAACTCCGCTTATGAAGTCGACGGACATGTTAAACGGCTTGATAGACTATTTTGAAAACTTAAGAAAAAAGAGTTTCCAGTTCTGGATAGTGTTATAGGATATTGGCTTTGATACGTTCATTGCCAGAGTATCCTAGGGTGATAATAGACTATGTATGGGGACGTCATGAAAAGCGCATCACATATTCAGAACTGTGTCAGGAACTACTTCACCATATGGGTGAAGAAGATCCTGAAGAGTCTAAAGAGGACTAGGAAATGTTCGAGGAAGATCCAGAAATGGATCCGATGGAAAATCTTGAAGTTGCCCCATCTAAGATTATCCCAAATGAGTCCAGACTGATAGCGATAATGTTAGCCATTGTACTAGTATTTGTCCTAGTGGGAGTGGTATTGGCCTATCTAGTTTATTAGTATTTTGTTTAATGTCCTTATATACAAACAGAGTTACGTTATGAAAAGTTATGTTACGTGTTAACAAACTTGAAAATGATTAATTCATTTTAATATATGATTCGTTCATATTTAATGATTAGTTCATATGAAAATAATTAGTTCATTTTAATATATGATTCATTCATATTCAATGATTAGTTCATGTGAAAATGATTAGTTCATTTTAATTTATGATTCATTCATATTCGATGATTAGTTCATTAGATGGGATGTGTGTAATATAATTGATCAGTGTTGATTAGATTGACACATACAAATGATGAGTGGAAACATAATTATCACTTAATTTTATAAACCAATTCTAATTTACACTAAGTCAATAATTAATTACATGCATATGAATTACACTGAAATAATAAATAATGTGTTTATTTATGTAGATTATGGTAACTAAAAGCATCATAATTGAACTTAATAAAGAAGAAAAATTATATGGGGATAACTACAAAATATGGCACCTCAAGATACAATACGTTCTTGAGGAAAAAGAAGCTTTAAAAACTATAAATTAATTCATGGATGAACCGACTAATGGTTCTACAACATAACATAGACATGACCTTGATACCTATAAGGCATGGAAAAGGAAGGACTCCAGTCCTAAGGGAATATTGATTAGTTCAATGGTGGATGACCTAGTATTTGAGTATGAGTCATTACCATTGGCTCATGTTGTTTGGGTAGCCCTTAGAGAGAAGTACAGTGGAGTAAGTATAAGTAAGCTCAATCAGCTAACAATCAAGTTTGATAGCTATAAAAAAACACTCGAATGTTACCATGGCCCAACATCTCAGGGAGATGGGTAACATGATTCGAAACTTAAAAGCTGACAGTCGTGAGTTAACAAATGAAGAACAGGTTCAGGCAGTTATCCATTCCTTTCCTGATTCTTGGGAAACGATAAAATAGAATATGACTCATAGTGAAAGTATCAAGACTTTCACTGATGTCTCATGCCAAGTTGAACTTGAGGTGAAGAGGATTGAATCTGTAAAGATTTTTAGTCAAGCTTTTATAGTTGAAGATTCTTGTTCTAAGAATAAGAAAAAATGGTTTAAGAAAGGAAAGGGAAAAGGAAAGGAGACTAATGCTATTGCTGCGAAATACTAAATTGATGTACATAGATTATATACACTTTTATGTATACTTTAACATACATCTACTTATATTTAATTAGCATAATCTATGTTTATTGCATCCTATTTCATTATAATATCATATTCCTACTCCTTTTATTTGGAGATCTACTCTTTGCTTGTTTTGATTGATAGGGCATGATTTGGAGCAAAAACAAAGCTTAAATGGAGTCTAGAGCTTCCAAAGTATCTAGGCCATGTGGAACTCACTTGAACATGCGAAAAATCAAGTTTTCCCCATGTTCTGGCCGTGTGGAGGTCGTGTGAAGGTCGTGTGAAATTTTCAACATTATAAATCGAAACTAAAATAGTTATAACTTTGTTCTCGGTTGGAGTTACAGGTTGCTCTTTATACCAAAATGTAGATAACTTCAAGATCTACAACTTTGATGAAGACTTCAATAAGAGAAAACCCCATCTTGATGGTCTAAAATATGTTATAATGAGACATAGCCATGAAAAGCCATGTCAGGGCCATGAAAGGGTCAAGTCATGGTCGTGTGGACCACATGGTCATGTCACATTTCCAAAGAAGAAGCAAAGTTAGGCCACGTCAATCCACATGGGTCATGTGGATGTTCCAGAGAATGAGAATACTTTGGCCATGTGGACTGTTGGAACCCCAAGCTTATTTTTGGTGTGATCAACCAAGTTAGGTTAGGTCTTGTTTTGGTTTGATCCCTGTGTTTAAGTGTGCAGGAGGTTAGGAGCACAGGAAGTCGAGCGAAAGGTGCGGCTAGCGAGAAGGATGACACGAGAGAGAGCGATGGGCTCGGTGCATATGAGGGACGAGATGCTGCGAAAGAGTACATCGGTGGACGAGAAGGACGTGCATGACGTTCGAGGGATAAGAAGCCAAAGTGGAAGTCTGCTCGAGGAGAAGGCCAAAAATTGGGTTCGAGTGAGCCCTATTTCGGTTGACCAAAATCACTCAAGCGATCGAAGCAGCGGAAGAGCTAAAGTGGAGCTATGGACCTGCTAGAGGCACCTTCAACAGGAGTTAAATGTGCCTCCACGATCTTTAGGCAGAAGGCGCCTTCAATTGCTGAATGCGCCTTCAACTAGCCATGGAAGGCACCTTCGATCAGGCAATTCTGGCCGTTGTGGAAAGGGATAAAGTTTTATCCTTGGCCTCGCTGGAGGTGTAACGCCCGCCCTTTCCCTACTGATGGTCAAGGGCAGCGCTACGCGAACATAGATACATGCATATGCAATCATTGCAGCGGAAGAAAAATTTATTTGTTCAAAACTTAATCATACAACAAACCATGTGAACATGCTAGCATTCATGCATATAAAATTCATTTACTATCTATTACTCGAAACATGATACATGCTTGTTTAGCTAAAGCATAAAGCGTACTAATTAAGAGGGAAACTAAACATGGATCTTGTTCTCTAGAGTTCATGATAATTAACAATTCTCTAATTAAATAAGTACTTAACATTTCAAGATTTCATGGAAACAAGTATAAGTTCACCTTAAGTATAAACCATCCAAACAAGTTCAAGTTAATATCATCAAAAGTAGCAAGAAAAGAAATAGTTCACATGCAAAATCTTAAAACATATATAAGTCTTGAAGCATAAAACACAGATCTTTTCTACCATGCCACCGTCACACACATCTTTGCCCTCCCTGCTGCTCCCTTTAGTTTAGCCATTCTTTATCCTTTTCTGTAGTATAAGGAAATTAAAAACTATAAGCACATAGGCTTAGTAAGATCCTTTCCTACTCACAAAAACCATAAATCATGGAGTAGTGATATGTTCATTTAACCAACATCTAAATTTAACATTTCATGCTAGCATAAAGTAGTGTCATACTCATTTGGGCAAAATCATAAACATAGCATATGAGGGCATGAACATAAGATAGTAGCATGTTCATCTAGGTATCATAGGCATATCTCAAAAGAGCATAAACATAAGATAGTAGCATGTTCATCTAGGTATCATAGACATATATCAAGAAAGCATAAACATAAGATAGTAGCATGTTCATCTAGGTATCATAGACATATCTCAAGACAGCATAAACATAAGATAGTAGCATGTTCATCTAGGTATCATAGGCATATCTCAAGAGAGCATAAAGATAAGATAGTAGCATGTTCATCTAGGTATCATAGACATATCTCAAGAGAGCATAAACATAAGATAGTAGCATGTTCATATAGGTATCATAGACATATCTCAAGAGAGCATAAACATAAGATAGTAGAATGTTCATCTAGGTATCATAAACATATCTCAAGAGAGCATAAACATAAGATAGCAGCATGTTCATCTAGGTATCATAGACATATCTCAAGAGAGCATAAACCTAAAGCATAATGATCATATAGCATGAAATAAGTATATGCAAGATGTTCTTTTGAAAACATGTATCAAAATCACATAGCATGAAATAAATGTATGCAAGATGTTCTTTTGAAAATGTATATCATATAGGTACTTAAACATAAATCTCAACATGAGGGCCCGGCTTTGTACCACATACATGAATTGCGCGCATCCTAAATAAATCCGAGGTAGCTAATCTCGAACCTACTAGGAACTAGGCCCGTGCTTCGACCTAGGGGCAACTTAGGAGCCCATCCCATGGACCATTCTTAGGGTTCGGTACAAGTCATACAAAAGTAAAATAACATATCATGTTTCTTGTCATATCATGAAGAGTGCTCTTAGTCCTGACTTATAGGGAAGCATCTCTTAGGCATTTCATCATACATAAGCCTTGCATAAGCATAACATGGTGACATAAAATTCACATATCACATAGCATATCATGAAGAGTCATTATCATGCATAGTTGGGGTTTTGATCTTTCTACAAACCCTAACTCATATCTTGGTTGAAACTTGCATGGAACATGATCTTAAATCTTAAGCAACTTTAAACAAGGAAAGCATCCTACTAGCATCACATAATACATAGTATATCATGGGAGAAAGCATAACAATTCTAGTTGGAGTTAAACTTCCCTAATCCATTTCATTTCCTTCTTGGCTAAAACTTACAAAAGGTATAGTCCTAGGTTTTAAGCAACATAAAGCATGGAAACCTTAAACTAACATCATATAATGGATTACACACCATGAGGAATCATAAGCAAGCATAGTTTATGTTTTAAACTTTCTCTAACCCTTTTATTTCTTATTGGCCGAAACCCTAAGGAGCATGGCTCTAAGTTTTTAAGCAACATAAAGCATGAAAACTTTAACTAACATCATATAATGGATTACACATCATGAGGAATCATAAACAAGCATAGTTTAGGTTCTAAACTTTCTCTAACCCTTTTATTTCTTATTGGTCGAAACCCTAAGGAGCAAGGCTCTAAGTTTTTAAACAACATAAAGCATGAAAACTTTAACTAACATCATATAATGGATTACACATCATGAGGAATCATAATCAAGCATAGTTTAGGTTCTAAACTTTCTCTTCTTGACCAAACCCTAAAGCATGGTTCTAGGTTTCATTAAAAAGAATCTTTAAGCATGAAGCTCTAAACTAATATCATAGAATCCATGTCATAGCAAATAAGACCTTTAGCAAGCATAGATGAGTTTCCAACCCTAACTTCAAGTCATGGATGAAACTTCTAAAGCATGGTTCTAGGTTCCATAAAAAAAAATCTTTAAGCATGAAGCTCTATCACATAATAGCTTACACATCATGAGGAAACATAACAAGCATGGTTAACATTTTTTTTTTACTCTCCTCAACTCTTGTTTCATGTCTTGCCCGAACCTACCAAAACCAAATCCTAGGTTTTAAGCATGAAGTTCTATCACATAATAGCTTACACATCATGAGGAAACATAACAAGCATGGTTAACATTTTTTTTTTTAACTCTCCTCAACCCTTGTTTCATGTCTTGGCCAAACCTACCAAAACCAAATCCTAGGTTTTAAGCAACATTAAAACATGGAAAAACACTCGAAAACTATTTGTACTGCAGGTAAGGGAGATACTTACATCCTCTTGCTTGGGTTTACTAAGAAAATACCCTTGGTGAAGAAGAAGAAGAAGAAAGCTTTTGCTTCTAGAACTCCCTTTTTGCTTATCTTGCTTGTAAGGGAAAGTAGGTTTTAAGGACTTCCCTTTGTGAAGTTCTCCTAGGAAGAAAACCCTTAGCTTGAATTTGAAAATGGGAGAGGGGAAGCTTGAAGTTTCGGTGGAGGAAGAAGAAGGAGGAAGGAGAACAAAACCAATTTCCCTTGCCCTCTTATTCCTTCTTATTCTAAATGAAAGGAAGAGGGAGGAATGAACTTTCCTTCCCCTACCTTTTTATTCCTATTTATTCTAAATAAAAGGAAGAAAGGGGAAGAACACAACTTGTCATTCTCTTGCTCTCTCTTCATCACTCTCATTATTTTTGGTGAAAGAAAAGGTGTCCCATTACCTTCCTTACCTTTAACCACAAATTCCCTTTCTTTTCTAACCACACTTCCTCTTGGGCTATTGGTTACCCTATACCACTTAAAGCTTTCTACTTGTTAAGAGGTTAAGGTTCAAGCCTTGACCACTCTTCTTTTTTTTTCTTTTCTTTTTGGCTCCATCTTCTCTTATTCTTAAAAGAAATTTATATGAAGTTGCTGGGTGTTACAGGAGGCGCCTCCCAACCCTATGGAAGGCGCCTTCAGCTTGCGGATAAGATTTTCCAGGGGTTATAAAAAGACCCCTGGACCTAGGAAAGATGTAACAACTTCTGTATTCATTTTCTTGCAATAGTCTAAGCTATTAACAAGTGTAAGAGGCTTCTCCACCTTCACCGAAGGAGAATTTTTAAGAACTTTCATTTGTCTTGGATTAACAACCACCTAGGTTATAACCAAGTAAATTCTGGTGCCTCTTTCTTTAGTTTCTTATTGTTTAATTTTATTTGCTATTGCTGCTAACCTGAGTTGAAAGATCGAGAAGGTGTTTATTTTAATGTTTTAGGCAACTCAACCCTCTCCATCCAACCTACCCGGTCCTACACACACAACCGTGTCACATTTCCATAAAAGAAGAAGACTTTGACCGTGCGGACCACACAATCCTGCCACCAGACTAGAGCTAAAGCAGCATATGGTTGTGTGGATTAACACAGTCGTGTCACGGTCCATGCAAGGGTCATTCCAAGTGCTATAAAAGGGGATTTTCTCCCCTTCTCACCAATCTTTGGCTTGGGACTGTTGGTTGCCACTCGGAATACCATCCTAGTTACCCGGTACAAAAATTTGTACAAGCATAGTGTTGGATCGTAAGCGTTCGATAGAGGGGGGGTGAATATCGATTAAAACTTTTGTCGAGTAAGCGCAGTGGAAAAGTAAAGACAAAGTAAGAAGGCAAGGCTAACACAGTTCTGTTTTAGTTGGTTCGGAGCCTGTGTCGACTCCTACTCCAAGGTCCGCACTCGTCGAGTGCTTTCATTGGTCAATCACTATCAATTCGAAAGATATTACAAACAAAGTACACTAATTAATAGAATGAAAATACTGACAAACTGAAAAGAAGTAAACTGAAGACAGCGCTTTGTTGGAGCAGCCTCAAGGCGTCACAGGAGCATAGTAGAGCAGAGAGTTCTGAGTTGTTTTTGAAGCTCCACCCCTGCCCCTTCTTTTATATGAAGCTCGGGGCACCCCGGATCCCTTCCAAGCGCCCTGGTGAGATGTGGCAGGTCCAACCAGCGAGCTCCACGTGGTGACGTGCGATCGGGATAAAACTTGCCTCCTGGGCGCCCGGATCCCTTCCGGGCACCCTGACCTCCGGGCACCCGGATCCCCTCCGGGCGCCCGGACCACCTTTCTCCAGAAATCAGATTTCCTGCAAGACAAGGTTAGTCTGAGGTAAATAAATAGTATATATCCTGCAAAGCAGAGTGTTAACACAGTTCATAAGTTTGACATAAAAAGTATGACTTTAGATTCCGTCTTTCCATGATCGGAATCTAGTCACGATCTCGACTTAGATATCCGAAATTGATCTAAGCCGGATCGACGCCTAATGTTCCCTTCCCGGGAACGCGTCCTCACAGTCACTCCCTTCCAGTGACTTACCTTTACTCACCTGCCAGACGTCCGGTCAACCCTTCGACCCGTCTGGACTTCTGACCAAGCGTCCGGTCAGCCCGTCGACCCGTTTGGACTTCTCGCCAGCTATCCGGTCAGCCCGTCGACCTAGCTGGACTTCTTACCAGACATCCAGTCAGCCCGTCGACCTGTCTGGACTTTGTCTGCACACTCGGTCAGAGTGTTAGATTACAACAAGCCTAACTTAACCCGATTTGTCATTCATCAAAACCCGAGTTAGATCATTAGTGCTAACCGCACCAACAATCTCCCCCTTTTTGATGGAATGACAACCTGGTTAAGTTTGTAAAAATATGCGAGTAAAAAATTAAGCATTTTGTTCTAGCATGAGGTTTAAGTTGGTTTTTAATTTTATTTTATTTTTCTAACTTAACCACCTATCCCTCCCCCTTTAGCATTCATCAAACAAGGATATAATTCAAACATACAGAATACATAAAAAAGATGTAGGAAATGATGTCAAGTTAACTTGGGGGAGTTTTAAATTTCACCACATAGTAATTTTTGTAACATAACTGAGTTTTGAAAAATAACTTAGTATATTTTGAGTAAAAATAATTTTTGCAACATTAAATGAATTTACAAACTCAAAGAGAAAGTATAAGTCTAATTTTCAAAACATAAGTATCCAAGTTTCAAGAAATTGAATTTTCAAAATAAGTTTCAACTTGGAATTCTTTACAAACATGAGTTTTCAAAATCAAAATTTTAAAATTAAGTTTGAAAATCTACTTTTCAAAACTAAACCCTTAGTTTATAATATCCAAGTTAAACCCTTAGTTTTAAGACTAAGTTTGAAAAATCTACTTTTCAAAGCTAATTAAAATTTATTTTTCAAGTCAAAGTTTGCAAAATCTAGATTTTCAAAATGAAGTGAAGTTTAATTTTCAAATCAAACTTCAAGGCTAGATCCAATTATTAAAATTTTCAAAATAAGCTTGTAAGGTTAAAACACCTTTTTAAACATAAGTTTTATAAAGATAATTTTGCAAAAGTAAGATTTTCAAAACCAAGTTTATTAGATTTTACAAAGATAAGTCAGATTTGTTAAATAGATTTAAAATATTTTTAAGAAAGTATTTTTCAAAAACCAGTTTTAAAATATTTTTTTAGTAAAGGAAAAGTAAATAATCCTCCCCCTAAACCTGACATCTAAAATAGTTGTCTAACCAATTAGTTACTTACTGACTATCAGAAGATGACAGCTTTCACTTGGTTAGTCAAGTTAAGTTCATTGTGATCAGTTAGTGTTTGACAAAGCTGAATAACTTAACTTGATTAATGTTGGTTTTGTATTTAACGCTCAAACTTATATCGATGCACTGACATAAGCATCTTAAGTCTAGACAATTGGCCTATACATCTCACCCCTTTGTAAGTTTGTCAATCACAAGCAAGGTAATCCTAGGATGTTGGTGAGATGCTCAAATACTAGTCCTGGGGGAACATGATTTCTAAGGGGATTTTTCTAGTTTAAGGCTAAAGTTGTTTTGAAATTCTAAAAGTTGGAAGGTTTTAAAATAAATGAAAATAAATGAAAACAAATTTAACCTAGAATTTAAAACAGTCAATTTGAAAGCAATTTTGAATTTTGAAAATCCTAGTCTATTAAACACATTCCTAACTGTCTACGCAGATTGCTAAATTCACTTTCAGGGAGTGGTTTTGTGAATATGTCAGCTAAATTGGATTTGGACTCAATGTATTTGAGTTCAATGTCCCCTTTAGTAACATGATCCCTGATGATGTCTAATTTCAATATGTTTAGTTCTGGAATGATGCACTGGATTTTTTGTTAAGTTGATTGAGCTAATGTTGTCAATTAAGACTTTGACGTTTGTGAGGTTCAAGTTGAAGTCTTTTAGAGTGTGCATCATCCATAATAATTGTGCAACACACTCTCCTATTGCTATATATTCTGACTCAGTTGTAGAAAGGGTAACACAATGTTGCTTTCTACTAAACCAGCTGACAAGTGATAGACCTAATAATTGACATCTGCTACTTGTGCTTTTGCGGTCTAACTTGCATCCAGCATAATCTGAGTCAGAGTACCCTATTAATTCAAAGTTATTAGTTCTAGGATACCAAATGCCTACATTTGTTGTTCCTTTAAGGTATCTAAAGATTCTTTTGACTTGAGTCAGATGGGATTCTTTAGCACAGGTTTGGTATCTTGCACACATACTAACTGCAAATAAGATATCTGGTTGACTTGCAGTTAAGTATAGTAGGCTACCTATGGCACTCCTATAATGTTTTAGATCAACTGGTTTTCCATTGGGATATCATCTAGGATTGTGTTTACTGCCATAGGTGTTTTCATCTCTTTGGTGTTTTCCATTTCAAATTTCTTTAGTAATTCCTTAGTATATTTTTGTTGATAAATATAGTTACCTTCATTTGTTTGTTTGATTTGTAACCCTAAAAAGTAGGTTAATTTGCCTACTAGACTCATTTCAAACTCGTGTTCCATTAAACTTGTAAATTCATCTAGGAAATCTGAATTTGTTGAACCAAAAATTATGTCATCTACATAAACTTCTACTATAAAGATATCTTCCTTTATTAATTTGACAAATAAGGTTGGGTCAATTTGTCATTGGTTGAATCCTTTAGATATTAGGTAAGATGTTAATCTTTCATACCATGCCCTAGGTGCTTGTTTAAGTCCATACAAGGCTTTCTTCAATTTATAGACATAATCAGGATGTTCTAGACTCTCAAACCCAGGTGGTTGTCCTACGTAGACTTCTTCCTTTATTAGACCGTTTAGGAATGCTGACTTAACATCCATTTGGTATAGTCTAAACCCTTTGTATGCTGCATAACTTAGTAGCATTCTAATGGATTCCAGTCTAGCTACTGGGGCATATGTTTCATCATAGTCAAGTCCTTCTACTTGACTAAACCCCTTAGCAACTAGCCTGGCTTTATTTCGTGTAATTTCTCCAGTTTCACTTAATTTGTTTCTAAATACCCATTTGTTTCTATTATTTTCTTATTTTTGGGTGGTGGTACCAAGTCCCAAACTTCATTTTGCTCAAATTGAGCTAATTCTTCTTGCATAGCTATGACCCAGTCTAGGTCAAGTAGTGATTCAGCTATGGTTTTGGGTTTAATTTTTGAAATTAAAGATATTTGACTTAGATTTCTGAAGGATGATCTAGTTTGAACTCTAAGATCTGGGTCACCAATTATTTAATCAGTTGGGTGATTTGGGTTGACTCTTATAGTTCTAGGGGGTTGACTTTCCTGAGGTTGTTCTTCTTCTTCAAGACTTAGAGTTTGGTTTGTTCCTTCAGAATTATTTTTTTGAACAAATTCAATTGGTTGAAGTTGTGTTTGTTCTGGGTTTTGTTTAGATTCTTCAAATTTCACATTAGTAGTTTCTTAAATTCTTAAGGTAACCTTATTGTAAACCCTGTAGCCTCTACTATTTAGGGAGTAGCCTAGAAAGATTCCATTTTCAACTTTAGAGGTGAATTTTCCTAAGTGTTCTCTTGTGTTTAGGATAAAAACGGGACACCCAAATACTCTAAAGTATTTTATATTGGGTTGTTTATTATGATAAATTTCAAAAAATGTTTTTTTATGGATTTTATTTAGTGTTGTTCTATTTTGTATGTAGCAAGCTGTACTGACAGCTTCTGCCCAAAAGTATTTAGGTAGGTTGTATTCATTTAACATTGTTCTAGAGGCTTCAAGTAAGGTTCTATTTTTTCTTTCTACAATCCCATTTTGTTGGGGGGTTTTAGGACATGAAAATTCGTGATGGTAGCCATTTTCAAGACAGAATTTGTTGAAATTATGATTTTTGAATTCTCCCCCATTATCACTTCTAATTCTTTTAATTTTAAGGTCCTTTTCATTTTCAACTTGTTTACAAAAGTTTGTAAAAATTTTAAAAGTTTCGTCCTTCTTTTTTAAGAATTTTACCCAGGTGAACCTAAAGTAGTCATCTATTATCACTAGACAGTATAGGCTTCCATTTATTGATTTGACTCCATGGGAGTCAAATAGGTCTAAGTGTAATAGTTCTAGTATTGAGTTGGTTTGTGATTGATTAGTTGGTTTGTGGGTGGATTTTGTCTGTTTACCTTGTTGACAAGCATTACATATAGTTGAGTCTAAGTTAGGTAATTTTGGTAGACCTCTAACTAATCCATTTAGTTTACTTATATTTCTAAAATTTGTGTGTGGCATCCTTCTATGCCATAACCAGGTTTCTTCTTTTTGTGTTAAGTGACACTCAATTAAAGAAGTAGTTAAGTTAATTGCATAGATGTTGTCTTTTCTAAACCCTTTTAGGCTTATGTTAGGATTGTCTAGGTGTTTGATTAAGCATTCTGTAGATAAAAACCTAACCTTATATCTAGTATCACACAGTTGACTGATACTCAAGAGATTGTATTTGAAATTTTCAACAAGTAAAATATTTGTAATAATAAAGTCAATTTTTAGTTCTATGTTACCTATACTAATTACCTTAAGTTTGCCATTGTTCCCAAAGGCAATTGTTCCTAGACTTTTGTAGGTGAGCTGAGTGAATTTTGTGTGATCTCCAGTCATATGTTTGGAGCAACTACTATCCAAAATCCACTTAGTTTCCTACAATAGGTAGGAATTGGGGTTAGTCTAATTATTGAACTTAACAATGTTTTAAGTTTTAATAAATTTTAATTTAATTTAGTTTAATTTAATTTAATTTTAATTTAATTTAATTTAATTTTAATTTAATTTAATTTAATTTTAATTTAATTTAATTTTATTTTAATTTTATTTTAATTTAATTTAATTTTAATTTAATTTAATTTAATTTTAATTTAATTTAATTTAATTTAATTTTAATTTAATTTAATTTAATTTCAATTTTAATTTAATTTAATTTAATTTAGTTTAATTTAATTTAATTTAATTTCAATTTTAATTTAATTTCATTTCATTTTAATTTAATTTTAATTTAATTTAATTTAATTTAATTTTAATTTATTTTAATTTAATTTAATTTAATTTAATTTAGTTTAATTTTATTTTATTTTAATTTTAATTTAATTTAAATTTAATTTAAATTTAATTTAAATTTAATTTAATTTTAATTTAATTTAATTTAAACTTTCTTAGTCATCTCACCCGAACTATGTTTTCAATCAGGGAATCCTATAATTTTGTGAGATGAATTAGATTCAATTTTGGAGTTTGTTTTTAACTTGTGTTAGATTCAGGTTTAGCTTTGGGTTCAACAAATAGGCGTTCTCTGGATAAACTTCTGGGCTATGGTGAGTCACTCGGACATCATTAAAGTAACCATGCCTTCGAGGTTTTCCAAATAGTCCTATCCACTGGACTTAGTACAAAACCTTGGTCTAACTGGTTAGGATTCATAAAGGGTAGCTTCGGTCAGTTCCACTTAGCCAAATGCACCAGGTCGAAGCCATATCTTCCTAGACATGCATAGACTAAGCTTCCCTAATGTACTATCATCCAATATTTCACCAGTACCATTTTTCAAGTTAAACTTGAACCCTTTTTAACTAATCCTAATTACCCTGTTGGGTAGGTTGGTTAGGGTTACCCTGCCGGGTAGGTTAGTTTTGGAGGTGCCAGCTATTCTGGAGTCTTCCCCTGAATTAATTACCATTTAATTTGTTCTTGATTTATGTCTATTTCTTTTATAATTAAATTTCACTTGATGATAGTTTATATTTTGTTGAGTTTTAATATGTTTAGATTTTAACCCTTTTGGTTCAAGTTTGTATTCTGGTTTATTTGATTTATTTGACTTTATATAATATATTTTATCTTTAGGAATGTAGTATTGATTAAGTCCTACTTGCGTGATTAAACACGCTTTCGGAACCCAAGCTTGTTTTGTTGGTTTGTATTGGGTTATTAATGATTTAAAAGTTTTAGTTGAACTTGATTTGTAACCAAGTCCAGTTTTGTTGTAACTTGCTTTTTGATTGTTTAAAATTAAATCTAAGTTCTTTGACCTCGTTGTGAATTTTTCTAATATTTCTTTTAAATTATTAATTTCTATGTTTAGTGATAGATTCTCCTCCTCAAGTGTTAGATCTTGAGTTGGACTTGAGATTTTGATTTGTTCCTTGAGTTCTTGATTTTCCTCAAGGAGTGACTTATTTTCATTTTCTATTTTTACTAATTTATTATTTAAGCAGGAAATAATTTTAAAAAACTTTCTGTTTAGATTTTGGTATACCTCTTCAGAACCTTCAGAAACGAGTACGGACTCGTGGCTTGATTCAGGTTCAGACCCGTCTTCCGATTCATCCTCCGATTCTTCTTCGCGGGCCATCAACGCGAGGTAACTCTGGTTCTTTTGTTCTTCGGTTTCTTTGGAGGGACCTGCAAACAAAGTAATTCCTTTCTCGGCCCCGACGTTAGTTTGTTCGTGTACTTCTAATTCACAAAACAACTCGTCTAATTTAAGTTTCGATAAATTCTTAGAAATTTTATAGGCATCTACGATAGATGCCCACAAACTATTACGTGGAAATGCGTTTAATGCATACCTTATTAAGTCCCGGTTCTCCATTTGGTGGTCGATGGCGTGGAGCCCATTGAGGATGTCCTTGATCCTCGTGTGAAGTTGACTTGCAGTTTCTCCTTCCTGCATTTTTATATTAAATATTTTATTTAATAATAAGTCTCGTTTTGTTACCTTAGCGTCGCTCATTCCTTCGTGCAGCTGTCACGCCCCCAAAGGAGCCCCTACTGAAAAATTTCGGCAACACCTCCCCTGTACCGGTGACAATCTGAAGCATAAATACATATAAAATACATCAGCCACATGCGACTGAAATATATACACAACCACGCAGTTATAAAATCAGCCCACTCGGCTGAAACAAGAATAAAACACAACCACGCAGTTATATATATAAAATAGACAGCCCACTCGGCTGTATTAAACCAACACAGCGGAAAAACGATAACGAAAGCCCATACAAAACAAATCAACACACTGCTAGCCAGCTAGGCTTTATACAACAACCACAACAACAAATACAACAACACACCAAATACAACAAACACCAAATATAAATAAAACATATACAAAACTCGAAACAATCATCAGATGTGACGTAGGACCCGGCAGACAGGATACTCCGAGCGACACTCCAACCATCTACCTAAAAACATAAAGATATACATGCGGTGGTGAGTATAGGTAACTCAGCGGGTAATAGAAAAGATAGTGTATGGTCTATAAATAAACATAGAGATCAAAGGTATACAGTCTCAGTATGGAATAAAGAACATGATCATACTGACATAGCCAATAAACAAAACTACCAGTACCAGTCTATCTCACATGGTATAACGATCATAATTGTCATACACAACTGCACATACTACAACTAACAAGATGATAAACACATACCCAATCTGGAATCGACACCTGGTATAATGGTCAGTAAATTCACCAGATCTGCAATAGACCTACTCATGACACCTGTGCAATATAAATACAACTGCAAATACATGTAAAATAAATGACATGTATGCAACATGACAACCATATGCAACAATCATATCGCAAACAAATGCAACATACCACAAACACATGCAACTAGTATCTACTAGGCATGTATGCAAATATATCTCCAAAGATGCACCGCGTATCAAATACAAACGTGCATGCATGCTCCATGGTCACCCCTGCCACCTCTCTAGACACCACGACCCCTGTATGGTCGAGAGGCTTGGGTTCGTGACAAACCGTACTAGCCTCCAGTACAAGCACCGCTATAGGCGGCCGAAGCGGGCGGTCAGCTAAGTAGTTATATAACTACATAGCTAAGGGTCCCTGATCACTCACATCTCTAGCCCTCTGACTAATGTACCCTCAAGACTCACTACTCCAGAGTGGTCGAGGCTGACAGAACACTGAGGGGCTGAGTAAGCGCGACAGGACTAGCTCCACTCCTAGCTACCACTCTCCATCAGTGGTCGAAAGGATAGCTATAAACGACTAACGACTCTCTCCACCACAAGGAAGACAATAGTCGTCAGTAATGCAATGAATGATGAACATGATATATATATAATCATGATACGAACACCATCATCATCCATGCAACTCTAAATCCACCTAAATAGCCCACAACATGAGTATGATCATCAAGATCCCTCCACATATCCCACCAAACACATATACACAACTACATATGTATAATCAACCAAGAATCTCCGATAACCTCCCTAACACATGTACACAGAACATAGGTACAATCAACATGTATCCTCCAGTAAAAACACATCAGACACATGTATATACAACAAATATACAATCAACACAACTCCTCCAATCATCACACCGGACAAATGTATACACAATAAACAAATGGACAATCATCATATGAACACCACCAACGAGGTATCCCCTACCATACATACTCTACATGTAAACATACCACAGAGTATAGATAACCAAAGTGTAGACTGTATAAGAATTAAATAGATCATCACAAGGGTCAAGCATCAGTATCAAGCAAGAAAGCAACATACGAACACGATATAAGGTAAAACAACTTAATCCATCAAATAAAACCATGCACTAAGCTCAATAAAAATCTACATAGAGCCAAGGAAGAAATACCCACCATTATCTGTCGATCGTGTCAAATAAACCAACCCGCGTCGAGACGTTCGTCTCAACCAAAGTCCTGCAAATCCATGATATAACGATTTAGCTAATTACATATAAATTAAATAGCTAAATCAACTCTCATAATCTATGAAGTGTAACTATAAATTGAATACGATCCTCGATTAATCACCTAACTAGAGTTAAGTCAGCTTAACTCTAATTAATCCATCCTCCTCCTTATATTAGGTTTAATCTCTCTAATTAACCCTAATCATTCCATAACCCAATTAGATTAGGTTTATACATGCGTATCTCCAAAACTCACCCAATTTCATAATCATCCCACAACTAAAAATTGAATCCAATTCATATAAGAAATTACCTCCATGATTTATCCAAATCTGATGGCACTGTTGTTAACCCACGGTCAGAGAAACCTGCTACAATGAAGCTGCTAACGGCTGATCCAATAACTCAATCATCAAATCTTCATATCCCCAAACTCAAATAGGTTGCTGGTAACTCACGATCAAAGGAAACCATGGCTGAAACAAGTAGCCCACCTCTGGGAATCATCCTCCATAGCAATGGTCGGAGCCCTAATTCAGATGGCAGCTGATAGAGCACAATAAAAATTCTCGGTCTACAACATACCTACATTCTTACTGGAACTACCCCCTGCAACACTAATTGGATCAAGAAGGAACAACAGAGATCAACAAGAACCTCTGTTAATAACAAGAATTTCAATAACAACTACTCTCCTTACCTCTTTTACAATTGTCGGTGATGATCCAAGAGCCGACAAAGAACGATCCCCAAATGAAGCTGTGGTGGCCGAAACCTAAACACAAACATTGATTCCCAATAAACTACCCAAATCAGACCAAGATGAAGACCACATGCTCGAATCCATGACCAAATCTAAATACTTACCTCCAAAATCAAGGCTAGGGCAACACGATCTGTTCTTACCGACGAACAGAGAAGAAGGTCAGGAGGTAGGCGATACAACGACAATTCGACAATGTGTCTGCTCGGAGGAGAAAATAGGGTAATAGGAGGAGATCGGAAAACAATGGAATCGGGGAAAGCTCAGGAACCCTACCTTTATCGCCGACTCGCGCGCTCGGCTCCCGGCGAGCACTCGGCGTCCACAGCTAGGGCTGGAAAGACGATGACCGAATCAGAGCTCAAATGGTCTGCGTCGATGATCTGAGGATGGTCGGCGTCAATGTCCAGCGATCGACGATGGAGAAATCGCGAGAGCAAGGCTCGGGAGGAGAAAGCTCGCGCGATGTGAAGAGGAGAAGGATCGGGCAAAGAAAAGAAAGAAAACGGGGAAAATAAAAAAAATAAAACTTATATACATAACTTTAATTAAATAAAACATTAGGTTAAATTAATTAAACCTAAAGTTGATTCCTCAATCAACTCCCACTTAAATGGTGTATTCCAAACAGGCCTCTACTGTACCCCAAATTCATCCCCTCAAAACGGATCATACGGTCTCCGTTTAATTCCCCAAAAAATTCTAAAAATCCTCGAAAAATCCAATAAGATTTTTCGTCCAAAACATTTATTATTTATTTTACGATATCTTACAGCAGCTCGATCAGTTTGTCCCACAGTTCTTTGGCGTTCTTATGTGGTCCAACCCGGTTCAGTTCTTCTCTGGTCAATCCGCACTGTAGGGTGTTGATTGCCTTATTTTCTATTGGTGCCTTCTTCTTTAGGTCTGACGTCCAATCTTCTAGGTCCAGTAGATTTCCGGAACTGTCTACTGGTATTTTATATGGTCTGGTGATGCTCATCCACTGGTCGAAGTCCGTTTTGAGATAGACTTCCATTCTCTTCTTCCAATACGGGAAGTCATCCCCGTTGAAGAGGGGAGGACGCACTGTGCTGAATCCTTGAAGTTGAGACATTTTAATCCTGCACACAAGTAAAAAAAATAGACAAGAAAAAGTCCCAAGACTTGGTCTTGGATTACGAGTGTGGGAAGAAAAAGATGATAAAGAGATCTAAATGAGTGTTGCACCAATTTGGATAACGAAAAAAATCTTTCCAAAAAGGTAAGATTACCGGTTTGGAATTATGCGGAAAAAAAAATAAAAACCAAAAAAAACTTAACAGAAAGTTCACCCCCTGTCTGATTGGTGGTTGCACCAAATCAGAGCGGTACCTGCTCTGATACCACTTATTGGATCGTAAGCGTTCGATAGAGGGGGGGGTGAATATCGATTAAAACTTTCGTCGAGTAAGCGCAGCGGAAAAGTAAAGACAAAGTAAGAAGGCAAGGCTAACACAGTTCAGTTTTACTTGGTTCGGACCCTGTGTCGACTCTTACTCCATGGCCCGCACTCGTCGAGTGCTTTCGTTGGGCAATCACTATCAATTCGAAAGATAATACAAACAAAAGTACAGGAATTAATAGAATGAAAATACCGACAAACTGAAAAGAAGTAAACTGAAGACAGCGCTTTGTCGGAGCAGCCTTAAGGCGTCGCAGGAGCACAGTAGAGCAGAGAGTTCTGAGTTGTTTTTGAAGCTCCACCCCTGCCCCTTCTTTTATATGAAGCTCGGGGTGCCCCGGATCCCTTCCAAGCGCCCTGGTGAGACGTGGCAGGTCCAACCAGCGAGCTCCACGTGGCGATGCACGATCGGGATAAAACTTGCCTCCCGGGCGCCCGGACCACCTTTCTCCAGAAATCAGCTTTCCTGCAAGACAAGGTTAATCCGAGGCAAATAAATAGTATATATCCTGTAAAACAGAGTGTTAGCATAGTTCATAAGTTTGACATAAAAAGTATGACTTTAGATTCCGTCTTTCCAAGACCGGAATCTAGTCACGATCTCGACTTAGATATCCGAAATGGATCTAAGCCGGATCGATGCCTAATGTTCCCTTCCCGGGAACGCGTCCTCATAGTCACTCCCTTCCAGTGACTTACCTTTACTCACCTGCCAGACGTCAGGTCAGCCCTTCGACCCGTCTAGACTTCTCGCCAAGCGTCCGGTCAGCCCGTCGACCCGTTTGGACTTCTCGCCAGCTATCCGGTCAGCCCGTCGACCTAGCTGGACTTCTTGCCAGACATCCGGTCAGCCTATCGACTTGTCTGGACTTCGTCTGCACACTCGGTTAGAGTGTTAGATTACAACAAACCTAACTTAACCCGATTTGTCATTCATCAAAACCTGAGTTAGATCATTAGTGCTAACCGCACCAACACATAGAACTATCCTAGCTACCCATGTGTTCTACTAAAGTTAAATTTGGATTGCAAACGATGCTTAACATTATTAATCCAAATTTCCCTTTAGAAGTTAAACTTGGATTGGGAACGAAACTTAACATTTTTACTCCAAGTTCAACCGATGTGATCTTCCTAAATTAAACCATATTACAGAAGTTATCAAATATCTATTTCTAAGATCAACTTCCAGTTTAAACATGGCGAAACACTAGACCTTCTTGGGTGTGAGATCATCCACCACTTCCTAGACAAAGTCTCACAGAGAAATTGGATATTTAACTTCTTACAATAAACTAGGTTTAACTATAGAGACCTCAATAGAAACACATTATCGAAACATGAAATCAAAAAATAAAATCGATAACAAAAGCGATAACTTAAAACCAATAACCTCTTATGTTTGGTTTTTCAAGATCTATACAAAAGATGAACTAGTTATGATGCGGAAACTAATAACTAGTTATACCTTTTATAGCTTATAGGCCTCTTGATCTTCTATTATATTCCTCTCATTCTCTTAGACATCGTGTAGGCGACGATCTACCAAGATGAAATCCACCCAAGCCCTCTCTTCTGCTTCCAAGTTTCGGCCACCAACAACCTTTAAGGATGATGAGTTCCGGCCACCAACCAATCTCCAAGGGATGCTAGGAAACAATGCCTCCTATCTCTTCTTCTTCTCCAAGCAAAATTCGGCCACCAAGATCTCTCCAAGAAGGTGATGCTGCCGGCCACAAAGAAGAAGAATAGGGGAAGAGGAAGGGTCGGCCAAAAGGAATAAGAGAGGAGGAATAATAGATGTGTTGTTATGAGGTAAGGAACCTCTACCCTCTCTTTTATATTCCTTGGTCTTGGCAAATAAGGAAAGTTTTAAACATAATTAAAACTTCCTTATATTCCTTGACAATGACTAAAAAGGAAAGTTTTAAAACAAAAAATTAAAATTTTCTTTTCTTCTTGTCATGGCCGGCCACCCCTTTAAATCCAAACAAGGAAAGTTTTAAACATGAAATTAAAACTTCCTTATTTGTTTCTGGTAAGACATTTTAATTAAAAAATTTCTTTCTTTAAACCCCTTGTTGGTTGTAAAAGGAAAATTATATAAATTAAAATCTTTCTTTTAAAACATGTGGATGGATGCAAAAAAAGGAAAGTTTTATCAAAAATTAAAATCTTCCTTTTAACTTCAAATAAGGAAATATATCAAACCTTTCTCTTAATTTTTTGTAGAAAGCTATAAAAGGAAAGATTTAAAATTTTGAAACTCTCTTTTAAAATCATGGCTTCCACATATGGAAAGATTTAAAATTTAAAAAACTCCTTTTAATATATATGTGGTCGTCCACCCTTGCTTGGGCTCCAAGCTAGAGTCGGCCACAACTTGACTCACAACTTGGTTTGGTTTGGCCGGCCCTAGCTTGGGATCCAAGCTAGGCTTGGCCGGCCATCAAGAGGTGGGTAAGAAGTTGGGTTTTTGGTGGATATAAGACTTTATAAATAAGAGGCTACAATAGGGACCGAGAGGAGGAATTGGTTTTGGTCTCCCGATGAGCTTGAGCTTCCCGTGTTCGTCCCAAACACCCAACTCAAGTTCATCAATAATATCTTATTCCACTAAAGAGTTATTATTGCACTACCGCACCAATCCCATATTACTATATGGGCTTCTTCTTATCATGAGAGTGTTAGTCACCCTGTGTTTAAGATATTGAATGTCCATTAATTAAATGAGTTACTGACAACTCACTTAATTAATATCTAGCTCCAAGAGTAGTACCACTCAACCTTATTGTCATGTCGGACTTAGTCCACCTGCAGGGTTTACATGACAATCCTTATGAGCTCCTCAAGGGGACATCATCAACCTAGATTACTAGGACATAGTTTCATTCTATAATCAACAACACGTCATATAAATAATATCATTTCCCAACTTATTGAGCCTTTTGATTTAACGAGCTAAATTGCACCCTTGGATAAATTAAAGAAATAAATATTAAGAATATGTGCTTGTTATTATATCATGATTAAGAGTACACACTTCCATAATAACAGAGATATTGTTCTTTTATATAGTCAGTATAAAAAGATACTACCTCAAATGGTCCTGCTCAATACACTCATAGTGTACTAGTGTAATTTATTAGTCAAGATAAACTAATACCTAATTACACTACAACCACTCCAATGGTTTGTCTCATTCCATCTTGGTTGTGAGCAACTGTTTATAATTTATAAGGAACTGATAATATGAACTTCTGTGTGTTTCCTCACACCATGTTATCTACAATATAAATTAAACGGGCAACTACACTTAGCATAAATGTAGACATTTGACTAATGTGATTCTTATTTCAAAATAATTGTTTACAAAAAAACTTAGACTTTTAGTATACACTCTAACAGGGACTCGCCCCATTCCTTAGAGAAGGGTTCTCCCCCTTGGGGGGACCCTAGTTCTTCCATCTTCGCCGATCCATCTACCTCCGAAGCGAGGATTACATCCAAGAAGACCGGTGCTACAAGGATAAGCTTTCTCTTCTCTTCTCTTTATATTTTGAGTTGTAGATTGCTTTGCTTCTTATTTCTTGGTTGTATTCTCTTGTAATGGAGTAGATCTGTAGACCTAGAATGTAGGAAGTAGCTATGATGTGATTGTCGATGTATGAACTATGTATTTGGATATTTCCTTATTCAATGAAGTATTATGTCATGTTCTATTTATGTTTTTCCTTCTATATGTTTGATGAAGTGGGTGAATGGTGCAAACATGTAGATGTGGATTAATTGTAGATCCCGTAGAGGGATACCCTAGATCATATGACCGAAGGACGCTAGTGATAGGAAGATCCCTCTAATGGACGTCTAGGGTATCATCTTGAAAGGAGAAGCAATTCTCTGCAAAGAAGTAGGTAGTCGTAGTCAATTGTAATCCTCATCTCTATGTGTATTAAGTAGTGCATTGTAACGCCCGCCCTCCCTGTTAACCCTAAGGGACGGGGCTACGATACTCTATGTACAAATTACAGCGGAAGACTTAAAATGATTTTCTTAGTTTAATAAAAACTTTTCTTTTGTTTCCTTTTCATCAAATCCGAACTACACTATCATGGCCTTAATAACATGATATCAAAATTAGTAGAAATATAACATCAAGTTACACATACGGTACTACAATTCATGATAACAAAGCATAGTTCTTTAAAAGTTTTTAAAGCAGGTTCTTATTTGGTTGCCTAGCCACTGCCACACACATCTCCTTGCCTCTCCTGCTGCTCCTCTAGCTCATCTAGCTTTTTCGTTTATCTGTGGTACAAGGATAGTAAGCTGTGAGCACTCATGGCTCAGTAAGTTCCTTTCCTACTCACTAAAATCGTAAATCATAGTATAGTCAAAGAATGTCTCAACATGGCATCATTTCAATTAGTCATGACATAATGTAACATACTCTTTTAAGCATATCATGTAACATGAAGAAATCATAACTAGTCATGGCATATCATAGCGTAAGCATAGCATGAAGCATAACATAATCTTATCTAATCATGGCATATCATCATAAGGAGTCATGGCATATCATACACATGGACATATCATGGAACATAACATAATCATATCTAACCATGGCATATCATAAATCATCATAAGGTATATGCAATATGATTTTGGAAAACATGTATCCGAAAAACATGTGTATGTCTCATGACCTTTAAAACCATTTCTTCTTACATATATACTTGAACATAATCTCAACTTAAAGGGGATCCTGGCTATGTACCACTTACATATTGCGCGCAACCTATGTGGTCCAAGGTAGCAAGTCTTGAACCCTACAAGGCAAACATACTAGGCCCGAGTCTTACTCCATCGACCTAGGGGCACTTAGGAGCCCATCCCTAACGAGGCCCGAGTCTTATTCCATCGACCCCGGGGCGCTTATGGAGCCCACCCTTGGTACAAGCCATATAAAGTAAAGTACATGTCATACTTATACATATCATACATCATAAAAGCATGCATCACTTAGGCACGCATCATATCATAAAAGTATGCATCACTTAGGCATACATCATGTCATAAAAGTATGCATCACTTAGGCACACATCATATCATAAAGGTATGCATCACTTAGGCATACATCATGTCATAAAGGTATGCATCACTTAGGCATACATCATATCATAAAAGTATGCATCACTTAGGCATACATCATTTCATAACAATATGCATCACTTAGGCATACATCCTATCATAACAATATGCATCACTTAGGCATGGATCATAAAAACATGCATATTTTAAGTATAAAGCATATCATCAAGCATGCATAATTTAACCACATAGCATATCATGAAAGCATGCATATTTTAAGCACTAAACATAGCATCAAAGCATGCATAATTTAACCACATAGCATATCATGAAAGCATGCATATTTTAAGCACTAAACATAGCATCAAAGCATGCATAATTTAACCACATATCATAACATAAGCATGCATATTTTTAGCTCATATCATATCATCAAAGCATGTAAAATTTACCCACATATCATAACATAAAACATGCATCTTTTGAACTCATAACATATTGTAGAAAATCTCATTTTTGTATAGCTCACAAGCATACATGTCTAAGCATAAAAGTGTATCATGTGCTCATCCAATCATGAGAAACAATGTAACATGATTAACTTGGGTACTAAGCTTCCTAATCCTTTGGGTTCTTATCATGGCCGAAACCCTCTTAGGTGCCCATTTAGGTTTTAAACAACATCCAAGCATGTAGAACCTAATTCATTCACATATCATTTTCATAGGAAGTATCATAAACAAGATTTACTTGGACTCTAAGTTCTCCAAGTCCTTAAACCTCATTTGGCCGAATCTTAACAAGTGTGAAACAAGGTTCTAAAGGACATAAAGCATGGAAACCTTAACCATATTTATAGCATTCATTTCAAGGAATATGGTAAGCACCATTGAGTTAGTTCCTAAATTCTTTAAGCCCTTAAATTTAGGTCTTGACCGAAACTTACAAGTACTCATTTAGGTTTTCAAGCAAGCATACAAGCATGTGAACTTACTCTAACATCATGTATAAATTCATAAATGGAATCATACAAGTGGTCATGGCCGAAACTTCCCTTAGCATCACTTTAGGTCACTAACAACATATAGCATG
Source organism: Zingiber officinale (assembly GCF_018446385.1). Taxonomy (NCBI): domain Eukaryota; kingdom Viridiplantae; phylum Streptophyta; class Magnoliopsida; order Zingiberales; family Zingiberaceae; genus Zingiber; species Zingiber officinale. The sequence continues at coordinate 61,084,733 of NC_055994.1, forward strand.
TAAATTTTAGCTTTCTACATTTCCTATTTCATGGAGAGTGACATGAGCATATTCAATGTAAGTTCTAGGGTTTCTAAAGCATGTATTCCCTTCATGGCCGAGACTTAAAAGTGTCCATTTGAATCATAGTTAAATATATAAGCATGTGAACACAATCAACATGTTATCCCAATTTCATAATAAGCATCTTTAACACATGAGGTCTAAATTTTAAGGTTTATAGGTCTTTAAACCCTACATGGCCGAACCTCATCAAGCATGGAATTTGTTCAAATGGCATAAAAGCATAGAAAGTCATAACACATTTCATAACATGTATAAAAGTCAAGCACTATAAGCATACATTCAAGTTGTGTCTTAGGTTTCCTAGGTTTTTCCTTTCTTTATCTCATAGCATATGTTTGGCCGAAACCTTCCAAGTCTTTAAACTAGGTTTTAGGTGGCCTAAAGTATGTAAAACCTAAACAAGTTTTATGGAAAAAATATCAAAGAAACTATACATACAAGTTTGGTTCACAAACAAGCTAGGACCCTTGTGGTCTTAATTAACATATATCATGCAACCAATTTTCCTATACTCTAATTAAGCATGGGAGCATCAACCAACTTTCATATCTTATTGTCATGGAGGTTTTGAGCATGTTAAAAATCTGTTTAAGATATTCTAAGCCATCCACCTTACCATGGCCGAAACATTAAGAGTGGTGTTCATGAATTTCTATCAACATACAAGCATGCAACCTCTTTAAGAAACTCTATATTCTATCATATAAACATGGTGAGTTTAAATTCAAAGTATTCCTAACCCTAAACCCTTCCTTGGCCGAAACTTGTGAGTGGGATACTTTTGGTTCCAAATAACCTTCAACTATGAAAACAATAATGGGTCCTTAACCATTTATTTAGAGGGTTTTGCGCAAGTTAGGTAAACAAATAATTTCCCTAGCCCTTATAAAACCTTTTTGGCCAAAACTCTAGGGTTAGATACATCTCTAATCCAACATCACATGTATATAAATATATGAGAGAAAACCTTCTTACAAAGCATAGAAAAATTATCATGAATCAAGGCTTATTTTAAACATTCCTAGGATCACAAGTCCTTCCTTTGTCCGAATTTTTCACAACTTTGTTCTAGGTTTTAAAATCCTCATAAAATCCAAAAACACATTACAATCCCTTGTACCACAAGTGAGGGGAAGCTTACATCCTTTTCGCTTGTGGTTCTAAAGTGTGGTGATGGAAGAAGAGGTCTCTTCTTCTTGTTCTCCTCCTTTGATTTCCCTTGGTAGCCTTCCTTGTATTCTAGGAGGAACCTTGTTTTTGGGGGCCGAAAATGGAGGAGAGGGGGCTGAGGTTCTCGGTGATGGAGAGGAGAGAATGAGAGAAATGAGAGAAAAATAAAATCTCCTCTTTACATACTCTCTTTTATGTTAAGGGGGAAGAGGTAGCAAAATTGGTTTTTGCTTTCCTTCTCCCTTAGCCCTTTTTTTTCATTTTTTTCTTTTTGTTTTATTTATTTATTTGTTCTCATCATTCATGATGAAACAAGGGGGAATGAATCCCCTTAATTCTCCTCTTTAATTCACGGCAAAAGATGAAGAAGAGGGAGAGAAAAGAAGGAAGGCAAGTTGCCTTTCTCTTGCTCTTTTTTTGTTTTCTTTTGGCTAGCTTTTACTCTCACCCTTATCATGAGTTTCCCTCCTTTTCTATCAATATATTATTCCTATCCCAACTGGTTATTACCCATTAATCCTATCATTTACATCATGAGAGGTCCAAGGTTCAATCCTTGACCACTCCCTATTTTTATTTCTTTTTATTTTTTTTTTGGTTCAACATTCTACTAATATTTTTCTAAGGCAAATTTATCATTCTCATATTTATCTTAAAAGCTTAGTGGGTGTTACATGCATGTTTTCCTATGTTGTATGATTGAGGGACGCTAGTAATAGGTAGATCTCATTAACGAACTTCAAAAGAATCATTTCTATTTAATTGTAAGAGATGTTGATCTAACTACCCTACCAGTTGTCCACTGCAGGGGAGAGCCGGTAACTTTCTACGTGTGCATGAGAATGGAGGTAAGGAGATGAATAATGCATAGGGTCATTAACTAGCATCATAGTGAAACTGAAATCCTAGTATCTATCCATCCCCAAATCAAACTTTACTCCCTTATTTCTTCTCTCTCCTTCTCCTTATCCTTTCTCATACTTACTCTCTTTCTCAACCAACCTTTCATTTGTCTAGATAATTCACTATGCAAATTTAACTAGTGCTTAATCAACAGTCCCTGTGGATTCGATATCTTTTTATTACTAACGATGAAATCATGCACTTGCGGTTTGTACAAATTTTTGGCGTCGTTGCCGAGGATTGTTTTCGATTAACATTAGTTGATTAACATATGAGTTACTCTAGACATTTTCTTTTTCCTTTTTTACATTTTTCTTTCCTTCATTTTTAATTCTGCATTTTTATATTTTTGTTACTTCTACATGTTTATCTTGTTCTGACTATAATCATTTATATGGACATATTTAAACTGATCACTAGATTGAAAGCTCTATTTCAAAAGTTTGATCAAATTTCTATTATGAACTCTAATACTTTTTTCTGTGAGATTTGTTGTGCAACTGGTCATATATATGATAATTGTCCAACATTGTTTGACCGCCCATATAGAATGCATGTTGAAAGAAGGAGTATTTTTTCTAACTTCAATCAAAGGTCGGAGCAAAATTTTTATAAAGCTTGCAAAAAAATAGGTCATTCAATCGTAAATTGCTACAAGCTACACAATTTGGGAACATCAATAGATGAACTCAATAGAAAAATAGATGAAATGACCTCATTAAATTCACACACATATGGCTCCGACTCGAAGAACCCCCAATTTTCTTTTAGCTTCAATAAGGAGCATGGTAATTATGTAGATTCTTTGGAAGCTCAATCATCACCTATGCATAGAATTTTGAAAGGTTTAAAGGAGTTTCAAGCTCTTCAAGATGAAACGCGATATGAATTCAAGCAATTGAATGATAAGTTTGATAGGAGAGACTCAATGAATAATAGAATTTCAGCTAATCTCTTAGCTTGACAAAAGTCTATAATGAAAAAATACTATGATGAGCTCGAGGTCCATGAATTTGAGACTTTGATAAAGGAGTGCATGTAACGCCCGCCCTCCCTGCTAACCCTAAGGGACGGGGCTACGATACTCTATGTACAAATTTTTCTTTTTAAAACAGCGGAAGACTTAAAATAATTTTCTTAGTTTAATAAAAACTTTTCTTTTGTTTTCCTTTTCATCAAATCCGAACTACACTATCATGACCTCAATAATATGATATCAAATTTAGTAGAAACATAACATCAAGTCACACATACGGTACTATAATTCATGATACCAAAGCATAGTTCTTTAAAAGTTTTTAAAGCAGGTTCTTATTTGGTTGCCTAGCCACTGCCACACACATCTCCTTGCCTCTCCTGCTGCTCCTCTAGCTCATCCAGCTTTTTCCTTTATCTGTGGTACAAGAACAGTAAGCTGTGAGCACTCATGGCTCAGTAAGTTCCTTTCCTACTCACTAAAACCGAAAATCATAGTATAATCAAAGAATGTCTCAACATGACATCATTTCAACTAGTCATGACATAATGTAACATACTCTTTTAAGCATATCATGCAACATGAAGAAATCATAACTAGTCATGGCATATCATAGCGTAAAGCATATCATGAAGCATAACATAATCGTATCTAATCATGGCATATCGTCATAAGGAGTCATGGCATATCTTACACATGGACATATCATGGAACATAACATAATTATATCTAACCATGGCATATCATATATCATCATCAGGTATATGCATTATGATTTTGAAAAACATGTATCCGAAAAAACATGTGTATGTCTCATGATCTTTAAAACCATTTCTTCTTACATATATATACTTGAGCATAATCTCAACTTAAAGGGGATCCCGGCTATGTACCACTTACATATTGCGCGCAACCTATGTAGGTCCAAGGTAGCAAGTCTTGAACCCTACAAGGCAACATACTAGGCCCGAGTCTTACTCCATCGACCTAGGGACACTTAGGAGCCCATCCCTAACGAGGCCCGAGTCTTATTCCATCGACCCCGGGGCGCTTATGGAGCCCACCCTTGGTACAAGCCATATAAAGTAAAGTACATGTCATACTTATACATATCATACATCATAAAAGCATGCATCACTTAGGCACACATCATATCATAAAAGTATGCATCACTTAGGCATACATCATGTCATAAAAGTATGCATCACTTAGGCATACATCATATCATAAAGGTATGCATCACTTAGGCATACATCATTCCATAAAAGTATGCATCACTTAGGCATACATCATATCATAACAATATGCATCACTTAGGCATAGATCATAAAAACATGCATATCTTAAGCATAAAGCATATCATCAAGCATGCATAATTTAACCACATAGCATATCATGAAAGCATGCATATTTTAAGCACTAAACATAGCATCAAAGCATGCATAATTTAACCACATATCATAACATAAGCATGCATATTTTCAGCTCATATCATATCATCAAAGCATGTAAAATTTACCCACATATCAATACATAAAGTATGCATATTTTGAACTCATAACATATCGTAGAAATTCTCATCTTGTATAGCTCACAAGCATACATGTCTAAGCATAAAAGTGTATCATGTGCTCATCCAATCATAAGGAACAATGTAACATGATTAATTTTGGGTACTAAGCTTCCTAATCCTTTGGGTTCTTATCTTGGACGAAACCCTCTTAGGTGCCAATTCAAGTTTTAAACAACATCCAAGCATGTAGAACCTAATTCATCCACATATCATTTTCATAGGAGGTATTATAAACAAGATTTACTTGGACTCTAAGTTCTCCAAGTCCTTAAACCTCATTTGGACGAACCTTAACAAGTGTGAAACAAGGTTCTAAATGACATAAAGCATGGAAACCTTAACCATATTTATATCATTTGTTTCAAGGAATATGGTAAGCACAATTGAGTTAGTTCTTAAATCCTTTAAGCCCTTAAAATTATGTCATGGCCGAAACTTACAAGTACTCATTTAGGTTTTCAAGCAAGCATACAAGCATGTGAACTTACTCTAATATCATGTATAAATTTATAAATGGCATCATACAAGTGGTCATGGCCGAAACTTCCCTTAGCATCAATTTAGGTCACTAACAACATATAGCATGTGAATTTTTAGCTTTCTACATTTCATATTTCATGGAGAGTGACATGAGCATGTTCAATGTAAGTTCTAGGGTTTCTAAGGCATGTATCCCTTCATGGCCGAGACTTTAAGGTGTCCATTTGAATCATAGTTAAATGTATAAGCATGTGAACACAATCAACATGTTATCTCAATTTCATAAGAAGCATCTTTAACACATGAGGTCTAAATTTTAAGGTTTCTAGGTCTTTAAACCCTACATGGCCGAACCTCATCAAGCATGGAATTTGTTCAAATGGCATAAAAGCATAGAAAGTCATAACACATTTCATAACATGTGTAAAAGTCAAGCACTATAAGCATACATTTAAATTGTGTCTTAGGTTTCCTAGGTTTTTCCTTTCTTTATCTCATAGCATATGTTTGGCCGAAACCTTCCAAGTCTTTAAACTAGGTTTTAGGTGGCCTAAAGTATGGAAAACCTAAACAAGTTTGATGGCAAAAATATCAAAGAAACTATACATATAAGTTGGGTTCACAAACAAGCTAGGACCCTTGTGGCCATAATTATCATATATCATGCAACCAATTTTCCAATACTCTAATTAAGCATGGGAGCATCAAACAACTTTCAAATCTTATTGTTATGGAGGTTTTGAGCATGTTAAAAATCTGTTTAAGCTATTCTAAACCATCCTCCTTACCATGGCCGAAACATTAAAAGTGATGTTCATGAGTTTCTATCAACATACAAGCATGCAACTCTTTAAGAAACTCTATATTCTATCATATAACATGGTGAGTTTAAATTCAAAGTCTTCCTAACCCTAAACCCTTCCTTGTCCGAAACTTGTGAGTGGGGTACTTTTTGGTTCCAAGTAACCTTCAAGTATGAAAAACAATAATGGATCCCTAACCATTTATTTAGAGGGTTTTGTGCAAGTTAAGTAAACAAATAAATTCCCTAGCCCTTATAAATCCTTTTTGGCCAAAACTCTAGGGTTAGGTACATCTCTAATCCATCATCACATATATATAAAAATATGAGAGAAAACCTTCTTACAAAGCATAGAAAAATTATCATGAATCAAGGCTTATATTAAACATTCCTAGGATCAACAAGTCCTTTCTTTGGCCGAATTTTCACAACTTTGTTTCTAGGTTTTAAAATCCTCATAAAATCCAAAAACACATTAAAACAACTTGTACCACAGGTGAGGGGATACTTACATCCTTTTCGCTTGTGGTTCTAAAGTGTGGTGATGGAAGAAAGGGTCTCTTCTTCTTGTTCTCCTCCTTTGATTTCCCTTGGTAGCCTTCCTTGTATCTTAGGAGGAACCTTGTTTTGGGGGCCGAAAATGGAGGAGAGGGGCTGAGGCTCTCGGTGGTGGAGAGGAGAGAATGAGAGAAATGAGAGAAAAATAAAATCTTCTCTTTACATTCTCCCTTTTATGTTAAGGGGGAAGAGGTAGCAAAATTGGTTTTTGCTTTCCTTCTCCCTTAGCCCCTTTTTTTCCATTTTATTTTTATTTTATTTATTTATTTGTTCTCATCATTCATGATGAAACAAGGGGGAATGAATCCCCTTAATTGTCCTCTTGAAGTCTCGGCAAAAGGAGAGGAAGAGGGAGAGAAAAGAAGGAAGGCAAGTTGCCTTTCTCTTGCTCTTTTCTTGTTTTCTTTTAGCTAGCTTTTACTCTCATCCTTATCATGAGTTTCCCTCCTTTTCTATCAATATATCATTCCTATCCCAACTGGTTATTACCCATTAATCCTATCGTTTACATCATGAGAGGTTCAAGGTTCAATCCTTGACCACTCCCTATTTTTATTTCTTTTTATTTCTTTTTGGTTCAACATTATACTAATATTTTTCTAAGGAAAATTCATCATTCTCATATTTATCTTAAAAGCTTAGTGGGTGTTACAATGCACCACTTTAATTCTATTACCTCCTAATATCGAAGATCCAGAAGAGCCTTCTCTTCCTACATCTGAACTAATTTATAGTCATATTGTGGAGGGATGTGTAGGGATGACCCAAGAATCACTCTCCTTAGTCGCACAACCATTAGTCACTTTGGATGATGTAGGACATGAACTAGTTGATATTAAGAGTGTAGGGACTTGTGCAATAGAAGCAAAGTTTCAAGAATCACCTCTTTTAGTAAGACCACCACTTGAGCCAGAACCTTCCTTATCTAAATGTCAATCCATGTTCGATGATTTACTTACATTAGTGATTGGTAAAAGTTAAATTTCAATTGATTTATTTATTGTTAATTACTAATTGATTCCGTTTTGAGCATGGTGGTGGTAGGACGTACGTTGCACGAGATTTACAAGGACAAGATAGTGTTGAACTTTTGAAGGAGGACATATTTTTTGAGAAACTGAGAGCCCTTGATAGGAAGGTGTTGAAATATCTTACCCCCTCCAAGAGCGAGATTTTGATCAATCTAATGAGGTAGTCGATCTAATGACTTTAAACAAGTGCTTCTTGGGAGGCAACCCAAGTTCTCTCTTATTTCATTTATGTCTTTAGTCTTTCTAGTTTCATTTCTTTCTTAATAATAAACTCATATCCTCTACTTAATTTTTCTTGTCTATCTTCTTTTATAGGACTCAAAGATTAAGAGGAGTGCACTACATGATGGAGAGGTTAATGACGTGGGCATTTGGCACACATCATTTGGTAACTTCTCTTACTATAAATCTCCTCCACATTGTTTTTAGTTTTCACTAGGATAATGAAAAGTTTAAGTCTGGGGGGATGCATTAGATGCATTAGGTTTAGTTTAGCTTTTGCTATATTCTATTTCTTTTTGCATAATAAAATTTTTACTAGTTACATCATTCATTACATCATAATTGTTTGTTCCTTAATGCAACTAGCACACTTGTTCTAGATTTTATGTGGTTTATTAGTTACTTATGGTGATAGTATGTTTAGTGATCTATCTTTTTCTATCTATGATAGCATGAAGTGAGCAATATTATTACTGTAAAAGTTTAAGTATTGGCTTTATTTTAGGATCTCTTTTCACTTTGCCTAGTTTTAATAGTAGATAACTCTGAAAATAGTCATGATTCAGAGAACTTGATTATTACTAGTGTTTCTATAGTGATTTCTCAAATTACATTTTAGTTACTGGATGGTACTTGAATCATGTCAGCTCATTTGAAAAAAATTAAAATATCCCAACATTTACATTTGTGTGCACTTGTGTTCAAGTGTTGCATCTTTCAATCACATAGAAAAAAAATGGTGATGAAAAAAAATGAATGAATAAGGAATATAAAAAACAGTTGTCATGAGTAGAGACTAGCAAGTTACCCCTTTGAGACCGAGTTAGATTACTGGGAAAATAACTGCTATGTTTCTCTTGATATCGAGTATGCCTTTGAGAACATGGGTAGATTGAGGAGGATGAACCGAGCGTGTGGCAGGTAAATTCCTATCGCCAAAAGAATAAGGAACATAGTTTTATGATGACTTGACTAGGTTTAGGGATTGAAACTTGAAAATCTTCGGTCACTATTGTACTAAGCGCATAGAACTATTACTTAGGTCGTACTCAAACAACTTTTGTATCTTGCTCACCAATGAAATCATTTGATAGGATTAGATTGACTTGCTTGACATTATGATGCACTATTTAGCCACTGAAATCTAGATTGTAGTTTTTGCTTGAGGACAAGGAAAGGTTGAAGTCTGTGGGTGTGATGTGCGTAGATTATATATACTTTTATGCATACTTTAATTGTAACGACCCGCCTTCTACTAACTAGGCTGTAAGGTCGATCGTCACATTATACTGTGCTAAACTATTCCCTGACCACCATTGAATCTAGATGCGGAAGCTGTACTAATTTAAAATTTAGCTAAACTGTTAACATTTCTTGGTTCTATACATGCTAAGGTAGGTAAACTAACTATTCATGACATGTTTTACCTTCCCCATGGTCAAGGAACTGAACTTAGACATTTTCCTGCTGTTATCAGACCTCCCAATCGATCCATGGATCGATTGGAATGTCGGATTGATCCAGTGATCGATCCAGCACGCTACTGTGCTCAGGACAATAATTTGGATCGATCGGCTGATCGATCCAGGCTGGTCAATCGATCCATTGATCGATCCCAGAGCTCTCTGTTCGCGACAAAAATGGCTGGATCGATCGGATGATCGAGGAACAGATTGCCCAATCGATCAGCTGATCGATTGGGAACCCCCAATCGATCCACCGATCGATTGGGGTTTCTGATTTTGCAGTTAAGCTCTGATTTCAGCACTGTTTTGTGCCTCAATCACATTACAAATGCTAAAATGACTAAGAAACACTCTAACGACAACAACTAACACTCTAACAACATAAAAGAGGTGTTCTAAGCATAATAAAGTGCATGGCTAACTAATTCATAGCGATTAACATACTAAAGTGCAAAATGATAAAAACACTGAAAAGTTCTAATGTTTGAAACAAAGCTTGCTAAGGTTCCCCAAGATCTCTATTCCAAGTTCCTGCCCACACACATCTTCAAAGCATTGCCCTCCAGCCTCCGCTAGTCCATCTTCCCTTTACCTTTATCTGCAGTATAAGGAAAAGAACGTATCTATAAGCTTTCTCTTAGTAAGAAACCATCTACCTCACTAAAACATGCATACGATGCATTTATGCTTTTAAAAACATGTTATTACACATATGCTAAACTTGCGAAAACATGGTATACTGAAATCACTGAACATAAACACTAAATCATGGCATACAAACTAATCATAAACTATCATGAGTATCAATAAAGAAAACTGAACTGAACATGAACTGAGCTAAGCTGGAACTGAATTCAAACTCAACTATCATAACTAATCCTTGTGAGTTTTGAAAAACTAATAACATAATAGATTAAAATACATAATCATAATGCTAATGGGCCCATCAACTGTACATGCTATGCGCGCATCCTTAACTAAACCCGGGGTTGCAAATCCCAAATTTAGTAAGGTTTACTAGGTTATCTAAACCTAGGGACCGACTATGGGAGCCCAGCCCAATGGATATCTAATCCTGTACAGTGCCCCTACTGAAAATAAAATACTGAATCATAGCTAACTAATTTATCTTGCTTTTACTAGGTTATCTGAACCTAGAACTAGGTTATCTGAACCTAGAACTAGGTTATCTAAACCTAGAGGCGACTGTGGGAGCCCACCCATCGGACATCCAGTCCTGTAAAAGCTAAAGCAAGACTACATAAACTATAAAATGCTTCTATTGCATTTATCTAAGCTGCTAAAATGCCTAAGTTGCATTCTTCTGTGCTAAATCATTTAATCGAACACTTAGTATGCGCTAAATCGCATTCTTTGTGTCGATAGTCTACATATTACTAAATTAATACATGGAATTCACACGGAAGCTACTTATACTGCAGGTGAGGGGTTTCTTACCTCCTATGCTAGATTTCTTACAAATCTAATCGCTAGATCTCCGGAGGAGACGATCCTTTCGACGATCTTCTCGCGTCTACACGTTCCTCTCGCGGAGGGGAGCGTCCTCGTGTCAAAGTCGTCGCCGGAATGTGCCCTTGGGACCCTTGGGACGGAACCCTAGCCTTGCTAGTGGTTGGCGCCGAGAGAGGGAGAGGTGGCGTCGGTGAGGGTTTGAAGAGAAGGAAATCACGATTAAAAATAAAACCCTCACTTAATAATTTCTTATTTATATTAAGTGGTAATTCCGGCCCAACTCCAACTTAAATAAAATTGTTTCCCTTTCCTTTCAGCATGGCCCTGCTGGGTTCACTTGGTTACCATGGTTCACCATAAGGCATAGGATCCAATAGGTCTCGGGTTCAATTCCCGCCTAGACCATTTTCATTTTCTATTTATTTTTGCTACTTCCGTTATTCTAAAAATTCCATAAAAATATTCTAAAATTCCAAAAAAATCATAGAATATTTCTAAAATAGTTTTGAGAATTTTCAGGTGTTACAATCCCCCATACCTTATAAAAAGTTCATCCTCGAACTTAGAATAACTCTGGGTACTTCTGTCTCATGCTGGCTTCTGTCTCCCAGGTTGCCTCTTCTGTTGTGTGACTGTGCCAAATGACTTTGACTATTGGTACTTCCTTGTTCCGCAATTTCTTAACTGCTCGGTCTATTATCTGAATAGGCCGACTGTCATAGCTAAGGTCTTCGCGGATCTGTACCGACTGGGGCTCAATCACCTGGGTGGAATCTGGGGTATGCTTCTTCAGCATAGAGACATGAAATACGTTGTGGACAGCTGACATTTCCTGGGGTAGCTCTAGCTCATATGCTACTTTGCCCACTCTTCTGCTGATAAGGTATGGTCCCACATATCTGGGACTTAGCTTGCCCTTCTTCCCAAAACGCATTACTCCCTTCATGGGAGCTACTCTAAGGAACATTGAATCCCCAACTGAAAACTCTAAAGGTCTGCGCCGTATATCAGCATAGCTTTTCTGGCGGCTCTGAGCTGTCTCTATCCTCTGGCGGATCTACTGTATAGCTGATGTGGTATCTGCCACTAGATCTGTCTGAAGTTCTAGCTCTTTCTGTTCACCACTCTCATACCAGCAGATTGGAGATCTACACCTCTGCCCATAGAGAGCCTCATAAGGTGTCATACCAATAGTGGCCTGATAGCTGTTGTTGTATGCAAATTCTGCTAAACTCAGATATTTGCACCAACTTCCTTTGAAATCTAGGGCACATGCTCGGAGCATATCTTCGAATACCTGATTTACTCGCTCCGTCTGACCATCTGTCTGAGGATGGAAGGCCGTGCTGAATTTTAACTTCGTGCCCAAAGTGTGATGTGAATCTACTGTCTCTGTCTGAGATGATGGTTCGTGGGACTCCATGTAATCTAACGATCTCCTTGAGATACAACTGAGCTAGCTGTTCCATGGAGTAGGATATCCTGATAGCTAAGAAGTGGGCTGATTTAGTCAATCTGTCGACTATTACCCAGATGGTATCAAAACCATTCGTGGTTCTGGGTAATCCCACTATAAAATCCATAGAAATGTCTTCCCACTTCCATTCTGGGATCTGGATGGGCTGCAAGACTCCTCCTGGTCTCTGGTGTTCTGCCTTAACCCTCTGATAGGTTAGGCAGGTGCTGACGTATCGAGCGATGTCTCTCTTCATCCCAGGCCACCAAAAATATTTCTTCAAGTCCTGGTACATTTTGGTGGAGCCAGGATGCATCGCATAGGGTGTCTTGTGAGCCTCATCTAAAACCTTCTTTTTGAGTTCCTCCTAATCTGGAACACATAGTCTGTCACCAAAATATAACACCGCGCTATCTGATATTCTGAACTCTCCACTTTCTGATCCTGCTAAACCTTGCTTGATTCTCTGAATTTCAGGATCCTGCTCCTGAGCTGTCTGGATGTCACCAAGCAAGGTAGACTCTAATGTCATGGTAGAGAGCTGTCCGACTATGAGTTCGAGACCGAAATCTGTGATCTCTCTCTATAGAGGCGGTAACATAGCTGCTAGAGATAATAGGGCGGCGCTGGACTTCCTGCTGAGGGCGTCTGCTACCCTGTTTGCTTTTCCTGGGTGGTAGAGGATGTCTATATCGTAGTCTTTGACCAGCTCTAGCCATCTGCGCTATCGCATATTCAGATCATTCTGAGTGAAGAAGTACTTCAGACTCTGATGATCTGTATACACTCTGCACTGAGCTCCATACAAGTAATGTCTCCAAATCTTGAGAGCGAACACCACTGCTGCAAGCTCAAGGTCATGAGTGGGGTAATTCCTCTCATAATCCTTGAGTTGTCTGGAGGCGTAGGCGATTACCTTGCCATCTTGCATCAGCATTGCTCCTAGTCCCAACTTCGAGGCATCACTATAAATGTCGAAGCTGTCTGTGTTCTCTGGTAGAGCTAGAATAGGTACACTTGTCAATCTCTTTTTCAGCTCGCTGAAACTGTTCTCACAGTCCTCTGTCCACTGAAATTTTCTGTTCTTTCTAGTAAGAGCTGTCAGTGGGGAGGCTATCCTGGAGAAGTCCTCTACGAATTTTCTGTAATAACCTGCTAATCCCAGAAAGCTTCTGATCTCACTAGCGTTCTTGGGTCTTTTCCAGTTACTCACAGCTTCTATTTTACTAGGGTCTACTGTAACACCCCTAGAAAGCCTAGATAAGAAAGTAAGGATAATGAGAGTACGAATGAAAAGAAGGTGTAAATATTCTAAGTTAAATATTAAGATGGATTTAGATGATTAAAACTTTATGAAAGAAAAATAAAGTTGAGAGTATAAATCATCTATGCATGATTTAAAATGTATGGAATTAATATGGACAAAAGGAAGAAATATGAGATAATATATATATGTATGAAATATTTATGCATAATGCATAATATAGTAATATACGAATTATTATGTACAAAAGAAAATAAAATGTTAGAAGAGAGATTGAACCTTGGATCTCTTGTAAGGAACATGTATAGGATACCAAAGGGGATAGGAGAATTATTGATAAGGAGAGAAAGGATTAAGTAGTTAAGAATAAGAAAGGATTCTTTCTACTTAAAAGGAAAAGGAAGTAAAAAGAAATAAAAATATACATAAACAAGTTTTGATCCTTGATTCTCTTGTGGATGCATGCATGTGTTAACCAAGTGGGATAGGAGAGGATATTGTAAGAGGAGAGATAGGAATTTTAATTAAAGGAGAGAAAAGAGAGAAATTAAGGGAAAGAAAAGAGAGAACTCAAAAGACATTTCTCTAGAATATTCTTGTCATTTAAGGGGAGAAATGAATAGGGAGGATGGATCAAGTCAAGTTTCCTCCCCTCATTTTAGTATAAATAGGCATGGAGGGGTGACTTCAACTTCATCCCCCACTCATTCTCCTCCTCTCCTCCCTTTTGTGCCGAGACTCACCTCTCCCTCTCTCTTCTTCTTCTTGTTGCCGAGCAACACAAGAGGAAGAACCTCTTCTTCCTCTTCACTCTCTCCCTCTTTCTCTCTTGTTGTTGCCGAGCAACACAAGAGGAAAGAAAAGCCTCTTCTTCCTCCTACTCTCCACCAAAAGACCTAGCCACTCCTCTCCTCCATTGGTGCCGAGCAAAGCAAGCAAGGAAGAAAGGTCCAAGCAAGTTCTCAACTCTAGGAAACTTAAGCAAAGAAGGTAAGCTTCCCCTCACCTGTGGTACAAGGCTTTATATATATTTTTCAGATTTTATGAGGATTTTAAAACCTAGAAACAAGTTTGAGAAAATTCGGTTAAGAAGAGCTTCCGAGATCTAGTGAGGTGTAACTAAGTCTACACTACATGATAGATTTTCTATACCATGATATGTGATAGCATAGGAAATGCTATACATAATGAGAAAAGAATGAAATTTATGTTATGTATATGTCATGATATGTGATAGCATAGGAAATGCTATACATAATGAGAAAAGAATGAAATTTATGATATGTATATGTCATGATATGTGATAGCATAGGAAATGCTATACATAATGAGAAAAGAATGAAATTTATGTTATGTATATGCCATGATATGTGTTAGCATAAGAAATGCTATACATAATGAGAAAAGAATGAAATTTATGTTATGTAAATGCCATGATATGTGATAGCATAGGAAATGCTATACATAATGAAAAGAAATAAAAAAAATAAAATGCATGAAAGATTGTTAGGGATATGATATGATAGTTATGCATGATAAATTATTTTTGTATGGTTTGTACCAAGGGTGGGCTCCGTAAACGCCCCGGGGTCGATGGAATAAGACTCGGGCCTCGTCAGAAATGGGCTTCTGAATGCCCTAGGTCGATGGAGTAAGACTCGGACCTAGTATGTATGTATGGTAGGGTTCAAGACTTGCTACCTTGGACCTACTTAAGAAGCGCGCGCATTATGTATGTGGTACAAACCGGGATCCCAAATGATGATGATATTAATTTCAAGTACTTATAAGTATAAGTTTTCAAATTCATGATGCATTGCCTACATATGTGCTTGAATTATCTGATGATTAGATATTATGGCACGTGATATTATGATATGACTATGAATATGATACCCTTGTATGTCGTATGCTTATGATACCTCGCATGATATTGATATGCAATGATATGAATTCGGTTTAGTGAGTAGGAAAGGAACTTACTGAGCCATGAGTGCTCATAGCTTACTTTCCTTGTACCGCAGATAAAGAAGCTGGATGAGCTAGAGGAGCAACAGGAGGAGCAGATAGTGATGTGTGTGGTGGTGGCTCGGCAAAGAACGATCCGGACAAATTAATATGATTAGTTATAGAATCAACATATGCACCTTTGAACAAATCAGAATATGTGATATTATGCTTAATAAATTAAATTCTTTAAAGTTTTATTCTTCCGCTGTTATAACTAAAGCATGTACGTAAGTAGTATAAGAACGTAGCGCCACCTTTGGTTGGGTAAGAAGGGTGGGCGTTACAGGTGGTATCAGAGCGAAGTTTTGCCAGCTCACTACACACACATCAAGCTCCTTCCTGTCGCTCCAAGTAAGTACAGTTGCATAATTTATTTGTATGCAAAAATAGTATGATACTCTAGGATGCATGAATGGTAGCCTAGGAAGGATACCTTAAGCTATACCCTAGAGAATGGTGCATGATGATAAGTAGGATGCATGAATGGTAGCCTAGATACAAGAATCTTAGGCTATAACATAAGAGGAATAATGAATCTTTAAAATCTTGTAGAAATGAACTATATCCCGTTCGAATACGATCCCGAGGATGTGGAATATTCTGGCGAATATCTCGAGTTCGCGGATGAACCCGATATGCTGGAATACTTCAACAACTATGTGAGCGACTCGGAATCTCCGGAACATGGCGAGTTCGGAGGGGAAGATCTCGAGGAAATCGAGGAAGGGAATTCGGACGATAATGAAGAAGAAGATGCAGAAATTATGGAGTATTATGAAGAAGAGAACGAGTTTCCTGAGATGGTCGAGGATGAAATTGACCTTGCTGAATACATGGAAATGGGCTTCAACCCCAACGATATAATAGACTTCGAGTGGGGACTGAACAACCTCGAGGGGGAACTAAATGAAGACCCGATGGAACCAGACGAACATGTTGAAGAAGACGAGGGAATGGATGAAGAGACAATAATCGACCCGGAAGAGGCATCGGAGATTCAACCTCCGATAATGCCTGATCCATCCCAGGATGATCTGGGCAAGTCGATACAGGTTGGGTTGATAATGACTACTGCTCTCATGTCCTTTATGGCAGGAGTAGTCGCAACCTACCTGGCCTTTTAAGAGAAGAAGTTATGTAATAAAAGCTTTTGATGAATAAAAAGAGTAGAAATGGTATCGATTTAAGCATAAGAATGATAATACCATCGGCTAGATCTTGACGCGTATGAATGGTAAGGTAACCTAAAGATGATATGACAACCTAAGAAAGAATAACTCAAACTCAAACATGGCATGAAACCTAGACAGGATATGTTAGGATATTCATGCATAAATGATAACTTAGATTAATCTTGTTATCATTTAGGTAAATAAGTATGACTAGAAGACGAAATGCCAGAACGGAGGAGACCGTACCTCCATCTGATTGGGCACAAGTAGTTACTGAGCTACAACGACAGCTTACGGAACAGCAATAGATGATTGCTGCCATGATGAATCAACAAGGGAATCCTGCTACCCCAAATCAGAATAATACGACAACCATACCAGTAGTTGAACCGGAGCCGGTAGCAGCACCGGTGAATCAGGCACCGGTAGTTCGTCAAGAAGCGTATCTGATCCAGTGGCAAAGACTCGAGGCCGGAGAAATTCTCTGGAAATTGTGAAGCATGGGACGCACAAGCTTGGTTTAAGACAATGGAGAGCATGATAGAACTATTGGACTGGCCTGAGCATGAAAAGGTCAAATGCGTATCCTTCTGTCTCACAGGAGACGCCCGAATATGGTGGGACAGAGTGAAAGTGAAAAGACCAGTGAACCAAATGAGTTGGGCAGATTTTGAGACGGAATTCTTCGAAGAATTCTTCCACACTCGGGTGACAAGTAGGCACTATGATGAATTCACCGAATTTCGGCAAGGTGACTTAACGGTGGAAGAAGCGATGAAAAGATTCAACCGCCTGGCACGATTATGCCCGGAATTAGTTAGGACGGAGGGAAAAAGGGTCAGGCTTATGCTAAAGATGCTCAGACCCGAGATAGCACTTAATGTGGCCGGCGGAGTTAACAGACCGCGGACCACAGAAGAGTTAATTAGCAGTGCCCTAAATACCGAACACTACCTGAAGGCACTAGGCAAGGACAAGAAGCAAGCTCAGATGGAAGAACTAGAAAATATTAAGGCCAACTGGAAAGGGAACCACGGCGGAAAGGGAAAACGACGGAATGACGCTGAGATTGGTCCGTCCAACAAGCAGCTCAAGTTTTCTCAGTGCAATACATGTGGGAAGAAACATCCAGGGACATGTCGTACGGGCACTAATAAGTGCTACAACTGTGGGATAGAGGGTCATAAAGCAAAAGACTGTCGTAAGGGCAAAATTAAATGCTACGACTGTGGACTGGAAGGACATCTATCTAGAGACTGCCCTACCAAAACTAAAGCACCACAATATGTTCTGAATCAAGGTGGTCCCGCAAGGTTACACCAACTGCAGACTTCAATTGAGGGACCTTCAATGAGTCAAGGGAGATTAGAAGCTCCACCAACGTCTAAGGGAATCTGAGCAAAAATTGTCATTCTAAGTTCGGGGACGAACTTTCAATAAGTAGGGGAGATTGTAACACCCCTAGAAAGCCTAGATAAGAAAGTAAGGATAATGAGAGTACGAATGAAAAGAAGGTGTAAATATTCTAAGTTAAATATTAAGATGGATTTAGATGATTAAAACTTTATGAAAGAAAAATAAAGTTGAGAGTATAAATCATCTATGCATGATTTAAAATGTATGGAATT
This sequence comes from Zingiber officinale, assembly GCF_018446385.1. Taxonomy (NCBI): domain Eukaryota; kingdom Viridiplantae; phylum Streptophyta; class Magnoliopsida; order Zingiberales; family Zingiberaceae; genus Zingiber; species Zingiber officinale. Next base: position 61,102,983 of record NC_055994.1, read on the forward strand.
AATATGGACAAAAGGAAGAAATATGAGATAATATATATATGTATGAAATATTTATGCATAATGCATAATATAGTAATATACGAATTATTATGTACAAAAGAAAATAAAATGTTAGAAGAGAGATTGAACCTTGGATCTCTTGTAAGGAACATGTATAGGATACCAAAGGGGATAGGAGAATTATTGATAAGGAGAGAAAGGATTAAGTAGTTAAGAATAAGAAAGGATTCTTTCTACTTAAAAGGAAAAGGAAGTAAAAAGAAATAAAAATATACATAAACAAGTTTTGATCCTTGGTTCTCTTGTGGATGCATGCATGTGTTAACCAAGTGGGATAGGAGAGGATATTGTAAGAGGAGAGATAGGAATTTTAATTAAAGGAGAGAAAAGAGAGAAATTAAGGGAAAGAAAAGAGAGAACTCAAAAGGCATTTCTCTAGAATATTCTTGTCATTTAAGGGGAGAAATGAATAGGGAGGATGGATCAAGTCAAGTTTCCTCCCCTCATTTTAGTATAAATAGGCATGGAGGGGTGACTTCAACTTCATCCCCCACTCATTCTCCTCCTCTCCTCCCTTTTGTGCCGAGACTCACCTCTCCCTCTCTTCTTCTTCTTGTTGCCGAGCAACACAAGAGGAAGAACCTCTTCTTCCTCTTCACTCTCTCCCTCTTTCTCTCTTGTTGTTGCCGAGCAACACAAGAGGAAAGAAAAGCCTCTTCTTCCTCCTCCTCTCCACCAAAAGACCTAGCCACTCCTCTCCTCCATTGGTGCCGAGCAAAGCAAGCAAGGAAGAAAGGTCCAAGCAAGTTCTCAACTCTAGGAAACTTAAGCGAAGAAGGTAAGCTTCCCCTCACCTGTGGTACAAGGCTTTATATATATTTTTCAGATTTTATGAGGATTTTAAAACCTAGAAACAAGTTTGAGAAAATTCGGTTAAGAAGAGCTTCCGAGATCTAGTGAGGTGTAACTAAGTCTACACTACATGATAGATTTTCTATACCATGATATGTGATAGCATAGGAAATGCTATACATAATGAGAAAAGAATGAAATTTATGTTATGTATATGTCATGATATGTGATAGCATAGGAAATGCTATACATAATGAGAAAAGAATGAAATTTATGATATGTATATGTCATGATATGTGATAGCATAGGAAATGCTATACATAATGAGAAAAGAATGAAATTTATGTTATGTATATGCCATGATATGTGTTAGCATAAGAAATGCTATACATAATGAGAAAAGAATGAAATTTATGTTATGTAAATGCCATGATATGTGATAGCATAGGAAATGCTATACATAATGAAAAGAAATGAAAAATGAAATGCATGAAAGATTGTTAGGGATATGATATGATAGTTATGCATGATAAATTATTTTTGTATGGTTTGTACCAAGGGTGGGCTCCGTAAACGCCCCGGGGTCGATGGAATAAGACTCGGGCCTCGTCAGAAATGGGCTTCTGAATGCCCTAGGTCGATGGAGTAAGACTCGGACCTAGTATGTATGTATGGTAGGGTTCAAGACTTGCTACCTTGGACCTACTTAAGAAGCGCGCGCATTATGTATGTGGTACAAACCGATCCTCTAATGATGATATGAATTTCAAGTACTTATAAGTATAAGTTTTCAAATTCATGATGCATTGCCTACATATGTGCTTGAATTATCTTATGATTAGATATTATGGCACGTGATATTATGATATGACTATGAATATGATACCCTTGTATGTCGTATGCTTATGATACCTCGCATGATATTGATATGCAATGATATGAATTCGGTTTAGTGAGTAGGAAAGGAACTTACTGAGCCATGAGTGCTCATAGCTTACTTTCCTTGTACCGCAGATAAAGAAGCTGGATGAGCTAGAGGAGCAACAGGAGGAGCAGATAGTGATGTGTGTGGTGGTGGCTCGGCAAAGAACGATCCGGACAAATTAATATGATTAGTTATAGAATCAACATATGCACCTTTGAACAAATCAGAATATGTGATATTATGCTTAATAAATTAAATTCTTTAAAGTTTTATTCTTCCGCTGTTATAACTAAAGCATGTACGTAAGTAGTATAAGAACGTAGCGCCACCTTTGGTTGGGTAAGAAGGGTGGGCGTTACATCTACCATGATACCATCCTTTGAGATGATGTGACCCAGGAAGGACACCTGATCTTGCCAAAATTCACATTTTGTGAACTTGGCGTACAGCTGATTCTGCTGAAGGGTCTGCAATACTATTTTCAGGTGCTCTGCATGTTCTTCCTGAGTTCTGGAATAGATAAGAATGTCATTGATGAACACGATAACGAACTTATTTAAATATTCCCTGAATACCCTATTCATAAGATCCATGAAAGTAGCTGGAGCATTTGTCACACCGAAGGGTATGACTACGAACTCGTAGTGTCCGTATCTAGTCCTGAATGTTGTCTTGGGTATATCCCCTTCCTTGACTTTCACCTGATGATAACCTGATCGGAGGTCTATCTTAGAGAACACTGCTGCTCCCTTTAGCTGATCGAACAGGTCATCGATTCTGGGAAGAGGATACATGTTCTTGATGGTGACTTGGTTCAGTGCTCTGTAATCTATGCACAGGCGCATGCTTCCGTCCTTCTTCTTCACGAACAATACAGGCGCTCCCCATGGTGAGTGACTAGGGCGTATGAAGCCTTTGTCAAGCAGCTCCTGTAGTTGCTCATGAAGTTCCTTCAGTTCTGCTGGAGCCATGCGGTAAGGTGCTTTGGAGATAGGATTTGTACCGGGGATGAGCTCTATCTCAAATTCGATCTCCCTGTCTAGTGCTAGTCCTGGTAACTCTTCAGGGAAGACTGCTGGGTAGTCACATGCGACTCGGACCTCTGCTAGCTGTTGGTCCTTGTCCTGACTGGTACTAACTACGTGTGCTAAGAACCCCGTACATCCTGAATCCATCAACCTCTGTGCCTTCATAGCTGAGAGAAACTTCTTGGCCTTTCTCCTGGGTTCTCCGATGAATTCGAACTGTGCTTCCGCTTTAGGTTGGAATATGACTTTCTATTTACGGCACTCGATGGAGGCACCGTATTTGATCAAGAAGTCCATCCCGAAGATAACATCGTAGTCAGTCATATTAATCACTATCAGATCGCAAAAGAGCTCTTTGTCTGCTATAGCGACCGGCACTGCTCTGAGATAGTGCGTAGACGCCATGATTTCTCCTGAGGGTAACGTCGTAAGGAATCGCTACCGAGTACCGAGGTATGCTAACTTCTCAGAAATGCCCGGATATGTATGAATGGGTTGCCCCAGTGTCGAATAAGACAGGTTGTACTTTTTGTAAAATATTAATCGACCAGAATAACCGCGGATTTGCTGTGTTTTCTCTCGTGAGTGAGTAGATCCTCGCATTGGTCGTAGCTGGAGGGCTTCTATCTGCCCAGCCGATATGTGGACCATCTAAAGCGCCTGCATCCGATGTAATCGAGCCGGTGGCCTCCATACTTGAATCGGTGTCGAGGAAGACCGATCTTGTTTGGACCTTGGTCATATGCCCCGTCAGATTCAAAGCATCCTCGTGTGTCCTTACGACAAACTCCAGAATGGAATTTCCCACAAGTAGCACACTTTGGATAACTGGGCTGCTTACTGGCTGGTCCTCCTTTTGGATAACTCCCTGGTTTGCGCTTGTTGCTGGAGTTCCCTTTCCAGTTAGAGCCATGAGAGCTGTGACCCTGCTGTTTCTGAGTGTCTGAGCCTCCTTGACCTTTAGCTTCTGAGAGGACTTGCTTCTGCTGCTTGATGCTATTCTGGTAATGCTCAGTGATTAGAGCACTGCTCACTAACTCTTCTGTGGTTTGTGGCCTATGAACGCCACCAGCCACGTTCATTGCTATTTCCGGCCTCAGCATCTTAAGCATCAACCGGATTCGTTCCCTTTCTGTGCTGACTAACTCAGGGCATAGACGAGCCAATCTGTTGAATTTCTTCACGGCTTCCTCCACTGAGAGGTTGCCCTAGCGAAACTCGGTGAACTCGTCGTAATGGCGGGTTGTGACCCGTGTGTGAAAGAACTCCTCAAAGAATTCTTTCTCGAAGTCTGCCCATGTCATCTGATTTACTGGGCGCTTCACTCTGATTCTCTCCCACCACATACGTGCATCTCCTGTCAAGCAAAAGGAGACACACTTCACTTTCTCATGTTCTGGCCAGTCCAGAAGCTCCATCGTACTTTCCAGTGTTTTGAACCATGCCTGAGCATCCCATGGTTCACTGCTGCCTGAGAAATTCTCTGGCTTGACTCTCTGCCACTGGATCAGATAGGCTTCTCTCTGCGTTCCTGCTGCTGGGGCTACTGGTGGAACCTCTAAAACCACTGGTGTCGCTAAGTTAGGCTCCGGGGTGACAGTGGGAGTGTTCTGCTGACTAGCCTTTAAGGTGGCTATTTCCTGTTGCTGTTCAGCTAGCTGCTGCTGTAACTGAGTCACTAGTGTTGTAAGGTCTGGGGGAGGCACTGAACTGCCTACCTCATGCTGGGGCTCAGTGGCTGGTGCCCTTCTAACTGGGCGTCCTCGTGCCATTTCTAAATACATAGAGGACATACATAACTAATACAATCATGTTTATGTAACTACAATCACTAACATGTTAGGTACTATCATTAATCAACATGCTACAGTATCTATAAACATGAAAGAAAGGACATAATAAAGTGAGAGACGTTTCTTACTTGGAAGCTGCAGGTTCAATGCTGATGTGTGTGTAGGAAGTATGGAAACTGCTCTGATACCACTCTGTAATGACCCGCCTTCTACTAACTAGGCTATAAGGCCGATCGTCACATTATACTCTGCTAAACTATTCCCTGTCCACCATTGAATCTAGATGCGGAAGCTATACTAATTTAAAATTTTGCTAAACTATTAACATTTCTTGGTTCTATACATGCTAAGGTAGGTAAACTAACTATTCATGACATGTTTTACCTTCCCCATGGTCAAGGAACTGAACTTAGACATTTTCCCGCTGTTATCAGACCTCCCAATCGATCCATGGATCGATTGGAATGTCGGATCGATCCAATGATCGATCCAGCACGCTACTGTGCTCGGGACAATAATTTGGATCGATCGGCTGATCGATCCAGGCTGGTCAATCGATCCATTGATCGATCCCAGAGCTCTCTGTTCGCGACAAAAATGGCTGGATCGATCAGATGATCAATCCAAAAGCCTATTGTTCGCGGAACAGATTGCCCAATCGATCAGCTGATCGATTGGGAACCCCCAATCGATCCACCGATCGATTGGGGTTTATGATTTTGCAGTTAAGCTCTGATTTCAGCACAGTTTCGTGCCTCAATCACATTACAAATGCTAAAATGACTAAGAAACACTCTAACGACAACAACTAACACTCTAACAACATAAAAGAGGTGTTCTAAGCATAATAAAGTGCATGGCTAACTAATTCATAGCGATTAACATACTAAAGTGCAAAATGATAAAAACACTGAAAAGTTCTAATGTTTGAAACAAAGCTTGCTAAGGTTCCCCAAGATCTCTATTCCAAGTTCCTGCCCACACACATCTTCAGAGCATTGCCCTCCAGCTTCCGCTAGTCCATCTTCCCTTTACCTTTATCTGCAGTATAAGGAAAAGAAAGTATCTATAAGCTTTCGCTTAGTAAGAAACCATCTACCTCACTAAAACATGCATACGATGCATTTATGCTTTTAAAAACATGTTATTACACATATGTTAAACTTGCGAAAACATGGCATACTGAAATCACTGAACATAAACACTAAATCATGGCATACAAACTAATCATAAACTATCATGAGTATCAATAAAGAAAACTGAACTGAACATGAACTGAGCTAAGCTGGAACTGAATTCAAACTCAACTATCATAACTAATCCTTGTGAGTTTTGAAAAACTAATAACATAATAGATTAAAATACATAATCATAATGCTAATGGGCCCGGTAACTGTACAAGCTATGCGCGCATCCTTAACTAAACCTAGGGTTGCAAATCCCAAATTTAGTAAGGTTTACTAGGTTATCTAAACCTAGGGACCGACTATGGGAGCCCAGCCCAATGGATATCTAATCCTGTACAGTATCCCTACTGAAAATAAAATACTGAATCATAGCTAACTAATTTATCTTTCTTTTACTAGGTTATCTGAACCTAGAACTAGGTTATCTAAACCTAGAGGCGACTGTGGGAGCCCACCCATCAGACATCCAGTCCTGTAAAAGCTAAAGCAAGACTACATAAACTATAAAATGCTTCTATTGCATTTATCTAAGCTGCTAAAATGCCTAAGTTGCATTCTTCTGTGCTAAATCATTTAATTGAACACTTAGTATGCGCTAAATTGCATTCTTTGTGTCGATAGTCTACATATTACTAAACTAATACATGGAATTCACACGGAAGCTACTTATACTGCAGGTGAGGGGTTTCTTACCTCCTGTGCTAGATTTCTTACAAATCTAATCGCTAGATCTCCAGAGGAGACGATCCTTTCGACGATCTTCTCGCGTCTACACGTTCCTCTCGCGGAGGGGAGCGTCCTCGTGTCAAAGTCGTCGCCGGAATGTGCCCTTGGGACCCTTGGGACGGAACCCTAGCCTTGCTAGTGGTTGGCGCCGAGAGAGGGAGGAGAGGGAGAGGTGGCGTCAGTGAGGGTTGAAGAGAAGGAAATCACGATTAAAAATAAAACCCTCGCTTAATAATTTCTTATTTATATTAAGTGGTAATTCCATCCCAATTCCAACTTAAATAAAATTGTTTCCCTTTCCTTTTAGCACGGCCCTGCTGGGTTCACTTGGTTACCAGGGTTCACCATAAGGCATAGGATCCAATAGGTCTCGGGTTCAATTCCCGCCTAGACCATTTTCATTTTCTATTTATTTTTGCTACTTTCGTTATTCTAAAAATTCCATAAAAATATTCTAAAATTCTAGAAAAATCATAGAATATTTCTAAAATAGTTTTGAGAATTTTCGGGTGTTACATTAATGGACATCTACTTATATTTTATTAGCATAATCTATATTTATTTCACCCTAATTCATTATAATATCATATTTATGCTCCTTTTGTTCGGAGATCTACTATTTACTTGTTTTGATTGATAGGACGTGATTTGGAGAAAAAACATAGCTTAAATGGAGTCTTGAGTTTCCAAAGTGTCTGAGTCGTGTGTAACTCACACAGGCATTTGAAAATCAAGTTTTTCACATGTTCTGGTCATGCCGTGTGGAGGTCGTGTGGAATTTTAAGCACTGCAGACTAAAACTAAAATATTCATAACTTTTTGCTCGATTTGAGTTACTGGCTATTCTTTATACCAAAATATAGATAACTTCAGAATCTACAACTTTACTGAAGACTTCAATAAGAGAAAACTCCATCTTGGTGGTCTAAAATATGTTGTAATGTGATATATCCATGCAAAGCCATGTCAGGGACATGCAAGGGTCATGGCATGTGGACCACACGGCCATGTTACATTCATAGAGAAGAAGTAGAATTAAGTTGTGTCAATCCACATGGGCCATGTGGAAGTTCCAGAGAATGAGAATACTTTAGCCGTGTGGACCACACGACCGTGTCACATTTCCATAGAAGAAGACTTTGGCTGTGTAGACCACATAGTCGTGCCACTAGATCAAAGCCAAAGAGTACATGACCATGTGGATTCACACAGCCATGTCATAACACGTGCAAGGTCCATGCCAAGTGCTATAAAAGGGGTTTTCTCCCCTTCTCACCAATCTTTGGCTAGGGGTTCGTCCTCATTCCTTGGAGAAGGGGTCTCCCCCTTGGGGGAACCCTAGTTCTTCCATCTTCACCGATCCGTCCACCTCCAAAGTGACGATTACATCCAAGAAGACCGGTGCTACATGGATAAGCTTTCTCTTCTCTTCTCTTTATATTTTGATTTTGTAGATTGCTTTACTTCTTGTTTCTTGGTTCTATTCTCTTGCAATGGAGTAGATCTCTAGACCTAGGATGTAGGAAGTAATTTTGATATGATTGTGGATGTATGAACTATGTATTTGTATATTTCCTTATTTAATGAAGTGTTATGTCATTTTCTATTTGTGTTGTGCCTTCTATGTGTTTGATGAAGTGTGTGAATGGTGCAAACATATAGATGTGGATTGATTGTGGATCTCGTAGAGGGATACCCAAGATCGTATGACCAAGGGACACTAGTGACAGGCAGATCCCGCTAATGGGCGTTTAGGGTATCATCTTAAAGGAGAAGCAATTCTCTACAAGAAAGTAGGTAGTCGTAGTCAATTGTAATCCTCATCTCTATGTTTATTAAGTAGTGCATGTGTTCCAATGTTGTATGACCGAAGGACGCTAGTGACAGGTAGATCCCGCTAATGAACTGTTAGAATGTATAATAAAAGCCTAGCTTTTTGTATAAACATTTATTTTGAAATAAGAATCACATTGGTCAAATATCTGCATTTAGTTAAATACAGTTGCCTATTTAATTTATATTGTAGATAACATGGTGTGTGGTGTCACACAGAAGATCATGTTATCAGTTCCTTATAAATTATAAATAGTAGCTCACAACCAAGATGGATTGGGACAAACCATTGGAATGGTTGTAGTGTAATTTGGTATTAGTTTATCTTGACTATAAAATTACACTAGTACACATGTGTGTATTGAGCAGGATCATTTGAGGTTGTTCTTTATATACTGATTGCATAAAAGAACACAACCTCTGTTATTATGGATGTGCGTACTCTTAATCTCGATATAATAACAATCACATATACTTAGTATTTATTTATTTAATTTATCAATGGGTGAGATTTATTCGTTAAATCAATAGACCTAATAAATTGAGAAATAATATTATTTATATGGTGTGTTGTTGATTATAGAAGGAAACTATGTCCTATTTATTAGGATGATGATGTCCCCTTGAGGAGCTCATAAGGATTTTCAGGTAAACCCTACAGGTGGACTTAGTTCTGACATGATAAAGAAGTTGAGTGGTACTACTCTTGGAGCTAGATATTAATTAAGTGAGTTGTTAGTAACTCATTTAATTAATGGACATCTGATATCTTAAACACAGGGAGATTAATGCACTCATGATAAGAAGGAGCTCGTAATGTAATATGGGATTGGTACGATAGTTCAATAATAACTCTTTAGTGGTATGAGTTATTATTGATGAACTTGAGTTGGGCGTTCCCTCCTCTCGATCTCTACTGTAACCTCTATAAAGCCTCGCATTCACCCATTTTGATTTTCCTTCCTACCCAAGTGAGGGGCCGGCCACATCCTTGCTTGGTGCCCAAGCAAGAGGTTGGTCAAACCTTGCTTGGTGCCCAAGATGTGGGTCGGCCAAGCCATGCTTGGTGCCCAAGCATTGGGTCGACCATAATAGAAGAGAAAAGGAAGTTTTTATTTAAAATAAAATTTTGTTAAAATCTTTCCTTTTATAGATTTCTACAAAAGATTAAAAGAGAGATTTTAATTTTGTTAAAATCTTTCCTTTTTTTTGTAGTTATCTACAATGGTTTAAAAGAGATATTTTAATTTTGTTAAAATCTTTCCTTTTTTGTAACCAACCATTATTGGAATAAAAGGTAGATTTTGTTTAAAACAAAGTTTTGTTATAATCTTTCCTTTTATAGCTATTTATAATGGTTTAAAAAGGAGATTTTAATCTTTCCTTTTTTGTAACCATCCACAATAGAAAATAAAAGGAAAATTTTGTTAAAACTTTCATTTTTTAGCCGCTAGCAAAGAATATAAAAGAGGAGGAGGGTGGTGCCCAAAAATATACCCTAAGCTCTCTCTCTTTTATTCTCTTGGGTGGTCGACCCTCTTCTATTATTTTCTTTCTCTTGAGGTCGGCGGCACCTTGCTTCAATTTTTGTGGCCGGCGGTGCTTGGAAGAGAAGAAGAAACGGTTCGGGTGCTTTGTCTTGGTAGATCATCGCCCACACGACGTCCAAGAGGAGGAGAGGAATACAGCAGAAGATCAAGAGGTCTTTGTCTACGAAGAAAGGTACAACTAGTTCTTTATTCCACAGCGAAACTAGTTTAGTTTTTCTTTGTATGGATCCTGATATACCAACACAAGAGGCTATCGATTTTGTGCTTCAATTGAATTCTCTATAGTTAAACCTAGGGTTTACTGTAAGGAGTTTAAATATTCAATTTCTTTGAAAGGCTTTGTCTAGGAAGTGGTGGATGATCACATAACCAAGAAGGTTGAGTGCCTTGCCAACCATCTGGAAGTCAATCCTTGAAATAGATATTTAATCAAATTTTGTAATATGGTTAACTTATGAAGAACACATGAGTTGAACTTGGATTAATAATGTTAAGTTTCGTTTGCAATCCAAGTTTAACTTTTGAAGAACACATGGATTGCTAGGAAAAGTTGTGTACTTGTACAAATTTTTGTACAGTGGAAATAGAACGGAATTCTGAGTAGCACCCAACAATTGGTATCAGAGCTAGTTTTCTGCCTCTGTGTGTTTGGTTTTCGATTAAATTATGCACTGCTCATACATAAGTTTAGGTCGGATAATAGTAGGATATGCTAGATAGATTAACTCTGTGGTTGCATGTATCCTAGATCCAACTATTATGGTTTTTTGTGTGCTTGTGTGTGATTTGGACCCTTGGGCATGTCGAGGGCATTTTATGTGTGTGCATGATTGTAATTATTAAATACAGCAGGAGTTGTATTAGTTTTAGGATTTTACATTCTGTTCGATCTAGATTACATGTGCATTTCCTTGTGGAATATAGGATCGATAAATGTAAAATTTTATTTTTGTTGCGGATCATATCCTTGCGAGGCGTGGTACTATTTGAGAACCAGAGACGCAGTGGAAAAGGAAGCAAGATAGACGTGACGACATGACCCGTTGGCGGCGGCTAGGGTTGGTAGAACACGGAGGGTAGCTATAGATGAGGCCATAATAGTTGGAAAATTAGTTTTCATATGTATTGCCTTTTATGTTGATGTGATGTGTGTATGTGCATGTTAAAATTTCTCGTTTTAAATAACTAAGTGGGATAGAAATTATTTAAACTCCACGGTCTCCGTTATTGGTTTCTAGGTGATGCATTCAAGCTTGCGCGTTGGCTTTAAGTGTCTTCCTCCACATCGGATGAGCTTGTTTGCGGATCACTAGATCAAACTTCCTCTATGGATGATTATAGGAAATTATTTAGGTTTGTGTGATCTTCTCCATATGAAGGGACACAATTCTAATTAATGGACAAAGTATCAAGTAATGGTATACACTTAGGCACATTTAATAGTATTCTCCCCATCAGAGTCACTGGTATTATTTGTGTGACCGAAAACAAACCAACTATTAATTATATTTGTCATAAAGTTAGGTTGACAAGATAATAAAATTAATGGGTAAAACCTCCCCTTACAAATGTTTGAATTTGTATATATCCACACTATTGTGGCATATAAAATTCACGGTGTTTTGAGGTGTTGGTGAATTTAAATGATATTGTTTGAGGAATCAATATTATCTTAAATTATAAAGTTTTGACCAAATATTTTGTGAATCTTAGGATTTCAAATGACTTTCAATCCTTTTGTTGTTATATTGAAAGAAAACAAACTTACTGGTCCCAATTACATTGATTAGAAACGAAACTTGGACATTGTCTTAACTGCTGAAGGTTACAAGTTCATACTCTTTAAGATCTGTCCAAGCCTGCCTAATAGTGATTCTAGTGAAGAAGAGATTGAGTATCATAAGAAATGGGTCAGGGCAGATGAGATGGTGTGGTGTTACATTTTGGCTTCTATGTCAAATGTGTTGCAACATCAACATCAGGTCATGCCTATCGCTTATGACATGATGCGCAATCTTAAGGAATTCTTTGGACACCATAATCGGGCTACTAGGCAGGAGGCTATGAGAAACTTGATGACGACCACCATGACTGAGGGGACACCCATAAGGGATCATATCCTGAAAATGATAGCTCTTTTGAATGAGATGGAAGTCCTTGGAGCAGAAATCGATGGGGAACCCTAGGTCAATATCATTCTCCAAACGCTACCTAAAAGTTTTGAGCAGTTCCACCTGAACTACAACATAAACAAAAGGGTTTATTCGTAGGCGAAACTTCTGACATAACTTCAAGCAGCAGAAGGGCTATTTCGTCAAAGTTCTCAAATTCACATTGTTGAAAATGTTTCTGCTTCTAAGCCGAAAGGCAGAAAGAAGAAAAAGAAATAAGTTGGTTTAGCAAAGAAAGTGAATCAATCTCTAGGGACTGGGTCGCATGCCGGTGTGAAGAAGCCGAAGGGCAAGTGCTTCACAATCAAGCAGTCTGGACATTGGAAAGTGAATTGTCCTCACAGAAAGCAGAACAATAAAGGTATATCTTATTCTCTAGTGGTTTAAACACGTTTAGTGGTGTTATCTATCGGTACCTCGTGTGTAAATACGGGAGCCACTGATCATGCCTGTAATTTATTGCAAGGGTTCCAGGAAACTCAACAACTACATGAAGGGGAGATTACTGTCTACATCGGTAATGCTACAAAAGTGGCGGCTGTTGCAGTGGGAGATGTTTATTTATCTTTTAATAGAAATAAAACATTGATTTTAAGAAATTATTTTTACGTATCATGTTTTAGAAAGAACTTGATTTCAGTTTCTAAACTATTTATGGATGGATATTCTGTTTCTTTTGATGACAAAGTAGTTGTCAAGAAAAATAAGGTAGTTATCTGTTCTAGTACGTTGGTTGGCAATTTGTATACTCTAAATCCAATAACTCCCACGATACAACAAATGAAAATTAATAATACATTTTCTAATTCTAATAAGAGAAAGCAACCTTCAGAAATAAACCAAACATATCTTTGGCATCTAAGGCTTGGTCATATTAACTTGAGTAGGAATCAAAGGCTAATAGCCGATGGGTCATTGGGTTCATTAGTGGTGGAAAATTTTCCAACCTGTGAATCTTGCTTGGAAGGAAAAATGACCAAGAGACCTTTTAAGGCCAAGGGGTATAGAGCCAAAGATGTGTTGGAATTAGTTCATTCTGATTTGTGTAGACCTATGACTATCCAGGCAAGAGGTGGTTTCGAATATTTTGTCTCTTTAATAGACGACTATTCGAGATACGGGTACATTTACTTAATGTGCCGCAAGTCTGAGTGCTTTGATAAGTTCAAAGAATACAAGGATGATGTGGAGAAATGTCATGGTAAAGGTATCAAGTCACTACAAACTGATCGTGGTGGCGAGTACCTCTTAGGAGAGTTTAGGAGTTACTTATCAGAAGTCGAGATTCAATCCCAACTGTCTGCACCTAGTACACCTCAACAGAATGGTGTGGCAGAACAAAGAAATAGGACTCTTATTGAAATGGGTAGATCAATGATGAGTTATTCAGAATTACCAAATTTATTTTGGGGATATGCTCTGGAAACGACAGTGTACATTCTGAACTTGGTACCTTCTAAGTCAGTAACCTCTACTCCCAAAGAATTATGGAATGGGCATAAGCCTAGTCTGAAACATATTCGGATTTGGGGTAGTCCAGCACATGTGCTGAAGGGAGACATTGATAAGTTGGAATCACGTATAGAAGTTCGCTTGTTTGTGGGTTATCCTAAAGGAACAAAAGGTGGTTTATTTTATAGTCCTAAAGATCAAAAGGTCATTGTTAGCACCAATACCCGATTGTTAGAAGAGGACTATGTAATGAACCACAAGCCTATGAGTAAAATTGTTCTTGAGGAAAATAAGAGAAGACACGTCTACTTTAGTACCAACAGTACAAGATGAGGTACCACAAGAAACTGCAACACGTGTCACAAATGATGGACAATTACAAGTAGTGGCTCGTCGTAGTGCGAGGGTTGTTAGGCAACCTGATAGATTCATGTTTTTGGGAGAATCTTCGGACTTGATCCCTGGTGAACATGAACCTGATCCCTGGTGAACATGAACCTGATCCCTAGACATATGATGAAGAACTCCAAGATAAAGATGCAGCATCTTGGCAAAGTGTAATGAACTCTAAAATAGAATCTATGTACCAGGTATGGGAGCTTGTAGAACCACTGAATAGTGTAAAAGCCATTGGATGTAAAAGGGTCTACAAAATAAAAAGAGGGATAGACAGGAAGGTGGAAACCTTCAAAGCAAGGCTTGTTACAAAAGGGTATACTCAGAAAGAGGGAATCGATTATGAGGAAACCTTTTTGTCGGTAGCCATGCTTAAGTCTATCTGGATTGTTTTATCTATTTCCACTCATATGAATTATGAGATTTGAAAAATGGATGTCAAGACAGCTTTCCTTAATGGAAGTCTTGAAAAAAAATATCCATATGAAGCAATCAGAGGGATTCATTGTGAAGGGCAAAGAGCATCTTGTATGTAAGCTCAATCGGTCTATCTATGGACTGAAGCAAGATTCGAGATCTTGGAACATCCGGTTTAATGAAGTGATCAAGTCTTATGGATTTATTCAGTATCCGGATGTGTCTTGTGTATACAAGAAGAGTGACGGAAACGTGGTGGTATTTCTTGTACTATACATAAATGACATTTTGCTCATTGGCAACAATGTCAAAGTGTTGTTAGACGTAAGGGTATGATTATCCAAGCAATTTGATATGAAGGATTTGGGAGAATGTGGACATATTCTTAGGATCAAAGTTATAAGGGATTGCAAGAAAAGAATGTGGTGCTTATCCCAAGCTTCATACATCGATACTATTCTAGCTTGTTTTTGCATGCAAAACTCCAAGAAAGGTTTTCTACCTTTTCGGCATAGAGTACCTTTATTTAAAGAGATTTGTCCTAAGATATTAAAGGAGATAGAGGACATGAAGGCAGTTCCTTATGTTTCGGTTGTAGGAAGCCTAATGTATGCAATGCTATGTACGAGATCGGATATCTGTTTTGTCGTGGGCATGGTTAGCAGATATCAAAGTAATCCAGGACATGGACATTGGACTGCCATAAAACATATATTGAAGTACTTGAGAAGGACTAGAGATTATATGCTGGTTTACCATGCAGATGATTTGCTCCCTATGGGTTACACGGATTTGGATTTCCAATCAGATAGGGACAATAGTAAGTCAACCTCAGGGTATGTGTTTACTTTGGGAGGTAGAGCCATAGCATGGAGGAGTGTTAAGCAGAAATGTGTTTCGGACTCCACCATGGAAGCTGAGTATATGACAGCCTCTGAGGCAGCCAAAGAAGTTGTATGACTCAGAAACTTCTTGATGGACTTAGATGTGATTCCTGGTTTGCCTAAAATTATCACAATTTATTGTGATAATAGTGGTGCAGTAGCAAACTCGAAGGAACCACGAGCCCATAAGGCAAGTAAACACATTGAGCGCAAGTACCACCTGATACGAGACATCATAAAGCGAGGAGAAGTTGTTGTCGCCAATATTACATCAGAAGATAACCTGGCAGATCCTTTCACTAAGGCCCTTCTGGCGAGAGCATTTGATGGGCATGTTGAGGGGATGGGGATCAGATGTATGGCAGCATATATGACAGCATAGTCTTTTAGTATAAGTGGGAGATTGTTAGAATGTATACTAAAAGTCTAGTTTTTTGTATAAACATTTATTTTGAAATAAGAATCACATTAGTCAAATGTTTACATTTAGTTAAATGCAGTTGTCCATTTAATTTATATTATAGATAACATGGTGTGTGGTATCACACAGAAGATCATGTTATTAGTTCCTTATAAATTATAAATAGTAGCTCACAACCAAGATGAATTGGGACAAACCATTGGAATGGTTGTAGTGTAATTTGGTATTAGTTTATCTTGACTATAAAATTAAACTAGTACACTATGTGTGTATTGAGCAGGACCATTTGAGGTTATTCTTTTTATACTGACTGCATAAAAGAACACAACCTCTATTATTATGGATGTGTGTACTCTTAATCCCGATATAATAACAATCACATATACTTAGTATTTATTTATTTAATTTATCAATGGATGAGATTTATTTGTTAAATCAATAGGCCCGATAAGTTGAGAAGTAATATTATTTATATTGTGTTGTTGATTATAGAAGGAAACTATGTCCTATTTATTAGGATGATGATGTCCCCTTGAGAAGCTCATAAGGATTGTTATGTAAACCCTGCAGGTGGACTTAGTTCCGACATGACAATGAAGTTAAGTGGTACTACTCTTGGAGCTAGATATTAATTAAGTTAGTTGTCAGAAACTCATTTAATTAATGGGCATTCGATATCTTAAACACAAGGAGATTAATGCACTCATGATAAGAAGGAGCCCATAATGTAATATGGGATTGATGCGGTAATTTAATAATAACTCTTTAGTGGTATGAGTTATTATTGATGAACTTGAGTTAGGTGTTCGGGTCAAACACAGGAAGCTCAAGCTCATTAGGAGGTCAAAACCAATTCCTCCTCTCGGTCCCTGCTGTAGCCTCTATAAAGCCTCGCATTCACCCGTTTTGATTTTCCTTTCTACCCAAGTGAGGGGTCGACCACATCCTTGCTTGGTGCCCAAGCAAGGGGTCGGCCAAGCCTTGCTTGGTGCCCAAGATGTGGGCTGGCCAAGCCATGCTTGGTGCCCAAGCATGGGGCCAACCATAATAGAAGAGAAAAGAAAGTTTTTATTTAAAACAAAATTTTGTTAAAATCTTTCTTTTTATAGATTTCTACAAATGATTAAAAGAGATATTTTAATTTTGTTAAATTCTTTCTCTTTTTTTGTAGTTATATATAATGGTTTAAAAGAGAGATTTTAATTTTGTTAAAATCTTTCCTTTTTTGTAATAAATCATTATAGGAATAAAATGAAGATTTTGTTTAAAACAAAGTTTTGTTATAATCTTTCATTTTATAGCTATTTACAATGGTTTAAAAAGGAGATTTTAATTTTTCCTTTTTGTAATCATCAACAATAGCAAGTAAAAGGAAAATTTTGTTAAAACTTTCCTTTTTTAGCCTCTAGCAAAGAATATAAAAGAGGAGGAGGGTGGTGCCTAAAAATATAACCTAAGCTCTCTCTCTCTTTTATTCTCTTGTGTGGCTGGCCCTCTTCTATTGTTTTCTTTCTCTTGAGGCTGGCAGCACCTTGCTTCAATCTTTGTGGCCGGCGGTGCTTGGAGGAGAAGAAGAAAAGGTTCGGCTGCTTTGTCTTGTTAGATCGTCACCCACACGACGTCTAAGAGGAGAAGAGGAATACAACAGAAGATCAAGAGGTCTTTTTCTATGAAGAAAGATACAACTAGTTCTTTATTCCGTAACGAAACTAGTTTAGTTTTTCTTTGTATGGATCCTAATATACCAATACAAGAGGCTATCGATTTTGTACTTCAATTGAGTTCTCTGTAGTTAAACCTAGGGTTTACTGTAAGAAGTTTAAATATTCAATTTCTTTAAAAGTCTTTGTCTAGGAAGTGGTGGATGATCCCATAACCAAGAAGGTAGAGTGCCTCACCAACGACCTGGAAGCCAATTTTTGAAATAGATATTTAATCAACTTCTGTAATATGGTTTAACTTATGAAGAACACATGAGTTGAACTTGGATTAATAATGTTAAGTTTTGTTTGCAATCCAAGTTTAACTTTTGAAGAACACATGGGTTGCTAGGAAAAGTTGTGTACTTGTACAAATTTCTATACAGGGGAAACAGAACAGAATTCTGAGTAGCACCCAACATGGACTTCATAGGAATCATTCTTATTTAATTGCAATGGATGTTGATCTAACTACCTTACCAGTTGTCCACTGTAGGGAAGAGCCGGTTGTTGGTGCAATCGACCTCCAAGGTTTTAAGACAAATATGTTTAAGTATGTTTAAGTATGGAGCTTGATCAAGGGAAGTCCTAGTTGTAGGCTAGGCAAGGGGAGAAATCTCGGTAGATCGTGGAAGCCAGGTGGATAGGTCTGGAGGACTTGATCCCTGGGTAGTTGAATACTGAGTCCTAGTTCTAGGCTAGGTAAGGGAAATCTCGGTATATCGTGGAAGCCAGGTGGATAGGTCTAGAGGACTTAATCCCTGGGTAGCCTAATACTGAATCTTGGTGAGTGAAGCCAAGTGAAGTAAATCCTAGGGGGTGGTAACCTTAGGTAACGAGAAGTCTTGGAGGAGTGAACTCCAAGCAAGGTTGTCGCGCGGTCGACCGGACCAGCGGATCTCAATAAATCTAGGTTTAGGTTTACCATTGTATTCTGTATTACTATTATTGTTGTTGGCTAATGTAGTATTGCAGGAAAAGTCTTAGTGGATCGGGCGATCAGACACTGAGCTGGCAAAAGTCCAAATAGGTCAGGAGGACCAATGTTTGACAAGTAAGTTGAGGTATGCAAGTGGAGGAGCGATAGTGAGGTCGGGTTTCTAAAGGGAACAACCTTAGGTCGTTGATCCAACTGAAGAAACCGGGAAGTTTTCTAAGTTGAGATCAAGACAGTTCTACTGTCTATATTACTCATGCATTATATTACTGTGCTAACCTTTGTTTTGCAGGAATATTGTTTAACTCTGTTTTGCAGATCCGGCCTGATCGGTCGACCGAACAGGAGGATCGGTCGACCAAACCAGCTTGACTCAGACCAGAGATCAGTTCAGACCAAAGCGAAGCACAGTCCGATCGAAGCTTGATCGGTCAACCGAACCAGGGATCGGTCGACCGATCCAATCAGTATTAATGGAGGATTAAATGAAGATCTCAGCAGATTTCGACGAATAGGGAAGGAAGCTGTTCGGTCGACCGAAAAAGAGGTTCGGTCGACCGAACCCTTAATGACCAGTTAATACAGAAGATCGAGCCAGCGTCAGACTCCAGCTAGGAAGGAAGGGAGCGGCTTCGGTCAATCGAACCCAAGGATCGGTCGATCGAACGTTGACGATTCCTATAAAAGTGAAGCTCCAGGTCTGTGGCTGAGTAACGGGTTCTGATATCGTCTCTGTGAAAAAGCTGTTCGTGCTACTACTCTTCTACACATCCATCAAGCAAGTTGTTGTACCATCCAAGAAGTGTCGATCGAGCTATATCTTCTATCTAAGTAATCGGTATATTTGTTTAACTTGCATTGTACTTAACTCAAGTAAGATAGTAGGTTGTTACTATCTTACTCTACTCATTTATATGATCTGCTTCTTTCTGAGGATCTCGGAAAAAGGGTTATAGTGAATTGCTCATCGGTGCGATCAAGGATCGCGGGCCTTCGAGTAGGAGTCGAGCTAGGCTCCGAACGAAGTAAACAAACGTGTCTCACTCTTTACTTTCCGCTGCATATTTCTGATTTCAAAAAGGAAAAGAAAGGTTTTAAAAGAAGTGATATTCACCCCCCCCTCTATCGCTCACATCCGATCTATCAATTGGTATCAGAGCCTGATAGCTCTGAAATAACTTAACCATTTTTCGAGCAATTTTTAAAACTTTTTTCTTTTCCTTAAATTTTTTTAAAAGTAATACTTTTTACTCTTAATCCTGCACCACTAATCCCAAGACAAAAGTCTTGGAAATTTGTTTTCTATTATTTTCTAGCAAGAATGTCAACATCCTATCAAGAAGGGAGAAATATCTATGAACCTCCACCATACGATCAAGTTTAATTCAATATCTGAAGGCGAATGATGGAGTCTTTCATAGGAAGTGAAAGTTTTGACAATTGGATCGCACTGCGACAATCTTCTCGAAACTCACAAGCAAACACAAAGGTAATATATATATTAATTAGTGTTTTGCTTAACAAAATTTTGTGTCAATTAGAAGATTACAAAAATGCGTTTGAGATGTGGACTAAATTGATCGAGCTTCACGAGATTCCGTCGAGGCTAGAAGATCAAGGCAAAAGTGAGTCCGAATCTGAATCTGAAGAGCTATCCTCAGAACCAGATCTAGAAGAACAAGACCAAATCAGCTTCATCGCTCTAGTGGCTGAGGAGGAGGCAAATGGATCTAAACTCGAGTCTGACTGAACACTTGAGCCTGAATCTGAAATGGCAATGGTCAAGGGGGAGAATCCTAATGAGGATTCAAAAGGTAATATTTTAAGTACAAAATTTAGAGAACACATAACATGTTTTAATTGCAGTGAAAAGGGGCACTACAAAATTTTAAACTCTCTCTTTTAAAACCATGATATCCACATAAGAAAAAATTTAAAATAAAATCCTTTTAATTTTATTACGGCTGGCCACAACAAGCTTGGGTTCCAAGCAATGGTCAGCCCCCTCAACTTGACTTATCCCTTGGCTTGGCCGGCCCAAGCTTGGACTCCAAGCTTGCTTGGCCGGCCACCTAAGGGTGGGTAGGAAGTGGGTATGCGGTGGGTGTTAGAGTGTATACTAAAAGCCTAGCTTTTGTATAAACATTTATTTAAAAAAAAAAATTCATAGTGGTCAAATATCTACATTTATTTGTTAAATGTAATTTGTTCAACTAATTTATATAGTAGACAACATGGTGTGTGGTGTCACACACAGAAGATCATGTTTTCGGTTCTTTATAAATTATAAATAGTTGCTCGTGACTAAAATGGAAAGGAACAAACCGTTGAAGTAGTCGTAGTGTAATTAAGTATTAGTTTATCTTAACTAATAAATTACACTGATACACTCCAAGTGTATTGAGTAGGACCATTTTAGGTAAGTTCTTTTTTACTGACTTTATAAAAGAACTAGACCTTAGTTATTATGGAATTATGTGCTCTTAATCCTAATATAATAACAAACACATATATTTAGTATTTATTTCTTTGACTTATCAATGGGTGAGATTTAGCTTGATAAATCAATAATCCCGATAAGTTGGGAAATGATATTAATTACAGTGTATGTTGTTGATTATAGAAAGAAACTGTGTCCTAATAATCTAGGTTAAGAATGACCCCAAGAGGAGCTCATAAGGATTGTCATGTTAAACCTTGCAGGTGGACTTAGTCCGACATGATGATGAGGTTGAGTTATACCACTCTTGGACTAAGATATTAATTAAGTGAGTTATCAGTAACTCATTTAATTAGTGGACATTCGACATCTTAAACACAGGGAGACTAACACACTCATAATAAGAAGGAGCCCAAAATGTAATTAATAATTCTTTAGTGGTATGAATTATTATTGATGAAATTAAGTTATGTGTTCAGGGCGAACACGGGAAGCTTAAATTCATCGGGAGACCCAAACCAATTCCTCCTCTCGGTCCCTATCGTAGCCTCTTGTATATAGAGATTTATACCCACCACATACCCACTTCTTACCCACCTTTAAGCCCATCCTATTGGGGCCAGCAAAGCAAGCTTGGAACCTAAGCTTGGGTCGGCCAAGTAAATAGGATCAGTTGAGTTGGTGTGGCCAGCCCTAGCTTGAACCCAAGCTTGGTGTGGCCGGCCACATCATATTAAAAAGGGATTTTTATTAAAATTATTTCTTATGTGGATATCATGGTTTTCAAAGAGAGCTTGAAATTTAAATCTTTCCTTTTATAGCATTCTACAAAAGATTAAGAAAAGATTTGAAATCTTTTCTTATTTGTAGATTGAAAGGTAGATTTTAATTTTGAGAAAACTTTCCTTTTTAACCATGTTCATGATTTAAAAGAGAGTTTAAAAATTAAATATTTCTTTTATAAAGATTCTATAAAAGATTAAGAAAAGATTTGATATCTTTCCTTATTTGTATATTAAAAGAGATTTTAATTTTTAGAGATAACTTTATTTTTATCCACATGTTTAAAAGAAAGATTTAATTTATAAAAATTCCTTTTTATAAACCACCATGAAGGGAAAATTTATTGGAGAAATTTTTTATAAAATTCCGGAAGTAAATTAGGAAGTTTTAATTCTTGTGTGAATTAAAATTTCCTTGACTGGGAGAAAAGGTGGTCGGTCATTATTATTGAGAAAAGAAAATTATTTTTAATTAAAATAATTTTTCTTTTTCATGGCAAATGAATTAAGGAAGCTATTATTTAAATTTCCTTATTTGTCAAGACCAAGGATTATAAAAGAAGGGGTAGAGGTGCCTTCATGGCTAACGACTCTATTCTTTTTTCTCCCTCTCTTCCTTGGTGTGGACGGCCATATAAGTTTTCTCTTCTTCCTTTTCTTTCTTGTTCATTGGCTGAACCTCATCATCTCATGGAGCTTGAAGGTGGACAGATTCTAGCTTGGAGAAGGAGAGAAAGGAAGCATCCCTTGGAGCTTGGTGGTGGTCGAACCTCATCCTTTCATGGAGCTATTATGGTGGTTGAATATTACTTGGAGAAGAAGGTGGCTTAGGTGGATTCTCGTCTCAGTAGATCGTTATCCACATAACGTCCGGGATAAGAAGAGAAATACGGTAGAAGATCAAGAGGTTATTTGCTTACAAAGAAAGGTATAACTAGTAATTGTTTTCCGCATCATACTAGTTTTCTTTGTATAAGTTATTTTTGGAAATACCAAACACAAGAGGCATATGATTCTAGAGTTTTCAGATTTGTTTCAAATTTGTGTTTTCTTTGTTTTCAAATTTGTGATTCGATTATTTTTTTTGTTAACCTAGAGTTATTTAAGGAAATTAAATATTAGCTTTCCTTAGAAGGCTTTGTCTAGGCGGTGGTAGTTGCTCCCATATCCAAGAAGGCCATGTGCCTCGCCATGCAGTCCTGGAAGCTAATTTTGGAAATTAATATTTAATGAAATTAATAACATAGGTGGATTTGAATCAATAGTGTTAAGCTCTGCTTGTGATTCAAATCTAAACCATTAAGAACAGATAAGTTAAATTTGGAATCAATGATGTTAAGTTCCATCTGTGATTCCTAATTTAACTTCTAAAGAACACAATAGGTTATTTAAGGAAAGGTTCGACACATGTACAAAATTTTTGTATAGTGGAGCCGGTACGGTTTTCCTAGGACTAACCAACAATTGGTATCAAAGCTAGGATTTGCCTCTGTGTGTTTGGTTTTCAAATTAGGTTAAGCACATGGCATACATAATTTAGGCAGTATAATAGTAGGATGTGCTAACTTTGTGGTTGCATGCTCCAACTATTATGGCTTATAGATGTTGTGTGTGATTGGACCCTTGGACATGCAAGGGCATTATTTTTGTGTGTGAATGATTGTATGTAACTAATACAGCAGAAGCTGTATTAGCCTTAGGATTTTTGAATTTTATTTATAATCTAAATTACATGTACATTCCTTCGTGAAATATAAGATCGATATATGTAAAATTCTATTTTTGTCGCGAATCGGATGATTGCAAGGTGTGGTACTTTTGGAGCACCAGAGGCGCAGCGGAATAACAAGCAAGATAGATGCGACGACTCGACCCGGTGGCGGTGGCTAAAGAAGGCAGCAGCTAGGGTTGGAGCATGCAGAGAACAGTGACAGAAAAATGCCATAATAGTTGGAAAAATAATTTCCATATTTATTATTTTTATTTACTGTGATGTGTGTGTATGCATGTAATGCATGCTAGGATAGTTTAAAATTCCTCACTTTAAATAACTAAGTGGGAGAGGGATTTATTTTAATAAATTCAACGGTCTCCATTACTGGTTTATAAGTGATGCAAACAAACTTGTGCATTGGCTCTGAGTGCCTTCCTCCATATCGGATGAGTTTGTTTGCGGATCACTAGATCAAACTTCCATTTTAGATGACTATAGGAAATTAATTAAGAGTGTGTGATCTTCTCCATCGGAAGGGGCACAATCTTATTAATGGACTTAGTGTCAAGTAATGGTATACACTTAGACACATCTAATAGTATCCTCCCCATCAGAGTCACTGCTATTATTTGTGTGGTCGAAAAAAACCAACTATTAATTTGTCAAAAAGACAAGTTGACAAGATAATAAAATTAAAACCCCTTCTTACAAATGTCGAGTTTTTGTATACGTCTACACTATCGTGGCATACAAAATTCACGATGTATGAGGTAATTTTATTTGTCAGGTTGACAAGAAAATAAAATTAATGGGAAAAACTCCTCTTACAAATGTTTGGTTTTGTATACGTCCACACTATCGTGGCATATAAAATTCACAGTGTTTGAGGTAATTTTATTTGTCATAAAGACTTATTGACAAGATAATCAATGGGTAAAACCCTCCTCTTACAAATGTTTGAATTTGTATACATCCACACTATTGTGACATGCAAAATTCACGGTTTTTGAGGTGTTGGTGAATTTAAATGATATTGTTTTGAGGAATCAAATATTTGATAGACCAACTATTAATTTTATTTGTCATAAAGCTAGGATGGCGAGATAATAAAATTAATGGATAAAATCTCCTCTTTGATTTTGTATACGTCCACACTATCGTGGCATACAAAATTCATGGGGATTTTAAGGTGTTGGTCTTGACCAAATATTTTTGTGATTCTTAGGATTTAAAATGTTTGTCAATCCCCTAGTTGTATACTATAGAATAGACTTAGTAGTCCCAATTGTAATGATTGAAAATAGGACTTGGACATTTAGGTACACTATCCTCTTAGAACTAAGAACAAAATAGGTGTATTTCATTCATTAGTTAATACATGATTAGTGGTATTATCTACCGGTACCTGGTGTGTAGATATGGGAGCCACTGATCATGTCTGCAATTCATTGCAGAGGTTCCAAGAAACCCGATAACTATATGAAGGGGAAGTCACCGTCTACATGGGCACTGCTATAAAAGTAGCAGCTGTTGCAGTGGGAGATGTTTATCCTCTGATAGGAATAAAATATCGATTTTCAGAAATTGTCTTTACGTACTAAGTTTAGAAAGAACTTGATTACAATTTCTAAACTATTAAAGAATAGATATTGTGTCTATTTTGATAATAAAGTTATTATCGAGAAAATAGAAAAGATATCTATTATGGTACGTTGGTTGACAATTTATAAATCCAATAACTCCCACGATGTAATAAATGAAAATTAATAACACATCTTCTAACTTTAATAAGAGAAAGCAACTTTCAGAAATAAACCAATCATATCTTTGGCAGTCTAAGGCTAGGTTATATTAACTTGAGTAGGATTCAAATGATAATAACCAATGAACTCTTGGGTTCATAGGTAGTGGAAATCTTTCCAACCTACGAGTCTTACTTGGAAGGAAAAATAACCAAGAAGCTTTTAAGTCTAAGGGGTATGGAGCCAAAGACATGTTGGAATTGGTTCATTCTGATTAGTGTAGACCTTTGACTATCCAGGCAAGAGGCTGTTTCGAATATTTTGTGTCTTTTATAGACAACTATTCGAGATAAGGATACATTTACTTGACGCGCTGCAAGTCTAAGTGCTTTGATTAGTTCAAAGAGTACTAGACTGATGTGGAGTAACGTCAAGGTAAAAGTATCAAGACACTACGGTTAGATAGTAGTGGCGAGCACCTCTTAGGAGAGTTTAGGAGTCACTTATCAGAAGTTGAGACTCAATCCCAACTAACTGCACCTGGTACACCCCAACAGAATGGTGTAGAAGAAAGAAGGTATAGGACTCTTATGGAAATAAGTAGATCGATGATGAGTTATTAACAAATTCGTTTTAAGGATATATTCTGGAAATGGAAGTGAATATAGTACCTTCTAAGTCAGAACTCTCTACTCCCATAGAGTTGCAGAATAGGCGAAAGCTTAAACTGAAGCATATTCGGATTTGGGATAGGCCAGCACATGTGCTGAAGGGAGACATTGAGAAGTTGGACAAGAGTTCACTTTTTTGTGGGTAATCCTAGAGAAACGAAAGGAGATTTGTAGTCCTTAAAAATCAGAAGGTCATTGTAAGCACCAATGGCCAATTTTTTGAAACAGACTATATAATAAACCATAAGCCCATAAGTAAATTTGTTCTTAAGAAAATAATAAAAGACATGTCTAATCTAGTACCAACTGTACAAGATGAAATATCACAAGATACTGCAACACGTATCACAAATGATACACAACAACAGACAGTGTCTCATCGTAGTGGGAGAGTTGTGAGGCAACCTGAGAGATTCATGTTTTTGGAGAGTCTTCGGACTTGATCTCAGGTAAACATGAACCTGATCCCCAGACATATGACGAAGCACTCCATGATAAAGATGCAGCATCTTTACAAAATGTAATGAATATAGAATTAGAATATATGTATTCTAATAAAGTCTAGGAGCTTGTAGAATCACCAAATGGTGTAAAAGCCATTAAGTGAAAACAGGTCTACAATAGGAGAAGAGGATAGACGGGAAGGTGAAACTTTCAAAGCAAGACTTGTTGGAAAAGGAAACTTTTTTACCGGTAGCCATGCTTAAGTCTATCCAGATTCTTTTATCTATTATGAGATTTGGCAAGTGGATGTCAAGACAACTTTCCTTAATGGAAATCTTGAAGAAAGCATCCATATAAAGCAATCAGTAGGGGTTTATTGCAAAGGGCAAAGAGCATCTTGTGAGCAAGCTCAATCAATCTATACACTGAAGCAAAGCTTCAAGGTCATGGACATCTGGTCTAATGAAGTAATCCAGACCTATGGAATCATTTAGTGATCGGATAAGTCTTGTGTATACAAGAAGTGTGATGGAAACGTGGTGGTATTTCTTGTACTATACGTAGATAACATTTTTGGTAGTTGGAAACAATATCAAAGTGTTGTTAGAAGTAAGGGTATGGTTGTCCAAACAATTCGATATGAAGGACTTGGGAGAATGCATATATTCTTGGGATCAAAGGGATCGTAAGAAAAGAATGTTGTGCTTATCCCAAGCTTCATACAATCCTTGCTCATTTTAGCATGCAGAACTCCAAAAAAGGTTTCTTGCCTTTTAGGCATGGAGTAGCTTTATCTAAAGAGATGTCTCCGAAGACATCAAAAGAGATAAAGGATATGAAGGCAGTTCCTTATGCTTCGGCTGTGGGAAGCCTAATGTATGCAATGTTGTGTACGAAACTGGATATTTGTTTTACCGTGGGCATGGTTAGCGGATATCAAAGTAACCATGGACAAGGACATTGGTCTGTGGTAAAGCATATATTGAAGTACCTTAGAGGCACTAGAGATTATATGCTAGCTTACAAGGCAGATAATTTGTGGGTTGCACGGATTTTGACCTCCAATCAGATAGGGACAATAGTAAGTCGACCTTGGGGTTTTGTGTTTACTTTAGGAGGTAAAGTCATAACTATGAAGGAGTGTTAAGCATAGGTGCTTTTCAGACTCCACTATGGAAGTTGAGTATGTGGCAGCCTCAGAGGCAGCCATAGAAGCTGAATGACTCAGTAACCTCGAGATGGACTTAGATATGATTTCTGGTTTGTCCAAAGATTAGTATAATTTATTGTAATAATAGTGGTGCAGTAACAAACTCGAAGAAACCATGAGTCCATAAGACAAGTAAACACAATAGAGCGCAAGTATCACCCAATACAAGAAATTGTATAAACGAGGAAAAGTTGTTGCTGCCTAGATTGCATCAGGTGATGACCTATAGATCCTTTCACTAAGGTCCTTAAGGCAAGAGCTTTTGATGAGCATATTGAAGGATTGGGAATCAGATGTATGGTAGCATTTATGACAGCATAGTCATTTAGTATAAGTGGGAGATTGTTAGAGTGTATACTAAAAGTCTAGCTTTTGTATAAACATTTATTTAGAAAAATAGAATCACAATGGTCAAATATATACATTTATTTGTTAAATGTAATTTGTTCAATTAATTTATATAGTAGACAACATGGTGTGTGGTGTCACACACAGAAGATCATGTTGTCGGTTCTTTATAAATTATAAATAGTTGCTCACGACTAAGATGGAAAGGAACAAACCATTGGAATAGTCATAGTGTAATTAGTTATTAGTTTATCTTGACTAATAAATTACACTAGTACACTCTAAGTGTATTGAGTAGGACCATTTTAGGTAAGTTCTTTTTATACTGACTTGATAAAAGAACTAGACCTTAGTTATTATGGAAGTGTGTGCTCTTAATCCTAATATAATAACAAGCACATATATTTGATATTTATTTCTTTAATTTATCAATGGGTGAAATTTAGTTCCATAAATCAATAAGCCCAATAAGTTGGGAAATGATATCACTTATAGTGTGTGTTGTTGATTATAGAATGAAATTGTGTCCTAGTGATCTAGGTTGATAATGTCCCCAAGAGGAGCTCATAAGGATTTTCATGTTAAACCCTACAGGTGGACTTAGTCCGGCATAACGATAAGGTTGAGTGGTACTACTCTTGGAACTAAAATATTAATTAAGTGAGTTGTCAGTAACTCATTTAATTAGTGGACATTCGACATCTTAAACACAGGGAGATTAACACACTCATAATAAGAAGGAGCCTAAAATGTAATTTGGGATTGGTGCGGTAGTTCAATAATAATTCTTTAGTGGTATGAATTATTATTGATGAAGTTAAGTTGTATGTTCGGGGCGAACACGGGAAGCTTAATTTCATCGGGAGACCGAAACTAATTCTTCCTCTCGGTCCCTATCGTAGCATCTTGTATATAGAGATTTATACCCACCACATACTCACCTTCTTACCCACTCTTTGGTGGCCGACCAAGCTAGCTTGGAACCCAAGCTAGGGTCGACCAAGACCCAAAGGATGAGCCAAGTTGGTGGTCGGCCAATGCTTGGAGCCCAAGCATGATGTGGCCGGTCACATCATATTAAAAAGGATTTTATTTATAAATTTTTTCTTATGTGAATTCCATGGTTTTAAAAGAGAGTTTAAAATTTAAGTCTTTCCTTTTATAGCTTTCTACAAAAGATTAAGAAAATATTTGAAATCTTTCCTTATTTGTAGATTGAAAGGTAAATTTTAATTTTGAGAAAACTTTCCTTTTTTAACCATGTTCATGATTTAAAAGAGAGTTTAAAAATTAAATATTTCTTTTATAAGTTTCTACAAAAGATTAAGAAAAGATTTGATATCTTTCCTTATTTATAGATTGAAAGAGATTTTAATTTTTAGAGATAACTTTCCTTTTTGGAAATCATCCACATGTTTAAAAGAATGATTTTAATTTATAAAATTTTCTTTTTATAATCCACCATGAAGGGAAAAATTATTGGAGAAATTTTTTATAAAATTTTTGGAAGCAAATAATGAAGTTTTAATTTGTATTTAAAATTTTATTTGCTTGGAGATTTCGTTGTGGCCGACCATTGTAATTGAAAAAGGAATTTAATTTTAATTAATTAATTTTTTCTTTTTAATGGAAAAAGAATTAAGGAAGTTTTTATTTAAATTTCCTTATTTGCCAAGACCAAGGATTATAAAAGAGGGGGTAGAGGTGCCTTTATGGGTAACGACTCTATTCTATTTCCTCCCCTCTTTTCCTTGGTGTGGTCGGCCATCATCCCCTTCTCTTTTCTCTTCTCTCCATCTTGTGGCTGAACCTCATCTCATCCTTCGAGTCCTTGTGGTGGCCGGATCTTGCTTGGAGAAGAAGGAGAGAAAAGGAGGCAATATTTCTAGCATCTCTTGGAGTTTGGTGGTGGCCGAACTCTTCATCCTTGGAGGAGATTTTGGTGGTCGAAACTAGGAAGGAAGGAGAAGGACTTGGGTGGTTCTCATCTCAGTAGATCGTTGCCCACACAACGTCCGGGATAAGAAGAGGAATACGGTAGAAGATCAAGAGGTTATTTGCTTACAAAAAAAGGTATAACTAGTAATTATTTTCCGCATCATACTAGTTTTTCTTTGTATAGTTATTTTTGGAAATACCAAACACAAGAGGCATATGATTCTAGAGTTTTCGGATTTGTTTCAAATTTGTGTTTCTTTTGTTTTATTTTTCGAATTTGTGATTCGATTGTTCTTTTTGGTTAAACCTAGAGTTATTTATGGAAATTAAATATTAGCTTTCCTTAAAAGGCTTTGTCTAGGCAGTGGTGGTTGCTCCCATATCCAAGAAGGTCATGTGCCTCGCTATGCAGTCCTGGAAGTCAATTTTGGAAATTAATATTTAATGGAATTAATAACATAGGTGGATTTGAATCAATAGTGTTAAGTTCCGCTTGAGATTCAAATCTAAACCATTAAGAACAAATAAGTTAAATTTGGAATCAATGATGTTAAGTTCCGTCTGCGATTCCTAATTTAATTTCTAAAGAACACAATAGGTTATTTAAGGAAAGGTTCGACACTTGTACAAAAATTTTGTACAGTGGAGCCGGTACAGTTTTCCTAGGACTAACCAACACTAGGTACTCACTAGGGATAACTTCCCTAGTTACCTTCCTAATGACCTTTCTAAGCTTCTTAGAAGCCTTAGTCACTTCCTCTAGGTCAACTCTAGGGATTGCTTCCCTTGTGACCTTCTTAGTGACTTTCTTAAGCTTTTTAGAAGTCTTAGTCATATTGGTCTTGGCAAAAATACTTCTAGGGATAACTTCATTTGTATCTTTAACTTGACCCCTAGATTTAGGGTTGGTTCCATAGCTATATGAAACTCTATGATATTCGGTCACATCCTTCTTGATTTTAGGTTTGTACCACAAACCTCTACCACCATTGGATGGATCTTGATGTCCCAAACCTAGGTTTTTATTCTTGGACCCTTGTTCTTCATGTGATTTTTCTAAGGGTCCTCTCTAATTTATTAAGTCTTGACCTCAAGACTTGATTTTCCTTCCGTAACATCTCAACCTTAGATTTTTTTTTTTATTAAAACCTTTATTTTTATTTCTCTTAGGCATGTACGTAGAATCCTTAGAGTTATTGCCTAAGTTGTTTTATACCCTCCTAACCCTAAGTTGAGTGGTTTTAGCATGATAAGCCACATAATTTTCCTTAATTCCATCATGCTTCCTATTTTCATAATAAATAGTATTAAAATGATATAAACTAGACCTGGCATGCCTATTATCATGACTTAAAGAAATAGACTCAATAAATGATACCTTGGGTTTGCTCTTGAGAGCTCCCCCTTAAGTTGAGTTTCCTCCTTTAACTTTGGCCGATTTCTTCCCCTTAAGACATTGACTCCGGTAATATCCTCTTTGATTGCAAGAGAAACACACAATGTGCTCCTTGCTCTTCTTTGTCACGGGATTAACCTCCTTGGCCTTCTCCTTAGCCTTTTATGCCACTTGACCTTTCTTCTTGGACAATTTGGGATACTTTCTCTTATAATGCCCATGTTCTCTACACTCAAAGCAAATAATATGACTTTTATTGTTAACAATTGAAATTGTTATACCTTTGCTTGTAGGGGTGGCACATAATCCTCCATTTTTTTTTCTTGACTTATGGAGGTGGCATCATTTTCCTCTCAATTTGACACGGAAGTGGAGACTTTTTCTTGCTCCGATGTCAATGAATGACGCTCCCCCTCAATCCTAGAGGTAAAGGTCTCTTCATCTTCATCCTCTTGCCCATTGAACAAAGAGTGTACTCTCTCTTTGCCCTTTTTGTTGTACTTTGTTGAGGATGAAGCTTCTTGGACTTCCTCTTCTTGGGCTAAGTATCTCTCAACTTTGAAGTCCTCTTTCTCTTGGTCTTGCTCCAATGAGTTATCCTCTTTAGATTTATCTTGGTTTAGTGCAGTGGAGGGTTCTTCATGAAGCTTAGCCAATTTGTTCCATAGTTCATTTGCATCCTTGTATTCTCCAATTTTGCAAATGATTGTGCTTGGCAATAGGCTAACCAATAATTTGGTTACCTTGTCATTCGCCTCACACCTTTGTATTTGCTCCTTGCTCCATTTACTTTTCTTGAGAATTTTGCCTTTTAAATCTCTTGGAGCTTCAAAACCTTCCATTAGAGCAAACCATTTCTCTATCTCCATCATGAAGAAATTTTCGATTCTTGATTTCCAAGAATCGAAGCTTGTCATTGTGAATGGTGGAGGCACCTTTGTGTCGTATCCAAGTCCATCTTGGAATTCCATTTGAAGTTGAGCCTTTGATGAAGTCTTTG
The DNA here is from genome assembly GCF_018446385.1 of Zingiber officinale. Lineage (NCBI taxonomy): Eukaryota > Viridiplantae > Streptophyta > Magnoliopsida > Zingiberales > Zingiberaceae > Zingiber > Zingiber officinale. The sequence continues at coordinate 61,134,940 of NC_055994.1, forward strand.
ACTTTATTGAACTTGCTCCAACTTCTTCTCCCTGTAGCTCGTTGCCCTTTTCGATGATGATTCTGGTTAAGAGAGACCTTCCTCTGATACCACTTGTTAGAGTCGATTCGTACCTAAAGGGGGGTGAATAGCTTGTCGTGCTTCGTTGGCTTGCTTCGTGATGATGATATGCAGTGGATAGAACTCAAAGAAACGCTAACACAAAGGATTTACTTGGTATCCACCTCAAGAAGAGGTGACTAATCCAAGGATCCACACACAACACACTCTCCACTATGAAAAATACTCCTTCTCGGTAACTACCGGAGGTGAAGAGACCTAGAACAAACTCACACAACAAGATACAACTCTAAGCAAGAAGTAAATATAAAAATACAAAGCAAAACCCTCTTCTTTCTTGGTCTCTTGTTGATTAAGATGCCTCTGGACTAGTTGGAAAGTGCAACATCACTTGTCTTCCACACCCGAAGTCTAGAGAACAGTAGTAGAGAGAAATCATGTAAGCGCATGTCGAAGAAGATAGCTCGCCACGGCTTTATACTCGACGCTTCTAGGGTGATCGATTGGGCTGCATTCTGTGCTCGCGATAAACACTCCTAATCGATCGGCCAATCTATTAGGCTGTTGTTTATCATAGCACTCTCTCAATCAATCGACTAATCGATTGGACTTCAGTTCAATCGATCAACTGATCGATTGGACTTCAGTTCAATCGATCGACTGATCGATTCGACTTCAGTTCAATCGATCGATTGACCTCCTTTGACTTGCTTAACTCAAGCTCAAGGGTTCCCAAATCCAACATCCGATCAACCGTGACCTGTTGGAACTCCTCATGCCTAGCATCCAATCAACCTTAACCTGCTGTGACTACTTCACCAAGTGTCTAGTCAATCCTTTAACTCACTTGGACTTTTTTCCTCGTTCCAAGTGACCGGTCAACCTTGACCCACTTGGACTTACCGTCTCATGCCAAGTGTTTGGTCCTCCATGACCCACTTGAACTTCCTTTCACTAGATGTTCGGTCACCCTTGATCCATCTGGATTTCCTTGTGCCAAGTATCTGGTCACTCCTTTGACCTACTTGGACTTCCCAACACCAGGTGTCCGGTCAACCTTGATCCATTTGAATTTTCATGTACCTGGCTTCACTCATCAGGTCTTTCCATCTTCCTAACTTCACTCACTAGGATTTTCACCTAGCTTCACTCACTAAATTTTCACCAGACTTTACTCATCAGAATTTTTCTATTGTCTGGCTTCACTCACTGGGACTTTCACTTGCCTACCTTCACTCACCAGGACTTTCACCACCAAGTGTCCGATCAACACTGACCCACTTGGATTTTCATGTCTTCCAACATTCTTGTTGTACTTCCCTTTGCCTAACATCCAGTTAGGACTTTCCTAGTCAAGTATTCGATCAGCCTTGACCTACTTGACTCTTCTTCACATCAAACTGGTCAAACCTTGACCAGAGGGGAATTGCACCAATAATCTTCTCAATCAGACGATTGCACCTACAATCTTCATATATTGTCAAACATCGAAACCCAAACATCATGACTCAAACTTGAGTCAACTTAGTCTACCTTGATCAAAAGGATATTGCACCAATAGTGTCAAGATAAGATCATTTATGTAACGATCAGAGTAAATGAACACACCATTTACTAAATATACTTAAGCTCATATTGGAATTTATATGTTGAATTTAGGATTAGACATTAGGTATGTCCAGATCAAAATCTGTATGATGTTAAATTTTGAGAAAAATATGCGCTCTTTTTAGTAAAGAAAATAATATCGTAGCATGTGATTCATACCACATGTGCTATGATGACAAGAAGAGTATTAGGAGAATAGATCTCTGCTTCTCTATTATGTAAGACTCTTGAGATTATAAGTTAGTCTCAATATTACCCTAAGTGACTATTTAGCTGTCTACTTGAAGTTCTAATCAGTGTGTGCTACTTTAGCATATTTCCTATTGTCTTTGGGTGATTCGGTCTATAGAGCATAACTAGGAAAATGACTGACTAGAATAAATAGATTCTAGCTGAAAAGGAAGATTAAGATTGATTTACATCTGTGACATTTATTTACCAGTACCAGTTACATTTTTAGTTTAGTACATAAAATGTAATTGTAAATAATTGTATTGATTGAAGATGTTGAACATGCTCTTGACATCATAATCATTATGAGTGATTAGAGATGTTCACATTGATGTAAATAATTTAATTTGGACTAAAGGTAAGTATTGATGTCTCTGATTCGTTCTATAGAACAGTTATGTAACGTGTAACAATCTTCTTAGCAATAAATGCTCAGTGTGCTTGTTGTCGCACGAACCATTTTCCCTAATATATGGAATGAATATTCTTATTTGGTTTTTGTGACTAATTAATTGATGCCCTGGTCTTTAAGTCTATGTGATTTATTTGGTCATTGTGACCAATTAATGTTTTACTTTAGCCTTGTGACATGATCATCTTGTAGTCTATGTGGCTTACATGATATTTGCGATCATATAACCTTTATGGATTGACTTGAATGAGTGGGAGATGTTGGACGTTGAGGAGATGAAGGGGCGTCGCTTCCCTTTCATCTCCCTCATTGTTGCAAACGTCAAGGAGACAAAGGGGCATTCCTTTCCCTTCGTCTTCCTCACTCATCTTATATAATGATGCATCCAAGAGTAATCGAAAGGGGAGAGGGTGATCAATGTGTGCACAGTGGAGGTGACTCTGGGCAAAGGAGAACATCTGGACGAAAGGGATTTAGTTCGTGAAACTCGAAGGGCTTTCCGGTTTCATTCGTGATCACTCTTCCAACGTCAAGCAGTGACCAAGTTCATCTCGGGAGATCATTGTGAGTTTTTATATATTTTAATCTTATGATTCATGCATATTATAGGCAACGAGTTATGTTGTTGCAGCTATGTACTTTCTGATCAATTCAATTGCTATTTTCCTCAAGAACATTTTAATTTATTTTTATTCTAAACCTGATCCACAGTAGAAATTCTTTTTCATTTCCTTCAGTAGTTACCGTATAAAGAATTCAGGACTTTGATTCAAGGCATATGACTTATAAATAACCATGCACCAAAGAAGTTAGTAATAAAATGCACAAGCGAGAACAATGCCCACAAAGTGTTCAAAAGAAAAAGAAAAAAAACTGTTCTAAAGAAATTTCATGAGAAATGCAGCCATCTATACTAACTCAACTTTGGCACCTAAGGTGACTATACAAAATCTTTACAACATTAACTCACATTTTGTGTTTGGTTGTGAACTAATCTAATGGTTAGGGAAGGGCAATGTCACAAATGAATGGAATATGCCTTGATGGCAAAAAGGGCTGAAGGATTACAGTTGCTGAAGGAAAAAAGGGCTTCTACCTGATTTGGGACGCCAAATAGAGGACATAATATTTGCAGTGGCCAAGGAACTCCAAGGCCAAGCCTCGATGGCCACCTCGACTCTCTTATGACATAATAATACCTCTTGAACAATTTAGTTTGTCCAAGAATTTTTGTTTCGGAACTTAGTGTCAGCACACACATTGCTTTTTTACCAGTGTCTCATAAACATGACTGGATCAGCTAAAACTTAGGAATCATAGTGCATTCATTCTTTCAAGATGAGTGTAAATTTTTTAGCAAAACTCGATCTTTGGTTCATTTCTTCAAGATTTTAAGTTATATGACTTAGTTCATCGATAACTTGGCCCACATATACGTCAGGTGCCATGTTTCATGACTCTAAAATGAGAAAATCATGCCAATGCAATACATTGAGTGTCTTGATCATATCAATGAGAGGAGTAAATGAAAGTGGAATGGAGGGGCTCAATAGCTACAACCATTAGCCTTCTTTGAGGGACTATTAACTTGCACAATGTAAAGATCGATGTGTATTTCTTTTATACATCTTTGTATGAATCTTTGCTATTTGCATCCATCTTCATTATTAAAACGATTTTATAATTAAAATTTGCAAATGATGCAATTTTATATTCTTAAATGTGCATTATTATGCCACATGATGCTACCTTCCATTTGGTTTCGAGCCAATAATTAAAGTTGCTTCACCATTTTCAGTGCTTGAAACCTAATACTGGATCATCCAAAGTAGCATGAAGGAAAAAAAAACTATTTTGCACAATAAATAAGCAGCATAAATAGTTAATTTCCCAACTAATCCTATCCTCATTAAAGGCATTATCTTGAACAAAGATCAGATTAAAAGTAAGCCAGTGTTGCTGTTGATTAATGCTTTTAAAAGACCCTTCATCAGCTTGATCATTATGATTGTCTAAGTGCAGCTAATCCTCTATATTTTGCCCTTCTCAATGATTTGTTTTCTTTTGTTAACTAAATGATCATAAATATATTTATCAAAAGGTGTGACAACTACAAGTCTACAAGTGAAGATGAATTCTGTCTTTGATCTTTCGTGAGTCTATTTAGCTTCCTAACTATGTTTATCTTGGATAGGAATCTCTTTCTGATAACACTCTCAAAGTTATATACAGCTAAATAATAGGGACGTTTCTTACTAATTGCATCTCTTTCCGAAAAAATGCTTCAAGTCGACAAGTGGAGTGACCACATTGATGGGACACATTTGGACCTCTATCTCTTCGATACATGAAAGCAACTGAACAAAGTTGAAGGCAAATAAACAAATAAAAGTAGGAAAAAAAAAACAAAAAAAAAAATAGAAGTTGAGAATCCACTTTATCTTGACACTGTCTTGTCATGTAAACAAATGTTTGTGGCTGCCCAAACTGTTCCGTCCTGACATCTAAAGTAGTGTTATATTCCCAACAGTGGTCCATGCATTTCAAAGGTGATTTGCTCTCCACATAATGATTATCCCTAAGATTTTATTCTTATCTTCACTTTTTAGATAAATATATCAAATTAAGTTATGTTTTAAAGAGGGACACGAAGCATTGCTCCATTTCTGTTAAAGCTCCATGGTCCCTGCCCTGCCCTGACCTGGATGTCATTAGTTTGCTAAGTGTTTAGGGCCACAAGGAATATATTATTAACCCTTTGTCATTGTGTAATGGAGATAGATAGATACATAATGGCCGCATCTTGATAGCCATCTCCATATCTTGTTTATCTCCACAATTTTGGTTTGGTTAGATGAACTTTATCTTAGCAAAGTACGAGTCTTAAATCTTAAAATCATTCAAATCATTTTTTTAATATTTTAATTATTATTTACATTGGGATGTCTTTTATCTTTCCTTCTATTTTCTAACCGATTCAATTCTTATAACAATAAAATCTATTAAAACCTTTAAACATATTTTTTCACTTTTTCATATCTTTAGTAGTGATCCAAGTGCAGTTCTATAAAGTAATCACCCTCTCTTTTCCAAATGGTTTCATAATCTATCCCTCCTTGCGCATCACAAATATATATCAAACAAGTTTAGTATGTACCTTTTTATCTTTTTATGATTTTGGATGAATAATTCACATCATACAGTGAAACTTATGGATATGTGCATAAACATATGAATGCTGCAAACAGACAAACATCATAACAGTTTAGCAATGTTCATTTTTTTTTTTTGTTTGTTTGTAGAGGCTGGCTCGTTGGGGAATGAAGGTAACAATATGAATGCAAATTTTAGAGAGGGATTCTTCGTAAGATTTCCTAGAGGTTTAGTTGACATTTTGAGTTCACTTTGGGGTTTTGTTTGAGCAAAGCCTAAAAGCACTGAGGTCAGTTACACATGATTGTTTGGCGTGCGCACGTGTTTAGTTGATTAGTGTCCATGCCAGTCCAAGTTCGTCAATTAAAAATTATTTTTAAAAAATAAATATATAAATATAGAGAGAAATTTAAAATAAATAAAATTTAAAAGAATTTATTGAGAAATTTTATAATTTTTAGATCGACTTCATACTCTTAATTCAAATGAAAATAGATCAAAACGCCTTTAAATTAATATTTAAAAAATTGAAAGTTTTTTTTTTATTTTTTACTGTCCAAGATATTCAACTCTAAATTAGTTTAGGTTGACTCAACACAACTCATTATGAGTTAGATATCCATATGACCCAGAACATATCGGATCAAGCCAAGGCCGAGGCCGGACAGTTCGACACCTCTAATTCATCCAGACTGAGCTCGAGGCGTGCGCACTCCGGACACTTGGACGCCTCTTTGTGTTAGCAGAATACACCCATGCCATAGCCACCCCTGCTAGTCACTCTAATCTCACCCAATGGTTTTCATAATTGAAGATATACTCTGACCTCACAACTCTATCTTCTCCTTTTTTCCTTTTTTGTACCATAAGAAGCCCGAGGACCAGAAGCAGGAGAAGGAGAAGGAGAAGGAGAAGCAGAAGAATGATTGGGCTACAACGATTGCGTGATATCTGAAAGCACATCCAACTTCCTTTCTGGGTATGTTTCCTCTTCATGCCAATTCCTTCTAATTTTTACGCAAAATCCAGGCACATAGCTAGTTGTCCAAATGATTTGCTGCTTCTCAACTTTCTCCTATGATTCGTGCTTTCCAAGGTTCAGTTTGCTTGATGACGAGATCATGTGCCAGACAATTTATCTGAATCTGTTGTTGCAGCAACTGTCTTGAAGAGCAACGTAACTAAACATGAGCAACTCCCAGCAAGAAGCATCGCTGGACGCCTTCGAGGTGAGGAGCCAGGTGGCTTCCAGCCTCGGCATCCATGACTCTCCTTCCCCGCCTCTAGCTACATGCAAGGAGGACGCCCCCCTCTCCCTCGATCTCTCCCTCACGATCAGCAACCCCGACTCAGTGACCGTCCACCAGACCATAGCGAGCACCAGCCAGAGCAGCAGCAGCGAGTCGCAGGCCGCTCGTGGGCCTAATTCGCAGAGAGTCTTCTCCTGCAACTACTGCAAGCGCAAGTTCTTTAGCTCTCAGGCCCTGGGCGGCCACCAGAACGCCCACAAGAGGGAGCGCTCGCTCGCCAAGCGCATCGTTCGGATAGATTCCCTCCCCTACGCTTACGCCAGCATCGCCTCGCTGCCCCTCTACGGCTCTGCGATCCACTCGTTGGGAATTCAAGCTCACTCCTCCATGCATCAAGGAGCGGCGAAGTGGAAGGAGAGCAATGGGAGCAGAATGGAGGGGAGAGGCTTGATGGAGCCAATCAGGCCAGTGTTCGTGGAAGATGCGGAGGTGGATTTTTGCTGGCCTGGGAGCTTCAGACCAATGGTAAACGCAAGCTGTGATATAATTAGGAGTTCAGATTTGCTGACTTCAGTTGATCACCAGCATCGGCAAGCAGGAGGGGAGGAGGAGGAGGAGGAGGAGGAGGAGGAGCCTGATCTCACCCTCAGGCTCTAACTCATGGATAATTTGCGATCCTTTCAAGTTGTTATAAGACATTCTTTTCTTTTTTTCTCTCGATGCAGTGCACAATTTTGAGCATATGTACTGGCTGTACAGAATTAAAGTATGCCATGTGTTGTTAGTTAGCTGCATTTTTTTAAAGAATATATGTTATTAACTAGCATTTTTGTTTACTATGCCAAACAATTTCAAATAATGAAACAGCTAGCTCGAGCATAAACTAGGGAAGGTCGAGCTCACAAGTACCACTGATGTGGTTTAGGGAATGTGCTCCCATCTCGACTAAGATGGCAATTCATCTGAACCGCTCCGATCTTGTCGGGGCTATGTATGGTGTGCTTGATAACTCAAAGTGTTCTCGATCATCCTATCTACACCTTTGAGTACTAATCCAAAGTTGATTTCGCGGCAACAAAAGCATGGACAAGCAAATTTGAGTTAGTTCAATATTACTCTCACAAATTGCGTAGCTCTAAGAATTCTTTTTTATAGGCCTTAAGAGTTACTTGCAGTCATTACCTTCACCCCGTATCTTTCTTCTTCCTCAATAGCACACCGCAAAGTAAGTTAAGTAGTTGTTGCCGGTGTAATTACATCCTCATTAGCTTGAGGCATTGCTCAGACTTCTTTATACCCTACACTTACATGCCCTACAATACTAATCAACGTAATTATATCAATGTAGAGTGCTTTGTTTCTTTGTGATTTGTTCTTAAAAAATATCTTTAATAATATGATAAAAATACAAAGGGAAGTCCATAATCTACAAGGAAAACAATATGTTTCTCTCAACAGTAAAAGGAATGAACAAAAGGAGAGGCATACGACAAGATGAAGCTCCACCATGTGGAGTACTGGTTTCAAGATTAAAGTTGAAGAATAAGAATATTTCCTTGGTGCCTTTTTTTACCGTTAATTAAACTAGGTCAAGAAAGCTATCATTATCTGCCAACTTTAAGTGTATTTCTCTTGCTTTCCAATTATTATATTTGTAACTTTGGGGTTTATTTGTCATTAGGAACAACTTCTTGTTACCAAAATCTAAGTTGTTGACATGAAGTCACTGTTGCACTAAACTTGGATATATTCCCCCCAATCTATCCAAATCTGAAGAAGTCATTTGTGTCGACATCTTCATAATGGGTTCCTCGATGATGAGCTCCACCACTTATGCATGCTCCCCCACATTTCATATCTTGATTCCACTTGATGAATAACTTTCTCAAGAATCACACCTTATTCCTAATGATCCTCCATCTAGTCCACCTATCTGAAGAAAGCAATCATTTTACATGTTAGTTTGGAAGAGAGTTACTTTGAAAAGTGTTGAGAATTTGAGAGTATATACATAGTATATTGCCGGATATTTTGAGGGATTGAAACTTAGTTTAGGAGTTGGATTTGATCTATTAATCAAGGTTTGGAATTAACTTAAACCTAGGATTGTGATTAATTAAGCCTAAGTTTGGGATTAATGAAACCTAGTATAAATACCTAATGAGTACGGCTCCCTTTCATTTCTCACGACCCCGACTCCTCTTCTTGTGATTCTTCGTCGTCGCCCCTCCTTTTCGCCCTTCCATGCCGGTGCCACCTTGTTGGGTCGAGGGTGCTACTGGTGGCACAATCACTTGCGGATTAGGGCTTTTGATGAGGGTTGTTGGGTTGAAGGTTCGAATCATACCGAAGCCGAGATTTATCCTTCAAATTGCAAGGAAGGCAAATATTTTCTTCCCTTATAGGGTATGGGATTAGGGTTTCTTTGGTTTTGCACTGTCCTTCAAGAGGATTCTTCGGATGTGATTGGTGGGTGAGTAAGTTGTGATGGTTTCTTTGGGTTGCTAGAATTTCAGGGACAGATTTGAGAAAATTTAAGTTAGGTTGTTTGCGTGTTTTCCCTTCTTCTGTTCGGTTCCGAATTTCAGAGATGTGGAATATTTTGTTTTACGATTTCATAGCTTCTTTGTAATGATCTTGTCCCACTAGAATGTGTTCGGGATTCATAGATAGGTTCGATTTTTTGCTGCACTGCTCTTTGTGAGGCTTTAGTTCTTCTGAATGTTGATCGGATTTAGGAAACAAGATTTTGGATTTGATGATGTACTCATTCTTCCGCAAGCTAGTAGTAGATCTGATAGTTGAGAAATTGATTTCGAGGTTGTAATGTTTCTGTATAGGGAAATTTGGTTTTGTTTGCAGCAGATTTGGTAGAGTGCAAAACTATTTTCGATGTTGTATTGTTTCTTCTCATTGATTCTGGTTTTTCTGCAGCAGATTTTGTGAGTGTATGATTGGGTTTATTTGATGTTGTGTTTTTTTTTATAACACGTGTTGGGATAGCACTAGAAGGATAGAAATTTGTGTGGAATGGTTTTAATTTGCTGGATCGAACAAGATTGATGCTTGGGTTGTGATCTATTTGTTTATTGTGTTGGTTTTAGTTTGCTGGACAAATTGAAATTATTGTTTTGGTTAAGTTGAATCTTGCTTTATGTGTGAGTTTCGGATTTTGGTAGGAATGAAAATGTGGCTTAGGGAGTGTGGTGGTGCTTGCTTATCTCCTTGAGACAGAATGAGTATATTAGAAATATTTAGTGGATAAAAAAGTTATTCATTCAATTATTTCTTGTTATGACTAGATGGTATGAATTATATAGGTTTCCTCTTTTATGTTATGAAAAATAAGTTGTTTATTAAATTATTTTTTTGTATGACTTAATAGTATGATCTATGCATGTTATCATCTATATGTTATGATAGACTGAAGTTAGGAATCTCCTACATGAATAATTGAAAAAATTTGGTGCATAAATGGTGACAATACGAGATTGGTGCCCTGGGATGAGCTCCGAGGAGGACCTTTCCAAACATGGTTGTTAATGAAATGTATAATGGCTTCGACTAGACGAATATATAGTCTCCCCTAGGAGGTACCTCCCAACGGGTCATGAATATGGATTGAATAACTGTGCTCTAATAAAGGTTACCACAAATATACCATACTTACTGATGATAGATTATATTGAAGTTTCCCTTATTATGTTATCAAATGCCACTTGTTACTCTTAGTAAATGATGTTGAAGTTCTTTTATTATGGATATTATAGCATGCTTGATTTTGATTGAAGTTAAATTATAAAAGAAAGTTCATGTTCATAATTCCTAGTTTTAAATATTGCTCTATTGTTTTCATCATATACCTACTTATGGAAAATTATATTTGCAGCTCATAATGTAAATGATACAGATGTAGGAGATGACACCAAGGAGGTGATAGAGGACGTGGAGATGGAGTAACTGAGGAGATGAGATAAAATGCATAGGTCACTCTCTAGGGGGATTAAGAGCATGTTAATAAATGTAGTCTTTTGATTGTTATGTGGATATAAGTTAGAGACTATTCATTTTATGTTTTCATGTTTTGTTATTGGAAGCTTAAGAAATGTTCATTCGAAAGATATATGTTGAGAATTGAAGTTTACATGTGATGAAATTTTCTTTGGGTTTAAAGTAAATGTGGTATGCTATATGTTGGATGTCTTATGAAGGGAGTTATGGGTTGTTTTAGTTGGTATCAGAGCATTTGTTCCCAAAGGACAATGTGTGCATGCAATCTCATCGAGGACTCGGATACTTCCATCTTCAAGTTTGTAAGATTTGTTTTATAAAGTTATAGTCATGAATTTAGCAATGTTTATGAATATATGTCAGGAAGTAATGTGAATATTTTGGATAAATAGGGTTATGGCTGCCATAAGAAAAAACGGTGAGGTTGGAGCATAGAACAATCAATTCTTAGTGGACTTATCGTGCTCTTGCAAGAACAGAGTCGAATTCATGGGGACCTTGACTATGAACCGTTCGTACTTGGTTGGATAACCTAGAATGTACATTCGGCTATATGACCTACATCGATGTGGAAAGAATGGTATTTAACGACCTTTGATATGTTGCAGTCATAAATAATAGGTGCACTGGTAAAGTGTGCGCTGATGTTGCCAATAGATTAATAACACCATTAGTAGAATGGTGATATAGTTCTACATCTTAAAAGTACCGAGTGATAAGAGCTGACACTGGGACGTTAGATTTGTGAGCCCATGATAAGTTTGTCTCACTAAAAATATATGCTACGACAAACTTTCCCATAAGATATAATATCTTTAGATTTATGGAGGATATCTTTAAATTTGTTGGCATTATGTGTAGGATGTGTTGGGACCTTGATGCCCGCTAGAGGGGGAGTGAATAGTGTTGGAGGATCTTGCGACCGGCTTGAAGGAGGGTTGGATAGAAGGCGCCCCCAAATCGATCGCTCTCTACGTATTTGTTAGTTGCGCAGCGGAATACAAATAATACAAACACAAATACGAAAGCTAAATACAAATACAAAGAACAAGAAAGAGCAAGCAAACCAACACGCGTCGATTTACGTGGTTCAGAAATAAAGCTCCTACTCCACAGCGTGTTCGTAAGGTGGACGATCCCTATCCGTCGGTGGATTACTCTCCGGAAGACCTCCGGCTAGCTCAAACCTCTTTGTGGGTGGAGAAACCTCACCACAAACTCACCAAGACCTCTTGGACACAAGGGAAACTCTTGAGCACTTGTAGACTACTAATTAGACCTTAACCAAGTCTAATTTCGTCAACTTGTGCCGGTCATCCTAAGCTCCTTCTTATAGAGCTTGAGGAAATCAGCCTTGCTGATTTGCCTGTTACCAGTCGACTGGTGCCAGCCCAATGACTCTCTCAATGGCTATCTACCAGTCGACTGGTCACAGGACCAGTCGACTGATCCCAGCCATTTCGGGCACAGAGAGCTTCTGTGCTCACCACCAATCGACTGATCCCAATATCAGTCGACTGGTACAACCCTATACCTAGGGTTCCCATCCCGAATACATTTCTCTCAGCACTCGGACCCTCACGACTCACTTGACTCTTCTTTGTAGCTTTGACCTCTTGCCTTCAAGCTTACTTACTTTGGCTCTTGTCCCTCGGATGCATCCAAGCCCGCGGCTCGTCCACAATGCCATCCTTCGCGTATGCCTCGAAGTCGCTTCCCTCGGCCCTTGTACTTGCTGCCTTGTCCACGGTCCCTCGGATGCTCCATCCTTCACCGGACCCGAAGCCGTCAACCTGAGTCACATGTGTCACCTGCAGTCCTGCACAACTCAAGTACACATATCAAATAACGAGGGTAAACCTAACTTAAACCCTTTGCCCAAACACCAAAACACATGGTCCCGCGGACCATTGGGATTGCTCTAACAATCTCCCCCTTTTTGGTGTTTGGCAATACGTTTAAGTTAGGGGAAACATATAGCAAATAAACATGCTAATAACAAATGGACTTACGTCGCCAAAGCTACACACTTGGACTTACACCGTCGAATGGACTTACGTTGCCAAGGCTATACACTTGGCAACCGTCGAATCAATGCATCATGCATTTGAACCTATCCCAAAGCTCCCCCTACACCTAAGCTCCCCAATGAGCTAGGATTTTCTCACAGAGATTTTTAAGAACCTATCACAAGGCTCCCCCTATGCAAAGACATTTAAGGTTTTCCCAACTAAACCTTACTTCTCCCCCTTTGCCTAACATCCAAAAAGTTCTCCAACAATATCCCAATTGTTGAAACCTTATCATCCAAACTGACCCAAACTCATGTATTTATCCCCCATGGATCCCATACATCTAAACGAATTGACACGGTCAAGAATAACACTGAAAAATAATATCAGGCTGGTATCAGTCGACTGCCCCTAAGTGCCAGTCGACTGCTCCCTTCGACAGAACCTTACAGAAGCATTCTGTGGTCGAAATCTACTATTACCAATCGACTGGTATCTGTATCAGTCGACTGGTACCCTATTTCTGAAAAAATCAGCATTTTCAGGCTAACTTCAGAAATGCACCAGAAATTCTCTAGACCTCTAAAAATCCCTAAATTTTGTGGAGAGATCTAATGTACCCTTGTCTACTTGAGAAAAATACATTACAAAATATATCTATCACCAATCCCAAGATTGATACAAAATCCAAACTAGCTAAATGGTTCAATTGAACCTTGACCTAACGTCCTAGTTTTGGCTTCCTCTTGATGTATTTGTCCATACCAAACCATAATGCATCCCTAGCATTGGTTTATATGACATTTATACATCCAAAACCAATTATCATGCTATATGACCCCAAATGTCATATTTCTTGCATGAAACACAAACCATGTGGGCCAAATCCCTAGGTTTAAGATTCAAGTCCGTCTCCAAACCATTTGGCACACTCCATGGCTCCTCTAGACTCCCAAGTAGTACCCACCTGAGATCCATTGGTCATGGGTCCTAATTTGACTCTTTGAGCTCCCCCTAGAGCCCTTAGCCTTAGCCACTCCTTAGGTGACTTATCCACAATCACTAGCCACATTGGTGCACCTTGGACACATCATCCTTGCCATAATCATATGCAACCCTAGCATATTTCTTCTCATTGGCTTTAGATGACTCTCCCTTGCCCTTATTATGTGCCACCCTAGCACATGGTCTCCTTTTGGCCTTAAAGGGACTAGATCGGTATCCCAAGCCCGATCTATCATTGTTGGGTCTTTGACTACCCAACACCATACTTAATTCCTTAGATCCAACATTGAATCTCTTAAGAAATTGTTTTAACTTATCAAGCTTTCCCCTTAAAGCTTGATTCTCCTTCTCTAGGTTCCTAACCCTAGAGTTAATTTGTCCAGCTTGGACATTCCTAGACCTACCCTTCCTAGGCATATGTCTCCCCTTCTTGGGATTAATGCCTTGGTTCTTTATTACCTTTTTCTCCTTAGGTAATGAGAATTTAACTTTCCTAGGTCTATCATACATAGGTCTCCTAGGATTATGATAGATATTTACCCTATTCCTATCATGATATTTAAATCCAAAATTTTGCATGGGTAATAATAAGAATTATTCCTAGCATGCATGGAGGAATTTAAATTTGACTTCAAATTTAAACTAGGGTTTACCTTACCCTTTACCTTTGGAGCTCCCCCTTGACTCGAGCCTCCATTCTTCCTCCACTTCTTTTCCCACATCTTCAAATGCGCCAATTTCTTGAGCTCTCCCTTCCTTGGGCATTTGGTGTGGTAGTGATCCATTTCTCCACATGTGAAGCATCTAATTTGCTTCTTCTCTTTCTTCTTCCTACAACTCAAATTAGATTCAAAATGAATTGTTGAGTTTAGGATATATCTCTTTCTTACCCAATGGACACCTACTCTTATAGTGTCCTTTTTCATTGCAACCGAAGCAAATTATGTTGTTCTTTGACTTCACTTCGGTGGAGGTGCTTGCTATGTTGACTTCCAAGACTTCTTCTTCTTCACTTGTCTTGGAATCTTCTTCAATTCTTGAGGATGTAGATGATGCCTGATCATCTTCCTTCTCCTCCTCGGATGTTGAGCGTGACTCAACTTCCGTTTGCTCCACCTCCTCTTCTTGAGCTACTAAGCCCATCTCCTTGGGCTCCACATCCGATTGGTCCTTCTTCTCCTTTTGGACCACTTCGTCACTTTCTTCGGATTTTTCTTCTTCTTCTTGTGTAGGCAAAAATTCCTCCTATGGAAATTTCTTCACTTTGCTCCATAATTCATGGGCATTCTCATATTTACCTACACGACTCACAACATCATTAGGCAACATATCAATTAAAATTGATATTACCTTTGAATTTGCCTTTGATCGTGTGATTTGCTCTTCCGTCCAATGTCGTGGTCGGAGTCTTTTTCCCTTCTTGTCTCTTGGGACTTTGAACGGGTCCTTGATCACCATCATGGTGTCCCAATCCGTGTTGAAGAAGACGTCCATCTTCATCATCCAAAATGTGATGTCCCCAAGGCTTCCTCCTTCAAACTTTGGAGGTTCAATCAAGCGAGACATCTTCTTGTAGTTTCTCTTCTCGGCGGTTAGTCCGGTGAAGTGCAAACCTTGCTCTGATACCACTTGTTGGAGGATCTTGCGGCAGGCTTGAAGGGGGGTTGGATAGACGGCGCCCCCAAATCAATCGCTCTCTACGTATTTGTTAGTTGCGCAGTGGAATACAAATAATACAAACACAAATACGAAAGTTAAATACAAATACAAAGAACAAGAAAGAGCAAGCAAACCAACACGTGCCGATTTACGTAGTTCGGAGATAAAGCTCCTACTCCATAGCGTGCCCGTAAGGTGGACGATCCCTATCCGTCGGTGGATTACTTCTCGGAAGACCTCCGGCTAGCTCAAACCTCCTTGTGAGTGGAGAAACCTCACCACAAACTCACCAAGACCACTTGGACACAAGGGAAACTCTTGAGCACTTGTAGACTACTAATTAGACCTTAACCAAGTCTAATTTCGTCAACTTGTGCTAGCCATCCCAAGCTCCTTCTTATAGAGCTTGAGGAAATCAGACTTGCTGATTTGCCCATTACCAGTCGACTGGTGACAGCCCAACGGCTCTCTCAACGGCTATCTACCAGTCGACTGGTCACAGGACCAGTCGACTGATCCCAGCCATTACGGGCACAGAGAGCTTCTGTGCTCACCACCAGTCGACTGATCCCAGTACCAGTCGACTAGTACAACCCTATACCTAGGGTTCCCATCCCGAGTGTTAAAGTGTATACTGAAAGCCTAAGCTTTTGTAAACATTTATTTTGAATAAAGAATCACATTTAGTCAAATTGTCTACATTTATTTGTAGTTGTTCAATTAATTTATATTATAGATAACATAGTATGTGGTGCCACATACAGAAGATGATATTATCAGTACCTTATAAATTATAAACAGTAGCTCACGACCAAAATGGAAAGGAACAAATCATTGGAAGGTCGTAGTGTAATTAGGAATCAGTTTATCTTAACTATATAATTACACTAGTACACTTAGAGTGTATTGAGTAGGACGATTAGAGGTCATTTCTTTTATACTGACTTTATAAAGGAATAAAGACCTCAGTTATTATGAAAGTGTGTGCTCTTAATCCTAATATAATAACAAGCACATATATTTGATATTTATTTCTTTAATTTATCAATGGGTGAGATTTAGTTCGATAAATCAATAAGCCCGATAAGTTGGGAAATGATATCACTTATAGTGTGTGTTGTTGATTATAAAAGGAAACTGTGTCCTAGTGATCTAGGTTGATAATGTCCCCAAGATGAGCTCATAAGGATTGCCATGTTAAACCCTGTAGGTGGACTTAATCCGACATGACGATAAGGTTGAGTGGTACTATTCTTGGACTAAGATATTAATTAAATGAGTTGTCAGTAACTCACTTAATTAGTGTACATTGACATCTTAAACACAGAGAGACTAACACACATAATAAGAAGGAGCCCAAAAATGTAATTTGGGATTGGTGCGGTAGTTCAATAATAGTTCTCTAGTGGAATGAATTATTATTGATAAAATTAAGTTGTATGTTCGGGGCGAACACGGGATGCTTAATTTTATCGGGAGACCAAAACCAATTCCTCCTCTCGGTCCCTATCGTAGTCTCTTATTTATAGAGTACTATACCCACCTATACCCACCTTCATACCCATGATAAGGGGGCCGGCCAAGCTAGCTTGTGGATCAAGCTAGGGCCGGCCAAGCCTTGATTCATGGGTGGCCGGTCCTAGCTTGAACCCAAGCTTAGGTGGCCGACCCCCATTAAATTTAAAAGAATTTTAATTTTAAATTTTTCTTATGTGAAAGATATAATTTATTGGAGAGATTAAAAATTAAAACATCTCTTTTAAAAGGATCTACAAAAGATTAAAGAAATAGATTAGATCTATTTCCTTATTTGTAGATTGGAAAGATATTTTATTTTTCTTCTTTGTAAATTATTCACATGTTGAAAAATTAAAATTATAGAAATTTCTTTTTATCAACCATGAAGGGATTTTAAAGGGAAATTTTATTTTTTTAAATTTCTGAAGACAAATAAGGAATTTTAATTGTTGATTGAAATTGTCTTGTTTGCTCTTGTTGATGTGGCTGGCCATGGCATGGAGGTTTCGGAAATTTTGTTTAATTTTTTATTAATTAATTCATGTCAAGGAAAGTTAAGAAAATTTTATTGTAATTAAATTTCCTTATTTGCCAAAGCTAAGGATTATAAAAGAGGGGGTTTTGGGAGCCTTCAAGGTGAATAACCTCTATTGTTTTCTCCCTCTTTTCTTCCTTGGTGTGGCCAGCCCTTCTCTTTTCTCTTCTCTCCATCCTTGTGGCCGAACCTCTCATCCTCGTGGAGATCAAGTGGTGGCCGGATTCTAGCATGGAGAAGAAGGAGAAAAAGCTTGTATCCCTTGGAGCATTGGTGGTGTTTTTCTCTTCATCCTTAGAGAAGCTCTTGATTGTGGCCGAACCTTGCAAGGAGGAGAAGAAGGTGCTTTGGTGGTTTCTCATCTCGGAAGACCGTTGCCCACACAACGTCCGAGGTTAGAAGAGAAATACGGTAAAAGACCTAGAGGTTTTTGCTTGCAAAAGAAAAAGTATACTAGTATTTTATTTCCGCATCATACTAGTTTTATCTTCATGTAAAAATATCAAATACAAGAGGCATGTGATTCTAGTATTTTGAATTTATTTTTGATGTTGTGTTCTTTGTTTTTCTTTTCCTTTTGATTTGATTGTTCTTTTCGGTTGACCTAAAGTTATTTAAGGAAATTAAATATTAGCTTTCCTTAAAAGGCTTTGTCTAGGCGGTGGTGGTTGTTTCCATATCCAAGAAGGCCATGTGCCTCGCCATGCAGTCTTGGAAGCCAATTTTGGAAATTAGTATTTAATGGAATTAATAACCTAGGTGATTTGGATCGAACGTGTTAAGTTCCGCAGGAGATCCAAGTCTAAACCTAAAAGAACAAATAGATTAAACTTTGGATCAAACGTGTTAAGTTCCGCAGGCAATCCAAGTTTAATTTAAAAGAACACATGGTAGCTAGGAAAAGGTTCAGACCTTTGTACAAAAATTTTGTACAGTGGAACCATTAGGTTTTCCGAGTAGCAACCAACAATTGGTATCAGAGCTAGGGTTTTGCCTCTGTGTATTTGGTATTAGTTTAATTATGCACATGTCATACATAATTTAGGCAGGTTAATAGTAGGATGTGCTAACTTTGTGGATGCAGGATCCAACTATTATGGCTTATAGTTTTTTATGTGTGTGATTGGACCCTTGGACATGTCAAGGGAATTTATATGTGTGTGCATGATTGTATTATAAAATACAACAGGAGATGTGTTTAGTTTTTATTAGGATTATATTTTTGATCTAGTTACATGTACATTCCTTTTATGGAATATAGGATCGATGGATGTAAATTTTTATTTTATGTTCGATCTAGTTTGCATGTACATTCCTTCGAGGAATATAGGATCGAAAAATGTAAAATTCTATTTATGTCGCGGATCGAATCTTGCAAGGCGTGGAACCTTTTGAGGACCAGAGGCGCAGCGGAACAAGGAGCAAGATGGATGCGACAGCTAGACCCGGTGGCGGTGGCCAAAAATGACAACAGCTTGGGATGACAACACACGGAGGACAACAATAGATAAAAGCCATAATTGTTGAAAATTAGTTTTTCTATTTATTGCTTTTATATTGTGCTGTGTGTGCATGTCAGTATACATGTTTAGTAGGCTATATAGTTAAAATTCCTCATTTATAAATAACTAAGTGGGAGAGAGATTTTAAATAAATTTCACGGTCTCCATTACTGGTTTGTAAGTGATGCAAACAAGCTTGCGCGTTGGCTCTGAGTGCCTTCCTCCATATCGGATGAGCTTATTTGTGGATCACTAGAACAAACTTCCATTTTGGATGACTATAGGTAGTTAATTAAGAGCGTGTGATCTTCCCCATCGGAAGGGGCACAATCTTATTAATGGACTTATTGTCAAGTAATGGTATACACTTAGGTACGTTTAATAGTATCCTCCCCATCGGAGTCACTGCTATTATTCATGTGACCAAAGGATACCAACTATTAATTTTATTTGTCAAAAAGTTAGGCTGACAAGATAATAAAATTAATAGGTTAAACCCTCCTTTTACAAATGTTGAATTTGTATACGTCCACACTATCGTGGCATACAAAATTCACGGTGTTTTGAGGTATTGGTTAATTTAAAATAGTATTGTTTGAGGAATCAATATTATTCTAAATTTAGAGTTCTGACCAAAAGTTATTTGTGATTCTTAGGATGACTTTCAACCCACTGGTCATCATACTAAAAGAGAATAGACTTACTGGTCCTAACTACATAGATTGGAAAAGGAATCTGGACATTGTTCTTACTGCTGAAAGCTATAAGTTTGTACTGACTGAGCCTTATCCTGATGCACCCACTGGTGAATCTACCCAAGAGGAGATTGAATATCATAGGAAATGGGTAAAAGCAGATGAGATGGCGCGGTATTACATTTTGGCATCAATGTCAAATGTATTGCAACATCAACATCAAGATTTACCAACAGCTTATGATATTATGAACAATCTCAAGGAACTCTTTGGTCATCAGGATCGGGCTTCTAGGCAAGAAGCCATGAGAAAGATAATGACAGCCACCATGCAAGAGGGTACTCCCGTAAGGGATCATATCATAAAGATGATGGCTTATCTAAACGAAATACAAATTCTTGGAAGAGAAATTGATGGGGAAACCCATATCGATATGATCCTCCAAACACTACCTAGAAGTTTTGAGCAATTCCGCCTGAATTACAATATGAACAAAAGGGTATATTCATTGGCGGAACTACTGACAGAACTTCAGGCAGTAGAAGGTTTGTTTCGTCACAATTCTCATATTCACTATGCTAAAAATGGTTCTACTTCTAAATCGAAAGGAAAGAAGAAGAAGAAGAAGCAAGTTGGTTCAGCAAAGAAAGTGAATAAATCTCAGAGTACAGGACCTAAAGTTGGAATGAAGAAGTCGAAGGGCAAGTGTCAGGGCATTGGAAGGCGGACTGTCCTCGTAGGAATCAGAACAACAAAGGTATATCTCATGCTCTAGTTGTTGAAACATGTTTAGCGGTATTATCTACCAGCACCTGGTGTGTAGATACAGGAGCCACTGATCATGTCTGCAATTCTTCGCAGAGGTTCTAAGAAACCCGGCGACTATCTGAAGGAGAGATTACCGTCTACATGGGTAATGCTACTAAGGTGGCGGCTGTTGCAGTGGGAGACGTCTACTTATCTTTTAATAGAAATAGAAATTTGGTTTTAAGAAATTGTCTTTATGTACCCAGTTTTAGAAAGAATTTAATTTCAGTTTCTAAACTATTTTTGGATGGATATTTAGTTTCCTTTAGTAACGCTGTAGTTATTAAGAGAAATAAAGTGATTATCTATTCTGCTGCATTAGTTGGCAATTTGTATACTTTAAATCCAATTTCTCCCACAAAGCAAAACAAGGAAATTTATAACTCATCTTCTAACTCAAATAAGAGAAAAGAACCTTCGGAAATGAACCAAGCATATCTTTGGCATCTAAGGCTTGGTCATATTAACTTAAGTAGGATTCAGAGGCTTATAACCGATGGACTTTTGGGTTCATTAGAGTTGGAAAATTTTCCAACTTGTGAATCTTACTTGGAAGGTAAAATGACCAAGAGACCTTTTAAGTCCAAGGGGTATAGAGCCAAAGAAGTGTTAGAATTTGTTCATTCTGATTTGTGTGGTCCTATGTCTGTCCAGGCAAGAGGTGGTTTTGAATATTTTGTCTCTTTTATAGATGATTATTCAAGATATGGATACATTTACCTAATGCGCCGCAAGTCCTAGTGCTTTGATAAGTTCAAAGAGTACAAGGCTGATGTGGACGACTAGGTAAAGTATCAAGACACTATGTCCGATCGTGGTGGCGAATACCTCTTAGGAGAGTTTAGGAATTACTTATCGAGGTCGGATTCAATCCCAACTGCTATGCACTTTGGTACACCCCAATGAATGGTGTGGCGAGCGAAGGAATATGACTCTTATGGAAATGGTTAGATCGATGATGAGTTATTCGAATTACCAAATTCATTTGGGGATACGCTGGAAGTGTACATTCTAAACTTGGTACCTTCTAAATCGGTCTCTCTCACACAATTGTGGAATGGGCGAAAGCCAGTCTAAGACATATTCGGTTGGGGTAGTCCGGCACATGTCTTGAAACGGATCTTGATAAGTTAGAATCTCGTCTGAAGTTCGCGTGTTTGTGGGGTATCCGGAGGAAGCGAAAGGTGGTTTATTTTATAGTCCTAAAGACCGGAAGGTCATTGTTAGCACCAATGCCCGTTTTAGAAGAAGACTATATAATGGATCACAAGCCGAGTAGTTGTTTTAGAAGAACTTAGAGAGGACACGTCTACCTTAGTACCAACAGTACAAGATGAAGTACCACAAGAGACTGCAACACGTGTCACACATGATACACAACCACAGACAGTGCCTCGTCGTAGTGGGAGGGTTGTAAGGCAGCCTGATAGATTCATGTTTTTGGGAGAGTCTTCGGACTTGATACCTGGTAAACATGAACCTGATCCCCGAACATATGACGAAGCACTCCAAGATATAGATGCAGCATCTTGGCAAAAGACAATAGAGTCTATGTACTCTAATAAGGTCTGGGAGCTCGTAGAACCACCTGATGGTGTAAAAGCCGTTAGATGCAAGTGGATCTACAAAAGGAAAAGAGGGACAGACGGGAAGGTAGAAACCTTCAAAGCTAGGCTTGTTGCGAAAGGGTACACTCAGAAAGAGGGAATCGATTATGAGGAGACCTTTTTACCGGTAGCCATGCTTAAGTCTATCCGGATACTCTTATCCATTGCTGCTCATATGAATTATGAGATTTGGCAAATGGATGTCAAGACAGCTTTCCTTAATGGAAGTCTTAAAGAGAACATCCATATGAAGCAACCAGAAGGGTTCATAGAAAAAAGCAAAGAGCATCTAGTGTGCAAGCTCAATCGGTTCATTTATGGACTGAAGCAAGCTTCAAGGTCTTGGAACATCCGGTTTAATAAAGTAATCCAGTCATATGGATTTATTCAGTGTCTGGATGAGTCTTGTGTATACAAGAAGTGTAACGGAAACGTGGCGGTATTTCTTGTACTATACGTAGATGATATTTTGTTAATTGGCAACAATGTCAAGGTATTATCGGACGTAAGGGTATGGTTGTCCAAACAATTTGATATGAAGGACTTAGGAGATTGTGCACACATTCTTGGGATCAAAGTTATAAGGGATCGCAAGAAAAGAATGTTGTGTCTGTCCCAAGCTTCATATATAGATACAATCCTTGCTCGTTTTAGTATGCAAGATTCCAAGAAAGGTTTCTTACCTTTTAGGCATGGAGTAGCTCTATCTAAAGAGATGTCTCCAAAGATATCAAAGGAGATAGAGGACATGAAAGCAGTTCCTTATGCTTCGGCTGTAGGAAGCCTAATGTATGTAATGCTATGTACGAGACCTGATATCTGTTTTGCCGTGGGCATGGTTAGCAGATATCAGAGTAACCCTGGACAAGGACATTGGACTGCGGTAAAGCATATATTAAAGTACCTGAGAAGGACTAGAGATTATATGCGAGTTTACTAAGCAGACGATTTGCTCCCTGTGGGTTACACGAATTCAGATTTCCAATCAGATAGGGACAACAGTAAGTCTACATTAGGCTATGTGTTTACTTTAGGAGGTGGAGCCATTGCATGGAGGAGTGTTAAGCAGAAATACGTTTCGGACTCAACCATGGAAGCTGAGTATGTAGCAGCCTCTAAGGCGGCTAAAGAAGCAGTATGGCTCAGGAACTTTCTAATGGACTTAGATGTGATTCCTGGTTTACCCAAAATCATCACAATTTATTGTGATAATAGCGGTGCAGTTGCAAACTCGAAGGAACCACGAGCCCATAAGGCAAGTAAACATATAGAGTGCAAGTACCACCTGATACGAGATATCGTGAAGCGAGGAGAAGTTGTCATCGCCAACATTGACAGATCCTTTCACTAAGGCCCTTCCGGCAAAAGCTTTCGATCGGCATGTGGAAGGAATGGGAATCAGATGTATGGCAGAAGATATGGCAGCTTAGTCATTAGTATAAGTGGGAGATTGTTAGAGTGTATACTGAAAGCCTAAGCTTTTGTAAATATTTATTTTGAATAAAGAATCACATTTGGTCAAATTGTCTACATTTATTTATAGTTGTTCAATTAATTTATATTGTAGATAACATAGTATGTGGTGCCACATACAGAAGATGATGTTATCAGTACCTTATAAATTATAAACAGTAGCTCACGACCAAAATGGAAAGGAACAAACCATTGGAAGGTCGTAGTGTAATTAGGAATCAGTTTATCTTAACTATATAATTACACTAGTACACTTAGAGTGTATTGAGTAGGACCATTAGAGGTCGTTTCTTTTATACTGACTTTATAAAGGAACAAAGACCTCAGTTATTATGGAAGTGTGTGCTCTTAATCTTAATATAATAACAAGCACATATATTTGATATTTATTTCTTTAATTTATCAATGGGTGAGATTTAGTTCGATAAATCAATAAGCCCGATAAGTTGGGAAATGATATCACTTATAGTGTGTGTTGTTGATTATAAAAGGAAATTGTGTCTTAGTGATCTAGGTTGATAATGTCCCCAAGATGAGTTCATAAGGATTGTCATGTTAAACCCTGCAGGTGGACTTAGTCCGACATGACGATAAGGTTGAGTGGTACTATTCTTGGACTAAGATACTAATTAAATGAGTTGTCAGTAACTCACTTAATTAGTGGACATTTGGCATCTTAAACACAGGGAGACTAACACACTCATAATAAGAAGGAGCCCAAAAATGTAATTTGGGATTGGTGCGGTAGTTCAATAATAGTTCTATAGTGGAATGAATTATTATTGATAAAATTAAGTTGTGTGTTAGGGGCGAACACGGGATGCTTAATTTTATCGGGAGACCAAAATCAATTCCTCCTCTCGGTCCCTATCGTAGCCTCTTATTTATAAAGTACTATACCCACCTATACCACCTTCATACCCATGATAAGGGGGCCGACCAAGCTAGCTTGTGGATCAAGCAAGGGTCGGCCAAGCCTTGATTCATGGGTGGCCGACCCCCATTAAATTTAAAAGAATTTTAATTTTAAAATTTTCTTATGTGAAAGATATAATTTATTGGAGAGATTAAAAATTAAAATATCTCTTTTAAAATGATCTACAAAAGACTAAAGAAAGAGATTAGATCTCTTTCCTTATTTGTAGATTGGAAAGATATTTTATTTTTCTTCTTTGTAAATTATTCACATCTTGAAAAATTTAAATTATAGAAATTTCTTTTTATCAACCATGAAGGGATTTTAAAGGGAAATTTTATTTTTTAAAATTTCTAAAGACAAATAAGGAATTTTAATTGTTGATTGAAATTGCCTTGTTTGCTCTTGTTGATGTGGCCGGCCATGACATGGAGATTTAGAAAATTTTGTTTAATTTTTTCTTAATTAATTCATGTCAAGGAAAGTTAAGGAAATTTTATTGTAATTAAATTTCCTTATTTGCCAAAGCTAAGGATTATAAAAGAGGGGGTTTTGGAAGCCTTCAAGGTGAACAACCTCTGTAAAATACCAGAAAAAAAATGATGACGAATAATGATAAGGGAATTTTTCGGTATTTCTGGAAATTTTTTCGGAATTTTTCGGAGCTCGTATGGACAAGTTTACGGGGATAAAAATGGGGGTCCGGGAAAGCCTATTTAGGTTACCCAATTTAAGTGAGGAAAAGTTGAATTATTATATATATTTCTTTTCTTTTACTTCTCTTTTCCCATTTTTTTTCTTTTCCCGACCCGTGCCTCTCCCCGCGCCTCCTCTTCTCCCGAATTCTCCCAATCCTACTGCCCTAACTGCTCCATCCACCGGCACCGCAAAAACATCATCTTCTCCTCTCCATCTTCTTCATCGCGTCGGCCGCCACTGTGCCCTGCCGACACTGCTGCCCTCTCTCGATCCGAGCAGCGCCGCCATCCTTATGCCCTAGCGCCTGCCTCCTTCTCTTCCTTCCCAAGCCACACCAAGCGGCGCTACCACTTGAGGTCGAAGGGAGCAGCACCGACAGCCGATGCCCTCTCTGCCGCTGAGACAAGGAACGCACCTTCTATTCCTCCTTCCTCGCGTCGGCCACCCGATCGCCGATCAACGACGCCGAAGCTCTTTCCTCTCCCTCTCACTCTCACAGTGAGGAGCGCTCTCTCCTCTTCCGAGCTACGACCGTTACTGCCTAAAGACGGCTGCTGGATGCCCGCCCGAGCACCGAGCCGATCTTTGCATAGGTCAGTGCCTTCATTATTTTTGATGTCTTCTTTATAGAGGGATTTAGTTCTAGGGAGAGTAGGTTGGTCGTAGGTGGTTAGCCGCGGCAACAGACCTTTACTCCGGCTATTTCATCCACCCGCAACCACATCAGAGTTGGGTGAGTGCTAGGGCTCTAGCAGTATTGTTCGCCGGTGATTCAGAGCTCCGGTTGTCTTCTCCGATCAGGCACTGAATCTAGTTGTGAGCCACTAGAGATCACAACATATCTTGGTGAGTATCATGATGAGTTATAATTGAAATTAATCTAATTATGTGAACGAATTAGAGGAGAATTAGGGCTTGTGTGGGCTAGACCTGATTAATAAGGTGCTGGGATTAATAGAAGTTGAACATTAATTAAGATTAATTAATGACCCTTCAATTAGGGGTTTCCCTAATTAGGTTATGGTTCCAATTGGAGATTTGATTTAGCTAATTAATTATATGTAATTAGCTAAATATGTATATCATGTATTATAGGACTTTGATTCGAGATGGCGTCTCGACGCGGGATCTATTTCGGATATGATCTCCATCTTTTGAGGAGGGTACCTTGACTTATCTTTTTGATATGTCTAGTAGATCATAGCTTTTAGTAATAATTATGTTCGTCATTGTTTCGGTATGTCACTTTTGGATACCTGTAACATGCTTGTTTGCTCACCTGATATGCATTTTATGCTAGTACCCACATGATTATATATATATATATATATATATGCTCAGAGAAGTAGTGACATACCATGCTTGTTATGTTCAGGACCTAGGTTTTTGATATTCTATCTGACCTGTGTACTTTAGATCTTCGTATTTGATCATCGATATTATGATACTCATTTTATGTATATGGATATGGTTATGTTGATCAGTTTATGCCATGCTTAGTGTCAGGCATCATGATTGCATGCTGCGCGATTGTCGGCTCCACTATGGTTGAGCACATCGCCAGTTACATGTACTGCACACACCACCACTCATGGGTTAGTGGTATATCAGACAGGTGTGTGGCGGTTCTGCTGTTTGGCTCCGTTGGTCTGAGGACTCAGCGTGGTAGCCGGTAGACAGTTCCGCTCTGTTTGGCTCCGCTGGCATTTAGTGTAGCAGTAGTCGGCAGACGGTGGACTCTGTTTGGCTCCGTTGGTCAGGTGACTCGGCGTGGTAGCCGGCAGAGATACCTCCCCGTCATCGTGTACCGGGAGATGAGAGCATTGAGCTCCCCCATTTATGATTTGGGGTCACAGGACAGGAGTACTCCGACAGCATCCCGTCCACTCAGTCACTCATCAGGTATGGTGATGCTAGAGTGCACGATTGTCCCTACCTACTCGGCCTCACTATTGTGTGTGAGATGACTGACTGGCGTCAGGGGTGACCAGGACGCATTATTGGCATCATACGCATTTATGCATTTACTGCTTGTGTTTGCTGCACTTATATGCTGCATTTGGATGGATGCATATGTTTGACATGCATACAGGATTTATGACACTTCCGATCTGATGACTTGATTATTCTGATAGGTGGCCCTGGTGAGTACAATACTCTTCAGCCTTTTCTATTATGCATTACCTTCTTTTGTTCAGGAGACTGTACTCCATAGTTATTACTATTTGATATAGTTTACTATGCATGTCAACTAGGTATCTGCTGAGTTGTTGAACTCACCCTCGTGGACTCTATATTTTTCAGGTACCAGGTTGTTATGATGTCGCTTGGAGTATCCTGTCTGCTGGTCCCCACGTCACATCAGAAGACTTATCGGTTTCACGTATGTTTTGTTTGTTTATGTATCAGTTTGTTTAGCTCTGTACTCCGGTTTTGTTTTTGGAGTGTTGATGTTGTTATGTGGTATTTTGTATTTGTTGTTGGTTGTGTAAGCCTAGCCGGCTAGCAGTTTTATGTTTGGTTGTATTTGGTTTCTTTCAGTTTTTGTTGTGTTTTGGTTTGGTACAGCCGAGTGGGCTGCTTTACTTTTAACTGCGTGGTTGTGTCAGCCAGAGGCTGAATTTGATATTAACTGCGTGGTGTTTGTTTTCTTTTATTGTTATGATTCCAGCCGCATGTGGCTGAGGTATATTATGCCTGTAGAAGTGTTTCAGATTGTCACCGGTACAAGGGAGGTGCTGCCGAAATTTCTTCGGACAGGGACTCCTCTGGGGCGTGACAATTTAGTGGTATCAGAGCAGGTATACGATACTTGCTATATGTTCTGGATTTTCGAGATTTATCTGATACCAATTTATTTGGTATCAGAGATCGACTTACGAGTCTTGTTTTCCCGGTGTTTCGGATTTTCTGTTTTGGTCTTCTTGATGTGACTTTTCAAGTTTTGGAACCTGGCAGCAGCAGGACATCTCCAAGTTATAGGAGGTATGTTGGTATACTGTTATCCTACATTTTTGTTAGTATATGCACTGTTGACTATTATAGTTTGTGACATGTATTAGCACTCTTTACTAGTACCTGTCTAGTTGAGATAGTAGATATTTTATGTATTAGGTAAAACCCTGATGATGATCGACCTTGATAGAAATTAAGGGTTACAATTTCTGGTGATTTATCATATCATACACTAGTAGTTTTTAGCTTATGTTATTACTAGTTGGTTAGCAGATTGAGGCACATACCAACCTCTGCTTTTAATAGCTGGGTAGTGGATAGTATTTATATCTTTATGTTGACCTAGCCAGTAGTATACCATGTTATCTTAGTTAATTTCATTAGTAGATAATTGATCTACTCTTGTGAGATTGGTCATTAGAAGTTTGATTTACCATAGTTTCTTAAAGGGGATTAATGTAATCTTGATCAGTTGGTAGATGACCGATTTAGTTTTGTTGGACCGATCAGTAAAGGACCATCATACCCTATTTTTATGGAGATGCTGATCTTTGGGTTGTTTGTGCTTAGTTTGGTATCTAGAGCACAT
The DNA here is from genome assembly GCF_018446385.1 of Zingiber officinale. Classification (NCBI taxonomy): domain Eukaryota; kingdom Viridiplantae; phylum Streptophyta; class Magnoliopsida; order Zingiberales; family Zingiberaceae; genus Zingiber; species Zingiber officinale. The sequence goes on from NC_055994.1 coordinate 61,163,637, forward strand.
TTGAGTACATGTTTTGTACTGACGTGGAAAAGACTGAGTTGATCGTATATCATTGTCGATTTTGGTCAGTCTTTAGAGGATTGATTTATCCTATTCCGTGGGTATCTTAAATTTAGACTGTTTGTATCTTGTAGGATAACTTAGAAGGTGGCGTAGGGTTTGTGTGGTAGATTGGATTTTAAATATGCTGATTATGCATATATATGAAGTGTACATATGATTGTTATGAGTTGAAGAAGTTCTATGATGGATAGTTCATTTGTAAATAGTGTGGGTATTCCCATCTAGATATGGTTATTGTAGGTTCCTTGTGGATTATAGCTATTTAGTTAGCTGTACGTGCCTGATTGACATATTGGAGGTTTCTTATCGATTTAAATCTGTGTCGTGGTATATGCACATGGGTGTGAGTGTCATGTTGGAAGTATCTTGTCGACTACATCAGTGTTGTGATATATATATATGAGTTTGGTGTGGTATCTGAGGTATCTTGTTGATTTTGTGTGATTTGTGAGTGCACCTGGGTTTAATATGTCTTATTGGAAGTATACATTGATTATATTCTTGGCATAGGTGTATGTATGCCATGTGAGTGTTGTTTGAGGGGTATTGTTGATTTTACCTACGATGATATATGCACACGGGCTCGGTATACATTGTTGGAGGTATCACAGTGATTTATACCTATGATGTGAGTATTTTTGGTGTGTACTAATTGGAGGATTATGTCGATCATACATATGTTGTGTGTGCACGTGTGTCAGATGTATGGTTGGTAGCATCATGATGATTCTACCTATGTTAAATGTAGAATGTTAAATGTCTACATTATGTTATTGGTTGTTTTACGCTGTCAACTAATTCTCCCATTAGTGGGTGACCGACCCACTAGGAGGATGATAGAGTTGACTATGGATTTGATTTGCTTACTGGGTGGTTATACCCTAGGCTACCCACAGTGATCTGTGGTAGAGAGATCTCGTGCAATCTCTAGTTGGATAGTTAGGTGCCTTGGGCACTTATGTATTGGTTGTGGTGGAGCGTTGCTCCCACACAGGTTATGGATTGTCTGTGGTGGAGCGTTATTCCCACCTATTGCGGATTGCTTATAGCGGAGCATTGCTCCCATATCTATTGCAGATACATTTTCGGATTATTTGTGGTGGAGCGTTGCTCCCACATATGGAGGATTTCTTGTGGTAGAGCGTTGCTCCCACATATGTAGTATTTCGTGTGATGGAGCATTGCTCTCACACTGGAGGAGCTATTCTTTGGTGATTATATATCGTTGGTGATTAGATCTGTTTATTGTGATGGATCTTATGGTTAGGAATGTCTGTGATACGGACATTATGTGTCTTGGTTTTACCATTCGTGCTTGCGGTGCCCTAGATGTTATCATGGACTCAATGATATGGGTATTCCTAGGATGTTTAGATTGGTTTCCATTGTCTTTGTTGATGATGTGGTGATCTATTTCGGATCCGAGGTCAGTCACGTGCACCACCTTTGCATAGATCTAGAGATGATTCGACAAGAATATCTATATGTGATTATCAGTAGTCTGATTTGGATTGTCTTTTGTGATGATGTTTGGGACACACGGTCACCAGTAGGAGTGTACCGTGGTTCCACAGGAGATAGAGGTTGTTACCGTTGGGAACAGCCGAAATCAGTGTAGGAGATCCGCAGTCTTTTGTGACTCGCAGGATATTATAGACCTTTCGTCGAGGGTTTCTTCCGCATAGCTATGCTACTTTCACGCGTGACCATGAAAGGCGTGAAGTTTACTTGGACTGAGGATTGCAAGACCAGTTTCCGGGAGCTGAAGCGGAGACTGGTGTCGGCTCTGATTTTGGTTTTACCTTTTGGAGATGACAGATATGTCCTCTGCACCGACGCATCTATTCAGGGTTTTGAGCGCTGTTCTAATATAGCACGATAGAGTAGTCTCCTATGTTTCTCGTCGGTTGAAAGAGCATGAGATGGACTACCCTGTACATGATATGGAGCTAGTCGCCATTATTTTTGCCATGAAGATTTGGCGACATTATTTATATGGCGTTACATTTGGGATTCTCACTGAGCATAAGAGTCTCAAATATCTGTTTTACTTAGAAGGAACCTAATCTCCGACAGAGGAGATAGATGGAGTTCTTGAAGGATTTTGATTGTACCATTAGCTATCGCCCAGGGAAAGCTAATGTGGTTGTCGATGCACTTAGCCGGAAGTCTAGAGTGACTTTGGCTTGCCACCGAGTTGTGGTTACAGACAGAGCTGGGTATTCTTGTTACCATGGTTGCTCAGTCGTCGATCAGGACGAGGATCCGAGAGCCCTAGGCTGCTGATCAGTATTTGCAGTTTATTTACAGCTAGATAGCTTCCGGGTAGCAGACCGAGTTCACACGAGATGAAGAGGGTGTTATACACTTCCGAGGCGGATTATGCGTACTTCAGTCTCATCCGGTCTTATAGGAGTTACTTCCGGAGGCTCATCGCTCATGATTTGCTGTCCACCCAGGCGGTACCCGTGTATACCAAGATTTGAGGTGTTTTCATTGGTGGAACGACATGAAGGAAGACATCGCGGATTTTGTAGCTAGATGTCTTGTCTGTCAGCAAGTGAAGGCCGAGCATCAGAGATCTGCCGGATTACTTCAGCAGATTTCTATTCCTGAGTGGAAATGAGAATAGATTACTATGGACTTTGTGGTGAGTTTGCCGAGGACATGACGAGGCCATGATGCGATTTGGGTAATCGTTGATTGATTAACCAAATTCGCGCACTTCTTAATGATCCGGAAGACTGATTCCTTGGATCGATTGACAGATCTGTATTGCCGAGAGGTCATCAAATTTCATGGTATTCCTTTGAGTATCATTTCGGATAGAGACCCCCGGTTCACGTCTTGTGTTTTTTTTTTACAGAGTCTGCAACAGGCCTTGGGCACACAGCTCTGTTTCAGTATAACTTTCTATCCGTAGACAGATGGACAGTTAGAGCGGACCATTCAGACTCTAGAGGATTTGCTGAGGTCTTGTGTATTGGATTTTAGGGGCAGTTGGGAGGACCATTTGCCATTGGTAGAGTTCGTCTACAACAACGGTTTGCATTCGGCTATTCAAATGCCACCGTTGAAGCGTTGTATGGTAGGTCTTGTCGGACATCCACCCTCTGGGATGAGGTTGGGGAGGCCCAATTGTTAGAACCTGATAGAGCTCAGCATGAGGCAGAGTTGGTCCGTACTATCAGACGGAAGACGTCAGAGGCACAGGACCGCCAGAAGAGTTATGCAGATCGGAGATGCAGACCCTTAGAGTTCTCCATTTGTGACCATGTATTTCTGTGAGTTTCACCCACGAAAGGGGTGAAAAGATTGGCCTCAGAAGTAAGCCAGCCTGCGATACATTGGACCTTTCCAGATCTTGGAAAGGGTTGGAGCGGTAGATTATCGTTTAGCGTTACCACCAGCTTTGGTGGGCGTTCACGATGTATTCCATGTGTCTATGCTGATGAGGTATATATCCGAGCTCGATATTCCCATCTTTTCACATGAGGTATGTGATTAAATTTACCGTTCAGCATTATTACTCTTTGCTTGTTGTTAGTATTTGCTGATGGTAGATAAGAAAATTTGGGGGACCAAATTTTTATTAGTGGGGGAGAATGTAAAATATCGGAAAAAAAAATGATGACGAATAATGATAAGGGAATTTTTCGGTATTTCTAGAAATTTTTTTGGAGCTCGTATGGACAAGTTTACGGAGATAAAAATGGGGGTCCGGGAAAGCCTATTTAGATTATCCAATTTAAGTGAGGAAAAGTTGAATTATTATATATATTTCTTTTCTTTTACTTCTCTTTTCCCATTTTTTTTCTTTTCCCGACCCGTGCCTCTCCCCGCGCCTCCTCTTCTCCCGAATTCTCCCAATCCTGCTGCCCTAACTGCTCCATCCACCGGCACCGCAAAAACATCATCTTCTCCTCTCCATCTTCTTCATCGCGCCGGCCGCCACTGTGCCCTGCCGACACTGCTGCCCTCTCTCGATCCGAGCAGCGCCGCCATCCTTATGCCCTAGCGCCGGCCTCCTTCTCTTCCTTCCCAAGCCACACCAAGCGGCGCTACCACTTGAGGTCGAAGGGAGCAGCACCGACAGCCGATGCCCTCTCTGCCGCTGAGACAAGGAACGCACCTTCTATTCCTCCTTCCTCGCGTCGGCCACCAGCCACCCGATCGCCGGTCAACGACGCCGAAGCTCTTTCCTCTCCCTCTCACTCTCACAGTGAGGAGCGCTCTCTCCTCTTCCGAGCTACGACCGTTACTGCCCAAAGACGGCTGCTGGATGCCCGCCCGAGCACCGAGCCGATCTTTGCATAGGTCAGTGCCTTCATTATTTTTGATGTCTTCTTTATAGAGGGATTTAGTTCTAGGGAGAGTAGGTTGGTCGTAGGTGGTTAGCCGCGGCAACAGACCTTTACTCCGGCCATTTCATCCACCCGCAACCACATCAGAGTTGGGTGAGTGCTAGGGCTCTAGCAGTATTGTTCGCCGGTGATTCAGAGCTCCGGTTGTCTTCTCCGATCAAGCACTGAATCTAGTTGTGAGCCACTAGAGATCACAACATATCTTGGTGAGTATCATGATGAGTTATAATTGAAATTAATCTAATTATGTGAACGAATTGGAGGAGAATTAGGGCTTGTGTGGGCTAGACCTGATTAATAAGGTGCTGGGATTAATAGAAGTTGAACATTAATTAAGATTAATTAATGACCCTTCAATTAGGGGTTTCCCTAATTAGGTTATGGTTCCAATTGGAGATTTGATTTAGCTAATTAATTATATGTAATTAGCTAAATATGTATATCATGTATTACAGGACTTTGATTCGAGATGGCGTCTCGACGCGGGATCTATTTCGGATATGATCTCCATCTTTTGAGGCGGGTACCTTGACTTATCTTTTTGATATGTCTTGTTGATATGTCTAGTAGATCATAGCTTTTAGTAATAATTATGTTCGTCATTGTTTCGGTATGTCACTTTTGGATACCTGTAACATGCTTGTTTGCTCACCTGATATGCATTTTATGCTAGTACCCACATGATTATATATATATATATATATATGCTCAGAGAAGTAGTGACATACCATGCTTGTTATGTTCAGGACCTAGGTTTTTGATATTCTATCTGACCTGTGTACTTTAGATCTTCGTATTTGATCATCGATATTATGATACTCATTTTATGTATATGGATATGGTTATGTTGATCAGTTTATGCCATGCTTAGTGTCATGCATCATGATTGCATGCGCGATTATCGGCTCCACTATGGTTGAGCACATCGCCATATCATATCGCACACACCACCACTCGGGTTAGTGGTATATCGATGTGTGTGGCGGTTCCTGTTAGCTCCGTTGGTGCGAGGACTCAGTAGCCGTGCGAGCTGTTTGGCTCAGTGGCATTTAGTGTAGCGAGTAATGGCCGTGCAGACGGTGGACTCTGTTTGCTCCGTTGGTCGGTGACTCGGTGGTGGCCAGAGATACCTCCCATCGTACCGAGATGAGGCATTGAGCCCCATTTATGATTTGGGGTCACGGGACAGTACTTCGACAGCATCCCGCCCACTCAGTCACTCATCGTATGGTGATGCTAGAGTGCACGGTTGTCACAACCCTACCCACTCGGTCATCATCATGTGTGTGAGATGGTAGTAGCGTCGGGGTGACCAGACGCATCATGGCATCATACATTTATACATTATGCTTGTGTTTCTTTGCACTTATATCTGCGCTTTGGATGGATACGTATGTTTGATACGATACAAGATTTATGACACTTCCGATCCGACGACTTGATTATTCCGATAGGTGGCCTGGTGAGTCTGACTTTAGCCTTTTCTATTACGCATTACCTTCTTTGTTCGTGAGACTCCATAGTTATTACTATTTGATATAGTTTACTATACATGTCAACTAGGTATCTGCTGAGTTGTTGAACTCACCCCCGTGGACTCTATATTTTTCAGGTACCAGGTTGTTATGATGTCGCTTGGAGTATCCTGTCTGCTGGTCCCCACGTCACATCAGAAGACTTATCGGTTTCACGTATGTTTTGTTTGTTTATGTATCAGTTTGTTTAGCTCTGTACTCCGGTTTTGTTTTTGGAGTGTTGATGTTGTTATGTGGTATTTTGTATTTGTTGTTGGTTGTTTAAGCCTAGCCGGCTAGCAGTTTTGTGTTTGGTTGTATTTGGTTTCTGTCAGTTTTTGTTGTGTTTTGGTTTGGTACAGCCGAGTGGGCTGCTTTACTTTTAACTGCGTGGTTGTGTCAGCCAGAGGCTGAATTTGATATTAACTGCGTGGTGTTTGTTTTCTTTTATTGTTATGATTCCAGTCGCATGTGGCTGAGGTATATTATGCCTGTAGAAGTGTTTCAGATTGTCACCGGTACAAGGGAGGTGTTGCCGAAATTTCTTCGGACAGGGACTCCTCTGGGGCGTGACAACCTCTATTGTTTTCTCCCTCTTTTCTTCCTTGGTGTGGCCAGCCCTTCTCTTTTCTCTTCTCTCCATCCTTGTGGTCGAACCTCTCATCCTCTTGGAGATCAAGTGGTGGCCGGATTCTAGCTTGGAGAAGAAGGAGAGAAAGCTTGTATCCCTTGGAGCATTGGTGGTGTTTTTCTCTTCATCCTTGGAGAAGCTCTTGATTATGGCCGAACCTTGCAAGGAGGAGAAGAAGGTGCTTTGGTGGTTTCTCATCTCGGAAGACCGTTGCCCACACAACGTTCGAGGTTAGAAGAGAAATACGGTAAAAGACCTAGAGGTTTTTGCTTGCAAAAGAAAAAGTATACTAGTATTTTATTTCCGCATCATACTAGTTTTATCTTCATGTAAAAATACCAAATACAAGAGGCATGTGATTCTAGTATTTCGAATTTGTTTTCAATGTTGTGTTCTTTGTTTTTCTTTTCCTTGTGATTTGATTGTTCTTTTCGGTTGACCTAAAGTTATTTAAGGAAATTAAATATTAGCTTTCCTTAAAAGGCTTTATCTAGGCGGTGGTTGTTCCCATATCAAAGAAGGTCATGTGCCTCGCCATGCAGTCCTGGAAGCAAATTTTGGAAATTAGTATTTAATGGAATTAATAACCTAGGTGATTTGGATCGAACGTGTTAAGTTCCGCAGGAGATCCAAGTTTAAACCTAAAAGAACAAATAGATTAAACTTTGGATCAAACGTGTTAAGTTCCGCAGGCGATCCAAGTTTAATTTAAAAGAACACATGGTAGCTAGGAAAAGGTTCAAACCTTTGTACAAAATTTTTGTACAGTGGAACCATTAGGTTTTCCGAGTAGCAACCAACACCGAGTACATTTCTCTCAGCACTCGGACCCTCACGACTCACTTGACTCTTTTTTGAAGCTTTGACCTCTTGCCTTCAAGCTTACTTCCTTTGGCTCTCGTCCCTCGGATGCATCCAAGCCCGCAGCTCGTCCACAATGTCATCCTTCGCGTATGCCTTGAAGTCGCTTCCCTCGGCCCTTGTCCTTGCTGCCTTGTCCACGGTCCCTCGGATGCTCCATCCTTCACCAGACCCGAAGCCGTCAACCTGAGTCACATGTGTCACCTGCAGTCCTGCACAACTTAAGTACACATATCAAATAACGAGGGTAAACCTAACTTAAACCCTTTACCCAAACACAAACACATGGTCCCGCGGACCATTGGGATTGCTCCAACAAATAGTGTGTCACCCAAAAGGTCGCTTCCTACAATGGTTAGTGTGCACAGCGAAAATACAAGACAAACACTAACAAAAAAGGGCAAACCTAACACGTTGTTTTGCGTGGTTCGAAGATGAAGCTCCTACTCCACGGCTGTTCGTAAGGTGGACGATCCCGATTCGTCGGTGGATGACTCCTCGAAAAACCTCTGGCTAGCTCGAGTAGCTCCTCGTAGGTGGAGAAATCTCACTACAAACTCGCAAAAGCTCTTGATCACTCAAAAATACCTTAGAGACTCTAATAGGGGTTAACCACCTCTATTTTCTTCAACCATAGCCAAGCACCCGAGCTCTCTTAAATAGAGCTCGGGAGGAAACACCTAGCTGTGTTTCCCGCCAACAGTCGGTTACCAATCGACTGATGAAAACACTAGTCGACTGCTACAATAACGCTACAGTTTGCACTGCATTTTACCCTGGGTACAATCTCTCATGCACTCATCCTTGCTCACACAACCTAAACCTAGTCTTCTAACTTCCTCCATCAGCCTCGCGTCCCTCGGATGCCTCATCCTTCACATCTTGCTTTTTGGAGCTTCCATTAGTTTTGTCCTTGTTGTCGGGTCTTCCTTTACCAAGAGGTCGTGCCTTCGGGACTTTATCCATGGCCAAGTCACACTTGAACTTACGTTACCAAGACTAGATGCTTGGACTTACACCACCAAGACTTATGCTTGGACTTTCCTCCTTTGCCAAGATCACACTTGGACTCTCCTTGTTGTACCTGTATCCTGCACACTCATAATGCATATCAAATACAATAATAAACCTAACTTAAACTTTTGTCCATACATCAAAACTAGGGTACCTAGATTATTCCAACAGGATGGATGACCTCCTTTTTCTCTATCATTATTTATGAAGCTACCAAGTTGGTTTGATGTTGAGGATGAATTGGGGTTGATAGTGTAGAAGTAAAAAGGCATGTATGGGAGGTTACATGGAAAGATGTAGGCGTATAATGCAGGGCACGAATAAGTATTGTTTCATGAGCTGTCTATGGGATGTAGCTAATATCAGTAGGAACCTTGAGATATGCTGCTGTAGGGAAAAATAAAATAAAATACTAGTGTGAAGTAAAAAGGACCTTTCTCCCAAGGAAGTTTCACCAGATACATGCTGAAAAGGAAAACTTTTGTTGCTAATTGAAACTACAGTATAGCTACATTTTCACATGTATTAGTAACCAAGCCAAATAGATCCTGATTTTGATCAGTTCATTCACCAGTAACAAAGTATCAAACTGAGAATGTTAAGTGTCAAACCATTTTGCAAATTTCTAACCAGGAGCAACCTCAAATGATGCTCTTATCATTTCATTTCCAATTGTTTTCTCTATTTCCCCAGTACGCTAGAAATGTAGCTGCAAGTTGGTGTACCGCTTTAAATACTTTGTAATCTGTTTCAATAGTTCTCTGATTGATAAAAAAAATGTGGGTATCCGTGAAGAATTTATTAGTAGGATTTGAGGGTGAAACATGGTTTGAGCAAGAATTGTAAGTTGGTTTTAGAGAATCGTATGAGTATATGCTGTAGAAAATTGTTGAAAACAGAAGTTGGAGAATTTTGTCAGAACATATGCTATACAGAATTGTATCAGAACCTTGCTATTGGATGGAGTATCGGTAATGCTTAATACAAGGGTTGTTGAAAACAGTATATATTATGGTTACATGAGCTCAAATTTGCAACAGTCCAATTCCATGATTTGTTTAAAGTTGTTAGATTTTTATGGAATTTTTTAGTGAGATTTTGAAGGGATTTTGTGAATCTGAGTCGTAAAAAAAACGACCCTTTGGTTGTTGAACTCTAATCAGTTCTGATACCCTGGTTGAACCTATAGGCCTCTGAGTTAGGTAAATTAGTGAGAACCTTATTTGAATCTGAATCTGATTTCTGGGATTCTGAACCTTTGGCATTTACAATTCCTTGAATTCTTGCTGCTGGACTCGATTTCTAAATTGTTGAAATGTAGGAATTCTATTTGTAGAAGACTAAAGCTGCTCTCTATAATTTCATTGAAGCTGAACTCTGGGTATGTTTAGCTGAATCTGATGCTTTACTGTGCATCTGTATTGGTAATATTTAGTTGCTGAAATTAGGGGTACACAGCAAGTAAAGGAGGTATTGAAGTGAAGATGTCATAATTGGAACTAATAGGAAACCGATGATTTCCAGAACTTGATGGGATTACAGAAATTCTGGAATGTTGAGGTAAAAAGAGAATGATGATTCAATCCGAGTTTCATAGCTTAATTTTTGATGAGTGTACTAAGTAAGATTCCAACTTGAAGAGGCTCAACTTGGTTGGGTTGTTTACTAGACAGTGGGAGACAAGTGTACAAGAGAAAGTATTTAATGAAGAAGAGAATTGGATCAGCTACATTTAAAGCAGTTGTTGTAATTGAGGTCTGAAACTGACTTTTGAATTATAGAGCCGAAATTAAGTAGCCTAACATTTTTCTCACCAATTGTAATGACTATTATCTTCAGGTATTCAGCCTTAGTAGACAAGTGAGCATGCATGTTCTCCTTCATGCCACCCAATCATGCATGCTTTGATATTCTGCTTACTGCAATGGAGGACTAGTAGGTTTTTGTTTTATAGCATTGCTGCATCCGAAGTGGGGCTTGCAGGAAGTTGAATTACTTGAGATACATCTTAAGTTTACAAAAGATATGGAAGGGTAAATGTCATCAACTAAGCCATGGTGGAATTTGAAGTCTAACTAAGGTATCTGAGATTGTGGAATAACTTCATCTTTAATTAAATCCAACCTGATATATATGTTAAGTACATAGGTTCAAGGCCTGCACAACAATATGTTCACTGAACTGAAAATCCAGATGTGTTGTGATATTCCCTCTTTCTGACCTTGGATTCTGTTGGAGTTCACCACTGCTAACTTTGATAAGCCTAGATGATCTCTAGTATCCTCAACTTCTGAACCTTAAACAGGTCTCTCCACTGCCTTACTGACAGAATGAATTCTGGCACACTGTTCTATGCCATATCACTGGATTTGCAGCATGCCTTTTCAATTGAGATTTATACAAACTAAATGTTGATTCAGAATCATTTAAGTTTTAGAAGTTTGTGTACATATTTGAATTTCGGAACCCTTACAGAACAAATGTTCTTCAAGATATAGGGCCCTAGTTCCCTGGTTGAATTCAGTTCTGTTAATCAGTGTGAAGTTCTGATTTTTATTTGTCGGTGCCGAGTGATTGATTGCTGAAGGATGCTTGAATATTTATAATGGATGAGAAGGATGTGATTGTTTGGAATTTCTCACAAGAATGATTCTTTCTTGTGAATGCTTGTGAAGCTTTGTAGGACTAACGGAATAGATCCAGTGAAAAATGGTGGAACCTAGTATAGTTTAAAGGACATCTGTCAAAGATTTTCTTTCATTGTGTGTGGATTTAATTTCATGGAAAATTGTCGACTGTGGATATAATATGGTTAAGGATATTGATTCATAATTATTGTTGGTTATGTTGATACACTAGGAATCAGTTGACCATTCACTACAAGAAAAAAGTTAATAGACAACGCTTTTAAAGCGTTGTCTTTGTGCCTGAAAAAGCGTTGTTAAAGGCACTGTTGTTAAAAGTCTGCTCAACGACAACGCTTTTAAAGCGTTGTCGTTTATAGTAAGGACAATGCTTTTGCAACGCTCTAAAAGTGTTATGTATTTTTTTGCAAAAACATCATTATAGCAACGCTTTAAAAGCGTTGTTATTTTTGGCAAAGACAACACTTGTGCAACGCTTTAAAAGCGTTGTCTTTAAAAAAAAAATTAAAAAAATTATTTACAAAATCATTTTTTTATATTTACAAAGCTATTAATTTTCTTTTACCATATCCAGATTCGAATTTGACATATAAAATAGCATTAATTAGCTCAGCTAATGATTTCAAACTCGTACCAAACAATAGAATTCAACTACAAAGTATTAGTATTTACAGGAGAATTCAACTATACACAAAGACTAAATATTTATGTTTCAAAGTAGTTAGTGACATTCAAATTTAAAACAAAAAAAAAGCACAAAATAGCTAGCCGGCCTCGAAGGCTTGAGACTGAGATATATTGATCAAAATGGATTGACGGCTTGAGACTGAGACAAAACACCTACCACTATGTATCTGTCACAGAAAACAATACCATCAGTATTATGCAAAAGAAATTTTCGTACGTTAAAGAAAATTAGGAAAATTTAGTCAACAATCAACAAAAAAAAACAAAATTTCCTGTGTAACGTCTGTAAAGTATAAACAATATATAAACGATGGATGTCACAGCAATGTAACCAATATTGACAATATTATATATAATATAGATATCATAAAGTGTGTAATTATCCATGTGATCATGTATAATAATTCCTCAACATCGATCTTCTACTAAACAACCTACATAATCATTGAGAGGTACTTGTAATTTAAAAATGCTGTCAGATGAACTAGAATTCTAGAAAGCATGAGATTCACTTTCTTTACAATTTAAAAATGCAAGCTAAATAGCATACAAGTTTCTCAATGGCTTTGTAGCTAGAAGAAAGTAATCTAGACAGTGAACTCTTCTTCAACTCCTTGTTAACAATTGTATTGAGTGTAAGAGTTATTGCACTAACAATTTCCTCTTCCTCTTCATATGAAAGATTCCATTTCTCCAAGTCCTAGATATGAAAAGAAGTTACACAAAACTAATAACCAATCAATATCAATTTATGAAGAAAACACCAAGATTGCCCAAATACATAAAAAAATTTAAAAATAGAAAGCTTACAAGATAGATGGTCTCCCCCTTTTGAAATATTCATAAAGGCTTTAGGAGGATGGTTTCATCAATACATGTACAACTATGAAAGTGATATTTCAGCATTTTTACAGGCCTACAATTTGTCAATGGTTCTATCTATCTAGAAGATACAAGTACTTTTTGGGTAATCGGTGAAATCTATTTTTTCATGCAGTTTCCCTATAACAACAGGATTAGAAGACAGAAAACCACAATTTCACTTTTTGGGTAATCGGTTCTATCTATCTAGAAGATACCAACAAACTTTATCAAGCTATAATGCCACAATTGACAAAATAAATTGTTTCCTACTATCAAGTTCTGGGGATTGACAAAATAAATTGTTTCCTGCTATCAAGTTCGATTTTGATTCTTTGAAATATTCTTATCTATGTGAAGATCAGTAAAAGTGTAGCTTTTGTGTCTTAAAAGATTTAAAACTAATAGGAAATTGCAGTAAAAGCATAGCATCTCATCATTTCATACTCATTTAGAGGAGGTGAAAAAAAACAGGATCTGTCTGTATAGCACATTCTTACATTGCCACTGTAGCCAATTTTCATGTGAAAGGAATATAACATAGATACATTCAGATCATGCAGAACCCAAGTATATGGTACTGATAATAAATCTTTCACAGCAGAGAACAAGATGGTCATTCAACATCTACAATCAAATACTGATAAAGAACTTAAACTTAATGGTGGAAAAAACTATTCAAACAGATTACATACTGCAAAACAGTGAATACTAGAGATACATTGGAAGTTTCTTGGCAACATGGCCTGAACTAGCAATAGCGGATGTTAATTCAGTTACAACTTACAATCATTTCTGAACAAGGATGGTAATCCTCATTGCTTATATCAAAACACTATATAGTGGCATGAATACATTTTTGGCTGCAGACGGATATCAGCATCAGACAAAAATTTCAAGCTATAGATCATGTAGTTTCTTATTGCACCTTAAATTGCATGTATTACAACTACATCTATAGTATTTTGTTACCTCGCCTATCCAGATCAAAACTTCAAGATTTTATAGATCCTGCATAACTGTCGAAGCATCTTCACAAAGCTTACGCAATGCTGAGGAACAAGCATTTGAAGAAATTGATTTTGTGAGCTATTGTTCACAATGGGCTATTATTAAAGAAAAAATCTAAATAGAGGAAGCACTTGGTGATACACTAAGAAATGGTTGGCAGCTTTTACAAAGAGAAATTAGTGTTAATTCTCAAGATAAAAAAAAACATGAAGAATGTAGTCGTATTTGAAGCATTACCAGATATCAGAGCAATTTGTAAGGGCAAGATGAAGTCCATTTCCATAAAGTCATTTTTGCACAGGTTGCTTCAGAACCCCATGAGACATCATCTCATCCACCGCATCCTTGGAGGAAGCAAGCCATGCGTAACGGACATTTGCATTGCCACAAATCTTTTTTGTCATTTCAACATGTTCTTTGAAGAGGTTAAATCAAACTTGACCTAAAACATGAGGGAGCTAGCTGGCAGCAAGGGGGAGTGTGGAGGTCAGCCAAGGGTAGGGGAAGGCGTTAAGAACCTTCTTGTTGTAGATGTTGAACACCACGTTCAACGCTCACCACGTGGCGAAGTAAAATCCAATCTTGACCTTCTACACCACCGCTGATCGGCTCGCCGATTAGCTCTCCTCCTCACCATCAATCGGCCATTAGGGAACCCCCTTGGAGGTCTCCGTGGAGAGTCATCCCTCCTCCATTAGATCAGCAACCAACGTATCGATCTCCTGCCGCGATCCGCACCTGGACAAGGTGGAGACACGTAGAGGTTGAGATCGACATCGTACTACTGCTCGCTTCGAGCGGCAGTGAAGGCTTTCAAGGCAAGGCGCGACTGGTGCTAAAAAACCTCACTGTTTGAAGGTGTTCGGAGGAGAGATTCGTGGAGAGGGGTTTGTGGAAGAGAGGTTGGACGGAGAGGAGTTCGAAGGAGAGATTCGCGGAGAGGGGAGAGGGAGGAGAAGACTATGCGTGAGTTGGTGAGTTGGTAGGAGAGATTCAGGAGAAAGGTGGGTGCCAAAGTGAAACCTAGGTCTTTTCTACTCCTTAGTTGCATCCAACGGTTCTGATTATCCTAGATTTAGATGAGGGCTTGACAATAGACAGCGCTTTTTAAAAAGCGTTGTGTTTGACCCATAAAAATCACTAGTAGACAACAATTTTTAAAAAAGTGTTATCTATTAGTAAGAAAATAAAAAAATAGACAACGTTTTTCACTAAAATCGTTGTTAAAAAGAAAAAGACAACGCTTTTTTTAAAAGGTGTTGTCTTTTAAGTGTTGTAAAATCCCAATTTTCTTGTAGTGATTTATTATTGTATGTTATATCTCTTATAAGTTGTGGCATGCTGCTAGGTTATGTGATATGGTTGTGATACACTCATTCAGAATGGTATAACTGAGCGTCACAATTGAACTATAAAAGATATGATGAGAAGTATAATGACCTTCACTTCTCTACCGGAGTCTTTATGAGGTGACACACTCTAGACTGCAGTTTACTTACTCAATAGAATACCTAATAAGGCAGTAACTAAAATCGCATTCGAGATTAGGACAGTTAGAAAGCCTAGCATTAGACATTTATATGTTTAGGGTTGTCAACTGAGACTAGGCCTTACAGTCCAAACGAAAGAAAACTGTACTCAAGAACAATTAGCTGTAATTTTGTAAGTTACTATGAGAAGTCAAGAGAATATAAATTTTATGATTTCTCTAATAGATCTTTCTTTAAAACGAGAAACGTCAAGTTCATTAAGGATAGTGGGAGTGATAACATCAAGGAGGTATCTTTTGAGGAATGCGTTGGTGATCCTCCTATGATCACTACTAATGTGATTAATAGCGGTGTGATTACCATACCGCATATTATGAGTATCACACATCTAGTGAGCGCAGTGAACCAAGATCTTCCCATGGCATCTCCAATGCAATTATAGGAGTCTGCCACTGAAATTGAGGTATTGCCTCATCTTGATGAACAAGTACCTCAACCACCTCAAGCACAAGTACCTTTAAGACGATCCACAAGAGAACGGAGAACCACGAATTCTTGTGATTATCTTTATCTCCAAGAGCATGATTTTGGCATAGGATTGGAAAATGATCCTATATCTTTTCAAGAAATCAAACAATGCTCTAACCCTGAAAGGTGGATTAACGTCATGCAAGAAGAGTTAAAGTCTATGGTAGATAATGATATTTGGGAACTTGTCGAATTGCTTAAAGATAAAAAGTCCATTGGTTGTAAATGGATATTTAAAATCAAACGGGATTCAAGAGACAATATCGAAAAGTATAAGACTCATCTTGTTGTCAAAGGATTCACTCAGAAAAAAGACATTGATTATAAGGAGACTTTCTCACTTGTGTCGATGAAAAACTCCTTTAGGGTAATCATGACACTTATAGCTCATTATGATTTAGAGCTATACCAAATGGATGTAAAGACTACATTCCTCAATAGAGATATAGAGGAATCTATATATATGGTGCAACCGAAAAACTTTGAGTCCTCAGACTCAAAGCACCTATTATATAGATTAAAAACGTCCATTTATGGTTTGAAACAGGTGTCCCTTCAGTCGTACCAGAAATTTGATTAAGTGGTTATCTCATTTGAATTTAAAGAGAATCTCGTTGATCAGTACATATATATTAAGTTCAGTGGAATTAAGAGAGGTGTATTCAATCAAGAGATTGAATGACTTTCATTGACTTTTTTTTAATAATAGACTTTTGTGTGTGTTAATAAATTTTTATTAACTTTTATATAATCTCACATAATTGTTAAAATAATTATATAGAGTTCTATAGACTTTTTTGCAAGACTGTTACAGATATTTATAAACTTCATGGAAACTTATGATTTATGGGAAAGAAAAATTTTAAGTTTCATTATTACAATATGATAAACATCACTCAACATTCAATTTGTAAAATACCGGAAAAATGGTGAATAATAATAAGAGAATTTTCCGAAATTTTTGGAAATTTTTCGGGAATTTTTTGGAGCTCGTATGGACGAGTTAACGGGGATAAAAACGTGGCCCCAGAAAGCCTGTTTAGGCTACCCCGTTTTAACGAGGAAATGTTTATTTTCTTAATTTCCTTTTCTTTTTCTTTATTTTCTTTTTATTCCCTTCGTTTTCTTCCCATGTGCCCGACACCCCCGCGCCTTCTCCTTCCTCCCTCACTCTCCGCGACACCGAAGCCCTAACCGGCGCCGTGGCGGTTGTCTTCTCCCCGAGCGATAAAGACCCAAGTTGATCCCTCTTCCTCCCTTCTGCCGACGGCGCCAGCCCTCTCTCTAATCTTCTCAGTGCCACCACCGAGACTCCTCGGCCGAATCCCGACTCCCTCACCCTTCCGAGACACCGCTGGCCACAAGAGCCCTAGCGCCGACCCTTCTTCTCCTCTTCTGGGCGCCGGCAGCCGACCAAGTTCCTCTGCCCTAGACCTGCCGAAGCCCTCCAAGTCGTGCCCTAGTTCTGCTTGGGTTGTTTCCGGCCAAGAGCAAGGAGGATTTAAATCCGATGTTTCTTCCTCGTGCCCTAGCTTGTGTTCCTCCTCAATCGCCAACCCTTTGCTCGATCACATTAGCGACTTGCTTGATCCGGTTGATATCAGTGGGGTTCAGAGAGGTAAGATGTAATCGATTGTTTTCTTGAATGATAGGTTGAACTCGTGATCATTTCTTCTTGGTCTGGTGGATGGACAGCAACTAGCTGAGGGCTGTGGAGCAATAATCACGGCTGTGAGGTATATGTATTGTGACCTGTGGAGTTAAAGTTTTGTGTGCTGTGAATTGAGGTAAGGAGTAGGTAATTGATCTTAGTGGTAGATTATGGTGTAATTTGGATAACATGACTAGTTGTTTATGTGAGTTGGATTGTGGATTAAGTTTATATTATTATTGATTAGGGTTTTGCCCTAATTTAGTGTAAGAGATTTTATTTAGCTATTTATAGGAGTGTAGCTAAATAAAATATTTATGTTGGTGATACAGGAGATTTGACGCGAGACGCTCGTCTTGACGTCGGATTTGGACTGGATATGATCCTTATATTTGAGGCGGATACCTCTTGGCTTATCTTTTATGATATTCTCAATTGGATATGCATAGTATTTATAGCTACAAGCAATGATCATGTTTTCCTTTGGTATGTCACAGTTTGATACCCATAGCATGTTCTATTTTGTCGCTTGTTATGTATCCATGTTTATATCTCGTGATTATTGCCATGAGTACCTTGGTTCCTAGAGTAAGTGACATACCATGCTTTACTGAGTTTAGGGCTAGATTCTGAATTTTTATTATCTGGCATGTGTACCTATATTTTTATATCATATCTGATCTGTGTACCTAGACCCTTTTGCTTTGATCCATGTATATTGTTGGTACATATTTTATGGAGGTGGATATGTTCAGAACCTAGGTTGTTATACCATAGAGGACCTGTATACCCTAGATCTGTGGATTTAACTTACTGGTACTAGGGTACACATTTTTATATATATATGGATTGGTTCAGGATATTGTCATGCTTAGTGACATGCACCATTCGCATGAGTGCATGCTGCGTGATAGGCTGCTCCATTATTGTAGAGCATATCGCCAGTTTCATCACTGTTCAGTGCTCCGTTGGGACGCTCATGGGTAGCGAGACGCAGCGTGGTAGCACGTCAGTTTTGCTCTGTTCGGTGCTCCGTTTGTCCGCTCATAGGTAGTGTGACGCAGCATGGTAGCACGTCAAGGATCCCTCCCCGTCATGGTGTACTGGGAGATGAGAGCATTGTGCTCCCCCATTTATTATGTGGGGTAGGAGTATGTGTGTACTCCGACAACATCCCGTCCACTCGGTCATTCATCAGGAGTAGTGACGTCAGAGTGCACGGTTGTCACAGCTCTACCCACTCGGTTTCACCATTGTGTGTGAGATGGCTGACTGGCGTCAGGGGTGACCATGTCACTGACATCATACGCATTGATGCATTTTATTGCTTGTGCTTGCTGCATTTATTTGCTGCATTTGGTTAGATGCATATGTTTGACATGCATACAGAATTTATGACATTCTTGAGTTGACAACCCTTTTGTTCTGGATAGAAGTTCCTGGTGTGTATAGCTTCCTCAGTTACCTTTCAGTTTTGTATATTTACTATATATGATTAGGAAGATGTATTCCATGTTTATTGCTGTTAGATATATCTTACTAGGCATGTCTATTGGTATTCGCTGAGTTGTTGAACTCACCCCCGTGGACACTATCTTTTTTAGGTACCAGGTTGGTTATGATGTCGCTTGGAGTATCCTGTCTGCTGGTCCCCACGTCACCTCAGAAGATCTATCGGTTTCATTTATGTTTTGTTTGTTTTATGTGTCAGTGTGTTTAGTTTGTGCTCCGATTTTGTTTCTGGAGTTTTGAAGTTGTTATGTGGTATTTTGTATTATTGTTGGTTGTGTAAGCCTAGCCGGATAGCAGTTTTGTGTTTGGTTTATATTTGGTTTCTATCATTTTCCGTTGTGTTTTGGTTTTGGTACAGCCGAGTGGGTTGCTTTACATATAACTGCGTGGTTTTATTTTTATTGTATCAACCGAGTAGGCTGTATCATATAACTGCATGGTTGTATGTATATTTCAGCCGCCTGTGGCTGATGTATATTGTGCATGTAGAAATGATTCAGATTGTCAGCCGTACATCGGAGGTGCTGCCGAAATTTCTTCGGACAGGGACTCCCCCGGGGCATGATAATTTAGTGGTATCAGAGCAGGTATACAATACTTGCTATATGTTCTGGATTTTCGAGATTTATCTGATACCAATTTATTTGGTATCAGAGCTCGGTTTACGAGTCTTATTTCTCGTGTTTTGGATTTCGTGTTTTAGTCTTCTCGATGTGACTTTTCGGATTTTGGGACCTGGCAGCGGCAGGATATCTCCAAGCTATAGGAGGTATGTGGTATATTGTTATCCTACCTTTTGTTAGTATATGCACAGTTGACTATTACAGTTTATGACATGTATTAGCATTCTTTATTAGTACCTGTCTAGTTGATATAGCATATATTCCATGTATTAGGTAAATCACTGATCATGGTCGACTCAGATAGAGATCAAGGATTTCGGTCTCGGAGACTTTTCATATCATATACCAGTAGTTTTAGTTTCTGTTACTACTAGTTGGTTAGGAGATGGAGGCACATACCAGCCTCTGCTATTATTAGTTGGGTTGTGGATAGTATCTATATCATCAGGTTGACCTAGCCAAGTAATATACCATTTTATCTTAGTTAATTTCATCAGTAAATGATTGATTTACTCTAGTTAGATTGGTCAATAGAAGACTGATTTACGTTTGTCGACTTGGGTAGTCATGGATTGATATACCTTAGTTGCTTGTGGAGGATTAAGGTATTCTTGATTAGTTAGTAGAGGACCGATTTAGTTTTGTTGGTGCGATCAGTAGGGGATTGTCATACTCTATTTTTAGAGGGTCGCATCTTTGGGTTATTTGTGCTTAGTTGGATATTTTGAGCGCATTTGAGTATAGGGCTTGTACCGACGTGGAAAAGACTGAATTAGCCGTATACCATTGTCGGCTTGGTCAGTTTATAGAGAATCGATGTATCCTATTCCATGGGTACTTTAGTTTTAGACTGTATGTACCTAGTTGGATTGTCTATGATTGCATTTTCCTGTATGATCTTTATATTTGATTTTATTTAGTTATACCGCTAAACCATGAGAGTAGGTAGCATAGGGTTTGTGTGGTAGATTGGATTAAATATGCTGATTATACATACCTGTGTAGTTTATACACTTGATTATTATGTGTTGTAGGAGTGTTATGATGGACGGTCTAATTGCATGTAGAGGGTGTATACTTTTCCAGTTATAATTGTTGTGGGTTTCTAGTAGATTATACCCGAGTGGTCTGATTGGTTTATTGGAGGTATTTTGTCGATTAAATCTATGTTGTGAAATGTGCACATGTGTTTGAGTATTTTATTGGAGATATCTTATCGATTTAATCTGAATTGTGATATGTGCAGATGTGCTCGGTGTAATATTTGAGGTATCTTGTTCAGTATATTTGTTCTGTGTGTACACTCGTGTTGATTATGATTTGTTGGAAATATTACGTTGATTATACTCTTGACATAAGTGTATATATGTCATATGAGTGTTGTTTGAGTTGTATATTTGTTCTGTGTGTACACTCGTGTTGATTATGATTTGTTGGAAATATTACGTTGATTATACTCTTGACATAAGTGTATATATGTCATATGAGTGTTGTTTGAGTTGTATTGTCAATTATTCCTATGTTAATATATGCACATGGGTTCGATATGCATTGTTGGAGGTATCACGATGATTTATACCTATTTTGTGAGTTTGTTTGGTGTGTACTAATTGGAGGATTATGTCGATTATACATATGTTGTGTGTGCATGTGTGCCAGGTGTATGGTTGGTAGCATCATGATGATTCTACCTATGTTGAATGTAGAATGTTGAGTGTCTACATTATGTTATTGGTTGTATTACCCTGTCAACTAATTCTCCTATTAGTGGGTGACCGACTCACAAGGATGATGATAGAAACTGACTTTGGATTTGATTTGCTTACTAGGTTGTTATACCCTAGGCTACCCATAGTGATCTGTGGTAAGGAGATCTCGTGCAGTCTCTAGCTGGATAGTTAGGTGCCTTGGGCACTTATGTATTGGTTGTGGTGGAGCGTTGCTCCCACACATGTTATGTATTATTTGTGGTGGAGTATTGCTCCCACACATGTTATGGATCATTTGTGGTGGAGCGTTGCTCCCACATATTGCAGATTGTGTGTAGCGGAGCATTGCTCCCATATTTATTGCAGATACATATTTCGGATTATTTATGGTAGAACGTTGCTCCCACATATGTGGTATTTCTTGTGATGGAGCGTTGCTCTCACACTGGAGGATTTATTCTTTGGTGATTTATGTTGTTGGTGATCAGATTTCTGACTTATTATCGAAGATCTTATGGTTAGGAATGTCTGTGATACAGGCATTATGTGTCTTGGTTTTACCATTAGGGTTTGCAGAGCCTTAGATGTTATTATGGACTCGATGATTTGGGTATCCCTAGGATATTGGATCAGAATTCGTTATCGTTATCGACGACGTGGTGTTTTATTCTTGATCTGAGGTGTATCACGTACACCATCTTCGCATAGTTCTAAAGATGTTTCGACGAGAACATCTATTTGTGAAGATCAGTAGTGTGCATTTTGATTTTCTTCTGTGAGATGATTGAGACATGGTCACCAGTAGGAGTATACCGTGGTTCCACAGGAGATAGAGGTTATTACCGTTGGGAGTAGATGGAGTCTATAGAGGAGGCTCGCAACTTCCTTTGTTTGGCTCGATATTTCCGGAGATACGTTGAGGTTTTCTCTCGGATTGATATGCCACTTACACGCCTGAACAGGAAAGGCGTGAAGTTCACTTGGACTGAGTATTGCGAGACCAGCTTCTAGGAGCTGAAGCGGAGAATAGTGTCCGCTCCGATTTTTGGTTTTACCTTCTGAAGAGGACAGATTCGTGCTCTATACCGACGCATCTTTACAGGGTTTGAGCGATGTTTTGATGCAGCACGGCAGGGTAGTCTCCTACTTCTCGGTAGTTGAAGGAGCATGAGGAGAACCACCCAGTACATGACTTATGGCTGACCGCCATTATTTTGCCTTGAAGACTTGGCAGCATCATCTGTTCGGTATTACATTTGAGATTCTCACTGTCACGCCCTGGAGGAGTCTCTGTCCGAAGAAATTTCGGCAGCATCTCCCCTGTACGGCGGACAATCTGAAACTTTTCTACAAGCACTATACACCTCAGCCACATGCGGCTGGAATAATAACACAAATTAAAACAAACACCACGCAGTTTATAAAGATATTCATCCTCTGGCTGTCACAACCACGCAGTTAATAATAGTAATCAATAACAATAGGACTCTGACTCGAAATCCACCCTATTCCACTACACTCGTAAAGCTCAAATCCAACGAACTCACCTCTTCTGCAGTCCAGGCAGGCACGAAGTAGAATGAAATCCAATATCATATCAAAAATCCATCAAAAGGTATCACTCCATACAATATCCATAGGAAAAATCCAAAGACAATACTAAAACAAAGTCTGATATAGAAAAAGGCCAAATAAAAACAAATAACGAACTAGTAGAGAACTGGCTCTACGTGCAGATGGGGGGCCAGCGACTGGAACTGCTCCGGACAGCTTCAACCTGAAAA
Source organism: Zingiber officinale (assembly GCF_018446385.1). Classification (NCBI taxonomy): domain Eukaryota; kingdom Viridiplantae; phylum Streptophyta; class Magnoliopsida; order Zingiberales; family Zingiberaceae; genus Zingiber; species Zingiber officinale. Next base: position 61,186,585 of record NC_055994.1, read on the forward strand.
TATCAACAATGGAGGCGGGGTGAGTCCAACACTCAGCAGGTACAACTGATATGCATAATAAAACAAATAACAGACAACACTAATCATGCGTACAGTCTCCTGAATACGAGAAGGAATAAATGCAACTGGAACGAAATCAGGAGATAACTGTACTAACCGGGATCAAAGTACAAGGTAACAGAGTCGTCAGACCGGGGAAGTTATAATCCTGTATGCATGTCAGTCATATGCATCCACATAAATGCAGCAAGTAAATGCAGCAATCACAAACAATAAATGCAATAAATGCATATGGTGACCGTGCACTCTGATATCACTGCTCCTGCAGAGCGACTGAGTGGACGGGATGCTATCGGAGTACTCCTGTCCTCTGTCCCCAAATCATAAATGGGGGAGCTCAATGCTCTCATCTTCCGGTACACAATGACGGGGAGGATATCTCTGCCGGCTACCACGCTGAGTCTCTTGACCAACGGAGCCAAACAGAGTCCACCATCTGCCGGCTACCACGCTACTACACTAAATGCCAACGGAGCCAAACAGAGCGGAACTGACTGCCGGCTACCACGCTGAGTCCTCAGACCAACGGAGCCAAACAGCAGAACCGCCACACACCACTAATCCATGAGTGGTGGTGGTGTGTGCAGTACATGTAACTGGCGATGAGCTCAACCATAGTGGAGCCGACAATCGCACAACATGCAAACATGATGCATGATACCAAGCATGACAATCTCATGAATAGCATAGCAAGATCCATACACAAATAAAAGGTGTACCACAAGTCAATGTATTGGATGGAAGGTACACAAACAGATAGGGTATCATATAAACCCTAGGTCCTGAACATGATGTGTCATATGGTTGGGTCACTACCGAAAATATGTATGGTCAGATAAATAATAACATGCAGTGCATAATAAATAAACAAACAACATGTAACAGATCATGTAGTGACCAACCGAATCAAATGGAAAACACAATTCTTGCTATATGTTAGACACTTTATCATGCATATCAAAAGACATAAGTCAAAGTACCCGCCTCCAATAAAGTGGTCCAATCCGGTAATCAAGATACTCGTTGAGATACCGTCCCGAATCAAAGTCCTGTGTCGAACATATAGATATATTTTATTTAGCTACAATTCAAATGAATTTAAATAGCTTAATAAAATCCACGAAACTAATATCAGGGAAAGCCCTAATTAACATCACCAATTGCCTACCCAAAATTAATTCTAACCATTGACTAAGGTTAATGGTCTTAACCCTAATCGTTCCATTAGATTCATTTAAAACCCAACTCAATCTACAATAAGGATCCGCCATCAATGTATCATCCTATAACCAAATTATGTATGTATCATTTCATACCTAAACAACATGTATCAAAAGCGTGCCAACTCAATCCATAAACTAAACCCTTACCTTACTGCCGCTGGACCAAGATGCTGCTGGAAAACAAAACTTACTGCTAGCAAAGATAAATTGCTGCTGTAAATCAAAGGGTTGCTCAACCACAGTCGCTATGGCTCAATAGCAAGGATCGTTGCTGCTGAAGCTTTAAAAGCTTTGCTGCTAAAATCCACTTCACAGATTCTGTCCAGAACAGAATCAAGAACGATCAACCATTAGTTGGGAATGATTTACACTGTTCGAATCAAGAACAAAAAATGGAAAATTCGACATTCCAAACTTACCTCAACCGGAACCTAGGACACAGAAGAAGGCTCGGCCAAATTTAAACTAGACACGGCACAATAAAGGAAGAAATGGTGCTCTGCCGTGGGGAGGAAGGGAGGCTCGGTTGCCGGCACAGAGAATCGGAGAGGGGCGATGGCGCTAGGTTAAACCTAGTGGCCGGCGAGGTCTAAGGAAGAAGAAAAGAGGGAGTCGCGGTGGCCGGCGCTGCTTCGATCCAGAGAGGGCAGCGGCGACGCTGTGCAAAAGCTAGGGCAGAAAAGGAGAGAAACTCGACTCGGGGGAAAAAAGAAGAAAATGAGAAGAGGGAAGAGGGAAGAAAATTGGTCTTGGAGAAGAGGAGGAGGCGGCTAGGGTCAGCGCAGAGGAGATTAGGGCAAGGAGAGGCGCGGCGGTTTTGTGGAGAAGAAATGGAGGAAAACGGCGAAAAATAAAGAAAAATAATAAGAAAAAGAAAAGGGAAAAGGAAAAGAAAATAAATCTTTTCCTCATTAAAACAGGGTAACCTAAACAGGCTTTTCCAGACCCCGTTTTTATCCTTGTCAACTCGTCCGTACGAGCTCCGAAAAATTCCCGAAAAATCTCCAAAAATTCTGGAAAATTCCCTTATTAATATTCGTCTATTTTCTGGTATTTTACATTCTCCCCCACTAATAAAAATTTGGTCCCCAAATTTCGTTATCTACCATCAGCAAGTACTAACAACAGATATAAAGTATAAATGCTGAACGGTAAATTAAATCACATACCTCAAGTGAAAAGATGGGGATATCGAGCTCGGATAGTATCCTCGAGCTCCCAAGTAGCCTCTTCGTCCGAATGATGCTGCCATCCGACTTTAACCAGCCGGATAGTCTTGTTCCGCAACTGACGCTCTTTCCAGTCCAGAATCCGTACCGGAATCTCCTCGTAAGTGACGTCAGGCTGAACGGGAACTGATATATTTGTTAGCACATGTGTCGGGTCGGGTACGTATCTCCTCAGTATAGATACGTGGAATACGCCGTGAACGTCTGCCAGGGACGGTGGTAGTGCCAGACGATAAGCTACTGCTCCAAGATCTCGAAAGGCCACTACAGCAAGTACCTTCATGACATCTCTTCACCCCTTTCGTGGGTGAAACTCGCATAAATACATAGTCACCAACAGAGAACTCTAGTGGTCTGCATCTCCGATCAACGTAACTCTTCAGCGATCCTGCGCCTCGACATCCTCCGTCTGATAGTATGAACCAACTCTGCATCCTGCTGAACTCTCCGAGGTCCCAACAACTGGGCCTCTCCAACCTCATCCCGGAGGACGGGTGTCCGACAAGGTCTACCATACAACGCCTCAAACGGTGCCATCCGAATAGCCGAATGAAAGCTGTTGTTGTAAGCAACTCTACTAACGGCAGATGGTCCTCCCAACTTCCCAAAATCCATAACACATGATCAAGAAGTCCTCAAGAGTCGAATAGTCCGCCATCCGCCCATCCGTCTGGATGGAAAATTAAGTCGGTTCTGTGCCCAACGCCGCAAACTCTGCCGTAAACGAGACGAAACCGTGGATCTCTATCCGAAATGATGCTCAACGGAATACCATGTAATGATCTCCGACAATACAGATCGCCAACCGATCCAGGGATCAGTCCTGATCGCTAAGAATGCGCGGTTTGGTTAATCGATCAACGATTACCCAAATCGCGCCATGGCCTCGCCGTGTCCTCGGCAATCCTACCACAAAGTCTATGGTAATGTGATCCCACTTCCACTCGGGAATATGAATCCGCTAGGTCTCAGTGCTCAGCCTTCACCTGCCGATGACAAGACATCTAGCTACAACCGCGATGTCTTTCTTCATGCCGCTCCACCAGGAACGCCTCAAGTCTCGATACATACGGGTCCCTCCTGGATGGATCGCAAATCGAGAATGGTGAGCCTCCTAAAGTAGCTCCTGTAAGACCGAATGAGGCTGTCTCGTAAGTATATGATACCCTCCTCATCTCGTAAACGTCTAAACTATCTCGATTGCTAATGAGCGCAAATCGATCACCACTGTGCCTCTCGGATCTTTGTCCTGATCGACGATCGAGCAACCATAGTAACCAAAATACCCGCTCTGTAGATCCCTGCTCCTCCAAGTCTAACTCAGAAACTCGAATCAAGTCTCGGATCAAGTCGGGCAGCCAAAGTCGCCTCGACTTCGCCGAGAGTCAACCACATTAGCTTTCGGTGGTATCTAATGGTACAATCGTAGTCCTTCAGAACTCCATCCATCTCCTCCGTCGGAGATTAAGCTCTTTCCGAGTGAAAATATATTTGAGACTCTTATGATCGGTGAGAATCTCAAATGTGATACCGTATAAATGATGTCGCCAAAGCTTCAGAGCAAAAATGATGGTAACTCAAGTACAGGGTAGTTCTTCTCATGCTCCTTCAACCGACGAGAAGCATAAGAGACTACTCCGTCGTCGCATCACCAAACCTCAAGAGACGACAAGATAGAGTACAACCATCCTCTCCGAAGGTAAAACCAAACCCGAGCCGACACTAATCTCCGCTCCAGCTCTCGCAATCCTCGGTCCACGTAAACTTCACGCCTTTCTTGGTAAGACGTGTCGCATAGCAATACGCGAGAAACCCTCGACAAAACGCGGTAATATCCGCCAATCCCGACTACGGATCTCGAATCGACTTGCTGCCCCGGTGACAACCTCGATCTTCGAGGATCAATGAAATACCTCTACTAGAAACCACGTGTCCGTAAAACCGATCGAGGATAGCCCACACTTTGCGGCAGCCAACCTCGTCAGAATCTTCACTATGAAGATGTTGCGTGATCTAATGAGAGTAGACCAATATGTCATCAATGAAGACGATAACAAACTGATCCAAATACTCCAAAAAATGAGGTTCATCAAGTCCATAAACACTGGAGCATTGGTAAGCCCAAATGGCATTACCAAAACTCATAATGACCGACGAATACGGAAAGTCGTCTTCAATATGAGTCTCGACTCGATGATATCCGGATCACGATCAATCTTAGAATACACCGATGTACCGAGCTGATCAAACAAATCCTCGATCCGTGGTAAGGGATATTTATTTCTAACGGTCACATTGTCTGTAGTCAATACATAACCTCATAGTGCCGTCCTTTTCTTGACAAATAATACCGGAGAACCCCATGGGAAACACTAGGGCGAATGAATCCCTATCTAAAGCTCCTGAGTTGAACCTTCACTCGTTCAACTCTTTTGGTGCCATACGATAAGGAGCTTTGATGTCGGTGCGGTTCCTGGAATCAACTCAATAGCGAACTCCACCGCCTTCGGGAGGCAAACCGCCTCCGAAATACATCCGGTACTCCCATGAACTTAGAGTCTGAATCCTCGATCGATCAAAGATAACAAAACCCCTGACCATGTGACAAAGAACCTCTCGAGCCAGACGCCGAAATGATCGATAAGCCGTCGTCAGTGAAATACCACGAGGGTTGGTTCGGAGGTCGGAATGTGACCATCCTCGTCTGGCAATCAACCGTGGCATGATATGCTGACAAACAATCCATGCCAAGAATAATATCAAAATCGACCATTTCTAATACTAAAAGATCCATCGTAAGTATTAAGTTGCCAAAATCTAACGGGCAACCTCATGAATCACCGGACGGTAGGGAGACGGTCAATCACTGGGGTCTGAGAGTGGGTAATCTACCAACCTCCCGCATAAAAGTGCGAGATATAAATGAATGCGAGCTACCAATATCTATCAAGATATCTGCAGATAAGGCATAAATAGAAATCATACCGCGGAAAATGGATCGTCGGCTCGCTGCGCATCCTCTCGGTCATCGCATGAACACGCCCAGTCTCTGGCGGAGGAGGAGGAGGTAACGCCGCCGCGAGCTCGCCATCTTTGGCGCTTGGATAATATGCCGAGATGAGAAGACGGGGATCGGGCGGGAAGTCTGCATCGCCTAAAGGCCGAGGTGCATCGATATGCCCTCGGATAATAAAGTCCTGCAGAACCCCGCGGAAGCACCGGAGTACTCGTCCAAACATGCCGCAGGTGAAGCACTACCGCTTGGCGAGGCAAAGGTTGGGCTCTCCTCGATAATCTGACTGACCCTCCATGATCCGCCTCCAAGTCATATGCTGAGTCTTCGCGACAATCTCGGCTTTGGTGCCCGGTAGTTTGCAATAAAGAAGCAATCAGAACCGACAAGTGACATGATCTCGGATCCACATCCAAAACAATAATGTCGCAGCGGTTTTTTCCGGCTGGAAGACCGAAATGTCCAAGAAGACCACTACGGCGAGATTTACGTGATCCGATCGACTACGCCGCTCTGTGATGTAGCACGAAATCGACGGATGTCGATTGCTTCCTTTTCCTATCGGAAAAACTCTGAGGTGACTCAATAATGAGGGCTCTATCCAACATCTCCGCATAAGATGTGATACCAAGACCGACAAGTCTTAGTTGCAAATGTCCATCCCAGAATGAATCACGTAAACTGCCCTGACTAGCTCGACAAAACTTGGCCAATCACAAACTCGCATTATACTCACCATCGTCCGATTATTCTGTCCGCAAACTCGTGAAATCCGGCGAGCCATCCGATAAGCTCGTGGAAAGAAATGGCTCTCAAAAGCCTCTCGACCGCCCAAGTGATGTTCGCTCACCATGATGGAACGCCGGTAAGCCACCAAGTGTCGGGCCCGTAAGTGAAAGCGACCACTCTCGCTTTCTCCCACTCGAGCAAGCAATATAAAAGAAAGTCCGCTCCATAGTCTCAATCCAAGACAAAGCCACACTCGGATCTCTCCTCGGAAGAGTGTGAATCGACTCTTCATCGATTACGCCAATATTGGAATCGGCTCGTGCAATATCGTGAGGTGTGTCGGGCGGTCGGGCAAACATCGAGTCGGTGCTACCGATGGTGCCGCATGAACCGGAGGAGGTACTCCGGTCTTTGGGTAACCGGAGCATATGTCGTAGGGTGAATGTAGGTGGCGGTGGGCTGGAGATACAAGAGGCACGGATGTGAAGCAACCGATCCCAATCTTGTACACGATAGTACCGGGGCACAGCGCCATGATGCCTGGGTAGGCCTGTGTGGCGAAGCGAGCCGGTGTCGGATATGCTAATGGTATCCCGGTGGTACCGAAATACAGTGTGCAGCTGAGGTAGGCACCTCTAAGGGAGCCATCGAGTCTGAAGGCCCGCCGCACTCGCAGTATGCTGAGTCTGTCCCTGACCGACAGGCTCAGTGGTCGTCCAGCACCACGTCTCGCAGCAATACGTGTAGATCGCCTCATATCTGTTAAATTATATTACAAATATTACTACGGTATAAACAATTACCAAAATGGCACCATACCTAATTCTGTCTAGAGATGTTCCGTCCCCAAATTGACCTCGGAATTCCGTACGAGAAAAACAACACTGGAAATCCATATAAATCAATAACGGAAGTCCATAACAAAATCGAAACGGAAAATCCGTGCAACCCAAAATAACTGCCCAGACTAATCTGTCTCGCAACTAGGGCTAGTATAAAAATGTCCAAAATACCAAACGCAGGTATCACACCCTGCTCTGATACCAATGAATTGGTATCAGATAAATCCCGAAAATCCAACACACGGAAATCAAATAAATATCGCCAAACTTTGGCGCGCTGATACCCAATAAACTGATATCAGATTATTCAAAGTATCCATAATACGAAAACAAAGATCGTATAAATCCAGAACACACAGCAAGTATCGTATACCTGCTCTGATACCACTAAATTTGTCAGTATATCCCCTGTACGGCGGACAATATGAAACTTTTCTACAAGCACTATACACCTCAGCCACATGCGGCTGGAATAATAACACAAATTAAAACAAACACCACGCAGTTTATAAAGATATTCAGCCTCTGGCTGTCACAACCACGCAGTTAATAATAGTAATCAATAACAATAGGACTCTGACTCGAAATCCACCCTATTCCACTACACTCGTAAAGCTCAAATCCAACGAACTCACCTCTTCTGCCGTCCAAGCAAGCACGAAGTAGAATGAAATCCAATATCATATCAAAAATCCATCAAAAGGTATCACTCCATACAATATCCATAGGAAAATCCAAAGACAATACTAAAACAAAGTCTGATATAGAAAAGGCCAAAAAAAACAAATAACGAACTAGTAGAGAACGGCTCTACGTGCAGATGGGGGGCCAGCGACTGGAAATCAATATCAACAATGGAGGGGTGAGTCCAACACTCAGCAGTACAACTGATATGCATAATAAAACAAATAACAGAGACAACACTAATCATGCGTACATTCTTACGAATACGAGAAGGATAAATGCAATGAAACGAAATCGAGATAACTGTACTAACCGGATCAAAGTACAAGGTAACAGGTCGTCGGATCGAGAGTCATAATCTGGATGCATGTCAATCATATGCATCCACATAAATGCAAATGCAGCAATCACAAACAATAAATGCAATAAATGCATATGGTGACCGTGCACTCGACATCCCTGTAGAGCGACCGAGTGGACGGGATGCTTTCGTACTCCATCCTCTGTCCCCAAATCATAAATGGGGAGCTCAATGCTCTCATCTCCCGGTACGGGATGATATCGCACACTACCCATGAGTCTCCGACCAACGGAGCCAAACAGAGTCCACCATCTGCCGGCTACCACTGCTACACTAAATGCCAACGGAGCCAAACAGAGCGGAACTGACTGCCGGCTACCACACGCCACACAACCGCCTGATATACTACTAATCCATGGGTGGTGGTGGTGTGTGCAGTACATGTAATTGACGATGAGCTCAACCATAGTGGAGCCGACAATTGCACAGCATGCAAACATGATGCATGATACCAAGCATGGCAATCTCATGAATAGCATAGCAAGATCCATACACAAATAAAAGGTGTACCACAAGTTAATGTATCGGATGGAAGGTACACAAACAGATAGGGTATCATATAAACCCTAGGTCCTGAACATGATGTGTCATATGGTTGGGTCACTACCGAAAACATGTATGGTCAGATAAATAATAACATGCAGTGCATAATAAATAAACAAACAACATGTAACAGATCATGTAGTGACCAACCGAATCAAATGGAAAACACAATTCTTGCTATATGTTAGACACTTTATCATGCATATCAAAAGACATAAGTCAAAGTACCCGCCTCCAATAAAGTGGTCCAATCCGGTAATCAAGATACTCGTCGAGATACTGTCCCGAATCAAAGTCCTGTGTCGAACATATAGATATATTTTATTTAGCTACAATTCAAATGAATTTAAATAGCTTAATAAAATCCACGAAACTAATATCAGGGAAAGCCCTAATTAACATCACCAATTGCCTACCCAAAATTAATTCTAACCATTGACTAAGGTTCCTAATCGTTCCATTAGATTCATTTAAAACCCAACTCAATCTACAATATGGATCCGCCATCAATGTATCATCCTATAACCAAATTATGTATGTATCATTTCATACCTAAACAACATGTATTAAAAGCGTGCCAACTCAATCCATAAACTAAACCCTTACCTTACTGCCGCTGGACCAAGATGCTGCTGGAAAACAAAACTTACTACTAGCAAAGATAAATTGCTGCTGTAAATCAAAGGGTTGCTCAACCACAGTCGCTATGGCTCAATAGCAAGGATCGTTGCTGCTGAAGCTTTAAAAGCTTTGCTGCTAAAATCCACTTCACAGATTCTGTCTAGAACAGAATCAAGAACGATCAACCATTAGTTGGGAATGATTTACACTGTTCGAATCAAGAACAAAAAATGGAAAATTCGACATTCCAAACTTACCTCAACCGGAACCTAGGACACAGAAGAAGGCTCGGCCAAATTTAAACTAGACACGGCACAATAAAGGAAGAAATGGTGCTCTGCCGTGGGGAGGAAGGGAGGCTCGGTCGCCGGCACAGAGAATCGGAGAGGGGCGATGGCGCTAGGTTAAACCTAGTGGCCGGCGAGGTCTCGGGAAGAAGAAAAGAGGGAGTCGCGGTGGCCGGCGCTGCTTCGATCCAGAGAGGGCAGCGGCAAGGACGGCGGAGTAGCGCGGGCACGGGGAAAAAAGAAGAAAATGAGAAGAGGGAAGAAAATTGGTCTCGGAGAAGAGGAGGAGGCGGCTAGGGTCAGCGCAGAGGAGATTAGGGCAAGGAGAGGCGCGGCGGTTTCGTGGAGAAGAAATGGAGGAAAACGGCGAAAAATAAAGAAAAATAATAAGAAAAAGAAAAGGGAAAAGGAAAAGAAAATAAATCTTTTCCTCATTAAAACAGGGTAACCTAAACAGGCTTTTCCAGACCCCGCTTTTATCCCCGTCAACTCGTCCGTACGAGCTCCGAAAAATTCTCGAAAAATCTCCAAAAATTCCGGAAAATTCCCTTATTAATATTCGCCTATTTTCCGGTATTTTACACTCACTGACCATAAGAGTCTCAAATATCTGTTCACTTAGAAAGAAACTTAATCTCCGACTGAGGAGATGGATGAAATTCCTGAAAGATTACGATTTGTACCATTAGCTATTACCCGGGGAAAGTTAATGTGGTTGCCGATGTACTCAGCAGGAAGTCCAGAGGGACTTTGTCTTGCCACCGAGTTTCAGTTACAGACTTGGTTCAGGGTTTCTCCGAGTTAGACCTTGAGGAGCAAGGACAGATAGAGCAGGGTATTCTGGTTACCATGGTTGCTCAGTCGTCGATCAGGACGAGGATCCGAGAGGCCAGGCTGGTGATCAGCATTTGCAATTTATAGGCAACTAGATAGCTTCCGGGCAGCAGACCGAGTTCACACGAGACGAGGAGGGTATTTTATACTTCCGAGGTAGATTATGCGTACCTCAGTCTCATCCGGTCTTACAGGAGCTACTTCAGGAGGCTCATCGCTCTCGATTTGTGGTCCACCCAGGCGGGACCACATGTATCAAGATTTGAGGCGTTCCTATTGGTGGAATGGTATGAAGAAAGACATCGCGTAATTTGTAGCGAGAGGTCTTGTCTGTCAGCAGGTGAAGGCAGAGCACCAGATACCTATCGGATTATTTTAGCGGATCCCTATTCCTGAGTGGAAATGAGAACATATTACCATGGACTCTGTGGTGAGTCTGCCTAGAACACGACGAGGTCATGACGCGATTTGGATAATCGCTGATCGATTAACCAAATCCACGCACTCGTTAGCGATCCGGAAGACTGATTTCCTGGATCGATTAGTAGATCTGTTTTGCCGGGAGATCATCAAATCACATGGTGTTCCGTTGACTATTATTTCGGATAGAGACCCCCGGTTCACGTCTCGTTTTTGACAGAGTCTGCAGCAGGCCTTGGGCACGCAGCTCTGTTTCAGTACAACTTTCCATCCGCAGACAGATGGACAGTTAGAGCGGACCATTCAGACTCTAGAGGACTTGCTGAGGTCTTGTGTATTGGATTTTTGGAGGCAGTTGGGAGGACCATTTGCCATTGGTAGAGTTCACCTACAACAACGGTTACATTTGGCCATCCAGATGCCACCGTTTGAAGCATTGTATGGTAGGCCTTGTTGAACACCCACCCTCTGGGATGAGGTTGGGGAGGCCTAGTTGTTGGGACCTCATAGAGCTCAGTATGAGACAGAGTTGGTCCGTACTATCAAACGGAGGATGTCAGAGTCGCAGGACCGCCAGAAGGGTTATGCTGATCGGAGACGCAGACCCTTGGAGTTCTCTACATGCGACACATGTGCTGACAGATATCTTAGTTCCTGTTCAGCCTGACGTCACTTATGAGGAGGTTCTGGTACGGATTCTGGACCGGAAAGAGCGTCAGTTGCGGAATAAGACTATCCGATTGATTAAAGTCGGATGACAACATCATACAGACGAGGAGGCTACTTGGGAGCCTGAGGATACTATCCGAGCTCGATACCCCCATCTTTTCACTTGAGGTATGTGATTTAATTTACCGTTCAACATTTATACTTTATATCTGTTGTTAGTACTTGATGATAGTAGATAACGAAATTTGGGGACCAAATTTTTATTTGTGAGGGAGAATGTAAAATACCAGAAAAATGACGAATAATAATAAGGGAAATTTTCAGAATTTTCGGGAATTTTTCGGAGCTCGTATGGACGAGCTAACGGGGATAAAAATGGGGCCCCAGAAAGCCTGTTTAGGCTACCCCGTTTTAACGAGAAAATGTTTATTTTCTTAATTTCCTTTTCTTTTTTTTTATTTTCTTTTTATTCCCTTCGTTTTCTTCCCGTGTACCCGACACCCCCGCGCCTTCTCCTTCCTCCCTCACTCACTGTGACACCGAAGCCCTAACCGGCGCCGCGGCGGTTGTCTTCTCCCCGAGCGATAAAGACCCAAGTTGATCCCTCTTCCTCCCTTCTGCCGACGCCGCCAGCCCTCTCTCTGATCTTCTCAGTGCCGCCACCGAGACTCCTTGGCTGAATCCTGACTCCCTCACCCTTCCGAGACACCGCTGGCCACAAGAGCCCTAGCGCCGACCCTTCTTCTCCTCTTCCGGGCGCCGGCATCTCTGCCCCAAGCCGTCTCTAGTTTGGGTTGTTTCCAGCCAAGAGCAAGGAGGATTTAAATCCGATGTTTCTTCCTCGTGCCCTAGCTTGTGTTCCTCCTCAGTCGCCAACCCTTTGCTCGATCACATCAGCAACTTGCTTGATCCGGTTGATATCAGTGGGGTTCAGAGAGGTAAGATGAAATCGATTGTTTTCTTGAATGATTGGTTGAACTCGTGATCATTTCTTCTTGGTCTGGTGGATGGACAGCAACTAGCTGAGGGCTGTGGAGCAATAATCACGGCTGTGAGATATATATATTGTGACCTGTGGAGTTAAATTTTTGTGTGCTGTGAATTGAGGTAAGGAGTAGGTAATTGATCTTAGTGGTAGATTATGGTGTAATTTGGATTACATGATTAGTTGTTCATGTGAGTTAGATTGTGGATTAAGTTTATGTTATTGTTGATTAGGGTTTTGTCCTAATTTAGTGTAAGAGATTTTATTTAGCTATTTATAGGAGTGTAGCTAAATAAAATATTTATGTTGGTGATACAGGACATTTGACGCGAGACGAGCGTCTTGACGTCGGATTTGGACTGGATATGATCTTTATATTTTAGGCGGGTACCTCTTGGCTTATCTTTTATGATATTGTCAATTGGATATACATAGTATTTTATAGCTACAAGCAATGATCATGTTTGCCTTTGGTATGTCACGGTTTGATACCCATAGCATGTTCTGTTTTATCGCTTGTTATGTATCCATATTTATACCTCGTGATTATTGTCATGAGTACCTTGGTTCCTAGAGTAAGTGGCATACCTTGCTTTACTGAGTTTAGGGCTAGATTCTGGATTTTTATTATCTGGCATGTGTACCTATATTTTTATATCATATCTGATCTGTGTACCTAGATCCTTTTGCTTTGATCCATGTATATTGTTAGTACATATTTTATGGAGGTGGATATGTTCAGGACCTTGGTTGTTATACCATAGAGGACCTGTATACCCTAGATTTGTGGATTTGACTTACTGGTACTAGGGTACACATTTTTATATATATATGGATTAGTTCAGGATATTGTCATGCTTAGTGACATACACCATTCGCATGATTGCATGCTGCGTGATAAACTGCTCCATTATTGTAGAGCATATCGTCAGTTTCATCACTGTTCGGTGCTCCGTTAGGACGCTCATGGGTAGCGAGACGCAGCGTGGTAGCACGTCAGTTTTGCTCTATTCGGTGCTCCGTTGGTCCGCTCATGGGTAGTGTAACGCAGCGTGGTAGCACATCAGGGATCCCTCCCCGTCATGGTGTACCGGGAGATGAGAGTATTGCGCTCCCCCATTTATGATGTGGGGTAGGAGTATGTGTGTACTTCGACAGCATCCCGTCCACTCGGTCACTCATCAGGAGTAGTGGCGTCAGAGTGCACGGTTGTCACAGCCCTACCCACTCGGTCTCACCATTGTGTGTGAGATGGCTGACTGGCGTCAGGGGTGACCATGTCACTGGCATCATACGCATTAATGCATTTTATTGCTTGTGCTTGCTGCATTTATTTGCTGCATTTGGTTGGATGCATATGTTTGACATGCATACAGGATTTATGACACTCTTGAGTTGACGACCCTTTTGTTCTGGATAGGAGTTCCTGGTGTGTACAACTTCCTCAGTTACCTTTCAGTTTTGCATATTTCCTATATATGATTAGGAAGCTGTATTCCATGTTTATTGCTGTTAAATATATCTTACTAGGCATGTTTATTGGTATTCGCTGAGTTGTTGAACTCACCCCCATGGAAACTATCTTTTTCAGGTACTAGGTTGGTTATGATGTCTCTTGGAGTATCCTGTCTGTTGGTCCCCACGTCACCTCAGAAGATCTATCAGTTTCATTTATGTTTTGTTTGTTTTATGTGTCAGTGTGTTTAGTTTGTGCTCCGGTTTTGTTTTTGGAGTTTTGAAGTTGTTATGTGGTATTTTGTATTATTGTTGGTTGTGTAAGCCTAGCCAGCTAGCAGTTTTGTGTTTGATTTGTATTTGGTATTTGTCATTTTCCGTTGTGTTTTGGTTTTGGTTCAACCGAGTGGGCTACTTTACATATAACTGCATGGTTGTGTTTTTATTGTATCAGCCGAGTATGCTGTATCATATAACTGCGTGGTTGTGTGTATATTCCAGCCGCCTGTGGCTGATGTATATTGTGCATGTAGAAATGATTCAGATTGTCAGCCGTACAAGGGAGGTGCTGCCGAAATTTCTTCGGACAGGGACTCCCCCGGGGCGTGACACAATTCGCTATTGTATCTCTCCATGCATTGACATTTGTTCTTTGTTGTTCTTGAGTATCAAATAATTGATCAAAGCAATCAATACCATGAACTTGTTTTAGCAAGGATGATGAAGCTTCATTATTTGGTTCAACTGGAAATTCATCAAAATGACTCCTTGCTAAGAAAATTATATAATCCGGCACAACCCAAAACAAACTTGACTTGTATATTATATGAAAATGGAGGAGTTGTTCTAAATATTTTAAATCGCGATTTAAATATTCTAAATACCCTCTCAATGACGTTCTTCTAGGAGCATGATGAAGATTGAATAACTCCTTTTCATTTTTTGGACGACAACCTTAGCAAGTGAATTCCTGGAGATGATATCGCACACCTCAAAACGGAGTCAAAAATTGACGTCAATTTAGATATCCACCATCCATTAAAAAATATTTTCCTATAAAACTAGACTAAATATAAATAACATATGTAATTTTAAAATCTTATAAAAAATAAAATAAAATAAGCAAATAACATATAGGATAAAATATGCATACCTTGTGGAACTTTAAATCCATTATTTCTTGATAAAGTATCTGTCAAAATATTTGAATCATGACATATCCCTCCCACCCACTGAGTAGTCACCAATTGCATTCTTTTTATCAGGCCAAAAAATAAAGAATTTAAATGCCTTAGGAACGAGACAAGTAAGCGACCCCAAGATTCCCAAAGATTCCTTTTAATGCATGGGGAGGTTGGTGAGAAAAAGAGAGAAACTTGGCCATGCATTATTCTCGAGTCACCCAGGTCAATCGAACCCGATGTAGACGACCCTTGCATTCTAGTTCGAATCTTCACCTGTGTTGATACAGTCTGACCTGGATGTTGTTTTGCTGTTGACACTGATTTAAGTTTGTATCAGATATTTAACTCAGATTAATTACTAATCTAGGTTGACTTGGTTAACCTGATTGACCTGATTGGGAAAAGTCCAAGCAAGGAGCTTGGCACGGGAAAGTCCTGGTGAGTGAAGCCAGGCAGTGGGAAAGTCCTAACTGGGATGTTAGGCAGTTGGAAAGTCCTGGTGAGTGAAGCCAGGCAATTGGAAAGTCCTGGTGAGTGAAACCAGGCAATTGGGAAGTCCAAGTGTGGAAGCTTGGCAAGTATGGTCGGAGAGGGTTCGGTAGCACGCTCTCTGGACCGTCAGGGGTGAGGGCAGCAAGCTTGGAAGCTTGACTCGAGACTCACAGCTTTGGATCGGTCTGCAGACCGATCCAGTGGCACAGTGGCACGGCTGATCGGTCTGTAGACCGATCCAGTTGCCTGATCGATCTGCAGACCGATCAGGCAACACTCACAGGCAACACTCAGTAGCACACTGAGTGTATACTGATCGGTCCGGGGACCGATCCAGTTGCCTGATCGATCTGCAGACCGATCAGGCAACACTCAGTAGCACACTGAGTGGATACTGATCGGTCCGGGGACCGATCAGATGATCCTCAGTAGCGCTGAGTGGATACTGATCGGTCTTACGGACCGATCCAGCTGAGTCCTGATCGGTCCACAGACCGATCAGGCTTCGTTGCCAGATTCGCGTGAAGGGGTGGATCGGTCTTGGGACCGATCAGACAAGCACCTGATCGGTCCCCGGACCGATCAGTGACGATAAATAGAAGCGTGGATCGGTCTGCTCACCGATCCACAGTATGGCTTGTTTTGCATGCGCTTTCTCTTATTGTTTCTGATTCGCAATTGCTTTTACCTATTTCGTTTCTAACCATCTGCTGTAAGCTTTCTCGAAGTTACAGGTTACAGATTACTTGATGTTGGGTGAATTCAAATTAAGGATCATTAGTAGAAGGCGACGAAAAAGCTTTTGCTGTGTCTCGCTGCGGACAAACCAGTTTTGGTAGCAACGTCTCGTTTGCGATCTGCTGGCAGCCGTTTGGTCGAAATCAGCTTGACTTGTGCTGATAGGTTCAAGCTCAGAGGTACCAGTGGAAACGAGGATGCCATTGGTGGGAGCTGAGACAATCAGACAAGGAAGAAGCGTGATTGGCGACGTCGTGGACGGTTGCAGGGATTTGCTGCAGGTTTGGCAGAGATCCGTTACAGAGCAGAGAGGCATATGAAGGTGGAGAGGAGAGGCTCTCGTGACAATGCTTTTTGTGCTCTTGCTGTGAAAAACACTGTGGAGAAAAACTCTCTGGAAGATTGAAGCAGTGTGCTTGTTCTTCGCTGATTGTGGCTGTGAGCTTCCTTTGATCATTTCACTTGAGCCACTACTGTAAGTCTTGTGCTTAATTTCTTACTGCTGTTAAAGACTTTGTGGAGAGGTTACTCCACCGAGAAGGAGAATCCTTTAGCCGGATAGCTTCCGGGGTGTGATCTACCGAAAGATCAAGAGGATTCGTCCACCTTACGGACACGCCGAGGAGTAGGGGCAAGTTATCCCCGAACCTCGTAAATCTCTGAGTTAGTATGCTGTGCTTTCTTGTTTTAGTTTTCTAATTCCGCTGTGCTAACAAAGTTCTTGAAGAAATTTGTGTTTAGTGTTTTTCAAAGAGGCTATTCACCCCCCTCTAGCCATCTAAGGTCCCAACAAGTGGTATCAGAGCCTGGTGCTCTTCATTTCGGCTTAACAACCCGAAGAGCAAAACAATGGCCATGAAGGAGGGATTTAGCACCAACCGTCCACCTTATTTCGAAGGAGCAGATTTTCAATATTGGAAGGACCGCATGGAGTACTACCTCAAAACCGACATAGCCATGTGGTTCTTAGTCAAGGAAGGTTTCACACCACCAAAGGATGAAGAAGGTAAGGAACTCGAGTCGTCAAAGTGGTCTACCGAACAACTCCGCAAAGCACAAGCCGATGCCAAGGCTATGGTCACCTTGCAATGTGGAATCGCCAAGGACCAACTCGTCAAGGTAGGTCCGTTCTCAAGTGCAAGAGACCTATGGAACAAACTCATCGAGCTCCAAGAGGGAACTCGAGATTCTCGGATTGCCAAGAGGGACCTATTCTTGAATCAGCTCCAAAATCTAACCATGAAGGACAATGAAACGGTGAGTGAACTTCATGGGAGATTCAAGGAGATCATCAATGGTCTCCACTCCGTGGATGAACGGGTAGAAAATCGTGACCTAGTAAGGTACGCTCTTAAATTTTTTCCTAGGAATGCCTTGTGGTCATCCATGGTAGATGCCTACAAGGTATCCAAGGATCTTTCCATTGTTAAACTAGATGAATTTTTCTGTGAGATGGAACTTCATGAGCTTGCTAACAAAGGTCAAAAAGAGAAGGGTATTGCTTTATTTGCAGGACCAAAGAGCAAGGATGGAAGAAGGAAGAAGGAAAAGAAGAAAGAAAAGGAGATTTCCTCATCCACCTCTTCTTCCGAATCCGATGATGAAAGTGGATCATCATCAAGCGAGATGGCGAACTTCGTAAGGAGGATTATGAGAAGAGGCCGAAGATACAAAGGAAAAGGTAAAACTAATGATCAAAATTTTGATAAATCTAATGTTACATGTTATGAGTGTAGCAAGAAAGGACACATTCGGAGCGAGTGTCCGAAACTAAAGAGGAAGGAGGAACGAGCCAAAAGGAAGGAGGAAAGAGCCAAGAAGAAGAAGGCTCTCAAGGCCACTTGGGATGAGTCCTCATCAAGCTCATCGGAGGAAGAAGAGAAGATGGAAAAGAGCACTCGGCAATTGGCACTCATGGCAAGGGAAGAGGGAATCCGAGTGACGCTTCAACCACGGCTTCATCATCTTCGGATGATGAAGAGGTAACCTCTTCTCATATAGAAAAGTGTTATAAAACTATCACTCACTTATCTACATTGCTTAAAAAGTCAAAAACAGAAAATAAATTGTTGAAAGAAGAAGTAAAAACCTTAAGGACCCTTAGGGAAGATGAGGTCGATGACCTACATCTAGAAGTCCTTGAGGATGAGAACAAGGCCTTAAAGGGTGAGGTTGAGAAACTCAAGAAAATGCTTGAGAAATTCTCAACTAGCTCTAAGACTCTAGACATGATTCTAAATGCCCAAAGGACAGTTTACAACAAAGCCGGGTTAGGGTATCAACCCAAGGAGTCGAGTTTCATTTCTCTAATGTCTAGAACTCAAAATAGTAGATCACATGTTTCTAGAGTTCATGGAACTAGGAAAGGTATGACCAAGGCATGGGTTCCTAGGTCTTTCGTTGTAGAAGCATTAGGTCCCAAGATTTGGGTACCTAAAACCTCTATTTTTCGTGTATTGTAGGCATTGGTGGGGAGCATCTATCAACTTGGTTTGTTGATAGTGGATGCTCCAAGCACATGACTGGGAACAAATTACTGTTTACTACCATTCAAAACAAAAGTAGAGGTAATGTGTCTTTTGGTAATAATGGTAGCCTTAAGGTTGTAGGAATTGGAGACATTCATATATCCGAATGTCTTCATATCAAGAATGTCCTTCTAGTCAAGGGATGACTTTTAATCTCCTAAGTGTCAGTCAATTGTGTGATACGGGTTACACAATTGAATTTCATTCAAGTCAATGTTTGGTTAAACACATTGACACACTTGACACGATACTAGTAGGCACAAGGGTTGACAATATTTATCAAGTATCATTTAAAAGTGCTACTAATGCTTTGATTAAGTGTTTCATGTCGAAAGAAGAAGAGTCTTGGTTATGGCATAGAAGATTGGCACATGTAAACATGAAGAACATCTGGAAGTTGGCCAACCAAGGATTAGTGCGAGGCCTACCAAGCATCAAGTTCCACAAGACCAAACTATGTGATGCATGTCAAAAGGGTAAGCAAACAAAAGCTGTCCATAAAGGTAAAAGCAATGTAAGTACATCTACTGCTTTAGATTTATTGCACATGGACCTATTTGATTGCAGTAGTGTAATATCATTGAATGGAAGTAGATATTGTTTGGTAATCGTTGATGATTTTACTAGATACACATGGACTTTCTTCTTGAAACATAAGGACCAAACTATAGATATTTTTATTTCCTTTTGTAGAAGAACTGAAAATGAAAAATCGACAACAATTAAAACCATTAGAAGTGATCATGGTGGGGAATTTCAAAATCATAGGTTTTTAGAGTTTTGTCAAGAAAAGGGATATAGGCATGAGTTCTCTACTCCAAGGACCCCACAACAAAATGGGGTTGTGGAGAGAAAGAACCGAGTCCTATAAGAGGCTGCACGAAGCATGCTCAATGAGTACTCACTACCGAGCTACTTATGGGCTGAAGCTGTGAATACAGCTTGCTATGTGCAAAATCGAGTTTTAATACATAGGTTTTTAGGAAAGACTCCCCATGAACTTTGGTTTGGGAAACCACCTACAATTAAACATCTTAGGGTGTTTGGTTGTAAAGTGTTTATCTTAAACACCAAGGACCATCTTGGGAAGTTCACGGCTAAGGCTGATCAAGGGATATTGGTCGGGTACTCTCTTACCAGCAAAGCCTATCGAGTCTACAATGAGAGGACTAAATTGATTGAAGAGTCCTCGGACGTAGCATTTGAAGAAATCCCTAAATCAAATGATCAATCAAGGGATGTAGGAGAAATTCAATTCGAACTTAGAAATCTAAGTTTGAATGATCAAAACATTGGAAGAGTCGAAGTTGACTCTGAAGATGATGAGCAAAGGCAAGAAAGGGCTCAATCTGATCTCTTGCCTGTGCTGAGTGAGACCACTCATGAGGCACCGCCAACTCCAAGGCAATCTAGGATAGTCTCTAGTCATCCACAAGACCAGATTGTGGGAGACATCCAACAAGGGGTTAGGACTAGATCATTCTTCAGAAATGAGTCGAATGAGGTTGCTTTGATCTCAGAAATCGAACCTAAACTAGTTGATGAGGCATTGCATGATCCTGATTGGGTCATAGCTATGCAAGATGAGTTAGGTCAATTTGAAAGAAGCCAAGTGTGGGACTTGGTTCCTAGACCTAAGAAGACCACCATTATTGGAACTAAATGGGTCTTCAAAAATAAGTTAAACCAAAAGGGAGAGGTAGTAAGAAACAAGGCAAGACTAGTAGCCAAGGGCTATAGTCAAGTTGAAGGCCTCGATTATGATGAAACTTATGCTCCCGTGGCTCGATTAGAGTCCATTCGTTTAATGCTAGCTTTTGCTGCACATAGAGGTTTCAAGCTCTATCAAATGGACGTTAAATCGGCCTTCTTAAATGGTTTCATTAAAGAAGAGGTCTATGTTGAACAACCACCGGGGTTTGTGAATACCGAAGCTCCAAACCACGTGTACAAGCTCAAGAAAGCTCTTTATGGGCTTAAACAAGCACCTCGAGCTTGGTACGAAAGGTTGTCAACTTACCTATTAGAAAAGGGTTTTGTGAGAGGTCAAATAGACCCAACACTATTTCTGCGTAGAGATGGTGAAAACATATTTGTAGCCCAGGTGTATGTCGATGACATAATTTGTGGCTCAAATAACAAGGGCTATTTAAATGAATTTATCACTCACATGGAAAGTGAGTTTGAAATGAGTCTGGTGGGAGAATTGACATTCTTCCTTGGACTTGAAATCAAACAAACTCGAGATGGCATTTATGTCCATCAAACAAAATACACTCAAGAGATGCTCAAGAAATTCAAAATGAGTGATTCTAAGGAAGTATCCACTCCAATGGCGACGAGCACTCGCCTAGACAGTGATGAGAATGGAAAACCAGTTGATCTAACGCAATATAGAAGCATGATTGGTAGTCTTCTATATCTCACAGCTAGTCGACCGGCCATACTCTTTGCGGTGGGCATGTGCGCTAGGTATCAAGTCTGTGCCAAGGAATCTCACTTAATTGCAGTTAAGAGAATTCTGAGATACCTTAAAGGCACAATTAGAGTAGGTCTTTGGTACCCTCGTACTGAATCATTTGACTTGATAGGTTATACCGATTCCGATTATGCTGGGTGCAAATTGGATCGGAAAAGTACGAGTGGGGGTTGCCAATTTTTAGGTTCATGTTTAGTTAGTTGGTCAAGTCGGAAGCAACATTGTGTTGCTCTCTCCACGACCGAGGCTGAATATATTGCCATGGGAGAGAGTGTATCACAGTTGTTGTGGATGATACACACCCTAGAGGATTATGGACTCTCTTATAAGGGTGTACAAGTGCTATGCGACAACATTAGCACAATCAACCTAACTAAAAATCCAGTCCATCATTCTAGGACCAAGCACATTGAAGTGCGTCATCACTTCATTAGAGATCACGTAGCTAGGGGTGACATTGTGCTCACATATGTGGAGTCAAAGTCAAACCTAGCCGACATTTTCACCAAACCCCTTCCGGAAAATGAATTTAGTCATTTAAGGAGGGAGTTGGGGATGTGTTTGGCTCCTTAGGTCATTAGAACTTCACCATGATCAATAAGGACTATTAAAATGACAAGAGTAATTGGGAAACTGATTTGGGCAATTTGGGGACATCTCACACAAACGATAAGGTTTAACAAATTGTTTTTGTTTGCTAGAAATGGGGTGAGATGCTAGGAACAACCAATTTATTCAAAATGTACTATGCATCCCTTGAATAAGTAGGTTGAAGAGACATAAATTGAGTATGGGGAAGGTCATTACATAATTCATGTGTATTTGACTCCTAGATCTTACTCATATATTCCAACCAAGGAATCTTGGTTGGACTTTTGTCTAGAAATTATCTAATCATGATTGATGTGTTGATTGATACTTTGGATTGGTATCTTTAATGATAAGATGAGTTGATAATGTAAGAATAGTAATTTAGGATATATTTTGACAAATTTGAAACTAAACATGACAGGGTTGGATATTTCAGGTTTTGAAACTCTGAAATGTCTGAAACTAACTTGTAACTTAATAAAAAAAAAACCTAGAATGTTAGGACTTTCAGAGCTTGCAATTAGGAAATGTTCTTGTTCGTAGATGTTTAAGTTCTGTGTTCTGAATTTGAGAAGTTCTGAATTTTCAGAATTCTCGAGAGAAACGACTGCGAAATCAGTTGCTCGAATTCAGATATCAGAAATCTGAATTATCAGACACTGATCGGTCTCACGACCGATCAGGAGACTCTCTGATCGGTCCACAGTCCGATCAGGGGTCCTCCAGATATCTTCGTGCTTTCTGTTGGCTCACTGATCGGTCCAGGGACCGATCATGAGGTTCTGGCACGCGACAATCACAAATGATCGGTCCAGGGACCGATTAGGAGGATCTCACGCGACGATTCACCTCTCTGTTCGATCTCTGATCGGTCCAAGGACCGATCAGCTCTCTATGGTTCGCAGGAAGGCCCCTGATCGATCCGAGCACCGATCAGAGGGTTTCCTGATCGGTCAAGGGGACCGATCAGACCCTTTTTGTGTGCGTTAAAATCGATCCTGATCGGACAGCCGTCCGATCAGATTACACTGTGCGCTACCCCTCATTAAATCCTCCTGACCTCCTCTCTTCCCGATCTTCTTCTTTCTCACAACCCTAGCCGACCGACGCCCCGACGCCCCTTTCTTCCTCCCGTATTCTCGACCCATCGTCTTCTAAAAGCCGAAGGTCAAAATGGCACCGAGGTAATCTCTCGATCTCTAATCTCTACTGTTATTGTCTTTGGCAGTTCACGTTATCATGTTTCTTACGGTGACTGTGGTTTGTGTTTGGTGGTTTGCCCATGGCCGGTGCTCTCTCTTTGTTTCCCATTGTCCAAATGGTTAGGAAGAAACCCACTAGTGGTGAGGGTACCTCTAAGGAACCAACCGAGAAATCCAAATCCAAGTCCAAAGCTCCTGCTACCTCCCGACCTCAACCGGCTAGTTCGGGGAGATTCCCCAACCAACAATTTGAAAAATCATTTAAGGAGAGGACTTTCAAATTACTCCCTTGTCGATCCGTTGATAAGAAGTTCATGCAGGAATCTTGTCCCTCTATTTTAGAAACCATTGCCTACTACAAGCTCGATTCTTTGGTTTTTCTAGAAAGGGACATCAACTTTGATCTAGTATCTGAATTCTATAACAACCTTCATCAGACTCCTGATGGTAGTTATAGAACAAGAGTGGCTAAGCAAAACGTTGATCTCGACATAATTGCCTTCTTTGAGTATTTAGGTTGTCGTTTGTGTTCGGGGACGGTGTTCTCCATCTATCCTGTTTTGCCTGAACCCGTACCTCATCCTCTTAATGTCTCTTCTGACTCAATCTATGAGTACTTCTTTGGTCATCCGAGACTGGATGGTTTAGATGAGTTAGATGACGACTTTCCTACATTTGCAGCCCTTAGACTCTCTGCTCCTGACTACATCCTTTTCAAAGTTGTCACACAATGTCTTCTACCTATCACCTCTAAACCGTTGGCAGAAATTCGACCATATCACTGTCTGATGCTTTATGGGTTACGTCGACGTCTAGATTTTGATATTATGTCGAGTGTCTATATGTCTATCATATCCCATAGCGAACCGAGCGGCGACAACATCTATATGCCTTTTGGGCATATAATTACTGATTGGCTCGAGTCCATGGGTATTGACGTCTCTAGGGGGAGGATAGTGAAGATGGTCAGGCAGGATTGTCGACTTGGGAAACGTGCATTTTCCAAGTCCGGAATCCTAAGTCAGGATGGGTCGGTTAGGTGGAAGGATGGGAGGGCACTGGGTGAGCTACCGCTTCCACGACAGGTTGCTCATCCTCCTGCTGCTGCTGCATATGGCGAGGAGGATCCAGATCTGCGCTGGCAGATCGCTGAGCTGGAGAGCCGGTTTGACCGCCACGAGGAGATGGTGACTGCTGAGTTCGATGGACTACGCTTACGGATTGACCAGCGCTACGATGACCTGCGCGGGCATATTGACCAGCGCTTCGATGATATGCGCAGTCATCAGGTGGTGACGCAGCAGTTGCTACTCGGATGGATGGCACGATACCCGCCTCCGCAGTCTTACCCAGGCTATCCATCCTCCAGCGTGCCGTCTCAGGATTTCACCCTTCCTGCCGATGATGATGATGCTCCTCATGTTGAGGACGTTGATTGATGTAGTCTGTGTGTCACCTAGTCTGTATGTATTTTGGATGCTATGTGTTAGTCTGACCTGGATATTTGTACTTCTGATGCTACTCATATATTTATGCTCCTCGGTTTTATATTTGCTTGCTTCTTATTATGCTTCATTTTCTGTATTTTTTATGTTGTTCCTATGCCATGATTTGATTGTATCTTTTGTCTTTCTTACTGTCATATTGAGACCTAAGAGGGAACTCTGGGTCGGTTAAGAGAAGGCAGTATGGTTTAAGGGGGAGCCTTTTGAGTTTTTGTCACCTCATTTGCACCTTTTCGGTGTTTGACAAAGGGGGAGAGGATACCTAAGTTTAGAAATGTATGAAAGCTTGATTTTAGGGGAGAGGATAAAGGGAAGGATCTTGATTCCCGTCATTGACTTGGTAGTGTATCCGTCTTAGGGGGAGGATCCCGATTTCCCTAAAATTATGGGTAAATGAGCATTTCTGATCTAAACTTAAATCGTGTTGTCAAACAACAAAAAGGGGGAGATTGTTGATACAGTCTGACCTGGATGTTGTTTTGCTGTTGACACTGATTTAAGTTTGTATCAGATATTTAACTCAGATTAATTACTAATCTAGGTTGACTTGGTTAACTTGATTGACCTGATTGGGAAAAGTCCAAGCAAGGAGCTTGGCACGGGAAAGTCCTGGTGAGTGAAGCCAGGCAGTGGGAAAGTCCTAACTGGGATGTTAGGCAGTTGGAAAGTCCTGGTGAGTGAAGCCAGGCAATTGGAAAGTCCTGGTGAGTGAAACCAGGCAATTGGGAAGTCCAAGTGTGGAAGCTTGGCAAGTATGGTCGGAGAGGGTTCGGTAGCACGCTCTCTGGACCGTCAGGGGTGAGGGCAGCAAGCTTGGAAGCTTGACTCGAGACTCTGGATCGGTCCGCAGATCGATCCAAGGGCACTGGCACTACCGATCGGTCTGCACCAACCAAAGGGCACGATACTACCGATCGGTTCAGAATCGATCAGCTGCGATCGACCGCAGATCGACGGGCAACACCGATAACCATCGAGTATACCGATCGGTCCGGGACCGATCAGCAAAACTCGAGCACATCGAGTATACCGATCGGTCCGGACCGATCGATAACACCAAGAGCACATCGAGGATACCGATCGTCCGGGACCGATCGGATGATCCTTAGTAGCGGGTGGATACCGATCGATCTTACGGACCGATCCAGCTGAGTCCTGATCGGTCCACAGCAGGCTTCGTTAGCAGATTTGCGTGAAGGGTGGATCGGTCTTGGGACCGATCAGACAAGCACCGATCGGTCACCGGACCGATCGATGACGATAAATAGATCGGTCTGCTGACCGATCCACAGTATGGCTTGTTTTGCATGCGCTTTCTCTTATTGTTTCTGATTCGCAATTGCTTTTACCTATTTCGTGTCTAACCATCTGCTGTAAGCTTTCTCGAAGTTACAGGTTACAGATTACTTGATGTTGGGTGAATTCAAATTAAGGATCATTAGTAGAAGGCGACGAAAAAGCTTTTGCTGTGTCTCGCTGCGGACAAACCAGTTTTGGTAGCAACGTCTCGTTTGCGATCTGCTGGCAGCCGTTTGGTCGAAATCAGCTTGACTTGTGCTGATAGGTTCAAGCTCAGAGGTACCAGTGGAAACGAGGATGCCATTGGTGGGAGCTGAGACAATCAGACAAGGAAGAAGCGTGATTGGCGACGTCGTGGACGGTTGCAGGGATTTGCAGGGATTTGCTGCAGGTTTGGCAGAGATCCGTTACAGAGCAGAGAGGCATATGAAGGTGGAGAGGAGAGGCTCTCGTGACAATGCTTTTTGTGCTCTTGCTGTGAAAAACTGTGGAGAAAAACTCTCTGGAAGATTGAAGCAGTGTGCTTGTTCTTCGCTGATTGTGGCTGTGAGCTTCCTTTGATCATTTCACTTGAGCCACTACTGTAAGTCTTGTGCTTAATTTCTTACTGCTGTTAAAGACTTTGTGGAGAGGTTACTCCACCGAGAAGGAGAATCCTTTAGCCGGATAGCTTCCGGGGTGTGATCTACCGAAAGATCAAGAGGATTCGTCCACCTTACGGACACGCCGAGGAGTAGGGGCAAGTTATCCCCGAACCTCGTAAATCTCTGAGTTAGTGTGCTGTGCTTTCTTGTTTTAGTTTTCTAATTCCGCTGTGCTAACAAAGTTCTTGAAGAAATTTGTGTTTAGTGTTTTTCAAAGAGGCTATTCACCCCCCTCTAGCCATCTAAGGTCCCAACAACCTGAACCGCTTCACTTCCTGGGCTAATTCGTACCTCACAAGCACCCTACTTCCCTTTCTTGTAAGCCTCGTGAAAGTGATAAAGCCACGGGATCTGCCACATTTGACCTCTATCACACATTCATCTATCACAGCGACCAGATAACAATAGAGAAGCCAATGTAGGCATCGAGCTCGCAATTCAATCTGCGCCAGCTTCCAACATCACCTTCATCGTCATTGGTTCTCCTATAGCCATCTAAGAGATTAGTGCCCACCTACCCCCTCGTATACTTTGACGAAGAAAATGGAATGCTAGATATGGATCTGGATAACCAATCACCAAACCTCAATCTATCACTTCTCACAAACCCAAAGTAGTGTGTCCTGTGTAACTGAAGCACTTCAGCAGAGTGTCAGCGACTCAATCAAGCAGGAGCTGGAGGATTGCTGGAAGAGTCATCTCTACATTACTCTTCCATGAACCATCCCCTTTCCTCGCCTTCTCTCTGGCACAGGAAGAGCAGAGTTGAATACATCTCTTTTATAAGATTAAAGAAATAATCAAAATTGAGGAGAAAGAAGAGAAAGGACTTATTCATAAAATTAAAATGATTTGAAGTCTATAGAAATCTCAAGGGTGAGAAGAAGACTTTTTATTTTATTTTGAAAGTTGTATCAAATGTTTTGGAGAGCTCTTATTGGTTAAAATTTGTATTTAAGGAATTCTAAAATAATCCATAAAAATCTATTGAAACTTTGGATACCAAAAGATTTTTATAGAGTTTTAAAAAGTTTAATTTGAATACCACACGACTTTTTAAAACTCTATAAAAATCTAATTTGGATACCACTAAATTTCTATAAAGTTTATAAAAGTCTAGATTGAATACTCTAGACTTTTAAAATCCACAAAAGTCATTTAAAGTAATTAAAAGTCCAACATTGAATACACACTCCTAAGTTTATTATACTTATTTTGTACGTGGATGATATATTGCTTGAAAGCAATAACAAGGGGTAGCTGCATGAAATTAAGATATTTCTATCTAGTAATTTTGAAATGAAAAATCTTGATCAAGTATCCTTTGTTTTAGACATATAGATCTATCGTGATCGTCTATTCTTGGACTATCACAATTCTTATATGCGTCAAAATGGAAAATCTCATGTATGCACAAATTTATACTCGATCAGATATATAATTTATAGTGAGGATGTTAAGCAGATATGTTAATAACATAGGACCATCACACTGGAATGCGGTAAAAAGAGTCATGTGGTATTTAAAAAGAACTAAAGGGCGCATGCTCACATATTAGAGATTAAATCACCTAGAGGTAATTGGATTTTTAGACTCCGATTTTGCTAGATGCTTGGATAGCAGGAGGTTCACTTCGGACTATATTTTTGTCATGCCCCAGGTAGTCCCTGTCAGACAGTAACATCTCCCCTGTACGGATGACAATATGAAACTTTCTACAAACCCTCAGGGCCAATCATACCTCGGCCAACACGGCCGGAACATAATACAAATAAGTACAAGTAATCCACGCAGTTTATATATATATCAGCCTCTGACTATCACAACCACGCAATTTATATTTGAAAGCCACCTACTCCAGTACATAACGGAAAACTTAAAACCACAACAGAGAAAACAACGCAGTGGAAAAAGAAGTGCAGTAGACCAAAACTTGATGAAAATCCTCGAGTACCATCATACATCACATATATATTAAATATAGCAAGTAAAACCAAAAACCAAAATGTGCAAACTCGTCGCGACGCGAAGTGATGGGGGACTAACGATTGGAACCTCCTAACAGCATTAACCTGAAATGGTAATATCAACGGGGTGAGTCAACTCCTCAGTGGATACCAAGTTGGCATGCATAGCAAACTATAACTAATGGTAATAAATATGCGTACAGTCTTCTGAGATAATATACAATGCAAAACTGAAAGAAAAAGGAAGAAGCTGTACCCACCAGGACCTCCTATCAGGATAGGTCGTCAGACCGAAAATAACATGTCCCTGTATGCATGTCAATCATATGCATCCATCCAATATGCAGCAAATAAATGTAGCAAACACAAGCAATAAATGTAATAATGCATATGATGCAAATGACATGTCCTGATCACCCATGACGCCAGTGAGTCATCTCACACACGATGGTGAGACCAAGTGGGTAGGGCTATGACAACTGTGCACTCTGCTATCACTGCTCCTGATGAGTGACCGAGTGGACAGGATGCTGTCGGAGTACACCTATCCTCCTACCCCAAATCATAAGTGGGGGAGCTTAATACTCTCCTCTCCCTGAGCCAGTCCAGAGGAGGGATTCCTGCCGGCTACCACACTGCGTCACACTACCCATGAGCGGACCAATGGAGTCAAACAGAGCAAATATGTCTGCGGGCTACCACGTTGCGTCAACACTACCCATGAGTGGACCAGGGAAGCCTAACAGAGCATAAATGTCACACACCCTGCCTGATTACCACTAACCCATGAGTGGTTGTGTGTGCAGATCCATGTAACTGGCGATGTACTCAACAATAATGGAGCTGCCAATCGCTCAACATGCAATCATGCGAGATGGTGCATGACACTAAGCATGAAGTTCCTGACCATATCTACCTCCATAAAAGATGTACCAAAATACGTGGATCAAATAATATAATCTAAGTACACAGGTCAGGTATGGTATCTAACCAGTCCAGTATATTATAAGGCATGGCATGTCACTACCGCTATAACATAAAGAATAAACAGGGGCATGAATGCAAAATAGGTAAAAAAACAAAACAAGCTCGGAAATAAATAGTGACATACCGATGCAAATATAAACATAATTATTACTACTTGTTAAAAATCTACTAAGCATATCAACATGACATATCAAAAGAGATAAGTTAGGGTACTCACCTCAAAAAGTGGAGATCGTTTCAGAAATATATCTCACGTCGAGACACCGTCTCGAATCAAAGTCCTATAATACATGATATACAGATTTAGCTAATTACATATAAATTAATTAGCTAAATTAAATCCCTGAGAAGCTAACCTAAATCCAAATCTAATTATAAACCATAATTGGATCATCTAACTCCTCAATCAATTCTAACAAATCCCTTTAAATTAGGACTTGTAATAAACGTAATCAATCTCAACAACTTAATCTAAATCAGTACTAAATGTAATAATTTCATAGCACAACTTACCCAAAAATCTGTTTGTTCCTGAATCAGTCCACTGTTAGAAAAACCTCCTTAACAACACTGCCAGCTAAAGCCAATTTTAGTCGTGTTGTTGCTGACAATCGAAGCTACAGTGGCTGGTTCAGACAACTAACCTCAATAACTCAAAATTATAATATGATATCAGATCGAAACCAAGCATTTCTTACCCAAATTTGATATCTCAACTATTGAACCATCGCTGGAGAAAACCACAGTCCAACTATCCCTCAAATCTGCCCGCCTAAAGCTCTAAACTGGATCCACCGATTTCCCTCAGATGAAATCCAGATGCGGCTGTGGTGGTGAACTAGAGCAGAGGGCACTAGGGCATCGGGAGGTGACTGCAGTAGGCGGTAGTGGATTTCGATCAGTGGAACACCGCCTCGAGTATGTGGCTGAGGCTTCGTCGGTGATTTGTCAGTAAGTAGTGGCTGTGGCGAAGAGAAGAATCGGCAACAGTGTGAATCAGAGAGAAGCAAAAGAAGAAGAATAGGTCGAAGTTAACTTACCCTCCGAGTCCGGAACACCCTCCATGCCGACAATCAAGGGCTAGGGCACGGGTAGAAGAGCGGCTTGGGTTCTCTCTCTTCCGACCGAAGATCACTCACGCAAGGGAGGCGATCGGGAGAAAGAGTGACTGAAGGCGATCGGGAGAAGGGCTCGGCCGACGGTGGCTCAAGCGTCGCCAGCGCTTGGGCAAGGAACTCGATGTCGTGCGATGTAGAGAAATCAGGAGAGATGGAAGATCGGCAAAGGCAGAGGAGATCAGGAGAAGAAGTGACCAACTTCTCCTTGTCTGCCCCTTTTGTCCGCAAGAGAGGAGATGAAGCATCTCAGCGGCGCCGTCGATTGGAGGAGATGAAGGGATTGGGAGAGCCGACATGGGTCGGGGGAGTCAGCGAAGAGAAAAGAAAATGAAACAGGAAAAGGAAAAGGAAAAAAAAAAAAAAGAAAAGAAAAATTAAAACTTTTCCTCGTTTAAATGGATAGCTTAAACAGACTTTTCCCGGACCCATATTTATCTCCGTAACCTATACCATACGGTCTCCAAAAAAATCTCAGAAAATTTCTAAAAATTCTGAAAATTTTTGTTATGGTTATTCATCCTTTTTCGATATTTTACATTCTCCCCCACTAATAAAAATTTGGTCCCCAAATTTCGTTATCTACCATCAGCAAGTACTAATTATAGATAGATAGTATAAATGCTGAACAAAAATTAAGTCACATACCGCAAATAAAAAGATGAGGGTATCGAACTCGAATCGTATCCTCGAGCTCCCAAGTAACCTCCTCGTCAGAATGATGCTGACATCCGACTTTAACCAACCGGATAGTCTTGTTCCGCAGCTGACACTCTTTCTGGTCCAAAATCCGTACTGAAACCTCCTCGTAGGTCACGTCAGGCTGAATGGAAACTGGTATATCTGACAACACATAAGTTGGGTCGGCTACGTATCTCCTCAGCATAGACACATGGAATACATAGTGTATGCCTGCCAAAGCCGGTGGTAGTGCCAGTGTTGGGTTTTTCGGGCCGCAAAAACTGCTTTTTGTGTTGCAGAAACCCCGAAACCCCGCCACCGGATCCGTGCGATGAAATAAAATTTGCGTAAAACTTCGAGTACGAGTTTCTAGCCTAGATCTACAAAGGAGAAGAGCTTTACCCTTGATGCGATGCCCTTCGCTAATCCTGCTCGTCCAAGGTTCGCCGAATCTCGAGAGTATCAAAGTAGATACTCCTCTATGTGTATCCACACAAGCAAGAGATGGAGAAACCAAACAAAAGGTGTGCTAGCACCTTTGAAGGTCTCGGCAAGGAGGAAGAGAGGGAGAAGAAGATAAGAGGAGGAAGAAGATGGGAGTTACCAAACAAAATGAAACTCACACACAACCATAAAGTGGTCGGCCACTTCAAAGCCTTTTAAACCTCCATGGGATACCAAGAGTCACAACTCTTGGTCTCCCTCATGAGGTAACACACACATGTGCTAGCCTTGATGATATGGCAGATCATTCTTAGCCCACTTAATGTCAACTCACAATTGAGGTGGCAAATGGTCAAGTCAAACTTGACCCTTCATCTTCCTCTCAAGTCAAGTCAAACTTGACCATTTCTCTCCCATGGTTGATCAAATCTAACCATTGGTTCAAGTCAATTTTAATTTAATGAATCTCTATTCATTGAATTAAATTGACTCAATATGTCTAAGTCCAAATTAGACTCATCTAACACATGAACCAAATTGAGTCCAACTCAATTAGCCTAATTTGGATTACTCTTAATCCAATTTGGTTCATCACATGGACCTAATTCTTTAGGTTCATCAAATGAACCTAATCTCCATCTAATTTACCCTTTGTGTGTGACCCTATATGTTCTTATAACATTGGCAATGCTCCTAAACCAATTTAGAAGTATAAGTAATGAGCGATATCTAGCAACACATCATTACTACCCAAGTTATAAGAATGTTGAGATCCAACATCACCTTGTGACTACTAATTGTGACTCTTCACAATATATGACAAGTGTCCTTCTATCCTTGACATCTAGATCGATCAATGTGAGACATAGACCGTATCATCCTCTAATCAATCTAAATCTTGAATCCCATGTAGACTCACTTAATCAAATGAGCTCAACATCTCATATTGACTCATTTGGGCATGGCCATACACTTAGTGGTCTCACTCTATCAAGAATAATGATGTCACTCCCGTCATATAGGAGGGATAGATCCCATCTACATCACTCACATCCTCCGCATAATTTGTTACATACCCAGTAATTACCTTTATAGTCCACCCAGTTACGGGTGACGTTTGACGAAGCCAAAGTATGTAACTCCTTATGTAGGGAACCATGGTGACTTCAGGTCCAAGGACTAATAGTTATACTAATAGCCACATGAGAAAGTATATGACACTTATATAACGATCTATGATACTTTCTCATGGCGGGTCATTCAGTATACATTCTCCAATGCATACACATGTGTCAACTTGATATCTCCATATCCATGACTTGTGAGATCAAGTCATCGAGTTGACCTACATGCTAGTCTCGTCGCATTAACATTGTCCCTGAATGTTAATACTTGACTAGGAATGATTAAGAATAGTATTCCCTATATCATCTCACTATCGATTCAACCAATCGATTGATATAGGTAAGAACCTTCTACTCAAGGACGCTATTATACTTAGTTATTTGGCACCAATACAAGTAAGCATAATTACCATAAACAAATGTCTTTATATACATAAGAAATATGATACAATGAGTTCATACAACAATCATCAAATGATTGGCTCTAGGGCTCTAACTAACAATCTCCCACTAGCACTAGTGCTAATCAGTATAGGCTCTAAGGCCCAATGACCTAGTGTGACCATCATGCTTTCTCTGTGGCAAAGCCTTGGTCAAGGGATCTGCGATGTTAGCCTTAGTGGATACTCTGCAAATCTTCACATCTCCTCTATCGATGACCTCTCGAATGAGATGGAAGCGCCGTAGTATGTGTTTGGTCCGCTGGTGTGAGCGAGGTTCCTTGGCCTGTGCTATTACTCCATT
This sequence comes from Zingiber officinale, assembly GCF_018446385.1. Taxonomy (NCBI): domain Eukaryota; kingdom Viridiplantae; phylum Streptophyta; class Magnoliopsida; order Zingiberales; family Zingiberaceae; genus Zingiber; species Zingiber officinale. The sequence continues at coordinate 61,220,264 of NC_055994.1, forward strand.
GTTGTCACAATAGAACTCTATGGGATCAGCTATGCTAGGAACCACCTCAAGCTCAGTAATGAACTTGCGGATCCAAACTGCCTCCTTTGCTGCTTCTGATGTAGCAATATACTCGGCCTCTGTTGTAGAATCACCATCGTGTCTTCGAACTCTTCCACTCACAAGACCACCATTTATGCAAAACACGAACCCTGCATCGATCGATAATTATCCCGGTCATTGAAGCTAGCATCAGTAACTGCTGACTAGTTCATCACCTCCATATATCAAGAAATATTCTTTGGTCCTTCTCAAGTACTTAAGAATATTCTTGACCGCTATCCAGTGACTTTCACCTGGATCTGACTAGTATCTGCTCGTCATGCTCAAAGCATACGAGACATCAGGACGAGTACATAGCATGGTGTACATGATAAATCCTATGGCTGAAGCATAAGGGATCTGATCCATGCGGTCTCTCTCTTCTCTAGAAGAGGGACCTTGAGTCTTCGAAAGACTCACACCATGTGACATCGGCAGAAATCACTTCTTGGAGTTCTGCATGGCAAACCGTAGTAGTACCTTGTCAATGTATGTACTCTGACTTAGGTCAAGCAATCTCTTAGATATATCTCTATAGATCTGTATGCCTAGAATGTGGGATGCTTCACCTAAGTCCTTCATTGAGAAACAAGTCCCTAGCCAAGTCTTGACAGACTGCAACAAAGGGATGTCTTTCCCAATGAGTAGTATGTCAACCACATACAACTATGTTTCCTACAACCTTCTTGTAGACACAGGTTTATCTTCATTCTTGATGAAACCAAACTGTTTGATTGCATCATCGAATCGAAGATTCCAGCTCCGAGAAGCTTGCTTTTGTCCATAAATGGACATATGCAGCTTGTATACTCTGCCAGTATGCTGTGGATCTACAAAACCCTCAGGTTGTGTCATGTACACATACTCGAGCAAGTTTCCATTCAGAAATACGATTTTAACATCCATCTGCCAGATCTCATAATCGTGGTACGCTGTAATAGTAAGCATGATCCAAATGGACTTAAACATTCCTACTGGAGAAAAGGTTTAATCATAGTCAATACCATGACTTTGCTTGAAACCTTTAGCTACCAAGCAACCCTTATAAATAAGTCCTTCCTATTAGTTAGAGCCCTAGAGCCAATCATTTGATAATTGTTGTACGGACTCGTTGTATTATATTCTTGTATATAAATAAAGACATTTGTTTTGATTATTATACTTACTTGTATTGGTGCCAAATAACTAAGTATAATAGTATCCTTGAGTAGAGGGTTCTTACCTATATCAATTGGCTAGTTGAACCGATAGTGAGATGATATAGAGAACACTACTCTTAATCATTCCTAGTCGAGTATTAACATTCAGGGACAATGTTAATGCGACGAGACTAGCTAGTAGGTCAACTAAATGACTTGATCTCACAAGTCATGGATATAGAGATATCAAATTGACACATGGGTATGCATTTGAGAATGTATACTGAATGACCCGCCATGAGAAAGTATCATGGATCGTTATATGAGTGTCATATACTTTCTCATGTGGCTATTAGTATGACTACTAATCCTTGTACCTGAAGTCACCATGGTTCCCTACATAAGGAGTTACGTACTTTGGCTTCGTCAAACGTCACCCGTAACTGGGTGGACTATAAAGGTGATTACTGTGTATGTAACAAATTATGCGGAGGGATGTGAGTGATGTAGATGGGATCTATCGCTCCTATATGACGGGAGAGACATCGATATTCTTGATAGCGTGAGACCACTAAGTGCATGGCCATGCCCAAATGAGTCAATATAAGATATTGAGCTCATTTAATCGAGTAGTCTACTTGGAGTTCAAAATTTAGATTGATTAGAGGATGACATGGTCTATGCCTCATATTGATCAATCTAGATATCTAGGATAGAAGGACAATGTCATGTATTGTGAGGAGTCACAATTAGTAGTCACAAGGTGATGTTGGATCTCAACATTCTTGTAACTTGAGTAATAATGATGTGTTGCTAGATACCGCTCATTACTTATGCTTCTAAATGAGTTTAGGAGCATTGCCAACATTACAAGAACCTATAGGGTCACACACAAAGGGCAATTAGATGGATATTAGGTTCATTTGATGAACCTAAATGATTAGGTTTTACGATGAACCAAATTGGATTAAGAGTAATCCAAAGTAGGCTAATTGAGTTGGACTCAATTTGGTTCATGTATTAAATGAGTCTAATTTGGACTTAGACTCATTGAATCAATTTAATTCAATGAATAGGGATTCATTAAATTAAAATTGACTTTAACCAATGGTTAGATTAGATCAACCAAGGGAGAGAATTGGTCAAATTTGACTTGACTTGAAATGAAGATGAAGGGTCAATTTTGACTTGACCATTTGCCACCTCATTGGTGAGTTGGCATTAAGTGGTCCAATGATGATGCTCCACATCATCATGGTTGCTTAAGTGGAATGCCACCTCATGGGAGTTACCAAGAATTGTGACTCTTGGCATCCCATGGAGGTTACAATTCCCCTTAAAGTGGCCGGCCACTTTTGATGAGGAATAAGTGCATTTTGTGTGCTTGTGTGAGTAACTCCATCATCTTCTTCCTCTCTAGTTTTCTTCTTGCTCTCCCTCTCCTCCATTACTGATCTCTAAGGTTGATAGCACATCCTTAGAGGTTCTTCTCCATCTCTTGCTTGTGTGGATACATGTCACGCCCCGAGGGAGTCTCTGTCCGAAGAAATTTCGGCAGCATCTCCCCTGTACGGCGGACAATCTGAAACTTTTCTACAAGCACTATATACCTCAGCCACATGCGGCTGGAATAATAACAATAAGAGAAAACAAACACCACGCAGTAATAATAAAGCAGCCCACTCGGCTGTACCAAAACCAAAACACAAACTGCTAGCCAGCTAGGCTTACACAACCAATAACAAATACAAAACACCACACAACAACATCAACCCTCCAAAAATAAAACCAGAGTACAGAGCTAAACAAACTGATACATAAAACAAACAAAACATACGTGAACCGATAAGTCTCCTGATGTGACATGGGGACCAGCAGACAGGATGCTCCAAGCGACACCATAAATAACCTGGTACCTGAAAAAGATAGTATCAACGGGGGTGAGTTCAACAACTCAGCGAATACCACTGGACATGAGTAGTAAGATATATCTAACAGCAACAAACATGGAATACAGCTTCCTAATCCTATATAGGGAATACGCAAAAACTGAAAGGTAACTGAGGAAGCTGTACTCACCAGGAACTCCTATCTGGAGAAAAGGGTCGTCAAACCGAAAGTGTCAATAATCCTGTATGCAGGTCAAAAGTATGTATCCAACCAAAATGCAGCAACCAAATGCAGCAAACACAATCATAAAAATATAAATGCATCAATGCATATGATGCTAATGATGCCTTGACACCCGACGCTCAGCCATCTCACACACAAATGGTGAGACCGAGTGGGAAGGGTTGTGACAACCGTGCACTCTCGTCACTACTCCCGATAAGTGACCGAGTGGACGGATGCTGTCGGAGTCCTGTCCCGTGACCCCAAATCATAAATGGGGAGCTCAATGCTCTCATCTCCAGACACGATGACGGGGAGGTATCTCTGCCGGCTACCACGCTGAGTCACCTGACCAACGGAGCCAAACAGAGTCCACCGTCTGCCGGCAACTACGCTGCTACACTAAATGCCAGCGGAGCCAAACAGAGCGGAACTGACTGCCGGCTACCACGCTGAGTCCTCAGACCAACGAAGCCAAACAGCAGAACCGCCACACACCTGCCTGATATACCACTAAACCATGAGTGGGGGTGTGTGCAGTACATGTAACTGGCGATGGGCTCAACCATAGTGGAGCCGACAATCGCACAGCATGCAATCATGATGCATGTCACTATGCATAGCAAAAACTGATCAACATAACCATATCCATACATACAAAATGGGTACTGTAAAAGCGATGATCACATACCAAGATCTAGAGTACACAGGTCAGATAGAATATCAAAAACCGTATGTCCTGAACATAATAAGTATGGAATATCCTGATCAACATAGAAAAATCCATATATACATAATATGGGTACCACAGTATCAGTAGGTCAAATCCACGGATCTAGGGCATACAAGTCCTCTAAGGTATAACAACCTAGACCCAAATCATATCCCTCTTCCATAGCATATGTACCAATAATATACACAGATCAAAGAATCTGGTCTAAACACGAATCATATATGATATACAAATAGAGGTACACAAATCTGATATGGCACAAAAACCTAAGTATCAGATAATCTAGATATATAGGCCAGAAACAACAATCCAAATCCTAGTCCTAACCTCAGTAAGCATGGTATGTCACTCTAGAAACAAAGATACTCATGGTAACAAGATAATCATGACAACAAATCACGAGATATAAGCACGGATACATCACAGGTGACAAACCTAACATGCTAAGGATATCAAACAGTGACATACCAACGGCAAACATGTTCATTGCATGTAGTTATAAAATACTATGCATATCCAAAGACATTATCATAAAAGATAAGTCAAGAGGTACCCGCCTCCAATGTAGATCGAGCTAATCACCCTCTATGTCGAAGTGCTCGTCCCGAATCAACGTCCTGCAAATCACATGATTATAATTTAGCTAATTACATATGCAACAATTAGCTAAATTTCAACTCAACCTAATCAGGGAAAACCCTAATCAAATCATCCATGAATCCTTTAATCTTTCCAAGACACTCCATATTTTATAATCAATCCAATGATTATATCGTTCATAAACTCTTCTATTAATCACAATGTTAATTTAATTAACAATCCATCATAATAAATCATGATACTAATCCCATAATCCTATAAATGATCATGTGACCTTCTACATCAACCAATCAATAAGATTTCCATCATGAATCAATTACCTCATAAGAATCAATCACTTACTTAATATTCAACATATCATGAATCCAACTCACATAATTCCTCCAATAACTTAATCAATCCTCTAAACAACAATCCGCCATTTTAAATCCTAGCAATAACCTCAACCTTAAAACTCACCAAATCTGATTATAATCACTGATGCCTCGTGATCAGAGTGTAACCAACGGCTAGAAATCACCGGAGTGTCTACTGCTGTTGGAATTTAAGATCACCTTCACAGAACAGCAAGCAATTAGATCCAACCTCTCCCTGGAATTATTCGGGTCAAAAAGAGATCAGAACTCAACACACAATCTATCACCAACTAAGTCCAAGAAACAATCTACTCATCTTACCTCCTTCTCTTTAATCTCATAAACCCAATCAACAGCAAGGATCTCCAAGATCTGATTCCTTTCCCAAACCAGAACTGGAAAAAGATCACCACAAGACAAACTAATAAATCACCGAATCAACAAAGGTAACGCACCTACCTCCCAAATCGCCGACCACTAGAGGAAAAGAAATGGAATCGGCAACTGTGCTAGGGCACAAATCGAAGAAAATCTAGAGAAGTGGTGGGCGTTGGCTGTAGCAATCGACCCAAGGTTCGCTGTGGTGGCTCTGTGCCGGCACGAAGGAAACCATCCGGATAGGAAGAGGGTAGAGAGGAGGTGACAGCGCTATAGGGCAGAGAGATGGCAACTGGTGTTGGGCGGCAATCAAGGGCAGAGGAGAGGAGAAGTGATCGGCCCTTGCTCAGGTGCCGGCGACGTCGAAAAGATGAAGACTCGACGCTAGGCGGCGGCGTCGGGATCAATCCGCAAGGGGCGGCTGTCGATAGAGAAGAGTGGCACGATCGGAGAAGAGGAAAGTAGAAGAAAGAGGAAGCTCGGCGCCGGTTGAGAAAGAAAAGGCGAGGAGCGGTTAGGGCTTCGGGTCAGCGCACGGGGAAGGAAGAAGAATGCGGCGTCGGGTGAGGGAAGAAGAACAGAAAAAGGGAAAAAGAGAAAAATAAATAAATAAATCAACTTTTCCTCACTAAAACAGGGTAGCATAAACAGGCTTTTCCGGGCCCCGTTTTTATCCCCGTTAACTCGTCCGTACGAGCTCCGGAAAATTTTCGAAAAATATCCAAAAATTCTGGAAAATTCCCTTATTAATATTCGCCTATTTCCGGTATTTTACATTCTCCCCCACTAATAAAAATTTGGTCCCCAAATTTTGTTATCTACCATCAGCAAGTACTAACAACAGATATAGAAAGTATAAATGCTGAACGGTAAACTGAATCACACACCTCACGTAAAAAGATGGGGATATCGAGCTCAGATAGTATCCTCGAGCTACCAAGTAGCCTCCTCATCCGAATGATGTTACCATCCGACTTTAACCAGCCGGATAGTCTTGTTCCGCAACTGACGCTCTTTCCGGTCTAGAATCCGTACCGGAATCTCCTCATGAGTGACGTCAGACTGAACTGGAACTGAGATATCTGTCAAAACATATGTCAAGTCGGACATATAGCTCCTCAGCATAGTCACATGGAATTCGTCATGAACGCCTGTCAGGGACGGCGATAATGCCAGACGGTAAACTATGGCTCCAATCCTCTCCAAGATCTGGAAAGGTCCAATGTATCACGAAGTTAGCTTACCTCTGAGGTCAAATCTCTTCACCTCTTTCATGGGAGAAACTCGCAGAAAAGCATGGTCGCCAATAGAGAACTCCAAGTGTCTGCGTCTCCAGTCAGCATAACACTTCTGGCGACCCTGCACCTCTAACATCCTCCGTCTAATAGTACAAACTAACTCTGCCTCATGTTGAGCTCTATGAGATCCTAACAACTGGCCTCCCCAACCTCATCCAGAGAGTGGGTGTCCGACAAGCCTACTATACAACGCTTCAAACAGTGCCATCTGGATAGTCAAATGCAAATCGTTGTTATAGGCAAACTCTCTACCAATGGCAAATGGTCCTCCCAACTGTCTCCAAAATCCAATACACAAGACTTCAGCAAGTCCTTTAGAGTCTGAATGGTCCGCTCTAACTGTCCATCAGTCTGCGGATAGAAAGTTGTATTGAAACAGAACTGAATGTCCAAGGCCTGCTGCAGACTCTGCTAGAATCGAGACATAAACCGAGGGTCTCTATCCGAAAGGATAGTCAAAGGGACACCATATAATATGATAATCTCCCGACAATACAGATCTGCCAATCGATCCAGGGAATCCGACTTCCGAATCGCCAAGAAGTGCGCCGATTTGGTTAATCAATCAACGATTACTCCAAATCGTGTCATAGCCTCATCGTCTCCTCGGCAAACTCACCACAAAATCCATGGTAATATGTTCCATTCCCCCTCAGGAACAAGAATCCGATGAAACAATCCGGCAGGTATTTAGTGCTCAACCCTGTAGAGATGCGTCGGTATAGAGCACAAATCCGTTCTCCCCAGAAGGTAAAACCAAAAATCGAAGCCGACACTAGTCTCCGCTTCAGCTCCTGGAAGCTGGTCTTGAAATCCTCAGTCCAAGTAAACTTCACGCCCTTTCTGGTCTGACGTGTCAGTGGCATAACAATCCGAGAGAAACTCTCAACGTATCTCCGGAAATATCGAGTCAAACCAAAGGTAGTTGCGAGCCCCTTCTATAGACTCCGTCTACTCCCAACAATAACAACCTCGATCTCCTGTGGAACCACGGTATACTCCTGCCAGTGACCGTGTGTCCCAAACATCATCACAACAGACAATCCAAATCAGCACTACTGATAATCACATATACATGTTCTCGTCGAAACATCTCTAGATCTATGCAAAGGTGGTGTACGTGACTCACCGCGGATCCGAAATAGATCACAACATCGTCAACAAAGACAATGGAAACCGATCCAAACATTCTAGGGATACCTAAATCATCGAGTCCATGACAACATCTAGGGCTCCGTAAGCTCTACTGGTAAAACCAAAACACATCATGTCTGTATCACAGACATTCCTAACCATAAGATCCTCAACAATAAACAGATCTAATCACCAACGATATATAATCACCAAAGAATAGAACCTCCAGTGTGAGAGCAATGCTCTATCACACGAAATACCACATATGTGGGAGCAACGCTCTACCACAAGAAATCCTCCATATGTGGGAGCAACGCTCCACCACAAATAATCCAAAATATGTATCCACAATAAATATGGGAGCAATGCTCCACTACAAACAATCCACAATATGTAGGAGCAATGCTCCACTACAAAACAATCCCTAAATATGTGGGAATCCAGAATATGTGGAAGCTACGCTCTACCACAAACGATCCATAACATGTGGGAGCTACGCTCTACCACAAAAATACAAAAGTGCCCAAAGTACCTAACTATTTAGCTAGAGACTGCACAAGATCTCTCTACCACAGATCACTGTGGGTAGCCTAGGGTATAACCACCCAGTAAGCAAATCAAATCCATAGTCAACTCTATCATCCTCCTAGTGGGTCGGTCACCCACTAATGGGAGAATTAGTTGACAGGGTAAAACGACCAATATTATAATGTAGACATTTAATATTCTACATTTAACATAGGTAGAATCATCATGATGCTACCAATCATACTTCTGACACACGTGCACACACAACATATGTATGATCGACATAATCCTCCGATTAGTACACACCAAAAATACTCACATCATAGGTATAAATCACCGTGATACCTCCAACAATGCATACCGAACCCGTGTGCACATATCAATATAGGTATAAACGACAATACACCTCAAACAACACTCACCTGACATATATACACACATGCCAAGAGTATAATCAACATAATACTTCCAATAAAGTCTAATTGACACAAGTGTATCCACAAATCAAATATAATCAACAAGATACCTCGAATATTACATCCAACACATATGTACATACCACAACACCGATTTTAATCGATAAGATACCTCCAATATGTCAATCATGCACGTACAGCTAACTAAATAGCTATAATCCACAAGAAACCTACAATAACCATATCTAGATGGGAATACCTCACTATCCACAAATGAACTATCCATCATAGAACTCCTTCAACTCATTACAATCATATGTACACTTCATAGATATGCATAATCAACATATTTAATCCAATCTATCACACAAACCCTATGTCATCTTCTAAGTTATCCAATTAGGTACATACATTTTAAAATTACAGTACCCATGGAATAGGATACATCGATCCTCTATCAACTGACCAAACCGACAATAGTATATGGCTAATTCAGTCCTTTCCCCGTCAGTACAAGTCATGTACCCAATATACTCAAGATATCCAACTAAACACGAATCACCCAAAGATCAGTATTTTTTTTATAAAATAGCGTAAGTCGATCCCCTACTGATCGGACCAACCAAAACAATGAATCAGTAATCGACTATCCAAATCTAACCAGTGTCCGCTAATCTCGGCAATCACTAAGGTATATCCATCCCCGACTACCCAAGTCGACAAACATCAATCTATCTTCTACTGACAGATTTAACAAGAATAAATCAATTATCTACGGATGAAATTAACTAAGATAACATGTTATACTACTGGCTAGGTCAACATAATGATATAGATTATATCCACTACCCAACTAATAAAAGCAAAGGCTGGTATGTGCCTCAATCTGCTAACCAACTAGTAATAACAGAAGCTAAATACTACTGGTGTATGATATAATAAATCACCAGAACTATAACCCTTAATCTCTATTAAGGTCAATCAAGATCAGTGGCTAACCTAATACATAAAATATATGCTATATCAACTAGACAGGTACCAGTAAAGAGTGCTAATACAGGTCATAAACAGTAATAGTCAACAGTGCATATACTAACAAAAATGTAGGATAACAGTATACCACTTACCTCCTATAGCTTGGAGATGTCCTGTCGCTGCCAGGTCCCAAAATCTAAAAAGTCACATTGAGAAGACCAAAATACAAAATCCGAAACACCAGAAAATTAAGACACGTAAGTCGATCTCTGATACCAAATAAATTGGTATCAGATAAATCTCGAAAATCCAGAACATATAGCAAGTATCGTATACCTGCTCTGATACCACTAAATTGTCACGCCCCGAGGGAGTCTCTGTCCGAAGAAATTTCGTCAGGCGGACAATATGAAACTTTCTACAAGCACTATATACCTCAGCCACATGCGGGAATAATAACAATAAGAGAAAACAAACACCACGAAGTAATAATAAAGCGACCCACCTACTGCAAAACCAAAACACAAACCGCTAGCTACCTAGGCTTACACAACCAATAACAAATACAAAACACCACACAACAACATCAACCCTCCAAAAATAAAACCAGTACAGAGCTAAACAAACCGATACATAAAACAAACAAAACATACGTGAACCGATAAGTCTCCTGATGTGACATGGGGACCAGCAGAGAGGATGCTCCAAGCGACACCATAAATAACCTGGTACCTGAAAAGATAGTATCAACGGGTGAGTTCAACAACTCAGTGAATACCTGGACATGAGTAGTAAGATATATCTAAAGAACAAACATGGAATACCTTCCTAATCCTATATAGGAATACGCAAAACCGAAGGTAATCGAGGAAGTCAGACTCACCAGAACTCCTATCCGAGAAAGGGTCACAAACCGAAGTGTCAATAATCTGTATGCGGTCAAAGTATGTATCCAACCAAAATGCAGCAACCAAATGCAACACACAATCATAAAATATAAATGCATCAATGCATATGATGCTAATGATGCGTCCGGTCACCCCTGCAGCCACTCATCTCACACACAAATGGTGAGACCGAGTGGGAAGGGGTGACAACCGTGCACTCTGTCGTCACTACTCTGATAAGTGACCGAGTGGACGGGATGCTGTCGACTCCTGTCCTGTGACCCCAAATCATAAATGGGGAGCTCAATGCTCTCATCTCCCAGACACGATGATGGGAGGTATCTCGCCGGCTACCACCGAGTCACCCGACCAACGGAGCCAAACAGAGTCACTGCTAGGCCACTACTGCTACACTAAATGCCAGTGAGCCAAACAGAAGTGAATCGATCACGGCTACTACTCGGCGAGTCCTCAGACCAACGGAGCCAAACAGCAGAACCGCCACACACCTGTCTGATATACCACTAAACCATGAGTGGGGGTGTGTGCAGTACATGTAACTGGCGATGGGCTCAACAATAGTGGAGCCGACAATCGAACAGCATGCAATCATGATGCATGTCACTATGCATAGCAAAAACTGATCAACATAACCATATCCATACATACAAAATGGGTACTGTAAAAGTGATGGTCACATACCAAGATCTAGAGTACACAGGTCAGATAGAATATCAAAAACCCTATATCCTGAACATAATAAGTATGGAATATCCTGATCAGCATAGAAAAATCCATATATACATAATATGGGTACCACAGTATCAGTAAGCCAAATCCACGGATCTAGGGTATCCAAGTCCTCTAAGGTATAACAACCTAGACCCAAATCATATCCCTCTTCCATAGCATATGTACCAACAATATACACAGATCAAAGAATCAGGGTCTAAACACCCGAATCATATATGATATACAAATAGAGGTACACAAATCTGATATGGCACAAAAACCTAAGTATCAGATAATCTAGATATATAGGCCAGAAACAACAATCCAAATCCTAGTCCTAACCTCAGTAAGCATGGTATGTCACTCTAGAAACAAAGATACTCATGGTAACAAGATAATCATGACAACAAATCACGAGATATAAGCACGGATACATCACAGGTGACAAACCTAACATGCTAAGGATATCAAACAGTGACATACCAACGGCAAACATGTTCATTGCATGTAGTTATAAAATACTATGCATATCCAAAGACATTATCATAAAAGATAAGTCAAGAGGTACCCGCCTCCAATGTAGATCGAGCTAATCACCCTCTATGTCGAAGTGCTCGTCCCGAATCAACGTCCTGCAAATCACATGATTATAATTTAGCTAATTACATATGCAACAATTAGCTAAATTTCAACTCAACCTAATCAGGGAAAACCCTAATCAAATCATCCATGAATCCTTTAATCTTTCCAAGACACTCCATATTTTATAATCAATCCAATGATTATATCGTTCATAAACTCTTCTATTAATCACAATGTTAATTTAATTAACAATCCATCATAATAAATCATGATACTAATCCCATAATCCTATAAATGATCATGTGACCTTCTACATCAACCAATCAATAAGATTTCCATCATGAATCAATTACCTCATAAGAATCAATCACTTACTTAATATTCAACATATCATGAATCCAACTCACATAATTCCTCCAATAACTTAATCAATCCTCTAAACAACAATCCGCCATTTTAAATCCTAGCAATAACCTCAACCTTAAAACTCACCAAATCTGATTATAATCACCGATGCCTCGTGATCGAGTGTAACCAACGGCTAGAAATCACCGGAGTGTCTACTGCTGTTGGAATTTAAGATCACCTTCACAGAACAGCAAGCAATTGGATCCAACCTCTCCCTGGAATTATTCGGATCAAAAAGAGATCAGAACTCAACACACAATCTATCACCAACTAAGTCCAAGAAACAATCTACTCATCTTACCTCCTTCTCTTTAATCTCATAAACCCAATCAACAGCAAGGATCTCCAAGATCTGATTCCTTTCCCAAACCAGAACTGGAAAAAGATCACCACAAGACAAACTAATAAATCACCGAATCAACAAAGGTAACGCACCTACCTCCCAAATCGCCGACCACTAGAGGAAAAGAAATGGAATCGGCAACTGTGCTAGGGCACAAATCGAAGAAAATCTAGAGAAGTGGTGGGCGTTGGCTGTAGCAATCGACCCAAGGTTCGCTGTGGTGGCTCTGTGCCGGCACGAAGGAAACCATCCGGATAGGAAGAGGGTAGAGAGGAGGTGACGGTGCTATAGGGCAGAGAGATGGCAACTGGTGTTGGGCGGCAATCAAGGGCAGAGGAGAGGAGAAGTGATCGGCCCTTGCTCAGGTGCCGGCGACGTCGAAAAGATGAAGACTCGACGCTAGGCGGCGGCGTCGGGATCAATCCGCAAGGGGCGGCTGTCGATAGAGAAGAGTGGCACGATCGGAGAAGAGGAAAGTAGAAGAAAGAGGAAGCTCGGCGCAGGTTGAGAAAGAAAAGGCGAGGAGCGGTTAGGGCTTCGGGTCAGCGCACGGGGAAGGAAGAAGAATGCGGCGTCGGGTGAGGGAAGAAGAACAGAAAAAGGGAAAAAGAGAAAAATAAATAAATAAATCAACTTTTCCTCACTAAAACAGGGTAGCATAAACAGGCTTTTCCGGGCCCCGTTTTTATCCCCGTTAACTCGTCCGTACGAGCTCCGGAAAATTTCTGAAAAATATCCAAAAATTTTGGAAAATTCCCTTATTAATATTCGCCTATTTCCGGTATTTTACAATACATATAGAGAAGTGTCTACTTTGACACTTTCGAGATCCGGCGAACCGAGGACGAGCGGGATTGCGAAGGGCATCGTATCAAGGGTAAATTCTTTCTCCTCATAGATCTAGTTTAGAACTAGTGTAAGAAACTCGTACTCGTAATGCTTTCAAAATTTTAATCTTCGCACGGATCCGGTGGCTGGGGTTTCGGGGTTTTCGCAACTCCAAAAGCGGTTTTTGCGGCTCGAAAAACCCAACAGTGGTATCAGCGCCACGTGCAAAGCGAGTATGAGTTTGGCTTGTATTTTTATGAAAATTAAAGTACTGTACTTTTCTGTGAATTTCTGATTTTTATAGATTTTATGGGTATTTTTCTCGTAGAAGCGAAGCACAAGTGTTTAGACACTTGTAGGTTTCGACTATCAAGAAGATTTTTCCAAAACGGCAAGGTTTCGCCCTAAATCATTTTGGGACAGTGGACTAAGGTGCTGTAGGATCGTTTAGGGAGACTCGCGATGGTTATATCGCGGGTAGGGGTACTTCCCCTGACCCCGCAAGGGGCTTCGTTACGCGATTACGCCCGAAAACCACTAAACGGGACCGCCGGGAATTTTTACTCATAAAAATTGTAAAAATAGTAGTAAAAATTACAGAAAAGTATAGAAATTAAATAATTTAGAATTATATGTTATTTTATGATAGTCATGGCCCAAAAGACCCAATTTGATTGGAAAGATTGTGTTGTAATTCATAATATGACATGCGTGCCATTTTGTGTGTTTGCGCGTGTTATACTTGATTCACGGCCTACGCGTTGTGCCTTTCTCTATTTATTCTTGTTGTAAATTAGTTTAGACTCGAATGTAACTCGAGTTTCACCATTGTAATGTACAAAATTGGAGCGGTGGAAGGTCCACTCGAGACGAAGTTACGAGGAGGGCGCGAGCAACACAAGGTGGTCAAAGGAAGGAGCTTGAGAAGCTGTTGACCTTAGGTTGACCATCCGATCTTCTCATTGGCTTGAGAAGATCGTAGTAGGGCCATGACTAATCATAAAATATTTAATTAATTGTTTGTGTGTGTATATATGATGCATGTTAGATTAAGTAATTAATTAGTGCCTTAACGGTTAGATTAGATCTAAATCGTGTACAAGATGCATTAATTTTCTGCCTAATTAATTAGTGCCTAATTAAATGATTACTAGAATATGATGTTTATTTATTTTCTATATTTTTCTGTTGTAGATAACCATAACGTTAAACATGAACACCTTCTCTCTGCGTTCTGTCCTTGACAAGGACAAGCTCAACGGAGCAAATTTCCTGGACTGGTACAGGAATCTGAGAATAGTTCTCACCCAAGAACGTAAACTGTACGTTCTAGAGTAGCCCATTCTGGAGGCTCCTCCTGCCAATGCCACGCGAGAAGACAAAGATGCTTACAAGAAGCATCAAGATGACGCATTAGATGTATCATGTCTAATGCTCGCGACCATGAACTCTGAGCTTCAGAAGCAACATGAGTTAATGGGTGCTTATGATATGGTTGAACATCTTCGTCAACTATATCAAGGACAAGAGCGGCATGAGAGATTTGAGATCTCAAAGGCACTATTTCAGTGAAAGATGTCAGATGGGGCTCCCGTAGGTCCATATGTACTCAAGATGATTGGGTACATAGAGAATCTACAGAGGTTGGGATTCCCACTTGGCCAAGAGCTGGCCACTGACCTGATCTTGCAGTCTTTTCCAGAGAGCTACAGTCAATTTGTCATGAACTACAACATGAACGAAATTGACAAGCCACTGCCCGAACTACTTAGTATGTTACGAACTATTGAGCTCAACCTTAAGAAGGTTAAGCCCAACTCTATTCTGATGGTTCAGAAACACAAGGGCAAGGGCAAGCCTAAAGGCAAGGGAAAGTCCCAAGCCAAGGGCAAAGGCAAGGCACTGAATCCTAAAGGAGGGGTCGGCAAGGATGCTACCTGCTTCCACTACGGTCAGACCGAGCACTGGAAGAGGAACTGCAAGGTGCACCCAGAAGATCTTAAGAAAAAGAGAAGTGAGACTTCCACTTCAGGTATATATGTCATAGAAGTCAATCTATCTATTTCTTCATCATGGGTATTAGATACCAGATGTGCTTCTCACATTTGTACTAATGTGCAAGCACTGAGAAATAGCAGGGCATTGACGAAGGGTGAGGTAGACCTACATGTAGGCAATGGAGCACGGGTTGCTGCTGTTGCTGTAGGGACTTATTTTCTATCTCTGCCCTCTGGGCTTGTATTAGAGTTGGATGATTGTTGTTATGTGCCTTCTTTGACTAAGAACATTATATCAGTTTCTTGTTTGGACAAGAAAGAGTTTTCATTTATGATAAAGAACAAATGTTGTTCAGTTTATTTAAATGATATGTTCTATTGTAGTGCACCTCTGATGAACAGACTCTATATTCTAGACCTTGAAAACCCTATCTATAACATAAATACCAAGAGGTTCAAGTCAAATGACTTGAACCAAACCTATATCTGGCACTGTCGCTTAGGTCATATAAATGACAAACGCCTATCCCAGCTCCATAAAGATGGTTTGCTGGACTCATTTGATTTTGAATCATATGAGACATGCGAGTCATGCCTACTAGGCAAGATGACCAAGACTCCCTTTAGTGGACACAGTGAGAGAGCGACTGACTTGTTAGGTCTTATACATAGCGATGTATGTGGTCCTTTCAATGTCACTGCTAGAGGTGGTATAGGTACTTCATTACATTTACTGATGACTTCAGTAGATATGGTTATGTGTACTTGATGACACATAAGTCTGAAACCTTTGAAAAGTTCAAAGAATTTAAGAATGAAGTACAAAACCAGCTTGGTAAGAGTATTAAGATACTTCGATCAGATCGAGGTGGGGAATACCTTAGCCATGAGTTTCGTGACTATCTAGCTGAGTGTGGGATTCTATCCTAACTCACTCCTCCTGGAACACCAAAGTGGAATGGTGTATCTGAAAGGAGGAATCGTACCCTATTAAATGCCCAGGTGTCTTTTATGAGGTTTTGGAGTTGTGAGACTTACGTTAGACGTCAAGTCTCGGACAAATTGGGACCCAAATCCGACAAGTGCTATTTCATTGGATATCTCAAGGAAATGAAGGGATACTATTTCTACATTCCCAGTCAACACAAGATAGTTGTGGCTAAGACTAGGGTTTTTCTAGAAAGGGATTTTGTTTCTAGAAAGAGTAGTGGGAGTACGTTCGATCTTGAAGAAGTTCAAGATGCAAACAATAGCACTGAAGCCTCGATGGAAGTTGAACTGGAACCACAAAGTGTTGTGGATGATGTTGTTCCACAAGGAGTTGAGGAACCACTACCAGTTCAAGTAGACATACCTCTTCGCAGATCTGATAGGGTACGTCGTCAGCCTGAGAGATACTCATTTCTCTTATCTGACCATGATGACGTTGTGCTCATAGAGGATGAGCCCACCACCTATCAGGAAGCTGTGATGAGACCAGATTCCGAGAAATGGCTAGAAGCCATGAGATCTGAGATGGAATCCATGTACACTAACCAAGTATGGACTTTGGTTGATCCACCTGAAGGGGTAAAACCTAAAGGGTGTAAGTGGGTCTTTAAGAGAAAGACTGACATGGATGGACTTATCTATAAGGGTCGCTTGGTAGCCAATGGTTTCAAGAAGATTCATGGTATTGACTATGATGAAACCTTTTCTCCAGTAGCAATGTTTAAGTCCATTCGGATCATGCTTGCTATTGCAGCATACCATGACTATGAGATATGGCAGATGGATGTCAAAACCGCGTTTCTGAATGGAAACCTGCTCGAGGATGTGTACATGACACAACCTGAGGGGTTTGTAGATCCACAGCATACTGGCAGAGTATGCAAGCTGCATAGGTCCATTTATGGACTAAAGCAAGCTTCTCGGAGCTAGAATCTTCAATTCGATGATGCAATCAAATAGTTTGGTTTCATCAAGAATGAAGATGAACCTTGTGCCTACAAGAAGGTTGTAGGGGACATAGTTGTCTTCCTCATATTATATGTGGATGACATACTACTCATTGGGAAAGACATCCATTTGTTGCAGTCTGTCAAGACTTGGTTAGGGACTTGTTTCTCAATGAAGGACTTAGGTGAAGCATCCTGCATTCTAGGCATATAGATCTATAGAGATAGATCTAAAAGATTGCTTGGCCTAAGTCAGAGTACATATATTGACAAGGTACTCCTACGGTTTGCCATGCAGAACTCTGAGAAGGGATTTCTGCCGATGTCACATGGCGTGAGTCTTTCGAAGACTCAAGGTCCCTCTTCTAGAGATGAGAGAGACCGCATGGATCAGATCCCTTATGCCTCAGCTATAGGATCTATCATGTACGCCATGTTATATACTCGTCTTGATGTCTCGTATGCTTTGAGCATGACGAGCAGATACCAGTCAGATCCAGGTGAAAGTCACTAGATAGCAGTCAAGAATATTCTTAAGTACTTAAAAAGGACTAAAGAATATTTCTTGATATATGGAGGCGATGATGAGCTAGCTGTAAAGGGTTACAGTGATGCCAGCTTCCAGACCGACCAGGATGATTATCGATCACAGTCAGGGTTCGTGTTTTGCATTAATGGTGGTGTTGTGAGCTAGAAGAGTTCAAAGCAGGACACAGTAGTTGATTCTATGACAGAAGCCGAGTATATTGCTACATCAGAAGCAGCGAAGGAGGCAGTTTGGATCTGCAAGTTCATCATTGAACTTGGGATGGTTCCTAGTATCGCTGACCCTATTGAGCTCTATTATGACAACAATGGAGCAATTGCGCAGGCTAAGGAACCTCCCTCACACCAGCGGACCAAACACATACTACGGCGCTTCCATCTCGTTCGAGAGATTATCGATAGAGGAGATGTGAAGATTTGTAGAGTACCCACAGAGGCTAACAACGCAGATCCCTTGACCAAGGCTTTGGCACAAAGAAAGCATGATGGTCACACTAGGTCATTAGGCCTTAGAGCCTACACTGATTGGCACTAGTGCTATTGGGAGATTGTTAGTTAGAGCCCTAGAGCCAATCATTTGATAATTGTTGTATGGACTCATTGTATCATATTCTTATATATAAATAAAGGCATTTGTTTTGGTTATTATACTTACTTGTATTGGTGCCAAATAACTAAGTATAATAGCGTCCTTGAGTAGAGGGTTCTTACCTATATCAATCGGTTAGTTGAACCGATAGTGAGATGATATAGGGAACACTACTCTTAATCATTCCTAGTCGAGTATTAACATTCAGGGACAATGTTAATGCGACGAGACTAGCATGTAGGTCAACTAGATGACTTGATCTCAGAAGTCATGGATATAGAGATATCAAGTTGACACATGGGTATGCATTAGAGAATGTATACTGAATAACCCGCCATGAGAAAGTATCATGGATCGTTATATGAGTGTCATATACTTTCTCATGTAGCTATTAGTATGACTACTAGTCCTTGGACCTGAAGTCACCATGGTTCCCTACAAAGGAGTTACGTAATTTGGCTTCGTCAAACGTCACCCGTAACTGGGTGGACTATAAAGGCGATTACTGGGTATGTAACAAATTATGCGGAGGGATGTGAGTGATGTAGATGGGATCTATCTCTCCTATATGACGGGATAGACATCGATATTCTTGATAGCGTGAGACCACTAAGTGCATGGCCATGCCCAAATGAGTCAATATAAGATATTGAGCTCATTTAATCGAGTGAGTCTACTTGGAGTTCAAGATTTAGATTGATTAGATAATGACATGGTCTATGCCTCATATTGATCAATCTAGATGTCTAGGATACGAGGACAATGTCATGTATTGTGAGGAGTCACAATTAGTAATCACAAGGTGATGTTGGATCTCAACATTCTTGTAACTTGGGTAGTAATGATGTGTTGATAGATACCGCTCATTACTTATGCTTCTAAATGGGTTTAGGAGCATTGCCAACATTACAAGAACCTATAGGGTCACACACAAAGGGCAATTAGATGGAGATTAGGTTCATTTGATGAACGTAAATGATTAGGTTCATACGATGAACCAAATTGGATTAAGAGTAATCCAAAGTAGGCTAATTGAGTTGGACTCAATTTGGTTCATGTATTAAATGAGTCTAATTTGGACTTAGACTCATTGAATCAATTTAATTCAATGAATAGGGATTCATTAAATTAAAATTGACTTGAACCAATGGTTAGATTAGATCAACCAAGGGAGAGAAGTGGTCAAGTTTGACTTGACTTGAGAGGAAGATGAAGGGTCAATTTTGACTTGACCATTTGCCACCTCATTGGTGAGTTGGCATTAAGTGGTCCAATGATGATGCTCCACATCATCATGGTTGCTTAAGTGGAATGCCACCTCATGGGAGTTACCAAGAGTTGTGACTCTTGGCATCCCATGGAGGTTACAATTCCCTTTAAAGTGGCCGACCACTTTTGATGAGGAATAAGTGCATTTTGTGTGCTTGTGCGAGTAACTCCATCATCTTCTTCCTCTCTAGTTTTCTTCTTGCTCTCTCTCTCCTCCATTACTGATCTCTAAGGTTGCTAGCACATCCTTAGAGGTTCTTCTCCATCTCTTGCTTGTGTGGATACACATAGAGAAGTGTCTACTTTGACACTTTTGAGATCCGGCGAACCGAGGACGAGTGGGATTTCGAAGGGCATCACATCAAGGGTAAATTCTTTCTCCTCATAGATCTAGTTTAGTACTAGTGTAAGAAACTCATACTCGTAATGTTTTCAAAATTTTAATCTTTGCATGGATCTGGTGGCTGGGGTTTCAGGGTTTCTGCAACGCAAAAAGCGGTTTTTGCGGCCCGAAAAACCCAACACATCCATGTCAGTCTTTCTCTTAAAGACCCACTTACACCCAATGGGTTTGACCCCTTCAGGTGGATCAACCAAAGTCCATACTTGGTTAGTGTACATGGATTCCATCTCGGATCTCATGGCCTCTAGCCATTTATCGGAATCACAGTTTCCTGATAGGAGGTAGGCTCATCCTCAATGAGCACAACATCATCATGGTCAGACAAGAGAAATGAATATCTCTCAGGCTGACGACATACCCTATCAGACCTGCGAAGAGGTAGGTCTACTTGAACTGGTTGTGGTTCCTCAACTCCTTGTGGAACAATATCATCCACAACTCTTTGTGGTTCCAATTCAACTTCCATCGAGGCTTCAGTGCTATGGTTCACATCTTGAACTTCTTCAAGATCGAACGTACTCCCACTAGTCTTTCTAGAAACAAAATCCCTTTCTAGAAATACCCAGTCTTAGCTACAACTATCTTGTGTTGACTAGGAATGTAGAAGTAATATCCCTTCGTTTCCTTGGGATATCCAATAAAATAGCACTTATCATATTTGGGTCCCAATTTGTCCGAGACTTGACGTCGAACGTAAGCCTCACAACCCCAAATCCTCATAAAAAACACCTGGGCATCTCTCCCAGTCCATATCCTATATGGTGTCTTTATTACAGCCTTGGATGGAACTCGATTGAGTATGAAGGCTGCAGTGTCTAGAGCATAGCCCCAAACATACATGGGAAGATCTGTGTGACTCATCATAGACCGTACCATATCTAATAAGGTACGATTCCTCCTTTTGGATACACCATTCCACTGTGGTGTTCCAGGAGGAGTGAGTTGAGATAGAATCTCACACTCAGCTAGATAGTTACGAAACTCATGGCTAAGGTATTCACCACCTCGATCTGATCAAAGTATCTTAATACTCTTGCCAAGCTGGTTTTGTACTCCATTCTTGAATTCTTTGAACTTTTCAAAGGATTCTGACTTATGTGTCATCATATACACATAAACATATCTATTGAAGTCATCAGTAAATGTAATGAAGTACCTATAACCACCTCTGGCAGCGACATTGAAAGGGCCACATACATCACTATGTATAAGTCCTAACAAGTCAGTCTTTCTCTCACTGTGTCCACTAAAGGGAGTCTTGGTCATCTTACCCAGTAGGCATGACTCGCATGTCTCATAAGATTCAAAATCAAGTGAGTCCAGCAAACCATCCTTATGGAGCTGGGATAAGCGTTTATCATTTATATGACCTAAGCGACAGTGTCAGATATAGGTTTGGTTCATATCATTTGACTTGAACCTCTTAGTACTTATGTTATAGATAGGGTTTTCAAGGTCTAGAATATAGAGTTCGTTCATCAGAGGTGCACTACAATAGAACATATCATTAAAATAAACTGAACAACATTTGTTCTTTATTATAAATGAAAAACATTTCTTGTCCAAAAAAGAAACTAAAATTATGTTCTTAGTTAAAGAAGGCATATAACAACATTCATCTAATTCTAATACAAGCCCAGAAGGCAGAGATAGATGATAAGTTCCTACAGCAACAGCAGAAACCCGTGCTCCATTGCCTACTCATAGGTCCACCTCGCCCTTTGTCAATGCCCTGCTATTTCTCAGCGCCTACACATTAGTACAAATGTGAGAATCACTTCCGGTATCTAATACTCATGATGAAGAAATAGATAGATTGACTTCTATAACATATATACCTGAAGTGGAAGTCTCACTTCTCTTCTTCTTAAGATCTTCCAGGTAGATTTTGTAGTTCCTCTTCCAGTGCCCTGTCTAACCGCAGTGGAAGCAGGTAGCATCCTTGGCGACCCCTCCTTTGGGTTTCAGTGCCTGGCCTTTGCCCTTGGCTTGGCACATTCCCTTACCTTTAGGCTTGCCCTTTCCTTTGCCCTTTTGCACCATCAAAATGGAGTTGGGCTTAACCTTCTTAAGGTTAATCTCAGCAGTTCTCAACATACTCAGAAGCTTAGGCAGTGGCTTGTCAATTTCATTCATGTTATAATTTAGAACGAATTGACTATAGCTATCTGGCAAGGATTGCAAGATCAGATCAGTGGCCAGCTCTTGGCCAAGCGGGAATCCCAACCTCTGTAGGTTTTCTATGTACCCAATCATTTTGAGTACATATGGGCCTACGGGAGTCCCATCTTGCATCTTGCACTGAAACAGTACCTTAGATATCTCGAATCTCTCATGTCTCGCTTGCCCTTGATATAGTTGACGAAGATGTTCAACCATATCATAAGCGTCCATTAACTCGTGTTGCTTCTGAAGCTCAGAGTTCATGGTCGCGAGCATAAGACATGACACATCTAATGCGTCATCTTGATGCTTCTTGTAAGCATCACGATCAGCTCGCGTGGCAGTGGCATGAGGTGCCTCGGGAATGGGCTGCTCCAGGACGTACAGTTTTCGTTCCTGTGTGAGAATGATTCTCAGGTTCCTGTACCAGTCCAGGAAATTAGCTCCGTTGAGCTTATCCTTCTCAAGGACGGAACGCAGGGAGAAAGAGTTCGTATTTGACGTCATGGTTATCTATAACAGAAAAATACAGAAAAAATAAATATCATATTCTATTAATCATCTAATTAGGCCTTTAATTAAATGATGCTCTCACTGAATTATAGAATTCATGTGGGACAAGATCCACATCATACTATGCCCTGAGTTAGCTTTGGCTAAATCGTCAAGACTTAGTATGATCGGTAGGTAACTAATTGCAAATTACATCTCTATGCAACTCTTGTTTATAGGATCAAGATCCGCATTTATATTAAAACTCGAGTTAGCTTTGGCTAATACGCCCAAGAGTTAATATAAACGTGATTTTGTCCTATCTTCCAACTATTGGATAAATTCCTACAGTTAAACTTGATTTAACTAGTTGTACTCAATCTAATTGAGTTTTTACTCACCCATGCGTTGATAGGCGGGACCAAGATTGTCCCTCCATACCCTACCAAGATAATATGTGTTGCTATGCTTTGGCAGATTAAACAACTACATGTGATCGAGGTAGTGATAGGTATTACGGCATGGTAGGCATTTTTGAGTTGACGCGATTGAGATCTAATTTAATCGACGATGTGTATCATATACTCGATTTAGATCCAATCTAATCGTGGAGGTGCATCATGTGCGCTACTTAGATCTAATCTAATCGTTAAGGCACTAATTAATTACTAATCTAGCATGCATCACATATACACACATAAGCAATTAATTAATTTTGTGATTAGTCATGGCCCTACTACGATCTTCTCAAGCCAATGAGAAGATCAGATGGTCAACCTAAGGTCAACAACTTCTCAAGCTTCTTCCATTGACCACCTTGTGTTGCTCGCACCCTCCTCGTAACTCCGTCTCGAGTGAACCTTCCACCGCCTCATTTTGTACATTACAAAAAGTGACACTCGAGTTACATTCGGGTCTAAACTATTTACAACAAGAATAAATAAATAGAAAGGCACGATGCACAGGTCGCGTATCAAATATACAACACGCACAATCACATGACAGCACACAGGCCGTATTATGAATTACAACACAATTTCCAATCAAATTGGGGTCTTTTGGGCCATGACCATCACAAAATGATACACAATTCTAAATTATGTAATTTTCATAAATTTCTGTAATTTTGTCTAATATTTTTACGATTTTATGAGTAAAAAATTCCCGGCGGTCCTGTTTAGCGATTTTCGGGCGCAATCGCGGAACGAAGCCCCTTGCGGGGTTAGGGGCAGCACCCCTACCCGCGATATAACCATTGCGAGTGTTTCTAAGTGATCCTACAATGCCTTAGCCCACTGTCTCAAAATGATTTGGGGCGAAACCTTGCCGTTTCGGAAAAATTTTCTCGGTAGTCGAAGCCTACAAGTGTCTAAACTCTTGTGCTTCACTTCTACGAGAAAAATACCCATGAAATCTATAAAAATAGTAAATTTACATAATATTACAGAACTGATATTTTTCATAAAAATACAAACAAAAACTCGTACGCGCTTCGTACGTGGCTCTGATACCACTGTTGGGTTTTTCGGGCCGCAAAAACCTCTTTTTGCGTTGCGGAAATCCCGAAACCCCGCCACCGGATTCGTGCGAAGAAATAAAATTTGCGTAAAACTTCGAGTATGAGTTTCTAGCCTAGATCTAAACTAGCTCTACAAAGGAGAAGAGCTTTACTCTTGATGCGATGCCCTTCGCTAATCCCGCTCGTCCAAGGTTCGCCGGATCTCGAGAGTATCAAAGTAAATACTCCTCTATGTGTATCCACACAAGCAAGAGATGGAGAAACCAAACAAAAGGTGTGCTAGCACCTTTGAAGGTCTCGGCAAGGAGGAAGAGAGGGAGAAGAAGATGAGAGGAGGAAGAAGATGGGAGTTACCAAACAAAATGAAACTCACACACAACCATAAAGTGGCCAGCCACTTCAAAGACTTTTAAACCTCCATAGGATACCAAGAATCACAACTCTGAATCTCCCTCATGAGGTGGCACACACATGTGCTAGCCTTGATGATGTGACACATCATTATTAGCCCACTTAATGCCAACTCACAATTGAGGTGGCAAATGGTCAAGTCAAACTTGACCCTTCATCTTCCTCTCAAGTCAAGTCAAACTTAACCACTTCTCTCCCATGGTTGATCAAATCTAACCATTGGTTCAAGTCAATTTTAATTTAATGAATCTCTATTCATTGAATTAAATTGACTCAATATGTCTAAGTCCAAATTAGACTCATCTAACACATGAACCAAATTGAGTCCAACTCAATTAGCCTAATTTGGATTACTCTTAATCCAATTTGGTTCATCACATGGACCTAATTCTTTAGGTTCATCAAATGAACCTAATCTCCATCTAATTTGCCCTTTGTGTGTGACCCTATAGGTTCTTATAACATTGGCAATGCTTCTAAACCTATTTAGAAGCATAAGTAATGAGCGGTATCTAGCAATACATCATTACTATCCAAGTTATAAGAATGTTGAGATCCAACATCACCTTGTGACTACTAATTGTGACTCTTCACAATATATGACAAGTGTCCTTCTATCCTTGACATCTAGATCAATCAATGTGAGACATAGACCGTGTCATCTTCTAATCAATCTAAATCTTGAATCCCAAGTAGACTCAATCAAATGAGCTCAACATCTCATATTGACTCATTTGGACATGGCCATGCACTTAGTGGTCTCACTATATCAAGAATATCGATGTCTCTCCCATCATATAGGAGGGATAGATCCCATCTACATCACTCACATCCCTTCGCATAATTTGTTACATACCCAGTAATCGCCTTTATAGTCCACCCAGTTACGGGTGACGTTTGACGAAGCCAAAGTATGTAACTCCTTATGTAGGGAACCATGGTGACTTCAGGTCCAAGAACTAATAGTCATACAAATAGTCATATGAAAAAGTATATTACACTCATATAACGATCCATGATACTTTCTCATGGCGGGTCATTCAGTGTACATTCTCCAATGCATACCCATGTGTCAACTTGATATCTCCATATCCATGACTTGTGAGATCAAGTCATCGAGTTGACCTACATGCTAGTCTCGTCACATTAACATTGTTCCTGAATGTTAATACTTGACTAGGAATGATTAAGAGCAGTGTTCCTTATATCATCTCACTATAAATTCAAACAATCGATTGATATACGTAAGAACCTTCTACTCAAGGACGCTATTATACTTAGTTATTTGACACCAATACAAGTAAGCATAATAACCATAAATAAATGCCTTTATATACATAAGAAATATGATACAATGAGTCCATACAACAATCATCAAATGATTGGCTCTAGGGCTCTAACTAACAGTCAGACGATAAGCTACTGCTCCAATCCTCTCCAAGATCTGTAAAGGCCCAATGTATCGTGGAGCTAGCTTACCTCGGAGGCCAAATCTCTTCACCCCTTTCGTGGGTGAGACTCTCAGAAAAACATGGCCGCCAGTAGAGAACTCTAGAGGTCTGCGTCTCCGATCAGCATAACTTTTCTGGCGGTCCAGCGCCTCGGCCATCCTCTGTCTAATAGTGTGAACCAACTCTGCCTCCCGCTGAGCTCTCTGAGGTCCTAACAGTTGGGCCTACCCAACGTCCTCCCAGAGGGTGGGTGCCCGACAAGGCCTACCATACAACGCTTCAAACGGTGCCATCTGGATAGTCGAATGATAGCTTTTGTTGTAGGTGAACTCAACTAATGGCAAATGATCCTCCCAACTACCTCCGAAATCCAAAACGCAAGACCTCAGCAAGTCCTCTAAAGTCTGGATGATCCGCACTGACTGTCCATCTGTTTGCGGATAGAGCTGTATACCCAAGGCCTACTGCAGACTCTGCCAGAACCAAGACGTGAACCGTGGGTCTGTTGGAGTGTATACTTAAAAGTTTAGCTTTTGTACACATTTATTTTGAAATAAAGAATCACATTGGTCAAATGTTTACATTTATTTTTTAAATGTAATTGTTCAATTAATTTATATAGTAGATAACATGGAGTATGGAGTCACACTTAGAAGATCATGTTGTCGGTTCTCTATAAATTATAAATAGTTGCTTACGACTAAGATGGAAAGGAACAAACCATCAGAATAGACGTAGTGTAATTAAGTATTAGTTTATCTTGACTAATAAATTACACTGATACACTTTAAGTGTATTGAGTAGGACATTTAGGTAAGTTCTTTTTGTACTGACTTAGTAAAAGAACTAGACCTTAGTTATTATGGAAGTGTGTGCTCTTAATCCTAATATAATAACAAGCATGTATATTTAATATTTATTTCTTTGACTTATCAAAGGGTGAGGTTTAGCTCGATAAATCAATATGCCCGATAAGTTGGGAAATGATATTACTTATAATATGTGTTGTTGATTATAGAAGGAATCTATGTCCTAGTTATCTAGGTTGAGAATGTCCCCAAGAGGAGCTCATAAGGATTGCCATGTTAAACCCTGCAGGTGGACCTAGTCCAACATGACAATAAAGTTGAGTGGTACTACTCTTGGAGCTAGATATTAATTAAAAGAGTTGTCAATAACTCACTTAATTAGTGGACATTCGTAATCTTAAACACAGGGAGACTAACACACTCATGATAAGAAGGAGCCCATAATGTAATTTGGGATTGGTGCGGTAGTGCGGTAATAACTCTCTAGTGGAATGAGTTATTATCGATGAACTTGAGTAGTGTGTTCGGGGCGAGCACGGGATACTCAAGCTCATCGGAAGGACAAAACTAATTTCTCCTCTAGGTCCCTGTTGTAGCCTCAATAAAGCCTCAAGTCCATCCAAAGAAAAGTCTATCTTGGTGTCCAAGAAGGGGCTGGTTCATTGCTTGATGACCAAGCAATGGTCGACCACATATTCTCTAGAAGTGGCCGGCCCTTGCCTTAGGCAAGGGGGCCAGCCGCAATATTTAAATTAGGAAGGTTGTTTTTGAATTTTTAAATTCCCTCAGATATTTACAATTTGTAAAATGAGAGATTTTAAAAATTTATAAATTTCCTAATTTAAATTAGGCCACAAGATTTTAAAAGATAGTTGTAAACTTTATAAAACTTTCTTTTAAAAAGAAATATTATTAGAGATGTTTTAAATTTTTAAACTTGGTTTTAAATTTTAAAACTTTCCTTTTAATATCCACATTAGAAAAAAAAGAGAGTTTGTAAAATTTTATTAGAAGTTTTCTTCTTTTAAAATTTTATAAAAATTGTTTCTTTCTTTCCCTTTTAATAAGTGGTCGGCCACCTTGCTTGGTGCCCAAGCAAGGGGCCGTTCAAATAATTAAACATCAGCAAATAATTGTTTAATTAATAAATCAATCTAGGATTGATTAATTAAAAGGAAAGAAAAATAAAAAATTAAAAGGAAATAGGAATGAGTCTATTTTTTATAAAACTCTTTCCATAATTTTCCGTTGGGAAACTAATATAAAAAGGGGGGAAGGGGAGGCCTTAAAAACATAACAATTGATATTGTGTTGTTGGAGATCATCAAGTGGTCGGCCCCTCTCCCTCTCTTCCCTTTGCTCTCTTTTGCTCCGTTGTGGTGGTGGTGGCCAAATTCTAGAGAAGGAGGAGAAGCTTTCCGGGTGGTGTTCGTCTTGGAGGATCGTCGCCCACACGACGTCTAAGAGGAGGCGAGGGATACGACAGAAGATCTCGAGGTTTTTAGCATACAAGGAAGAGGTATAACTAGTATTTAATTTCCGCATCATACTAGTTAATTTTTCTTTGTATAAATACCAAATACAAGAGGGATTCGATTCTTGTTTTTCGAATTTAATTTCGATGTTGTGTTCTTTTTGTTTTTTCCTTGTGATTTGATTGTTCCTTTTGGTTAACCTAGAGTTATATAAGGAAATTAAATATTAAATTTCCTTAAAAGGCTTTGTCTAATCGGTGGTGGTTGCTCCCATATCCAAGAAGGCCAAGTGCCTCGCCATGCAGCACTGGAAGCCAATTTTGGAAACTAATATTTAATTGAATTTGTAACCTAGGTGATTTGGATCAAACGTGTTAAGTTCCGCAGGAGATCCAAATCTAAACCTAAAAGAACATATAAGTTAAACTTGGAATCAAACGTGTTAAGTTCCGCAGGAGATACAAGTTTAACTTAAAAGAACACATGGTAGCTAGGAAAGGTTCAGATCACGTACAAAATTTTTGTACAGTGGAGCCATTGGGTGTTCCGAGTAGCAACCAACAATTGGTATCAAAGCTAGGGTTTTACCTCTGTGTATTTGGTATTAGTTTAATTATGCACATGTCATACATAATTTAGGCAGGTTAATAGTAGGATATGCTAACTTTGTGGATGCAGGATCCAACTATTATGGCTTATAGTTATTATGTGTGTGATTGGACCCTTGGACATGTCAAGGGCATTTATTATGTGTGCATGATTGTATTATAAAATACAACAGGAGCGTTATTTAGTTTTATTAGGATTTTATTTTTTTGATCTAGATACTTGTACATTCCTTTTATGGAATATAGGATCGATGGATATAAATTTTATTTTATGTTCGATCTAGTTTACATGTACATTCCTTCGAGGAATATAGGATCGAAAAATGTAGAATTCTATTTATGTCGCGGATCAAATCTTGCAAGGCGTGGAACCTTTTGAGGATCAGAGTGGCGCAACGGAACAAGGAGCAAGATGGATGAGACAACTAGACCCGGTGGCGGTGGCCAAAGATGGCAGCAGCTAGGGATGACGACACACGGAGGACAACAATAGATAAAAGCCATAATAGTTGAAAATTAGTTTTTCTATTTATTGCTTTTGTATTGTGCTGTGTGTGAATGTTAGTGGACATGTTTAGTAGGCTAGCATCATCAAAATTCCTCACTTTAAATAACTAAGTGGGAGAGGAATTTATTTTAGTGAATTCCAAGGTCTCCATTACTAGTTTGTAAGCGATGCAAACAAACTTGCGTGTTGGCTCTGAGTGCCTTCCTCTATATCGGATGAGTTTGTTTGCGGATCACTAGACCAAACTTCCATTTCGGATGACTATAGGAAATTAATTAAGAGTGTGTGATCTTCCCCATCGGAAGGGGCACAATCTTATTAATGGACTTAGTGTCAAGTAATGGTATACACTTAGGCACATCTAATAGTATCCTCCCCATCGGAGTCAGTGCTATTATTTGTGTGACCGAAGGAAACCAACTATTAATTTTATTTGTCAAAAAGTTAGGTTGACAAGATAAAAAAATTAATGGGATATACCCTCCTTTTACAAATGTTGAATTTGTATACGTCCACACTATCGTGGCATACAAAATTCACAGTTTTTTAAGGTGTTGGTTAATTTAAAATAGTATTGTTTGAGGAATCAATATTATTCTAAATTTAGAGTTCTGACCAAAATTTATTTTGTGATTCTTAGGATGACTTTCAACCCACTGGCCATTATTCTAAAAGAAAACAGACTTACTGGTCCCAACTATATAGATTGGAAAAGAAACCTGGACATTGTTTTAACTGCTGAGGGCTATAAGTTTGTACTGTCAGATGAATGCCCAGAAACACCTAGCAATGATTCTACCCCAGAGGAGATTCAGCATCATAGTAAATGGGTAAAAGCTGATGAGATGGCGCGGTGTTACATCTTGACTTCGATGTCAAATGTATTGCAACATCAGCATCAGGACTTACCAACAACCTATGATATAATGAACAATCTCAAGGAACTCTTCGGACATCAGAATCGGGATGCTAGGCAAGAGGCAATGAGAAAACTGATGACAGCCACCATGACTGAGGGGACTCCCGTGAGGGATCATATTCTCAAGATGATGACTTACTTAAACGAAATACAAGTTCTTGGAGGGGAAATTAATGGGGAAACCCAGGTCGATATCATTCTCCAAACGCTGCCCAGAAGTTTTGAGCATTTTCGCCTGAACTAATATGAAAAAAGGATGTATTCATTGGTAGAACTTCTGACAGAACTTCAGGCAGTTGAAGGGTTGTTTCGTCAATATTCTCAAATTTACTATGCTGAAAATGGTTCTACTTCTAAGCCGAAAGGCAAGAAGCTCAAGGTGCAGGACAAAAAGCTGGAATAAAGAAGCTGAAGGGCAAGTGCTTTATTTGCAAGCAGACTGGACATGTCCTCGTAGGAAACAGAACAATAAAGGTATATCTCATACTCTAGTAGTTGAAACATGTTTAGCGGTGTTATCTACCAGCACCTGGTGTGTAGATACGGGAGCCACTGATCATGTCTGTAATTCTTTGCAGGGGTTCCAAGAAACTCGGCGACTATTTGATAGAGAGATAACTGTCTACATAGGCAATGCTACTAAGGTGGCGGCTGTTGCAGTGGGAGACGTCTACTTATCATTTGATAGGAATAGGAAATTGGTTTTAAGGAATTGTCTTTATGTACCCAGTTTTAGAAAGAATTTAATTTCTGTATATGGATAGATATTCAGTTTCCTTTAGTAACAATGTGGTTATAAAGAGAAATAAAGTGATTATCTGTTCTGGTGCATTGGTTGGCAATTTATATACTTTAAATCCAATTTCTCCCATAAAGCAAAACATGGAAATTAATAACACATCTTCTAACTCTAATAAGAGAAAAGAACCTTCGGAAATGAACCAAACACATCTTTGGCATTTAAGGCTTGGTCATATTAACTTAAGTAGGATTCAAAGGCTTGTAGCCGATGGACTCTTGGGTCCATTAGAGTTGGAAAACTTTCCAACGTGTGAATCCTGCTTGGAAGGTAAGATGACCAAGAGACCTTTTAAGGCCAAGGGGTATAGAGCCAAAGAAGTGTTAGAATTGGTTCATTCTGATTTGTGTGGTCCTATGTCTATCTAGGCTAGAGGTGGCTTTGAATATTTTGTCTCTTTTATAGACGATTATTCAAGATATGGATACATTTACCTAATGCGCCGTAAGTCTGAGTGCTTTGATAAGTTCAAAGAGTACAAGGCTGATGTGGAGAAACGTCTAGGTAAAAGTATCAAGACACTACGGTCTGATCGTGGTAGAGAATACCTCTTAGGAGAGTTTAGGAATTACTTATCAGAAGTCGGGATTCAATCCCAATTATCCGCACCTGGTACACCCCAAGAATAGGACTCTTATGGAGATGGTTAGATCAATGATGAGTTATTCAGAATTACCAAATTCGTTTTGGGGATACGCTCTGGAAACAGCAACGCACATTCTAAACTTAGTACCTTCTAAATCAGTATCTTCTACTCCCACAGAATTATGGAATGGGCGGAAGCCCAGTCTAAGACATATTCGAATTTGGGGTAGTCCAGCACATGTGCTGAAACAAGATGCTGATAAGTTAGAATCTCGTATAGGGTATCCCAAAGGAACGAAAGACGGTTTCTTTTATAGTCCTAAAGACCAGAAGGTCATTATTAGCACCAATGCCCAGTTTTTAGAAGAAGACTATATAATGGATCACAAGCCCAGTAGTAAAATTGTTCTAGAAGAACTTAGAGAGGACACATCTACTTCAGTACCAACAGTACAAGATGAAGTACCACAAGAGACTGCAACACGTGTCACACATAATACACAACCATAGACGGTGTCTCGTCGTAGTGGGAGGGTTGTAAGGCAGCCCGAGAGATTCATGTTTTTGGGTGAGTCTTCGGACTTGATCCCAGGCAAACATGAACCAAATCCCCAGACATATGATGAAGCACTCCAAGATATAGATGCAGTATCTTGGCAAAAGGCAATGAATTTCGAAATAGAATCTATATATTCTAATAAGGTCTGGGAGCTTGTAGAACCACCTGATGGTGTAAAAGCCATTAGATGCAAGTGGATCTATAAAAGGAAAAGAGGGACAGATGGGAAGGTAGAAATCTTCAAAGCAAGGCTTGTTGCGAAGGGATACACTCAGAAAGAGGGAATCGATTATGAGGAGACCTTTTCGCCGGTAGCTATGCTTAAGTCTATTCGGATACTCTTATCCATTGCCGCTCATATGGATTATGAGATTTGGAAAATGGATGTCAAGACAGCTTTTCTTAATGGAAGTCTTGAAGAAAACATCCATATGAAGCAACCAGAAGGGTTCATTGAAAAGGGCAAAGAGCATCTAGTGTGCAAGCTTAATCGGTCCATTTATGGACTGAAGAAAGCTTCAAGATCTTGGAACATCCGGTTTAATGAAGTAATCCAGTCATATGGATTTATTCAGTGTCCGGATGAGTCTTGTGTATACAAGAAGTGTAACGGAAACATGGTGGTATTTCTTGTACTATACGTAGATGATATTTTGTTAATTGGCAACAATGTCAAGGTATTATCAGACGTAAGGGTATGGTTGTCCAAACAATTTGATGTGAAGGACTTAGGAGAATGTGTACACATCCTTGGGATCAAAGTTATAAGGGATCGCAAGAAAAGAATGTTGTGCCTATCCCAAGCTTTATATATAGATACAATCCTTGCTCGTTTTAGCATGCAAAACTCCAAGAAAGGTTTCTTACCTTTTAGGCATGGAGTAGCCTTATCTAAAGAGATGTCTTCAAAAACATCAAAGGAGATTGAGGACATGAAGGCAGTTCCTTATGCTTCGGTTGTAGGAAGCCTCATGTATGCAATGTTATGTACGCGACCTGATATCTGTTTTATCGTGGGCATGGTTAGCAGATACCAAAGTAACCCTGGACAAGGACATTGGACTACAGTAAAGCATATATTAAAGTACCTGAGAAGGACTAGAGATTATATGCTAGTTTACCAAGCAAACGATTTACTCCCTGTGGGTTACACGGATTCGGACTTCCAATCAGATAGGGACAACAGTAAGTCTACATCAGGCTATGTGTTTACTTTAGGAGGTGGATCCATTGCATGGAGGAGTGTTAAGCAGAAATGCATCTCAGACTCAACCATGGAAGCTGAGTATGTGGCAGCCTCTGAGGCAGCCAAAGAAGCTGTATGGCTCAAGAACTTTCTAATGGACTTAGATGTGATTCCTGGTTTGCCCAAGATCGTCACAATTTATTGTGATAATAGTGGAGCAGTTACAAATTCGATGGAACCACGAGCCCATAAGGTAAGTAAACATATAGAGCGTAAGTACCACCTGATACGAGACATCATCAAGCAAGGAGAAGTTGTCGTCGCCAAGATAGCATCAGCAGATAACCTGGCAGATCCTTTCACTAAGGCCCTTCCGGCGAAAGCTTTTGATCGGTATGTGGAGGGGATGAGAATCAGATGTATGGCAACAGATATGGCAGCTTAGACTTTTAGTATAAGTGGGAGATTGTTGGAGTGTATACTTAAAAGTTTAGCTTTTGTACACATTTATTTTGAAATAAAGAATCACATTGGTCAAATATTTACATTTATTTGTTAAATATAATTGTTCAATTAATTTATATAGTAGATAACATAGAGTGTGGAGTCACACTTAGAAGATCATGTTGTCGGTTCTCTATAAATTATAAACAGTTGCTCATGACTAAGAAGGAAAGGAACAAACCATCTTAATAGACGTAGTGTAATTAAGTATTAGTTTATCTTGACTAATAAATTACACTGATACACTTTAAGTGTATTGAGTAGGATCATTTAGGTAAGTTCTTTTTATACTGACTTAGTAAAAGAACTAGACCTTAGTTATTATGGAAGTGTGTGCTCTTAATCCTAATATAATAACAAGCATGTATATTTAATATTTATTTCTTTGACTTATCAAAGGGTGAGGTTTAGCTCGATAAATCAATATGCCCGATAAGTTGGGAAATGATATTACTTATAGTATGTGTTTTTGATTATAGAAAGAATCTGTGTCCTAGTTATCTAGGTTGAGAATGTCTCCAAGACGAGCTCATAAGGATTGTCATGTTAAACCCTACAGGTGGACCTAGTCCAACATGACAATAAAGTTGAGTGGTACTACTCTTGGAGCTAGATATTAATTAAATGAGTTGTCAGTAACTCACTTAATTAGTGGACATTCGTAATCTTAAACACAGGGAGACTAACACACTCATGATAAGAAGAAGCCCATAATGTAATTTGGGATTTGTGCGGTAGTGCGGTAATAACTCTCTAGTGGAATGAGTTATTATCGATGAACTTGAGTTGTGTGTTCGAGGCGAGCACGGGATACTCAAGCTCATCGGAAGGCCAAAACTAATTTCTCCTCTAGGTCCCTGTTGTAGCCTCAATAAAGTCTCAAGTCCATCCAAAGAAAAGCCTATCTTAGTGTCCAAGAAGGGGCCGGTTCATTGCTTGGTGACCAAGCAATGGTCGGCCACATATTCTCTAGAAGTGGCCAGCCCTTGCCTTGGGCTAAGGGGTCGGCCGCAATATTTAAATTAGGAAGGTTGTTTTTGAATTTTTAAATTTCCTCAGATATTTACAATTTGTAAAAAAAGAGATTTTAAAAATTTATAAAATTTCCTAATTTAAATTAGGCCACAAGGTTTTAAAAGAGAGTTGTAAAATTTATAAAACTTTCTTCTAAAAAGAAATATTATTAGAGATGTTTTAAATTTTTAAACTTGGTTTTAAATTTTAAAACTTTCCTTTTAATATCCACATTAGAAAAAAAAGAGAGTTTGTAATATTTTATTAGATGTTTTATTCTTTTAAAATTTTATAATTTTTTTTTCTTTCTTTCCCTTTTAATAAGTGGTCGGCCACCTTGCTTGGTGCTCAAGCAAGTGGCAAGTCAAATAATTAAACATCAACAAATAGTTGTTTAATTAATAAATCAATCTAGGATTGATTAATTAAAAGGAAAGAAAAAGAAAAAATTAAAAGGAAATAGGAATGAGTCTAATTTTTATAAAACTCTTTCCATAATTTTCCGTTGGGAAACTAATATAAAAAGGGGGGAAGGGGAGGCCTTAAAAACATAACAATTGATATTGTGTTGTTGGAGATCATCAAGTGGTCGGCCCCTCTCCCTCTCTTCCCTTTGCTCTCTTTTGCTCCGTTGTGGTGGTGGTGGCCGAATTCTAGAGAAGGAGGAGAAGCTTTCCGGGTGGTGTTCGTCTTGGAGGATCGTCGCCCACACGACGTCTAAGAGGAGGCGAGGGATACGACAGAAGATCTCGAGGTTTTTAGCATACAAGGAATAGCTATAACTAGTATTTAATTTCCACATCATACTAGTTAATTTTTCTTTGTATAAATATCAAATACAAGAGGCATTCGATTCTTGTTTTCGAATTTAATTTCGATGTTGTGTTCTTTTTCTTTTTTCCTTGTGATTTGATTGTTCCTTTTGGTTAACCTAGAGTTATATAAGGAAATTAAATATTAAATTTCCTTAAAAGGCTTTGTCTAATCGGTGGTGGTTGCTCCCATATCCAAGAAGGCCAAGTGCCTCGCCATGCAGCACTGGAAGCCAATTTTGGAAACTAATATTTAATTGAATTTGTAACCTAGGTGATTTGGATCAAACGTGTTAAGTTCCGCAGGAGATCCAAATCTAAACCTAAAAGAACATATAAGTTAAACTTGGAATCAAACGTGTTAAGTTCCGCAGGAGATACAAGTTTAACTTAAAAGAACACATGGTAGCTAGGAAAGGTTTAGATCACGTACAAAATTTTTGTGCAGTGGAGCCATTGGGTTTTCCGAGTAGCAACCAACAGGGTCTCTATCCGATATAATACTCAATGGCACACCATGCAATCTTATGACATCTCTGCAATACAACTATGTCAGTTGGTCCAGAGAGTCGATCTTCCGGATTGCTAAGAAGTGCGCGGATTTGGTTAATCGATCAACAACTATCCAAATCACATCATGGCCTCGTCGTGTCCTAGGCAATCCCACCACAAAATCTATAGTAATGTGATCCCATTTCCACTCTGGAATCGGAATTGTCTGAATTAATCCGGCAGGTCTCAAGTGCTCAGCCTTCACCTGCTGACAGACAAGACATCTAGCTACAAATTCTGTGGTGTCTTTCTTCATTGTTGGGACCGAAAAGTAGCTAGAGGGGGGGGGTGAATAGCTTGTAGCGTGCTAGGTGATCGTCGTTGCTTGTTTCTTCAAAGATGCGCAGCGGAAATACAAGAAACAAACCACACAACGCTAACAAGGTTGTTTTACTTGGTATCCACCTCACAAGAGGTGACTAGTCCAAGGATCCACACCTACTCGCGCACCCTCCACTAATAAAACCCTCCTTTTCGGTAACTACCGAAGGCGGAGAAGCCCTACATGTTCACACTACAAGAAGAAGGGGAAAGGATACAAAATACAAGCACAAAGCTTACAATGAGTACAAGAAAACCCTAACCCTAGCTTCCTCTTGCTTCGCCTCTTGACTTGGAGGAACCTCCAAGAACTTCAAGAATTGGCGGTGAGAGCTCGGTGAAGATCCGAGCTTTGTCGTGGAAGCAATAATGAAGGAAATGAATGCCTTCCTGCACCAACGGTCGAATCCCGATCGATTGGAATGCTCCCAATCGATCGGGAGGCTGGATCGATCAACGGATCGATCCAGTGCCTATCGCGAAAATGCCCGGATCGATCCACGGATCGATCCACAGCGCCGCATCCCAATCGATCCACCGATCGATTGGGACCTCGATCGATCCACCAATCGATCGAGAGGTTCGCTCAGGACTGGAGGATCTTGATGATCGATCCGATTCTTCTGGATCAATCCACCGATCGATCCAGATGTCTGGATCGATCCATTGATCGATCCAGATCACCGGATCAATCCGATCAATCTAAATCACCGAATCAATACCGATCAATCCAGATCTTGATTTTGCCCAAAACCAAGTCCAAAGCCCCTAAGCCAACATCTAGTCAACCATGACTTGTTGGTACATAAGACCTAGCATCCGGCCCTGTTAGGACTCTCTCACCAAGTGTCCGGTCAACCTTTGACCCACTTGGACTTTCTTCTTGCCAAGTATCTCGTTGGACTTCTGACCACTTTTCTTCCTCGTGCCCAGTATCCGGTCAACCTTTGACCTACTTGACTCTCACAGATGTCTGGTCAACCTTGACCCATCTGGATTTCTCTTGCCCGCTTCACTCACGTGACTTTCCCAACTGCCTAGCTTCACTCACTAGGTCTTTCACCGGCTTCACTCACCGTGATTTTCCTCCCGCCTAGCTTCACTCACTAGGACTTCCCACCCAGCCTACCCTAGCTTCCTCACTAGGCTCCGCCTCCCAGTCTAGCTTTCACTAGGTCTTTCCGACTTCACTCACCGTGATTTTCTCCTGCCCTGCTTCACTCACTAGGTCTTTCCTCTCCTAACATCCTGTAACCTCCCAAGTATCCGGTCATCCTTGACCTACTTGACTCTTCTTCAATCAACCTTGCATTGTCAAACATCGAAACCCAAACCAAGACTCAAGTTTGGTCAACCAGTCAACCTTGACTGAGGGGATGCACCAACAATCTCCCCCTTTTTGATGTTTGACAATACCAACACTATCACTTACAATACCACATGTAAGTTAGGCTAATCCCATAGCCTAAACCTTCTTCATGCCACTAGGTAATAAATACATAAGTTAATCCCTTCATTCTCCCCCTAAGAGGGCAAACTCCCTCTAGGTAATAAAAGCCTAACTTACTCCCTTTCATTCTCCCCCTATTGGCACACATCAAACCATGTCCCATTTTTAGGCACACATCAACAATTCACTTATTGAAAACTCTCCCCCTGAAGAGTTGCTCATTGTTGTTCACAACTTCACTCGTTGTGATCAACACGATAATGAAGGTCTCATACCCTTCATTATCCTTAACCCTACATTCTCCTTCAATGTAGATAAATGCCCAACCTTGAGCATTTTTCACTCTTTCAACCACTTGAAATACCACTTGAAATAATGAGGATATCCACACCCCATTTCAAGTTCAAATGCTCATTCATGAGCATTTTCGCTAAAGAAGGTTAACCACCTTCCAAGGTTCATGAAAAGTAATTTTCATGTCCTTAAAGAGTACCTCCCCCTAAAGACATGGTCGTACCTTCTGTCATTGCACCAATAATGACTTGGAATCCCTAAACCTTTAGGAAACCCAAATTTAGAAGTTTTGAGGTTCATAAATTCAATAATGAAACCAAACCTCAACCTAAACTTCAATTTAGTCTTTCTCAACCAATCCATCCTTGTATTCAACATGAAAACACCCTTTTTATGTATACAAATGTATTTTGAGGGGTTAGGAATGGTTTCCTAGACTAAACTTGGTTTGGAATACTGAAATCAGGCTTTCCCAGCCAAAATCAGCATCTTTAATCGAGGGTCATCGATTGAATCGATCAACTTCGAAACGATCCACTAATCAATCACGATGATCGATCTACGGATCGATCCGACAGCCCTCGGTAGCACTTCTCAATCGATCGCCGATCGATTGAGGCACCTCTATCGATCGAGTGATCGATTGGAGTTCTGATAGTTGCTGAAATTTCATTTCAGTCAACTCCCTAGAAAATTCTACAAAAATCCAAAAATCGTGAAATTTTGTGTAGACACTATTTAGGGCATACTTTATCATGGAAAAAATAGTTTTCTACGGAAATACATCATATTTTCAAAGATTGACACAAACTTGAGAACTTGCGAAAACTTTAGTGT
Source organism: Zingiber officinale (assembly GCF_018446385.1). Classification (NCBI taxonomy): domain Eukaryota; kingdom Viridiplantae; phylum Streptophyta; class Magnoliopsida; order Zingiberales; family Zingiberaceae; genus Zingiber; species Zingiber officinale. The sequence continues at coordinate 61,259,803 of NC_055994.1, forward strand.
TTTCTTCAAGTTTGTGTCTAACTATTCAATGGTGATTATTATCAAAAGATAGCCTTCACCAAGGTTTTCCAAAAGCATTTTAAAATGATTTTCAAAACCAATATCCCATCACATTCCTTGGGCTTAATGCACATGACTTGTACATTAGCTTTCCCAATGATGGGAAAACACATAACTATGTGTTTTGATGAAACTAAAACTCAAAAGAATGCACTAAATCAACATCTTGAGTTTTGTTCATCTTTCTAACATCTCACTTGTATCTAATATGCACTAAAACACATACAAGTCACCTTATAGTCCTTGTGAGATGTGAGATTTTGGTTTTGCCCTATTCTAGGGATCATGCATATCTATCTAGGCATTTTAGAGATATTGGACATCCACCTAGGATGTCACTTGTTAATAAGTGTTGTTAAATGTCATTTGTCCTTAATTACAAGGAATTAAACTTAATGCATGATTATGTTATGGCATACATCAAAAAGAAATAATTTTCAAAAGAAAATATTCTATAACTACATGATGTATGAATGTCATGACATGGTATTTTTTTTTTTTTTGGATTTTTCATAATAAGATATGAATGTAAAAATAAATATGATATCATGGCATATGATGGGCAAACAATCATGACAAAGTTTAGCATAAATAATAATATACCTAGATTACCTATCTAAGTATCCTTAACCACTTAGCTAACTCAAAATATACCACTTGTTTTAACTTAAAACGTTAAACCTAGATTGCCCTAAATGCTTCAAAGAAATGCCAAAACCTAAATTAACATTTCTATTTCTCTTGATTTGTTTATGCCACTTAAAATTAAGCATAACCTCAAATGTTGGCATATTTCATTTTTCCTCAAGAGTAATCACATAAATCAAGGCCCGGATTGCCTTAAATTTCTAAGAGAATACCAAAATCCCAACTTGGTATTTCTCTAGGTTTTCCCAATTTATGCCATTTTAAGATAAAATCAATTTTTCCACCATTAGGCACATTTTACTCTTTCAAGGAGTAAATAATAATTCCATTTCATTTTCAAAGGTTAACAAAAACCTTGAAAATGCTCCTTGAGTGTCAATTTCCTCAAAGTTGGGTTAACTACCCTTCTAATCGGAGTTGACACTCTCTTACCCATCTATAGGGTAGAGAAGATGCTCCTAGGAACCCAACACCTATTGGTGCTCCTTGGATGCTCTAGGTACTCACTAGGGATAACTTCCCTAGATACCTTCCTAGTGACCTTGTTGGGCTTCTTAGAAGCCTTGGTCACATTTTCTAGGTCAACTCTAGGGATAGCCTCCCTTGTGACCTTGTTAGTGACTTTCTTAGACTTCTTAGAAGTCTTAGTCACTTTGGTTGCAAGGATACTTCTAGGGATATCTTCCCTTGTATCCTTGACTTGACCTCTAGACTTAGGGTTTGTTCCATAACTATATGGAACCCTATGATAACTAGATACATCCTTTTTTGCTTTGGGTTTGTATCCCAAACCTCTATGGCCATTTGATGGCTTTTGTACCCCTAAACCTAGGTTATGCTCATTTTTCCCTAATAGGATATTTTCCAATCTTTTTAGGGTCTTTTCTAATTTATCAAGTCTTGACCTCAAGACTTGATTTTCCCTCACTAAGTCCTTAGTATTTGATTTTTCATTTGATCCATGAGCATTTTTATTTCTAGGCTTATAGTTATTGACCTTAGTGTTCTTGCCCAAATGTCTATCTACCTTCCTAACCTTAGGTTGAGTAGTCTTGGCATGTAGGGCCACATGCTTTTCCTTAATGCCCTCATGCTTTCTATTCTTATGGTAAATTGCATTAAAATGATAAAAATTAGAACTATCATGCTTTTTACCATAATGTAAAGGGGTAGGCTCAATAAATGTTACCTTCTTCTTTACCTTGGAGGCTCCCCCTTGACTAGTGCCTCCTTGAGCCTTGACCATCTTCTTCCCCTTGGGGCATTGACTTCGGTAATGCCCCTTTTGATTGCAAGAGAAGCATATAATATGCTCCTTGCTCTTCTTTGTATTGGGGATGGTCTCCTTGGGCTTCACCTTGCCCTTTTGTGCCACTTGACCCTTCTTCTTGGCCAATTTAGGGCATTTACTTTTGTAATGCCCATGTTCCCTACATTCAAAGCATATGATATGATTTTTATCATTAATTGAAATATTTATACCTTTGCTTGTAGGGGTGGCATCTTCTCCTTTTGATCCGGAGGTAGAAGCTTCCTCTTGATCCGAAGATATTCCTCCATTCGATTTTGCTTGACTTGCGGAGGTGGAAGCTTCTTCATCCTCATCTTCTCTTGACCCGGATATGGAGGATTCTACTTGCTCTTGATCCGGTGTCAATGAAGATTGCTCCCCATCAATCCTAGAGGTGGAGGCTTCACCTTCTTCTTCATCCTCTTGTACATGAAACAAGGAATATGCTCCTTCCTTGCTCTTTTGATTGCACTCCTTTGAGGATGAAGCTTCTTGGACTTCCTCTTCTTCGAAAGTTGAGCATCTCTCAACTTCGGAGTCCTCCTCTTGATCTTGCTCCAATGAGTCACCCTCTTTGGATTCCTCTTGATTCGGTACAGTGGAGGGTTCTTCATGGATTGTTGCTAATTTGCTCCAAAGCTCCTTGGCATCGTTGAATTCTCCGATTTGAGCCAAAATGTGGCTAGGCAATAAGTTGACCAAAACCTTGGTCACTTTATCATTTGCCTCGCTCCTTTGAATTTGCTCCAAGCTCCATTTGCTTTTCTTGAGAAGCTTGCCCTTGGAGCTTGTTGGAGCTTTGAAGCCTTCCATTAGAGCAAACTATTGCTCTATCTCCATCATAAGAAAATTTTCGATTCTTGATTTCCAAGAATCGAAGCTTGTGGATGTGTACGGTGGAGCCACCCTTGTGTCAAATCCAAGTCCATCTTGGAATTGCATCTTGAAGTTGAGCTTCTTGAAATCTTTGACTTTTGATGAATTTGCTTCAACTTCTTCACCCTCTAGCTTTGCTTGTTTTGTTTTCCCCTTCCGGCGATGATTCCGGTGAAGAGCGACCTTTCTCTGATACCACTTGTTGGGACCGAAAAGTAGCTAGAGGGGGGGGGGGTGAATAGCTCGTCGCGTGCTAGGTGATCGTCGTTGCTTGTTTCTTCAAAGATGCGCAGCGGAAATACAAGAAACAAACCACACAACGCTAACAAGGTTGGTTTACTTGGTATCCACCTCACAAGAGGTGACTAGTCCAAGGATCCACACCTACTCACGCACCCTCCACTAATAAAACCCTCCTTTTCGGTAACTACCGAAGGCGGAGAAGCCCTACAAGTTCACACTACAAGAAGAAGGGGAAAGGATACAAAATACAAGCACAAAGCTTACAATGAGTACAAGAAAACCCTAACCCTAGCTTTCTTCCTCTTGCAATAGATCCGCCTCTTGACTTGGAAGAACCTCCAAGAACTTCAAGAACTGGCGTGGAGAGCTCTGTGGAGTCGCTGGTGAAGATCTGAGCTCTGTCGTGGAAGCAATGCCGAAGGAAATGAATGCCTGCGGCTTAAATCGACGCTAACGGTCGAATCTCGATCGATTGGAATGCTCCCAATCGATCGGGGGGTCTTTGGATCGATCCACGGATCGATCCAGAGCGCCTCTGTGCTCTGGAAAAATTGGGACCTCTGGATCGATCCACCGATCGATCCAGAGAGGTTTTGTTCACTGGGACTCACCGAATCGATCGACCGATCGATCCAGATCTTCTGGATCGATCCACTGATCGATCCAGATCTGCTGGATCAATCAGCTGATCAATCTAAATCTGCTGGATCAATCGGATGATCAATCCAGATCTTGATTTTTGCCCAAAACCAAGTCCAAAGCCGCCTAAACCAACATCTAGTCAACCATGACTTGTTGGTACATAAGACCTAGCATCCGTGTTAGCTAGAGCCCTAGAGCCAATCATTTGATGATTGTATTTTGGACTTATTGTATCATATTCTATATAAATAAAGACATTTGGATTTTGGTTATTATACTTACTTGTATTGGTGCCAAATAAACTAAGTATAATAATGTCCTTGAGTAGATGGTTCTCACCTATATCAATCGGTTAGTTGAACCGATAGTGAGATGATATAGGGAACACTACTCTTAATCATTCCTAGTCGAGTATTAACATTCAGGGACAATGTTAATGCAATAAGACTAGCATGTAGGTCAACTCGATGACTTGATCTCACAAGTCATGGATATAGAGATATCAAGTTGACACATGGGTATACATTAGAAAATGTATACTGAATGACCCGCCATGAGAAAGTATCATGGATCGTTATATGAGTGTCATATACTTTCTCATGTGACTATTAGTATGACTACTAGTCCTTAGACCTGAAGTCACCATAGATCCCTACATAAGGAGTTATGTACTTTGGTTTCGTCAAACGTTACCCGTAACTGGTTGTACTATAAAGGCGATTACTGGATATATAACAAATTATGCAGAGGGATGTGAGTGATGTAGATGAGATCTATCCCTCCTATATGACGGGAGAGACATCAGTATTCTTGATAGAGTGAGACCACGAAGTGCATGGCCATGCCTAAATGAGTCAATATAGGATATTGAGCTCATTTGATTTAGTGAGTCTACTTGGAGTTCAAGATTTAGATTGGTCAGAGGATGACACGGTCTATGCCTCACATTGACCAATCTAGATGTCTAGGATAGAAGGACACTTGTCATATATTGTGAGGAGTCACAATTAGTAGTTACAAGGTGATGTTGGATCTCAACATTCTTGTAACTTGGGTAGTAATGATGTGTTGCTAGATACCGCTCATTACTTATGCTCCTAAATGGGTTTAGGGGCATTGCCAACGTTACAAGAACCTATAGGGTCACACACTAAGGGTAATTAGATGGAGATTAGGTTCATTTGATGAACCTAAATGATTAGGTTCATATGATGAACCAAATTGGATTAAGAGTAATCCAAATTAGGTTAATTGAGTTGGACTCAAGTTGGTTCATGTGTTAAGTGAGTCTAATTTGGACTTAGACTCATTTAACTAATTTAATTCAATGAATAGAGATTCATTAAATTAAAATTAGCTAGGACCAATGGTTAGATTAGATCAACCAAGGGATAGAAGTGGTCAAGTTTGACTTGACTTAAGTAGGAAGATGAAGAGTCAAGTTTTGACTTGACTTTGACTTGACCAATGCCACATCATCAAGGCTTCTTCATTTGGTCAAGTTTGACTTGACCAAATGCCACCTCATGGGAGTTACCAAGAGTTGTGACTCTTGATATTCCATGGGGGTTACTAGTCTTAATGTGGCCGACCACTTTTAGTGTGGATGAAAATTTTTATTTTCATTCAAGGCTAATTGATTTCATCTTCTTCCTCTTGCTCACAATTCTTCTCTCCCTCTCCTCCTTCTTGCCGAGACCTTGCTTGAGTGCTAGCACACTCTAAAGGTTTCTTCTCCATCTCTTGCTTGTGTGGATACACATAGAGAAGTGTCTACTTTGACACTTTCGAGATCCGGCGAACCGAGGACAAGCGGGATTGCGAAGGGCTTCACTACAAAGGTATAAAAAGGTTTATCCTTATGTAGATCTACTGTAGATCAACGTTTAAACTCGTACTCGTATTTTTAAAATGTTTTCTTCGCACGAGATCCAGTGGCTAGGGGATTTCGGGGTTTCCGCGACGCGAAAAAGCTGTTTTCGCGGCCCGAAAAACCCAACAATCCGGTCACCTTTGACCGGCTAGGACTCTCTCACCAAGTGTCTGGTCAATCCCTTTGACCCACTTGGACTTTTCTATTCTTGCCAAGTATTCGGTCAATCCCTCTGACCTACTTGGACTTTTCTTCCTCGTGCCAAGTATCCGGTCAATCCCTTTGACCTACTTGGACTCTCACCAGATGTCTGGTCAACCTTGACCCATCTGGATTTCTCTTGCCTGACTTCACTCACCAGGACTTTCACAATTGCCTAGCTTCACTCACTAGGTCTTTCACCTGGTTTCACTCACCAGGATTTTCCTCCTGCCTAGCTTCACTCACTAGGTCTTTCACCTGGCTTCACTCACCAGGATTTTCCTCCTGCCTAGCTTCACTCACTAGGACTTCCCAATTGCCTAGCTTCACTCACTAGGTCTTTCACCTGGCTTCACTCACCAGGATTTTCCTCCTGCCTAGCTTCACTCACTAGGTCTTTCCTTCTGCCTAACATCCCAGTTAGGACTTCCCAGTCAAGTATCCGGTCATCCTTGACCTACTTGACTCTTCTTCAATCAACCTTGCATTATCAAACATCGAAACCCAAACCAAGACTCAAGCTTGGTCAACCAGGTCAACCTTGACCTGAGGGTTGTTGCACCAACATTCATGTCGTTCCACCAATAAGAATGCCTCAAATCTAGATACATGCGGGTTCCGCCCGGGTGGATCGCAAATCGAAAGCAATGAGCCTCCTGAAATAACTCCTACAAGACCGGGTGAGACTGAGGTACGCATAATCTGCCTTAGAAATATATATTGCCCTCATCATCTCAGGTGAACTCGGTCGGCTACCCGGAAGTTATCTGGCTGCCAATGGACTATAATCGCTGATCACTGGCCTAGGTCTCTCGGATCCTCATCCTGATCAACGACTGAGCAACCATGATAACCTGCTCTGTCCGTCCCTGCTCCTCAAAGCCCAACTCGGAGAAACCCTTAATCAAGTCCATGACCACAACTCGGGGACAAGCCAAACTCCCTCTGGACTTCCTGCTAAGTGCATCGGCAACCACATTAGCTTTCCCCAGGTGGTAGCTAATAGTACAGTCGTAATCCTTCAGGAACTCCATCCATCTCCTCTATCGGAGATTAAGTTCCTTCTGAGTGAAAAGGTATTTGAAACTCTTATGATCAGTGAGAATCTCAAAAGTAATACCATACAGATGATGCCGCCAAATCTTCAAAGCAAATATAATGGCGGCCAACTCCATATCTTGTACTAGGTAGTTTTTCTTATGCTCCTTCAACTTACAAGAAGCATAGGAGACTACCCTGCCGTGCTGCATCAACACAGCACCCAAACCCTGTAGAAAAGTGTTGTTGTAGAGTACGAAACCGTCCTCTCCAGAAGGTAAAACCAAAACTGGTGCCGACACTAATCTCCGCTTTAGCTCTTGAAAACTGGTCTCGCAAGCCTCAGACCACATGAACTTCACGCCTTTCCTGGTCAGGCGTGGCAGCAGCATAGCGATACATGAGAAACCCTCGATGAACCGTTTGTAACATCCAACCAATCTCAAGAAACTCTGAATTTCCTGAACTGATTTCGGCTGCTCCCAGCTGGTGACAGCCTTGATCTTCTGAGGGTCTACTGAAATATCTCGGCTGGAAACTACGTGACCCAGAAAACCAACTGAGGATAGCCAAAATGCACACTTGCTGAACTTCGCGTATAGACGATGTCGTCGAAGAGTCTCCAAAACTATGCGAAGATGTTGTGCATGCTCCGCTTCAAAACATGAGTAGATCAATATGTCATCGATGAAAACAACAACGAACTGATCTAGATACTCCAGAAAAATATGGTTCATCAAATCCATAAACACCGCTAGAGCATTGGTAAGCCCAAATGACATTACCAAAAATTCATAATGTCCTATCTGGTACGGAATGCTGTCTTTTGAATATCAAATTCTTTAACTCTCAGCTGATGATATCCGGATCGCAGATCAATCTTAGAATATACTGATGTGCCTCTGAGCTGATTAAACAAATCCTCAATTCGTGATAAGAGGTACTTATTCCTGACGGTCACTGCATTCAGCTGTCTGTAATCGATGCACAACCTCAGAGTACCATCCTTTTTCTTGACAAACAACACCGGAGAACCCCACAGAGAGACACTAGGGCGAATACATCCTCTGTCCAATAGCTCCTAGAGTTGGACCTTTAGCTCGTCCAACTCTTTCGGCGCCATACGATATGGAGCTTTCAATGCTGACGCAGTCCCCGGAAGCAGCTCAATAGCAAACTCCACTTGCCTTCTGGGAGGCAAGTCTGGTAGCTCATCCGAAAATACATCCGGATACTCTCGGAGCACTGGAACATTTGAGAGCTGAGTACTACTGTTGTCGTCAGTATTAATCAAAGACAAAAGAAATCCCTGACAGCCTTGTGACAGCAGCTTCTGAGCCTGCATCGCAGAAATGATCGATATGTCGTCGTCCTTGATACCAGTGAAATCCCACGAGGGTTGGTTCAGAGGTCAGAATGTGACCACCCTCATCTGGCAATCCACCGTGGCATGATATGCGGGCAATCAATCCATACCAAGGGTAATGTCGAACTCGACCATTTCCAGTACTAATAAACCAACCATGAGTATCATATTGTCAAAATCTAACGGGCAACTTCTGACCTCCTAAGTGACGTCCAAAGTATCATCGGACGGTAGGGAGACGGTCAGTCGCTGCGGTCTAAGAGTAGATAGTCTACAAATCTCCCTCGTAAAGGCACGACGCTCTAACCAACTGAGCTAATAGGTCATTCTCTATCCTATCATGCTCAGTGAATTAAATATTGGTGCTGAAACTTAACTTGATAGATGCCTGCAATTACTGATTAACACTTGTCTATTTGATCTGAGAAGTTTCTATGTTTCATGTCAACATTCATAAAATCAGAAAAGTAGCAAATCTAAAACAGCAGCATATGGCACCGGAGCTGCCATTATTGGATATTTCTTCACCAACTAAGGATGATTCTGAATTATAAGTTGAACTTCATGCCTTAATGAATAGGTCAACGGTCTTGAGTTAGGATGACTATAATTTCCCAAGGAAGAGGTTGTGGGTTGATGTGGGTGCTTTATAGGTTGTGGGTTGTGGCTTAGAAGGGTGAACTATCAGTAACTTGGTTTAGCTATCTTTGGATAATGAGTGGACCTACCAAAGAAAATAAATTACCTCATCAGTGAAAATTTGCTTATCTAGGAAACGATGATTTCATTAGATCTATATAGGTTAAACAAAAACCTTGACTGGAAACATTTGGTAAATCTAACCTATCAACCAATCAAACCATTAAGAGTGAACAAGTAGGTTTATACATGGAGCTGGTTCCAACCATTTTAAACCAGTTGGATGTTTGGTAAAGTTTGAGATCGACATGCTCTTCATACTACAGTCCAGCCCAAAGTAGAACATTTTTTTTTGGAAAATGGCTATGTGAATAACGTTTTAACCATAAATACTATGTCAGTTTAACAGGTAAGCAACCTAGTAAGCTCTTCAGCCGGATCTAAGCTAGTATAATTCTTTTATTTACCCATTTAGACCACTTGCAGTTTGATGAGTTGAATCCATACGAGTTCTACTTCAAATGAGGCTAACACATCACATTTCCACATCGTCAAGCTCTACTTAACAGAACCTGCAACTCAATCAACTCCACTCAACATAGACTCCTTTTATCCTCATTGACATCTGAGATCAAAATTAGATTGACTTAGCTAAAAATTTCTATGCTCTTTTATAGGTTTGACATAACAAAGGTATAAAAGAAATGTGTGACCAATAACATGAAAATGATATGTTGACAATATTAAGGAATATTCTAATTTGATTTGACAACATTAAAGAATATTCTGATATGATTTGATATGATTAAGGAAATGATATAAAAGGAAAGGAATTAATTTGATATGATTAAGGAAATGATATAGAAGGAAAGGAATTAATTTGATATGATTAAGGAAATGACATAGAATAAAAAGAATTAAATCTGTGATTGAGAGAGATTTTTATTTTGTAATCTTCCTTTTTATTTTGTAATCTTCCTTTCTAATGTCTCTTGTATCCTTCTATTTTAGTCGGTCTCCTTGTAAATTATATAATAATGAAAAAGAGTTATGTTCTTTTTCTCTTAATACAATTCCACATGGTATCAGAGTAATAGGATGTAAGGATGAATTTTAAGGCAACCATGGTTGGCTCTGGTCTAGCATCTTCGGATGCTGGGAGTGAGATGATGCCTTTGGAGGTAAAAGCCCAAGAAATGCTCAACCAATGGTAGATTTTCTTCCTGACAACTCTACTGAATCTCTCCAGATTACTCTTCATAAACTGAATGGAAAAAATTATCTTTAGTGGTCTCAGACAATACGATTGGCAATAGACGGCAAAGGAAAACTTGGATATGTCAATGGTGAAATCAAACCTCCAACCACAAAGGATCCAAGATTCGAGTAGTGGCGGTCTCAAAATTCTATGGTCACTGCTTGGTTAATAAACTCTACGGATCCTATGATTGGAAAGCCATTTATATTTCTACCCACGGCTTGAGATGTGTGGGAAACTGTTAGAGAAACGTATTCAGATTTGGACAATCATTCTCAATTGTTCGAATTAAACACTCGACAGTGGAAAATGGAGCAAGGAGATCGTGAGGTAACAACTTATTATAATGAGATGATGATTATTTGGCAAGAGTTGGATTTGTTTGAAGAAGAAGATTGGGAAAATCCAAATGATAGTGCTCGCTATAAAAAGAAGATAGAAAGAGGCTGGGTATTTGTGTTCCTAGCTGGTTTGAACAAGGAACTTGATGAGGTTCGAGGGTATATCCTGGGACGAAAGCCTTTGCCTCCTCTAAGAGAAGTTTTCTCAGAAGTACATAGGAAAGAAGCAAGACGATATGTGATGCTAAAAAATATTCCTGAATCAAAACCAGAAATGGAAGGGTCTGCTCTTACAGTTCGTGGTGCAAAATTTGAAGGAAATAGACAAGGAAAGCAAAGACCTTGGTGTGACTATTGCAGAAAATCGTGGCACACTCGTGAAATGCTGAAAGTTGCATGGAAAACTAGCATATGGGAAGAGGAAACAGGGCAGTGATAACAAGTTAGGGGGAGCACATGAAAGTCGTGCCCTTCATGTGAACCATTCAGATCCAAAGCAGCAATCTTCCTCAGCATCTTTTCCCTTCACTAAGGAACAAATGGAGCACTTACAAAAACTATTTCAGTCCCAATCCTTAGGAAATTCTAATTCTTCATGTGCCCTTGCTGATTCAAGTATTATTCCCATCGGTACCCTTGCATGTACGAAATCTAATGGCTTCTGGATCTTAGATTCAGGTGCTACTGATCATATGACTGGTATTTCACAATATTTCTCTTCTTATACACCAAGTGCAGGGAATCAAAAGATCAAAATTTCATATGGTTCCTTTGCTACTGTTGCAAGAAAAGGACGAATCCTATTTCTCAATCTATAACATTGAAAGATGTTCTACATGTTCCCACCCTTTCCTACAATCTTCTATCCATCAGTAAATTCACCCATGATCATAATTGTAGAGCTAATTTTTGTTCCTCGCATTGTGAATTTTAGGATTTAACCTCGGGGAAGATGATTGGGGATGCTAAACAGGATGGTGGGCTTTACCTATTTAATGAAGGGTCAGATCATAAAACTTGTTTCAGCTCTATTTCTGTTCCAAATAATAGTGAAATTTTGTTATGGCATTATAGATTGGGTCATCCTAGTTTTCAATATTTAAAGTTGTTGGTTCCCAAGCTGTTTATTAATAAAGAGCAATCAGTTTTTCAATGTGAATCATGTGAATTAGCAAAACATCATCAATCTGTTTTTCAACCTCAACCATACAAAAAATCAGCACCTTTTACTATGATTCATAGTGATATTTAGGGTTCTTCAAGGGTGACCACTCTTTCTGGGAAACAATGGTACATTACTTTCATTAACGATCATACTAGGGTCACATGGGTTTTTTTGCTAAAAGTGTTCAAAAATTTTCTACAATGATGTTCAAAATTTTTTATAACATGGTTCAAACTCAATTTCAGACTTAGATTAAAATTTTTCAAAGTGATAATCAAATGGAATTCTTTAACAATATGTTGGGAAATTTTTTTTTATGAGAAAGGAATTATACACCAAAGTTCATGTAATTATACACCCCAATAAAATGGGATTGCTGAAAGGAAAAACAAACACTTCCTTGAAGTTGCTAGAGCCTTAAGTTTTACAACTAAAGTTCCTAAGTATCTTTAGGGAGAAGCAGTTCTGATAGCAACCTATTTGATTAATCGAATGTCAACCCGAAATTTGTCGTTTAGAACTCCAATCCAGGTTTTCACAGAATGCTTTCCTGATTCTCGGTTAGTGACAAACATCCATTTAAAAATTTGGAAGTGTTGCATTTGTTCATAATTTTGATCCTATAAAATCAAAACTTGATCCAAAAGGACAAAAATGCATATTTGTAGGATACCCCAACAATCAAAAGGGTTACAAATGCTTTGATCTAATTTCGAAAAAAATATTTGTCTCTATAGATGTCACTTTTTTTGAGGGAACTTCATACCAGAACACTCATCTTCAAGGGGAGAACAAACCTAATGAAGATGAATGTATTGATAAATCTGACTTAACCTTTGCGCTTGTTCCTAATGATGCTCTATCACTAAAAGTAAAAGAGGTAGAAAATGGGAAAAATATTGAGTCTACCGACAAACAAGAACACTCTGTGATAATTGCATCTCAAAATGAACAAAATGAAATAACAGAAATGGATGGGAAATGATATAAAGGTCTGGTCTATTCAAAGAAAAAGGAAGGCCCTAGTTCCCAGCATCCTCAAGTATCCAATCAGAGGTTCAATCATGAAATTCATGATTCACAAGGACCCAATCTTCCAGGTAATCCTGAGTTTTCTAGTCAACTGGATCTTCCCATTGCTCTTAGGAAAGGTGTTAAATCTTGTACAAAATATCCCCTGTCAAACTTTGTGTCTTATGAAAATATTTCACCTTCCTATTGTACATTTATTTCACAATTATCTAGTGTATCCATTCCTAACAGCATCCAGGAAGCCCTGAATGTTCCTGAGTGGAGAGAAGCTATTCTTGAGGAGATGAAAGCTTTGGAGAAGAACTCTACTTGGGACAAAGTGGATTTTCCTAATGGGAAGACAGTTGTTGGTTGTAAGTGGGTATTTACTATAAAATACAACTCAGATGGATCCTTGGAGAGTCACAACGCACGCCTGGTAGCTAAAGGGTTCACTCAGACTTATGGAGAAGACTACTCTGAGACTTTTTCTCCAGTTGCTAAATTAAAAACAGTATGAATACTTCTATCTATAGTTGCTAACCTTGATTGATCATTGAATCCGCTAGATGTGAAGAATGCATTCTTAAATGGGAACCTAGAAGAGGAGGTTTATATGGAACCTCCACCTGGATTCACTGAGAAATTTGGGGATAAAGTGTGCAAGCTGAGAAAGTCTATATATGGACTCAAACAGTCCCCCAGAGCTTGATTTGACAGGTTTACAAGGTTTGTTAAAGGTCAAGGATATACTCAGGGTCAATCTGATCATACTCTATTTACTAAAAGATCCACCAAAAAAAAAGATTTCAGTGGTGATTGTTTACGTGGATGACATAATATTGACTGGTGATGATGCTAAAGAAATGAGCAAATTGAAGCAAAGCTTAGCAAAAGAATTTGAGATTAAAGACTTGGGCCAACTAAAATATTTTCTGGGAATGGAAGTTGCAAGATCCAAGAAGGGCATAGTGGCTATCCAACGGAAGTATATTCTGGATATTTTAAAAGAAACTGTATTGAATGACTGTAGACTATTAGAAACCCCAATAGATGTTAGTGTTAAGCTTGGAGAAGTCAAACAGGGAACTCCTGCAGATGTAGGAAGGTACCAAAGACTGGTTGGAAGGTTGATTTACTTGTCACACACACGCCCTGATATTGCCTTTACTGTGAGCATGGTAAGTCAATTTATGCATTCTCCATTTAAAGAGCACCTTGAAGCTACATATTGAATTCTCCGATATTTGAAAGGGACTCTAAGAAAAGGACTCTTCTTTAGGAAAATTGATAAGAGAGGGATTGAGGTGTATACTGATGTTGATTGGGCAGAATCAATCACTGATAGGAGGTCAACTTCAAGGTATTGCACATTTCTTTGGGGTAACTTAGTTTCTTGGAGAAGCAAAAAACAAAGTGTAGTTGCAAGCAATAGTGCCGAGGCAGAATTTAAATCTATGGCTCAAGGGATCTGTGAGGTTCTTTGTGTTAGGATCAATGGACGCGGCTAGAGAGGGGGGTGTGAATAGCCGCCCCAAATTGTTCGTTTCTTTCTACAAATCAAGGTTAGCGCAGCGGAAATAAACAATAGAAACGACAACGGAGAATAGCAAACCTCAAACTCGTCGATGTAACGAGGTTCGGAGATAAACTCCTACTCCTCGGAGTGTCCGTAAGGTGGACGAGCCCTATCAATCCGTCGGTGGATGAGTCCCCGGAGAACCGGCTAATAAATACTCCTTGTGGGTGGAGAAACCTCGCCACAATCTCTTTGCAACAGCAATAAGGAGTACAACAGTAGAGAAAGCAAACAAGAACAATCGAAATGTAAAACCCTTTGCTTGCCTTCTCGTTGCCGACTGGAATCCTGATGAAGCAGCAACTTCTCGGATCCAAGCTCAGCTAGAAAACCAGCAGGAAGCTCACCCGAAGCTTCGGCAGCAAGAGCTCAGCAGGAAGAAGAAGAAGGAACAGTAGACCCTCGAACTCCTTTTATAACCTGCGAAGAAGACACAGAAGAAACTAGCCGTTGCTACGCAACGGCTAGGATGTGGACCGATCAGGCTTCATCCTGATCGGTCCACAAGGGTCCTGATCGGTCACAAGACCGATCAGGCCCTTCCCTGATCGGTCATGGAGACCGATCAGGTCCTTCCCTGATCGGTCCCATGACCGATCAGGTCCTTTCCCTCCCGAAGGTGATCTCCTTCTGATCGTCTCCTGATCGGTCTGCAGACCGATCAGGAACTTCATCGTATACTACTGATCGATCAGATAAGCAACAGAATACTTCTGTTTGGTTACTGATCGGTCACCAGACCGATCAGATAACCCAGTGTATCACTGGATCGGTCACCAGACCGATCCAGGTTTAGAGCTCCCAGTCCTAAACCCTACTTGGTCTTTCCAACACCAGATGTCCGATAATCCTTGATCCATCTGGATTTTTCCCTTGCCCGGCTTCACTCACCAGGACTTTCACCTAGCTTCACTCACTAGGACTTTTACCTGGCTTCACTCACCAGGGTTTTCCATCTGCCCGGCTTCACTCACCAGGACTTCCAAACTGCCTAGCTTCACTCACTAGGTCTTTCCCCTGCCTGGCTTCACTCACCAGGTCTTTCTCCAACTGCCTGGCTTCACTCACCAGGACTTTCACTTTCACCTAGCTTCACTCACTAGGATTTTCTATCTGCCTTCCTGGTCTAGAGAACGAGCTACCGAGCCCTCTCTGACCTAGTCCGGAGAATGAGCTACCGAGCCCTCTCCGACTTCTTCCGGTCCAGAGAACGAGTTACCAAGCCCTCTCTGACCTAGTCCGGAGAACGAGCTACCGAGCCCTCTCCGACTTCCACATCCGGTCCAGAGAACGAGCTACCGAGCCCTCTCTGACCTAGTCCGGAGAACGAGCTGCCGAGCCCTCTCCGACTTCCACATGCCAAGCTTCCATACTTGGACTTCTCCGTGCCAAGTCCCTGCTTGTACTTTTCCCATGCCAAGCTCCCTGCTTAGACCTTTCCGTGCCAAGTCTCCATACTTGGACTTTTCCCGTGCCAAGCTCCCTGCTTGGACTTCTCGAAATAGATCAACTCAAGTCGGGTCAACCAGGTCAACCTTGACCAAGGATTGCACCCACAACTTCCCAAGTTTCTGTTCTTGTCAAACATCAAGATACAACTTGAGTCAGGTCAACCAGGTCAACCTTGACCTAATGTTGCACCAACAATCTCCCATCAAAGTACAACTCTTCTGTTCTCGTCAAACATCAAAATACAACTCGAGTCAGGTCAACTCGAGTCAGGTCAACTCGAGTCGGGTCAACCAGGTCAACCTTGACCTAAGGTTGCACCAACACTTTGGATTAAGAAGGTTCTAGAAGATCTTACTAAGGAAATTAATCTTCCTATGAAGTTGTACTGTGATAACAAGGCAGCAATCAGCATTGCTCAAAATCCAGTTTAACATGACAGAACAAAGCATGTTGAGATTGCCCGACACTTTATAAAGGAAAAACTCGATGAAGGGAAAATTTGCACGCCATTTGTGTCAACTTCACAGCAAGTGGCAGATGTGTTGACTAAGGGCTTGTTGAAACAAGCATTTGAATTTCAAGTCAACAAGTTGGGCATGATAGATATCTTTGCACCAACTTGAGGGGGAGTGTTGACAGTATTAAGGAATATTCTGATTTGATTTGACAACATTAAAGAATATTCTGATATGATTTGATATGATTAAGGAAATGACATAGAAGGAAAAGAATTAATTTGATATGACTAAGGAAATGACATAGAAGGAAAAGAATTAAATCTGTGATTGAGAGAGATTTTTATTTTGTAATCTTCCTTTTTATTTTGTAATCTTCCTTTCTAATGTCTCTTGCATCCTCCTATTTTAGTCGGACTCCTTGTAAATTATACAATAATGAAAAAGAGTTATGTTCTTTTTCTCTTCATACAATTCCACACGGTACATGCAAAAATATCACATAATACCATACAGATATAGATTATTCTTGTCCATAAGTAATTCACAAGGATTTCTTTAATTATCTCATTCTCAAATATCAGGGATTAAGTATCATTATACTTTGTTGATTCTCTAGATTCGGACAAAAAAAAAAAATCTAACTAGATACCAATTGAACCGCCCCTAGATTTTTTTTTACTCAAGTATTCATATAAGTACTAAAAGTAATCATCATACCTATTTGTCGTCTAGAGATGTTCTGTCGCTGTCCAACTCCCAAAATAACCTTTCCTTGATGAGTCAAATAATACCTCGAAATTCTGAAATGAGGAAATCGATGGAAATCCGTATAAATTTGAAAAATACCCAGATTGACTCGCAAACTAGGCTCTGATACCAAAAATATTGGTATCAGATTAACTCAAAAATCCAAAATGAAAAGCAAGGATCGTTTACATTGCTCTGATACCAAAAATATTGGTATCAGATTAATTCAAAAAACTACAAAACATGAAAAACAGGTATCGGAAACCTGCTCTGATACCAAAAATATTGTCACGCCCCAGGTAATCCCTGCTAGAAGAAATTTTGGCAACATCTCCCTTGTACGGGCGACAATATGAAACTTTCTACAAACCCTCAAGGTCACTCATACCTCGGTCAACACGACCTTAACATAATACAAATAAATACAACAAGTAATCCACGTAGTTTATATATATATATATATATATATATATATATATATATATATATATATATATATATATATATATATATATATATATATATATATATATATATCAGCCTCTTGCTGTCACAACCACGCAATTTATATTTGAAAGACACATTCTCCACTACACAACGGAAAACTTAAAACCACAACAAAGAAAACAACGTAGTGGAAAAAGAAGTACAGTAGACCAAAACTCGATGAAAATCCTCGAGTACCATCATACATCACATATATATTAAATATAGCAAGTAAAACCAAAAACCAAAATGTGCAAACTGGTCACAACGCGAAGTGGTGGGCGACTAGCGACCTGAACCTCCTAACAACATTAACCTGAAATGGTAATATCAACAGGGTGAGTCAACTCCTCAGCGGATACCAAGTTGACATGCATAGCAAACTATAACTAATAGTAATAAATATGCGTACAGTCTCCTAAGATAATATACAATGCAAAACTGAAAGAAAAAGGCAGAAGTTGTACTCACCAAGACCTCCTATTAGGATAAGTCGTCATACCGAAAATAATATGTCCCTGTATGCATGTCAATCATATGCATCCATCCAATATGCAACAAATAAGTGCAGCAAACACAAGCAATAAATGCAATAATGTATATAATGCAAATGGCATGTCCTGATCACCCCTGACGCCAGGGAGCCATCTCACACACGATGGTGAGACCAAGTGGGTAGGGCTATGATAACTGTGCACTCTGCCTTCACTGCTCATGATGAGTAACCGAGTGGACAGGATGCTGTCGGAGTACACCTATCCTCCTACCCCAAATAATAAGTGGGGGAGCTCAATGCTCTCATCTCCCTATGCCAGTTCAGAGGAGGGATCCCTGCCGGCTACCACGTTGCGTCACACTACCCATGAGCGGACCAACGGAGCCAAACAGAGCAAATCTGTCTGTTGGCTACCATGCTACATCACCACTACCCATGAGTGGACCAGCGGACCCTAACAGAGAATAAATGCCACACACCCTACCTGATATATCACTAACCCATGAGTGGTTGTGTGTGCAGATCCATGTAACTTGCAATGTGCTCAACAATAATGGAGTTGTCAATCGCTCAGCATGCAATCATGCGAGATGGTGCATGACACTAAGCATGAAGATCCTGACCATATCTACCTCCATAAAACATGTACCAAAATATTTGGATTAAATAATATGATCTAGGTACACAGGTCTGGTATGGTATCTAACCAGTCCAGTATATCATAAGGCATGACATGTCACTACCTCTACCACATAAAGAATAAACAAGGGCATGAATACTAAATAGGTAACAAACAAAACAGGCTCGGAAATAAATAGTGACATACCGATACAGATATAAACATAATTATTATTACTTGTTAAAAATCTACTAAGCATATCAACATGACATATCAAAAGAGATAAGTCAGGGTACCCGCCTCAAAAAGTGGAGATCGTCTCCGAAATAGATCTCACGTCGAGACACCGTCTCGAATCAAAATCTTGTAATACATGATATACAGATTTAGCTAATTACATATAAATTAATTAGCTAAATTAAATCCCCGAGAAGATAACCTAAATCCAAATCCAATTATAAACTCTAATTGGATCATCTAACTCCTCAATCAATTCTAACAAATCCCTTTAAATTAGGACTTGCAATAAGCATAATCAATCTCAACAACTTAATATAAATCATTACTAAATGTAATAATTTCATAGCAGAACTTACCCAAAAATCCGTTTGTTCCTGAATCAGTCCACTGTTAGAAAAACCTCCTTAATAGCATTGCCAACCAAAGCCAATTTTAGTCGCGCTGTTGCTGACAACCGGAGTTACATTGACTGGATCAGACAACTAACCTCAATATCTCAAAATTGTAATATGATATCAGATCGAAATCAAGCATTTCTTACCCAAATCTGATATCTCAGCTGTTGAACCACCGCTGGAGAAAACCACAGTCCAGCTATCCCTCAAATCTGCTCGCCTAAAGCCCTAAACTAGATCCACCGATTTCCCTCAGATGAAATCCGGATGCAGCTGTGGTGGTGAACTAGAGCAGAGGGCACTAGGGCATCAGGAGGTGACTGCAGTAGGTGGTAGTGGATTTCGATCAGTGGAACAGCGCCTCGAGTATGTGGCTGAGGCTTCGTCGGTGATTTGCCGCGAGGTAGTGGCTGCGGCGAAGAGAAGAATCGACAACAATGTGAATCAGAGAGAAGCAAAAGAAGAAGAATAGGTCAAAGTTAACTTACCCTCCATGTTCGGAACACCCTCCACGCCGATGATCAAGGGCTAGGGCACGGGTAGAAGAGCGGCTTGGGTTCTCCCTCTTCCGGCCGAAGATCACTCATGCAAGGGAGGCGATCGGGAGAAAGAGTGACTGAAGGTGATCGGGAGAAGGGCTCGGCCGACGGTGGCTCGAGCGTCGCTGGCGCTTGGGCAAGGAACTCGGTGTCGGCCGATGTAGAGAAATCGGGAGAGAAGGAAGATCGGCAAAGGTAGAGGGGATCAAGAGAAGAAGTGACCAACTTCTCCTTGTCTGCCCCTTTTGTCCGCAAGACAGGAGATGAAGCGTCTCGAAGGCGTCGTCGGTTCGAGGAGATGAAGGGATTGGGAGAGTCGGCACGGGTTGGGGGAGTCGGCGAAGAGAAAAGAAAATGAAACAAGAAAAGGAAAAGGAAAAAAAGAAAAGAAAAGAAAAGAAAAATTAAAATTTTTCCTCGTTTAAATGGATAGCCTAAACAGGCTTTCCCCGAATCCATATTTATCCCCGTAACCTACACCATACAGTCTCCAAAAAATTCTCAGAAAATTTTTAAAAATTCTAAAAAATTCCGTTATGGTTATTCGCCCTTTTTCAATATTTTACAATTTTCATGCTTACTGGAAGCGTCATATCTTCGAAGAGCATCAAGCATACGCTAGTAGCCACTTCTAGTATAGAGGCAGAGTTGGTAGCATCCAATCGCAGGATTTGGCTGCTGAACTGCGTCACAACATTGTAGATCGTTGATGACATTGACAGACGAAGGATCTACTGTGATAATAAAGTCGCAGAACTTTATGTCAAGAATAACCTCAGTTCGTCAAAATCCAAGCACATTAACATTAAGTTTTTAGCGGTTAAAGAAAGAGTTCAAAGTTGTCAGATCATGATAGAGTACATCAGCATAGATTTCATGTTAACCGATCCACTCATAAAAGGCTTGGTGTCTAAGGTGTTTTATATGCATGTTGTGAATATGAGAGTCCTTATGGAAGAACTCATCTAATGTGAGTCTGTATTTATTTTATTGCTTTATATTTGATAATAAAAATAAATATTTTGTTTTGATTATCGTGCATACTTAAAATTCAAAATATTCATGGGATTTTATTTGTTTGTTGGATACTCTGAAATACAATATCATGATTTACTACTACTGTTTAGCATTTGGTGTTTGTAAATATGATATAGATTTCATTTAGAAATCATAAAATTTAGATTATGTTTTGCTATTGTTGTTTAGCATATAGTATTTACAAATATGATCGGACTCTTTTGGATTACTTAGGACCAGTTGAAAATTGATATCTATTGATCATATTTTATATAATTTCCACTCTATATATCTACATCTTAATTTATGTCATTAATTACATTCATATTGTGATTACTATTGGGGCTTGTTATGATCATATACAGTAACTATGACCTCCTTAGTCTTATACCAATGAAGTTAATGGACCAGATTATTTACAGGGATATCTTGTACCCATAAAGTATGATATCAACTAAAGTTATATTCGCATGATGTTTATAATCACATATAGTCCAAGTGAAAAATTGTTGGATTTAATATCCATTAAGGTAAGCTCACATGTGATTTAAGAGACTTGTGATATCGAAACTCGTTAAATGATCTAACTTAAAGTTATTGAGTTTTGGGTTATTGGATGTGGGTTTAATGTGTAGAACACTTCAGCCCAATCCATTATTATCTATGGGCTAATAACGGGTTGGATTCCTATATAAAGGGGAGGTCCCCAAGGGTTTATGCAAATCTTGACTTAATTTTTTACTCTCGATTGACAAGAAACTTTTTGGCGCCATCATCCCCTAAGCATTTTGGAAGACCTTCCTTTCCGCTGCATCTTCTTCCACATAGATCAAGCCGACAACGCTAAAGACAAGGACAATGAATCTTCAATCAGCTTCCTTATCATATTTTATTTAATGTGTTATGTTATTATGCCATGATTAATTAAAGAAACTAGATCCATGCTTATATTCTTGTATTTTCTACATACAAATTCTTACTTCAAATTTCTTAAAATTCATGCAACTTAGATTTTACAAATTCTAACAACACAAACATCAAATACTATTGTGGAGTTTGTTTGCCCTTAGGTAGTTCATTGAATGAGAGTTCTCTTAGTCAATAATGGATCTCAATTCTTCAAGAAAATTAATGAAATATACGAGCATAAATATGCATAAACCGATAATTTGATGATATTAGCATATCAAGAGGTGATGACTTGCAAATTAATGTTCAATGATTGATATAATTGTACTATGACACTCAAATCATTCAAGAAATTATGTCAAAAAGTATTGAAGGTAGACACATTTGTGTGGCATGTGTACAAGAATCATCCATAGAGATTAACTGTTAGGAAGTAAGGTGATGTCCTTCATTGTTGACTACTTTTTATCTATGCTCAATTTGCATTTTGAACGTGTAAAAATAGTGGAAAAATTCTAGTAAAGAACAAATATCAATATGAATTATTTATATATAGAAAAAGAAAAAAACATAGTGAAAATATATGAATATGAATTATTTATATATAGAAAAAGAAAAAAAAACATAGTGAAAATATATGAATATGAATTATTTATATTCTACTTTCAACCTAAGGGAAGGTATTATAATTTTGGAATCATAATGATAATTATAAATATTTAATGTCATTAATTAAATAAATCATAAATTAATACGATCAAATTTAGAATTAAAAATTGACTTAAGGGCTTAATTACATGAGTATAACAGTGTGGATACCACGTGTGTAGTTCTTGATTTGTTGAGAAACTAAATTAGAAATAAACAATCTTAGGCTATTATAAATATAGGTTATGGTCCCAATTTATATTACAATGTTTTATGTTTTGTATCCCATCAGGTTATTAAAGAATTTATAAATTGTATATCATTGTCCAAAATTGACGATAAATCATGGATTCTGGTATGCTTCCATAATATTGATTATAATATTTATGATTTCTTAATAATTGAAGAGTTTGGGATTTTGTGTTAAAATTTGTCAGTCTATTTATCCATCAATTGGTATTAGAACAATCTATTTACAATTCTTACCAATTTATTCTATTTTTGTTGTCATACGTCTATTCTGTTTTTCTTGTTCATCACTAAAATTGAAGAATTTTTTTTTTTTTTTTTTTTTTTTTTTTTTTTTTTGGATAAGGCTGTCAGAATATGAAAATCAATCAAATCCACTACTAATTTCCCTCGTCAAGGTGACCATGAGAGGGACAAGTGGCTGCTAGAAACCACTAAAGAATGGCCGAAATGAGTGGCTACCGAAAACCATTGCAGAATGGACAAAAGAATAAAAAAATCAATCTTTTCGGTGAATTGGAGGTTAGCGATGTCGCGACATTAGTCATTTCCTTGTGGAATGCAATTAGTTGTCGATGGTTCAACCGGAAGGAGTTGCGGCGACAACTGATCGGAAGGCTACTATCGATTACCAGTGGTTGATTCCCCTTTTAGGTTGCGTCATTTGCTGAAGGAGATGCAACGTTTAGGGGAATGCACAAAAGGCCATGTTTGTTTGTCAATTGTTAATTTCATATTTTTTTAATTTTGGTATTTAAAAAAAAGTGACATAATTGCCCTTATAATGTCCCCATCAATAACAATCTAATGACTTTAATCATTTGGGTAAAATAATTTAATTAAATTATTTATAATATTGATTTTAATTTTTATTAGATTGTATAACTTCTATTAATATCTATTATTTTAAATTCAATTAAATTTAAAATATATGTTACTAAAGTCACTTCTATTATTTAAATTTAATTTTATTTAAAATTTTGAGATACTATTGAGGTATAAATTAAGATGTAAATATGTATATTTATGTGAGTATTAATAGGCCTTTAAAAAAATATACTTAACAAAATTATACATTTTTTTAGATAATAAAACAAGTAACAATTATAAAATTTTATTTGTTATTTTTCATGTATATAATAAATCGATCAAAGACAGATTTATTATTTGTCATGCATTAATATTATTAATATTAGTGTTTAATTATTAAAATAGGAAAACCACTACTATGTGAATTTATATGATAGACTTTAAATATTCAATGAAGTAATAAGTTGATAATTACAAAGTATAGGAACATGAACTAAAGGGATCAGTATAATTACTTCGCCACAAAGTGAGAAGTCTTTGCTTGGTCTAAATCGGTTTGAAATTGAACTGTTTATGAAGTATACAGACTCTTTTACTTCATCCGTTCTGTTAAAATATTGAAGTAGTTGATCATTTATGACTTTGCAGATTATATTAATTGAGGAAGTAAATTATTTATATGACTTTATAATTTTTTTAATTGTGGTGTAGTAAATGTTTACTTTAACTTCATCACTATTTAAATTTGTCAAAGTCAATTGTAGTGTATTACAATATAATTTATTGGTAGTGTAGAAGTAATTGATCATATTTCATGCAACACAATTTTAATTTAACGAAGTAATTTATATGAATGACTTCACAAATTTGAACGGTGAGAAAGTAATGTTTTCTTTAACTTCTCCACTATTTAAATTTGTCTAAGTCGTTTATATTGTATTACTCCATAGTATATTTATAGTGTAGAAGTAATTGAATACATTTTATTATAATACAATTTTAATTGAATAAAATATTTTTCACCACCAAAATAGAACAATATATCTTAAATATCTATGACAATATAAAAGTATATTCAAATGACATGTTGACTAACTACACTCAAACAAAAAGATATCAACTGCACTTAAAAGTATATCCATAAATTTTTAAATATAACCCAAAAATTTATAATCACAACTAACACTTACGATCCTTAGACTCTTATATATAAGTAGACGAATTTGCTCTATTAACTTCTTACATTGTCATACTGAGATTTATTGTAATACTAGTTCTTAATTGATCCTGCAAACTAAAATAGAAATTTGAAATAAATAATATGAATATAATATATTCGCACCAATATAAAAAATTTAAAAAAAAAATCAGATCGTATTTTTGACTAATATTTACTAGCATAATGTAAGATAGACTACAAATGAAATAAAATGCATGAAAATATATGACCCTAGATAAAATACAACTATATTATCATCAACAATTATAAAATACAACTAAAAAAATTGCTTCCGAGTGTACAATAAAAAAACTTCTCACTTCTTGAGCTTTTCACTCATCAGAGAGTTGTATAAGAAACTTAGCATCCAATAGGGTTAGGACCATTACGTTGGTATATTATCTTCGGTTTCAAATAGTTGCAACTATTTTAGGTTCAAATAGAATGTAATTCAAAAGTGAACCTTAAATATTGCAATGGCTATGATACGGTGCATAAAGGTAGAATCCGATAAGGTCAAACAGTCAATAGTCAAAGGAACATAACAGTCAATAGTCAAGGAGACGTGACAGTGAACAATCAGGAGAAAGAGAGAGTTAGACCACCTCACGTCATCCGTATTATTACTAGTTAGGCACAGGCAGAGCAGGTCCCCAAATCTGAGACATAAGATGGAGTTCGTACTCTTTCTGAATTGTCCTCGACTTATCGGACTTCCCCAGCTCAGACCGTGTAACCATGCCTGGTATTTTCACTAAGATAACTCGCGGTCGGCCCTTTAGCGATGAAGGCGTGAAAGATAGGTTCCTCGCCATAGCTTATCCTCCTCATAGACTCAAGTTGGGTGGTACATCTGAACGGTCAGCCCGAGCTATATATAGCTACACCCGGGCGGGGCGTAGAGCACTAAGCGATAACAATGTCGGGGAATCGTAACCTCCTATCAGGGAATAACTGTCATATGTCAAGGAATATTTCAGTGGTTTGCTATCACCTACGAATGGAACCTTCCTTCCAACAATAGGAGGCCACCGTATATCCCCTCTCACCCGACAGGTCTGATACCCGACATTCTCTGATAATATACAGGCTCTAAAGGTACGCAGCGTCATATAAAAAGGGAAGTCCTCTTCCTTAATCAGGTACGCGCTCATTCGCACTCGTCTTCTACAGTTCTTTTTTTCTTTTGTACACTATTCTTTTGGGGGAAAAGTACCTGACTTGAACGTGGGGAGACTTTTTTCTTGGTTTCTGGTCTCTAGCGCTCTGTGTGCTTGTCTGAATGTACGCAAAGCCTGAGTATCGCAGGTAATTCGTCACCACTGTCCTTGAGTTCCATGTGGGGGTCCGTTTTTCCAGTGCACATACGCTAGGTGTGTCAAAGTCGCCTCTCCGTCAACACCAACACCATCTTAATCGATCTTCGTCTGACTCAGATTCTAAACAGGAACAAGCTAGAACCTCAATTGGAAGCACTTCAGCTTCAAACAGAATGAAATTCAGCTTCAAACAAATTTAATCCAGCCACAAAACTAGTACAACTTCAAGCTGGCACCACCCACTAATGCATCAGACAATTTATCTTCACAAAGTTGTTAAATAGGCTTAACTCTCAAGAGAGCCACACCAAACAAGCTAAAAGAGAGATTGATATTATCATCAACAATTATAAAATACAACAAAAAAAAAAATATCATTAAAAAACTTATCAGTTCTTGAGCTTTTCAGTCAGAGTTGTATAAGAAATTTAGCATGCAATAACCTATGATCCTTTAAGGGGTTTTCCATATAAACCTTTGTGTGCCTATATGTGCATTTATTTCTAGTTTTGCAGTACTGATGCTAAACTGCCAGTGTCACAAGTTTCATCAAATACTCGTAGAGATATTATGAGTTTTCGGCAAATGACAATCAGGCTTGGTTTTCTATAAATGATAACTCTGAATGGAAGCATCATCTAGAAACAAGTGATTGAAGACTTATTATATTTCATAAAGTCATAGTTGGTGATCCAAAGTTTAAGGAGATGAGTGATGATGACTTGTTGCACAGGTATGTGATTACATGTTGGTAAAAGATAATTCACTCGTTTTAGTATCTCCGCCAGTTGAATAGTGCATAGGTGACTATTAACCTTGGACAGTTGAATAGTACATGAAAGAGGGCAGACACCCAGCTACTAACCGAAATTTGACCCCTCAACTTTATAGTGACAACACCACCATACATTAATCAATTGTCTATCCCAAGAGGACATAGGCATGTGATTACATGCAGCAATGTGTTGATGTGAATTCTGCACAGGTAAAGTAAATAAACAAAAGTTAAATATACTGCATGCACTTCAAAATGTAAAAAACATGAAACTTTAATTTGTAAAATCTAATTCCAAAAGCATTGGACAAGCCAATATCCAAGATTATCATGGACATGAACTAGTTACATTACTTATAGAATCTCTTGATTTTTTTTTTGCTTTTCTACAATTTAGATAAAAAAACATTAGTTACTTGGCAAGTTTTTGAACAAAATTGAAGAGAAATAATGCTATTGATTCAACAATTAAAATAATCATGTAAACTACCAATCTTAAAAAAAAAACATAATTTACTATTGCTGTATTTTAATCAAAGTGTTGAAACCAAATATTGTTTATATTGAATTGGACTCCATTTGTGGTTCATTTGTTTGAGCTCATGTTACACATTAACAATTAAAATAACCATGCAGAATTTAAACTTTGAACAACATTGCATGTGCAACATGAAGTGATGCTGCCGAAGATTACATACAGATATGGTTGAGTCATAGATGAGTTCAAATCTAATTTGATTCATATATTACAAAATAAAAAGATAATTTTATGAGCCAAGCTTTTAGCACCAATAAGAACGATCGTGCGGTGATGAGCAATTTCATGACAAGTACCAAGAGAGAATTAAGTAATCTATGGTTTTGTGGTCTTAGGATGAAACACTACTAGTTATAAGCGTTAAACCACATAATGCCAAAAAATATTATTCTACAGACAGACGGTGACAAGACATAATGATGGATGCAAAATTAGTTAACAGTTACCCACTCTAAGTTACTTGCTAATAATCGACTTATCACGTTTAGAAGACACTAGAAATACATCCTCCCCCATTTTAAAGGTGATACGTATGCAAAAAAACTGACAGTAAAAGACGATAAAAATTGAAATGATGATTTCTCCTTTGTAAACCATGGAACTTCAATTTGTAAAATCTAATTCCAAAAGCATTGGACAAGCCATCAAAAGAGCTGTCAAAAGAATAAATTTAGAAGTGTTAATGATAAAGAAAAAGAAATGAGATGCAACAAGCTTGGGATCACATGGTTTAACCATCAAGATAAGAGTATCTTTAAGTCCTTCCACTTCTAGAGAAAAACATCACAATAGAATAAAAAGCTTTCAAATTTATTTTTCCACAAATATAGAGAAAAGCAGAAGATCGGGGAGATTAATAAAAAGAAGAATATCTCTACAACAAACTGCTAAGATCTTGAAGATTAACAAAAGAAGAGATTCAATTCTGAAAAAGAAGAAAAAAAATAAACACTTGCAAGAAAGAGGATCTTACAGTGGAGTAGACCGACGAACACAATCCTAGCACTGTCGCGTCGCCAAAGAACACATCCCTAGCACTGTCGTGTTGCCAAAGAAAAAGAAAACCAGCATCGTCGAAGAAGAAAATTCTAGCATTGCCACGTTGCCGAAGAAGAAGAAAACCCAACGTTGCCGCGTCGCCAAAGGCCAAAGAAATAAGTCACGAAGTGTGTTGGAGACGAAGAAGAAAAAATTCGTGAAGTGCGTGGGAGAAAAAGAGGGTTTTAGAAGTAAATTCTCATTAAAATTAGAAGTAAATCTATTCTGGTTCATTTATTAAGTCTAAAATAATATTATTATATCAGTTTTAAAACTAAAGTTGATTATTATATAATTATTTTATAATTAATATCACCAAAATAATCAATGACGAAGTCTATTAAAAAAATTCTACTGGTGCACTTGCAAATAATATCTTGTTGAAGGACTTGATATTATTATTGTATTATGTTTCTTTAAATGAGATTTACTATTTATTTAAATTTATTTAAAATGAGCATGTTATTTATATTATTATTCTTATATTCTTTTTCAACCAATGTTGTTATTATTTCTACTAATTTAAGTTCAATTTTGATCCTTATATAGAGATTTTATGCAAAAATAAAACATACTTAGATTAATCCATAAGGTATAGACCATGTCATCCTCTTATTAATCTTTGTGTTTCTTGATCCAAAGTAGGCACACTCAATTAAATAAATTCAATATCTCATATTAACTAATTTGAACATGCATTCTTGTGTCCTACTTAATCAAGGGGTCCACAGATATCACTTCCATCATATGGAAGGAGTAGATCTCATCTACATCACTCACATCCCTCTGCATAACTTATTGTATACCTAGTAATCAACTTTATAGTCCACCTTATTATAGGTGACATTTGCTGATATCAAAATACACAACTCCTTATGTAGGGAATCGTAGTGACTTCAAGTTCAAGGACTATTCATACCTATAGTCGCATGAGAATATTTATGACACTTATATAATGATCCATGAAATATTCTTATAGTTGGTCAATTTAGTACATATTCTTTAATATTTATTCATGTGTCAACTTGATATCTCATATTCATGACTTGTAAGATTAAGTCATCAATTAATCTATATGTTAATCTCAATGTATTAATATTGTCCTAGTATATTAATGCTAACTAGGAATAGTTAAGAATAGTATTTATATATATATACAGTCTTCTACTATCAATTCAACCAATTGATATGTTGTACACTAGAATCTACTATCTGAGAGTATTATTATATTTATTCATCTAGTATAGATCTGAAATAAATATAATAATCATAAATTTTTACCTTTTATTAATGAAATATGATACAATATGTCCTAAGTCAATCAACTCTTGATTAACTCTTAGGGCTTACACTAACAATCTCTCACTAGCACTAGAGTACATCATTAAGATATCTAATACCCATTAACCTAGTGTGACCATCATGCTTTCTCGTGCCAAAGCCTTTGTCAAAGGATCTGTAATATTAGTATCAGTTAGTACTCTATCAATAATCTCTTGAATGAGATAGAACCGCAATAGTATTTAATACCCAGCTTCACCATTTAAGTAAAATACATTACCTAACTATGATTTGGAATCATCCTTGTCAGTTTGAAGCTTACATTGTTGTAATCTTTTATAGCGAGCTCCTCATTACCTCTAAATATCAATAAATATTCTTTCATTCTTCTCAAGTACTTAAAAATATTCTTGACTACTATCCAGTGACCTTCACCTAGATCTAACTAGTATCTGCTTGTCATGCTTAACGCATACAAGACATCAGGATGAGTATAAAGCATGACGTACATGATAGATCCTATAGTAGACGCATAAGGTAATCCATACAGTCCATCTTCCCTAGAAGAGGGGAATTGAGTCTTTAAAAGGCTGACACCATTTGACATCGACAGAAAACCCTTATTGGAATTTTATATGGAAAAATGATTAAACACTTTAACAATATATGCACTTTGACTTAAGCCAAGCAATCTCTTAGATCTATCTCTATAGATCTTGATGCCTAAAATATAGGCTACTTCACCTAAGTCTTTTATTGAGAAACAATTCCCAAACCATGTCTTCACTAACTATAGTGTATGGATATCATTTCCAATGAGAAGTATGTCATCTACATATAGGGCGAGAAAGATGATTGTGCTACCACTAATCCTTTTGTAGACACAAGGTATATCTTTATTCTTAATGAAACCAAATGATTTGATCGCATCATCGAATTGAAGATTCTAGCTTCTAGAAACTTGGTGTAAACCATAAATAGACTTTTGCAACTTACATACCTTTCCAGCATCCTTTGGATATACAAAAATCTCAGTTTATGTTATGTACACATCTTTGAGTATATTTCTATTTAGAAATATAGTTTTAACATCCATCTGCTAAATCACATAATTATGGTAAGCTGTAGTAGCAAGTATGATCTGAATAGACTTAAGCATCACAACTGGTAAAAAAGTTTCACCATACTATACTATGAATCTGCTTAAATCCTTTAGCTATCAATCTCCCCTTATAGGTATGCATATGAATTACCATCCATATTAGTTTTCTTCTTAAAACCCCACTTACACTCAATAGCTTTGATCCTTTCAAGTGGATCAACCAAAGTCCAACTTGGTTAGTGTACATGGATTTTATTTTGGACCTCATGGCCGCATTTCTCATAATTTAGGCTCATTATAACTTCTTGATAGGATGCAGGCTCGTTGAAGTCAATAAGCATTACATCACTGTAGTCAGACAAGAGAAAAGAATATCTCTCAGGTGTAAGAAACTACGGCGCTAAACACGCGAAAGCACAGCAGAAACATCTAGTTCCTCCTGAAGATCCATACGAAAGGAAAATACATATACTAAATTTCTACATGATGTAGGGATATACCTTTGATGTGTGCACACGAACTTCAGACAGCTTAGATCTCAGCACGATCATAGGTTCGTGACTGTAATGGTATCCATACGAACAAGCTTCTCGTTTGTCTCACGAACTCACAAAGTGGAGAAAGAAACAACCTTTGGTTGTGCTAGCAACCACAAGGTTGAGTTTTGGCCAAGAGTAGGAAGAAGGAAGAAGAAGAAGACAAAAGGTTTTTCATCTCATGAAAATTTTATCCATAAATCATATTTATATCCATGTCATGAATACCAAAGGATTTTGCTCTTTGGTCTTCTAATCCAATGGTTAAAAATTGACCATGCAATTCAATGGTTCAAAATTGACCATTCATCTTCCTAATTAAATTCAAGTCATTGAACCATCACCCAATGAGTCTAACTCATTGAACCATATCAATCCAAATTGGCTCTATGAATCTAATTCGAATTAGACTCAATCCAATAATTGGATCCAATTAAGTCTAACTCAATGAGTCTAATTCAGATTAGATTTAATCCAATAATCCATTATATGAACTCATCTCCAAATCAACTAGTTCTTTGTGTGTGACCCAATAGGTTCTCATAACGTTGGCAATGTATCTAAATCAACATTTAGATACATAAACAATGAGTGACATCTAGCAAGGTATCATTGCTACCCCAAGTGACGAGAATGTCGAGATTCAACTTAACCTTTCCGTGACTATTATCTTGCATGACTTGGTCTTTCTATCCTTGATATCTAGATTAATCAATGAGGAATAGACTGTGTCATCCTCTTATCAATCTTTGTGTTTCTTGATCTCTAAGTAGACACACTAAAATAAATAAGCTCAATATCATATCTTGACTCATTTGAGCATGATCATGCATTCTTATGTTCTACTAATCAAGGGGCCCACAGATATCGCTTCTGTCATATAGAAGGGATAAATCTCATTTACATCACTCACATTCCTCTGCATAACTCATTGCATATGTTGGCCCAGGTAGGCTGGAAGGAGGGGAGGTGAACTACCCATTAAGAAAAACCTTCCTTGACTTTTAACTCAAATTAATAGTGCAAAAAAAAAAAAGAATAAATGAACAACCATAAAAAATGAGGCCAAAAGAGTTACTTGGTTACAACTAGGGAGGTTATTAATCCAAGGCAAGTAAACACACTAAAGAGCTCCTTCTTTGAAGGTGGAGAAGCCTCTTACACTCATTGGAAGCTCAAAAAGTAGCTAGGAAATGAATACAAAGGTTGTTATCTATTTCCTAGGTCTAGGGTTTTTTATAGCTCCTGGAAAATCTTATCCGTGTCTTGAAGGCGCCTTCCATACGGCTGGAAGGTGCCTCCAGCGAGGTGTCAAAGGATAAAGCTTTATCCTTTAGCAACAGCTAAAATCAGGCTGGTCGAAGGCACCTTCCATGGGGCAGGAAGGCGCCTTCCATGGTTGGTTAAAAGCGCCTTCAGCCTTTCTGAAGGCGCCTTTTGCTTGAAGGTCACAGAGGCACCTTCCACTCTTATTGAAGGTGCCTCCAGTAGCTCCATAGCTCCATTTTAGCTCTTCCGTTGCTTCGATCGCCTAAGTAATTTCGGCCAACCGAAATAGGGCTCACATGAACCCAATTTCCAGCCTTCTTCCTCGAGTAGGCTTCCGCTCTGGCTTCTCATCCCTCAGACCTCCACGCACGTCCTTCTCATCTGCAGGTGTCCTCTTCTGCAGTACCTCATTCCTCAGATGCACCGAGCCTATTGGCTCTCTCCCGTGTCGTCCTTCTCGCTAGCCACACCTTCCGCTTGACTTCCTGTGCTCCTAAGCTCCTACACACTTAGATATAGGGTTAAACAATAACAGGACCTAACTTAACTTGGTTGATCACATCAAAACTACCATGAGGTACCAACAATCTCCTCCTTTTTTATGTGATCAAACCCTAGTTAAGTTTGGGTAAAAAAACTTTAATTTTTGCAAGTAAAAAAGTTTTGCAAGTTAGCAAAAAAAATTTCTAAGTAAAATTTGCTAGAAAATTTTAAAAAAATGAGAAAACAATAATTTTCAAGTAAAATTTTTTTAACCTTTTTGCAAGAAAAAAAATTTGCAAGCACCCTCTAGACTTGTTCTTCCCTACTCCTCCTTTTGATCACATTAAAAATAGGGTTCATTTAAAAGTCTAAGAGTAAAAATAAAAAAAATATAACTATTTTAAAAATATAAGAATTAATTTTAAAAATATTTAATTAATTTTTAACAGAAAATTAAGGCATTTTTATAACTTCTAAATACTCAACAGTTAGTCAATTAAATACTTATTTCAATAATTGGTTTACAGGCTGTGGCGAGGCACTAGACCTTCTTGGATATTAGAATAACAACCACTTTCAAAACAAAGCCTCTTAAAGAAATTTAATATTTAATTTACTCTAAAACCATAATTTAAAAATATTCAGTCCAAATATGATTTTGGAATCCAATATACGTTCCTTCCAACTGGGTTAATTAAAAATTTCTTAGGTACGTATTTCTTTAAAATTTTTCTAATTTAGCCCTTATGATATTTAAGGTACCAATTCAATCCACTATGTTTTCTAATATGTTGAATATTTGAGCATGTGTGATTTCTCAAAGTTTCTATCTCTTTTTTGTAATTTTTCATTCTTAATTTTAATTTTATCAAAGTCTTTTAATCGACAAGATTTAGCTAGTATTGATTTCAATTCCTTAACTTCTTTTTCTAATAAATTAAAATAATTTGTCAGGAGGAAGAGATCGTACCTGAATTACCTGTTGGTGCGGGAAGCATCCAACGATTGAACCCAAGTTTTGATAATGGCAAAGGGATTCAAAGTTAAGATTACTTGTTTTCTAACATGCTTGAATGAGTTTTCAGGAAAGTCCTAACTACGGTTAGGTAGGTGGAAAATCCTAAGGGGTGGTAACCTTAGGTCCTAGGGGGTGGTAACCGTAGGTGAAGGAAAATCCTAAGGGGGGGGGGGTAACCTTAGGTCCTAGGGGGTGGTAACCCTAGGTGGAGGAAAACCCTAAGGGGCGGCAACCTTAGGTCCTAGGGGGCGGTAACCCTAGGTGGAGGAAAATCCTAAGGGGGGGTATCCTTAGGTCCTAGGGGGTGGTAACCTTAGGTGGAGAAAAACCCTAGGGGGTGGTAACCCTAGGTCCTAGGGGGTGGTAACCCTAGGCGCAAAGTCCAGTCGGTCTGGAGGACTGGACTGGCAACAGGTAAAACTCATGAGTGGAGTAGGTGAGGACGCGTTCCCCGCAGAGGGAACAATAGGCATCGGGTCGACCTAGGGTTTCTGGTCGAAAACCTGAAGTCAGACCCGGACAGTCCGAAGGCTGTCAGTTTATTTATTTACATATTATCTATTGTGTTCTAACTCTGTTTTGCAGGAGACTAACATTTTTGTGCAGAGTTAGAAGTGACCGGGATTGGTCGACCGAACCTTGGGATCAGTCGACCGAACCCACAAACCAACAGATCAGATCTCCAGAGGTTAGATCGGGCTCGACCAGGGGATCAGTCGACCGAACCTTGGGATCGATCGACCGAACCTGGGTTGGGTGTCGACTGGATCAGGCTGACTAGGCTGAGTCAGAGCTTATCGGTCGATCGAACTTGTTTATCGGTCGACCGAACCTCGGATGGAGTTTCACTAGAACAAAGCGGAGCGAGAAGATCAGGCGGATCAGATAGGAAGAGATCGCCTGATCGGTCGACCGATCCGCCTCGGGTCAAACTTGATCCCGAAGTTTGGGGATCTGGATCAGACTTTGCATAGCTATAAAAGGAGGTCTAGAGGTGCAGCTTCTCACAACAACTCGAATAGAAGAACGTGTGATCTTGTATGCTGCTCCGAAAGCTTCAACTAGACTCTGCTACTCCGACAATCGACAACCACTTCATTCATCTTTGTATTTGTCGGTATAATCTTTTAAAGTTTAATACTTGTACTTATTCACTTGTAAAAGATTTGCGATATTATAATTGTTGCCCAATGTAAACGCTCAACGAGCGTGGGCTATGGAGTAGGAGTCGCCACAGGCTCCGAACCAAGTAAACAACTGTGTCTTCTGTATTTGTGTTATTTCCTTGCTTTTCCACTCCGTTTACACGAACGATTTACAAAAATGAAATAGTGAAAGGCACGAGCGCTATTCACCCCCCCTCTAGCACTTTCGATCCAACAATTGGTATCAGAGCGGGGTCGCGTTGATCTGGTGCAACCACCAATCATGTAAATTTTTTCGTGGTATTCTCAGTTTTACGGAGTCAATTAGAATTAGCTTAATAGCTATATTCTAATTATTTTTTTTTGAATTAGTTTTTTGCTCGAGGCTGGTGCAACACCACTCGAGTTCGTTATTTCTTAACTTTATTTCTCGCACTGCTAATCCAAGACATAGTCTTGGGACATTTCTGTTATTTTTTGTTCTGCATATTTAACAAATGGCCTACGAAGATCGGTACAGCTCCACATGCCTACCACTTCTGTCCGATGAGAATTTCAGATACTAGAAAGACCAGGTGGAGCACCAATTGAAGACCGAAGTGGAAGTATGGACCATAGTCCATATTGGATTTATTCTCCCCACTAAAGAAGGTATACCCATCACCTGTGACAAGTGGGATGCACAAACAATAAGAACATTCGAGGCAAATGCAAAAGCAACATGGATTCTCCTATGCGGGCTAACAAATTCAGATCTTGATCGAGTTGGAAAGTTCAACAATGCAAAGGAGCTTTGGGAGAAAGTGCTCAAGCTTTATGAGATTCCTTCAGAGTTAGAAGATCAAGATAAACCAGAGTTCAAATTCGAACACGACTTTCCAGAATCAACCTCTGAACCAGACTCAGAAGAATCGGATGAGACCAATTTCATAGCACTAATTGCCAGAGAAGAAATTGCTAAATCTGAGTCTGAATTCGAGACAGCAACAATCAAGGGGGAGGATCCTATCACGGATCCAAAAGGTAAATTGTAAATTCAAATTGTAAATCTCTCATAATCTGTTTTGTAACGACCATCCTTCTTACTACTACTATTACTCTCTAAAGGTGACCGTTACTTAACTACTAACTCTACTTAACCGGTATGATCGAAACCACGAGGAGTCCTTACTGAAAAATTTCGGCAGAGTCTCCCCTGTACCAGTGACCAAATTCATCAATACATACACAATATACACAACCACAGGTGGCTGGAACATATATCAAACAACTCACGCAGTAAATAATCCAAAACAAAAGAGAACTATACCAGAAATCATCACACAAGATCACAACTCATCTACTATGTCCTAATAACATCAAGATAACATATACCATCCCGAATACTTCTAACATAGTAAAAGGAAAAGAAAACTAAAAGAAACTCCTTTCTAGTCCCAAAGCTTCCATAGTCCAGGCATCGCACATCCACCACACATCTCCTTGTCGCCTTCCTTCTGACTATAGCTTCCCTTTACTTTTTTCTGCAGTAGGAGGAAAATAAATCTATAAGCCAAACGCTTAGTAAGTACTAATCTATCTCACAAAAATTTGAAAATGCATACGATGCAAAGGATGCTAAAACTGAAGTGCTAAAAAGAAAAGCTACACATGCTCATCTATAGCAAAACACTAAAATAATCTGCATACTCATCATATAAGAATAAATCTGAATACTCATGATATAAGAATAAATCTGCATGCTAGAAATAAAGCTAATCATGCTCAATAAACTCATAAGGAAAAGCGAATGAAAACTAATACGGTATGCTTAGAATTAAAAGAGCTAATCTTGGCTAGTTCTAAACATAGGTGATACTTGTTTCATTTACTTATAGCCTTATACTTGAAATTAAGATTTAACTTTCTTCTTCTCTTTCTTGAGCCCAGACTTAGTACCATCTTATGCGCGCTCTCTAATAGAGACTGAGGTAGCGAGCCTCTAGTCCTATGAGGATAAACACCTCGGTCTTACCAGGGCCAAGACCTCGGAATTGGTCACCTGGATTTGTTTAACGACAACCTCGGAAGTCGGGTACTAGCCTCTTACTTTAAATTATTTGTTATCTTTCTAACTAGAACTTGGTCTTTTTCTTACTTGTAGTTACCCATAATCCTCAAAAGGATTAATAGGGCACATAA
The DNA here is from genome assembly GCF_018446385.1 of Zingiber officinale. Taxonomy (NCBI): domain Eukaryota; kingdom Viridiplantae; phylum Streptophyta; class Magnoliopsida; order Zingiberales; family Zingiberaceae; genus Zingiber; species Zingiber officinale. Next base: position 61,297,003 of record NC_055994.1, read on the forward strand.
TCATTCCAATAAAATGCATGACTATTCATCTTATTAAAATAGCAAAAACAACTAACTATATGCTTTAGATTAAAGAGCTATTAAAAGCTAACTAACACATATATACATATGTATCAAACAAGAAACTAGAAGCTGAATTAAGAACTAATACTGCTCATGAATTTCTCATGCTTGTAAACAGCAAAACAAAGGAAATTGTTCATGATCAAGAACACCAAAAACACTAACACTACATACTTTAGATAAAGGCTATTCTTGCCTTTTTGAGTAGCAAGGAAAATGCTAAACCCATTCTCACTAAATAAAGGGTTGTTCTTGCCCGTTGAGTAGCAAGGAAAGCTAACTGTATGCTTCAATTTAAAGAGCTATTAGAAGAAAATGAACACATATAACATTTGCTACTGTAAGAGAAAAGAATTGCTACTGTAAAGAACTAAAACAAAATGGACAGCAAACCCGAATGCATTTATACCAGCAAAATTCTGCACTTATTAGCTTAATAAAATCTACATGCCATACTAAACTAAAGTACCTAAAAATAACATGGTACAACAAGGAAAACTACAAACTGCACGTTAAAAGGAACAGAAGCTGTTCCTATTCGGAACTCATGGAAATCCAAGGTTAAAATACTAAACTTAAAGCTAATCATGTTCATGGAATTAACAAGGAAAGCTAAGCTACAATGGTCACTATGTACAGCTATTCGTACCCATCGCATAGCAGAAAACTATAACTGAAATTAGCTAAATTGCCGAAATCAAACTAATTGGAATTAAATACTTTAACAACTGGACTGGATGCTTAACAATCTGAAATTTAAACCTTCTGGAGTTTTAAATCCCATATAAAACTTTTTTTCATTCCAAATTCTTAGCACGAACAAAACTAGAATCTGCAAAACTTCTCCTAAGACATAGGTTATTCATGCCACTGCAATACAAACCGAAAGCCAAACATCCTCCTATTCAGTACCTCGGTAAGCAAGCAAAAGAAACCAAAATGCTACCCATGACCATCCATTTCAGTGACCACAAAACCAATCCTTCTCCTCCTTTCTTTAAGGTTCACGGTAGCAAGCACAGAAAGCACCAAAACTTCATTGTTTTAAGCCTTAAATACCAATGATCACTGCTAAACAATAGAAAAGGGGACATAAACTCATAGCTACCCCCGAACAGCACAACATGGCATAGAACAACCACATGGCAGCAAGCACAAGTAGGAAAAATCTGTACAGCATGCTTCAAATTCAAGAGATACAAGGAAACATCCAAACAAATTCGGAGCAACTCCTACTACAGGTGAGTAGTACTTACCCCTTGTTTGCTTGGACTTACAACCGAAGGAGCTTTCCGGTTAGCTCAAGCAGAATCGCCATGCACGTGAAAGGAGGAATAGAGGAATTAGGCTTCGGTGATAGTGCCTTCTTGGATGAGGGTTAACTCACCAACCTCATTGTTAACAGCAACTTGTTAATTCCCCAAATCTGTAAGCAACCTCAGATTCCAAATTCTGCTCGGAAATAGGATACTTTGGACCCAATTTAGGTAAAGCAAAAAGGTTACCCTTGGCTTCTTCTTCTTCGACAGTGGCTGACCGAGGCTGGCAGAGGCAACAGATCTCAATGGATTTGGGGCAGTCGGCAACATCTCAACCTCTGGCAACCCCCACCCCGATCCTACTGCCTGGATGTGAACGGCTGGAAGTGGTGATGTGGCTCCGACAGCGTCGATCACAGGGAGTCGCAGGGAGAAGGGCGGCGGAGGAAGGCACGACATCGGACAGAGGAGGTCGCTGGGAGAAGGGCATAAGGTTCCCGGGGGGGGGGGGGGGCGTCGACCTCCGCATGCGTGGCCGTCTGCGAGGCAGGCCGCCATCGGGCGGAGGAAGAAGGACCGGGAAAAAGAGGTCGCCGTCGTCACGAAGAAGGGGAAGGAAGGATCGGGTTTTCGGCGAGAAAGGGAAAACCTAATCCCTTTATAACTAGGTTTTCTATTACTAACTATACCTTAAATATAATCCGTTCTTTCCTTAATTAACATAACCCACTGGTACAGCTGGTCAACCACGATTTGGCCAAGTCAAAGGTCGTGGTTTCGAATCCTTAGCCGAGCATTTTATTCCCCTTTTATTTAAAATGCTCCTAACTACTGCTTAAATGTATTTCGTTCCATATTCATTCACAAAACGTTTGCAGAACAGTTGGCTGGCTGGATTCGGTTAAGGCTCGGTCCATGGTTCGAATCTCGGCTTGAACATTTTTTTTTTCAAAACTTCTTTCGTTTAGTAAAAATAGCAAACGACCTCAAAAAATTACATAAAAATACTCTAAAAATTCCTAAAAATCTCTAGAATATTTTAAAAGCATTTCTAAATATTTTTAAGGACTTTTGGAACTTAAAACAAGGAAAATTGGGTCGTTACAATCCCTCATACCTTATAAAAAGTTCGTCCTCGAACTTAGAATAGTTCTGGATATTTCTGTCTCATACCATCCTCACGCTCTCAAGTGACTTCCTCGTGTTTCTGGTTCTACCAGATGACCTTCACTAGTGGCACTTCTTTGTTTCTTAGTCTCTTGACTTCTCTGTCCACTATCTGTGTAGGTCTGCTCTCATAGCTAAGATCCTCTTGGATCTACACTGACTGAGGCTCAATCACTTGGCTAGGGTCGTGGAGACACTTCTTTAGCATGGAGATATAAAATACATTATGTATTGCTGACATGTCTTGTGGTAAGTTCATGGATATGTCTTCCCACTTCTACTCTGGTATTGGAAGAGGCTGTAGAACTCCTCCTGGTCTCTGGTGCTCTGCTTTGACCCTCTGACATGTCAGGCAGGTACTAACATACTTAGCAACATCCCTTTTGAGTCCAGACCACCAGAACCTCTGTTTAACGTCTTGGTACATCTTGGTAGAACCAGGATGCATGGAGTAAGGTGTACTATGAGCTTCTTCTAAAATTTTCTTCCTCAGTTCTTCATCATTAGGGATACAAAGGCGGCTTCCCTGATAAAGAATTCCACTATCTAATACTCAAAACTCTGAATTTTCTCCTTTTTATATCCCTTACTTGATCTTTTGAATATCTGGATTTTCACTTTACTTTCTCTGTATATCTTCAAGCAAGGTAGACTCTATAGTCAATGCAGAGAGTTGCCCTTCAATAATTTCAAGTCCAAAGTCTGACAACTCCTTCTGCAGTGGCAGGGCTAATGATGACAAAGACATCAAGGACGCACTAGATTTTCTGCTTAGTGCATCTGCCACTTTGTTAGCTTTGCCTGGGTGGTAGAGGATTTCACAGTCATAGTCCTTGACCAACTCTAGCCACCTACGCTGTCTCATGTTCAAGTCCTTCTAGGTGAAGAAGTACTTAAGACTCTGATGGTCTGTGAAGATTCTGCACTGAACGCCATACAAATAATGTCGCCAGAGTTTTAGTGCAAAGACCACAACTGTCAGCTCAAGATCATGAGTGGGGTAGTTTTTTTCATAATCTCTGAGTTGTCTGGAAGCATAAGCTATCACTTTTCCTTCTTGCATGGAACAACTCCTAGACCCATCTTGGAGGCATCACTGTAGATGTCAAAACTCTTGTCACTAGCTGTAACAGTCAGAATGGGAGCACTGGTCAGTCCCTTTTTCAGCTCTTGGAAACTCTGCTCACAATTGTCTGACCACTCGAACTTTTTGTTCTTTCTGGTCAGGACTGTCAGTGGAGAGGCTATCCTGGAAAAGTCCTCCATAAATTTTCTGTAGTACCCAGCTAAACCAAGGAAGCTTCTGATCTCCCTGGCGTTCTTGGGTCTACTCCAGTTGTTGACCACTTCTATTTTGGCTGGATCCACTTGGATACCTTCTTTAGAAATTATGTGACATAGAAACGCCACCTGATCTATCTAGAACTCGCACTTTGAGAATTTAGCATACAGCTGCTTTTGCTGAAGGGTCTACAATACTATTCTCAAGTGCGTGTCATGCTCCTCTGGGATTCTTGAATAGACTAGAATGTCGTCGATGAATACGATGATAAATTTATCAAGGTATTCTCTGAACACCCTGTTCATCAAGTCCATGAAGACGGCTGGTGCATTAGTCACACCAAAAGGCATGACTATGAACTCGTAATGTCCGTATCTAGTCCTGAATGTCATTCTGGGTATATCCCTTTCTTTCACTTTCAACTGATGGTACCCAGAGCGTAGGTCTATCTTTGAGAACACTGTTGCCCCTCTCAACTGATCAAATAAGTCGTCGATCCTGGGAAGGGGGTACTTGTCCTTAACTATTTCTCTGTTCAGCGTTTTAAAATCCATGCACATCCGCATAGATCTGTCTTTTTCATTAATGAACAACACTGGAGCTCCCCAGGGTGAATGACTAGGGCGAATGAAACCCTTATCAAGCAGCTCCTGAAGTTGTTCTTGTAACTCTTTTAGCTTTGCTGGAGAAATTCGGTACGGAGCTTTTGAAATTGGACCGGTACCAGGAACTAATTCAATTTCAAACTCCACTTCTCTGTTGGGAGGTAGTCCAGGTAGCCCTTCTGGAAATACCTTTGGATACTCAAAGACTACCCGAACATCTTCCTGCTTAGGTCTTTCTTGTTATCTTTGTCCTTCCAGTTCTGATTACTTGACTGGGGTCTCTGTTTCCCCCACTGTCTTTTCTTCGATCTTGACTGACTTGTGTTGCGTTTGTTGTGCCTTGATGTTGTTCACATAGTGCTCACTAATACCCTGCTGACCAGCTCTTCACCAATCTATGGTCGGTGAGTTTCATTACTCACATTAAGTGCTATTTATGGTCTCAGCCTTCAGAGCATCAGTCTGACTCGTTCTTTCTCTGTACTTACTAACTCTAGGCAAAGACGAGCTAGCCTGTTGAATCTTTTGACCGCTTCTTCTTCTGGTAGGTCACCTGGTCTAAATTCTATAAACTCCTTATAATGTTCATTGGTGATCCGTTGGCGGAAGAACTCTTCGTAAAACTCTGTCTCGAAGTCAACCCAGCTCATCTGTTGACTGCTCTCTTACTCTTAACTTGCTCCCACTACATACGAGCATCTCCAGATAGGCAAAAAGAGGCACACTTAACCTTCTCGACTTCTGGCAAGTCAAGAAGCTCCGTTGTGCTCTCTAGTGTTTTGAACCAAGCCTGGGCATCCCAGGGCTCAGTCGTGCCTGAGAAGCTTTTTGGTTTCAGCTTCAGCCACTGGATGAGGTATGCTTCTTGTCTTTTAGGTGTTGTGGTGACTTCCAGGGCAACTGATGGGACTTCAGTCACCACTGGGGTCTCCACATTAATGGTTGTGGGGAGTGGGAGGAACTGGCTGTTGATTGGTCATCACGTTAGCAATCACTTGTTGCTTCTCTACTACTTGTCTCTGGAGTTGGGCAACAACTTCAGAGAGATTGGGCTCAATTGATCTAAACTCTTCGTTCTCCTGATCTTGGTTCTAAGTACGAACGGTACGGGGATGTCCTCTTCTTGACATCTAGTTATGCCGAGAAAAAGAAAGACTTGATATCTTCTCTATCCTTTCTAAACAAACATATGTATGAATAAAGAAAAACAAACTTCTATCTTACTAAGGCGCATATATATAAGCTATTACTCCATACTGCAAATAAGAAAGAAAGGAAACACTTAAATACTTTCTTACTTGAAGACGGCAAAGCTGATGCTGATGTGTGTGTGATGCTGGAGAATGGGAACGGCTCTAATACCAACTGTAACGACCACCCTTCTTACTACTACTATTACTCTCTAAAGGTGACCGTTACTTAACTACTAACTCTATTTAACCGGTATGATCGAAACCACGAGGAGTCCTTACCGAAAAATTTCGGCAGAGCCTCCCCTGTACCGGTGACCAAATTCATCAATACATACACAATATACACAGCCACAGGTGGCTGGAACATATATCAAACAAATCACGCAGTAAATAATCCAAAACAAAAGAGAACTATACCAGAAATCATCACACAAGATCACAACTCATCTACTATGTCCTAATAACATCAAGATAACATATACCATCCCGAATACTTCTAACATAGTAAAAGGAAAAGAAAACTAAAAGAAACTCCTTTCTAGTCCCAAAGCTTCCATAGTCCAGGCATCGCACATCCACCACACATCTCCTTGTCGCCTTCCTTCTGACTATAGCTTCCCTTTACCTTTATCTGCAGTAGGAGGAAAATAAATCTATAAGCCAAACGCTTAGTAAGTACTAATCTATCTCACAAAAACTCGAAAATGCATACGATGCAAAGGATGCTAAAACTGAAGTGCTAAAAAGAAAAGCTACGCATGCTCATCTATAGCAAAACACTAAAATAATCTGCATACTCATGATATAAGAATAAATCTGCATACTCATGATATAAGAATGAATATGCATGCTAGAAATAAAGCTAATCATGCTCAATGAACTTATAAGGAAAAGCGAATGAAAACTAATACGGTATGCTTAGAATTAAAAGAGCTAATCATGGCTAGTTCTAAACATAGGTGATACTTGTTTCATTTACTTATAGCCTTATACTTGAAATTAAGATTTAACTTTCTTCTTCTCTTTCTTGGGCCCAGGCTTAGTACCATCTTATGCGCGCTCTCTAATAGAGACTGAGGTAGCGAGCCTCCAGTCCTATGAGGATAAAGACCTCGGTCTTACCAGGGCCAATACCTCGGAATTGGTCACCTGGATTTGTTTAACGACAACCTCGGAAGTCGTGTACTAGCCTCTTACTTTAAATTACTTGTTATCTTTTCTAACTAGACCTTGGTCTTTTTCTTACTTGTAGTTACCCATAATCCTCAAAAGGTTTAATAGGGCACATAATCATTCCACTAAAATACATGGCTATTCATCTTATTAAAATAGCAAAAACAACTAACTATATGCTTTAGATTAAAGAGCTATTAAAAGCTAACTAACACATATATACATATGTATCAAAACAAGAAACTAGAAACTGAATTAAGAACTAATACTGCTCGTGAATTTCTCATTCTTGTAAACAGCAAAACAAAGGAAATTATTCATGATCAAGAACACCAAAAAAACTAACACTACATACTTTAGATAAAGGCTGTTCTTGCCTTTTTGAGTAGCAAGGAAAATGCTAAACCCATTCTAACTAAATAAAGGGTTGTTCTTGCCCGTTGAGTAGCAAGGAAAGCTAACTGTATGCTTTAATTTAAGGATCTATTAGAAGAAAATGAACACATATAACATTTGCTACTGTAAGAGAAAAGAATTGCTACTGTAAAGAACTAAAACAAAATGCACAGCAAACCCGAATGCATTTATACCAGCAAAATTCTGCACTTGTTAGCTTAAAAAAATCTACATGCCATACTAAACTAAAGTACCTAAAAATAACATGGTACAACAAGGAAAACTACAAACTGCATGCTAAAAGGAACAGAAGCTGTTCCTATTCGGAACTCATGGAAATCCAAGGTTAAAATACTAAACTTAAAGCTAATCATGTTCATGGAATTAACAAGGAAAGCTAAGCTACAATGGTTACTATGTACAGCTGTTCGTACCCATCGCATAGCAAGAAAACTATAACTGAAATTAGCAAAATTGCCGAAATCAAATTAATTGGAATTGAATACTTTAACAACTGAAACTGGATGCTTAACAATCTGAAATTTAAACCTTCTGGAGTTTTAAATCCCATATAAAACTTATTTCCATTCCAAATTCTTAGCACGAACAAAACTAGAATCTGCAAAACTTCTCCTAAGACATAGGTTATTCATGCCACTGCAATACAAACCGAAAGCCAAATATCCTCCTATTCAGTACCTCGGTAAGCAAGCAAAAGAAACCAAAATGCTACCCATGACCATCCATTTCAGTGACCACAAAACCAATCCTTCTCCTCCTTTCTTTAAGGTTCACGGCAGCAAGCACAGAAAGCACCAAAACTTCATTGTTTTAAGCCTTAAATACCAATGATCACTGCTAAACAATAGAAAAGGGGACATAAACTCATAGCTACCCCCGAACAGCACAACATGGCACAGAACAACCTCATTGCAGCAAGCACAAGTTGGAAAAATCTGTACAGCATGCTTCAAATTCAAGAGATACAAGGAAACATCCAAACAAATTCGGAGCAACTCCTACCACAGGTGAGTAGTACTTACCCCTTGTTTGCTTGGAATTACAATCGAAGGAGCTTTCCGATTAGCTCAAGCAGAATCGCCGCGGACGCGAAAGGAGGAAGAGAGGAATTAGGCTTCGGTGATGGTGCCTTCTTGGATGAGGGTTAACTCACCAACCTCACTATTAACAGCAACTTGTTAATTCCCCAAATCCATAACCAACCTCAGATTCCAAATTTTGCTCGGAAATAGGATACTTTGGACCCAATTTAGGTAAAGCAGAAATGTTACCCTTGGCTTCTTCTTCTTCGGCAGTGGCTGACCGAGGCTGGCAGAGGCAACGGATCTCAATGGATTTGGGGCAGTCGGCAACATCTCAACCTCTGGCAACCCCCACCCCGACCCTACTGCTTGGATGTGAACGGCTGGAAGTGGTGATGCGGCTCTGACAGCGTCGATCACAGGGAGTCGCAGGGAGAAGGGCGGCGAAGGAAGGCACGACATCGGACAGAGGAGGTCGTTGGGAGAAGGGCATAAGTGTAACACCCACGAAATTATAAGATAGGTATATGAATATTATTTTCCTTAGAGCATAGAAATGAAAAGAATAAGAGAAAAAGGAAAATGAAAAACAAAAGAAAATCTCGAATAAGAAGAGGTGAGGTCAAGGATTGAACCTTGAACCTCCCACAATTGATGGAGATAAATTGAGGAATGATAACCATTAGGATAAGGAGAAATAATTGGATAGAAAGGAATGAAAAATTTAGTTAAAGGAGAAAAGAAAACTAAGCAAAAAGAACAAGAGAAAACCAAGTTGCTTACCTTCTTTTCCCTCTTGGTTAAGAAAAGGAGCAAGCAAAAGAAGGATTTACTACTTCCCTTCCTCTCTCTATTTTTTGTGGGAATTAATGGAGTGGGGGAAAAGAGGAGTTGAGGGAGTGAATGAGGACATGTTTCATGGGCAAGGGAATAAATAGATTGGGAGAAGAAAAAATAAGGGATTAAATCATTTTTCCTCCTTCCTCTTGCTTCTTCATTCCTCACCGAACCAAGAACTCTCTCCCTTTCCTTTGTCCGAGAGCTAAGCTAAGTTTCTCTTCAAGAAAAACAAGGTTTAGAGAGGAGACCTTCAAGTTCTAGCCCTTACAAGCAAAGGAAACAAAAGGATGTACAAGAAGAAGAAGCTTCCACCTTCCTTATCACCTAGAATACTTTTCTCTCTAAGGAAAACCACAAGAGAAAGGATGTAAGTTCCCCTCACCTGTGGTACAATAGCTCTTATTTTTCTATGTAGATTCGGTCACATAAAAAGCTAAGAAAACATCATGAAGAAATTCTAACCAAGATAAGACCAAAGGAAGGACCTAGAGAATGAAAGGATCTAAAATTTATATGCTTGATATTTCTCTTGTAGCATGTATTTTATGGTAAGGATGTATCTATGTTAAAAATGTTTGGTAGAACTTAGATTCATGAGTATTCGGCTATGGTAGGACTAAGGGCCTAGGAGAGCTTTAATTTAAAACCGAGTATGCCAAGATCTCCTTAAGATAAGATATGAAACTATTATGATATGCCCATGATTATATGTTAAGTTAAACTCTATTTCATGTCCATGAAGGTTCAGTTAGGTTTGGATTTTTAAAGCCTAGGAGAATTTAAAGCAAATCTAAGATGCTCATGATCTCCTTGATGAAATGTTATGTAGCTAATCTAATGTGCTTATGTTTATTGTTGTATGGAAATTTAAATTCATGCTCTATATCATTCGGCCACTTCATGATTTAGGGCTTAGGGAACTTAGAACCTAACTCAACCATGCTCATGTTATTCCTTGATATTTTTGCTATGAAAGTTGTTTAAGGTTCTCATGCTTTTAGGACACTTGAACCTAAATTTTAAGTCCTATAATATTCGGCCATTACATGATGAAGGACTTAGGAAACTTAGAACCTAACTCAACTATGCTCATGTTATTCCTTGATATTTTTTCTATGAAAGTTGGTTAAGGTTCTCATGCTTTTAGGACACTTGAACCTAAATTTTAAGTCCTATAATATTCGGCCATTACATGATGAAGGACTTAGGAAACTTAGAACCTAACTCAACTATGCTCATGTTATTCCTTGATATTTTTGCTATGAAAGTTGTTTAAGGTTCTCATGTTTTTAGGACACTGGAACCCAAATTCTAAGTCCTATAACATTCGGCCATTACATGATGTAGGACTTAGGAAACTTAGAACCTAACTCAACTATGCTCATGTTATTCCTTGATATTTTTGCTATGAAAGTTGTTTAAGGTTCTCATGCTTTTAGGACACTTGAACCTAAATTTTAAGTCCTATAATATTCGGGCATTACATGATGAAGGACTTAGGAAACTTAGAACCTAACTCAACCATGCTCATGTTATTCCTTGAAATGTTGCTATGAAGGTTGTTTAGGGTTCACAAGCTTGAATGATAGTTTTTAACCCAATGTATGCTTGATAAGTTTCGGCCATGATAAGTTGTAAGCTTAAGTAACCTAGAACTCTACCTAAACTTGCTCATGATAGTTCTTATGGTATAAGAAATGATGCTTACTTAGGGTTCACATGTTGGTATGAAGTTTTACCAAAAACCCAACCTATATGGTTCGGCCACTAAAAGACATTAGGGTTAGAAATCGAATTATGTTTTCCATGTATCTTATATGCCATGATTTTGAGATTTCTATGCTTCTATGTTTAATTATGCAGACTTATGATCTATACATGATGGAAACCCTTATGCTATGGTGTGTATTATTTATGATGAAGCTATGTGCAAATTTATCCATGATATATGTGATGTGCTGTGTGCCCAATTTATGCATGAAATATATGATGTGCTGTGTGCCCAATTTATGCATAAAATATATGATGTGCTGTGTGCCCAAATCTTTACATACCATTATGATGAGCTGTGTGCCCAAAAGTCTATATGGTATGATATGATAAGTGACACAATGTACAAGAAAAGATAAGAACCATGATATGTAAAAACATGCTATTTTACTTTATGTATGGCTTGTACCAAGGGTGGGCTCCATAAGCGCCCCGGGGTCGATGGACTAAGAAACGTGCCTCGTTAGGGATGAGCTCCTAAGTGCCCCTAGGTCGATGGACTAAGAAACGGGCCTAGTATGTATGCCTTGTACGATTCAAGACTTGCTACCTTGGACCTACATAGGACGCGCGCATTTATGTATGTGGTACAAGCCGGGGCCCTAATCATGTTAAGATTATGTTTAAGTATGTATATTATAAGTTTTCAAAGGACATATTGCATATGTTTTCATGATACATGTTTAGGAATTCACCTTGCATATACGTTATGATTATGCCATGATATTTATGATGATGTTATGATATGTCGGGGGTGCAATTGATGATTATGTTATGTTATGCCATGATACCTTACGCTTATGTTACGATATGCCATGATATGCTGCATGATATGATGAATTGCCTCCATGTGTTATGTCTTGTGATTTTGATATGTTATACAGTTTTTTTTTGTGAGTAGGAAAGGAACTTACTGAGCCATGAGTGCTCACAGCTTACTTTCTTGTACCATAGATAAAGGCAAGGAATGGATGAACTAGGGGAGCAGCAGGAGGGGCTAGAAGGATGTGTGTGGTAGTGCCTTGGCTAAAGGAGAAAGACCTGCTTTTGTTTAATAAGAACTATGTCTAGTTATGTTATTGCTTTATGACTCCATGACATTTAATTTTGTGTTTGGGCATTATGACTTAAAAATCATGTTAAGTATGCTATGTGGTATTATATGTCCAGGTGATTAGTCATGTTAATTTTAAAGAAAAGAAAAGTTTTTTTTTTCTATAAATAAGACTTCCGCTGTAGCAAGTAGGTATGTATATGTATGTGTAAGTAACCCCCGCAGCCTTAGCAGGAGAGGCGGGGCGTTACAATAAGGTTGCAAGGGGGGTGGGGGGGAAGAGGTCGCCGTCGTCGCGAAGAAGGGGAAGGAAGGATCGGGTTTTCGGCGAGAAAGGGAAAACCAAATCCCTTATAACTAGGTTTTCTATTACTAACTATACCTTAAATATAATCCGTTCTTTCCTTAATTAACATAACCCGCTGGTACAGCTGGTCAACCACGATTTGGCCAAGTCAAAGGTCTTGGTTTTGAATCCTCAACCGAGCGTTTTATTCCCCTTTTATTTAAAATGCTCCTAACTTCTGCTTAAATGTATTTCGTTCCATATTCATTCACAAAACGTTTGCAGAACAGTTGGCTTGTAGGATTCGATTAAGGCTCGGTTTAGGTCCGAGGTCTATTGTTCGAATCTCGGCTTGAACATTTTTTTTTTAAAACTTCTTTCATTTAGTAAAAATACCAAACGACCTCTAAAAATTGCATAAAAATACTTTAAAAATTCCTAAAAATCTCTAGAATATTTTAAAAGTATTTTTAAATATTTTTAAGGACTTTTGGAACTTAAAACAAGGAAAATTTGGTCGTTACATATAGGATTCCCTGATTTGAAATTTAGATCGGGTGAGATGACTAAGAATTAGAATTAAATTAAATAAATAAATAACAATCTTTTAAAATTCTTATAAAATTCTTTTAAAAATTATTTTAAAAATCCTTCGAAAATTCTTTTCAAATTCTTTTAAAATTATTTCAAAAATATTTTAAAAATTAGTTTAAAAATTCTTTTAAAATTATTTTAAAAATCCTTTTAAAATTCTTTTAAAATTCTTTTAAAATTATTTCAAATATCTTTTAAAAATTAGTTTTAAAATTCTTTTTAAAAATTATTTTAAAAATGCTTTAAAAAATCTTTTCAAATTCTCTTTAAAAATTCTTTTAAAATTATTTCAAAAATCTTTTAAAATTTAGTTTAAAAATTCTTTTAAAATTATTTTAAAAATTATATTAAAAATCCTTTAAAAAATATTTAAAAATCTTTCAAAATTCTTTTAAAATTATTTAAAAAATCTTTTAAAAATTAGTTTAAAAATTCTTTTAAATTCTTTTTAAAAATTATTTTAAAAATTCTTTAAAAAATCTTTAAAAATTCTTTTAAAATTATTTTAAAATTATGTCAAAAATCTTTTAAAAATTAGTTTAAAAATTCTTTTAAAATTCTTTTAAAAATTTTTAAAAAATCTTTTAAAATTCTTTAAAAATTCTTTTAATTTTTTAAAAAAATCATTTTAAAATTCTTTTAAAAATTATTTTAAAAATCCTTTTAAAAATCTTTTTAAAATTCTTTTGAAAATATTTTAAAAATATTTTTAAAATCATTTTAAAATTCTTTTAAAGCTTATTTAAAAAATCCTTTAAAAAACTTTTTAAAATTATTTTAAAAATCTATTAAAAAATTTATTTTAAAAATACTTTAAAAAATCTTTTAAAAATCATTTTAAAATTCTTTTAAAAATATTTTTAAAAAATTATTTTAAAAATGATTTTAAAATTCTTCTAAAAATTATTTTAAAAATCCTTTAAAAAATATTTTAAAATTCTTTTAAAAATCTTTTAAACATTATTTTAAAAATACTTTAAAAAATCTTTTAAAAATCATTTTAAAATTATTTTAAAATCATTTTAAAATTCTTTTAAAAATATTTTTAAAAATTATTTTAAAAGTCTTTTAAAAATCTTTTAAAAATTATTTTAAAAATATTTTAAAAATATTTTAAAAATCTTTTAAAAATTATTTTAAAAATCTTTTAAAAATATTTTAACATTCTTTTATTATTTAAAAAATCTTTTAAAAATTATTTTAAAAATATTTTAAAATTCTTTTAAAATTATTTCAAAATTATTTTAAAAATTATTTTAAAAATCCTTTAAAAAATCATTTAAAAATCATTTTAAAAATCTTTTGAAAATTATTTCAAAATCCTTTTAAAAAATTATTTGAGAATTACTTAAAAATCCTTTTAAAAACTATTTGAATAGTATTTCAAAATCTTTTTAAAAATTATTTGAAAATTACATGAAAATTATTTTAAAAAAACAACATTTGAAAATCATTTAGAAAAAATCATTTGAAAATTACTTTAAGATTATTTAAAAATCATCTTAATTCTATAATTAATTTTAAAATCATAAATCTTATTTAATTCTATATGATTTCAAAAATATTATTTAATTATTTAATTATTAAGGTTCAAATCATAATTATTTTTTAAAAAGCTAATTAATTTCAATCAAAGTATTAATTTTTGACTTAAAATAAAAAATTATTTTTGACTCAGCTTTAAAATAGATATGATATTAAGATTAATATTGAATTTACATTATTTTTAAAAGCTTGGATTTTTAGTTAATCATGTTTCAAAAGTAAGCACTAAAATTATCCAAATCTTTTGCTAAGTTTTTTTTTTTGCTAGAAACTGTCTCTCAAAGCTAAGTACTTTGGTATCAATAATTTTTTAAAGTTAATCACTTAAGCAAAGCTTTTGTCAATAATTTTTTTTTTAAAAAAAGGGTTAAGTATGTATACCTTTAAGTGTTCTCTAAAGCTAAGTATTCTCTAAAGGTTCTTTTCAAATTTAGCTAAGTGACTTCTATAGTTTTTTTTCAAAATTAACTAAGTTAAATATTTTTCTCAAAAGACTTTCCGAATCTAGTTAAGTATTATTTAGAAAATTCCTTCAAACTCAGTTTTCTAAAAAGTTCTATTTAAGCATTTTACAAAAGTTTCTCAAATTTATCTAACTTTTTAGAAGCTTTTCAAAATTTACCAAAGTATTACTTCAAAATTTAAGCTAAGTATTAAACAGTTTTTTTTAGCTAAGGCCATTTATCTCTCACTTTCTTTTTACTCTCCTTTTATTTTGATATATGGCAAAGGGGGAGAGTATAAGGAAATTCAAATAAAAATTTTTAAGGAAAAGGGAAAGTTTCTATTAAGGGGGAGCTTTTGTAAGCTTCTATTTAGGGGGAGCTTTATATGTGTTTATTTATGTGTGTGCTGAATTTATGCTTATGCTTTATATGTTTTTGCTAAATTCATACTTGTGCTATCACTGTCATTTATTTTTACTTAACTTTGAATTTCGATTTCCATAATAAAAAAGGGGGAGATTGTTGGTGTGGGAAGCATCCAACGATCGAACCCAAGTTTTGAAAATGGCAAAGGGATTCAAAGTTAAGATTACTTGTTTGCTAACATGCTTGAATGAGTTTTCAGGAAAGTTCAAACTGCGGTTAGGTAGGTGGAAAATCCTAAGGGGTGGTAACCTTAGGTCCTAGGGGGTGGTAACCCTAGGTGGAGGAAAATCCTAAGGGGGGGGGGGGTAACCTTAGGTCCTAGGGGGTGGTAACCCTAGGTGGGGGGTGGTAACCCTAGGTGGAGGAAAACCCTAAGGGGCGACAACCTTAGGTCCTAGGGGGCGGTAACCCTAGGTGGAGGAAAATCCTAAGGGGGGTAACCTTAGGTCCTAGGGGGTGGTAACCCTAGGTGGAGAAAAACCCTAGGGGGTGGTAACCCTAGGTCCTAGGGGGGTAACCCTAGGTGCAAAGTCTAGTCAGTCTGGAGGATCAGACTGACAACAGGTAAAACTCCTGAGTGGAGTAGGTGAGGACGCGTTCCTCGCAGAGGGAATAGTAGGCGTCGGGTCGACCTAGGGTTTTCGGTCGGAAACCCGAAGTCAGATCCGAACAGTCCGAAGGCTGTCAATTTATTTGTTTACATATTATCTATTGTGTTCTAACTCTATTTTGCAGGAGACTAACATTTTTGTGCAGAGTTAGAAGTGACCGGGATCGGTCGACCGAACCTTGGGATCAGTCGACCGAACCCACAAACTAGCAGATCAGATCTCCAGAGGTTGGACCGGGCTCGACCAGGAGATCGGTCGACCGAACCTTGGGATTGGTCTACCGAACCTGGGTTGGGTGTCGACTGGGTCAGGCTGACTAGGCTGAGTCAGAGCTTATCGGTCGACCGAACCTGTTTATCGATCGACCGAACCTCGGATCGAGTTTGACCAGAACAAAGCGGAGCAAGAGGATCAGGTGGATCAGATAGGAAGAGATCGCCTGATCGGTTGATCGAAAAGGGGATCGGTCGACCGATCCGCCTCGGGTCAAACTTGATCCCGAAGTTTGGGGATCTGGATCAGACTTTGTAGAGCTATAAAAGGAGGTCTAGAGGTGCAGCTTTGTACAACAACTCGAATAGAAGAACGTGTGATCTTGTATACTGCTCCGAAAGCTTCAACTAGACTCTGCTACTCCGACAATCGACAACCACTTCATTCATCTTTGTATTTGTCGGTATAATCTTTTAAATTTTAATACTTGTACTTATTCACTTGTAAAAGATTTGCGATATTATAGTTGTTGCCCAACGTAAACGCTCAACGAGCATGGGCCTTGGAGTAGGAGTCGCCACAGGCTCCGAACCAAGTAAATGACTGTGTCTTCTGTGTTTGTGTTATTTCCTTTCTTTTCCGCTGCGTTTACACGAACGATTTCCGAATATGAAATAGTGAAAGCCACGAGTGCTATTCACCCCCCTCTAGCACTTTCGATCCAACATTACCTTGTTGATCCCGTGATTCGAAGCTTCCCCTGAAGTACTGCTTTCTTCCGATGTTGCTCCCCCTTCATCGATTTGTTAAAGTGTATACTAAAAAGATAGCTTTCGTAAACATTTATTTTGAAATAAAGAATCACATTGGTCAAAAATGTCTACATTTATATGCTAAGTGTAGTTGTTTAATTAATTTATATTGTAGATAACATGGTGTGTGGTGTCACACACAGAAGATCATATTATCAGTTCTTTATAAATTATAAACAGTAGCTCACGACTAAGATGAATAAGAACAAACCATTGGAATAGTCGTAGTGTAATTTCGTATTAGTTTATCTTAACTATAAGATTACACTAGTACACTCTGAGTGTATTGAGCAGGACCATTTAAGGTAAGTTCTTTTTATACTGACTTAATAAAAGAACAATACCTTTGTTATTATGGAAGTGTGTGCTCTAAATCCTGATATAATAACAAGCACGTGTACTTAGTATTTATTTCTTTGACTTATCAAAGGGTGAGATTTAGCTCGATAAATCAAGAGGCCCGATAAGTTGGGAAATGATATTATTTATAGTGTGTGTTGTTGATTATAGAAGGAAACTGTCTCCTAGTAATCTAGGTTGATAATATCCCCAAGAGGAGCTCATAAGGATTTTCATGTAAATCCTGCAGGTGGACTTAGTCCGACATGACGATAAGGTTAAGTGATACTACTCTTGGACTAAGATATTAATTAAAGTGAGTTGTCAGTAACTCGTTTAATTAGTGGGCATTCGACATCTTAAACACAAGGAGATTAACACATTCTGTTGGATCGAGACGCGCTAGAGGGGGGTGAATAGCGCTCGTGGCTATTTCGTTCGATTCGTAAAACTATCGGAGTAAAATACGCAGCGGAAATGTAAATAAACACAAACACAGAGACACAGTCATTTACTTCGTTCGGAGCCTAGATCGACTCCTACTCGAAGGCCCGCGATCCTTGATCGCTTTCCGTGGGCAACAACTAAAATATCGTGAATAAGTACAAGGAAATTAGTACAACTGGAATTGAAATAATACCGACAACAAAATAATAACTGAAGCTTCGGGTCGTCGGTGACTGCAACAACACTTCAGAGTTGTTTCTTGAGCAGCACACAGCAGAAGGAAAGCTTGTAAGTTGTTACTTTTCACTGCTGCTCGAAGACCCCTTATAAAGGGCATCCAAGGTGCCTTGAGAGCCTCTGAAGGTGCCTCCATAGCTCCGAGTCCACCGTGCAGATGAGCGCTGACCATTCTGCACTTATCACCTTGAAGGCGCCTTAAACCTTACCCAAGGCGCCTTCCAAGGCGCCTTCTGCCTTCTTCAAGGCGCCTCAAATGATGCTTCGTAGCCAGCTCAGCTTGTGCACCCGAGGCGCCTCCAAGCTCCATGGAGGCGCCTCGGACACTGTTCATCCGAGGCTTTAGGTTGCTCCTTTGCACCTGCAAGATACGTTAGTCCCAAACACTATCCTGCAGCACAAAGTTAGCACAATAAACATGATAAATAAAGTATAGACAGTCTCCGGACTGTCCAAGTCTGACTTCGGATTTCCATCCGGAAACCCTAGGTCGACCCGACGCCTACTGTTCCCTCTACGGGGAACGCGTCCTCACCTACTCAATACTTCCGGACTTTCTGCTGGACATCCGCTTCCCGGCTGGTCCAGTCTTTCACCTGGTTCGCGACACTAGGACTTTCCACCTAGGGTTACCACCCCTAGAACTTTTTCCTGAAGCCATCGACCTGCCAAGACTTTCTGCATAGGGTTACTACCCCCTATGACCTAGGGTTACAGCCCCCTAGGGTTTTCCCTTTGCCTAACCGCAGCTAGGACTTTCCTGAAATCCTCAAGTAGACTTGTTAGACTACAAAACATCTTAACTTTGAATTCTTTGCCGTTATCAAAACACGAGTTCGATCGTCGGATGCTTCCCGCACCAACAATCTCCCCCTTTTTTATTATGTCAACTCAAATTCAAAGTTAAGTAAACAAACGAATAGATAGACATTTTTAACACAGGCAAATCTGCTAAGTATAGATGAACAAGGTAACTAAAGCAAATTTGCCCTATATGCTCCCCCTTAACTTTGGCTCCCCCTTAGTTTTTAACTTGAATTTTATGTTTACATTTTTGCTACTCTCCCCCTTTGCCATAACTCAAAAAATGGGCAATAATAGGTGTTTTTAATGAGTTGTACATGATTTTATTAAGGTTAGCAATGTTCAACAGAGTTTGAAAGTTAAGGTCAATTGGAATAATAATTTTAAGGTTTTAGGACAAGATTATTCATTTAAGTTTAGTTGGTCCTTAAGTCCAAGCACAAGTCATGTTGATATATTAGGTATCAGAGTCATAAAGAACAAAACATTCTTAACTAAAAAAAATTGAGTATCCTTTACCAACTGTCTAACTTTTAGCTACATGCTGATTGTCTATAGGATAATAGCTTTCACTAGGTTAGTCAAGTTAAGTTATTTTGGTCTAGATAGACTTGACTAGAGCTGGAGAACTTAACTTGATTAATGTTTATTGCATATTTAACGCCCAAACTCATATTGATGCACAGATATAAGCATTCTTGAGTCCAGGCTATACCCTATGCATCTCACACCGTTCTATACTTTTCAAACACAATCAAGGTAAACCTAGGTGTTTGTGAGATGCTCTGGCTTAATTCTAGGGGAACATGATATCTAGGGGGAAAGCTTAGGCTAATTCCAAAATTTTGAACAATCTAACAAAAAGTGGGGTTTTGAAAACTGTTTTTCCTAGAATTTGAAAAACAATAATAGAAATAATGGTAAGATATCTACTCTACCCAACACATTCCTATTTGCCTTCTAAGTCCACTGAAATCGAGTTCAGGTAAGGGTTTTGTAAAGATGTCAGCTAGGTTTGATTTGGACTCAACATGGTTGAGTGCAATTTCACCTTTAGCTACATGATCCCTTACAAAGTGGTGTTTTACCTCTATATGTTTGGTCCTAGAATGGTGAATAGGATTTTTGGTCAGATTAATCGAGCTGATATTATCAATAAAGATTTTAGTGTTTTTATAGTCTAGTTGATAGTCTTTTAGTGTATGCATCATCCATAACAATTGAGATGCACATTCTCCTAGAGCTATGTATTCAGCTTCTGTAGTGGATAAAGCAACACAATGTTGCTTTCTGCTTGACCAACTTACTAGGCACTGACCTAGAATTTGGCAGCTACCACTTGTACTTTTTCTATCTAACTTGCACCCAGCATAGTCTGAATTAGAATATCCATAAAGGTCAAAGATGCAAGTTCTTGGATACCAAAGTCCTACATTTAGAGTTCCTTTAATATACCTAAGTATTCTTTTAACATAAGATAGGTGTGACTCTTTTACACATGATTGGTATCTTGCGCACATACCTACTGCAAACAATATGTCGGGTCGACTTGCAGTTAGATAGAGTAAGCTACCTATGGCACTTCTATAGTATTTTGAGTCAACTGGTTTTCCTTCAGGGTCAGAGTCAATGTTTATGTTGGTTGCCATTGGAGTATTTATAATTTTTGAATTTTCCATACATAATTTTTTAATTAACTCTTTAGCATATTTAGTTTGATAAATGTAGATTCCATCTTTAGTTTGTTTAATTTGTAAGCCTAAGAAGAAATTAAGTTCTCCAACCATACTCATTTCAAATTCACTTTCCATTAATTCGACGAATTCTTTTAAGAATTTTGAATTGGTTGAACCAAAGATTATGTCGTCAACATAGATTTGGGCTATAAAGATGTCTTTTCCTATAGTTTTCACGAATAAAGTAGGATCGATTTGTCCTTGGTTAAATTCTTTGGATATTAAGTAATTAGATAATCTTTCATACCATGCTCTAGGGGCTTGTTTTAGTCCATATAGTGCCTTTTTTAATTTAAATAAGTGATTAGGATAGTCTATGTCTTCAAACCCTGGAGGTTGGCTTACGTAGACCTCTTCCTTGATAAAACCATTTAAAAAGGCTGACTTAACGTCCATTTGGTACAATTTGAATCCTTTATTGGCTGCATAGGCTAATAACATCCTAATGGACTCGAGTCTAGCTACTGGAGCATAAGTTTCATCATAGTCTAAGCCTTCGACTTGACTAAACCCTTTGGCTACTAACCTTGCTTTGTTTCTTACTATATCACCGTGATCATCCAACTTGTTCCTAAAAACCCATTTAGTGTCTATTATTGATTTATCTATGGGTTTAGGTACAAGGTCCCAGACTTGGTTTCTCTCAAATTGGGCTAATTCTTCCTGCATCGCAATGATCCAGTCTGGATCGGGCAGGGCTTCTTCTATAGTTTTAGGTTCAATTTTAGAAATTAGAGCAATCTGACTAAGGTTTCTATAGGACGATCGAGTTCTGACTCCTAGGTTTGGGTCACCCAAAATTTGGTCAGGTGGGTGAGAGGTGCTTATTCTAGTTGGTCTTATTTGTGAGTCGGAACCCTTCTGACTCATTATGATTAGGTTGGATTTCATCATCGTCTGCTGCTCTTGGATTAGTGTCAATATTTTCATTTATATTAGGTAAATTGTTTTCTTCATCAAATATTACATTAGTTGTTTCTTCAACTTTCAAGGTATTTTGATTAAATACTCTAAAGGCTCTACTGGTAAAGGAGTATCCTAAGAATATTCCTTGGTTAGATTTGGGTGTAAATTTTCCTAAGTAATCTTTAGTATTTAAAATGTGAACTTTACACCCAAATACTTTTAGATAGTTTAGATTGGGAATTTTATTATAGTAGAGTTCATATGCTGTTTTATTGTGAAATTTATTAATTAAAATTCTGTTTTGAATGTAATTTGCAGTATTTATCGCTTCAGCCCAAATTGATGATTTAAGTGATATTCATTTAACATAGTTCTAGCTGCTTCTTGTAATGTTCTATTTTTACGTTCCACTAGTCCATTTTGTTGGGGGGTTCTAGGACATGAAAATTCATGTTGGTATCCATTTATTTTACAAAATTGGGTGAACTTATGATTTTCAAATTCCCCTCCGTGATCACTTCTTATTCTTTTAATTTTAGTATCTTTTTCATTTTCCGTTAAGTTAAAAAAATTACTAAATATTTCATAGGTTTCATCTTTTGTTTTTAGAAATTTTACCCAAGTGTACCTAGAGTAGTCATCAATTATTACTAAGCAATATTGGTTCTTGTTTAGTGATTTGGCTCCATGTGAATCAAATAGATCAAGGTGAATGAACTCAAGTATGGTGTTGGATCTTTCTAGGTTAGTTGACTTGTGGGTTGACTTGGTTTGTTTTCCTTTTTGACATGCATCACAGATTGAATTTTCAATAAATTTTAATTTGGGCAAACCTCTAACTAGACCATTTTGACTCATTTTTGAAATAAGTCTTGTGTGTGTGTGACCCAGCCTTCTGTGCCACAGTTGTGTCAGGAGACATTTTATTGAGGATATTGATAAATTAATTGTGTAGATGTTATTTTTTCTAAGTCCCTTAAGTTTAATTTCTGTATTTTCAATATTTTTAACTAGACATCCAGATTTATCAAAATTAACTAGGTATCCGCTGTCACACAATTGACTTATACTTAGTAAATTAAAGTTAAAATTTTCAACCAATAAAACATTTCGAATAATGAAATCGGAACTAAGTTCAATATTACCTTTTCCGATTACTTTAAGTTTACCGTTGTTGCCGAATGCAACTGATCCTAGACTCTTGTACTTGAGTTTGGTAAACTTCAACTTATCTCCAGTCATATGTCTGGAGCATCCACTATCCAACATCCATTGATCCAATTCCTACACATGAAGTAGTTGAATTGGTTTCTTTTTAATGGATTAAAGATAGCGTGATTGAAGCAGACACTATGTTTATTGTCTCCTTAAATTTTCTATTCTATTGTATTCAAAATAATTTAGCAAACACTTATGTTTATTGAGTTTTAAGAATAATTTTGAGATTTAAGTTTTTAAAGTAATTTTGAAATTTAGGTTTTTAAAATGATTTTAAAATTTAAGTTTTTAGAATAATTTTGAAATTTAAGTTTAAAATAATTTTGAGTTGATTTTGAAAAGTTTTTAAAATAATTTTTAAATTAATTTTGAAAATATTTTTAAATAATTTTGAAGTTAATTTTGAAAAGATTTTTAAATAATTTTGAAATTAATTTTGAAAAGATTTTTAAATAATTTTTGAAATTAATTTTGAAAAGTTTTTTTTTAAATAATTTTTGAAATTAATTTTGAAAATATTTTTAAATAATTTTGAAATTAATTTTGAAAAGATTTTTAAATAATTTTGAAATTAATTTTGAAAAGATTTTTAAATAATTTTGAAATTAATTTTGAAAAGATTTTTTAAATAATTTTGAAATTAATTTTGAAAAGATTTTTAAATAATTTTGAAATTAATTTTGAAAAGATTTTTAAATAATTTTTGAAATTAATTTTGAAAAGATTTTTAAATAATTTTTGAAATTAATTTTGAAAATATTTTTAAATAATTTTGAAATTAATTTTGAAAAGATTTTTTTAATAATTTTGAAATTAATTTTGAAAAGATTTTTTAAATAATTTTGAAATTAATTTTGAAAAGATTTTTTAAATAATTTTTAAAATTAATTTTGAAAAGATTTTTTTTCTTAGTCA
This sequence comes from Zingiber officinale, assembly GCF_018446385.1. Lineage (NCBI taxonomy): Eukaryota > Viridiplantae > Streptophyta > Magnoliopsida > Zingiberales > Zingiberaceae > Zingiber > Zingiber officinale. The sequence continues at coordinate 61,320,383 of NC_055994.1, forward strand.
TCTCACCCGATCTAAATTGTCAATCAGGGAATCCTATAATTGATGTGAGATGATTTATTGTTGAATTCATGGGTCTGGTTTAACTTTGTGTTAGATTCAGGTTTAGCTTTGGGTTCAACAAGTAAGCATTCTTTGGATAAACTTCTGGGCTATGGTGAGTCACAAGGAACTCATTAAAGTAATCATGCCTTCGAGGTTTCCCAAATAGTTCTACCCACTGAACTTAGTACAAAACCTTGGTCTAACTAGTTAGGATCCATTTAAGGGTAGCTTCGGTCAGTTCCACTTGGCCAAATGCACCAGGTCGAAGCCATATCTTCCTAGACATGCGATGCCCAAGCTTCCCTAACGTACTATCATCCAAAAACTTCACCAGTACTGTAGTTCAAGTTAAACTTATCCCGTTTTAATCTAACCTTAATTACCCTACCGGGTAATCTATTCTTGTTTTACCCATTTTGGATAGATTAGGTTCAGTTACCCTATCGGGTAGTTCAGTTGGAGGTGCCAGCTAGTTTGGATCCTCCATCTAGTTTTCAATTTAATTTTGAATTTTAATTTAATTTAATTTAATTTTGAGTTTTGAATTTATTAGAATTTAATTTAATTTTGGATTTTAATTTAATTTTGAGTTTTGAATTTTGAATTTAGTTTAATTTATTTTGGAAATTTGAATTTTGAATTTGATTTATTTTGGAATTTTTAATTAAGATCGTTTTCATTTTAGCTTTCCCTGGATCATGACCTCGATATGGTTTGTCGAGGTAGTATATTTGATCCTTCAGAACCCAGTATTGGCCAAGTCCAATTTGATTGATCAATTTGGACTTGGGAACCCATGTTTGGACTGATTTACTACTTTGTTTGTTTATTAAGGATAAATAAGATTTATATTTCTTTTTACTTTTATATCCTAGCCCAGTTCTATTGTAGACGGCTCTTTGTGTCCCAAGAATTAGATCCAAATTCTTGGAGCCCAGAGAGAACTTTTCTAAAGTAATTTTTAAATCTTTTAACTGATTTTTCAGATTTGAATTTTCTTTCTCAAGTTGTTGTACTTGAGTTGAATCTTCAGTTAAAGATGTTGAGTTAGTTACTCCTTTAAGAATGGTTACTTCTTTTAAAAGTGACTTAATTTTCAAATTTGACTTGGCTAATTTGCGAAGTAAATAATTGATTAAATTATTAAGCCTAGGAATACTTACAGCGGAGTCTGGCCCTTCGGAAACGGATGCGGATCCGTGGCTTTGCTCGGAGTCGGCTTCTGACTCGCTCTCGGATTCGCTGATCTGGTCTCGGGCCATCAATGCGAGTAAACTCGTTTGGTCGAGTTCGTCGTCTTCGTCCTCCGAAGAAGATTCGTCCCAGGTTGCCTTTAGTGCCTTCTTTCTTCTTTGCTTCTTGGCTTCCTTTTGATTGGGGCAGTTGGCTTTTATATGCCCCTTCTGGTTGCACCCGTAGCAAGTGACTTCGTACTTTGCCTTTGAGTTCTGTTGAGCCTCCTTGGATTGAATTGCCTTCTTTAGATCTTTCTTGTTGAATCCCTTTTTCTTCTTGTAGAGCTTCTTCACGAGATTCACTAGTTCGCTGGTTAGTTCATCCTCTGAATCTTCTGAGTCGGGTTCGTCTTCTGATTCTGATTCAATCTTTCACCGTACTCTTGATTCCCTTGTTTGACTTGTACCTGCAACCAAAGCAATGCCCTTCTCGGATGGCTGTGCATTAGTTTGTTCATGGAGTTCAAATTCACTAAATAATTCATCTAATTTTAAGGAAGACAAATCCTTAGAGACTTTGTAGGCATCTACCATTGATGCCCACAATGAGCTCCTAGGAAATGAGTTAAGAGCATACCTTATTATATCTCTGTTTTCTACCTTTTACCCGATTCCATGAAGAGAGTTCAGAATATCTTGGATTCGAGCGTGTAGAGAACTTGCCGTCTCGCCTTCCTGCATTTTCAAATTGTATAATTTGTTAAGTAACAGATCACGCTTACTTACCTTGGTTTCCGAGGTTCCCTCGTGAAGTTCGATCAGTTTCTCCCATAGTTCCTTTGCGGAGGAGAATGGACCGACTCTGTTGAGCTCTTCTTTGGTCAGACCGGACTGGATGGTGCAGGTGGCTTTGGCGTCGGCTTCCACTTTTTTGATAAATGCGGGCTCCCAGTTCTCACAGGATGTAGGCTTACCGTCTGTACCAGTTGGCAGTTGCAGTCCTGTTTTGACGATCATCCAGGTGTCGAACTGGATCTTTAGATATATCTCCATTCGCCCCTTCCAATATCCGAAGTCTTCTCGGGAAAATAATGGGGGACGAACGGTGCTATATCCTTCTTGTTGGGCCATTTAGATCTACAAAAAAACAGGAACAACAAGATCTATTCCAAGACTAAGTCTTGGATTAGTAGTGCAGGAGGAAGAAAGAAAAAAAAATAACAGGCTCAAGTGGTATTGACCAACTTTGAGCAGAAAATCGATTCGTAAAAAGAAATTAGAATATAGCTATGAGGCTAAATTCTAATCGACTCCGAACAAAACCACGAAAAAATTGTCTCGAATAGTGGTTGCACTGATTCAAGACGACCCCGCTCTGATACCAATTGTTGGATCGAGACGCGCTAGAGGGGGGGTGAATAACGCTCGTGGCTATTTCATTCGATTCGTAAAACTATCGGAGTAAAATACGCAGTAGAAATGTAAATAAACACAAACACAGAGACACAGTCGTTTATTTCGTTCGGAGCCTAGATCGACTCCTACTCGAAGGCCCGCGATCCTTGATCGCTTTCCGTGGGCAACAACTAAAATATCGTGAATAAGTACAAGGAAATTAGTACAACTGGAATTGAAATAATACCGACAACAAAATAATAACTGAAGCTTCGGGTCGTCGATGACTGCAACAGCACTTCAGAGTTGTTTCTTGAGCAGCACACAGCAGAAGGAAAGCTTGTAAGTTGTTACTTTTCACTGCTGCTCGAAGACCCCTTATAAAGGGCATCCAAGGCGCCTTGAGAGCCTCCGAAGGCGCCTCCATAGCTCCGAGTCCACCGTGCAGATGAGCGCTTACCATTCTGCACTTATCACCTTGAAGGCGCCTTAAACCTTACCCAAGGCGCCTTCCAAGGCGCCTTCTGCCTTCTTCAAGGCGCCTCCATGCACCGAGGCGCCTCCAAGCTCCATGGAGGCGCCTCGGACACTGTTCATCCGAGGCTTTAGGTTGCTCGTTTGCACCTGCAAGATACGTTAGTCCCAAACACTATCCTACAACACAAAGTTAGCACAATAAACATGATAAATAAAGTATAGACAGTCTCCGGACTGTCCGAGTCTGACTTCGGATTTCCATCCGGAAACCCTAGGTCGACCCGACGCCTACTGTTCCCTCTACGGGGAACGCGTCCTCACCTACTCCACTCAGGAGATTTACCTGTTGCCAGTCGATCCTCCAGATTGATTGGACTTTTGCTTAGCACTCGATGCTTCCGGACTTTCTGCTGGACATCCGCTTCCCGGCTGGTCCAGTCTTTCACCTGGTTCGCGACACCAGGACTTTCCACCTAGGGTTACCACCCCCTAGGACTTTTGCCTGAAGCCATCGACCTGCCAAGACTTTTCGCATAGGGTTACCACCCCCTATGACCTAGGGTTACAGCCCCCTAGGATTTTCCCTTTGCCTAACCGTAGCTAGGACTTTCTTGAAATCCTCAAGTAGACTTGTTAGACTACAAAACATCTTAACTTTGAATTCTTTGCCGTTATCAAAACACGAGTTCGATCGTCGGATGCTTCCCGCACCAACACATTCATAATAAGAAGGAGCCCAAAATGTAATTTAGGATTGGTGCGGTAGTTCAATAATAATTCTTTAGTGGTATGAATTATTATTGATGAAATTAAGTTAGGTGTTCGGGGCGAACACGGGAAGCTTAATTTCATCAGAAGACCAAAACCAATTCCTCCTCTCGGTCCCTATCTTAGCCTCTTGTATATAGAGAATTATACCCACCTATACCCACCTTCCTACCCACCCCTTAGGTGGCCGGCCAAGCAAGCTTGGAGCCTAAGCTTGGGCCGGCCACGCCAAAGGATTAAGCCAAGTTAAGTGGTCGGCCATGGCTTGGAGCCCAAGCTTGATTTGCCGGCCATATTAAAAGGATTTTATTTTATTTAAAATCTTTCCTTATGTGGAAGCAATGATTTAAAAGAAGAGTTTAAAAATTAAATATTTTCTTTTATAGTTTTCTACAAAAGATTAAGAGAAAGATTGGATATTTTTCCTTATTTGTGGTTAAAAGGAATATTTTAATTTTGAAGAAAACTTTTCTTTTTAGAAATAATCCATATGTTTTAAAAGAGAGATTTTAATTTATAAATTTCCGTTTATAACCAATCATGAAGGGAAAAATTATTAGAGAAAATTTTATTTTAAAAATTTCTGGAAACAAATAAGGAAGTTTTAATTTTGTGTTTTAAAACTTACCTTATATGGAGCTTGTGATGTGACCGTCCATAATAAGGGTTAAAAGGAATTTTAATTAAATTTTCCTTATTAACCAATGACAAGGAAAATAAAGGGAATTTTAATTGTAATTAAAATTCCTTATTTGCCATGACCAAGGAATATAAAAGAGAGGGAGGGGGTGCCTTCATGAGAGACAATTCTATTCTATTTTCCTCTCCTCTCTTCCTTGGTGGTGGCCGGCCATAGTTCCTTGCTCTTCTTATTTTCTCTTCCTCCTTGGTGGCCGGAGGCATCAACATAGGAGGAGTCCTTGGTGGCCGGTTCTAGCTAGGAGAAGAAGGAGAGAAAGGAGGCTTTGCTCTTGCTTCCCTTGGAACTTGAAGGTTGGTGGCCGAAACTTGCTAGAAGGAAGGTCTCTTGGTGGTTCTTATCTCGGTAGATAATTGCCCACACAACATCCGAGATAAGAAGAGGAATATGATAGAAGATCAAGAGGTTGTTGCTTACAAAGAAAGGTATAACTAATAATTCTATTCCGCATCATACTAGTTTTCTTTGTATAGATTTGAAATACCAAACACAAGAGGCTAGAGATTCTAGATATTCAGATTTGTTTCAAATTTGTGTTTCTTTTATTTTTCGATCTTGTGATTCGATTGTTCCTTTTGGTTAAACCTAAGGTTATATAAGGAAATTAAATATTGATTTTCGTTAAGAGGGTTTGTCGAGGCAGTGGTGGATGTTCCCATACCCAAGAAGGTCAAGTGCCTCATCATGTTTGACCTGGGAGCCGATTTCTAAAATAAATATTTAATTAAATTTGTAACCTAGGTGGATTTGGATCTGTAATGTTAAGTATCGTTTGCGATCCAAGTCTAAACCACTAAGAATAGATAAGTTAAATTTGGAATCAATAATGTTAAGTTCCGTTTGCGATTTCGAATTTAATTTCTAAAGAACACAATAGGTTGTTAGGAAAGGTTTGACACTTGTACAAAATTTTTGTATAGTGGAACCGGTAGATCTTCCTAGGACCAACCAACAATTGGTATCAGAGCTAGGGTTTGCCTCTGTGTGTTTGGTTTTCAAATAGATTATGCACATATCATACATAATTTAGGCAGGATAATAGTAGGATGTGCTAACTCTGTGGTTGCAGGCTCCAACTATTAAGGCTTATGGTTATTGTGTGGACCCTTGGACATGTCAAGGGCATTTTTGTGAGTGCATGATTATTTTTAACTAATACAGCAGGAGGTGTATTAGCCCTAGGATTTTACATTTATGGTCGATCTAGAATTGATGTACATTCCCTTATGGAATATAGGATCGATGTATGTAAAATTTTATTTTTCCTGTCACGGATCGTATCCTTGCGAGGCATGGTGCTATTGGAGGACCAGAAGCGCAGCGGAAAAGGAAGCTCGATGGACCCGACGGCATGAACCCTTGGGCTGGCAGCACACAAAGGACTGTGATGGAAAAGGCCATAATAGTTGGAAAATTAATTTCCATATTTATTGCTTTTATTTCCTATGATGTGTGCTTGCTAGGTTAAAATTCCTCACCTTAAATAACTAAGTGGGAGAGAGATTTTTAAATAAATTCCACGGTCTCCATTACCGGTTTGTAAGTGATGCAAACAAACTTACGCATTGGCTCTGAGTGCCTTCCTCCATATTGGATGAGTTTGTTTGTGGATCACTAGATTAAACTTCTATTTGGATGATTATAGGAAATTAATTAGGAGCGTGTGATCCTCCCCATCGGAAGGGACACAATCTTATTTAATGGACTAAGTATCAAGTAATGGTATATACTTAGGCACAATTAATAGTATCCTCCCCATCGGAGTCACTGGTATTATTTGTGCGACCGAAGGAAAAACCAACTATTAATTTTATTTATAATAAAATTAGGTTGACAAGAATAAAATTAATGGGTAAAACCTCCTCTTACAAATGTTTAATTTTGTATACATCCACACTATCGTGGCATGCAAAATTCACGGTGTTTTGGGGTGTTGGTAAATTTAAATAGTATTGTTTGAGGAATCAATATTATTTTAAATTTAGAGTCTTGACCAAAGTTTGTTTTATAATTCTTAGGATGTCTTTCAACCCACTGGCCATTATACTGAAAGAGAACAAACTTACTGGTCCCAATTACATAGATTGGAAAAGAAATCTGGACATTGTCCTAACTGCTGAAGGCTATAAGTTTGTACTGTTAGAGGTCTGCCCTAATGTGCCTAATAGTGATTCTAGTGAAGAGGAGATTGAGGCTCATAAGAAATGGGTATAGGCAGATGAGATGGCGCGGTGTTACATTTTGGCTTTAATGTCAAATGTGCTACAACATCAACATTAGAATTTACCAACTGCTTATGACATGATGAACAATCTCAAAGAACTCTTCAGATACTAGAGTCAGGCTGCTAGGCAAGATGCAATAAGAAAGTTAATGACAGCCATCATGTCAGAGGGGACACCCGTAAGGGATCATATCCTCAAGATGATGGCTTATCTGAATGAAATACAGATCCTTGGAGGTGAAATCGATGGGGAAATCCATGTTGATATTATTCTCTAAACGCTACCCAGAAATTTTGAGTAGTTTCGCCTGAACTATAACATGAACAAAGGGAGTATATGTTGGCAGAATTTCTGACAGAACTACAGGCAGCAGAAGGTATATTTCGTCATAGTTCTCAGATTCACTTTGCTAAAAATGTTTCTACTCCTATGTCAAAAGGCAAGAAGAAGAAGAAACATGCTATCTCAGCAAAGAAGGTGAATAAACCTCTAGGTACAGGACCAAAAGCTGGAATGAAGAAGTCGAAGGGCAAGTGCTTCATCTGCAAGCAGTCAGGACATTGGAAGGCAGATTGTCCTCAAAGGAAAGAGAACAATAGAGGTATATCTCATTCTCTAGTAGTTGAAACATATTTAGCGGTGTTATCTACCAGCACCTGGTGTGTAGATATGAGAGTCACTGATCATGTCTGCAACTCTTTGCAGGGGTTCTAGGAAACTCGTCGACTATGTGAAGGAGAGATAACCGTCTACATGGGCAATGCTACTAAGGTGGCGGCTGTTACAGTGGGAGACATCTACTTATCTTTTGATAGGAATAGAAGTTTGGTTTTAAGAAATTATCTTTATGTACCCAGTTTTAGAAAGAATTTAATTTCAGTTTCTAAACTATATTTGGATGGATATTCTGTTTCTTTTAATAACAATGTGGTTATAAAAAGAAATAGAGTTATTATCTATTCTGGTGCATTGGTTGGCAATTTATATACTTTAAATCCAATTTCTCTCACAAAACAACAAATGGAAATTAATAACACATCTTCTAATTCTAATAAGAGAAAGAAACCTTCGGAAATGAACCAAACATATCTTTGGCATCTGAGGCTCGGCCATATTAACTTAAGTAGGATTCAAAGGCTTATAGCTGATGTACTCTTGGGTTCATCAGTGGTGGAAAACTTTTCAACCTGTGAATCTTGCTTGGAAGGTAAAATGACCAAGAGACCTTTTAAGGCCAAGGGGTATAGAGCCAAAGATGTGTTAGAATTGGTTCATTTTGATTTGTGTGGTCCTATGTCTATCCATGAAAGAGGTGGTTTCGAATATTTTATCTCTTTTATAGATGATTATTCGAGATACGGATACATTTACTTGATGCGCCGTAAGTCTGAGTGCTTTGATAAGTTTAAAGAATATAAGCCTGATGTGGAGAAACGTCATGGTAAAAGTATCAAGACACTACGGTCTGATTGTGGTGGCAAATATCTCTTAGGAGAGTTTAGAAATTGCTTATCAGAGGTCGGGATTCAATCCCAATTGTCCGCACCTGGTACACCCCAACAGAATGACATGGTAGACCGAAGGAATAGGACTCTTATGGAAATGGTTAAATCAATGATGAGTTATTCAGAATTACCAAATTCGTGGGGATACACTCTGGAAACGACAGCGTATATTCTGAACTTGGTACCTTCTAAATCAGTAACCACTACTCTCACAGAATTGTGGAATGGGCGAAAGCCCAGTCTGAGACATATTCGGATTTGGGGTAGTCCAGCACATGTGCTAAAAGTAGATGCTGATAGTTGGAATCTCGTACAGAAGTTCGCGTGTTTGTGGGTTATCCTAAAGGAACGAAAGGTGATTTATTTTATAGTCCTAAAGATTAGAAGGTCATTGTTAATACCAATGCCCAGTTTTTAGAAGAAGACTATATAATGGACCACAAGCCCAAAAGTAAAATTGTTCTAGAAGAAATTAAAGAGGACACGTCTACTTTAGTACCAACAGTACAAGATAAAGTACCACAAGTAACTGTCACACATGTCACAAATGATGCACAATTACAGACAATGCCTCGTCGTAGTGGGAGGGTTGTGAGGCAACTTGAGAGATTCATATTTTTGGGAGAGTCTTCGGACTTGATCCTGGGTAAACATGAACCTGATCCCCGGACATATGACGAAGCACTCCAAAATAAAGATGTAGTATCTTGGCAAAAGGCGATGAATTCCACTACAAAAAAAATAGAGGTTTCAGCATCGATTTTTTAGAATCGGTCAAATGACCGTTCTTATAGCTTGAATCAGTTTTATAGAAACCGTTGCTATATATCTTGATTTACAGTGGTTCACATAACCGACTCTAAATTATATAATTTGCAGCTACCAATTGTGCTACCAATTGTGGTCGCTACATGATATCAATATTAGAAGCGGTTTGTGACCGCTGCAAAAGGCATATTTTAGAATCGGTTTCTATAACCGCTCCTATAGCTGTAATGAGAACATTTAGTAGCAGTATGTAACTGCGGCAAAAATTATGTCAGAAAAATCCTTAAATATTTATTTTATGGGTCGATTGCATCCCTGTCTATACAATCTTGACTATGGGAAAAGTTGTGTTTACTAGCGAAAATATTCCGTCTAAATAGAATTTGGCTGGTAAATAAAAGATTTACCAGCTAAATTGTACTTTGGCTAGTAAATAATTTTAATTACCGACAAAAATTTATTTGGCAGGCAATTTTAATTTATTATTGACACAAGTTTAATATGGTCGATAATGTGTAATTTTTTAACCTATCAAAATTAGATTTGGTATGTAATATTTAATTTGTTTACTAACCAAAATTTGATTTAGCTAGTAATATTTAATTTTGTACTATATTTGACCAATAATGTGTAATTTTTTACCGGTAATAGTTAAATTTATATGGTAATATTTAATTTTGTTTGTCGAAAAAAATAAAAAATTTAGTTGATAATTATTATAATATAATTAAACTTTTAATCAACGCATGACCAATCTTAATTATTTAATTGTTAATCAATAATTAAAATTAGTTTATAATCTATTTATTTTATTTTAATCCAGTCGTACTTAATATTTTTTTAAAATTTTCTTTATATCATTTTCTTTCTTTTTTTTTAATTTTTATGCTCCTTAGGTTTCTTTTCCCAAACCTCCTCAACGCATAACCCATCTCACGCGACCTTTCCTCTCCTCTATTCCCGCCGAAAAACCCTTCTTCTTCCTCTACTCACACCGAGAAGCTCTAAATCTCCGTTAATCCTTCGTTCGAATAAGGTATAGTCATTCCTTGCAATTATCATTCGCTCCATTCTTTGGTTTTTGAATGTTCCTTTTAATTTGATGAATATCCTTTTGCGTTTTTACCTTCTTTGCACTTATTTGAATAAACAACAAGGTTGGAATCCTAAGGTTTAGGGTTCTGGAAGCTAAGGCTTAGCGTACTTATCTATATTTTTTTTAATATGCAACTCCTCTCTTCACAGCTATGAGTTGAAATCGCTACAAGAAGCAGCGACGCCGAGAGACCCCAAGAATCCAGAGTTTCTTCTTCCTCTTTACATCGAAGAAAATTGTAAGCGCAGGGATCATTTCGTTTATATTATATATTAGTATATTACTTTGTTGTATCTGATTTCATGTGAGTTTTTTTTCTTAGACAAAATAAATGTAATAGAAACAATAGTGAAATTATAAGATGACCTATTTAGCCTTAATGGATCTTAATTGATACTAGATCAAGCTCAAATTGAATACTTATCTAGTTAAAATTTAAAATAAGAATGTCAATTAATGTAAGTAAGAATAAATTTAATCCTTACGAACTCAAATAACACTTGCCAATTTATACTTATACGAAATGAAATAATCTATGAACATTTTATTATAGCTTCTTTTAATTAGGACTAGCAAGTAAATTTTTTATTTACCTATTTATTGTATATCTTGACCAAGAATAATAACCGTAGTTGAATCCTGAATTAATGTATTTTGATGATTTGAAGAGTAAAGATTATGAGATTTATTGTTTTATTAGTTACCATGAATTGATCTTTTGTACCTAGATACATGTACCAAATTTTGTATTTTTATTTTTATCTCATGCTTTTCAGTTATTAGTGATTGTTGGTGAAATTGTATTATCTTATCTGAAAAAAAATGAAAATAAATTCTCCCATTTCTAACAAATATTTAATTTTAGAGATGGTTTTATAGGAAGAAAATTTTGTTACCTTGCACGTTTTGGTTTAAGAAATGAAGACACTAACATGAGATCTATGGTAGTTGGTCTCGTAATCGAACATAAAATTCATAATGTAGATATATATAGTTTTTTGAGTAATAGTTTAGATTATTTAGTTGTTGCTGAAATTATTTGTTAATTTTTAATTCTTTTAATTTAAAAATATTTGAAGAGAATTGCATAATGACGAAAGCATGGATGGAATGCCACTGTGATAGTCTTGAGTACCGAGTGGGAGTACTACACTTTTTACGTTTCACATTTGCTGATACAACTCATGGAGGCACACAACCATGTCCTTGTTACAAATGTATAAACTCATTGAATCATGATCGTGAAACAATACATGAACATCTTATTATAAATGGTATACTATGAGATTATCGTATTTGGGATTATCATGGAGAAAAACCACCTGTTACAACATCTCACGAAAGCATGGATAGTGGGCTTCAGACTTCGTTGGAACATATTCCTAGGATGACTAACCATATACCCATGGCACAAGAAACATTAGTTGAAGCATTTGGGATGCCTGAATGTTTATTTACAAGTAATGAAAATTACTCTGGTGCATCGACAAGTCATATGCCAATGGAGTCAAATGTAGAAGATGTTTATCGATTAATAGATGAAGCGAAACAACCGCTATATGTCGGATGCTCTGAGTTTTCTAAATTGACATTTCTTGTTGAGTTATTTCAGTTAAAAGTAAGTGGGAAGTGGAGTGATAAATCCTTCACAACATTATTGGATTTTCTGCGACGAGTGCTACCACCTGAAGCACAAGTGCCTAATTCTTTTTATGAGGCAAAGAAAATGATTTCTAAATTAGGACTTCATTATTAAAAAATACATGCATGTCCAAATGATTGCATGATTTATTGGGGGGAAAATGAGAAGGAACAGACTTACAAAGTGTGTAACCTTTCAAGATGGAAAAACTTACAGAAACAACCCAAAAGGTCACGTACCGGTGGAAAAAAGCATCTTTTAGTGAAAACTCTGGCCAAGGTGTTTTGGTATTTTCCATTAAAACCAAGATTGCAGCGACTATTCATGTCATCTAAGATGTCTGAAAGTATGCAATGGCATTTTAAGGGGCGAGTTGAGGATGGGAATCTAAGACATCCAGCTGATTCACCAGCATGGAAGGCATTTGATGAACGACATCATGAATTTGCATCTGATCCTAGAAATGTACGTTTGGGGCTCGCTACAGATCTGTTTAATCCATTTAAAAATCAAAGTACTTTGCATAGTACTTGGCCTATTGTTCTGATGCTGGACAATTTACCGCCTTGGGAATCCATGAAATCTCATTCTATTATTCTATCCACCTTAATTCCTGGTCCAAAAGCACCAGGAAATGACATTGATGTTTACTTGTCTCCCTTATTGACTGAATTGAAAGACTTGTGGGAAAATGGGATTGCAACTTATGATGCATGCAAGAAAGAAATGTTTCAAATGCGGGCAGCTTTACTCTGGACAATTAGTGACTTTCCTGGTTTAGGATGTTTGTCTGGATGGAACACATATGCTAAGAACACATGTCCAACATGTGCTGATAAGACAGATGCATTATACTTAAAGCATGGCAAGAAATGGTCATATAGAGGGCATCATCGGTTCTTACCCCCATAAGCAGAAATTCGAATAATGTCAAGTTATGGCAAGCCAGAGCGACGTGAATTAGATTTGAAGCCATTGTCTGGAACTGAAGTTCTACAAATGACCTAAAACATAAATATGGTTTATGGTAAGAGTAATGCATCAAAACCATCTACATGAGTAAAAACAGGGTCGATCGAACAAATGTGGAGAAAAAAAGTATATTTTTTTAGTTTACAGTACTGGGAATTTAATTTGATCAGACATAATCTGGATCCTATGCACATTGAGAAAAATGTTTGCAATAATATTCTTGGGACACTTTTGGATGATTCCAACAAGAGCAAAGATAATGCAGCTGCACGTAGAGACTTGAAAATTTTAGGCATTATGAAGCAATTATGACCACAGACTCAAGAAGATGGTATAGAATATATTTGCCAGCCGCATGTTATTGTATGAACAAAGCTGAAAAAAGTATTTTGTTCAATCTTGAAAGATATTCGTGTCCCTGATGGTATGTCATCTAACATTTCAAAGTATGTAGATGTTGGGTGTTGTAAGATTATGGGTCTAAAAAGTCATGATTGCCATGTCATAATGGAACAATTTCTTCTAATTGCTCTTCGTCGTATGTTGTCTAGAAAGGTAACTGCACCACTTATTATTTTGTGTGAATATTTTAAGACAGTGTGTGCAAAGTCCTTACGAGAAGATGAATTACAAAGGGCCGAAGAGGTGGTTGTGTTGGCATTGTGTCAGCTGGAAAGAATTTTTCCACCATCTTTTTTTGACAGTTATGGTGCACTTAGTGGTACATTTAGCATATGAGGCAAGAGTAGCCTGGCCTGTGCACTATCAGTGGATGTATCCAATAGAAAGATATTTAAGGAAGCTTAAAAATTTTGTCAGAAATAAAGCTCGTCCAGAAGCTAATATTGCGGAAGCATATTTGGCAGATGAATGTGTTATATTTTGTTCTCATTTTTTGGAGGGTATAAACTCGCTATACAATCATTGAACATGACATAAAGAGGCACCAAGTGTTGATTTTCCTTCATTTCCAATGTTTCCACATATGGGATGACCTACGAAAGGGCGCCAAGTAGTTACATTGGACCATAAAGCTCTGAATCAAGCTCATAGATATATCCTTTCTAATTGTGCAGCACTACAACCATATCGTGAGTAAGTATTCTTTTCAGAATTTTAATTTCATTTTATTGTTTCTTGAATAATGAAATTTACTAATTATTAATGTTATCACTAAGTAGAGAACTAAAAACTGAATTGAAGAGAAGACTTTGGTATAGTCGTCGTCCAAATAATAATGAGTTGGATGATATGGTTAGAATGCAATTTGTAGAATGGTTTGCCAGATGGGTATGTTTCACATTGTAAATAATTATTAAATGGCATGATGATAGATGTTAGATATGTTATCCTTTAAAATGTTTATATCTTAACCAAGTTGCAACTTTAATACATTATAGGTTGATCGAACAAATGATCGAATTGATGACCTAGATCTAAGGGTGCTTTCTCGCAGCCCAAATCCTGTAGCATTTAGTTACCATGGGTTCAATATAAATGGTTTTGCATTTCGTACAGTGGAATCTGAAAGCAATAAAAAAGTGCAAAACAGTGGTATTATGGTGCAGTCAATACATGATAATGATGATCATGAGTCAAATTATTATGGATGATTAACTGATGTTATCTCACTTGAATATGGAGGTCTTAGAAGAATTTTTCTTTTCCGCTGTGATTGGGTTAATATTACTACTGGAATGAAAGTTGATCCATTAGGATTTACAATGGTGAACTTTTCATGTTTGATACATATAGGAGAACGTGAAGAACATGAACCTTTTATTTTGGCTTCACAAGCTCAAATGGTTTATTATGTTCATGATCCCAAAGAAGATGAGTGGTATTGTGTCATTCGTCACACACCAAGAGACACATACAACATGGGTGAAGAAGATGATATTGATACAATGCAGTTTACTCTTAACAACTTTTCTAATATGTAGTCACTGTTAGGTGATGTAAATGGAGTTGATGTTGATTTAATTAGAACTGGTGTGAGGGGTTCGATAGTAGATGATATACCTAATGTGAACAATGAAAATGTTGATGAACATTCTGATTGACTTTTGATATTTACTCTAATTTTATTGTTGAATCTAGTTGATATTGTATTAGTTATTTTTGTTTCATTAAAATATACTTGTCTAAAGTATTGCAATGTTTATTGCCGCTGCTGGTTATCAAACATGGAAAAAGTAATGTGGGCTTTGATGTTTTAGGATTTAAGATATCATTTCTGAAAAAATTTTATTCATATTATGTTGTTTCAAGTGTCTATTTGGGATGTAATCTAGTTAATATCAATCAATGCAAACTAAACACTATATTCTATTCCAATTTTTGTTATTTTAAAATTGGGTGTAAGATACATTTTTGGTACTATGTGAAGGAAGATGATAAGTTTTCTTCTATTTTTTTGTGCATTATGTTACGGTGTAGGAAATTTTTTATGTTTTATTTTTTGGGCAATTTTATACACTTTGATTGTTTATGGTGTAGGAAATTTGATTGTCATTTTTATTGTATGATAATGAAGTAAGAAATCACTGGAATATGTTTTTTGCTTAACTATTTTTTTCTATATTTAAGACTTAGCTAGAAATTTGTTGTATACATGACTCTTAATTGTTTACTGGTGAGTTACTCCTGGATTTCAAACTATACCTTATCAATCACCATTGAATGACATTGAGATATGGAATATTAATGTAAATTGATGATTTATCTATTGTTTAATGTTTGTATCTGCCAACATTGTTGTCTTAATGATACTTTTAATTGTCCTTTTACTTATTTATTGACTATTTTTATTGGCTTTTGTTCTATATCTATAACAATAACTTCATACAATTTTTTAGCATTATTTTCAGGTTATTACTCACAATGATGAATAAAAGAAAGCAAAAGTTGATTCAAAATATCAGAGGACAAGAATTGAGAGACAATGATCTTCAAGATGAACATGAATCACATGATATAACATCAAATTCACAATTGGATACACAAAATGGTGGACTGGAACTAGATCAAAATGAGGAGTTTACTGAGGAGATGCTTAAGTCTCAAAGGCAACAAAATAGACATGGGAGGACAGTGATGAGGGATGTGCATGCATTAGATCCTAATGACGTACTTGTAGTGCAATTTAATGAAAGAGGCCAGTCTTATGGGGATATACAACCACTTCTTGCCAATTTTGTGGGTACTATCGCTAGAAATGGGAACTTGTTGCCCCTTAGTTTTCTTGATTGGAGAAAGATGCCCAAAAAATGCTTAAATGATGCATGGAGAAAAGTGACTATAAGTTGTTAAGTGTTTAATTCCAAATTTGAATTTAATGCTTTCATATTATTTATTAATATTTATAGGCACGTTTTAATATTCCCGATCGCCATCGAGATGTTATTATGAAAACGATGGGGGCAACATGGAGGCGATGGAGGACTGAAATCAAAGCTAAGTCTTATGATTTGAATACTCCATTGGATGAGCTTGTTTCCATTCATGCAGTTCCTCAAAAGTTGACTCCTGAAGTTTGGGAAGCACAGTGTCATTACTGGAACACTAATGAGGTAGTAAATATATTGATTGTTTTTTTTATATATGACTAGTGTCAAATTAAATGCAATTTTTTTAAAGAAAATTTCAAAAATTAATCAAGAAAATGCGAAGAAAAAAAGAGGGAGTCATGCGCTGGGTCGTACAAATATTCCATCCTTGGAACATAAATTTGTAAGTATCAAATTGTGTTTTGTTTTTACAACTAAATTCACATAATCTATTTATTGTGTAGATCATGATAATCCTAAACTACTGAAGTTCTATGATTTTACTTAATATGTCATGATAGTGATCGATTATGATTGTTTTGCTACCCAATACTATAATTTTCTTTTTTGTGATTAGTTACTTATTTAGTTGATAAATAATATGATTTAATGTATGTTTTGTGTTTTTCTGTACAATATTATTAATGTGATGTAATTAGTTAGAGTCAAAATTTATTTCAATTATAGAGATGTGAAGTGCCTTAAAGTAACATAAATAAAGTAATATTTCTTTGTGTGGTCTTTATGCATATTTAGTTAGAAGGTTTTCTCATTAAAATCCTTCCAATTCCTTTCATAATTCATCTCTTTGAATATTCATTTACTAATAAAAATCCACAATATTTGTTAATATTACTTGACACTTGATCTAAAAATGATTTTTCCATAAGTAGTTTCAGGAAAAGGGGAGAAAACCTACTCGCATTGAGATAATAAAAATAAGTCGTCGAAGTAAAAAGAGAGGAGATGCTCCTGTTGATGATGAAGTGATCTGAGTTGAGGTAGTAATTTCTTTTAATTTTTCATGTTTATTTCTCAGTATTCTTCGCATTTTCTCAAATATTTTTTTGATAGGCTTTACTAGATGAAGCTGTGCGGCGTCGACTTCAAGACAAGTCTGAGGGAACTCAACCTACAGAAGTGCATGAGGACGCATTTCGGTTATAATTTATTAACATTTTTTTATTTATTTATGGTGGTTAAAGTTATTACAATTATACGATATAAAGTATTTTTTTTTGTAGTGATGTTTTTGGACCCGAACATTCTGGCTGAGTTCGATGTTTAGGTGTTGGTGCACTTCCTAGCCAAGTTTTCCCTGAGCTATGTAAACACACAATCTATACACCAAGTTATCACTCTAATTCAAATATGACAGCTGAATTCAAGGAAATGTAAGAAAAAAATAAAAGAAATGGAGGCACGGGAAGTACAGAGGCTGATAGAAATAGAGCAAATGATAAGGCAAATGCATGACCAACAACTTCAAAATTTTGCACATATTATGCAGAGTATGATATCCGGAGCTGTTGGGGGATCTCGTGGCCCAGAATTATTTCTGACACAGGTAATAAAAATATTTAATATTTATTAGTAACAATTGAACCATTCAAAAATATATAAATACATACATCATTTTAACTAATATCTTTTTGTTAATAGATGGCGGCTATAATGGTAGAGATTATGCAACGAAATATAGATGCTCCACCAAATGCAAAAGGAAATGATCCTACACCTCCACCACCAACAGATCCATCTAATAATTACATAAACTTTTTAGAGAAAACTTTCTTTAAATTATGTTGGCACTTGTTAGTGCTATTGTGTTATGTTGTTTTGGGGTATGCACATTTTTGTAAAAGAATTTCGTACTTGTTACTAATATGGTGGTGTTGTGGGGTATGCAGATTTTTGTAAAAGAAGTTCGTACTTGTTGTTGATATGGTGGTGTTTTGGGTATGCAGATTTTTATAAATGAATTTCTTATTGGTTTTGTGAATTGAAAGATTTAATATGAATGTTTTGTTGGTTAATCTATTGGTATTTTAATTTTTTTTGTTAAATGTTTTGTATTGATTATTAAAAATTAGGAATTCAAAAGATTTTGTAAACAAATATTTGAAAAATGGAATGATTATAGGAGCTTCATTGGGGTCCATCATTTGAAATAAGACTGGTTTTAAATTGTTGCTAATACACTTATTAGAAGCGGTAAATAACCGATCCAGGTAAATAAATTTAGAAGCGGTAAATAACCGATCCAGGTAAATAAATTTAGAAGCGGTAAATAACCGATCCAGGTAAATAAATTTAGAAGCGGCTTAATAACCGCTCCTAACCATGGTACGCAGGAGTGGTTACAAACTGCTGCTGAATTACTTTTGGAGCGGTTACAAACCACTACACTATTTAACTTCAGAATCGGTTTAATAACCGCTTCTACTACATACCAATAGAAATGGTCATTAATCGCATTTGTAGTAGTTAACAAGTGTGGTTAGCAGCCGCATCAAACCACATTTGGATAGGTTAAGGACCGCTGGTATTACAACCTATTAAGGCGATTAATAACCGCTTCTATAGAGACATCAGCAGCGGTTGTTCTGTTTTCACCACTGGTTGCTATAACCAATGCCATTGATGCTAGGAGCGCAAGCTGTTGGATCGGTGAAGTAACTGATTCAAAAGCTTTAGGATCAGTTGAAAACCACTTCTATAGTTTATTAAAACCGCACCTAAAGACCTATTTTTTTTTGTAGTGTTCTAAAATAGAATCTATGTATTCTAATAAAGTCTGGGAGCTTGTAGAACCACCAAATGGTGTAAAAGTTGTTGGATGCAAATGGATCTACAAAAGGAAAAGAGGGACAGACGGGAAGGTAGAAACCTTCAAAGCAAGGCTTGTTGCGAAAGGGTATACTCAGAAAGAGGGAATCGATTATGAGGAAACCTTTTCACCGGTAGCTATGCTTAAGTTTATCCAGATACTCTTATCCATTGCCGCTCATATGGATTATGAGTTTGGCAAATGGATGTCAAGACAACTTTCCTTAATGGAAGTCTTGAAGAAAACATGCATATGAAGCAACCAGAGGGGTTCATTGAAAAAGGCAAAGAGCATCTAGTGTGCAAGTTCAATTGGTCCATTTATGGACTGAAGCAAGCTTCGAGATCTTGGAACACCCAGTTTAATGAAGTAATCTAGTCATATGGATTTATTCAATGTCTGGATGAGTCTTGTATATACAAGAAGTGTAACGGAAACGTGGTGGTATTTCTTGTACTATACGTAGATGACATTTTGTTAATTGGCAATAATGTCAAAGTGTTATCGGACGTAAGGGTATGGTTGCCCAAATAATTCGATATGAAGGACATAGGAGAATGTGCACACATTCTTGGGATCAAAGTCATAAGGGATCGCAAGAAAAGGATGTTGTGTCTATCTCAAGCCTCATATATAGATACAATCCTTGCTCGTTTTAACATGCAAAACTCCAAGAAAGGTTTCTTACCTTTTCGACATGGAGTAGCTTTATCTAATGAGATGTCTCCGAAGTTATCAAAGGAGATAGAGGACATGAAGGCAGTTCCTTATACTTCGGCTGTGGGAAGCCTAATGTATGCAATGCTGTGTACGAGTCCGGATATTTATTTTGCTGTGAGCATGGTTAGCAGATATCAAAGTAACCCTAGACAAGGACAATGGACTGCTGTAAAACATATATTGAAGTAGTTGAGAAGGACTAGAGATTCTATGCTACTTTACCAAGCAGATGATATGCTCCCTGTGGGTTACATGGATTCAGACTTCCAATCAGATAGGGACAATAGTAAGTCTACATCAGGCTGTGTGTTTACTTTAGGAGGTGGAGCCATTGCATGGAGGAGTGTTAAGCAGAAATGCGTTTCAGACTCAACCATGGAAGCTGAGTATGTGGCAGCCTCTGAGGCAACCAAAGAAGCTATATGGCTTAGGAACTTCCTAATGAACTTAGATGTGATTCATGGTTTGCCCAAAATCATCACAATTTATTGTGATAATAACGGTGCAGTTGCAAACTCGAAGGAACCACGAGCCCATAAGGCGAGTAAACATATAGAGCACAAGTACCACCTGATACGAGACATCGTCAAGCGAGGAGAAGTTGTTGTCGCCAAGATTGCATCAGCACATAACCTGGCATCCTTTCACTAAGGCCCTTCCGGCGAAAGCTTTTGATCGACATGTGGAGGGTATGAGAATCAGATGTATGGCAGCAGATATGGAAGCTTAGTCTTTTAGTATAAGTGGGAGATTGTTAGAGTGTATACTAAAAGCCTAACTTTTGTAAACATTTATTTTGAAATAAATAATCACATTGGTAAAAAATGTCTACATTTATATGCTAAGTGTAGTTGTTCAATTAATTTATATTGTAGATAACATAGTGTGTGGTGTCACACACAGAAGATCATATTATCGATTCTTTATAAATTATAAGCAGTAGCTCACGACTAAGATGAATAGGAACAAACAATTGGAATAGTCGTAGTGTAATTTGGTATTAGTTTATCTTAACTATAAAATTACACTAGTACACTCTGAGTGTATTGAGCAGGACCATTTAAGGTAAGTTCTTTTTATACTGACTTAATAAAAGAACAAGACCTTTGTTATTATGGAAGTGTGTGCTCTTAATCCCGATATAATAACAAGCACGTGTACTTAGTATTTATTTCTTTGACTTATCAAAGGGTGAGATTTAGCTCGATAAATCAAGAGGCCAGATAAGTTGGGAAATGATATTATTTATAGTGTGTGTTGTAGATTATAGAAGGAAACTGTGTCCTAGAAATCTAGGTTGATAATGTCCCCAAGAGGAGCTCATAAGGATTGTCATGTAAACTTTACAGGTGGACTTAGTCCGACATGACGATAAGGTTGAGTGGTACTACTCTTGGACTAAGATATTAATTAAAGTGAGTTGTCAGTAACTCGTTTAATTAGTGGACATTCGACATCTTAAACACAGGGAGATTAACACACTCATAATAAGAAGGAGCCCAAAATGTAATTTAGGATTGGTGTAGTAGTTCAATAATAATTCTTTAGTGGTATGAATTATTATTGATGAAATTAAGTTGGGTGTTCGGGGCGAACACGGGAAGCTTAATTTCATCAGAAGACCAAAACCAATTCCTCCTCTCGGTCCTTATCGTAGTCTCTTGTATATAGAGAATTATACCCACCTATATCGACCTTCCTACCCACCCCTTAGGTGGCCGGCCAAGCAAGCTTGGAGCCCAAGCTTGGGTCGGCCAAGCTAAAGGATTAAGCCAAGTTAAGTGTCCGACCATGGCTTGGAGCCCAAGCTTGATTAGCCGGCCATATTAAAAGGATTTTATTTTATTTAAAATCTTTCCTTATGTGGAAGCAATGATTTAAAAGAAGAGTTTAAAAATTAAATATTTTCTTTTATAATTTTCTACAAAATATTAAGAGAAATGTTAGATATCTTTCTTTATTTGTAGTTAAAAGGAAGATTTTAATTTTGAAGAAAACTTTCCTTTTTGGAAATCATCCACAGGTTTTAAAAGAGAGATTTTAATTTATAAAATTTCCTTTTATAACCAATCATGAAGGGAAAAATTATTAGAGAAATTTTTATTTTAAAAATTTCTGAAAACAAATAAGGAAGTTTTAATTTTGTGTTTTAAAACTTGCCTTATATGGAGCTTATGATGTGGCCGACCATAATAAGGGTTAAAAGGAATTTTAATTAAATTCTCCTTATTAACCAATGGCAAGAAAAATAAAGAGAATTTTAATTGTAATTAAAATTCCTTATTTGCCATGACCAAGGAATATAAAAGAGAGGGAGGGGGTGCCTTCATGAGAGACAATTCTATTCTATTTTCCTCTCCTCTCTTCCTTGGTGGTGGCCGGCCATAGTTCCTTGCTCTTCTTATTTTCTCTTCCTCCTTGGTGGCCGGAGGCATCAACATAGGAGGAGTCCTTGGTGGCCGGTTCTAGCTAGGAGAAGAAGGAGAGAAAGGAGGCTTTGCTCTTGCTTCCCTTGGAACTTGAAGGTTGGTGGTCGAAACTTGCTAGAAGGAAGGTCTCTTGGTGGTTCTCATCTCGGTAGATAATTGCCCACACAACATCCGAGATAAGAAGAGGAATATGATAGAAGATCAAGAGGTTGTTGCTTACAAAGAAAGGTATAACTAATAATTCTATTCCGCATCATACTAGTTTTCTTTGTATAGATTTGAAATACCAAACACAAGAGGCTAGAGATTCTAGATATTCGGATTTGTTTCAAATTTGTGTTTCTTTTATTTTTCGATCTTGTGATTCGATTGTTCCTTTTGGTTAAACCTAAGGTTATATAAGGAAATTAAATATTGATTTTCATTAAGAGGGTTTGTCGAGGCGGTGGTGGATGTTCCCATACCCAAGAAGGCCAAGTGCCTCACTATGTTTGACCTGGGAGCCGATTTCTAAAATAAATATTTAATTAAATTTGTAACCTAGGTGGATTTGGATTTATAATGTTAAGTATCATTTGCGATCCAAGTCTAAACCACTAAGAACAGATAAGTTAAATTCAGAATCAATAATGTTAAGTTCCGTTTGCGATTCCGAATTTAATTTCTAAAGAACACAATAGGTTGTTAGGAAAGGTTTGACATTTGTACAAAATTTTTGTACAGTGGAACCGGTACGATCTTCCTAGGACCAACCAACAAATCTCGATGCTCATTTCGGATGAGCTTGCTTTGTTTCCGTCTTCTTGGTAACTTGCCACTAGTGCAAGTCTGACGATGGCTTCAATTTTCGATTCAGACGATGTTTCGTCCCACGCCGCTTTCATATTCTTGTACTTGTTCGCTTGGGTTGACTTTTTATTCTTGCTCTTGTCCTTGTCTTTTAATCAACTTAGTTGAAGGCGCCTTCCATGGGGCTGAAAGGAGCCTTCCATGGTTGTTTGAAGGCGCCTCCAGCCTTGCTAAAGGCCCTTTCCTTCTGAAGGTCGTGGAGGCGCCTTCCACTCCTGTTGAAAGCGCCTCCAGCAGTTCCATAGCTCCATTTTAGCTCTTCCGTTGCTCTGATCGCCTGGATGATTTCGGCCAACCGAAATAGGGCTTACTCGAACCTAATTTTTGACCTTCTTCCTCGAGCAAGCTTTCGCTCTGGCTCCTCTTCCCTCGGACCGTCGCGCGCATCCTTCTCATCTGCTAGTGTGCTCTTCTGCAGCATCTCATCCCTCATACGCACCGAGCCCGTCGTCTCTCTCCCATGTCATCCTTCTTGTTAGCCACGTCTTCCACTCAACTTCCTATGTTCCTAAGCTCTTGCACACTTAGACACAGGGTTAAACTCTAACATGACCTAACCTGACTTGGTTGATCATATCTAAACTACCACGGGATACCAACAACATACCCAGTGATTGGCTTTATAGTCCACCCTATTATAAGTGACGTTTACCGATACCAAAGTATACAATGTGTTATGTAGGGAACCGTAGTGACTTCAGATCTAAGGACTATTCATACCAATAGTCACATGAGAATATTTATGATACTCATATAACGATCCATAAAATATTCTCATGGCGGGTCATTCAGTATATATTCTCTAATATATATCCATGTGAGAACTTGATATCTCATATCCATGACTTGTGAGATTAAGTCATTTGTTGACCTACATGCTAGTCTCAATGCATTAATATTATCCTTGCATATTAATGCTTGATTAGGAATAGTTAAGAGTAGTATTCTATGTATATCTACAATATCTCACTATCAATTTAACCAATTGATATGTTGTAGATTAGAACCTCCTACTCTAGGACATTATTATACTTATTCATTCGACATTGTATTGAAGTAAATATAATAACCAGCTTTACCTTTATTAATAATGAAATATGATATAAAAGGAGCCCTTTACAATCATCTCATAATTGGTAGTATGACTAATACTAAAACAAAAATAAGAAAGGACTTGGGTTGTCTTCCAAGAAGCACTTGTTTTAGGTCTTTAGCTCAACTCCTTATTATGCTCATCGAAATTGTGATCTTGCCAGAGTGAGAAACTTTCAAACTTTTCTTCCAATGACCCATATTATTATGAAGAGAGCTATCATTATAAGAGCAATGTAGTGTATCACCGCTCCCTTCATCTTCGTCTCCTTAAGAATCCTTTTCGACGGTCGAAGACGGTTCAGTGTGAGTTTCTAATTTTTAGCCTCTTGAAAATTTGCACACCCACAAGAAAAGCATACCTCCCACATACATGTTAAATAAGTAAGAACTAGAACCATATCAAGTTTAGTTAAGTAGCTATAAGAAATGAAATCACATCCAACAAAATCAATCATAATTACCTCTATAAAGTTTTCTAAACGATCACAATAATTATAACCATGCATATTGAAAGGTACCTGAAAGTTCCAAACCAATGGATGCGACTTCTTCTAGATCAAATAATGGTTCTGGCTTAAGTTTAGGTGGTAGTCCAACTAAAAGCGGTGACTCTTGAGACTCTGCTATATTTGCATAAGTCCCTACATATTGATCCACAATATATTCAATTCTTGCAACTCTCAAAATAATAAGTGGTTGTCGTAACAGGAGAAGTGATTCTTGAGATACTGCTTCCATAGCACAGTTCCCTACACTTACTTTTACAACATCATCATCATCATAAACTTAAAAAATATACCAACATCAATATCATCTATAGGAGAATCAACAATTTCACTTCCACTTTAAAATTGATCTACCTCATCACATTCATTATCTAAAAATTCTATTTCATTATAATGCCTTATAACCCTAGAAGGTAGATATAAAAACTTGCTCTCTACTACATTATCATTACAATCCTTATTTGAAGAGTCTTTATCTTTATACATATTAAGAAATCTACACTTAACTATATTATTACGACAGGATTTGCAAAAAAATTTTCCATCATTGGCCCCTACTAGCCTTTGTCGAAAAGAAATCCTCAGTGGAAGTTTTGGAGAAAATTGGCCAGTCTTTTCACTAAACTTACTTTGAGCATGTGGCGGGGGTTTCAATTGCATGTTAGTGTAATCAACCATTGAGGGAAAGGTTTCTATGGCCTATGGACACTTTTTGGAGTGTTGGAACTGAAGTTTTATGATTCTCTTTTGTTCTTCTCCTCATTCCTATACAAATCTTTCTCTAGAAGTTTTTCAAGATTATTGCCACTTCTCAACTCGATAACATTATATTCTGCACTGGACTTCTCTAATCTTATCGAGCCCTCATTTTGTGATATGATAAAATTTTTGTGGGTTGATAAAGTTTCCTCTCTATGCATGAGCAGTGGTAACAACTCTTTTGTGACAATTGCATTCTTGGCTTGCACTTCAGGAATTATTGGGGGAGGTTCCATCCAATTTTGATTTGACCACTGTTGGAGGTTCTTCATCACTTGATCAATTAACTTAAATGTGTCATTCAAACTTTTGTTCATCAATGAACCTACTGCAGTGAAATCCAATAATGTCGTGTTTAAGAAAGAAATCCTCATATAGAATAAGTGCATAATGATCCATTTCTCCAACCCATGATGAGGGCACTACTTCAACAAACTTTTGAATCTCTCCCATGCTTTGAACAATGATTCTTCCTCTATTCGAGTAAAGTTCATGTAAAATACCGAAAAATAGCGAATAATGATAAGGGAATTTTTCAGAATTTCTGGGAATTTTTCTTAAATTTCTTCGGACAGAGACTCCTCCGGGGCGTGACAATTTTAGTGGTATCAGAGCAGGTATACGATACTTGCTATGTGTTTTGGATTTTCGAGATTTATCTGATATCAATTTATTTGGTATCAGAGATCGGCTTACGAGTCTTATTTTCCCGGTGTTTTGGATTTCGTGTTTTGGTCTTCTCGATGTGACTTTTCGGGTTTTGGGACCTGGCAGCAGGAGGACATCTCCAAGCTATAGGAGGTATGTTGGTATACTGTTATCCTACATTTTTGTTAGTATATGCACCGTTGACTATTATAGTTTATGTCATGTATTAACACTCTTTACTAGTACCTGTCTAGTTGAGATAGTAGATATTTTATGTATTAGGTAAAATCCTAATGATGATCGACCTTGATAAAGATTAAGGGTTACAGTTTCTGGTGATTTATCATATCATACATCAATAGTTTTTTAGCTTATGTTATTACTAGTTGGTTAGCAGATTGAGACACATACCAGCCTCTGCTTTTATTAGCTGGGTAGTGGATAGTATCTATATCTTTATGTTGACCTAGCCAGTAGTATACCAGGTTATCTTAGTTAATTTCATCCGTAGATAATTGATTTACTCTTGTTAGATCGGTCAGTAGAAGATAGATTGATGTTTGTTGACTTGGGTAGTCGTGATCGATTTACCTTAAATGCTTGTAGAGGCTTTATTTGTTCTTGATTAGTTAGTAGATGACCGATTAGTTTTGTTGATCCGATCAGTAGGGGATTGACCTACTTTACTTTTAGATGTTTGAATCTTGGGTTATTCGTGCTTAGTTGGATATCTTGAGCACAACGAGTACCTAGCTTATACTGATGTGGGAAAGGGTTGAACTAGCCATATACTATTGACGACTTGGTCAGTATATAGAGGATCGTTGTATCCTATTCCTTGGGGGGTACTTTAATTTTTGACTGTATGTACCTAGTTGGATAACTTAGAAGGTAGAATAAAGAATATCAGGTTGATTGGATTAAATATGCTGATTCTGCATATCTATGTAGTGTGTATATAATGTCACGCCCCAGAGGAGTCCCTGTCCGAAGAAATTTCGGCAGCATCTCCCCTGTACGGCGGACAATCTGAAACTTCTACATAACCCATATACCTCAGCCACAGGCGGCTGGAATAATAACAGTAAATAAACCAATCACCACGCAGTTTATATAAGTATTCAGCCTCTGGCTATCACAACCACGCAGTTAATAAAATAAACGACATAGTAATACTCTGACTCGAAATTAACCCTACTCAACTACACTCGTAAAGCCCAAATCCGATTTTTCTTACCTCTTCTGCCGTCCAGGCAGGCATGTAGTAGTATAAAATCGAAAACAAATCCATCAACGAGACAACTTATATAATATCTAAGTATTCAACATCCAAATCCAAATATAGTCAAGTGAGAATCAAAAATAATATAAACGATAGCAAATAGCTGGAGGTCTGCAGGACCAGCATTACGTGCAGTGAGGACTAGCGACTGGAACTCCCTCTTGACAGCATCTACCTGAAAATATCAACAATGGAGGCGGGGTGAGTCCAACACTCAGCAGGTACAGTTGATATGCAAAGTAAAGAAACAACACCTAGCACTAATCATGCGTACAGTCTCCTGATAAGAAAGATAAGAATGCATCTGAAATAAACAGGAGAATACTGTACTAACCAGGTCCTGAGTATAAGGTCAAACAGTCCGAGGGATAAGGAAATCCTGTATGCATGTCAAACATAGGTATCCAAACAATATGCAGCATATAAATGCAGCAAACACAAACACAAGCAATAAATGCATCATGCATATGATGCCAATGATGCGTCCTGGTCACCCCTGACGCCAGTCGATCATCTCATACAAAAGTGAGGCCGAGTGGGTAGGGCTGTGACAACCGTGCACTCTGTCGTCACTACTCCTGATGAGTGACCGAGTGGACGGGATGCTGTCGGAGTACACCTATCCTCCTACCCCAAATCATAGATGGGGGAGCGCAATGCTCTCAACTCCCGGTACTCAAATACGGGGAGGAATCCCTGCCGGATAACACGTTGTGTCACACTACCCATGAGCGGACCAACGGTGCCTAACAGAGTCCCTGCTGCAACACACTCTGCCTGAATCGACCACTAACCCATGAGTGGTGGTGTGTGCAGATCCATGTAACTGGCGATGTGCTCAACAATAATGGAGCAGACTATCGCACAGCATGCAATCATGCAAATGATGCATGGCAATAACCATATAAACATCCTGACCTAATCCATGTATATAGAAAAGTGCACCCTAGGTCAACGAATCATATCGAATCAAAGGTACACAGAAGGTATAAAAACCTAGGTCCTGAACATGGTGAAGCATGGTATATCACTACCCCTATAAGCATGTATAAACAGGTAAAATATACCTGAGATGCAAAATCAATCAATCAATCAAGCATGTAAGATTTGGGTAGTGATTAACCGAAACAGATAAGAAACACAATTAATGCAACATGTTAATTTAATTACTAAGCATATCAAATGACATAAGTCAAAAGTACCCGCCTCCGAAAATAGAAAAGTCCAATTTGGTCCACGACATCGAGATACTCGTCTCGCGTCAAAGTCCTGTATCAAACAATATACAAATATTTTATTTAGCTACTTCATAAGAACAGCTAAATAAAATCCCTAGGACTAAATTTAGGGTAAAACCCTAATCACATATCCTCAATTTACCTTTTTAAATCTAATAGTTAATTAGGGTTAGCAACTAAATCCCCAATCAACCCATTAGATTAAATCCAAACCTAATTCCCTTAACACATAAACATCTAACTACAAAACGCATCAAATTCCTACCCTTACCTAAATTCACAGCCTTGATTGTTGATCCACACACACGGTTTGTTGTTGCCAGCAAAGGTATATTGCTGCTGTAAACAAATAAAACACCAATGTGATCAATTAACCCACTAACACAAGAATTTGCAAACACAGAACCCTACCTTCCTTACCCAAATCTTCTTCCTCTCTGTCAATAGGCTATAGAAATCTGTTGATGCTCGAAATCTTGTGGCCGACGACAATACAGAGGGAAGAAGGCTTGTTTACTGACACTAGGCAGAGGAACAAATTGGCTATCGAATCTGGGCAATTGAAGTAGGGGTATGCACTGCTCCGTCCGGCCTCAAGTGATGGCATCGCCTGGTGCGGCTCGGGAAGGAAGAGTCGGCCAGAGAACTAGGGCTCGACGGCGGCCCGGCGCTAGGGCAGAGAGGTGCGGCGTCGGCACCTAGGGCAAGAAATCGCTCGGCTCCTGCTCGGTGTCAGCAACGGTGGCTAGGGCACTGAGACGGCGTCGCTGAGTCGGCAGTACTCCGGCGGCGTCGGCTGTGTGCTGTGGCGCTTGGCGTCCCGACAGCAGTGAAGAGGAAGGCGTCGGGAAAAAGTTGGCTAGGGCACTCGTGACAACGGCCGGCGCTGGGGTTCCTGGCGGCTAGGGCACAAGATCGGTGAGGAAGAAGATGTAGCGGCGAAGGAAACTGCCGTGGCCGGCGGTTAGGGCAAAGAGGAGAAGGAAGGTGTCGGGCGTGAGAGGAGAAGGGAAGAGAGGCGCGCGGGAGGTATAAGAGAAAAGAAAAAGAATAAGAAAATAAAAAGGAAAAGGATATATAAACATTTCCTCACTTAAACGGGGTAACCTAAACAGGCTTTTCCGGCCTCCGTTTTTGTCCCCGTTAACTCGTCTGTACGAGCTCCGAAAAATTCCCGAAAAATTTCCAAAAATTCTGGAAAATTCCCTTATTAATATTCGCCTCTTTCCGGTATTTTACATATAAGATTATTACGGGTTGTAGGAGCGTTTTGATGGACGGTCTAATTGCATGTAGTGGGTGCATACTTTTCCAGTTATGATTGTTGTGGGTTTCTAGTAGATTATACCCGAGTGGTCTGATTGGTTTATTGGAGGTATTTTGTCGATTAAATCTATGTGGTGAAATGTGCACATGTGCTTTATTGGAGATATCTTATCGATTTAAATCTGTGTCGTGGTATGTGCACATGGGTGTGAGTGTCATGTTGGAAGTATCTTGTCGACTACATCAGTGGTGTGATATGTACATATGTGTTTGGTGTGGTATCTGAGGTATCTTGTTGATTATGTGCGATTTGTGAATGCACCTGGGTTTTAGTATGCCTTATTGGAAGTATATGTTGATTATACTCTTGGCATATGTGTATATTTGTCATGTGAGTGTTGTTTGAGGGTATTGTTGATTTTACCTACGATGTTATATGCACACGGGTTCAGTATACATTGTTGGAGGTATCATAGTGAATTATACCTATGATGTGAGTATTTTTGGTGTGTACTAATTGGAGGATTATGTCGATCATACATATGTTGTGTGTGCACGTGTGTCAGATGTATGGTTGGTAGCATCATGATGATTCTACCTATGTTAAATGTAGAATGTTAAATGTCTACATTATGTTATTGGTTGTTTTACGCTATCAACTAATTCTCCCATTAGTGGGTGACCGACCCACTAGGAGGATGATAGAGTTGACTATGGATTTGATTTGCTTACTGGGTGGTTATACCCTAGGCTACCCATAGTGATTTGTGGTAGAGAGATCTCGTGCAATCTCTAGTTAGATAGTTAGGTGCTTTGGGCACTTATGTATTGTTCCACATGTTATGGATCGTTTGTGGTAGAGCGTAGCTTCCACATATTCTGAATTCCCACATATTTAGGGATTGTTTTGTAGTGGAGCGTTGCTCCCACATATTGCGGATTGCTTGTAGTGGAGCATTGCTCCCATGTTTATTGTAGATACATATTTCGGATTATCCCACATATGGAGGATTTCTTGTGGTAGAGCGTTGCTCCCACATATGTGGTATTTCGTGTGATGGAGCGTTGCTCTCACACTGGAGGATCTATTTTTGGTGATTTGTATTGTTGGTGATCATATTTCAGACTTATTGTTGAGGATCTTATGGTTAGGAATGTCTGTGATACGGACATTATGTGTCTTGGTTTTACCATTATGGCTTGCGGTGCCCTAGATGTTAGCATAGACTCGATGATTTGGGTATCCCTAGGATTTTTGGATCGGTTTCCATTGTCTTGATGATGATGTTGTGATCTATTTCGGATCTGAGGTGAGTCACGTACACCATCTTCGCATAGTTCTAGAGATGTTTTGAGGGAAACATCTATATGTGAAGATCAGTAGTGCGTATTTTGGTAGTCTCCTGTGAGATGTTTGAGACACACGGTCACCAGTAGGAGTATACCGTGGTTCCACAGGAGATAGAGGTTGTTACCAGTTGGGAGTTGTCATAATCAATAGATGAAGCTCGCAACTCCCTTTTGTCGAGCTAGTTATTACCGGAGGCTCGTTGGGGGTTTTCCACGCATTGCTATGCCACTTACACGCCTGACCGGGAAAGGCGTGAAGTTCACTTGGACTGAGGATTTCAAGACCAACTTCCAGGAGCTGAAGCGGAGACTAATGTCGGCTTCGATTTTTGGTTTTACCTTCTGGAGAGAACGGATTCGTGCTCTATACCGACGCATCTCTACAGGGTTGAGCGTTGTTTTGATGCAGCACGGCAGGGTAGTCTCCTACTTCTCTGTAGTTGAGGGAGTATGAGGAGAACTACCCAGTACATGACTTGTGATTGAATGCCAGTATGTTTGACTTGAAGATTTGGCAGCATTATCGGTGCGGTGTTACAATTGAGATTCTCACTGACCATAAGAATCTCAAATGTCTGTTCACTCAGCAGGAACTTAATCTCCGACAGAGGAGATGGATGAAGTTCCTGAAGGATTTTGGTTGTACCATTAGCTATCACCCGAGGAGAGTTGATGTTGTTGCCGTTGCACTTAGCAGGAAGTCCGGAGGGACTCTAGCTTGCCACCGAGTTGTGGTCACAGACTTGATTCAAGGTTTTTCCAGGTTAGGACTTGAGGAGTAAGAATGGACAGAGAAAGGTATTCGTGTTACCATGGTTGTTCAGTCGTCGATCAGGACGAGGATCCGAGAGGTATAGGCTGCTGATCAGCATTTGTAATTTATAGGCAGCCAGATAGCTTCCGTGCAGCAAAACCGAGTTCACACGAGACGAGGAGGGTATTATATACTTCCGAGGCAGATTATGCGTACCTCAGTCTTACCTGGTTTTGTCGGAGCTATTTCAGGAGGCTCATCGTTCTCGATTTGCGATCCATCTAGGCAAGACCCGCATGTATCGAGATTTGAGGTGTTCCTATTGGTGGAACAATATGAAGAAAAAGACATCGCGGATATTGTAGATAGATGTCTTGTCTGTCAGCAGGTGAGGGCTGAGCACCAGATACCTGCCGGATTATTTTAGCGGATTTCTATTCCTGAGTGGAAATGGGAACATATTACCATGGACTGTGTGGTGAGTCTACCTAGAACACGATGAGGTCATGACACGATTTGGGTAATCGTTGATTGATTAACCCAATCTGCGCACTCGTTAGCGATCCAGAAGACTGATTTCCTGGATCGATTGGTAGATCTATTTTGCTGGGAGATCATCAGATTACGTGGTGTTCCGTTGACTATTATTTCGGATAGAGACCCTCGGTTTACGTCTCGATTCTAGCAGAGTCTGCAGCAGGCCTTGGACATTCAGTTATGTTTCAATACAACTTTCCATCCGCAGACCGATGGACAGTTAGAGCGGACCATTCAGACTCTAGAGGACTTGCTGAAGTCTTGTGTACTAGATTCTTTAGGGGCAGTTGGGAGGACCATTTGCCATTGGTAGAGTTTGTCTACAACAACAGTTTGCATTCGGCTATCCAAATGCCACCGTTGAAGCGTTGTATGGTAGGCCTTGTCGGACACCTACTCTCAGGATGAGGTTGGGGAGGCCCAGTTATTGGGACCTCATAGAGCTCAACTTGAGACAGAGTTGGTCCGTACTATTAGATGGAGAGTGTCAGAGGCAAAGGACTGCCAGAAGAGTTATGCTGATCGGAGTCGGAGACTTTTAGAGTTCTCCATTTGTGACCATGTATTTTTGCGAGTTTCACCCACGAAAGGGGTGAAGAGATTGACCTCAGAGGTAAGCCAGCTCCGTGATACATTGGATCTTTCCAGATCTTGGAGAGGATTGGAGCGGTAGCTTACTGGCTAGCACTGCCACCATCTTTGGTAGGCGTGTACTATGTATTCCACGTATCTATGCTGAGAAGATGCGTACCCGACCGATGCATTGTGCTGACAGATATATTAGTTCCCGTTCAGCCTGACGTCACTTATGAGGAGGTTCCGGTATGGATTTTTGACCGGAAAGAGCATTAGTTGCGGAACAAGACTATCCGACTGGTTAAAGTCGGATGACAGTATCATTTGGACTAGGAGTTATTTGGGAGCTCGAGGATACTATCCGAGCTCGATACCCCATTTTTCATTTGAGGTATGTGATTAAATTTACCGTTCAGCATTTATACTTTATATCTATTGTTAGTACTTGCTGATGGTAGATAACGAAATTTGGGAACCAAATTTTTATTAGTGGGGGAGAATGTAAAATACCGAAAAATAGCGAATAATGATAAGGGAATTTTTTGAAATTTCTGGGAATTTTTCTGAAATTTTTCGGAGTTCGTATGGACGAGTTTACGGGGATAAAAATGGGATCCGGGGAAAGCCTGTTTAGGCTACCCCATTTAAATGAGGAAAAGTTGAATTTCTTAATTCCTTTCCTTTATTTATTTTCCCTTTCCTTCATGTTTCGCCGTTTCCCTCTTCCCCGAGCTTTTCTCTCGCGCAGACGCTGCCCTAACCGCCACAAGCGGCGGTTTCCTCCTTCCCCTTGCGATCAAAAACCCTGGCCGCATCCTTCTCCTTCTTCCTTCCGAGCCGCATACCCGACGCCTTCTTCCTCCTTGTTCAAGCACCGGCGATGCGCGAGCACTGCAGGCCGAGCCCTTTCTTTGATCGCCGAGCAGAGCTTTTCCTTTGATCGCCGAGCAGAGTCCTTCTCTCTACTCTAGCGTCGTCCTCCTTCGTTCTCGTCTCTAGCTGACGACGCCACCCGAGGCCTCACGGGGACTTAGCACCAGCCGACCTCACCGTGCCACTGCCGATCCACCGCAGGCGCACCCGTGCCCTAATTTGGGTCCACTTGATCACGACACCAGTTGGTCTTCTCTCGCCGCTGCTCGCTGCTTTGGTTCATCACCACAGTAGCTTTGGAAAGGAGCTTACGAATTTGATTTTGGTAAGGTTTGGTGGGTACTAGGTTAATTTCGTGTTTTATATGGATGTTGAGGTTGTTATGTGACTGAGCATTTTGTCTCTTGCTCACCAGGGGTATCCAGTGTTGAATCTCAATCTGGTAGTGGTGAATTTTTGTTTTTTTTTCTTGATTCGAGTAGCGAGGTGAATTTCCAACAGGTGAGGTATTGATTTTAGGCATTTAGGAATTTAATCTTGTTGAAGTGTGTACAGATTTAAAGGTTAGGAAATGAAATTTGATTCAAATTCATTTTGATAGGCAGGATATATATGTATAGACCTTGATCAATTGAGTGGTGGAAGGGTTAGGGTTAATGAAGTTAACCCAAATTGATCAATGAATTAGGATTTAGTTTAGTTAATGAATTCATGATAGAATTAACTAAACTAAATATTGTGACACGGGACTTTGACGCGAGACGAGTATCTCGACGTCGTATTCGGACCAGATTGGATCTTTTCTTTGGAGGCGGGTACCTCTTGACTTATCTTTTATGATATTGTCATTGGATATGCATAGTATTTTATAACTACAAGCAATGAACATGTTTGCCTTTGATATGTCACTGTTTGATATCCATAGCATGTTAAATTTGTCGCCTGTGAAGTATCCGTACTTATATCTCGTGATTTGTTGCCATGAGTATCTTATTGCCATGAGTATCTTAGTTTCTAGAGTGACATACCATGCTTTACTGAGGTTAGGATTAGGCTCTGGATTTTTGTTTCTGGCATGTGTATCCAAATTATCTGATACTTAGGTTTTTATGCCTTGCATGGATTGTGTATTTCTATTAGTATATCATATATGATTTGTGTACCTAGACCTTGTGGCTTTGATTTGTGCATATTGTTGGTACATATGCTATGGAAGGGGGATATGTTTAGGATCTAGGTTGTTATACTATAGAGGACCTGTATACCCTAGATCCGTGGATTTGACCTACTGATACTGTGGTACTCATATTATATATATATGGATTTTTCTATGCTGATCAGGATATACCATACTTGTTATGTTCAGGACATATGTTTTGATATTCTATCTGACCTGTGTACTCTAGATTTTGGTATGTGACCATCGCTTTTACAGTACCCATTTTGTATATATGGATATGGTTATGTTGATCAGTTTTTGCTATGCATAGTGACATGCATCATGATTGCATGCTTTGCGATTGTCGGCTCCACTATGGTTGAGCCCATCGCCAGTTACATGTACTGCACACACCCCCACTCATGGTTTAGTGGTATATCAGGCGGGTGGGTTCTGCTGTTTAGCTCCGTTGGTTATATGACTCGCTGTTTGGCTCCGCTGGCATTTAGTGTAGCAGCGTGG
This sequence comes from Zingiber officinale, assembly GCF_018446385.1. Taxonomy (NCBI): domain Eukaryota; kingdom Viridiplantae; phylum Streptophyta; class Magnoliopsida; order Zingiberales; family Zingiberaceae; genus Zingiber; species Zingiber officinale. Next base: position 61,355,870 of record NC_055994.1, read on the forward strand.
TAGCCGGCAGATGGTGGGCTCTGTTTGGCTCCGTTGGTCAGGTGACTCAGCGTGGTAGCCGACAGAGATATCCTCCCCGTCATCGTGTACCGGGAGATGAGAGCATTGAGCTCCCCCATTTATGATTTGGGGTCTGAGGACAAGAGTACTCCAACAGCATTCCGTCCACTCGGTCACTGTTCAGGAGCAGTGATGTTAGAGTGCACGGTCATCACATGCATTGATTGTATTTATTTGCTTGTGTTTGCTGCACTTATATGCTGCATTTTGGTGGATGCATTTGTTTAACATGCATACAGGAGACATACTGCATATCGGTTTGATGACCCTTTAGTTCAGGATAGGAGTTCCTGGTGAGTACAACTTCCGTGGTTACTTTTCAGTTTTATATATTTCCTATATATTATTCGGAAGCTGTATTCCATGTTTATTGCTGTTAGATATATCTTACTAGGCATGTCTATTGGTATTCGCTGAGTTGTTGAACTCACCCCCGTGGACACTATATTTTTCAGGTACCAGGCTATTTATGGTGTCGCTTGGAGCATCCTGTTTGCTGGTCCCCGCGTCACATCAGAAGACATGTCGCTATCTTTTTGCTGTTTTATCATGGGATATGATATGTGAGTTTTTGGTTCTGTGTTCCGGTTTTGTTTCTGGAAATGTTGCTTTGTTTATTGTGTAAGCCTAGCCGACTAGCAGTTTTCATTTTGGGTTGTATGTGTTGTCTTTTTCCGCTGTGATTTTGGTTTTAGTATAGCCGTGTAGGCTGTTAAATATCTATATAAACTGCGTGGTGATTGTTTTTATTTGTGTTATTATTCCAGCCGCATGTGGCTGAGGTATATAGTGCTTGTAGAAAAGTTTCAGATTGTCCGCTGTACAGGGGAGATGTTGCCGAAATTTCTTCGGGCAGAGACTCCTCCGGGGCGTGACAGTTCATGATTTGGTTTCTCATGAATATTGTCCTACTTGGTGGGAAAAAGTAATTCAAAAAGTGTTGCTCCAATTGCTCCCAACTTGTTATGCTTTGTGGACAAAGGGAATTTAACTAAGTCTTGGCTCTACCTTTGAGGCTGAATGGAAATGCTAGTAATTGAATATCATTTTCTAAGACTCCTTCACACTTCACCATACTACAATATTCTTGAAATACCGCAAGGTGTAAGTATGGATTTTTAGAATTTTCACCTCCAAATTTGTGAGTTTGAATCATGGAAATCAATTCTAGATTAAGTTGGAAACTTTTTGCTTCAATATGAGGTTACACAATGAGAGACATAAATCTTGTAGAAATGGGTGTAGAAAATTCTTATAAAGGTCTGTTTGACATGTTAATACTCATGGATAAACAAAAATGTAAAGACTAAACAAAAGAAAACAAAATGTAGAATTAAGAGAAAGAAAGAAAATGTAGAATTTAAGAAAAGGAAAAATTGAACTATAAATTAATGACAAGAAAAATAAATGTAGAAATAAAAAAAATAAGTAAATGAAGAATCTATTAACAAGTCTAGAGTAACTCATATGCTAATCAATTAATATTAATTATAAATAGTCCCCAAAAATAGCACCAACAATTTGTTATGTATCCGTAAGTGCATGAAAATATCGTCAGTAATATAAAATATTGTCGAATCCACAAGGACTGTTGATTAAGTACTAGAGATATTGCAAAGTAAGTTATCTAAATAGTCCAAAGTTAGCTTTGGACCAAATCAAAATGAAATGAAACCATTTCTTATAGGTTCCTGTAAATCCCCTGGTCATATAAATGCCCTTAAATATTAATTTACTCAATATATTGAGATCATTGATTTTATAAAGGTGATTAACAATTTTTGGACACCTTCGTGGTAAAAAAATCACCAATTGAGTAAAATTAGTGGTTAAGAAGATTTATTTAATTAGGAGACTTATAAGAACTCATAAGAACTTGTTTCATGTCATTCCAAGCTCTTTAGGTATCTTAACCGGCCTGGAAAAGTTTATATATATATAATCTACGATGAATTTCAAAATTTGTTGCAGATTGTATTTTTTTTAAAAAATAAAATTTTCAATGCAGTTGAGGTACCTAGAGAGTTTGAAATGAGATAAAACCAGTTCCTATGGGTTCGTATAAATCCCCTAATCATATAGATGCCCTTAAATATCAATTTTACCTAATATATTGAGATCATTGATTTTATGAAGGTGATTAACATTTTTCAGACACCTTCATAGTAAAAAAAACATCGGTTAGGTAAAATTAGTGGATGAGGAGATTTATAAAATCAAGAGATTTATAAAATCAGGAGATTTATAGGAATCCACAGGAACCAGTTTAATGTATTCCAAGCTCTCTAGGTACCTCAACCGACCTCGTAAAGTTTAAATTTATATATAAACAAATCTCAAATCTGTGATGAATTTTGAAATTTGTCGCAAAGTCTGCGATAAATTTTAAAATTTGTCGTAAATTTGTAATGAATTTAAAAATTCGCCACAGATTTTGTGATGAATTTCAAAATTCGTACTAGATTGTTATTTTTATTTTTATTTTAAAATAAACCTTCTGAAGCCGGTTGAAATCCTTGAGGGCTTTGATTGACATGAAACAAGTTCGTATGACTTCATATAAACCCCCTTATCATAAAAATACCCTTAAAATGATTTGATGAACTATATTTTTTCTTAAATTGATAAAATAGTTATGTGTACATAAGACTTAATTAAATTCTATAAGAAGTTGTAATTTAACAGGTCATACTTATTTTAAAATATCTAAAGACGGTCGAGGTACCTAAAGAGCTAAGAATGAGATAAAACATGTTCCTATAGGTTCCTATAAATTCCTTGATCATATAGATACCCTCAAATATTAATTTTATCTAATATATTGAGACCATTAATTTTATGAAGGTGATTAACATTTTGTAGACACCTTCACGGCAAAAAAAATCATTGGTTAGGTAAACTTTATGGTTGAGGAGATTTATAAAATCAGGAGACTTATAGGAACTAATTTTATGTCATTCCGAGCTCTCTAGGTACTTCAACTGGCCTCGTAAAATTTAAATTTATATATAAAAAAATATCAAATATGTGACAAATTTTGAAATTTGTCGTAGAATCTATGACAAATTTAAAATTTCTTCACAGATCTGTAACAAATTTGGCAATGAGTTTATTTTTGTCACAAAAGAAACCTAAGTATTTAACTCACCTAATCCCTTTCATCCTTTGCCCTAATTTGCTTGGCACTGATGGCGTGAGTAGGAGATTTCATTACGGTGATTTTCGTCCAAGTAAGGCCTATTAGTGCAGGCTGCACTAGAATCAAACCTGAGTTTTGATGTTGCCAAAGGTTCAAGTTAAGTCTTGTTGTGATCTAACATGTTGACTGAGTGTGCAGACTGTTTACTCAAGCAGGAAAGCCCTAGTCGCAACTAGGTAGGAAAGACTTAAGCAGATCATGGAAGCCATACGGAAAGACTAAGTGTATAAGATACGATAACTTTAATAATAAGAGTTATAAGATACGATAACTTTAATAATAAGAGTTATAGGAGTAATAATCTTATTGGATTTTTTGAAAATTTTTAGAAATTTTTTAGGATTTTAACAGAGTCAGTAAGATGTGTTTAAGGGGATGAATTAAATAGACTTAGGAAAAGCCTATTTGGATTATATTTAAGTGGGAGTTGATTGGTAATTAACTTAGTGTTTAATTGATTAAACCTAAGTGGGAAACCTAAGCCTTTATTTTCCCTATCTTGATTTCCCCTCTCCTATCTCTGCCTGATCCCCCACCTCATGCGAGTGCCTTTGTTCTTCCCCAACTCATTGCCGACGCAGATGCCGATCATCGGCACTGATCGTCGACTGGCGACCTACCGTAACGCCAACACAGATCCATCATACTCGACCTCAAGTTATGCCCTAGCTTTGATAGACGTTACCGAGCCCTAACCTCTTAGTCTGTTCCCAATCCATAGCCGTCGCTGGTCAAGCGCCACCCGAGCGTCTCCACTTCATTTCTCTTCTTTCAATCCAATCGATGGTTATGTAAGAGATCGCCGCTAGACCTTTCCCGATCTCTCATCGGGTGACAGTAGTCTTCTTCGTTCAGCCAGTTGCTACTCAACCTTTTCCCTCCAGCTGACTGTTGCTGATCCATCCCGACGCTGGTATCTTTTAGGCACGAGTAGGGAGGATCTATGCTCTGTCCAGATTTGAAGAGGAGGATGCCCATTGGAGCATTGTCTTCTATGCGGATTCGAAGAGGAGAGCACAAACTCCTCACAGCTGCGTTTGAGGTCTTTGTTGAGTAGCTACGGATCTGAGTAGGGAGCTCCATTTTCTCCACAACAGTTTCAAATTTCTTCATCAAAGGGTTGTAGATCTATTTTGGGGTAAGGTTGCTGAATTCAAGCTTATTTTGGATTACCACCTAGTTGCCAAACTTGGGGTAAGGCATGTTGAGATTTGATTACATTTCTACATTGGATTTGATTAGTTAATTGATGATGGGGTTGAGTTTAGTGGAATATGGATGATTGGATTTGGTAAGTGTTTCATGATGGTTATTTGATTTCATGATTGTTATCTGGAGCATAGGATTGATTATCAGATGCGGGGGTTTTATTTTTGGATCAGAGATGATTCATGTATAAATCCAATCTAATGAGGAGAATGGATTAGAAAAGGATTAATAATAGATATGAAGAAAAAAGTGGATTAATTGGAGTTAATCATTAATTAGAGTTAATTAATGATCATATTTTGATTAGGGTTACCCTAACTAGGTTTGAGGATTTAATTTAGATATTTAATTCATATATAATTAACTAAATCTATATATTATGTAATTGTAGAACTTTGATTTGAGACGAATGTATCGACGTGGGATTGGTTTATCACGATGGACAGATTAAGGTGGGTATTTCCTCCTTGGCCTCTTTAGTTCTTTGAACTTAGTACATGGTTATTTTTTATTGATAGATTAGGTTGCATTATCTTAAATCTATCCGTATTATTATCCTGTTTGATACTTGTGCTTGAACTTTAAGTTGATCTATTTATTTCATATATAGTCTTAGTTTTTGGATATATATACTCTGTTGTGTATATTCATATAGAGTATGTATAGTAGGGGATATCTTATTGACTGAGTTAACATGCTGATTATGCAGTTGATGCTGAGTGTACACATGATTGGTATATGTTGTCGAAGTCACCTGGTTGATTGTCCATTTGCATGTTGTGTGTGTACACATGTCTGATGCGGTTATTGGAGGTTTCTTTTTGATTATACCTATGTGGTTGTGTGCATGTGTCTGGTGTGATATTGGAGGTATTATGTTAATTATACCTACGTTGTAGGTTTCATACGTGTGTGGTATGTACATGTCTGGTGATGCTACTTACTGTATTTGATATTTAGTAGACCTGTTGGATCTACCCTTACCTATATATATAGGTGTTTGATGGATCATGTACTAGGGGTATTTATGTTGTTAGTGTTATTGCATTGATGATGACTATGTCTGTATCATGATTATTACATTATGTCCATCATTTGCACTGTATACTGACAATCAAATGTCTCCCTTGTGGTTGAGCGAATTGTCAGTCATTTATAGATGCCCATTTGGCCACTGTGGGAGAGTGATAGCTAGGAGTGGAGCTAGTCTTGTCGTGCTCACTTGGCCACTCAGTGTTATACTATGTCAGTCTCGGGCACTCATAAGTAGTGATATCTGGAGGGTACAATAGTCAGGGGACTAGAGATGTGAGTAGTCAGGGACCCTTATGCTATATAGCTAGATAGGTACTTAGCGAACTATTCACCTCGATCGCTATATAGTAGTATCTAGAGGGTAGTACAGTTGTCACGGACCCAAGCCTCTCGGCCATACAACAGTCATGGTGTCTAGAAGGGTGGCGAGGGTGACCATGTGGCATGCATGTGTATTTGCATATGATGCACGGTGCATCTGTGAATATATATTTGCATACATGTCTAGTAGATACTAGCTACATGTAATTGTGATATGTTATACTTGTTTAAGCTATGATTGTTGCATATGGTTGTCTTGCTTCATACATGTCATTCATTATACATATATATGCTATCAATTATATTAGTAAGGTGTTATGAGCAGATCTGTTGTTGATTCCTGATGAGTTTACTGATCATTATATTATATGTGTCGATTCTAGATTTGGTATGTGCATTTATTGTCATTTATGATCTTAACTTTATATGTTAGTTCTAGTTTGGGTAGGTTCACTTACTATGATATTATGATCATGATATTATGTGTTGGATCTATATTGGGTATGTACATTCATTATATCAGTTATGATCATGTTCTTATTTTTCTAATGAGACTGTATACTTTGATCTCCATGTTTTATTTAGACCATGTACTATCTTGTCTATTACCAGCTGAGTGACTCGCACTCACCGCTGCATTTCTGGGTTGTCTTTTTCCTTAGGTAAAGGTAAATGTTTGTGAAGTCACTTGGAGTATCTTGTCTGTCGGTCCCACATCACATCCGAGGATGATTTTGGGTTTTGTTTCTTATTTTACTTGTTTACGTATTTGTAGTCTTGGCATTGTACAGTTCGATTTTATTTTAGAGTTTTCCTATGTTGGTATCGTGTATTTGTCTTGTTGTGGTTGTATAAAGCCTAGTCGGCTAGCATGTCTGTCATTTTTAGTTTATGGATTTTCCTTTCATTTTCTACTGTGTTTTAGTACAATAGTATGGGTTGTTTATTATACAACTGCATCGTTGTGATCATTTTATTCCAACCAAGTGGGTTCTGTATATAACTACATGGTTGTGTATGTTCCAGCCATATGTGTTGTTGATTATAGCTTGTGAGTAGCCTTGTCACATTATATATATGATTCATATTGTCACAATACTACAAGAAAAATCCTCATAGACATCGGTGGAACAACAATAGTTTTAAGCAAATTTCGATGTCTTTGAGTATTTTACACCGGTTTTTACCAAAAACCGGTGTCTATGAGCGTAGATTTTCGCTCATAGACATCGATTTTTTTAGCCGATATCTATGAGTGCCTTTTTTTCGTTAATAGACATCGATTTTAACATCGGTTTTTAAAACCCGGTATCTATGATAGTTTCCTTGTTCTATCTACGAAATCGGATAGTAAAAACCTGTTGTTAAAAGTAGTGTTAATGAACCAAAATAAAATAATTTAATTTTCCCACCAATACTTAGCCAAAATTTACAACACTTTACTCTTCCCTCCAAATCTAAACCTATATCACGCCGTCCACCGTATACCGTCGCGACGTCACCACCACTTTCCTCCTCGCCGCTGGCCGTCCGACCATCTCCCTCTTCCCCTTCCTGTTGCTCGAGTATTTATGTAAACATAAGCACCAAAATGTTTCACCGCTTCCCATTTTTCTACCACTTGAGGCGACACCAAGAGGCGACGAAGGAGGATGAGGAGGAGGAGGGAGGGAGCGAGCGAGAGAGCAAGGAATCACCTACTTTTTGCTTCTTGAATCCACCTCATTGCTCTAAAATTTTGCTTCCTCTGTTTTTATTTTGCTTTCCGAGTAGATCTGATCGCCCCTGCCAACTGACAATTGCCCTCCCTGCCTTCTCAATTCGATGCTTGATGAGGCTCTCGGTCAAGAACCTCGTGTTCTTCTTCGCCGTGGTTTTCTTGAGGTTTCTCTCCTCCGGCGTGCTGACGCCATCGGTGCTTGATTCGTCGGTGGAGGGTGAACCATGGCTAGTCAATGCTGCAGCAGTTGTTTCTTGTTCTCCCTCCTCTTCTTATCCACATCAGTTTTCTCTTTCAGCTGCGCCTGTTATCCAGGTCTGTGATGCAGAGAACGAGAGTGGACTCCGCTCGTTGTCCAACGATCTAGTACCCTTCCGGAAGGCTCTAACAAGTCTCGGAAAGAGATCGATCTTGAGTTTGGATGAAAAGTAAGTATGGGGATTTTGGTTTCATGTGAATAGGAGAACATATCTGCATTTATACGTGTTCTTATATGTTTGTTTTTTCTTTCGATTTCTTTAATTAAGCAAAGATCCAACTTATTATTGTTCAAGTGTGTTCTGACTTTCTCTTTAAAATTAAGCATTAGTTTCGAGGTAATGGAGACCAAGCTTCTTTAACACTGACGAAACTGTGGGTCTTAAGCTTTTGCGTTTAATCATATTAACTTGTCTAAGCATCTAAACTTGCCGCACTTCAATAATTGGGCATTTGCTAATACATTTGGGTTGACGAGACATGTAAGATGTTCTTTTTAAACTTTAGTTGAACTATTTGTTGTTGTTGTGTGGTGCTGTTTCAGTTCAAGAAAAAAAGTGAGCTACAAAGTCAAAGAAGCAAGATAAACTTATACCCTCACCGTCTTTCTTGAAAAGGATATGCAGGTTTGTCTGAAGAAATAGTAAGTATTTAGTAAACATTAAATTCCTACTTATGGTTGTTGAAGTTGGTGTTGAGTACGTTGACTTCATGTGATTTTTTTGCTTACAGTCCAGTGTTTTATGTGATGACGATGAGATAAACAGAACCATCCTCTGGAAGAGAGGGCGGCTCAACAAAGAAGGGGAATTTGTTGGTGATGAGTTGAAGCAAACAGTGAATAAGATTATAAAAAAAAGTATACATAAATTGCTTGTTTGTACATATATGATATATGTATATATTTAAAGTCAATCAACATATTGTGGCCTCAGATGCAGATGTGCTTGTTGTTTATGGCCTGTCATCAGCAAATACATCTTTAACACTCGCAAAAGCTATGCTTCTGCAAGATCAGACAACTGTCGTGGTAGATCATAGTTCTAGCTGCTTATTAAGTGATACCTTGCATAAATCTTCTACTATGAGTTCTATTGACTCAGCAGGCAATAGTGACAATAGATACGAATTGGATGAATGCTTTGAAGGCTTTACTCTACTTCATCTTGCATGACTAACTTCAAATATGGGCATGGTAGAGCTCCTACTGCAGTATGGTGCAAATGTTAATTCCACTGATGTGAGAAGGATACCACTTCACCATTGTATTCTTATAGGTAGACACTCATTAGCCAAACTACTACTGAAAAGGTGAGTTGTCCTATTCATATACTTTTGAGTGTATGACAACATCTTATTTGAAATAAGACTCATGGTAATTATTTTTCAGATATTTATTGTTTTCCACTTTTTTACAGACTAAAGAAACTACCAGTGCATGCCTTCTTAAAACAATAGGTGCCATAAGTATAAAATCCTGGGAGCTAGGTTTGTTCCCCAGCTCCATGTTTGGATGATTTATGACCATTTGGATAAAAGACAATGCAACACCAATTAGTCTGTACAACACATTAAGATCTAGCGCCAAAACCTTTGTAACTATTCAACGTGTTTATTATTCTTTTAGTATTTTGTATTTTGGGATACATGCCCAACATTAAAATTGACTTGTTATGATTAATTGCCAAACATATTGCTAGCATTAGATTGTCAACCAAACAACTTTTCTGGGAATTGTTACCATTTTCAAAATTGTAGTGGTGCAATACTATGTTATTCAGACTCGGGCATGAGTATGAGACTGGTACAAAAGTAGAGTAAGAGTCCAAATTATTAAAACACATCAGCAGAGTATTAAACAATCCTCAAGAAGCTCATTGCTTATGGTTTGAAATGATTCTTGTTTGTCTTTATCTTCACTAGGCAATAAGAACATAGTGGTAATTTATGATCAACTTGATTTTACGCAGCGGAGACTCAAAGGCAATGCTAACTCTGATATTTACTTGGTATTCACCTCCCCACGGAGGTGACTAGTCCAAGGATCTACACCACTCACACTCTTCCACTATCAAAACCCTCCTTCTCAGAATCACACCGAAGGTGGAGAAACCTTACAAGGTTACAACTCTCCCTCTCCAAAGTAAAGGATCACACTCATCACAATGAAGAAGAAAAGAAAGATTACAGGCTTTAAAGATGCTTCTTCTTCGCAGAGTGAGATTTGAGAAAGTAGCGAGAGGGAGATCTTGAACTTGAGCATTTTTGAAGATCTTGAGCAATTGAGAGAGTTGAGACCTTGGAGAGCAATGAAACAATATCTCTTTCTTTTCTTGTGTCTTTTCTTTTTCTTTCATGCCTTTAAACGTTGAGAAAACTAGCCGTTTCTCACGTAGCCATCACCGTGAATCGATCGAAGTCATATTTGGATCGATTCATAAGTATCGTTGGAAACCATCGCATCACGATCAACAACTTAGATTGCTTCACTTGAGTTTGAATCGATCGGTGCAATTCTTGAATCGATTCAGACCACTGCTCGTGAAATCGCAGCTCTGTGAATCGATCGCCCGATCGATTGAGTAACCTCAATCGATCGGCTGATCAATCCAGGGGAAATCTGTGCTTCCCACAAAGGCTTCCTGGATCGATCGCTCGATCGATTGGATTGCCCCAATCGATCGGTTGATCGATCCAGAAGCATTCTATGCTTCGCACAAAAGCTTCCTGGATCGATTGCTCGATCGATTAGTTTTCCCCAATCGATCGGCTGATCGATCCAGAAGTACTCTGTGCTTCGCGCAGAACCTTCCCAATCGATCGACCGATCGATTGACTTCCTTCCAATCGATCGACTGATCGATCCAGAGGCATTCTGCCTAACAACCGTGTCTAAATCGATTTTCCAATCGATTTCTGATACATGAGGGATCATGCATCCAGCTTTATGACCTACAGGAACTTTTTTTGCCAAGAATCCGGTCCTCGACCTTCTTGGACTTCTCTTGCCTTGCATCCGGTCTTCTGACCTGCAAGGATTCTTTTGCCAAGAATCTGGTCCTCGACCTTCTTAGACTTCTCTTGCCTTGCATCCGGTCTTCCGACCTGCAAGAACTTCTCCTGCAAACTCACACTGTATGTTAGATCCAAGGTATTAACCTAAACTTAAATAATTGTCAACACATTGAAACTTCCAGGGCATGATTGCACCAACAATCTCCCCCCTTTTTGATGTTTGACAATCTATTTAAGTTTAGGCCAATTTCCAATATACCATAATAGTATAATTGATAAATAATGATTGCAACAACGCTGAAAATCATAAGCAGTAAGTATGAGCATACACAGTAAGCTTGAGTTTCAATTTAAATTTTATTTAGCATGAACTTCAGCACATATCTCCCCCTTTGTCAATTATAAAAAAAAATAGAACTCCCCCTCAAAATGTGTACTAAGCAAACACAATAAACCCAAGGATTACTCCCCCTATACCACACAGATATCAGCAAAATATAACCACGTGAATTGTAGAAACAAAAGAAAAAGTAGAACAAGTAGCATATCATATATCCAAAAATAAAATAGAGTTCACATAAGGACTTCATAACAACCATCCATAAGACGTACAATAACATATCACAAAGAGACATAAAACTCGATAAGATCATCGCCCGAAGGAGGGAGATCAGTAGCAGCAGGAGGAGGAGCAGACGTAGTTGCTGGAGCAGGAACCGCCGCAGAGTCAGCACCAGCAGCATCCTCAGCATGGGGAACGGGAGCTGTGGATGGAGCAGACTGAGACGGATGACCCGTCACCGAGGTGCTCACTAAATCCACTAATGTATCCATAGTCGCCTGCATTGAAGTCTGTCGATGGACCATGGTCTCCATCGTGGAACGCAGGTTGGCTACCTCCATGGTCAGCTCCTCCAGGCGAGTGTCGACAATCTCCTCGAATGTCAGAGAAGCTGGCTCGGGGATATCCTCCTCAGCATCATCCGCCGTAGGAACCAATGCCTGTGCATCCCCCCTGTGGCGAGCCCTAGGTCCCTCACCAAAAGCACGTCCATCGTGCCATCGAACTCCTGCTGGACCACCAACTAAGCCCGTCTTCGTGTAGGAGCGGGAAGAAATCCGAGAATAAGCCATAGTTATGTGCTCCAGCCGTCCCCGGGAGACATCTAACTTCTGGGACTCCAGCCAATCTGTGATAAGATGCCTGAAAGGCATATGGACCGTCTGTTGCACAGGCTGGGTAAAATGAATGATGCAATGAAAGATGTTCAGAGCGATGTTGATGTCAAGGGAATGACGAATGCCATAGAGGGAAAACATGTGAGGAGGTCGTAGAGCGGCTAAGGCATGAGAAACAATGGGGAAAAGGCAGTTGATGATCACTTTAAATAAGGCAGCGTTCTTAGCCGATAACTCAAGCGAAGAAAATTTAGTGATTTGAGCATTTGGCCTATCCGGACGAGGATGACCAAAAAGGAACTGATGCATGGATGCAATGCTAATATGCTCAAAAGGTGGAGGCAACTCATCGGGAATATTGGGATAGAAGACAAAATTACTATTGATGGTAGACAGTTGAGATAAGATCGAAGAATCTCATAGGAGAAGTCCAAGCTCCGTTTCGTAACGCGAGTGCGATAATTTACACCATCAGAAGTGTGCAAATTATTATAGAATTCGGAGACAAGACTTACATTGACATCCCTCTCACAGGTTAACAATGAATCAAGTTTATAGTGCTTGAACCGGTTATAGGTATCAAAACAAGACATCCTATAGTATTGGAAATCAACTGATCTAGGGGTTATGAGTTTGAAGGTGTGTTTGCTAAAGGCTTGCTGCATAGCAGCATTAGGGAATTTCGGATCAGTAGGAGGTTGAGGACGTGATGGAGGTACGGACGATCCTTCGCCCGATTCACGAACCTTTTGTTTCTTTCTGTGGGATAGGAAATGAAAAAGAACAAGAGGAGGCACATGATTTTGCAGTGCAACAGAAAGATGCAGGGAAAGATATGCAAAAATGCAAGGACAGTGCAGATAATGCAATGTATGAGGGATAATGCACAAAGACACACAAGACACATATAGATTAGGTCAAATATAGGAGCAAAAACCAAAAAAAAAAAATAAGAGAGCAAAGAAATTTACTTAGGGTTAGGGTTTTGAGACCGCATGGTGTGCGAGGACGCGGAGACGAGGAAGAAAAGCTACCCAGTGCGTCGAGAGAGAAGGAGCAGAACCGGAAGAGAGGTGGAAGAGCTCCCCTTCGCCGGAGAAACACGTCGGAGTGAACGAGCGAGGCAGGCGGAAGAGTCGCCTGGAAAATCGCCTAGGGCAAGACAGGGTCGAGAGAGAGAAAAGGAAGAGATGAGAATAAGTGGATCGATTCGAGAACCATTGGATTTAGGGGTTTAATATGGGTTTTAAATTCTCAATCGATCGACCGATCGATTGAGAGCAGGTGAATCGATCGGTCGATCGATTCACGAAGCTTCTGTGAAAATTTGGAGATGCGTCTCAATCGATCCAACGATCGATTCAACCGGGAAGAATTGATCCATTGATCGATTAAAAAGCCTTCTGTGAAAATCGAAAGGGTGTCCCAATCGATCCATTGATCAATTCAAATGCACTAAATCGATCCGTTGATCGATCCAGATACTTTCTGGAAAGTCGAAACTGCGTTTCAATCGATCCATTGATCGATTGAAACGCGTTGAATCGATCCATCGATCGATTCAGACGCTCTCTGTGATGAAAAGCAAGCCGCCCAATCGATTAACTGATCGATTGGGAAGGCTGATATTTCTACATTTCTGAAAGCTTTCAGATCCAAGGATTGGAAATGCACAAATAATTGTACACACCTCTAAAAATCATGAGATTTTGTGTAGTCACTATATATGTATCATATTATCAAGGAAAAATAAAGTTTGACATAAATTGATTCTTCTTAGCGAAAACTTACATAAAATTGAAAGGTGTCAAAAACTTTAATACTTTGAGTAAGTATGTATCCAATTGTGCAATGATAACTCTCTTCCAACAACAACCTTCAATCAAGTGTCAAACAAAAGTTTTATACATATTGTAAATTTGAAATTTCCAATCATAATCGTAGGGCAAAGTGCACATGATTTGTGCACCTGCTTTCCCTATGATTGGACAAATGAATGTTTCATATGAAAATCACTTTTCTTGACCAAAATGATGCATCATAACAAGCATCATGACCAAGATAAATGTCCCTAACCTCTCACCCCATCTAAATCATAGTAAGAGGACAAACCTATGTTCTTGTGAGAGGCAATTTTAAGGTGAATAGAACTTAAATAGCTTTGCCTATAAAGTGATCATGGAGGATGTGATTTAATCAATACAACACATTCCCAATTCCCTTCTAAGAAAACTAAATTCAACTTCGGGAAGAGGTTTAGTGAAGATATCGGCTAAGTTTGATTTTGGTCCAACATAATTTAAGATGATATCACCTCGAGTTACATGATCACGAATAAAATGATGTTTAACATCTATGTGATGAACGGGATTTTTGGTCAAGTTAATTGTACTCACATTATCACAAAGAACTTGAACATTGGTATAAGTAAGTTTATAGTCCTCTAGAGTATGAGTCATCCACAATAATTGTGATACACACTCTCCCATGGCAATATATTCCGCTTTGGTTGTGGATAGAGCTACACAATGTTGTTTTCTACTTGACCAACTTACTAAAGAAGATCCTAGAAATTGACAACTACCACTAGTACTTTTGCGATCCAATTTGCATCCGGCATAATCAGAATCGGCATAGCCCACTAGGTTAAAAGTTTCGGTTTTAGGATACCAAAGACCAACATTTTGAGTCCCCTTGAGATAACGAAGAATTCGCTTAACGGCACTCAAATGTGACTCCTTGGCACAAGATTGATACCGTGCACATATACCTATGACAAAAAGTATGTTGGGTTTACTAGCTGTAAGATAGAGAAGACTCCCTATAGCACTACGATACATTTTGGAGTCAACTTCTTTCCCCTCAACGTCTTTATCCAATTTAGTACTAGTGGCCATGGGAGTAGATATTTCCTTTGCATTTTCCATTCCAAATTTCTTAAATAGCTCTTTAACATATTTAGATTGATGAATGTAAATGCCTTCTTTTGTTTGCTTAATTTGTAACCCTAGGAAAAATGTCAATTCACCAACCAAACTCATTTCAAATTCACTCTCCATGTGATTAATGAATTCATTTAAATAATCTTTATTTGTAGAACCACAAATAATGTCATCTACATATACTTGGGCCACAAACATATCATTACCACTATTTTTCAAGAATAAAGTGGGATCAATTTTTCCTCTATGAAACCCTTTTGATACTAGAAATGTTGACAATCGTTCATACCAAGCCCGGGGAGCTTGTTTTAGCCCATATAAGGCCTTTTTAAGTTTATATACATGATTTGGACACTCCAAATTTTCAAACCCTAGTGGTTGCTCAACATATACCTCTTCTTTTATAACACCATTCAAAAATGCTGATTTTACATCCATTTGGTACAATTTGAACTCCTTGTGGGCGGCAAATGCCAACATCATCCTAATTGACTCCAATCATGCTACGGGTGCATAAGTTTCGTCATAGTCTAACCCTTCTACTTTATTGAAACCCCTAGCAACCAATAGCTTTGTTTCTCACAACTATCCTCATATCATCAAGTTTGTTTCTAAAAACCTATTTTGTATCAATAATCGATTTGTTTGTAGGCCTAGGAACTAAATCTCAAACTTGACTTCTCTCAAATTGAGATAGTTCATCTTGCATTGCTAAGATCCAATCGGGATCAAACAAGGCATCATCAATGGTTTTTGGTTCTATTTGAGATATCAAGGCGACTTGGCTTCCTTCATTTCTAAAGTAAGATCTGTTAGCTAGAGCCCTAGAGCCAATCATTTGATGATTGTATTATAGACTTGTTGTATTATATTCTATATAAATAAAGGCATTTGGTTTTTGGTTATTATGCTTACTTGTATTGGTGCCAAATAAACTAAGTATAATAACGTCCTTGAGTAGAAGGTTCTTACCTATATCAATCGATTGGTTGAATCGATAGTGAGATGATATAGGGAACACTACTCTTAATCATTCCTAGTCGAGTATTAACATTCATGGACAATGTTAATACAATAAGATTAGCATGTAGGTCAACTCGATGACTTGATCTCACAAGTCATGGATATAGAGATATCAAGTTGACACATGGGTATGCATTAGAGAATGTAAACTGAATGACCCGCCATGAGAAAGTATCATGTATCGTTATATGAGTGTCATATACTTTCTCATGTGGCTATTAGTATGACCACTAGTCCTTAGACCTGAAGTCACTATGGTTCCCTACATAAGGAGTTATGTACTTTGGTTTCGTCAAACGTCACCCGTAACTGGGTGGACTATAAAGGCGATTACTGGGTATGTAATGAATTATGCAGAGGTATGTGAGTGATGTAGATGGGATGTATCCCTCCTATATGACGGGAGAGACATCGGTATTCTTGATAGAGTGAGACCACGAAGTGCATGGCCATGCCCAAATGAGTCAATATGAGATATTGAGCTCATTTGTTTTAGTGAGTCTACTTGGACTTCAAGATTTAGATTGATCAGAGGATGACATGGTCTATGCCTCACATTGATCAATCTAGATGTCTAGGATAGAAGGACACTTGTCATATATTGTGAGGAGTCACAATTAGTAGTCACAAGGTGATGTTGGATCTCAACATTCTTGTAACTTGGGTAGTAATGATGTATTGCTAGATACCGCTCATTACTTATGGTCCTAAATGGGTTTAGGGGTATTGCCAATGTTACAAGAACCTATTGGCTCACACACAAAGAACAAGTGGATGGAGATTAAGTTCATATGATGAACCAAGAGAATTAGATTCATGTGATGAATCAAATTGGATTAAGAGTAATCCTAATTGGGCTAATTGAGTTGGACTCAAGTTGATTCATGTGTTCAATGAGTCTAATTTAGATTATGACTCATTGAATCAATTTAATTAAATGAATTAGATTCATTATATTAAATTGACTTGAATTAAATGGTTGGATTAGATCAACCATGAGAGAGATTAAGTCAAGTTTGACTTGACTTGAGAGGAAGAGGAAGAGTCAAGTTTGACTTGACTATTTGCCACATCATTAGTGATTTGGCATTAGGAGGACTAATGATGATGTGTCACATCATCAAAGTGTGCCACCTCATGGGGGTTACAAATCTATTCTCTTTAATGGCCACATTTAATGAGAATGGGGGTTACCCTTTTGGTTTTGAATGAGAATGAATTTTTCATTCACTCACATTCACATCATCTTCTTCCTCAAGCTCTCTTTTTGCTCCTTCTCTTCTCTTGGTCGTGGGTTTCAAGCAAGGGAGAAGAAAGGAGAGTGAGTCTAATCCAAGAAGAAAGGTTAGTGAAAGTCACAGAGAGATTTTTTAGAGGAGTGTGTTCTCTTCTTTTCCTTTCCTCTTCTTCCAATCCCATCCGAGAGCATCAAGAAGTGCTAGCACACTTGTGGTGTTCTCTTCTCCATCCTTGTGTGTTAGTGTAAAATACCGAAAATATACGAATATTAATAAGGGAATTTTCCAGAATTTTTGGAAATTTTTCGGGAATTTTTCGGAGCTCGTATGGATGAGTTAACGGGGACAAGAACGGGGCCGGGAAAAAGCTTGTTTAGGCGACCCATTTAAGCGAGGAATTGTTTCTTTTATAAATTCCTTATTCCTTTTCTTTTTCATTTATTTTCTTTTTCCCCATGCCTAAACTTCCTTCTCTCCCGAGCCTCACTCGGCGCCGACACCATCTTCTCCTCCGAGCCCTAACCGCCGGCCACGACGGTTTCCTTCTACCCCGAGTGCACAAAGCCGTGCCGACATTTCTCCTTCTTCCTCCCGAGCCGCACACCGACGCCACTGCCGTTCCTACTCAGCCCTAGCGCCAGTTCTTCCTCTCCTCTGTTGTCGCCTCTCGCCGTGGAGGACTCAAATCGCCGTCCCTTTCATCAGCAAGCTTTGGCCGGAAGAGGGAGTACCGAGCTCTCTCCTGATCTGCCCTAGCCGGTTCCACCACAGTCCTTTTCCTTAGTCCTAGCGTCACTTCTCACAACACCGGCCAAGGTTCTGCTACCCTATCTCCTCCTTTCTTCTGTTACAGCATCGCATACCTTTCCTTCCCCTCGCGTCGTCCCGGTTGCAACGGCCAACACTGGTCGGAAAGCCGCCGATCACCTCACTGTGGTCACGCCTGATGTGCTTTGCCTTCTCCACAGGGAAGACAGATTCAAGGACAGAGAGTTCGGTGCCTTGGCTGTTGGCCACAGGTTTTTGGTTCCAATCGGTTGTTATTATCTACTGTCGAAGAGGAAACAGGTAAAAATATGATTTCCAATTTTTGTGCTTAGTGAGTTAATTGGTTATTGTGGTGTTTCTTGGTTTCCAACAGCAATTAACCTTTGCTGGCAGCAACAAAACCTTGTGTGGATCAACAATCAAGGCTGTGAATAGAGGTAAGGTGTATAAATTTGTTTTGGTATTAGGTTCATATTTGGAAGAGTTCAAGTTGATTTAGGTTTAGACCTAAATCAAATTGTATAGTGGAACGAATTAGGATTCTAGTAAATAAGAAATTATTTTTAGCTATGTGGTATGTATGTAGCTAAATTAAATGTGGTTATTACAGGACTTTGATTCGAGACGGTGTCTCGATGAGGATTTATTCGGATACGATCCTCTCATTGGAGGCGGGTACTTTGGCTTATGTCTTTTGATATGCATAATAAAGTGTTTAACATATAGCAATGATTGTGTTTTCCATTTGATTCGGTTGGTCACTACATGATCTGTTACATGTTGTTTGTTTATTTATTATGCACTGCATGTTATTATTTATCTGACCATACATGCTTTAGGTAGTGACCCAACCACGTGATACATCATGATCAGGACCTAGGGTTTATATGATACCCTATCTATTTGTGTACCTTCCATCTGATACATTGACTTGTGGTACACCTTTTATTTATGTATGGATCTTGCTATGCTATTCATGATATTGCCATGTTTAGAGTCATGCATCATCTTGCATGATTGCATGCTGTGCGGTTGTCTGCTCCATTATTGTGAGCGCATCGCCAGTTACATGTACTGCACACACCACCACCCATGGATTAGTGGTATATCAGGCAGGTGTGTGGCGGTTCTGCTGTTTGGCTCCGTTGGTGTGACTCAGCGTGGTAGCCGGCAGCCCGTTGGCATTTAGTGTAGCAGCGTGGTTGCCTGTAGATGGTGGACTCTGTTTGGCTCTGTTGATCCGCGTGGTAGCCGGCAGAGATATCCTCCCCGCCATTGTACCGGAGATGAGAGCATTGAGCTCCCCATTTATGATTTGGGGTCGAGGACAGGAGACAACATCCCGTCCACTCGGTCGCTTCAGGAGCAGTGATGTCGAGTGCACGGTCACCATATGCATTTATTGCATTTATTGTTTGTGATTGCTGCATTTATATGCTACATTTGTATGCATACAGGATTATGACTTCCCCGGTCTGACGACCCTGTTACCTTTGTACTTTGATTCCGGTTAGTACAGTTATCTCCTGATTTCGTTTCAGTTGCATTTATCCTTCTCGTATTCAGGAGACTGTACGCATGATTAGTGTTGTCTGTTATTTGTTTTATTATGCATATCAGTTGTACCTGCTGAGTGTTGGACTCACCCTGCTTCCATTGTTGATATATTTTCAGGTTGAGGCTGTCAGGAGCAGTTCCAGTCGCTGATTCCCACAGCACGTAGTGCTAGTCCTCTGCTAGTTTTGAGTTGTTTATTTTATTTTAGCTTTTCTCTATCAGACTTTGTTTTAGTCTTGTTTTGGATTTTACATATGGATATTGTATGGACTCCTTCCGTTTGATGGACTTTTGGTATGATTTGGATTTTATTCTACTACATGCCTGCCTGGACGGCAGAAGAGGTGAGTTCGTCGGATTTGAGCTTTACGAGTGTAGTTGAGTAGGGTGGATTTCGAGTCAGAGTACTATTGATTGTGATTACTATTATTAACTACGTGGTTGTGATAGCTAGAGGTTGAATATCTATATAAACTGCGTGGTGATTGTTTTTATTTATTGTTAAAATTCCAGCCGCCTGTGGCTGAGGTATATGTGTTATGTAGAAGTTTCAGATTGTCCGCTGTACAGGGGAGATGCTGCCGAAATTTCTTCGGACAGGGACTCCTCTGGGGCGTGACAATTTATTTGGTATCAGAGCTTAAGTTTTACGATCGTTGTTTTCGTATTTTGGATGTTTGGGATAACCTGATACCTATTGATATGGTATCAAAGCGCCAAAATTTGGCGATACTAGTTGGGTTTCCGTGTGTTGGATTTTTAAGATTTATCTGATACCAATTTATTGGTATCAGAGTAGGGTGTGATACCTGCTTTTAGTATTCTGGATATATTGTGCTAGCCCAGGTTTGCAAGTCAAACTGGGCATTTATTTGGATTTATACGGATTTTCGTTGGGGTTATGTTTCGGATTTCCGTTGTGGATTTATATGGATTTCCGGTGATTTTCTCGTTCGGAATTTTGAGGTCAAATTGGGGACTGGACAGCGACGGAACATCTCCAGACAACAAATAGGTATGATGTTTATTTTATGATTGTTATACTGGTAGTAATATCTGTAATATAACTTAACAGATATGAGGAGGTCTACGCGTATTGCAGCGAGACGTGGTGCTGGACGACCACGTGCGAGGACCACAGGATCTCTGGATATGCCAGAGATGTCTACTGTGGATGAGCCTGTCAGTCAGGGACAGACTCAGCATACTGTGGGCGCGTCGGGCTCTCAGACCCCGACGGCTCCTATAGAGGTACCGACCTCGGTTACGTCGAGTGTACCTATCCCTACTGTAGTTCCGGTAACATCAGGGGTACCGTTGACATTCCCGACACCAGCTCCAGCCCAGCCTATAGCATACGCGGCACCACCGCCACCTGGGCCTATAGTGTACCCGACACCAGCGACACCTGTGCCCCCAGTACATACGGTGTACCCAGCAGCACCTGCATTAGGGATATCGGCTACTCCTTATCCGGTGCCATTACCTATAGTACCTCCTCCGGTTTATACAGCGGTACCACCCGTAGCACCAGCTCCAGTGGTTCCGCCAGTTCCGACAGCCGTTCCGACACACCTCACTGACATTGCCGCGGCACGAGCCAGGATTCCTGTGTTGCAGAATCAATGAAGAGTCGATTCACACTCTTCTGAGGAGAAAGAGATCCGAGTGTGGCCTTGTCTTGGATTGAGATTATGGAGCGGACTTTCTTTTATATTGCTTGCTCCGAGTGGGAGAAAGCAGAGCTGGCTGCTTTTCACTTACGGGACGCGGCCGACACTTGGTGGCTTACCCAGCGTTCCATCATCGGTGAGCAGAACATCACTTGGGCCAGATTCAGAGAGGCTTTTGAGAGCCGTTTCTTTCCACGAGTTTATCAGATGGCTCGTCGGCAGGATTTCCTGAGTTTGCGACAGAATAATCGGACAGTGACTGAGTATAATGCAGAGTTTGACAGATTGGCCAGATTTTGTCCAGAGCTAGTTGCTGAGGACAGTTCACGTATGCAGCAGTTCATTCAGGGGCTGGATGGACATTTGCAACTAAGACTTGTCGGTCTTGGTATCACATCTTATGCGGAGATGTTGGACAGAGCCCTCATTATTGAGTCAGCTCAGCAGAGAGTTTTTCCGGATAGGAAAAGGAAGCAGCCGAGTCAGACATCTGGACAGATCCAGCAACCTCAGGCTACACCATAGCAGAGCAGGCGTAGTCGATCGGATCGTGGTACATCCGGGTATCACGTAAACCTCGAAATCGAGGCCTTCTTCAGACGCTTCCGGTCTTCCCAGAGCGGAAACAACCCGCCAACATATTCTATTTATGTGGGTCCAGAGATCATGTCACTTCACCTGTTCTCTGGGACATTTGCTTTCATTGCAAACCGCCTGGGCACCAGAGCCGAGATTGTCCGAAGACTCGATATGACTCCTGAGGGTCGATCATGGAGGACATCGGTCATCCGAACTTATCGAGGAGGCGAAGAGCCCAACCTTCGCATGGCAGCAAGTGAGTACTTCACTGCGAGCGGCATATGTCATGCTTGGGCGGAGTACTCGGTGCTTCCATAGCACCTCGAGTTCTGCTCCGGACTTTATTATCCGGCGGGCGATGTCGACGCAGCCTCAGCCTTTAGGCCAGTACCAGACTCAGTCCCAGCCAGCTGCACCGTATCAGACACCGTCCTCTCAGTCTTCTCTGGCGCAGTATCCAGCACCGCCTCAGTGGCAGGCTTCTGCCTAGCCGCAGCAGCCGCTGGCAGCGTTACCTCCTCCTCCGCCAGAGACTGGACGTGTTCATGCAATGACCAGAGAGGATGCGCAGCGAGCCGATGGATCCATTTTCCGCGGTATGATTTCTATTTATGCCTTATCTGCAGATATACTGATAGATACTGGTAGCTCGCATTCATTTATATCTCGTACTTTTATGCGGGAGGTTGGTAGATTACCCACTTTCAGACCCCAGCGATTGACCATCTCCCTACCGTCCGGTGATACTTTAGAAGTCACCCAGGAGGTCAGAGGTTGCCCGTTAGATTTTGGCAACCTAATACTTACAGTGGATCTTTTAGTATTAGAAATGGTCGATTTTGATATTATTCTTGGCATGGACTGTTTGTTTGCATATCATGCCATAGTTGATTGCCAGACGAGGGTGGTCATATTTCGGCCTCCAAACCAACCCTCGTGGGATTTCACTGGCATCAGAGACGATGGCTTATCGATCATTTCGGCGATACAGGCTCAGAAGTTGCTGTCACATGGCTATCAGGGTTTTCTGTTATCTTTGATCAGTATTGAGGACAGCAGCAGTTCGCAGCTCTCCGACATTCCTGTAGTCCGGGAGTACCCAGATGTATTTCCAGAGGAGCTGCCAGGTCTGCCTCCCAGAAGGCAAGTGGAGTTCGCTATTGAGCTGATTCCGGGGACCGCACTGACATCGAAAGCTCCTTATCGTATGGAACCAAAAGAGTTGAACGAGATGAAGGTTCAACTCGAGGAGCTTTTGGATAGGGGATTTATTCGCCCTAATGTTTCTCCATGGAGTTCTCCAGTGTTATTCGTCAAGAAAAAAAAAATGGCACTATGAAGTTATATATTGACTATAGACAGTTGAATGCAGTTACCGTCAGAAATAAATATCCTTTACCACGGATCGAGGATTTGTTTGATCAGCTCATAGGTACATCAGTGTATTCTAAGATTGATCTGCGATCCGGATATCATCAGCTGAGAGTCAGAGACTCAGATATTCAGAAGACAGCTTTCCGTACTCGATACGGTCATTATGAGTTTTTGGTAATGCCATTTGGGCTTACCAATGCTCCAGCGGTGTTTATGGATTTGATGAACCGCATATTTCTGGAGTATCTTGATCAGTTTGTTATCATTTTCATTGATGACATATCGGTCTACTCGCATTCCGAGGAGGAGCATGCACAGCATCTTCGTATAGTCTTGGAGATTCTTCGACGACATCAGCTATACGCGAAGTTCAGCAAGTGTGCGTTCTGGCTATCTTCAGTCGGTTTTCTGAGACACGTGGTTTCTAGCAGAGGTATTTCAGTTGATCCTCAGAAGATCGAGGCTGTCACTAGTTGGGAGCAGCCGAAGTCAGTTCAGGAGATCCGCAGTTTTCTGGGATTGGCCGGATATTACCGACATTTTGTCGAGGGTTTCTCGCGTATTGCGATGCCACTGACACGCCTTACCAGGAAAGGCGTGAAGTTCACATGGTCCGAAGATTGCGAGACCAGCTTTCAGGAGCTGAAGCGGAGATTAGTGTCGGCTCCAGTTTTGGTTCTACCTTCTGGAGAGGACGGATTTGTACTCTACACCGACGCTTCTCTTCAGGGTTTGGGTGCTGTTCTGATGCAGCACGGCACAATAGTCTCTTATGCTTCACGTCAGCTGAAGGAGCATGAGAAGAACTACCCAGTTCATGACTTGGAGTTAGCTGCCATCATCTTTGCTCTGAAGCTTTGGCGGCATCATTTATACGGTGTTACATTTGAGATTCTCACTGATCATAAGAGTCTCAAATACATTTTCACTCAGAAGGAGCTTAATCTCCGACAGAGGAGATGGATGGAGTTCCTGAAGGACTACGATTGTACCATTAGCTACCACCCGGGGAAAGCTAATGTGGTTGCAGATGCACTCAGCAGGAAGTCCAGAGGGACTTTGGCTTGCCACCGGACTTCAGTCACGGACTTGATTCAGAGTTTTTTTGAGTTAGACCTTGAGGAGCAGGGATCTATAGAGCAGGGTATTCTTGTTACTATGGTTGCTCAGTCGTCGATCAGGACGAGGATCCGAGAGGCCCAAGCCAGTGATTAGCATTGTCAGTTCATTGGCAGTCAGATAGCTTCCGGGCAACAGACCGAGTTTACACGAGACGAGGAGGGTGTTATATACTTCCGAGGCAGATTATGCGTACCTCAGTCTCATCCAGTTTTACAGGAGCTACTTCAGGAGGCTCACCGTTCTCGATTTGCGATCCATCCAGGCGGGACCCGTATGTATCGAGATTTGAGACGTTCCTATTGGTGGAACGGTATGAAGAAAGACATCGCCGATTTTGTAGCTAGATGTCTTATCTGTCAGCAGGTGAAAGCTGAGCACCAGAGACCTGCAGGATTACTTCAGCGGATTCCTATTCCTGAGTGGAAGTGGGATCACATCACTATGGACTTTGTGGTGGGTTTGCCGAGGACACGACGAGGCCATGACGTGATTTGGGTAATCGTTGATCGATTAACCAAATCCGCGCATTTCTTAGCGATCCGGAGGACTGATTCCTTGGATTGATTGGCAGATCTGTATTGTCGAGAGATCATCAGACTACATGGTGTTCTGTTGAGTATTATTTCGGATAGAGATCCACGGTTTACGTCTCATTTCTGGCAGAGTCTGCAGCAGGCCTTGGGCACACAGCTCCGATTTAGTACAGCTTTCCATCCACAGACAGATGAACAGTCAGAGCGGACTATTCAGACTCTTGAGGACTTGCTGAGATCATGTGTTATGGATTTTGGAGGCAGTTGGGAGGACCATCTGCCGTTGGTAGAGTCTGCTTACAACAACAGCTTTCATTCGGCTATCTAGATGGCACCGTTTGAAGCGTTGTATGGTAGACTTTGTCGGACACCCGTCCTCTGGGATGAGGTTGGAGAGGCCCAGTTGTTGGGACCTCATAGAGCTCAGCAGGATGCAGAGTTGATCCGTACTATCAGACGGAGGATGTCAGAGGCGCAGGACTGTCAGAAGAGTTATGCTGATCGGAGACGCAGACCCCTAGAGTTCTCTGTTGGTGACCATGTATTTCTGTGAGTTTCACCCACGAAAGGGGTGAAAAGATTTGGCCTAAGAGGTAAGCTAGCTCCGCGGTACATTGGCCCTTTCGAGATCTTGGAGAGGATCGGAGCGGTAGCTTACCGACTGGCACTACCACCGTCCCTATCAGGCGTTCACGATGTATTCCACATATCCATGCTGAGGAGATATGTACCCGATTCGACGCATGTGCTGGCAGATATTCCAGTTCCAGTTCAGCCTGACATTACATATGAGGAGATTCCGGTACGGATTCTCGATCGGAAAGAGCGTCAGTTGCGGAACAAGACTATCCAGCTGGTTAAAGTCAGATGGAAGCATCATTCGGACGAGGAAGCTACTTGGGAGCTCGAGGATACGATCCGAGCTCGTTATCCTCATCTTTTCACTTGAGGTATGTGATTTAGTATACCGTTCAGCATTCATACTTTCTATATCTGTCGTAGTACTTGCTGATGGTAGATAATGAAATTTGGGGACCAAATTTTTTATTAGTGGGGGAGAATGTAAAATACCGAAAATATACGAATATTAATAAGGCAATTTTCCAGAATTTTTAGAAATTTTTCGGGAATTTTTCAGAGCTCGTATGGATGAGTTAACGGGGACAAGAACGGGGCCGGGAAAAAGCCTGTTTAGGCGACCCATTTAAGAGAGGAATTGTTTCTTTTATAAATTCCTTATTCCTTTTCTTTTTCATTTATTTTCTTTTCCCCCGTGCCTAAACTTCCTTCTCTCCCGAGCCTCACTCGGCGCCGACACCATCTTCTCCTCCGAGCCCTAACCGCCGGCCACGACGGTTTCCTTCTTCCCCGAGTTCACAAAGCCGTGCCGACATTTCTCCTTCTTCCTACCGAGCCGCACACCGACGCCACTGCCATTCCTACTCATCCCTAGCGCCGGTTCTTCCTCTCCTCTGTTGTCGCCTCTCGCCGTAGAGGACTCAAATCGCCGTCCCTTTCGTCAGCAAGCTTTGGCCGGAAGAGGGAGTACCGAGCTCTCTCCTGATCTGCCCTAGCCGGTGCCACCACAGTCCTTTTCCTCAGTCCTAGCGTCACTTCTCGCGACGCCAGCCAAGGTTCTGCTACCCTATCTCCTCCTTTCTTCTATTACAGCATCGCATACCTTTCCTTCCCCTCGCGTCGTCCCGGTTGCAACGGCCAACACTGGTCGGAAAGCCGCCGATCACCTCACTGTGGTCACGCCTGATGTGCTTTGCCTTCTCCACAGGGAAGACAGATTCAAGGATAGAGAGTTCGGTGCCTTGGCTGTTGGCCACAGGTTTTTGGTTCCAATCGGTTGTTATTATCTACTGTCGAAGAGGAAACAGGTAGAAATATGATTTCCAATTTTTGTGCTTAGTGAGTTAATTGGTTATTGCGGTGTTTCTTGGTTTCCAACAGCAATTAACCTTTGCTGGCAGCAACAAAACCTTGTGTGGATCAACAATCAAGGCTGTGAATAGAGGTAAGGTGTATAAATTTGTTTTGGTATTAGGTTCATATTTGGAAGAGTTCAAGTTGATTTAGGTTTAGACCTAAATCAAATTGTATAGTGGAACGAATTAGGATTCTAGTAAATAAGAAATTATTTTTAGCTATGTGGTATGTATGTAGCTAAATTAAATGTGGTTATTACAGGACTTTGATTCGAGACGGTGTCTCGACGAGGATTTATTCGGATACGATCCTCTCATTGGAGGCGGGTACTTTGGCTTATGTCTTTTGATATGCATAATAAAGTGTTTAACATATAGCAATGATTGTGTTTTCCATTTGATTCGGTTGGTCACTACATGATCTGTTACATGTTGTTTGTTTATTTATTATGTACTGCATGTTATTATTTATCTGACCATACATGCTTTCGGTAGTGACCCAACCACGTGATACATCATGATCAGGACCTAGGGTTTATATGATACCCTATTTGTTTGTGTACCTTCCATCTGATACATTGACTTGTGGTACACCTTTTATTTATGTATGGATCTTGCTATGCTATTCATGATATTGCCATGTTTAGAGTCATGCATCATCTTGCATGATTGCATGTTGTGCGGTTGTCTGCTCCATTATTGTGAGCGCATCACCAGTTACATGTACTGCACACACCACCACCCATGGATTAGTGGTATATCAGGCAGGTGTGTGGCGGTTCTGCTGTTTGGCTCCGTTGGTATGGTGACTCAGCGTGGTAGCTGGCAGTCAGTTCCGCTCTGTTTGGCTCCGTTGGCATTTAGTGTAGCAGCGTGGTAGCCGGCAGATGGTGGACTCTGTTTGGCTCCGTTGGTCAGATGACTCAGCGTGGTAGCCTGCAGAGATATCCTTCCCGTCATCGTGTACCGGGAGATGAGAGCATTGAGCTCCCCCATTTATGATTTGGGATCAGAGGACAGGAGTACTCTGACAGCATCCCGTCCACTCGGTCGCTCATCAGGAGTAGTGATGTCAGAGTGCACGGTCACCATATGCATTTATTGCATTTATTGTTTGTGATTGCTGCATTTACTTGCTGCATTTATATGGATGCATATGATTGACATGCATACAGGATTATGACTTCCCCGGTCTGACGACCCTGTTACCTTTGTACTTTGATTCCGGTTAGTACAGTTATCTCCTGTTTTCGTTTCAGTTGCATTTATCCTTCTCGTATTCAGGAGACTGTACGCATGATTAGTGTTGTCTGTTATTTGTTTTATTATGCATATCAGTTGTACCTGCTGAGTGTTGGACTCACCCCGTTTCCATTGTTGATATATTTTCAGGTTGAGGCTGTCAGGAGCAGTTCCAGTCGCTGGTTCCCACAACACGTAGTGCTAGTCCTCTGCTAGTTTTGAGTTGTTTATTTTATTTTAGCTTTTCTGTATCAGACTTTGTTTTAGTCTTGTTTTGTATTTTACATATGGATATTGTATGGACTCCTTCCGTTTGATGGACTTTTGGTATGATTTGGATTTTATTCTACTACATGCCTGCCTGGACGGCAAAAGAGGTGAGTTCGTCGGATTTGAGCTTTACGAGTGTAGTTGAGTAGGGTGGATTTCGAGTCAGAGTACTATTGATTGTGATTACTATTATTAACTGCGTGGTTGTGACAGCTAGAGGCTGAATATCTATATAAACTGCGTGGTGATTGTTTTTATTTATTGTTAAAATTTCAGCCGCCTGTGGCTGAGGTATATGTGTTATGTAGAAGTTTCAGATTGTCCGCTGTACAGGGGAGATGCTGCCGAAATTTCTTCGGACAGGGACTCCTCTGGGGCGTGACAGTTAGAGAACACATCTTGTTCGTGTGGATACTTCTAGAGGATTGTCTACGTTGACAATCTTGAGATCCAGCACTTCCTTGGACGAGCGGGATTCGAAAAGGGCACGCATCAAGGGTAATTTTCTAAACATATAGATCTAAGAGTAGATCTAGTTAGTAAACTCGTACATGTAAAATTTTGTTCTATACTCTTCGCACGGATCCGTTGGCTTGGGAGTTTCAGGGTTTCCGCGACGTGAAAAAGCGGTTTTCGCGGCCCAAAAAACCAACAAGATCGAGTTCTCACTCCTTGAGTGATGTCTCCTACTACTTGATCTAAGGGATGATTTACATGAATCCTAGTAGGTCTTGATTCTTGATTTATTATAATTTCAGGTTCAAGTGGCAAAGATTCATTTTTCTCACCATCACTTTCTTGATTTTTTTCTCCTTGATGATCTACTCCATCCAATGTTAATTTCTCTAACTCAAAACGTATTTCTTCATCGTTTGTTCTTATAGAGTTTAAAGAAGGATTTTCTTCAAAGACAACATTTAGTGATTCTTCAACTAATTTTGATCTTTTGTTGTAAATTCGATACGTCTTGCTATTACTTGAGTAACCTACAAGGATCCCCTCATTCGCCTTAGCGAAAAACTTTCCCAAGTGATCTTTGGTGTTTAGAATATAGACCTTACACCCAAACACTCTAAGATGCTTAATTGTAGGTGGTTTACCAAACCATAACTCATGAGGTGTTTTTCCTAGAAACCTATGTATTAATGTTCGATTTTGCACATAACATGCCGTATTAATTGCTTCGGCCCATAGGAAACTATGAAGTGAATATTCATTTAACATGCTCCGAGCGGCCTCTTGCAAAATCCTATTTTTTCTCTCAACAACTCCATTTTGTTGAGGAGTCCTAGGGGTGGAAAATTCATGTTTATATCCTTTTTCTATACAAAAATTTGTGAATCTATCATTTTCAAACTCACCTCCATGATCACTTCTTATCTTGTTTATCTTATGAGCCTTTTCATTTTCTACTCTATTACAAAAAGCAATCAAGGTATCTAGAGTTTGATCCTTATGTTTTAAGAAAAACACCCATGTATATCTAGTGTAATCATCCACAATCACAAAGCAATATCTACTACCATTTAAATAAATATATCTACTACTATTAAATAAATCCATGTGAATGAGCTCCAAAGCATTTGAGGTACTTACAACATTTTTACCTTTATGAGTAGCTTTGGTTTGCTTACCCATTTGACATGCATCCACATACTTTGTCTTTTTGAAACTTCAACTTTGGCAATCCTTGCACCAACTCCTTCTTTGAAAGGTTTTTAATATTTCTCATGTTGGTGTGAGCAAGTCTCCGGTGCCAAAGCCATGTCTCCTCTTCTTTGGACATGAGATACTTAGCAAACACATTAGTAGCACCAAATAGTTCAACTTGATAAATATTTTCTCTTCTATGGCCTATGAGAATATTGGTGTTTAGTTCACTATGCTTGATTAGACATTGAGATGAGTTGAACTCAACTCCATAACCCGAATCACATAGTTGACTAACACTTAAAAGATTAAAGACCACGCCTTTCACTAATAACACATTTTTTATTACAAATTTTTCCGAAATTCTAATATCTCCTATTCCTATAACTTTTAATTCACCACTATTACCAAAAGAAACGGTACCTTTACTTTTATGTCTAAATGATGAGAATTTTGAAGAATCCCCCGTCATATGCTTAGAACATCTACTATCTACGAACCATGTTGTTGGATGCTCACTCTTGGCGCATGTCTATTTAAACACGATAAACCAAATGTTTTGGTACCCAAACCTTGGGTCCGGTAGCATCAATAACAAATTGCTTGGGTACCCAAGCTTGAACAAACTTAACTCTTGAAGCATGATTTCTACTAATTAGAGACATGAATTTAACTTCCTTATCTTGTGATTTAAAACCTAGTCCCGTTTTGTTGTACACACCCCTTTGAGCTCCTAGAATCATGTCTAAATATTTTGAGCTTGAAGTAAATTTTTCTAGAGCACATATAAGATCATCAACTTGTAATTTCAATAATACATTTTCCTTTTTAAGATCATCAAAATCATTTTTGTCATTTTCATGAAGCATGCAAGTTTCACATGACACAATTTCATTTTAAAGTGATTTCAAGTCATTTTGCAATTTCTTAACCTTCCCTTTTGATTTAGCTAGTGCGTTGGTTAAGCATGCAATGGTGGCATACATCTTATCAAGCTTGGGAGAAATTACCTCGTCATCACTAGATGATGACTCACTTAAAGACTCCATATCCTCTCCATGACTATCTTCATCTTCACTATCTTCAACATGACTTAAGGCCATGAGAGCCATGTGCTTTGAGCTCTTCCTTTCATCTTCTTCCGATGAGCTTGACGATGAGTCATCCCATGTGGCTTTCAAAGTCTTCTTCTTTTTCTTGATCTTTTCCTCTTGCTTCTTCAACTTTGGACACTCCGTTTTGTAGTGCCCCTTTTTCTTGCATTCATAGCAAATAACATCAGTCTTAGTCTTAGAATCCACAAGAGATTTACCTTTTCTCTTTTCATCATTGAAAATCTTCTTGACATCCTTTTTGTCAAACTTTCTTGAATGTCTCATCATTCTTCGAACAAAGTTTGCCATTTCACTGGATGATAGCTCTTCATCACTATCACTATCACTATTTTGTTCAGATTCCGAAGATGACTCCTTCTTCTGTTTTTTCTTTTCCTTGTGCTTCTTTTTGCTCTTTTCACCTGCAACCAAAGCTATACCTTTCTCTTTGTGGCTTGTGTTAGCTTGCTCATGTAATTCAAGTTCACAAAATAATTCATCCAACTTTACTATTGACAAATCCCTTGATACCTTATAGGCATCCACCATGGATGACCATAATGAGTTTCTTGGGAAGGATTTTAAAGCATACCTTATGAGGTCTCGGTTCTCTACACTCTCTCCAACTGAATGAAGATCATTTAGGAGTTCCTTGAACCTCCCATGTATTGAACTTACCGTTTCTCCCTCCTTCATTGTGAAATTTTGGAGTTGGTTTATCAAGAGATCTCTCTTTGCAATTCTTGAATCCTTGGTGCCTTCATTTAGCTCAATGAGCTTGTCCCGTAAATCCTTGGCACTCTTGAAAGGTCCAACCTTATTGAGTTGTTCCGAGCTTAATCCACATTGAAGAGTCACAATCACCTTTGCATTTGCTTGAGCCTTCATTTTTTGTTCAACAGTCCACCTTGATGATTCAAGCATTTTTCCATTTTCGGTTGGCGCCGTGAATCCCTCCGTGATTGAGAACCACATGTCAATCTCGGTCATAAGATGGTGTTCCATGCGGCTCTTCCAATACGTGAAATTACTGCCTTCATAGAATAGTGGTCGTGAAGTACTATGTCCCTCCTTCAAAGACATCTTGTAGCTCTTTAACATGTGCTTTCTTGGCGATGAATCCTCAAAAGCAAACCAAGGCTCTGATACCACTTGTTAGGATCGGTTGAGCTAGAGAGGGGGGTGAATGACTCACTTCGTTTTCTTGATCAACTTGATTTTGCGCAGCGGAGACTCAAAGGCAATGCTAACTCTGATATTTACTTGGTATCCACCTCCCCAAGGAGGTGACTAGTCCAAGGATCCACACCACTCACACTCTTCCACTATTAAAACCCTCCTTCTCGGAATCACACCGAAGTGGAGAAACCTTACAAGGTTACAACTCTCCCTCTCCAAAGTAAAGGATCACACTCACCACAATGAAGAAGAAAAGAAAGATTACAAGCTTTAAAGATGCTTCTTCTTCACAGAGTGAGATTTGAGAAAGTAGCGAGAGGGAGATCTTGAACTTGAGCACTTTTGAAGATCTTGAGCACTTGAGAGAGTTGAGACCTTGGAGTGCAATGGAACAGTATCTCTTTCTTTTCTTGTGTCTTTTCTTTTTCTTCCATACCTTTAAACGTTGAGAAAACTAGCCGTTTCTCACGTAGCCGTCGCCGTGAATCGATCGGAGTCATATTTGGATCGATTCATAAGTATCCATTGGAAACTATCGCGTCACGATCAACGACTTAGATTGCTTCAATTGAGTTTGAATCGATTGGTGCAATTCTTGAATCGATTCAGACCACTGCTCGTGAAATCGCAGCTCTGTGAATCGATCGCCCGATCGATTGAGTAACCTCAATCGATCGGCTGATTGATCCAGGGGAAATCTATGCTTTCCACAGAGGCTTCCTGGATCGATCGCTCGATCGATTGGAGTGCCCCAATCGATCGGCTGATCGATCCAGAAGCATTCTGTGTTTCGCACAGAAGCTTCTTGGATCGATCGCTCGATCGATTGGATTGCCCCAATCGATCGGCTGATCGATCCAGAAGCATTCTGTGCTTCGTACAGAAGCTTCCTGGATCGATCGCTCGATCGGTTGGTTTTCCCCAATCGATCGGCTGATCGATCCAGAAGCACTCTGTGCTTGGCGCAGAACCTTCCCAATAGATCGACCGATCGATTGGCTTCCTTCCAATCGATCGACTGATCGATTGGCTTCCTTCCAATCGATCGACTGATCGATCTAGAGGCATTCTACCTCACAGTCATGTCTAAATCGATT